>NC_064924.1:460939426-462406926 GCF_023897955.1 Schistocerca gregaria
TGCTCTTTGTTAAATTTTACCAGGTAGTTTCCCTTTTCATTCCTTTTTCCCAGTTCATGTTCTCCTAGTATTTTTCCTACTATCAAATCTCAGTCAATCATCATAATTAAATTTTGGTCTCCATTTATAATTTGAATGATTTTTTTTCTCTGATCATATATTACTTCATTCACCAGCAGAGCTACTAGGCCGACATACTTATACTATTGTGCTGGGCATTTGCTTTGTGTCTATCATGGCACCTATAATGTGTTCATTATGCTGTTCATAATACCTCACCTGTACTCCTATTTTCTTATTCATTATTAGTTCTACTCCACATAACCCCTATTTGATTTTGTATTCATAAACTTTTACTAACTTGTGCAGACATCATGTTCTTCCTGAATAAGATTTTCACTCTGCAGCAGAATGTGCGCTGATATGAAACTTTCCTGGCACTCCTGAAAGAAAGGATATTGCGGAAACACACAGTTTTAATCTGTCAGGAAAGTTTCATACCAGCGCACACTCTGCTGCAGAGTGAAAATCTAATTCTGGAAACATCCCCAAGGCTCTGGCTAAGCCATGTCTCCGCAATATCCTTTCTTTCAGGAGTGCTAGTTCTGCAAGGTTCGCAGGAGAACTTCTGTAAAGTTTGGAAGGTAGGAGACGAGGTACTGGCAGAAGTAAAGCTGTGACGATGGGGAGTGAGTCATGTCTGGGTAGCTCAGCTGGTAGAACACTTGCCCACGAAAGGCAAAGGTCCCGAGTTCGAGTCTCGGCCTGGCACACAGTTTTAATCTGTCAGGAAAGTTTCGTCGTGTTCTTCCTGCCACTGCACTTCATTAATCCCCAATGTGTCCAATTTTAACCTACTCATCATTTCTCTTTTATAAAGTCTCTAACCTACTTACTCTAAGTATACAACAGTCTGTGATTAAACCTGTAGAATGTCAGATTTGTGCAACAGATCACCTAGTCGACCTAGGGATATTATAAATTTAGATTTTTATTTCAAATTTTTCCACTTAAATTTTCATCTGTGATGTACAAGTACAGTTCATTGTGGCCTATGTGCTGAGTAGGATCATTGTTTCAGCAAAGGTTGTTTGTTCCTGTGGAATGTGCTGACAAACTAGCTACTATGCACTGCTATGAGAGGAATCGTGTGAAAGAAACCAAATGTTGGCTGCTGAGCGTCAGCTGGAGCATTACATTCAGACAGAACACACTTTGTGGTGTCTCCTTTCACTTAACAATGTTGTGAACTATCTTGTCTTCCCTTATTTCTCACACTTTCTTCTGCCAAACGTAACAGATTATTATGACCGTCTTGACTGGCTGAAGGCCTCACAGACTGACTTGGGTGTGCCCATATGTATTCTGTATAAAAGAATATAGGGAACTGAAGTTTACTTCTTTCATTGTGAAAACTCCTTTCAACTGGCCATATCCCTAACACTCTTGGCCAGGAGCTGCTCTGACCCTGTACAGATTTGCCTTTCCTGAAGAGTCCCTGTCCACACTTACTAATGGGAGTCAACTTTACCTCTGGAATGTTTTATCCAACAGTATGCCACCATCATTTAACCTTACAGCAGAGCTACAAGCCCTCAGGAAATTAAAAGGTAGTAGTTTCCCCTTGTTTTCAGCTGTTCACAGTACCATGATACCAAGGCAATAATGAGTAATGTTACTAGGCCATATCAGTCAATCATCACACATGTTAGTAGTTGCACCTATGGTACACCTATCTGTATGACTGAGGTGTGCAAGCAACCACACCATGTCAAGGTCCGTGGTCTGTGAGGGGATAAGTTATCTTACTGCACTAAAAAGTTTTAAAGTATTTTCTGGGATATGCCACAAACATGTCTAAAGTCATCTAAGTCTCACAGTTTACAGCAAGAAGATGTTATCATCCTCACTTATGGCATAACAGTTTAGCTGGTATAAATGGTGGCTATGACTTAGGAGGTTAAATTTCAGGGAAGATGGGGGAGAAAACTGGCCAGTTGAGTAAGAATACAGGGATGTCAAGCCATGACAGATCCACAAAAATGAAGAGTTGATAAAAATAGGTGCCTTGTCAAGAATCTGCCATCTGAATGGATGAGAGGGTCAAGAATGATAGAATGGGGCCCCTGGAACACCACAAAAAATATGAAAGGAATGTCTCATTACAATACTAACATAACAATGGAGCCAAGCAAGGGATAGTTACTGACATTCAAGATAGTTTCACGAAAAGCGGAGACTACCAGAGGAGTCTGAGAATAATACCCACAATTATGAATAATGCTGAGTGCTAACCTCTTCTAATTTCTACGTACATTTAGTGTCAGTTAAAATGGTACTCATGATTCACTAAATTTACATGTAGTCTGTTATATAACTGTATCTTACTACTTCATTTCGAAACATTAATTAAGGTAAGAACTTCTATGAACTCACGGAATAAAGTGTAATGAATGTCCATGGCTTGTGTTAAACTGTAACATTCCAACAGAGACTTACCTGAAGACAAGGTGCTAATGTTACAACATTTATTTCCAGTCTTTTGTCATTTACTTCTTGACTTCCTTTGTCTTTTGTTATTTTTGCACGAGGGCACCTAACACGGAAGACTTGCTTCCCTGGTATAGTTATAATACTAGGAGCATTGTTAGTTGTTTGTTCAGGTAATTGTTGTATTGCTGTATTTGTTAAATGGTAAGCAACACCAGTAATGTTCAATTCCCCAACACACTTGGGTATAACACTGAGTATCACCTGAAACAGAAAAGAGAGACTATCAGTACACAAAACCCTGCAATCAAAACTGCCAAGTGGGTTAATTTCTTCATTCACATAATATTAAATGAAACTGATTTCAAATGCAACTTTTTATTAGTTTGAGCTGTACATAACATGAGTCTGAAATGCTGAGAAAGAGAGGGACTATTTCGGTCTTTCAAGATCTCTCTCACATACTCACTGAATGAAAGATCAGTATTGGTGGTCTAGTGGTAAAGTGCGAGCCTGAAGACCATAATGTCACAGGATCAAAAATCCTGGTCAGACACTAGAATTTTTCCATCTTCCTTTGTGCTACCCTTCACCTCTCAATGAGATGAAGAAATGCCAAGAACGACAACTGGATCGATTCCGTGTTCAACTGTAGGGTTACTCTTCTTGGTAGGATTACTAGGGCAGGTTAAGGATCCACAAGTCACTGAACTGGCATCCAATTGAAAGAACTTGCAAATACACGGATGAATAATACCTCTTGAGTGGCTCACAACCTATCATGCCAAATAAATTTAGTTTTAATGAATAAAGGGCTATTGAGTTTGTCAATAGCAACCTTATTACATGGACTGGCAAGATCAATGAATGTATCAGGAAAAGCAGTATTCCAAATATGGAATACACCACCATACCCAGTCAGATGAAATGTCAATACCTCTTGTAGTGTAATGTAAATATCCTATTCATCTTTTTTATGAATAAAACTTTAAAGAATTGTAATAAGATTTCAGTTCATTAAGGTTTTATTCATCAAAAAGATGAATTGTAATAATGACATTGTAATTCTGTCAGATACAGCAAAGGATCTGGAAGAGCAGCTGAATGGAATGGGCAGTGTCTTTAAGGAGGATATAAGATTACCATCAACAAAAGAAAAATGAGCATGCAGTCAAATTAAATCAGGTTATGCTGAGCAAATTAGATTAGTAAATGAAACACTTAAAGCAGTAAATGGGTTCTGCAATTTGGGAAACAAAATAACTGATGACGGTCAAAGTAGAGAGGACATAAAATGTAGACTGGCAGTGGTTTGGAAAGCATTCCTGAATCAAAATTTGTTAAAATCGATTGAATAGGGATTTAAGTGTCAGGGTGCCTTTCCTGAAAGTATTTGTACGGAGTGTTGCATGGAAGTGAAACATGGACGATAAACAATATAGATAAGAAAAGAATAGAAGCTTTTGAAATGTGGTGCTACAGAAGAATGTTGAGGATTAGATGGGCAGATCATGTAACTAATGAGGAGGTAGTTAACAGAAATGGGGAGAAGAGCAATTTGCGGCACAACTTGACTAGAAGAAGGGATCGGTTGGTAGGACATATTCTGAGGCATCAAGGGATCACCAGCTTAGTATTGGAGGGCAGCGTGAGAGTAAAAATCGTAGAGGGAGACCAAGAGATGAATACACTAAGCATATTCAGAATGATGTAGGTTGCAGTAGTTACTCGGAGATGATGAGGCTTGCACAGGATAGAGTAGCGTGGACAGCTGCATCATACCAGTCTCTGGATTGACTATCGCAACAACAATAAGTTTTCAAAAGTTTGTGATTTGTAAATTTACATACCATAGATTTATAAATTTGTTAAATGACTAACACATTACATATCTCAGCAACAACAATGTCACAAATGCTTTGTTAAAAATGGGCATTATGAATCTTAGCAGCTTATTACTCTTCCCATATTTTCTACAAAATCATGATCTTGGCAATTTTGTGCAACCTGTGATGAAGAAATGATTAATTTCCTTGTCTCTGCTACTAAATTATGTGGTGAAGACACATTGTCAAAAAATGATAATCAGTGCTAGTTCCTTGACTATTTGCTCAAGTGCTTCAAGCTCTGGTTTGTTTCAGAATAACCATCACTTCTGTTCATAGACATGATGAGCAATCAATGCCCTTCTCTGTATTTGTAAGTATTACTTGTGGCTAACAGAGTTACATGAGGTATTTATTAAACAGTAACTATGTGAGAGAAAAATTGATTGAAATCCTACCTTAGGCTATGAATTCATATAATTTCCAAGTGGAATCTACTCTAAAATAGCACAGAAAGCACAGGGAAGGCAATCAGTGTGGAACTTTTAAGAAATACAAAGTAAATCAGAATTTAACACTGGTTTAACAGTAACAGGTTATGCCATTTGGAAAAATATATAAATGTCATAGTTATTGTGATCTTGAGAGAGAGAGAGAGAGAGAGAGAGAGAGAGAGAGAGAGAGAGAGAGAGAGAGAGAGAGAATTCTCTGTGTTTCTTAAAGACACATTCAACATGTTGGGCAAAGGAGTTCTCATCACTGCACAGCAAAGGAGATCTTATCACTGCAGATATGCTATCCACAGGTTGTCTGAGTGGATGGGAGGTACTTTTTGCTGTGGAAGAGATGACATCTGACAGAATGCAGATACTGTTGATGGTTAGTGGGTTTCATATGGTCAGAGGTGTGGATGGAGCCATCAGAGGTGGAGGTCAACATCCAGGAAGGTGGCACATTGTGCTGAGGAGGACCAGGAGAAGTGGATGGGAGAGAAGGTGTTAAGGTTGTGAAGCAATGAAAATAATGTGTCTTGGCCCTGAGTTCAAATCATGATGATATCAATGAACTTCAAACAGATAAGGAGCTTAGGGTTTTGGAAGGTGAGGTGGTTTCCTCTACATGGCCCATAAAAGGGTTGGTATCAGAGGGTGCCCATGGCTTTTCCGTGGTTTGGTTTATGTTCCTTCCACTCAAAGAAGAAGTAGTTGTCTGTCAGTATATAGTTGCTAAGATGTATGAGGAAGGTGGTAGTGGGTCTGACAATGGCAAGGCAATGGGCATGAAAGATGTTAGTCTATAGGGAGGTGGCATCAACAGTGACAAGTAGGGATCCAGGAGGTAAAACGGTGGGTATGGTGGATAACTGGTGAAGGAAGTTGTTAGTATTTTTGATGTGGGAGACTATGTCTCAGGCAATGGGTTGGAAGTATTGTTCAACAAGTGCGGAAATTCATTCTGTGGGAGCACAATAAACCAGCTGCAACGGGGTGTCCAGGATATGTGCCCCTGGGTGGGAGTATGATGTCAACATGCTGGATAATTAATGGAGGGCAAAGGTCTCAATTTTGGTAATGTGGAGTAAGTAGTTAGGACTGGAAGGTCCATGGCTTCGGCAAGGTTTAAAAAACAGTATATGCAACTGGGTTTTAGTTATGAAAAGTGATACTATTCTGAAATGATGAAGATAGATGAGCAAGAGTCCATTTGGGTTTGGTAGTTCTACAAAAAGGCGAAATGACTTGGGAAATGAACAAATGACAGCATTACATGATTATAAAGGGAAATGGATAATAGCATCTGAATTTGGGGAGTGAAAGGGAGAGAAGAAAATGTGCTGAGGACAGTAGGACAGTTCTGTCATGTAAAGATATTTGATCATGCATAAGATTTCGAAGTGTGGGAAAGAAAAAGAAAAGATTTACAATGCTGAGGGAACATTGTGTGGGGATGGGTGGGTAGCTTCAGAGATGAAATGATGTGCTTAGTTGCTGGAGAAAGTTACAACTGCGATCTGGTGGGCGGGTGGTTCATAGAATGAGATTTTCACTCTGCAGTGGAGTGTGCGCTGATATGAAACTTACTGGCAGATTAAAACCGTGTGCTGGAACAAGATTCTAACTCGCCTTTCATGGGCAAGTGCTCTACCATCTGAGCTACCCAAGCGTGACTCATGCCCCGTCCTCATAGATTCACTTCTGCCAGTACCTCGTCTCCTACCTCCCAAACTTTACAGAAGCTCTCCTGTGGCTAAGCCATGTCTCCGCAATAACCGTTCTTTCAGAAGTGCCAGTTCAGCAAGGTTTGCAGGAGAGCGTCTGTAAAGTTTGGAACGTAGGAGATGAGGTACTAGCAGAAGTGAAGCTGTGAGGATGGGGCATGAGTCGTGCTTGGGTAGCTCAGATGGTAGAGCACTTGCCCGCGAAAGGCAAAGGGTAGTTCATAGAATAGCATGTGATGCAGACAATGGCTGTGACTGGTGCTACAGTGTGTCACAAACATAACACATGACCACATTGGTCAGAGCTAGTAAACCATGTGGGAAGCAAAGGTGAGAGGGGAAAATGTAGAAAAAGATGCAAATGGAGAATGCAAGAGTGGCAAAGCAGATGTGAATTACAAGACTGTAACGAAGTACAGACAACACAAGGTTTACAGAAATATGTCTCCGAGGCTCAGACATCCCAGAACCACTTCTGCTGCCTCTGCAAGGTACTGTTACTGTGCAATCCTGACTACATACAACACATTCCAAAATGGAAACCCTGGCCCTTGAACATCTGGAAGACCATTCCAACCACCAACTCCATATATCATTCAACCTGTTGATATCCTACTCCTGACCTGCAGCACCACTACCCATTGACACTCACCCCCACCACAGTGAACCCCTTCATTAACCTCTCATAGCATCCAGACCCTGCCTGGCTAACCTTTTCAAATGGTCACATATTCTGAATGTTCCTCCCAGCACTCCATGAAATCCAGAACCCAAACAAAACTGTTATTAACCTTCCCATCAAAAATCTCAATCCCAGAGAAGTTTCAGTCTCATCCAGAGGACTCACCTACACACAAGTTTAACCATGATGGACTTGTCAAAGACCCACTCTCCTACTCATGATGCCTATAATGGAAACATTTCTTTGCCACCAATCCATCCACCCACAGCCAACCTAATCCCAACACTGAACTTTGCCTTTGCCAGTTCATACCACCTCCCAACCGTGACCATTCCCTCCCCATCCCACTCCTTTGTCACCTTCCAGGAATTTATTACCTCCAACTTGGTCTCTCCTACCTTCTTCAGGTGCCTTCCTAAGAGCACTAATCTTTCAGCAGAAGAAAGGACAGCCATACATAACCTCAAAAATGGTCCCGACCTAATCATCCTCCCTGCAAACAAAGACTTCACACCACTGTCCTGCTGAACAGCAGTGACTATTCGACACATGTTCTTGTCAACTGTCTGAATCCTCCATCCACAAGCTCTGTCACAGTGATCCCATCCCAAAGGTCTAACGTAGCCTCCAATCCCTAATGGAATCCCAGAACCTCTCCCATGAGTCCATCTCTCTGCTCACCCCAACGACACACCCCAAATGCCCATTTTCTACATGTTCCCTAATACCCATAAACCAAACAATCCGAAAGTCCCTTTGTCACAGGGTATTGTGCTCCCACTGAAAGAATTTTCACTCTTGTTGACCAACACCTCCCCCTCATTACCTGAAACACAGCCTCTCACATCAAGAATACTAACAACTTCCTTCATTAATTACCTACCGTCCCCACCCCCTTATCTCTTGGATCTGTACTTCTTACTTCTGATGGCATGTTCCTCTACATTAACATCCCTCTTGCCCATGGTCTTCCTGCTATCAAATACTACCTCTCCCAATGTCCTTCACATTTCAACTCACTAATTCATTCCTCTTACAACTTAGCAACTATATCCTGACACACAACTACTTCTCCTTTGAGGAGAAAGTATATAAACAAATCTGTGGCACAACTATGAACATCCAAGTGACTCACTCCTGTGCCAATCTTTGTTGGGCTACCTAGAGGAAACCATGTTATTCTCCCAAAACCCCAGGCCCCTTGTCTGGTTTATGTTCACTGATAGTATCTTCATGATCTGGGCTCAGGGCCAACACACCCTATGTTCATTCCTTCACAGCCTCTATACCTTCTCTCCCAACCACTTTATCTGGTCCTCCTCAGCACAACATGCCACATTCATGAATGTTGACCTCCACCTTTCTATGTCACCATCCACACCTCTGTTCACAATAAACTCATCAATCACCAACGGTATCTGCATTCTGTCAGATGTCAGCCCTTCCACAGCAAAAAATCCCTCCCATACATTCAGACTGCTTGTTGGCAACATATCTGCAATACCAAGAACTCCTTTGCCCAACAAGTTGAAGGCCACAGGCAGACCTTACCTTCCAAACTTCATCTGCAAATAAGATTCCCCATGTTATATTCTCTAACGCAACTAATCCTCACACCAACCCAAGAATCAGCTACAAAAGAGAAACACCCCCCCCCCCCCACACACACACACACACACACAAAAAAAGAAAAAAATCGTCACTCAGTATCACATTGGACTACAACAACTGAACCATATTCTTCACCAGGGCTTCGATTATCTATCTAACATGCCATGAAATTAGGGGCATCCCAGCCAAGATCCTTCCGACCACTCTTACAGTGGTGTTCCATTGTCCACTCAACCTACCCACTATCCTAGTCTATCTTGTTCTGGTGTAACCACAAGTGCCAGGATGAAAAGGAAGAACGCAAGACCAGAGAAGACGGTGGGGAAACATCAACCGATAGCCCGCTGACAAGGACCGTGCGATGCCTGGAGCAACCTCGGCAAGAAGTGAATATAAGGGCCGCTCCTGCCAGCCTTCGCCACTCAGATCAGCACTGTATAGGGATATTAGTGGAAAGTATTCCTGGATTATTAGGAAGGCCTAGCAGAGAGTGCTACAAGAATAGTTAGTAGTGATCCATAAACAGTTAATGCAAATGTTTCAGTTTCAGACGCAGCACATCTCAGCACTACTCAACACAGTGCAGCAGCTACTCACCAACGCTGTGCACCCAACAGAACAAGCACCACCTACTACAGCTCCTGTACCACCTTTTCAACAGTTTAGTGAACCAGATGAGGAACCAGTCTGATGCTCATATGCTAGCTCACAATGTCCGAAGTACTGTGAAAGTTCCATATCTATTATCCACGGTAGGAAGTGTAGTGTTCACATTAACTCAAAAACTCTTATCTAACGACACTACGAGTGAACTTGTGTATGACAGTGTCATCATAAATGGAAAGCACCAGTTTGCTTTTGTTCTACAATATCTCTTCACTGACTGACTATTATGACCAACAAGTGAATGTGGTAGCAGCTAGGCAAAAAACTGTCCAAACAAACTTATTGTGAATGGGTAACAAATTTGCAAGGTATGACAAAGAAATGGAAATTCAAATGTGTTTGTGGTGCTTTGTAGTCTGATGTCATGTTGCATGATGCAATCGTGTACAATGTGCCTGATGTCAAACTCCGAGAACAAATTTTGAAACAGTCTGATCCATCATTTCAGCAGATAATGCACATACTAGATCAGTATGATTCTGGTGCCTGGTCAGTTCATAGATCCGAGCAGCCAACTATTTGTCGGGTTGAGTCCCTAGCTTGTGATCACCCCAGTTCGCATCAGGAGCATGCGCTAGTCCTGTCAAGTAAACAACCTTCCACGCCGCATAAACTGTACACTAAACAGGTGGCTACACAAGCGAACAGAATTAAGTCTCGCCCTCACTGTTACACACAGCACAAATGCCAAGACTGCTCCTCCCGACAAGCTCAGTGTTATGCTTCTGATAGGAAAGGACATGTACAATCTGCATGTTTGCAACAGAACAAACATAATAATTCGGCCCAATCACAAAAATCTGGCCACAAGGCCCACGACGTTAAAGCACTATACTCCAAGTCTGCAACAGGCAAGTGTGCAGTTTCTTCAGTGATACATCAGTCAAACAAACTCTTTGTTCATTTACTTATTTGTGGGAAACGTGGGAAATTTCAGTTGGACATGGTTGCCTCTGTCCATTGACCAGTAGTCACACATATGAACTGTTAGGCTCTCCACACTTGTCTAAAACTAGCATGCAACTGATAGCTTACAATGGACAAGACATTCCCATTCTCAGAACATGTAGTTTGCCTGACTTGTATTGCTCGCATATGCAGACAGTGACTTTTACAGTATTACAATCTCGCGAGTGTGAGAACATATACGGTCTTGATTCTTTTGATTTGTTTGGCTTTAACATTCAGGACAATGTGTTGTAAGTGTCTGTATTCAAGGCAAAAGACAGTGTCACTAACAATTTTGCTGTACATATTATTCTGAAATACCATGCTCAGCAAAAATTTTGTCAGGCCAGTACTGTCCCCACTGCATTACGGGGTCGCTGATGAACTTAAAGAATTGCAAGATAGCAGAGTTACTGCACTCATCTCAGCTAGTCAATGGGCAAGTCCACTTGTTTTGCTCCCTAAACCTTCAAGTCGCATTTGCCTCTGTGTTAACTTTAAGTCTACAGTCAACCCATAAATGGGCATTGATAGTTATCCACAGCCATGCCCAGAGGATCTCGTGGCAAGTTAGATGCTGGACACTATTTTTCAAAAATTGATTTGTGCGGCACTTATCTTCAAATACCGCTCAACAACTAATCTCAGAAAGTGTGTGTAGTTAACACTCATTTGGGCTTGTTTACATATTTGCCTTTTGGCAGTGCTTCTGCACCCATCATTTTCCAATGGTATTTGGATCAGCAGACTGCTCAAGTGCCAAACTGTTCAACTATTTGGATGACATCATCATAGCAGATCCTACACCTGAAGAACATATGCAAATTTGAGTGTTTTGGTTCACGTGTTATCTGAGTCAGGACTTAAGTGTAGACTGGACAAGTGTAATTTCATTAAACCTAAGTTGGTCATGTCAAACAGTCAAGATGTACATCCTCTGCAGTCGCATTTGTTAGTCATACGAGACTTGTCAGTTCCTTGCAGTATCACAGAATTGCAGTCAGTTTTAGGGAAAATGAACAATTATATTTGGTTCATACCGAATGTTGCACAAATTGCAGCTCCATTGCATCACTTGCATCGTAAGAATGACCCCATTTTTTGGGCAGATGAGTGCCAAGTAGCTTTTCAAAAACTCAAAGAAGCATTGCTCAGTGATGGATGTTTAGTTCACTTTGATCCTGACAGCCCAGTTGTATTGAAAGTTGATGCTTCCTGTTATGGAATAGGTGCCGTGCTGTCACGTAGAATTGGTGATAAACACAGGCCTATTGCTTTTGAATCAAAAGGATTGTCCAAAGCTCAGTGTAACTATTCACAAATTAAAAAAGAGGTTTTGGCTATAGTTTATGATGTCATCATATTCCACCACTACTTGTATGGCAGAGAATTCTACTTAGTAACGGATCACAAGCCTTTGTAGTCCTTGTTTCGTCCAACGAAACTGGTTCCTTTACAAACTGCCCAACAATTGCAAAGATGAGCTTTGTTGTCTCAATACCAGTACGAGATTGTGTGTCGCCCGACAGCTAAACATGGTAATGTGGACACAGTTTCACTTCTTCCGATTGGCCCTGACACAGACTTTGATGCTTCTGCTGCATCTTGTTGTCACATCAATGCTCAGGATGTTGAATCACTTCAGTTTTTTCTGCTGATCTATAGAAAAATTGCACAGGGCATGGAATATGATCCCAATTTGAACATTTTGTTAACATATGTTCACACAGCATGGACTCACTCAATGAACAGCATAAATAACTCAGTAGTGCGCCTATACTTTGCACGTCGGCATAGCCTCAATATACAGATAGGTGTAATCCTTGTTCAAAATAACAGTGGACAGTCACATGTGTTGACCCCTAAGGCTTTGCAGAAAGAAGTGTTGCAGTTACTTCACCAAGGACACTGGGAGATTGTTTGTACGAAACAGTTAGCACGTCGACACTGTACTTGGCCCAAATCGAACAGATAATGTCACAGTGTCAGACATGCGTGGAAACTCAGTCCGCTCCACCACAAAACTTCTCTGCTTGGCGTAAGTCGCAATCACCATGGCACTGTGTGCCTATAAGACTTTGCGGAAGCGTTTTGGAACACTCACTGATTAATTGTGCTGTGCCAATGAGCTTGACAATGTCATGTAGCACAATTCATGTGTTTTATTGATTTTTTGCCTAGAAAGTTTACCTGAAGTAATAATGCCAGACAACGGCCCTCAGTTCACGTAAAATGAATTTGAAACATTCTGTGAGTGCAATGGCATACAGCATCTAACTAGTGCACCCTTCCATCCACAATGAAACGACAAAGCAGAACATTTTGTCAGAACCTTTAAGCAGCAAATGGCCAAACTTCACTCCGCACACACCAGGCATCAAGCATTGCAACTGTTTTTCGCCTTTTATCGTTCACACCCTCAAGATGGGCCCTCACTGGAGGAACTGCTTCATGGGTGCAGCCATTGGACACTGCTCAACCTGCTCCATTGATCATAGACTTGAAGCATCCAGTCTGTGTTTGTTAGCACAGACTGGATGTTTCACTTGTTCGTGCATCAGGTGTTTGTCAGCGGAGTAATTCATTTGGAGAGGCTCTTCAAGCTCATATAATTTTGAGTTTTTACTTATTTACTTTCATTTTTATTTATTTATTTTTTTAATTTTTTTTTTTCACTGTTATATTTCCCGTCTTCCTTTCAGATGCAGGCTTTCAACCAGCAATGGTTAAGTTAAAAGGATTATTTTTATTTTTGTACTTATTTTACAGTTTTTGCTTTTTTGTTTTTTTTAAATTTTTAAATAAGATTTTCAAAAGTGAGGGCTTAATTTCATCTTGCAGATGTAGAAACTAGCCTAAAACTACTTCTTTGTGTGGTATGTTTCACAACCATGGCACAACACACAAGGGCATGTTGCGTGTTTTGCATTCATATTTTGTTTCTCGGGGCACATTCTCTATCAAGCAGGCTGCATGTCTATTCAATAGTCCACGTTTCTTGTACTGGTCACTTGTAATGATATGTGGAAAGTGCCTTCCAGTAAAGCGCAGAAGGTTCTCGTCATCATCAGAGCGTCTTCCTTTCCTATCTCTTCTTTGGTCTCTAGTAAATTTTTCCAATGTGCTGACGGTATTTTTCTCCATGTCACTTATCTGTAAAGAGTGTGAGCTTTCAAAACACAATGGTCCACTACAAGAAAAAAACTTTTTTGCACCATTTTCAGGTTTACACAACAAAGATCCAACTGATTTTTTAGGGCCTCCCTTCTACCCTCACAGCCCTTCCAAACGCTCACCTTGTTTTGCCATCTTCGGCTAGCTTCTATGCTTTTGTCGTTTTTATTGTTATTATTATTATTATTATTATTATTATTATTATTATTAAGAGTCCATCCTTCTACTAACTTTTTTTACTTTTTTCCTCTCCCCCCCCCTCCCTATCTGGCTTCCTATTTTTTTTTCTGTAAGCTGGATGCCTTAATTACCTTTGCTAACATAAACGAAAATAAATATTTCTTTTTAATATTAATTAAAGGAAATGAATCTTCCTCTTGATAATGGAATGACAAATATATTAAAATAAACTGAACGTGAAGTCTGTCATCTTCATAAGGAAAACATAAAATCTTGTGTATTTTTGAAAAACTTTTTTTATAACTTAAAACTTCTCTGCTTATAGCATAAGATGATCAACAATTAAAATAAATAAAATTGATGTCTAATTTTTTCATGAGGATGTAGTCTGCTGCGTTTTGCCACAGACTTGATTTCTTTTCTGTAGTGTCTCGTGAAAGGATCGAAGACATTATGGTACAAGTTATCTGTAATCGTGCAAGGCTGACATCTCTGAATTCTGTACCAATCTTAATCTATTATTGTTATGTGTATAATTTTATTCCACGATTCTATTTAGGAAGCATACGTAATTTCTTTTATAATCTTTTGTCTGCATGAGATGATGGTGCTGAGTCATTAGATACACCAAGTAATCTTCTCTGCTTTTATTTTCTGCCTTCAAGATACATTGCAGCATGTGCCCTTTTAGCCAGTTAACTGCATTTATTTTCGTATTAGGATATGGCACTGCGTCTGGAGTCAGAAAATCTGTGGCGGTGAAAATGGTTGGAGATGTTCTGTTAACAGTCACTAATTTCTGCTTAACTATATGCCATACGTCTCTTACTCTTTCACACATGAATCAGTGTTATTCATTGTCAAGGAGGTTGCATGACGCACACTAGGGCAAATTTGTGAGATGTATAGCATGCAATTTGGAGTTAGTTGATATTTTCCTGTTGACTGCATTATACCAAGTTGCTTTCACCTTAGAGGGTAAGTTCCGATCGTGGATATTTTTACAAATTGCAGACCAATCATTTCTGGGGAATTTTCTTTCAATAATATTTCCTTCCTTATCTTCCATCAAATATGTACAGATGTCCTTTACTTTCGTCAACTGCTGTTCTGAGAGGTTCGATGAGATATAACTGTACTCAACAAGAAAAGTTTTTAGGTGACAAAGAGCAGCTGGTATATGCTACACATATGTTGGCGACTGCATGCTTGCAGGAGCTATTTCATTCAGCAAGTGGGCCGTTAAGCTGCCTGGCAACTGTTTCCATTGCTTGTACATTCAATATATGTATAATGCATGTGACCTGTAACTGACATCAATGAGGTTTAAACCTCCTTTCCTTGTTGGGAGTGTTAGTGTATCGAACTTCACTTTGAAAATGTTGCCTTGGCTTATAAATCTTCCTATCATGGACAAAATTCTTGTGGCTGTTTCTAATGACATCGGGAAAGCTTGTACAACATAGTTAAGTTTGGATGTTATATACACATTTACCAGAGTGGTTTTCTGTATCTCGTCCAGTTGCCTCATACTGTTTCCTTGTACAGATGCTCGTATGCTTGCAAGTAGTTTTTTATAATTAACGACAATGGTGTGTTGGCTGTTGCTACTACATTCAATACCCAAACATTTCAATGTGGATACCTCCGTCAATTGTCCCTGATTTTGCATGCATATTCCTCTGCTTAAGTTCATGACGCCTGACTTCCTTTTATTTAGTTTGGCACCAGAAGCAAGTTCACATATGTGTGCAATCTGAGCAGCTTTCGCCACTTCATCTTCATTTATTACCAGGACGCTCATGTCATCTGCATAGGCGTTGCACACTATTTTCTTGCCGTTTATGCATAATCCTTGCAGGTGATGCGTGTCGTGAGGATAGGTTTTATTGCTATTGCGAAAAGGGCCATTGACATTGGGCAACCTTGTCGTATGGATCCAGTCAACTCAATCTCTTTACTTAGTTGTCCATTTATCATTATTCATGCTATACTGTTTTTCAAAATTTGTTGAATAATCCTCACAAATCGTGGTAGGAATCCCATTACTTCCATGATTCTGAGGAGATATTTATGATCTGTTCTGTCAAATGTCTTCTTGAAGTGTAATGACACTAACACACATTTGCGGTTGATATTATATCCCTATATTAGCATATAGTCTGATAGATATTTCTGTCTTTGCCTACACATGTTTGGTACAGGCCAGTTACAGAGTTAATAAACATTTTTATTCTTCTTGCTAATACACGCGCCATAATTTTGTAATCACTGTTTAGTTATGTTACTGAGCGAAGGTTTTCCTCTGTTCTGTCACCCCTCCCAACCCACTCCACCACATCGTCTTTGTTGCTGCATGAAGTCACTGGTGCAGATGTCTGTGCATCTCATTACTATCCTGTACACCTCCTGCCTCCTTCTGAAGTGCTGGGAACCCTCTCCAATTCCCCCCTCCCACTTCCCACCACCCTTCCTCCCTTGGCCATTTCACCAGACATGACGCCTTCCCCCAGGCTACTTGCAGAACTGCAGTCCCAGTATTCAACCACTACAATGTCACAATGTAGCTGTAGAGGTCTGTGTTGGTAGAGGTCAACTATTTTAGGACCTACTCATTGATTTAAACTTTTCTCTAATGAACACAGGGCTCCAGCTCATCATACTGCCATCCAGAAGAAGTGTTGCAATTACTTCACCAAGGACACTGAGGGATTGTTTGTACGAAACAGTAAGCGCGTCGACACTGTACTTGGCCCAAATCGAACAGATGATGTCACAGTGTCAGACATGCGTGGAAACTCAGTCCGCTCCACCACAAAACTTCTCTGCTTGGCGTAAGTTGCAATCACCATGGCACTGTGTGCACTTAAGACTTTGCGGGAACTTTTTGGAACACTCACTGATTAATTGTGCTGTGCCAATGAGCTTGACAATGTCATGTAGCACAATTCAGGTGTTTTATCGATTTTTTGCCTAGAAAGTTTACCTGAAGTAATAATGCCAGACAACGACCCTCAGTTCACGTAAAATGAATTTCAAACATTCTGTGAATGCAATGGCATACAGCATCTAACTAGTGCACCCTTCCATCCACAGTGAAACGACAAAGCAGAACATTTTGTCAGAACCTTTAAACAGCAGATGGCCAAACTTCACTCCGCACACACCAGGGATCAAGCATTGCAACTGTTTTTCGCCTCGTATCGTTCACACCCAAAAGATGGACCATCACTGTAGGAACTGCTTCACGGATGCCACCATTGGACACTGCTCCACCTGCTCCACCCTCCTCAGCATCTGACGCCGAGGGAAGGTTGCAAGTGTCACTCATGCTACACGATATTGTCTTTCACAGGGTATTTAGCAGCAACAGAAATGACAGAGGTGAGATTGTCTGTCGACTTGGCACTTGAATGTAACTTCCTCCAAAAGTTGTTTGTCGACAAATTATTGTGGCAGTACAGGCAAACATCAATGTTTGATGATTATGGGTTCTCCCAAGTTTACATCGTAAGTTGTGTTTAAAAACCTGATAATTAAATATCAGATATCAAATAAAACTCAGATGTATACAGAGGCCTTATGATGATTCACAACTCATTACAAATGAAAGAAAATCTTTGATGAGGAGTTACATGTTAGCAGCATAAGCAGTTTCTGTGTACATTATGTCAGTCGAGCAGTTCACCTCCAGATTCAATGGTATGGAATAAGTATCCAGATACACTGTGGTTATTTGTAAAGTCGGTGATGACACTCAGACTGCCAGACAGTCGCGACTGCCCTGGCTCCAGAAATACTCAGCACACTGCGAGCTCGGTGGAGTCAAGAGTTCTGGCACAGATAGCAGTCCACGAAGATGGCTGTTAGCGCAGATAAATGACTGAAGTGACCTCAAGGGCATGCCTGACATGGCCAGCTGGATGTGCAGCTGCAACAGCCAAAGGGTTCATATACTGTGACTTTGATAAGATTTTTATTGACTGGCCCATGAAACTTCACTCATGAAAACATTCTGAAATTAATGATAGCCCACTCTCAGAACAGGAAGCAGACAACATTGACAAATAACATCACAGGAATAAAACTAAACTTACAATGGAGAAGCAAAGTATGACTTGTCATAAAGTTTGGTACTGCCCATTTCTGTCCTTAATATATGAAAAAAGGCTCTCCAATGTGTGCAAAGGACTGCATGAAATCTAATGTTTACTGATGACACATGCATACCAATGAAGGGCTTAAACTCAACCATTACATGACTGATAACTAAACAAGTCAACAACTGGTCTAAGCAAACATGAATAGTCTTAATTTCACAAAACCTTACACTCAGGTGAGAAAAGTCATGGGATACCTTCTAATATTGTGTCGGACCTCATTTTAAGCAGTGTAGTGCAGCAACTTGACATGGCATGGAGTCAGCAAGTCGTTGGAAGTCCCTTGCAGAAAATACTGAGATATGCTGCCTCTATAGCCACCCGTAACAAAGAAAGTGTTGCCAGTGAGAATTTTGTGCATAAACTGACCTCTCAACTATGTCCCATAAGTGTCCCATGGGATTCATGTTGGCCAAGCCGAGTGGCCAAATCATTTGCTTGAATTGTCCAGAATGTTCTTCAAACCAATCGCTAGCAATTTTAACCCGGTGATACGGCGCACTGTCATCCGTAGCAATTCCATCTTTCTATGGGTCTCCAAGTAGCTGAACATAACCATTTAGAGCCAATGATCGGTTCAGTTGGATCAGAGGTCCTAGTCCATTCCACATACTCAGCCCATACCAAAATAAAAAATTAAAAAAAAAAAAGACTTTAAAATAGCTGGTTGGTGATGAAATAATAGTCACAGTCTGTTTCTGGACTATTTCTTCATTCATTATGCATTTTGAGCTCAGCTCATCTTCAGATGACCTGGTGACAAATGCACTTTGTTACAATCTTGCAAAATTTACACACGCGTATAAATGGAGACCCTGTGCTAAACCACCATATAGCAACAAGACATTTACGATGTAATACATAGTCTTTGATACAAAGTGAACATACAACTTTGGCAAAGTTGTCAAGTAATGTCAAAAGCGACAGTTCCATACAGCAAAATGAGATATCAGCTACACATGTGTGCTGCTAACAGCCGAGTGATGTGGCTGGTGGCCTTTCATTCTCAAGAGAACTAGTTGGTACTAGGTTGCATATGCCCTGTGGAGCTGCTATCAAGGTTGATAAGTCATTACAAATAGAAATAATACTATCAATTACAAAATTTGTACAATTTTTCAATTTTTTATGCCACCCTTATGCGCAGGCAAACTTAAGTCTGCATACTATGCCAATATGAGAATAGGTAGTTACAAACAATTTATGGATATTTGCAATAAAGCCATTTAAAAAATATACAATAAAAATCAAAGACGGAGCCTTGTGTCAATATGTAAATGCTTTAAATAATTAATGGAAAATCTCATATAAAGATGTGAAACAAATACTAACAAAGAGATAGAGGGGCTGGCCAGTACTTACCTCAGCTCAGTACAGCCGATAGATACACAAAAACAACCGAAAATTTACATTCCTAGCTTTCGGAATAAATGTTCCTTCATCAGGGAGGAGAGAGGGGAAAGAAAGAGAAGAAGGGAAAGTGGATTTAGTTACTCACAACCCAGGTTATGAAGCAACAGGGAAAGGAAAACAGGGAGGGTAGCAAGGATGGAGGCATGGCTTCCCTCTGACAGCCATGCCTCCATCCTTGCTACCCTCCCTGTTTTCCTTTCCCTGTTGCTTCATAACCTGGGTTGTGAGTAACTAAATCCACTTTCCCTTCTTCTCTTTCTTTCCCTTCTCTCCTCCCTGATGAAGGAACATTTATTCCGAAAGCAAGGAACATAAATTTTCGGTTGTTTTTTGTGTATCTATCGGCTGTACTATGTAAATGCTTTTACAGGCAACATAATGCTTGCAGAAAAGCAATGCCTAACCATGTGAAACATGGAGCTGCAGTTATTGATTTATTTATTTAATTTTATTGTTTCATTCATAACCTCTATATGAATTAAGAACTCATTTATGATGTATATAGGATTCTGTATTAAAACACTAAGTGGTGTCAGCATTAACAAAGTTCAGTCTGAAAATAACAAGGGCCTTTTTCAATACCTCCCTATGGGTAGACTGGGAGTCTCCTACATATCCGTTGGTTTACCTAGCAACTTTTAACACAGGGTAAAACTATTAGCCTATTTTCTACAAAAATGTGTTTTAGTACAAAATCCTGTATACATCACATATGAGTTCTTGATTAAAATAGAGGGTATTTATGGAGGGAAAAAAATGTAACTCTCTGTTTGGTTGGTTGGTTGTTTGTTTGGGGAAGGAGACCAGACAGCGTGGTCATCGGTCTCATCAGATTAGGGAAGGATGGGGAAGGAAGTCGGCCGTGACCTGTCAGAGGAACCATCCCAGCAATTGCCTGGAGTGATTCAGGGAAATCACGGAAAACCTAAATCAGGATGGCCGGACGCGGGATTGAACCACCGTCCTCCCAAATGCGAGTCCAGTGTCTAACCACTGCACCACCTCGCTTGGTAACTCCATGTTTCACTTGGTTAGGCATCACTTTTTTGTATGCATCATGGCGCACATAAAAGCTTTTACATATTGACACAGGCTCTGTCTTCCTGTTTAAAGTATATTTTTTGAACTGTTTTATTGCAAATAACTGTAACTTGATTGTAACTACCTATTCTCGTGTTAGCATAGTCTGGTGTGTATAACTTAAGAGGGGGGCAAGGAAAGAAAAGTTCATGTATAGTCTATTGTTCAATCTAACATGCTTATAAACTGCAAATTATAAATTGTAATTACATGTGCATTATATGCAGTAACACATTAGCACTTAAGCTAGCCAGTGTTAACAAGCACACTCTTTGAAATAAAACCCTATATGACTTAAATTTGTCTTCGCCTAAGGTTGGCATAAAAAACTGAAAATCGTATAAGTTTTGTAATTGATAGCGTTATTTCTATTTGTAACGAAGTATCAGCCATGACGGCAGTGCCACAGGGTGCAAGCCACCTCGTGCCATCTAGTTCTCTTAAGTGGGAACGGCTGACAGCAACATCACTTGGCTGTTAGCAGAACAAATGTTTAGTTGAAATCTCATTTTACTGTGTGTAATTGTAAAATTTACATCACTTTTGACTTTACTTGACAACTTTGTCAAAGTTTTATGTTCACTTTGTATCAAAGAGTATGTAATACCTCTTAAATGTCCTGTTGTTATATGGTGGTTTAGTATAGGGGCTCTGTTTAAATATGTGTGTAATTTTGCAAGACAGTAACAAAATATATTTGTCATTCGGTCATTTGAAGATGGGGAGAGCCCAAAACGGATTTTAAAAGAAAAAAAAAAGAAAGAAAGAAAAGGGGTCCAGAAACATCCTGTGGCTTATTTCATGCCCAACCAGCTATTTTAAAGCAATTTTTATTTTTGTGATTACAATGGTCGCATGCCTCTACCATGACTTTCAGTCACATCTATGACATACATCTTATACCATTAGGGAGCACCAGCAGCTAGCACAGTGCCTTGTTGAAAACTTGGATCTATGAGTTTGTACTGTCTGTGCCACACACTAACCCTACCATCATCTCTTACCAACTGAAACTGGGACTCAACTGATCAGGCCGTGTTTTTCCAGTTGTCTAGGGTCCAACTGATATGGTCACGAGCACAGAAGAGACACTGCAGGTGATGTCATGCTATTTGCAAAGGCACTCGCATTGATCGCCTGCTGCCATAGCCCATTAATGGCAGATTTCACTGCACTGTTCGAACACTGACAACACTATGCAAATACGAACGCTCTCAGACATTAAGTGAAGGCTGTTGGTTACTGCGTTACCTGTGGTGAGAGGTAGTACTTGAAATATGGTATTCTCAGCACACTCGACACTGCGACTCTCAGAATATTGAATTTCCTAACGATTTCCAAAATGGAATGGCCTGTATGTCTAGTTCCAACAACCGTTTTGCTTTCAAAGTCTCAATTCCCACGTGCCGCCATAATCACATCGTGTACCTTTTCACATGAATCACCTGTGTACAAATGACAGATCCACCAAAGCACTACCCTTTCAAACATTGCGCACAAAACACTGTTGTCATCTGCATATGTGCATATCGCTATTCCATGACTTTCATCACCTCAGTGTACACTGTGCAATGACTTGCTGGTACTAGAAATCATTAGAAATAGACATTAATGGTCATACAGTACGTGAAACATTACATATGAAATTATGTAGGGCCCAACTGGATAACCATTAAATAGATTTAAGACATCAAAAAACTAACCAAGAAGCTCAATTCAACAATTCTTCACTTAAAAGTTTCTCTCAGCAATTTGACATCAAGGCCCAGGTGGTGGCATATTTCCACTGTCACTCCCTTTTGTTTTATTGAAGTATCTTCCAGACGCATTGCAGCTAAGGAAGCAAAGAATTCATCTAACAAAAGCTAACAATACAAACTTAGTGTAAAGCAATTAATCATACCTCAGAAGACCCCTCTTCAATGAATTTGTAATCATTACATGCAATTGCAGTGTATTTCTTACTTATTTGTATTTGTTGCTAGTAATAAAATTCCACTTCAGATAAATTTCAAATGTGCAATTTACACAACAACACTAAGACAAAAATTACTTGAAAGTAAACTTTCCCTGCTTGATTGGGGGTTTATTTTCTGGTGCAAAAGTATTCGAAAGTTTCCATTTGATATAAGGCAATAAAATGGGGAAAGCCAACAAATATGAACAAAATTAATGACCTCTCTTACTAACTACACCTCCTCCAAATTATCTCATTGTACTGATTAAAGATATCAACATACATGTTAACTGTGTTACACAGATAATTGAAGTTTGCAGACAGATTACTATTTTTAAATGCTATAGGTGAGTTACTCTTGACCAGTATCAACTGAGTCATTTCATTAATGAACAAGAGGGAGTATTTAAATAACACAGAGTCAATATAGTTTATGAAGATCATTTTTTCCGTAACAGAACGAAACAAAGGGTGTTTAACACTTTAGGAGAGGCTTTAGAAAGCCAATGTAGCACACAAAAATACAAATAATAATATGTTGCAATGTTTCACAACACACACTTACCTCTTCATCACTGTCCGGCTTAACAACAACAGCATCTATGCATTGCGTTTCAATTTCAACATTCTTTGTACTTTTGCTGGATTCATTACTTATCTCACTTTTACCATTTTTAAAGTTCCACAATAAATGAACATTCAAAAGAGGCAGTGGAATGTGCAAAGGATTCTTCAGAATTATTCTCACATATATTGGCTCTGTTAATGAGAAAGAGAACCAGTGTACAGTTTCCCATTATACATCAACAAATTACAAGACTAATTCTTTTGATAACTTTTTATTGTTTAGCATTATATGAACATAATATCATTCAAAAAACCATCTTACCTCTCACAACAGCAATGGGTTTGGAGGTATTCACAGTCTCATTGGAAAAAAGTTGGAGTGTTGGTCTGAAGATCATCGGCAAAGTACCTTGTGCTTCAGTTACTAATGTCTCTTCTAATTTTGTCCACCTATGTCAAGTAGAGACTGACATTCAAAAAAGAACAAACCAAAAATATTTACATCTATTTGATCACAATGTTAAAATTCAAAACCTGGGAAAGCAAATTAACTTAGTGTGCTTTAAGATTACAGGACTGAGTTACACCACCTTTTTACCAATGTTAGTTTTTTTTCCAAGCATATTTTAGCACACATGTGCAATTAATAGTGGATCTTATTTTACTGACAATCTGGAAGAGGAAGAAAAGATGTTTCATCATAACAATTGTTAGTGAAAGATAGGTCTAAAATTTATTGTGTCTATTAAAGTTTCTGTTCCTAAATTATTGGTTATACAGATTTTTTACAAGTTCCATTAAATGGTTAGACAGTAAAATCCAGAGTACGACATATGTCTGTGTTAATTGTGGATATAAATCTCCAGTTACTTTTAATCCAATATGGAGAAAGTAGGAACTGCGATGTATATTAAGAGGAGACATAAATAATAATAATAATAATAATAATAATAATAATAACAAGAACAATAATAATAGTCGCAATAAACAGGGCTACAGCTGGCAATTTTGAATTACTTATGACACAATTTGTGCATTATTAAACTTTTTGACTTCCAAGCAGAATGAGTCAGTAATAATGAAATTTAATTTTTTTAAAGGATTCTTATACTAGAAGTATACTTGGGCCCCTTGTCATGTCATATAATCTAGGTCCACTCATACAATTTGTAGCAATAATTAGAGGAGCTACTGACAGCATTTTTATAGATGCAATGAGACTGGACAATCATAGGGTAATTTCTATAGTTAAGCGCTTCTCAGACCATGAAGGTTTACTCCTGATGTTCAGTAGCAGAGTGCAAGTCGCTTAAAAACAATGGGAAAACTACAAGGGTAATAAATGTAAAAGGAGTTGAGAACTTCAAAAAGAATATAAAAATACAGACTGAAAATATGTGTTATTAAGCCCTGGTAGTCATAGACTACCATGACAACTATTTTCCAAAGAAATTAAACTGTGAAAGCAGATTAAATGTACCTAAATCCTGGAATACAGAAACGATAGAAATATCATATAAGCCCCTATCTGACATCAAGAGAGAGACATCATGACACAGTTAAATAATTGTACAAAATGTTCTGTTACATTGCAAGAAAGTCATCGGAGCATCGGAGCATCAAAATGTATGCACATTCATGAAAAAAGAAACTCCTCCAGCACCAAAGTATGAATTATTGGAACATAATAAAAGATGAGACAGGAAAAATAAATCTGAAAATTCAAGAACTTTGTTTAAAGGCATATAACGAACTTATCAAAGATCCCCAAATTTCAGAAACTTTTAATGACTGTTTTCCATCAATGAAATGAAACTTAGGTTTGAACATTTCCTTAACAAATGGGTTATAGTCTCTCGGAAAAGCTTTCCAGAACAAGTTTTCTAAAATTTAACTTCATCCTACACCACCAAAAGAAATCTCCACTGCTACCAACATACTTAAAAATAAATGTTCAAATGGTTATGATAAAACCAATAGTAAATTAGTGAACTGTTCTTCAGCTGAAATTAGTAATCTATCGAGTTACAAATGTCATGATTTTTTCGTAATGTTACTTTCCCACAGGATCTAGAACATGGTATTTTCAAAGCCAGTTTTCAAAAAAGGAGACAAAACTTTGGTAAGGAATTATTGTTGCATCCTATTACTTTCAGCATTAACAAAAAATTTTGAGAAGATTTGGTACAACAGACTTTATAAACACTTTATACGGGAAAACAAGCTCCATAGTACATAGTCTGTATTTCAAAAAGGACTGTCACCTGAAGAGGCTTGACAGATGATGCACTAGAATCAACATATGCAAAATTACTCCCACTGGGAATATTTTGTAACTTGGCTAAGATTTTTGATATTATGAGTCATCAAAAAGTTAAAAACCGTATGGGATCAAACAATGGTAAGTCCAGGATGGAATAACAACAATATTGTGAAGAAGAGAGACTGCTACTCACTGTACAGAGAAGTGCTGAGTCACTAACAGACATGATGAAAATACTGCTATACACTTAAATTTTTCGGGAAAAGGCCGCCCCACCTGAAGTAGGGAAGATGGATTGGGCAGGTCTTGCATCTGGTCACCTACCATTGTACATATAAGTTAGTTTTGACCTGGGTACTTTTTCCTCTATTATTTGTTATTGCTTACTGTGTATGCTAATATTGTTCAATGTGTGCTCTTTCTGTAGTGCTAATGAAGCTGTTCTGTACGTAGCAGGGGACTGTGAGTGGGCGTGGCATAGGGATGGACTAGGATTTTGCTGAGGTTGGGTGGGCAGTGGAAGATCACTTTGGGAGGGGTTGGAATTATCTTGAGTAGAATGTCCCTCATTTCACGGCATGATAATAGACAAAGCCCTGACGAAGTACATGGTTCAGTCGTTCCAGTACCATGTAGTATTGGGTGACAGGGAGATGCTTCTTTGTCATTCATGCTTCGGATGGATGTGGGGATCAGGTGTGTGTGTGTGGGGATCAGGTGTGTGAGGGGATCAGGTGTGTGAGGGGATCAGGTGTGTGAGGGGATATGGCACAGGACATCTGTTTGTGAATTAGGTCTGGAGGGTATTGCCTGCCTGTGAAGGCCTTTGTGAGGCTTTCAGCATACTAGGCGAGGTAGTTTTCATCACCACAGATGCATCTACCATGCGTGACCAGGCTGTATGGGAAAGATTTTTTGCTGTGGAAGGAGTGGCAGCTGCAAAGTGCAGGTACTGTTGGTGATTGGTGGGTCTGATGTGGACTGAGGTGTGGATGGAGCCACCTGAGGAGAGGAGATCACCATCTAGGAAGGTGGCACAATGGGTGGAGGAGGGAAATGTGAAGTGGATGAGAGAAGGTGTTGAGGTTGTGGAGGAATGAGATTAAGGCACCCTGGCCTTGGGTCCAGATTATAAAGGTGTCATCAATAAACCTGAACCAGAGGAGGGGTTTGGGGAGCTAGACATGTTTCCTCTAAGTGGGCCATGAAGAGATTGTCATAGCATGGTGGCATGTGGGTGCCATAGCTGTGCCACATACTTGTTTGTATGGCTTTCCTTCACTGGTGAAGTAGTTAGGCATTAGAATGTAGTTGGTAAGGCATACGAGGTATGAAGTAGTGGGTTTGGAATCTGCAGGGCATTGAGAGAGGTAGTGTTCAATCACAGCAAGGCCATGGGCTTGAGGAATGTTGGTGTATATGGAGGTTGCATCAACAATAATAAGTAGGGACCCAGTAGGTAAGGGTGTGGAGATGGTGAAGAGCCAGTGCAGGAAGAGGTTATCTTCAACGTGGCAGGCTAAGTTTGGACAATTGGTTGCAGATGTTGGTCAACAAGGACACATTCTTTCAGTGGGGACACTAACCAGCCAAAATGGAGCACCCAGGATTGTTATGATTGTGGATTTTGGGGCAGCACAAAGAAGGTTGTGGTGAGTAAGGAGACAAATTCAGGGGAGAGGTTCTGGGAAAGGCCTAATGATTTCAGCAGGGATTGGACTTCTGGGATGGGGTCACTTTGGCAGAGCTTGTAAGTGTAGACGTCGGACAACTGGCAGAGGCCAGGTAGTCACTCTGATTCATCACAACGGTGGTGGAATCTATGTCTGCAGGGTGGATGCTCAGGTCAGGATTCATTTTTAGGTTGTGTAGGGCACTCTTCTTCTGCTGAAAGGTTGATGCTCTTAGGGAGGGATCTGGGGAAGGATGGTGCGACCAGGTCGGAAAGTTGGAATTCCTGGAAGGTAACCAGAGGATGGTTAGGCAGGAGTGTGGAAGGGTCATGGTTGGATGGCGGTACAAACTGGGCCAGGCAGGGTTCAATCTTGGGACTGGATTGGCTCTGGTTGGAAGGGTTAGTAGCAAAGAAGTGTTTCCATTGTATGGAGCAGGAGAAAGAGAGTAGATCCTTCACATGTCTAACATAGTTAAACCTGGGAGTAGGGCTGAATGTGAGGTCCCCAGATAGGGCTGAAACTTCTATGGGGATGAAGATTTTAGTGGAGAAGTTAACAACAGTGTTCTGGGATTGTTTCGGCTCTGGATTTCGTGGAGTGTTCTGCACTCCCACCTCAGACCAGTACACTCACTGTGGGCTAGGAAAGAGCTGACAGTCAACTGAGCACCAGCGGTTCTGTCTTTCAAAATGTGTTATAAGAATTATATCTAGTGTCAATTCTAGAATGTTCTGTAGAGATCTCTTCAGAAAACAGAGCATTTTGGCAACTACGACATAAAATTAATATTCTTTGTTGCTACCAACATTTCTCTTGTCTTAAAAAATAGTGGCAAATATAAATACCACCAAGACCAGAAACAAGCTCTACAAAGACTCCAAGAGGCTATCAATAGCACAGGAAGGAGTAATACACAAGTTTACCCATGTACTCAACAATCTACCAGAGCACGCTATGTGTCAGGTACATAATGTGCTGTTGTTGAAGACTGAACGAAAGAAATGATTCAAATGGCTCTGAGCACTATGGGACTTAACTTCTGTGGTCATCAGTCCCCTAGAACTTAGAACTAGTTAAACCTAACTAACCTAAGGACAACACACACACCCATGCCCGAGGCAGGATTCGAACCTGCGACCATAGCGGTCGCGCGACTCCAGACTGTAGCACCTAGAACCACTCGGTCACTCCGGTCGGCTATTATTGAACGAAAGAACTTCTTGTTGTGCACCTCCTCCTATTCCACTGAAGATTTTCTTCACACAAATTCTTAAATGTAATATTTTAGTTTGGTTTAGTTTTTATTTAAAATTAGCCCTGTAACCAAGTAATGCCTCTGTATTGCACTTAAATTAAATTACATTAAATTAAATCTTCAACTTCTTTCATCCACATCAATAGCTAAGTGGTCCGCACGGCTGACCCCCATGTGGGGGACCCAGGTACAATTCCTGTTACGCCTGGGATTTTTTCCTTGGTGGGAGGACTGGTAGGGATGTGCTCAGCCTCATGAGGCTACTGAGGAGCTATTTAACCCATTAGTATTGGTTCAAAGATCAAGAAATGGTAGGACAGTGAACTGACGACACGCCCCTCCCTATCGGTAACACCACCAACAGAGGATTACATGGTGGTCAGTTGCGCATGACTGGTGCATGTAAAGACAGAATGTGGAACACACTGACTTATTTCCACATGCCAGAGACTACTGTGTAAAAGATCCATGGAATACAGCTTGTGCACTGTTATGTAATGTAAAATCCATGACATTGGTGCCCACATCATCTGCACTTATCAGTCAAGCAGTAACTAATTCTAACCACAGTTTCAGAATCTATTGATAGATTTTTGTTCTTATGCACTCAAAAGTATATAACTGTGCCCCCAGCTGCGGGCCATTACTGCAGCCATTAAAATAGAAATATCACCAGTACTCTGTGCAGAAAGCTACACACAGTTAGTATGTATATGAGGCAACTAGCCACATGTCTCGAATCATTCTTTTGGGATAATATATGAAGTATGTGAAAGAGATAAAAATTAAGGCTTGAACATACCTTCTGTTGTCAGACTGATCATCTTCAAATTTAACACCAGTTGCGTAGACTATGGCTGCTTCACTTGAGGGTGTTGATGTTAACGAACCAAGTAAAACTTTGATGCTGTCATTGTCCACAACTGGTAGAGGAAGAACAGTTAAATTGTCCGACACATTGCGCTCCTCTGCCATTAACTGCTGGAAAATTAGACACACACATACACACTAAGGACAATTGTGAGCACAATTCTTACTACTTGAATATATACACAAAGCAAAATCAATATACTGACTATTACAAACAAATTTCAGGTAAAAACTTTTGAACCTAAGTTTTTACTGTTTTGACGGCTATGATCTGCGACGGACGTCTATTATAGATTCTAGCTCCAAAAGAACCCAAGTATATTTGGTGTAAAGGTTCTTATACTCCTATCACTAACCTTTAAATCAGAGATAGGCACACATTGTTTGAAAATTGGTTCCAGTTCTTGGGAAGGACTTATAATAATTGTGCTGTGACCCCTCCATTCTCAGTCATTCATTTATTTAAAAAATGCTGCAAGGTTCTAGCTGTCATCATCGCCCCCATCATCACCATGATTAGCTTTGCATGGTGCACAACTTTAGCACCCTCACACACATAGATAATACAGCACTGCAGATGACAAATAGAAATTTATCTTGAAAAGTAGAAAAATACCAACATCAGTTATCTATGTCAGTCTTATTTACTACTAACATCGAAGGCATAATTGGTGTGTTTACACCTGATCTTCAAGCAGATATAGATGAGTTTTTTCAGATGTAGCAGCTGGATGAAAGGTATCAGTTTTATATCTCTCTTCTGCTCTCCAATAGTTACAATATGTCATGTTTATCAAATACACTACTGAAGTTTATAAATGGTTACAAAATTGCTTCGATAGATTTCCAGTAATCTGAACACAATATACAGTTACTACATACATAAATTTGTAACACTGAATTGTGTATCAAAACATAAATAGCCCAAGCAGTGTATAAATAAGGATAGCTAGCTAGAGCATCGTAAGTCAAAAATCACCCAAACAATTCCAGAGTGCAGATGACAATTCTAAGAAAACAACTAAATTAAATAATTCATCACAATTCAGATATTAATTACTTAGTATTTATTTCCTATTTTTGCAGTTTTTACATACATATGGTAAATTCAAATTCTTAGATACTATATTTATTTTATAACATATTTATGTAACTGAGTCGCAGGTGACTTCTGGTTTTCATCCTTTTTATTGCTACAGCAGAAACAGCTGTACCTTGTTACCAATAATTAACCAGTGGGTCAGTGAAGCTTTTAGAAAGCTCACTGCAACTATATTTTATCGTTTTGTTCTTTTTTTGTATGAAAATTTCTCATTCTACATATAGGTTCACTTTTTAGCCTTTATTTATGTCACTAACCTGGTTATTGTCTGTATTGTCAAAAGCATATTATGTGACACATATGTAGCACCCAAATACAAATTTACCCAGTTTGCTTTATTAAAACACAATTATATATTCCTTGAATCTGGTCTTTAAGTTTGGCCTGTCTGCCCTACATATTGTAGTAGACACACGTTACACTTATCTTACAGATGGCAGAGTTGGAGAATTTCTTAGGATTTGTTTTTATGATGTGCAGTGTCTTACTAAATGATGTGTTGTTGGAGGATAATATATTGTATGATATAAACCCATCAGCAGGTGTTTTTAAGATAACACCAATATATGGAATGCACACTCTCCTGGTGTCAGGTGCATTGTCGTCTTGAATTTTGTTATTGATCATCAATTGTTTTACTTACTGAAATATACTAAGACAATACCACCCTCAAGCTAAATGTTGATGTTAACACCATAATGGTTCAGCAGGCATTGTGCTTTTCAATATATTATGCTACTGGCTTTCTCTGACATCTGAACCCAGCCAGTTACAGGGGGAGCTACTGTTTAAAAAATTGAATCAAGAGTCACAGTGCAGTTTGGCATATTTCACACTAACAATCCATGAATACAGGTGAAGGAAGCAATAAATGACAAAAAAGTTCTAGCAGTGGCAGGATTGAATCCTGGGTGTTTGGATTTGTTGTCTTACACTTTCCCACCTAGCCACTGAGCTTATCTTTGAGAAAAGGTTTGAACTAATTTGCAGCATATGTTTGTCTTGCTGTTTCGAAGTCAGTTTGGTACTCTTATTAGTGGGTGGCATTTTGAGTGACCTGTGCAGCACAGAGCAACGTGCTGCTAACGTGTGAGCATGTAGGTCACACTGCACAAATGTATCTGCTGCGTTTAGGTTTTCTGTAAATGTTAAGAATGTGTTCATCTGTTTGCCCAGAAACAGTGAGGCCAAAAAGATATAAAGCATGCAGCTGTTTTGCTTTGCTTTGTTTCTGTCAAATAACTGCAGCTTTCCAAAAAACATTTCAACATGGATGAAACAACAGTATAGTAAATAACAAAAATGATTCTTAAAGGATGTGTGTGCCACAATAAGGATGTTAAAAGTTAAGGATAGCCACTTTGTTAGTACTAAAATTTTTAGTTTAAAAAGAGAATCTGAAAGAAGAACTATAATACTCCTGAGAAGTTTCCTGTCATCACCTAAAACAAAGCGTACATTCACATATGAAGTCATTACTAAACAATCTCCTTTCTACTGTCACGTAGTGTAAAGATGTTTGCAAACCACAACCATCACACAATGGTGTGTCTTTGTGTCTGAAAAAGAAACCACACACAATGCAACAAGGTCTAATTCAGTAGAGTGTTAGAACAGCATTCCTACCTGCCTCATGTGGAAGATGGCATTTTCTGTACTCCACATTTTATATTGTTTTAATATGATATACTGGAATACTGACACTATAGTGTTCATCTTTGGCACGCTAATGCAGAAGGTGTGAAGAAACCAGCTAAGTGCAAAATCCATGCATTTCATTTCAGACATTTATTTACTTATATTTGTGTATATAAGTGGATTTCTGGTATATCCTGTATATCAAAATAAAATCACATGTGTCAGTTATGTTCACTTTGAAAACCTGGGTCCTAAAACTTCATGTAAAATTTAAATGTGTTTTCCATGTTAATTATATCAAAGTGTGTGCACTTGTCATGGTATACTGAGTAGTTTTGAATGTTGAGTGCACGAAAAATGAAATTTCAGCTGTGGTATCATCTGAATTCTACATTTATGCTTTAAACAACTTTTGTAGTAGTATCTTCATCATAAATTTCAGTTTTTATCTCTGTAAATATAGAGATATTTCTGAGAATTTTTGGAAGTTTTTAAGAGTTGTGCGTAACATATTTCATAGTATATCAGAGTTTGTTACTTACAGTTTCTATTTCAGCAATAGCATACGCTGATGAGCAAAACATTATGACCACTGCCCACCGCAACATTTGATGCTGTCTGGTGGCATTGCACGCATGTGATGCCATAAAAAATGAGTGTAAGTGGAGCAGACATGGACGTAGGTCACCCTAGCAAAGATATGGACTGCAAGTGGGGAAATACATTGAGATAAGCAACTTTGACAAAGGGCTAATTATAATTACACAGGGCCTGTGAACGAGTATCTCGAAAATGGTAAAGCTGGTCGAATGTTCACATGCTACTGTCATTAGAATCTATGTAATGAGGCAAGAGGGCAGTGAAACTACCACTAGGCACAAAATGGTTGGACATCCACAACTTCACAGAACATGAGGCCAGAAGTCTCATGTGCCTTTTAAAGTAGGATAGATGGTGATCTGTGCCAATTCTGCTGAAAGAGCACATGGCTGGTGCATGGACAAGTGTTTTGGAGCCCACTGTTCATCACACATTGTCGAGCATGGAGCTCTGCACCAGACCACCACTACATGTTCATGTGTTGATCCAATGGTACCGTCACTTATGACTGCAGTGGGCTATTGGGATTCGACCTTTGATCAATGGAAACATGTTGGCTCTTTGAGTGAATCACATTTTTGCTACACTAGGTCGATGGTCAACATCACAAATGCAGTTATCAAGGTGAACAGCAGCTCAAAAAGTGCTGTGTGCAACGGACACAGGCTGTTGGGAGCAGTTGTATGCTATGGGAGACATTCTCTGTGCTTGCATGAGATTTGTAGTAGCAATTGAAGACACACAGACAGGTTCGAGGAGCACAGTGAGCACATGTAGTTGTCTCAGTGACCAAATTCACCTGATGTAATTCTACAAAATCCATTTGGGTCACCATTGAGTGCCATCAGAACACACGCAAGTCAGCGACCCTTTATTTACACAAATTGTGCAAGCTGTGCATAGACATATAATGCCACCCAACTCCACAAACCTACCAACAAACTGTCAGACCCTTGATTATGAAGAATCAGTGATTTATTTCATTTCAAAGATGGACGAGCTATTAGGCAGTGAATCATAATATTTTGGCTCATCAGTGTATTTCATCTGTATTTATTGTAAGTTAAAGCTGATGTCTAGCTTGTTCATAACCAAACAATAAAAAAATAAAAAAACAATTGTCTCCCAGATTTTACGGTTGTCATGGAAGTTGCGTTGAATGGGTGTGTCGGGATGGCTACCAAGGCTCGTGAACCTCAAGCACTATCCTCTCCTCTGTTTATTGTCTGCTCTACATGAAGAACAAGACCTATCACTCATCTATTTGACTGTGAATGGCGTGTCACTGGTGAGGCTAAGTGTCCTGTACAATTAAGACAGGGGCCATGGACAACTCAAAAGTGTCACAGCTGTCCTCAAGAAAACACATTCGAGGTGCTGTGTTCCACTGAAACTGAAATTAAGTCAGTAAAACTCACTTAACATGTTAGGAAACCTGCTATTTCCAATGTGAAGATGAGGCAAATGCAAAAGAGCTGGGGTCTATAAATTACTGGCAGTTCCAATGTATGGTGGATGATGGTACCCTCTGGAAAATGGCAGCATGGGATGGAAAGGAAAACAAGGTGCACTTGTTGAAGGAGCTATTCTGGCAACCAGTGTGGGAACAGGTTACAACTAATTGCAGATTGTGGGCACATTGAAAGTAACAATGCCTGTCATCTGGATTCAGAGGTCATACTTTTATCACTCCAGCAAGTAGCAGAGAAGGTTGAGAAGAACAGCCTTGATCAAGTTTTAAGGAAGCTCGTAATCCGTAGCAATATCAACCGAACTGATTGTGGACCTCTGGTTCTGAGTCAGGTGGAGGACTTGCATTAGAAACTTTGATATCTCTGTGAGGAACTAGGCTGTAACTCCCTGGACATCTGTCATAGGACTGAGAACTGTAGGACTGCATTAAATGGGTCAGGTTGGTACCACACAAAAGGGGCTGCTACAAAAATTGCTAACTGTGTGGGGTACACACCAGGGTTTTGTTTCTAGATTAGGTGACTGTTCAGCCATTAAAGATTACAATAACTGTAGGAGACCCCAAAAGTATCAGTATACAATCAGAAGAAATGTCCTCACAGGTGAGAGCATTAAAATCCTAATGATTAACAACTAAAGCATTTGCAACGAAGTGTTAGAATTTGAGGTGTTCACATACTACTATGTACAGAAAGCCTCTTAGCATTATAAATTGGCAGCAGTGAGATTTTGGGGGTAATTTAAATGTATGATGAAAGGAGGTGTGGCTTGCAGTTTCCATACTGGGGAACGTTGCAACTAACCTTGACCTCACGCTATGCTACATATCAGTCTGTCACCATAACCAGGAGGGAGGGGATTTGGAGGGGGGATTTGGGGGGGGGGGGGTGGGTATTGGGGGGGTGTATTGGGGGGGATTGGGGGGGGATTGGGGGGGATTGGGATGGGATGGGAGGGAGGAAACGGCAATATTGCACTCTAGCCAAACTTTTTTACATGCTGCATCTTTTTTCCGTTTCAAAACCAACTACTAAATAACATCAAAAGCTAACTGCAAGATAAAATCTATAGGCAAGTTATCTATCCCACAATGTCACATTTCCCAACATTTTACCACAACAAATTGTATTGAAAGACATGTTTTGGAGGAATCTTTAATGTAGCATATGTTAGATGTGCTGTTTGCTTGATGTTTTTGGTATTTCATTTTTAAACTCCAGATGTTTAATGTTACGTAAGCTGAAACTGTGGAGTCTGTAAGTTCGCCTGACAAAACAGTGATGTTTCCATGATTTCACATATCTTGTGCTGTGATTGGCTGACATGAGTTGCCTAAGTAACTGCAATGTAATTTACACACCATATTTGTCATATTTATAGTTGTGTATTATAAAAATGTGCATCATAAGTGACACAGCACACAAAATCACTCAGCAGCATTGTATATTGGTCTGTTAAAATTGCTACTATACCCTTGATGGATTTATACAGTTATTGTTCTTTATTCTTGTTTACATCAGATCTGGGCATACCAAGTCCCTTCACTTTCATATTAACTGCATATTCCAAAAATTTACCACGTAAATTGCACACTGACTTCATATTGTGTTGTTTTCAAACTTGGGGTATGCTGCTGTTATGTGTAAGAAAGCAAAACTCGCTAAACTCATGCACAATACACTCACAAAAAGAAATTTGCTAATAATGCACATTACCTGCAACCAGCAAGCAAAGAAACCAAGTAATGGAAGATCTTTCACACACAGGGTATGTTTCGCATACTTTTTTCTCTAATCATTCATGAAAAACTTCCTAGGTGGTGATACTTATGCTACCATACTGCAGTGTACTCTAGCAAGACATTTGCAAACTATAGCCAATGTCAGAAACAAAAATACTGTCCAAAGTACTATCAAAGAACATCAAAGCATAATAGAGATATATAGAGACAGGGATTTGATAGTGAAGTTTCAGCAGCTCTGTTCATTCCCTTTGAATTTAAGCAGTGAAATGTGAAAATTGTGTGCAGTTTGGTAGTGCACCCTCAGGCTAGAACACCAGAGCCTTCTGGATGCCCATGACAGCTGTACTCTGAGACAGCCATGCCCCCAAACCTCTGCTACATATAGCTAAGCGACATTTCAAGGTGCAGTCTTAAGAGTAGCTACTACATTGCTCACTATCACATACCAAGCCCCAAAAAATTCTGTAAAACATTATTTAGAAATAATTTGCACATTTTGGGGCAGCTCCACTATAGAGCCTTTAATTATAAGCCACACCTGGTTGAAATGGTAATCTAATGGGAAATGTAGGCGATATATTTGTCACAGTGGACAAGAAATTCAATTTCTCTGAGACAGAAATTGCTGTATGGGAGATTGATTGGACAAGATTTAGCATGAAAGATGGGCATTAACTTATAATTAGATATTTTTAACAACCAACAGACTCATTCGAGATGTAAACAAGAACTTTACAGAAAATCTTCAGTTCAGTAATACACAAGTTCCACAATAACAAAATCACCAGATGAGGCCTTAATCATCCAATAATGAAATGGGATAGTTACAGTTATGTAAGTGGTGGGCAAAACACAGTTCAGAACCTTAATCAAGATAAAAAAAGGTGGGAATTTAAGGAGATGAGACCTGGATAAACTGACCAAACCAGAGGTTGAACAGAGTTTCAGGGACAGCATAAGGGAACAGTTGACAGGAATGGGGGAAAGAAATACAGTAGAAGAAGAATGGGTAGCTTTGAGGGATGAAGTAGTAAAGGCAGCAGAGGAACAAGTAGGTAAAAATTACCAAACTATCAGTTTAATAAGAGACAGCTGCAAAATACTACCGCGAATTCTTTACAGACGAATGGAAAAACTGATAGAAGCCGACCTCGGGGAAGATCAGTTTAGATTCCGTAGAAATGTTGGAACACGTGAGGCAATACTGACCCTACGACTTATCTTAGAAAAAAGATTAAGGAAAGGCAAACCTACATTTCTAGCATTTGTAGACATAGAGAAAGCTTTTGACAATGTTGACTGGAATACTCTCTTTCAAATTCTAAAGGTGGCAGGGGTAAAATACAGGGAGCGAAAGGCTATTTACAATTTGTACAGAAACTAAATGGCAGTTATAAGATTCGAGGGACATGAAAGGGAAGCAGTGGTTGGGAAGGGAGTAAGACAGGGCTGTAGCCTCTCCCCGATGTTATTCAATCTGTATATTGAGCAAGCAATAAAGGAAACAAAAGAAAAGTTTGTAATAGGAATTAAAATCCATGGAGAAGAAATAAAAACTTTGAGGTTCGCCGATGACATTGTAATTCTGTCAGAGACAGCAAAGGATTTGGAAGAGCAGTTGAACGCAATGGACAGTGTCTTGAAAGGAGGATATAAGATGAACATCAACAAAAGCAAAACTAGGATAATGGAATGTAGTCTAATTAAGTCAGGTGATGCTGAGGGAATTAGATTAGGAAATGAGACACTTAAAGTAGTAAAGGAGTTTTGCTATTTGGGTAGCAAAATAACTGATGATGGTCGAAGTAGAGATGATATAAAATGTAAACTGGCTATGGCAAGGAATGCATTTCTGAAGAAGAGAAATTTGTTAACATCGAGTGTAGATTTAAGAGTCAGGAAGTCGTTTCTGAAAGTATTTGTATGGAGACCAGAAGAATCGTATACCAGTCAAGTCTGTCGCCGCCCAAGCCTTGCTGGACGGACCTTTTGTTTTTTGTGGTTGCCATCTTAATTTTAGTTTAAATATTAATGATTCATTTGATCATGGTAACAGATGGTTCACTGTAGCCATTGTTCGCGGAGGTTCTGGAGTACCAAATGTTCCTGGACTTTGAAGTTTTGTTGACAGAGACATTATTGCATTTCGCACCTACCATATGGCTGAACTTGCTAATAAAGACTTTGGTAAATCTGCTTATATTTCTACTTCTGCTTTGTCTTTGTATACTCGTAATAGGAGGAAAATATCTGTAAATGAGTCTGTATTCATCTGGGTAAAAGGAAAAGGAGTATGTGAATACTCATTTATAGATAATTTCATCCTATTACGAGTATACAGCGACAAAGCAGAAGGCGACATATAAGCAGATTTACCAAAATCTTTATCAGCAAGTTCGGCCATATGGTAGGTGCGAAATGAAATAATGTCTCTGTCAACGAAACTTTCGAGTCCACCAACAATGGGTACTCCAGAACCTCCACGGACAATGGCTACAGTAAACCATCCGTTACCATGATCAAACGAATAATTAATATCTATGGAAGTGAAAAATGGACGATAAATAGTTTAGACAAGAAGAGAATAGAAGCTTTTGAAATGTGGTGCTACAGAAGAATGCTGAAGACTAGATGGGTAGATCACGTAACTGATGAGGAGGTATTGAATAGAATTGGGGAGAAGAGGAGCTTGTGGCACAACTTAACTAGAAGAAAGGATCGGTTGGTAGGACATGTTCTGAGACATCGAGGATCACCAATTTAGTATTGGAGGGCAGTGTGGAGGATAAAAATCGTAGAGAGGGATCAAGAGATGAATACACTAAGCAGATTCAGAAGGATGTAGGTTGCAGTATGTACTGGGAGATGAAGAAGCTTGCACAGGACAGAGTAGCATGGAGAGCTGCATCAAACCAGTCTCAGGACTGAAGACCACAACAACAACAACAACAACAACAACAACAACAACAACCAAGATGAAAATAGATTATCTCTAATGGAAACAAACAACACATCCTCTTACAGCATGCCTTCACAAGTGACCATGAAACAATAATTGTAACAATGGGCAACTAAAATAGGTAGAAAGATTTATATGTACAGCAAACTAGACACAGAGGCCGAATGGCATTTCTCAAAGAGGAAACACACATTTAGCTCTGGACAGGAACATCTTAAAAAAAAAAAAAAATAATTTTTAAAAGCTACACATTTTCAAATTGTTTACAAAACAACATTACCCCCTCTGTTACAACTAATACATTTGTCCCACTGGTGCTTCCATTGTTCAAAACATTTTTTGTAGTCATCTTTAGAAATGCCTGACAGCTCCTCCCTTTAATTTATATGATTAAATTAAGACAACATAAGCATAAATATCATTAGGCAGTATTCTGATAGTATTGTTGATATACTACAAAGATTCAGTTTCTATGACTTCCTTCTGTTTCCTTTATGTGCAACTTGACCTGTGTCGTACCCCTGGAGGCTTTCCTTGTTGTTGTGGTCTACAGAACACTAATGCACAAATGTAGGTAAAGATACAGAAGACTGAAGAAAATCAACCCTTTCTATGAATCTGCTGACTGTATTCATCTCTTGGTCATCTCCTACAATTTTTACCTTCATGCTTTCCTCCAGTACTAAACTGGTGAATCCCTGATGTCCCAGAATGTGTCCTACCAACCAATCCTTCCTCCTAGTCAGGTTGTGTGACAAATTGCTTTTCTGCCCAGTTCTATTCAGTATTCCTAATCAGTTACATGACCTTACCATCTGATCTGCATTCTTCTGTAGCACCACATTTCAAAAGCTTCTATTCCTTCTTGTCTAAAGAGTTTATCATCCATGTTTCACTTCCACACATGGCAACACTCCATACAAATACTTTCAAAAAAGACTTCCCAACACTCAAAACTGTATTTGATGTTAACAAATTTCTCCTCTTCAGAAATCCTTTTCTTGCCAGTGTCACTCTGCATTTTATGTCCTCTCTACTTTTGCCATCATCAATTACTTTTCTCCCCAAATAGAAAACTCGTCTACTTTTAGTATCTCATTTCCTAATCTAATTCTCCCAGCATCATGTGATTAATTCCATTATCCTTGTTTTGTTTTTGTTGATGATCATCTTACATCTTCCTTTCAAGACACTGTCCATTCTGTTCAATTGTTCTTATTGGTCATGTGCTGCCTCTGACAAAATGACAATGTTACTGGCAAAATCTCAAAGTATTTATTTCTTAGCCCTGCACTTTAATTCCTGCTCCAAATTTTTCTTTGGTTTCCTTTACTGCTTGCTCAATATACAGATTGAATAACATCAGAGATAAGCTACAACCGCGTCTCAGACCCTTCTCAACCAATGCTTCCCTTTTACGCCTGCTATCTTTAGAATTTGAAAGAGGATATTCCAGTCAACATTGTAGAAGCTTTCTCTAAGTCTGCAAATGCTATAAACATAGATTTGCCTTTCCTTAACCTATCTTCTATAAGAAGTCATAGGATCAGTATTGCCTCACATGTTTCAACATTTCTCCGGAATCCAAACTGATCTTCCCCAAGGTAAGCTTCTGTCAGTTTTTCCACTCTTCTGCAAAGAATCAGTGTTAGTATTTTGCAACTGTGACTTATTACAATGACAGTTTGGTAATTTTCAAATCAGTCAGCACCTGCTTTCTTTGGAATTTGAATTATTACATTGTACTTGAAGTCTGAGGGCATTTCTCCTGTCTCGTACATGTTGTTCACCAGAGGGAAGAATTCTGTCAGAGGGCGGCTCTCCCAAGGCTATCAGTAATTCCAATGGAATGTTGTCTACTCCTGGGCTTTCTTTCAACTTAGGTCTTTCAGTGCTCTGTCAAATGCTCCATATAGTATCATATCTCCCATCTCATCTTCATTTAAGTCCTCTTCCATTTCCATAATATTATCAAGCGCTTCTCCCTTGTATAGACCTTCTATACACTCCTTTCACCTTTCCCTTCTTTGCTTATGTCTAGTTTTCCCACCTGAGCTCTTGATATTAATACAGATGTTTCTCTTTCTCCGACGGTCTCTTTAATTTTCCTGTAGGCAGTATCTATCTTACCCCTAGTGATACATGCTTCTAAATCCTTACATTTGTCCTCTAGCTATTCCTGCTTAGCCATTTTGCACTTCCTGTCAATCGCATTTTGTAGACATTTGTATTCCTTTTCACCCACTTCATTTACTGCGTGTTATATTTTCTCGTTTCATCATTTAAATTCAACATCTCTCATGTTACCAAAGTATTTCTTCCAGCCCTCGTCTTTTTACCTACTTGATCCACTGCTGCCTTCACTATTTCATCTCTCAAAGCTAACCATTCTTCTGCTACTGTTATTGTCAATAGTTTCCTAATGCTCCCTTTGAAATTCTCTGGGTCTTTCAGTTTATACAGGCCCCATCTCCTTAAATTCCTACCTTTTTGCAGTTTCTTCAGTTTTTAATCGACAGTTCATGGCCAATAAATTGTGGTCAGAGTTAACATCTGCCTCTGGAAATGTCTTACAATTTAGAATTTGGTTCTGAAATCTCTGTCTTACCATTATATAATTGATATGAAACCTTCCAGTGTCTCCAACTCTCTTCCTTGTACACATCCTTCTCTCATGTTTCTTAAAACAAGAGTTAGCCATGTTCTGTGCAAAGTTCTATGAGACAGCTTCCTTTTTCATTCCTTTCCCCAGTCCATATTCACCTATTATTTTTCCTTATCTTCCTTTTCCTACTATAGGTTTCCAGTTATTAAATTGTTGTCTCCCTTAACTATCTGAATAACTTCATTCATCTCATCATACATTTCTTCAACCTCTTCATCATCTGCAAATCTAGTTAGGATATAAACTTGTTTTACTGTGGAGGGTGTGAGTTTCTTGTCTACCTTGGCTACAATAATGCATTCACTGTGCTGTTCATAGCAGCTTATCCACATTCCTTTTTTTCTCTTCTTTATTAAAACTACTCCTGCATTACCCCTAATTGATTTTGTATTTATAACCCTGTATTCACCTGACCAAAAATCCTGTTCCTCCTGCCACCAACCTCAGTTAGCTCCTACTACATCTAACTTTAACCTACCCATTTCCCTTTTTAAATATTCTAAACTGCCTGCTCAATTAAGGTATTTGACATTCCACACACTGATACATAGAACATCAGTTTTGTTTCACCTAATAACAACATCCTCCTGAGTAGCCCCACCCGGAGATCAGAATGGGGGACTACTTTAAGTCTGGGATATTTTAGACAAGAGGATGTCATCATCATTTAACCATAGGTTAATCAAGTCATAACAAGCATAAGAATGCCTGTGTGACAAGTGTTCAATGAATTTGAAAAACAAGCTTTTCACTGTCAGGTGGTCAAATAAGGCTGAACAGTTCTCGTCCCCCATTAAGCCAACTAATGGATCAAAGTAATTTGTCGAGATGGTTATTTGTCATGATGGCAGATGATAAAATGAAGGCTGAAATACTAAATACTGTCTTCCAAAATTGATTCACCAAAGAAGATCAAAAGGCATTTCCTACATATTTTTGCACAGACTTGAATATGACATATAGACATAAGTGAGCACAGAAGTGAAATCTTGCTCAAGTCATTTTATAGTAAAAAGTCGAGTCTCACTTCTATTACTATATTATAAAAGGCTGCTGGGCTAATGGAGCATTTCATTTAACTACAAATCAGGAAGTCACTCCAATCTATTAAGGGACACTAGACAGTTGTAATGAATTACTGATATACCTCACTTTCCTTCGCATAACCCCATCTGAAGATGCTAAATTTAGGAAATGAGACAGCCACATCACCTTGCCAACGAAGGGTATCATACAGTTTGGAAATGTTTCATTACAGTCTTACTTTGACATGCTGTTGCATGCAAAAAAACTCCTCTGTGGTAATAAAAACTGTCACTGAAACAAGTTACTTACAGTTTTATTATGTATTTCTTGACTTTTACACAGCCCTACACTATCTGCCAGAAAACAAAATGCATGCATTCAGAATGTCTGAATAAATATGTAACTGAATGGAAGATGCTGTAGAAAACAACTCTTTCTCCATTCTAAATGGCGAGACATCACGAGAATCAAAAGCAGCAGTGAGTTTTCCTCAATGTAATGTGATGAGACTACTATTATTAGTATGTGCATATGTAATGGGTGGCATTTGTTGTATCTACCAACTTCAAAAATGATAACAGAAACATGGTAAATGTAAATGCCATGTGGCTATGGCCTCCCATTGGGTCGACCATTCGCCTGGTGGAAGTCTCGAGTTGACGCCACTTCGGCGACTTGCGTGTCAATGGGGATGAAATAATGATAAGGTCAACACAACACCCAGTCCGTGAGCAGAGAAAATCTCCGACCCAGCCGGGAATCGAACCTGGGCCGTTAGGTATGACATTCCATCGCGCTGACCACTCAGCTACCAGGGGCGGGCAGAAACATTGTGAATGTAAGTGGTAATTTCCTAAGGTTAAAATACAACAGAATGACTTTGCAATTACTACAATGTATAACATATCAATAGACCTCTGTACACCATGAAAATAATTGTCTCATTTGGTTGGATGCGTCACTGAAGGTTTCACAGGAAGTCTTCCATAACTTGCCTTAACACTATTGAATGGCACTTATTTCACTTTTTTTTTTTTTTATCAGTAGACAGTGAGTGATTAGCAAAGACACTTTCCTTCACATAAACCTCAGTAAAAAGGAGATATTAAATTTAAGGAATGAAATGGCAATTTCACCTAGCCAAAGAACGATATAACACAGTTTCGAACTGTTTGAGTATAGTCTTATTTTGTCATGCTGTTGCACCACCCTGCTGAAATGTTATTCACAAACCACCTTTCCTGCAATTCCAGAGTGAGGAAATACTGCAAAATTTTGCATTAAGAGGCAGCATTCAATGTAACTACTCCTTTTTGTGACATTAAGAAAAAATAAGAGAGCTGCACACCATCCCACAATTTTGGGCTCCTTGGGGCTTTTCATACAATTATTGTGTATTTTCACAACACCAGTATGAGAAGTTTCACTTACTAAGATATTCAGTCACCACTGGACACCAGCAGTTGTTGGAGGAACAGTGGGTCTCAATTAGTCACTACAAGTATGTCAGTGTAGTCAGTATTTTGCCTGTGTCAATACTTTAAGCACTTGGAGTTTACATCAATTAAACTTGTATTCATCTCGTAAGTGGTCCAGTGAACATCATGGCAGTTGCAATATCTGCACATGTCACCGAGCTGAACATCCGGTATTGTGTTCAACTGATATGTGCATTCACTCCAGATTCTCACACGTTTGAACATTTCTTCAGTGGATAGTGACCTAGTTCAAAACACTACCAGTGGCACTCCATTCTCTCATTCACCTGAGAATACTGTATACAGCCAAATAGCAGTCATTATTCTTCTACTGCTATGACTGCTGAGCCTCTGTCACAGAACCAATTCACAAAAGGCTTCCACCACCACTAGCATAAACATTTAATTATACTATTTGACAGTTTTGTCAGGCATGATCACAAATTGTCACTGCATAAGATCTGATAGGGGTAACATATGTGACAACCTGTGTACTATGTGACAGCATGGATTTTATATGGTTGATTTGGTGGAAGAGACCAAATAGCAAAGTCATCGGTCTCATTGGATTAGGGAAGGATGGGGAAGGAAGTTGGCTGTAGACTTTCAAAGGAACCACCCCGGCATTTGCCTGAAGCAATTTAGGGAAATCGCGGAAAACCTAAATCAGGATGGCCGGATGTGGGACTGAACGGATTTTATATCCTATTGTATTAAATTATAAGTATGTCACTGCTATAGAGATACATAATAGGCACATATGATAGTTTATAGATGCAAATACCAGTTTGGGAAGGAAAAATTTCAATTGAAGCTCATGTAGAAAGTGTAAAAAGGACTATATCTATATCAGTCACAAATGATTTGAGTCGTACTGCATACTGTAATTCAAGGTTTACTTTTATCTTCAGGAGGTATTATATTTGTTCTTCAGCAACTTCAACTCAATAATATTTCATTTTAACAAGTTAGCTCTTGTGTTCCTATGATAAAAAAAACAACAGATTCAGATATTGTGCAAGTGTAAAATATGACTGTTAAATAATATGTACACAAAAAATAAAATACAAATGAAATGACATTTTCAGAAACTTTACTCATCTCATACATATGATTTTTATGTATATAGACTGAAGCAGTGAGTGAAAATTGGTGCCAAGGACAGGATTCAAACCCCGGGTCAACAGCTTATTAGGCAGGTGCATTAACTACTAAGCCACCTTGGTACAGCAGTTCACACAACTGTAAGGATTACCCAAGCACACCTCCTTGTAGACTGGAGTGACAGTGAGAATTTGGATCAAGGAGGGAGGCATGCCACAGTAATTCATGCAGTTGGGTGAATTTCTCTGCCAAGGGGGGATTAGTGGCTAACACAGCGCACAGCAAACTGGAGACCTGGATTTGATACCTGGCTATGGCACAAATTTTCATTTGCCATGTCAGTCTATGTACCTAAAAGATAACAGCAATATTTTATTTGCTTTAGGGCAAACTTAATTATATCATTTGTGCTACGTAAGGAGAGAGCAAGTAACAAAAACGGATATCTCACATTTCCTGGTATTTTTTCCAGCCAAGACCGGTGTGTCAGCACAACAATGTACTCAACTTTATCTTGTACTTAACATGGCAACTAACCTGAGTGAGATTACTATAATCTTTCACTGGAAAAATTCTCATGATTATTTTGCTTTAGTTATCAGAAATACTATTCACCCTTCGCAACACATTCCACAAACTTATTATATATTTCAATGAAATACAAGTGAATAAAGAAAGGGCATTCATACATTAATGTCTCTAGTAGTTAAAATTTGTTTCTTATTTGTCATTAATAATATAATGAAAAGGATAGATTGTTATTCACTATGTAATACACGAAGTCTGGTCAAAAATTTCCGGAACTTTGTCCACAAAATTATTCAATGCTTACTTTTAACTTATTGTGCATAAACTACTTCGAAATACTCTCCTCCACAACTGACATACTGCTCACAATACTGTTTCCACTTCCAGAAGCAGTCTTGGCACGCCTCTTGCTGGATCATGTGAAGTGGCATATGCAAAATTTCTTTTATCTCATCTATTGTTGCAAATCTTCGTCCATTCAATAGGGTTTTCAACTTTGGAAATATAGAAAAGTCCACAGTGGCCAGGACTGGAGAGTACAGATGATAAGGCAGCACACTGATGCAGTTTTTTGTGCAATAGTCACACACCAACAGGGATGACTGTGCAGGTGCATTATCATGATGCAAGAGCCATGATTCGCCTCACCATATTTCAGGCCGTCTCCGTCTCACATTTTTTTTACAGGGTTTTCAACACATCTCGATTGTACCATTGGTTAGCAGTTTGTCCTTGTGGCATGAATTCATGATGAACTCTCATCCTTCAAAGTCAAAGAACACTATCAGTATGGCTTTGACATTTGATCTGACCTGACAAAATGTTTTTGGTCTTGGAGAACCTATCCTGACCCACTGTGAAGACTGAACATTAGTCTCAACAACATAACCACAGACCCACATCCCATCAACAGTTATAATTCTCTTAAGAAACATCTCGTTCTCATTTGTGTGATCAAAAAGCTCTGCATAGATTGCGAGGCAAAGGTCTTTCTGATCTTGACGTATGAGCTGTGGGACAAGTTGGCAGCATTCTAAGACTCTGTGTCAGGATTACATGACATGATCCAACTGAAATGTTCCATTCTTCTGCAGTCTCTAGGACAGGCAGTCTTCTATTGGTATGCACAATTTCACTGATGTTCCTAACATGAGTGTTGTCAGTAGACGTCTAAGGGCGTCCTGAAGAAGGGTCGTCTTTTAACTTCTGCCCGGTCATTTTTGAACCATATGAAATATTTGTAACATCAAGTACAACTTAAGCACTCATTATTGTAGGCTTACTGCATCATTAGGTGTGTCTCTTTAATGGTTTCCTTAAGTTTCATGCAAAATTTAATGCACAGGCATTGCACCTCTACCACCTCTACCTCTGCCATCTCGAAATTTGCGACAATGTTTTTCTCAATACAGCACTGAACAATAAACTAACAGACATACAGCAATGAAACTTCCCACAGTTACACACTAAACGTGTGTGTGTGTGTGTGTGTGTGTGTGTGTGTGTGTGTGTGTGTGCAGGGATGCACATGTCTGTTTAGGGATGCCAACTGCAGTTCGCCTCAACACACAATTGGCACGAAGTTATGAACGCTCTGGAACTTTCTGAACAGACCTCGTATACCAAGTATAGTACATGCTAAGGGTCTCACTGTAATTACCCTCCCAACCTTGTACAGAAAAAAAATCTTCTGCACCTTATCTTTCACCTTATCTTCCCAATCACCCACCAACTCCCAAAACCCCTCCATCTGGACACAAAGGAGCATACCCCTTATGACTCAGTACCACCCACATTGGACTAACTGAATCACATTCTCCACCAGGGTTTTGGCTACCTCTCATTGTGCCCTGAAATATGGAATACACTGCCCACTATCTTTTGCACCACTCCCAATCACCCACTGAACCTACACAACATTCTTGTTCATTCCTGATGCCCCATGTTCATATGCCCGTGATAGACCTAGATGCAAGACCTGTCCCATATATCTTCCCACCACCGTCCACTCCACTCCGATCACAAGGATCACCTATCCCACCAAAGGCAGGGTATCTGGAAGCAGTCATGCGATCTACAAGCTATGCTGCAACCACTATGTTGTATTCTTTTTGGGCATGCCAACCAACAACAGTGCATGATTGGCCACCAACAACCTGTGGCCAAGTAACAGCTAGACCAGTTGGTGAGCATGCTGCCCAACACAATGTTTTTCACTTCTATGACTGCTTCACAGTCTGTGCCATCTGGTTCCTTCCAAACAACACCAGCTTTTGTGCACTTGGTAACTCCCCCTGCTATATACCCCATGTTCCCATAACCCCCCAGGCCTTCATCCACTAATCTCCTTCCCTGCTCCCATTCCATCACTACACAGCCTTCTAATCCACCAACTCACCAACAGTCTTTTTAATTCTCTCCTTTCCCACTCCCCATCATCATGACACCATCTAACTTCCCGAATGCACCTAGCTGTCCTACCCTGTCCCCACACATCCCTGTGTGCTCCCACAAGCAGCACTTTACTGCCCCCGCCTCCTCACGCACACTGGCCAGATCACTTCACTAACTAAATTAATCATAAATAATCCATCACAATTTGAGAAGAACAGTGATGTCCATACCTACAACACTAGAGGGAAAAATGACCTTCATTACTCATAATTAAAGTTGTCAGTGGCTTAGAAATGTCTGACAGATATCGTAGCAAGTTTTAAATCCAACTTAAAATCATTACTCCTGAGCAATTTCTATTGCATTGATGAAATTCTACTTAAAAACTGGTAGGGGAGGGGGGTTGGAGGAATCTAACTAATCAACCAATGTGCACCACAGCTGAGATGGCAATAAAAACCATTTCGTGTTCTCAGTTTCAAAAGGTGCAATCCAATTACAGTTGTGCATTGTTACTTTCATCTAAAGCCTGGCACAACACTCCTCAGTGATGGACAAGCTGTATGGGATGTAGAGATGTCACATTACACTTTTGGCTATGGAGGTCATGTAATCTCACAATATGTGATTTTGTTTGGTGGTGGTTTATGGTAGACTCCATAAACATGTCTCCCCTTCCAACAACTTAAGGTTAACTTGTGACACCACATAGCAACAGCCATGAATGCGGGAACTCTAGACATGCTCAGCAAAGTAACAGTGGAGTTTGATTATTACTGGATGTTTGTCCTGTGTCTGGGGGAGAGTTAAATGGAAACTCTCATCCTAAACATAACTGTAAGAAGTGACACGAAGTTGTATGTGCAGGCATCTAAAAACATAAGCCCTCGAAAATCATAGTTCTCTTGTAAATAAATTTTTAGACATAGCATACACTAAAATTCACCCCAGTTTCTATGTTCACTCATGTAGAAGATGCAGCCTCATTAAATTAAATGAAACTTTCTGGAACACCCTGTACTTCAGTCACTAAGCTTATTTATTCATCACTTAAATACCACAAATATTTAATTGTTTTAGGCTGCTAAAAAAGTTCATGGAAACACTTTTCCTAAAAATAATGAGAAAATAAAACTTGAAGATGAATTTAACAAAATCAGAATTACTTAATTTGAAGGATGCTACCTAATGTACAAACTGAACTACTCATAGTAGACACATGCCAGGCATGAAATGATGTGGCATGTTGTTGCATGCACAACACTAGCAATTCATTCTTGGACTCGTTCTAGTAGTTGTCAACTATCTGATCAATTTTGAGCCAATGCTTTAACAACTTACTGCTACTTAAGAACAGTTGGAAGCAGTCACTAGAGGTGCAAAAAATCTCTTTTTTGCACTGCCTGTATATAATTGAAGGAGGCAACAGCTTCTTTCAAAGTGAGCAGCGTTTTGTCTAATTTCCTGATTTAATTTAATTACCATAAGCATAGACATCAATTGGCAGTATAGTGATTGTTTCCACTGTATTAACAGTAAACTAAGTATCCATGATATGTTTGTCTTTTGTTAGTTTATACAGTGACTTATTCCACATCCCTGAAGGTTCTCCTTCTTGATGGGACCTACAAAACTTGATGAATGAATGAATAGTGTGTGAATGAATGTAGTGGGCTGCTACTCAAATCATCATCAATATTGCGGACTTCTAAACTTAGTTCGAATCCACTTAAAACCTTTTTTCCGGCATTAGACATAATGGGAAATAATGAGATAAAAGAAGCAGATGACAATGTATCAGAACTACAAAGCATCTTCAAACTGAAGGCACAAGAACATCTTGTGAGAAGCATATTGTTCTTCGTGAGATTCTTCAAAATTTTCTAATAGCCTCAAAAGGAAGTGTCTTCCTTGAACACTACACTGTACATTTACCTGCACAATTATAAAATTCAGAGTAAAATAATTCTGTAAGTGGTTTGTAGAAGTACCAAAGAATGAAGACTTTACCACCACCTAATAATGGACAACATGAACACCATTAATAATTACTATGCAGACACAGGAAACTGATTGTTAACCTTACATCCTTAGCAGTGCAAAATTCTAAGATTCTTTGTACCCACACTTTTAGAGATTAAAATTTTTGAAGCAGCAACTTAGAATAGAAGCAGATTTCTGAAATAGTCCAATTACCATCGTTTGCATTAATTTATACTGTCACATTCTATGGTACAACATGGCATGTTTGTATTTATTGTCCCTAATCTTCAGAGATTGTTACTCACAGAATGAACAACCACATAGCAGTACAATTTTTGTTCTAAAAAATGAATCAATGAAAACAGAAAACCTAAAATTACACTAACTCTAGAACTGCTTGTTCAAAGTGTATATTTACTTGCTGAATAGTGAGATATTCACGAAGAAAAGCTGACTGCTGAGGAGCTGATTGTTTGCTTGCTGGGGTGAGAAGCTTGGAGAATGACAGTGAGGCATCTGAAATTTGTTTGAGGTATGCTGCTTGCCTGCCTATCGTGAAATGGATATGATCTTCAGCCAAACTCCAGTTTCTATTTTCATATATCTGTAACATAGGAAAACATTAATACATAATAATTAGTTACAACCTGTTTCTTCAAAATCTTGTTACTAACTTGGTATGCCTGCTTGTAGCATCTGAGTGAATGTTTTCGCTGTCCAGCTTTGGAGAAACGGTGTCCAGCTAATACAATATGGAATGCATATTTTCTTGACATGCGAGGTCGAGTTGACTTTAAGAAACAGTAAGATGCTTGCTCCAATAGTAAAGCACTGCGCAAGTCAGAATCTTCACTTGTCATTCTGATGAACTGCTTTGCAGCTTCTCCATACAAACTTCGACCCTTGAGACACTCAGTACTGAGTAGTGTTGCTCGAGTGGCAAACTGAGGCATTCTGGAAGACAAGAAACATTGTATATAAGAAATGTTGAACACTACCAGCAGTACAGAACAGAATTACGATGGCTAACGTAAGTTAAGTAGGGTACAGCCTGTTGGGGGTTATTTCATAATGATCCCATTTCTCATTCAGTCTCGTTCTAAAATTCAATGCACAGTCCATACGTCTTTCAAAGAAAGATTTTAAGACATTAGTTTCTGGAGACAGCAAAGTTTTCATGAGAAATGCACACACACACGTGTCTGTGTGTGTGTGTGTGTGTGTGTGTGTGTGTGTGTGTGTGTGTGTGTAATAAATAAGTAATACATAAAACCCATACTTTCAATAACATTATTATTTTAAATGTACTGTTCGTTCACCTGTAACAATACCCCCACCTTCCTCAAGTATTTATTAATTTTTAATTCCTCAAGAACTGTGAATTGTATAATACTTTTGTGTTTACAGGCCAGGACTTTTATTAAGATTATAATCTTAATTTATCTGTACTATTTTTATCTGTAACCATGACATTTACTATTCCTCATTCATTCATTTGGTTCACAGTCTTTAGAGAATGGTGATTTCCATATATAATACTGTGGCTTCTGTAAGCTCATAGTGTTATTTTACTATCTCAACTTAGCTATGTTGTTTTACCTCGAATTATAACACAGCTATTCCTCCCAAATTTGCCTATTTTATATATGTTATAGAATTGTGCATTAGTTACGAATTATTTTAACTTCTGGGTGCATGCACTTTTTTATTTACTAACATTTTAATCTTAATCAAGTGGATTAGTCCTAACTGGAATTCTACATCTACATCTACATCCACATGACTACTCTGCAATTCACATTTAAGTGCTTGGCAGAGGGTTCATCGAACCACAATCATACTATCTCTCTACTATTCCACTCCCGAACAGCGAGCGGGAAAAACGAACACCTAAACCTTTCTGTTCGAGCTCTGATTTCTCTTATTTTATTTTGATGATCATTCCTACCTATGTAGGTTGGGCTCAACAAAATATTTTCGCATTCGGAAGAGAAAGTTGGTGACTGAAATTTCGTAAAAAGGTCTCGCCGCGACGAAAAACGTCTATGCTGTAATGACTTCCATCCCAACTCGTGTATCATATCTGCCACACTCTCTCCCCTATAACGCGATAATACAAAACAAGCTGCCCTTTTTAGCACCCTTTCGATGTCCTCCGTCAATCCCACCTGGTAAGGATCCCACACTGCGCAGCAATATTCTAACAGAGGACGAACGAGTGTAGTGTAAGCTGTCTCTTTAGTGGACTTGTTGCATCTTCTACGTGTCCTGCCAATGAAACGCAACCTTTGGCTCGCCTTCCCGACAATATTATCTATGTGGTCCTTCCAACTGAAGTTGTTCGTAATTTTAACACCCAGGTACTTAGTTGAATTGACAGCCTTGAGAATTGTACTATTTATCGAGTAATCGAATTCCAATGGATTTCTTTTCGAACACATGTGGATCATCTCACATTTTTCGTTATTTAGCGTCAACTGCCACCTGACACACCATACAGCAATCTTTTCTAAATCGCTTTGCAGCTGATACTGGTCTTAGGTCACTACTGATCATCTATCTTTCAATTTGATAGATCTGTGTGGTACTTGCATAAATTTTAGAAGTGATCATCATTTCTGGAACATCCCATAAGGGTCACCCTCCATTCCTCCAGTTTGTTTCAGTCTACTTGTCTTTTTATTGTAAATAATTTAGCACCTTACCTTCCCTACCTACATATATTAAAACTATGTGCTTTGTGCACTAGAAAGATTTATGCATTGTTTATCTTACAGCACCGTAGCACTATATAAGGGAGAGATGGAATTTGGATACTTTACGTATGCACAATATACTAGAACTTCAACTTAGTGTATTATATACAAATGTTTATCTTGATGTAAGTTAACTTTTCCCCCATTAATAATTTACTAATGGACATTTTAATTGACTAATGTGCACCATAAGGATGTCCGGCATATTTTTTAGCGGTGTTAACATGACAATGAATGTTACATTTGTATACAACAATAGGGTAGCTGTGGTAGCGAGTTCGTAAAGTGACGAACTGCCGTGGCAAAGGACATAGGTTCGTATACTGCTGTACATGAAAATATTTTTTGTCCTTTTCGTGTTTGCAATGCATTCTGAGACTTCGTTAACCGCCAAAGTTAAGCATTTTTCTGAAATATTCGTTGTAGTTTACACATAAGAGCGCCCTATCTCAGTAACAAGTAGCTCCGATTTTGTGACTTCCATATGTCCAAGAAATGAAAGATGAAATTACTGTGCATGAAACAACTGACAGTGACATTTATACTACTTCATTTCAAAAATAATTCACCATTCTTTTCGGAATACGTAGCGATTTCTGAGAGTGTGGTCAGACAGGAATCTAAGGGCACAACGTGAATTACTGCAAATGAAACTAGCAGCAATTGTCTTTATATTCTTAATCTGCGATAGATTCACTGACAACAGCAGACAGAGCTAAAAGGTATGTGCCATAATATTTTCAGACTAAAAAAAAAAAAAAATAAATAAAAATAAAAAAAAAAAAATAAAAAAAAAAAATGGTTCAAATGGCTCTAAGCACTATGGGACTTAACATCTGAGGTCATCAGCCCCTAGACTTAGAACTACTTAAACCTAACTAACCTAAGGACATCACACACATCCATGCCTGAGGCGGGATTCGAACCTGCGACTGTAGCAGCAGCACGGTTCCCGATTGAAGCACCTAGAACCACTCGGCCACAGTGGCTGGCTATTTTCAGACTATACCACCATATATGAAACATTTTGGTTCATCACACACACGCTATAAACCACAATGAACTTCTATAGCTGCACTAGCCACACTCTTGAAAAGGTGATTTTTTAAAATTTTGTTTTTATGAACCATATCGTTGATGTATCATATAGGGAAGCAGCCTACTTCATCATTTGGAATTTTAGGAGTGAGCTACAACCACATTCTATGCATCATCTTATTCTTTGGCACTCTCTTAAACAATTTTTCGGGTTCATAGAGATGTGTTCCGTCTATGCAACTAATTGAAGGCAGTTTATTCCCATATGTGTTTTTGCTTCTTTTATTTGTGAAGCATCATAACGAATAAAGGAAGCAAAATGTGTATGGCAATAAACAAACTGCCTTCAACTAGTTGCATAGACAAAATGTACCTCCATGAATTTTGAAGCAACCAAGGAACGACAGAAAACAGAAAATAAGACAAATTTTTTTAAGTGTTTCTATAGACTTATTTGTACAATGTGGTGCTACACTCCATTCCTAACACTTATTCCAAAACATAAAATCCAAAACAAGACATCAATGTGAATGCGAATAAAATGACGTAATGTGACATTTACGACGGTTTCCAGAACACAGTCAATATTCTATAGTTATCATGGATTCATGGAAGCCCATGGTCAGCAAAATTTGAACAGCATTACGTACTTTAACCACACTTTTTGGTATTCTGAAGAATGGTATGCCTGAGTCGGCTGCTAGCCGCTTCGAGTTCGTGCCGCTGTGGGGCTGCAATGCACATGCACCGATCTGAGGCAGGTTGCTTTTCATTGGTTGACGTGAGAACAACTGACGAGAGTGTTTCAGTTCACTAGGACCATTTGGCATCGCTTTCGAATTGCTTACTGAATAATGTTGGCACTCTGTTTCGGAAACAAGATCGTTTGGTGTGCTCGTGTACCAAATCGATCTGTTACTGAGAAAGTGCACTCTTATTTGTAAATTACAACAAATATTTCAGAAAAATGCTTAACTTTGATGATTAACGAAGTCTTGGAATGTGTTGCAAACACGAAGAGGAGAAAAAATATTTTTGTACCGAGCGGTATATGAACCTACAACCTGCCACAGTAATTCCTCACCTTACCAACTTCACTACTACAATTTGCATGACATTAGCACTTTATTCTATTTAATTCCATTTGAGAGAGATGCAGGCTAACTTCGTTGCCAAATGATGTGGCCGTAAGCCATAAATGCATGAAATTATGAAAGGTTTCCTCTATCAGACTTCACAAAATTTCTTTGCATTGTTACTTAAAAGTTTTAAATGCATTTCGATACTTAATATGTTAACCATTTGTGGAAAAGAGTATATGAAGTCACTAGTAATTTCAGTGAACACTCATGTAATATACATAAGCAGAGTCGATGTCTTGGTATTTAATGATGTTTAAACTCTTAATTGTATAAAAATAACAAGTATTTTGAGAGAATATTGACCAAAAACTTTTTTTTTATGTTGTAGTCATTCACAGTAAAAACCTAACCTAACCATATTTCTAAAAAAGGAAAATAGTCTATTATGAACTCACTTTCCAAAAGAAGGGCACCACGTTTTGTATTAGAGCGAAATAGGAGAGAGAAAGTCACTGAAATACATCTGTAGATGCAGATGTACATGTAGATGTAAACGTAGACAGAGAAACAGCATAGGGAAAGATCATCCAGCCACTGGGGCGGGGTGAAAGGAGGAGGGTGAAGAATGACAGGGCACAGCCCTCCATCGGTCCAGATTTGCTGTGAAATTTCCACGAATGCCAAACAAAAGTCTCCTGAGAGTGCGCGCACAGTGGGTCCAAGAGGCAGAGGAAATGAGGTGTGAGAAGAAGCCAACAGTGCCTAAGCAATGGGCGACTAGTCGGCCACAGGGCTGGCTGCAGTGGCGGCAGGGATTGTGGCCACAAAACTTGAGAAGGTGGAGCAAAGGCCACCTGCAATATGCTTGACAATGACCAAGCTGATAGAGGACGGTTTGGCTCCAGCTGAGACAAGGCTGTCCAGAACAGGACCAGTGTCAACTGGGCTCGAGATGAGAGATGGTGGCACAGGAAGAGGCCACAGCAGCAGTGGAGGCAGATGTGGCCACAAATGTGGCAGTGGGTGGTGAGTTGTCAACATCCATAGCTGGTGTTGGGAGATGTGGAGGTGAAGGTGTCTCTGCAGTCTCTCAGGCTAATATTGATGCAGTGACCACGGAGGGCACCACAGCAGTGGAGGTGGCAGGTGTAAACTCGTTGACACCTGAAGCTAGTGTCAGGAATGGCAAAGGTATCACCACAATTGCCCCAGGCCGACACTACTGTGTTGACAAGTGTTGGAAACTTGTGTCGACAAATCCTGGGGTAACAGATGACATCGAGTGCCCTGGTAATGGAACAGACAAGGGACAGCATAGTAGGCTGTGACCTGGTCCCACCGGTGCACTTCCAAAACAGAGGGAAGATCGACCCCTGGGTTAAGAGATCAAAGGATAATATATGCCAAATAGCTGGGCCAGAAGAAGAGGAACAATTGGTAGTGAGAGTCTTCATAGTTTACAGGGGACTTAAAAACAGTTACAGTGGACAAAGAAAGCCAGCTACTGCTCCATGTCATCATGAAAGGCTCGCAACTGCCACACACCATTATTGGAACCCAGGTAACGTCGTCACCTATTTTACACATGTTGGAACAAAGGTGTGTAGTTGATGTCCATATGTAATTTTCATTGGCAGTTTTGCTTACAAACCCCATCCCCCACAAAAAATTAATAAATAAAATAAACTCCAAAAAATAAACAACTACCATTAGAGAACATGAAGAACAGTCTCAGCCTCAGTTGAGTGTAGTGGATGGTGGTAAGACACAAGAACCATACACATTTTGGCACTAAAAGAACTGTAACACATATGAGAAACAGACTCTTAAAAAGTTGCGTGCACTTGTGGGTTGTGTCTGACGGGTGCTACAGACTACCAATGAAATGCGCAAGCATCACAACAACTGCTTATTATTGATATAAGAAATAGAACTCAAAGGTAGTGTCCATGGAAAGCTGTCCACACTACTAAAAGTACAAACAGAAATGTCACTCCTAGACATTGTCTGGTGTGCACCTACATGATGAAGTCCACGAATCATAGTAGGCAGCAGAGCAGAAGTGTTGAGGATGATCAATGTTAGGATCCAACGTGGCACACTGAGTGCACCCTTGAGGATCATAGCTTCAGGGACGTAGTGCACTGGCGGATGTCCGAGACAATAGCTTGACGATGATAGTGGCTGCTGGGACAACGATGCTTCCGGGACATTGTGCACAAGAGGATGGTGGGGGTGTAGCTCACTGACAATCACAGTTGGTCAAACAATGATGCTTCCAGGGTGTCGGGCATTGGTAGAAATTGGAGGCAGTGGCTCAATATTCGTAGATGTGTCACAAAACACAGCACCTGGGAGTAGCGGACAGCAGTCCAGTGGAGCGTTAGAGGTAGGTGCTTATAGTGAGGGTGAAAACTCTGGTGGCTCAATACTCTCTAACAGAGGGATACCAGGGTCATGCTGAGTGAGCACGTGAAGTAGAGTAAGAAAGTTGTGCCCTGATAATAGCATCCTCTAGCACAATGAGCATGCTGCCCGTCAGTGAAGATGTCACTGTCAAATGATATGGAGACTGTGTGAAGCTAAGATGTAAACTGCCCGAGCTGTGGGACATTAGGTTTGTAAACAGCTTGGTGAGTTGTTATGATATGAGCTGTTCACTCATGTCCTCCCAGTAATATGGCAGCCAACAAGACAACCCTAGTATGTGACACAGTATAGTCCCAGGTAGATACACAAATTGCTAATCAATCTATCACTGTACTGGTAGTTAATACCCAATGGTTGTTAACGTATCGGTAATGCCATAAGTCCTCAATTACACTTGCAAACTTGTGTTTCTCCCCCCCCCCCCCCCCCCCTTCTCCCTTTCTTCCCTGGTAGAGTCCACTTGAACCAACAAGACTTGAGCAACAAGTGTACATTCATAAATGGGCAGTGATGGAGACTAGCAAGTAGAGACTTCGAGTGTATGGGAACGAGTTCAGAGGTGACTTCATAGGACCTGGTGGCAAGTTTATAGTGAGTGGATGGAGCTCATGTAAGATCTCTAATGCCCAGAGCCTAGGGTTACAGAGGGCAGGCAACGCTCACCAGTCTCTATCTCATGAAGCCTCGTTTCACCACACTCCTTCACAGCAAATGAATGCTGACAGCTCTGAGAAGTTCACCATTAATTATGACTCAAGGGGCATGTGTATCTTATTTTATTTGTTACAACCCAGTTACACGAGTATGAATTAGTTCACCTTGCACTTGTTCTTGGAGGGGGGGGGGGACGACTCTGATGAACTGGGGGGGGGGGGGGGGGGGGTTTACGAGTAACAATACTGCACAGTAAATAGTAATGCCTTTATTTATTTTTCTTTTTCACTATTTCTTTGACATATTTTCTCATGTTACAAGGTTGAGTGAAATATTGTTCCGACTGAATCACAAAGTGCACTTGCACGCCATCTGGTGCTGATCAGAGCAACAAGCTGTTCCAAACCTTGCAAGCGCACTTACTTGCCTTACATTGGTAGCCAAAATAGTTGTTATTGTAATCTGTGTGCACATGGCAGTGTACGGTATGCATATGATCCAAAAATCTACATGTGAAATTGTGGTTTTTCAGGCAGTCGTTCATGGGCAGTTCCTGAGAAAACCCTGAAAAACCATGATTTTTGGGTAACAGAAATTGAGTCATTCCGTGTCAAAACATTCAAACCTTTGTAACCCTTTACCTCAGATTTTCACAAAACTTTGCACATTTGCTTTACTTATAACATAGAAACTTTTGCAAAATCTTTTTGGTCTCACACTACAACTTTTTTTTTATTTCTCAATTTAAATATAGTGATAGTCTGATAACTGGGCTCTGCAAGAATGTGAATGCAAAATGGTACTTATCTACATAAATGCCCATAACTCAGGTGTTTATGACGCATTTGACTTGGAATTTTTTTTCGGAAGTAAAGCATATAATTAGCAGATATCGAGTTATTGAAGCAGTAAAGTTACAAAGAATTTTTTTTTTAAATATTAATATATGTAAATTTTCGATTTCAGAAAAATTGCGAGGATGTGGAAAAATGCTTATATCTCATTTCTCCAACCTGCTGGGAACCTGAGTTTGGTGCTAAATAATCTCCTTGATCGTAAGCTTCCTAATAAAATAAAATTTTAATGTGACTTCCGCTAATTGACAAACACATCTGAAATCAAAATACTTTTGCTGTGTGGGAAAAGGGTCATTTTAAGTAAGTTTATCCACTCACTGTCTCACTGCCTCAGATGCAAGGGTGTCAAATTAGCATACTCACGTATAACTCGTTTTAGGCAGGCAAGTTAACTTTAAGTGTGAAAATTTATTTCCTTTGATTTGACTACTTCAGTAATTTTTTAAAGACTATAATCTATATGATTTATGCATTCAGCCAAATCAGCTGCTCACACTGATTAAAAAGTGTTCTTAGGCAGCAGTAGCTCATTTGAAACATTTATAGGCATGAAAACAATGCAACAATTGCTGACATTCATTAATGAGAATAACTGGCATGCAACAATTAGTCTATTTGGCCAGTTGCTCTTTGTCTTTCTGCAAGACAGGTCATATCCGTATATGGTGCGGCCCTATCATTCTGTTTGTATAAAGTATGTTTTAAATGAATTAGTGCTCAGTTAATTGCAATGAAAAATTTGAATTCATGCACTGTTCGAAAATTACTACAAACACCATGTCATTTAATAACCTATACCTTAGTAAAATCTCTACCAGCAGTTGAAGAGCTGAGTGAAGACCAATGAGATTTGATATTGCTATGATGCAATATAAGCTTTCCACAGGATCAAGAAAGTGCTACTACATGTGTACATCACAGATTCCATTACTTGAAAGTTTCTGAAGGTCATCAAAGAACTTCTTCTGATTCTTCCAAAAAACAAAGACAAACAGTTAAAAAGATCTTTGAGGTCAGTTTGCTTGTCTTTGTCTAGAGCATTAAGTTCTCAAAGTATCAATGTAAAACCAGGCCAAAAACTGTGCACAACATGATATAAGATTTGTGAACAGAAAACTAACAACAGTGATAGATATGAAAGTGAAGCAGATGACCTGGAGGTGACATTTCATGAACCAGTACTAAAAAGTCGAAGTACTGAGGATGTAAATAAAACTTTACGTGATTTGGGATGCTCTCCCTTGAATCTTCACTCTATTCCAAATCACAGCAAAGCTTCACATGGCAAAAAAATCTGGAAAAAGTGAAGCATGTTTCGGAAAGAAACGTGTGCCGGGCATTAGAATGCGCTATTGAAGATTCTGACCATAGAGAAGAAAAAATTGATGATGAAATTGTTAAGAAAGCCAAAGATTTTGGTGCCATGATATTTTTAATGAAAGAAAAGGTGGCTAGTGTAAGAGACCTGAAAAAATTCAAATTTAGCTCCACCCTCTTGGTCAAAAGAAAACAATGTCAGAATTCAGTGTTAGTGAGTATGTAGCTTAACAAGCAAGGAAACTGAAAACAGAAATAGGTATTTTACCAATTCCTAAACCAAAAAGGGGGAAGTTATTGCTGATGAAGGGCTAAGGTTGTCACTGGTTTCTACCTCACAGTATATATATTCCCTTATGAAATTTGTTGATAATAATCCAACCCAATTCAAAAGTAATAGCAGTGTGCATACCTATAACACCAGGAGAAAGGATGATCTTCACTATGCAGGGTTAAATCTGACTTTGGCACAGAAAGGGGTAAATTATGCTGCCACAAAAGTCTTTGGGCGCCTACCAAACAGCATCAAAAGCCTGACAGATAGCCAACTAACATTTAAAAATAAATTAAAAGAATTTCTAGATGACAACTCCTACTCATTGGCTGAATTTGTAGATATAAACTAAGTATATATATAAAAAAAAAAAAAAAAAAAAAAAAAAAAAAAAAAAAAAACTTAATCATTTGTATCATGCAATATTTTGTGTAATGTAATTTCTTGTACAGACATCTTTTATTAACCTGACACGTTCCACATCATTACGAAGTGTCGTATTCATGATCTATGGAACAATTATTAATCTAATCTACCAAAATGATGAATACACTCTAACATTACCAGAAGGAAAAGACAAAGTTAGCATTCAGAAGAACATGTATATGTAAGAAAAAGACTCATCCTTCACAACTTAAGAGAACTGTTCTCTTGTTTTACATGGGAGAATACAAACATTAACACTGGTCTTTCTAAATTTTGCTCACTAAGACCAAAGTCGTGTATCTCAGCTGGTGCTGCCAGTACTCATTCAGAGTGTGTGTGTGTGTGTGTGTGTGTGTGTGTGTGTGTGTGTGTGTGTGTGTGTGTGTGTTATCAACGAAAATGTAAAACGACTTTGGGATGTGGAACACATTGAATAAACATACAAAGAACTTATAAAATGTCTTGTATGTGACTCTGAAGAATATGACTGGATGCTTAATCATTATGATAATTATTCCAATGATGACAAACTGTCAGAATTATTAAAAACAGAAATTAGCTTACAAAGATGCTGCTGACAAAATCAAGTTGCGCCAGTAGATACACACAAATCATTAGGCAGAATTGGTAAAGCAGCCTGCAACTGTTGGTAAACATGTAGTCTCATTGGTAACAAAATTACAGTCACTTAAGCCCCACCCATTTATATCTAAGTGTCAGTCAAAATCACTGAAAAATATTGAAAGAAAATCTAATCCTGGAGAAAGCAATTATGTTAATGAACTTTGCAGAAAACTACAGTTTTGAAACTTCCTGGCAGATTAGAACTTTGTGTCGAACCGGGACTAACTCTTGCTGTAATTCAGACTGAAATTCAGAGTTACCACTGGATAAGAAGCACCTGTACAATCCATCCTGTGTGTGTTTATGTGGTAAATGAAGAAAGTAAATTGGTAATAGTGAACCATGAACCACTGCTTTATAAGTTATGACGTAGAATTTTTAAATGCTGTCCACAAAGAAATGGTAAAGTGGCTGGCAGAGTATTACACACATGTGAAGAAAGCTGCTCAATATAAGAATAGAAAAAGCTTTAAAAATGTGTGTAAGCAGAAAAACAATTTCTCTACTGATGCTGAGCATTCCTTTTTTGCTACTAGCCATGGTAAATCTGTGTGCAATGGCTTGGGAAGCACTACAGACGTATATTGAGAAGAGCTAGTCTTCAACTAGCAGCTGAAGCAAGAATAACCACTGCATCTGGTGTTTATGATTTCTACAAAGCTAATATTGACAAAAGCTTTTTTCACTTCTTAGAGTCTATGTAGATTTCCTACACAAGAAACTCAAGAAGAGATTTTCAACTACGTGAACAATACCTGGTACCAGGAATTTTCATCATAACAAACCACTTTCTTGTGATTTCTTACAGATTAGAAGAGTAACTTCTTCTGAAAAGCCTTCCTTGATTTTTTCATTCAAAGAAAATGCGCTGCAATGGACATGCACTCGTCCTCCACTAAATTCTTTTGTAGCAGCTGTATATGATTACAGATGGTACTTTGCCTTACTCAGAAATTACTGTGATGGAGGAGGAGGCATTGAACTATTTTCTCTCTACCCACTTGGACCAGCAGTGTCATTCTTTTGGCCTGAGAAGGAAGACTCTTGTTTTGTGCCTTTGGAAAACATTTTATGTGCTATTGGTGTACCTAAATCAACATCATTAGGCGGAATGTATTACTTTAATGAAAAGATACAAAGTTAATTTGTCACAGTGGATTAAAAACAGAGATGCTCTTAAGAAGTTTCATTGGTGGTTTCACACATCTTCACTGCTGAACATGTACATTTTAAATTAACACTAGTGTGGCTAGAATAAGTGTTTAAAGATGCTAATTTGATATCTTATATAAAGTTAACCTGTGTAATGAAAATGTTTCAATTAAATTTATAACTTTTGGCACTGGTCTTTCAAGAGGCAGCCTTACTACAGGTTGTCAGTTTACATAATCTGATTTGAATGTGTTCTGAACAATGATGTGATAAATGTTCAGTGAACATCCAATATCTATCAAAACTCAGGGTGCTGCTTTTTTTTTAACAATATCAGAGTTTAGATAAAAATAAATCTTGTATCAGCTATCAGAAAGTGTTTTACATATTTCAAAATCATTGTTTGGACCACAACAGCTTAAGTTGATTTTCTATATTCCCATAAATCAGGAACAGTTATTAATTTTTTACCGATAAAGATACAGCCCTTCTGTGACATCTGGGGAAATATGACAGTGATGTGCTGAAAATAAGATACTTTCTGTTATTATTATTGTTGTTGTTGCTGTTGTTGTTGCTGTTGCTGCTCTTTTGGTCTGAAGTAATACAATCCAAACAACAAACTTCAGTTAAGGCATTTACGTTTGTAGAAAATGTCAATTTTTTTCCCCTCAAACTTCACAAAACATGCACAGAAAGTAACAAGCAGAAAATTTTTTGTAAAAATCTGAAGCAATGAGTGTCTGGTACAGATGATCTATCTTAGGATTTTTTTAAATCACAGCACAAAGTGTCATTATTTCAGATTTATTTGTGTGTCCATTCATACAAACCACATTAATAATTTTATTTTATTACAATGCGTACTGTCTTGGGAATTATTTAAGATCAGTTATAAGTTCACACAAGGTTGGAGAAATGTGATAAGCATTTTTCAATGTGTCTGCACTTTTTCTGAAAATTGGAAACTGACACAAATTAATTTCTTTGTATTGTTCTCTGTACCTTTACTGCTTAAATAATTACATGTCTGTTAAATATGTGCTTCTCTTAACTTATGAAAAAAATTCCACATCAAAAGCTTCATAAACACCTGAGTTATGGGCATGTATGTAGATAAGTAACATTTTGCATTGACGTTCTTGCAGAGCCCTGTGATCAGAATATCACTACATTTAAAATTTGATATAAAAAAAAAGATTTAGTCTGAGAGCAAACAGATTTTGCAAGAGTTCTTATGTTATAAGTGTAAGGAAATGTGCAAAGTTTCATGAAAATCTGAGATGATGAGTGACATGATATGCGTGATTTGACGTGGAATGACCCAACTACCAATTGTGGGAATGGCCGCTTCTATAATTTCCATTCATGGCAAAACATCAAAAATTTTACCATATATCCTCAAGGTACAGGAACTCATCAAACTTCGAACAATATTTCAGTATCACATTATCCGTTACCAAGATCCTGAGGTTCCAAGTTACCATACGTAATCATCTAATATAATCTAAATAAGGTGTAAATATAGTTTTAAATTACTTCTGAACACATAACAAAGTTTCTGTGGTCACCTGAAGGATTCCGACGTCACCAAACCAACATTTTTCAACAACATTTTCACACCTAAAAACTTAATGACACACTGTCTCTGTATAATGGGCACTTCATGCCTTTGCAGACTGTCTTAACCTGCAAATTAGTCTATGGTGCCACCTGATGGTTTAAGCACCTTACAAAAGTCATAGTGTCATAGGACATTCTTTTTAATTGCAAATCAAACACTGCATTTTTTGGGATACTAAAGGTTTTAGGCTAAAACTTATACCAAGCATATTTTACTTGTAGATTATGTGTGTTAATGTATGTATCCTGCTGTAACGATGAAAAGAAGGAAACCAGAGGAAAAATGTTCCTGCCCGAGCATAAAAAAAGCAAATATGCTCCTCTTTAAAAGACCAAAAGAAAAATGGAGAACCAGCTGCCTCAATCTTCATTCCTCCTTCCGCACCAGACTTTCGGCATGTGAATATATCTGCTCTTTTTAGTGCTCAGAGATAGTAGCAGAGAGATAGCAATGGTGAAAGAGAGAGAAGACAGAGAGAGAAAGAAATGGAAGACAGTGATGGTGGGGGAAAGAAAGTGGCATGACAGAGAAAGAGAGCTGGATGAAGACAACAGCACTAGGAGACCAAGAGAGAGTAGACAGTGACAGAAACTTTTACGAGAAAGAGAGTTGAAAGGCATGTGTGGAGATGAGACGATGGTGGTTGATCAGAAAGAGAGCAGACTATAAGTGAGGAAGAGAGAGATAATGGCAATGGGAGAGAAAACGAGTGGGACAAAGACAATGGCAATGGGGCGGAGAAAATAAAAAGGGCAAAGAAGGAAATAATGGCAATGATGAGTGAGATTGGAACACAGACAGCCGTAGTGGGAGAAACAGGCAGGAGAAAGTACTAATGGGAAAAAAGTAGACAGCGGTAGATAAAAATATATAGATAGAGGAGGGAGGGGGAGGGGATGGGGGAGAGGGAAACATTCCACGTGGAAAAAATATATCTAAAAACAAAGATGATGTGACTTACCAAACGAAAGCGTTGGTATGTTGATAACACACAAATAAACAAAAACACACACAAATAAACAAAAACACACACACACAAAATTCAAGCTTTCGCAACCCACGGTTGCTTCATCAGGAAAGAGGGAAGGAGAGGGAAAGACAAAAGCATGTGGTTTTTAAGGGAGAGGGTAAGGAGTCAATCCAATCCCAGGAGCAGAAAGACTTACCTTAGGGGGAAAATAGGACAGGTACACACACACACACACACACACACACACACACACACACATCCGCACGTCCTCCTCTCTCTGGTCACCTTCTAACCCTTCCTCTGTACATGTCCTCCCCCCCCCCCCCCCCTCTCTCTCTCTCTCTCTCTCTCTCTCTCTCTCTCTCTCTCTCTCTCTCTCTCTCTCTCTCTCTCTCTCCCCCTCCTCTCCTCTCTATATACATTCCTGTCTGTATGTTCAGTAGAGTATCAGGTAAAAATGTGAATTAAATGATCTTTACAAAATTTTTGGTAGCAATATTTCCCATTTATATACTGCACAGACATTTATACATCTAACACATCACAAAAATACATAGCCCACATCCACTCAAATGTTCATTACAGTATCACATAAAAACTGGAATTAAGTCAGTAAGATCATCTTGAGATTTGTTGTAACAATCCTTCTCCCTTTACATATCATTATGTAACCTACCTACCTATGTTAATGTTAGAGTATCATGTAAAACCTGAAGCAAACCAGTCAAAAACTTTTAAAGATCTTTGGTAATTACGCTGTTTAGTGTATTCATCTCTTGGTCTCCCTCCACGATTTTTACCCTCCACGCTGCCCTCCAATACTAAATTGGTGATCCCTTGACGCCTCAGGATATGCCCTACCAACCGATCCCTTCTTCTAGTCAAGTTGTGCCACAAATTTCTCTTCTCTCAAGTTCTGTTCAATACCTCCTCATTAGTTTTGTGATCCATCCATCTAATCTTCAGCATTCTTCTGTAGCACCACATTTCGAAAGTTTCTATTCTATTCTTGTCTAAACTACTTATCGTCCATGTTTCACTTCCATACATGGCTACACTCCATACAAATACTTTCAGAAACGACTTCCTGACACTTAATTCTATACTCAATGTTAACAAATTTCTCTTCTCCATAAACGCTTTGCTGGCCATTGGTAGTCTACATTTTACATTCTCTCTACTTCGACCATCATCAGTTATTTTGATTCCAAAATAGCAAAACTCATTTACTATTTTAAGCATCTCATTTCCTAATCTAATTCTCGCAGCATCACCCGATTTAATTTGACTACATTCCATGATCCTCATTTTACTTTTGTTTATGTTCATCTTATATCCTCCTTTCAACAGACACAGACACACACACACACACACACACACACACACACACACACACACACACACTCTACTGGCCATTAAAATTGCTACACCATGAAGGCGATATGCCACAGACATGAAATTTAACTGACAGAAAGAAGATGCTGTGATATGCAAATGATTAGCTTTTCAGAGCATTCACACAAGGTTGGCGCCGGTGGCAACACCTACAACATGCTGACATGAGGAAAGGTTCCAACCAATTTCTCATACACAAACAGCAGTTGACCGGCGTTTGCTTGGTGAAACGTTGTGTGATGCCTCGTGTAAGGAGAAGAAATGCGTACCATCACATTTCTGAATTTGATAAAGGTCGGATTTTAGTCTATCACGTTTGCAGTTTACTGTATCGCGACATTGTTGCTCGCGTTGGTCAAGATCCAATGAATGTTAGCAGAATATGGAATCTGTAAGTTCAGGAAGGTAATACGGAACGCTGTGCTGGATCCCAATGGCCCCGTATCACTAGCAGTCGATATGCCAGGCATCTTATCCGCATGGCTGTAACGGATCGTGCAGCCACGTCTCGATCCCTGAATCAACAGATGGGGTCGTTTGCAAGACAACAATCATCTGCAAGAACAGTTCGACGATGCTTGCAGCACATGGACTATCAGCTCTGAGACCATGGCTGCAGTTACCCTCAATGCTGCATCATAGACAGGAGCGCCTGCGATGGTGTACTCGACAACGAACCTGGGTGCATGAATGGCAAAACGTCATTTTTTCGGACGAATCCAGGTTCTGTTTACAGCATCATGATGGTCGCATTCATGTTTGGCGACATCGCGGTGAACACACATTGGAAGCGTGTATTCATCATCGCCATACTGACGTATCGTCTGGCGTGATGGTATGGGGTGCCATTGGTTACACGTCTTGGTCACCTCTTGTTCGCATTGACGGCACTCTGAAGAGTGGATGTTACATTTCAGACGTGTTACGACCCGTAGCTCTACCCTTCATTCAATCACTGTGAAACCCTACATTTCACCAGGATAATGCATGACCACATGTTGCAGGTCCTGTACGGGCCTTTCTGGATACAGAAAATGTTCGACTTCTGCCCTGGCCACCACATTCTCCAGACCTCTCACCAATTGAAAATGTCTGGTCAATGGTGGCCAAGCAACTGGCTTGTCACAATACGCCAGTCCCTACTCGTGATGAACTGTGGTATCGTGTTGAAGTTGCATGGGCAGCTGTACCTGTACACACCATCCAAGCTCAGTTTGACTCAATGCCCAGGCGTATCAAGGCCATTATTACAGCCAGAGGTTGTTGTCCTGGCTACTGATTTCTCAGGATCTATGCACCCACATTGCGTGAAAATGTAATCATGTGTCAGTTCTAGTATAATATATTTGTCCAATGAATACCCATTTATCATTTGCAGTTCTTCTTGGTGTGGCAATTTTAATGGCCAGTAGTGTGTGTGTCTGAAACATGTCAGCAGAACTGCCAAATTGAAAACAATTTTTTTCTTTCTTACTTTATCTACCAAGAATGCCATTAACATAAGGGGAAGAAAAGGAACAACCAAATTGGTTGAGCAGTTTTCAAGTGATCATCTTTCCCAACTGATTTTTATTTCTGAATTTTCAAGTGTATTTGCCAAAGATGTTCTTTTGTACAAATCTTGTCCTGACAATTATGAACACAACAAAGGCAAAAATCAACCAAGTCTGTTGGGCCATTCTTAATTGATGATACTTCATACATGTGGCAATAGATGTTAATTGTTGGATTTTTCATAAATTTTCTTTTGCCCAAACCTTGTCCTGGCAATAATAAAAATAACAACAAAAAATCAAAGTGGTCAAGCTGTTATCAGGTGGTGATCGTTCATACATGTTGCAACTGGTTTTTATTCATACAGAATTTGTGTATTACATTTTATAATTTTGTATGAGAAATTTCTGCTAAAATTAACTTTACTGTTTATATCACTGAGTTAGGAGTGCATTTTACGCTGAGTAGAAGTGTGAAATCATATTTTGGAGAGTGTGTTTCTAGACTCTGAGTGATAGTACATTTATGATCTGCATGCAAGATGGAAGCACTCAAAACAGAAGGCAAAATTACAAAAAAGAGTTTTTAAATGGTGTGCAAAGAGATCAATGAGTGTACGGCTGAGCAGCCACCATGCTTTAATAGCTGTGTCAGAATACATAAACATAGAGCACTTCATTAGAGATTCGAGAGAAGTCAGAAGCTAGCTGAAAAAAGTGAAAATGAGCATAAGGAAAGGAATGAGAGAAGCAATGAGCGACTTTGAAACTAAACTTTTGTCAACCAACCTTCTATAAAAATCAAATTGTTTTGCTCTTTGGTAAAATCAGTAAGTGGTTTGGAATCCTCCATTCTTTCACTGTGACCATACTGGCACCGAAATGGAAGATAACAAGAGACGAGGCTGAAATACAGTATTTTGTCTTCCAAAATTGTTTCACCATGGAATATTCTAGCACGGTTCCTCCTTACAATTGTCACACAAACACCGAAATGGCAGATACTGAGCTAAATGACAGTGTAGTATCAGTATGTTATAGATACTGCCAGAGCCGGTGCCTTGAAGATTCCTGCGTGTGCTGCTAGTAGTCTTCGAACATTGCCACCAATGAATAACTTCTACTCTGTCAACGAATGAAGAATGCCAGGATGTTGTTATAAGCAGCAGCCACTTGGGCACCAGCCTCTGCTTTTTTTCCGGTTTGTAGTTCCTTGCTTCTGCTGAGAGTTCCTTGTTGGCAGTTGGTGCCAAACATTACTCCAGGTTGTTGATAGTAGCTCTATTGACAAACATTCAGTGTTTATAGACACATGCCTCTATCAGGCCCCTGCTTATTGATAGCCACATCTGTAACAAGTTGGCAATAGTGAGCAGTTCTTCAGATCACATTTAGCACAATACATTTATTCACACTGCATTTGCATTAACTACTCTTTTGCTTGCCTGTCCAGATTCCTATGGCTGCAGATCCTTCGGGCATCTTCCATCCATTTATCATTAGCAACCTGGTCAAAATAATTGCCAATGTTCAGCACCACAGACTGAAGAATAGAAAAGCAACTCCAATCACTTAGTTGTAGAAATGCATGAAAATCAGATGAGATACTTATAAGATTCCCTTCTAGCAGCTGTACTTCTTAGATTATTGAAGCAACGAAGGCTACCTAGCAACTAGAAAAAAATACAGGTCGTTCCTGTTTTCAAGAAGGGTCATAGGACATATGCACATAATTATAGGCCTATGTCATTGATGTCAACATGTTGTAGAGTTACAGAACATGTTTTATGTTCAAGAATTTCAATATTTCTGGAGAACGAAAATCTCTTCTATAAAAATCAACATCAATTCTGCAATCTGAGATCTTACAAAACTCAGGTTGTTTTTTTCCTCTACGAGATGCACAGTGCTGTAGACAACAGTGCTCAGGTTGAGGCCATGTTCCTTGACTTCAGGAAGACATTTGACATCATCCTGTACAGCCAGTTAGTGAAACAAATAAGACTTATTGAGTATTGGGCCAGATTTGACACTGGATTCAAGACTTCCCTGCAGACAGAGCTCAACACTTCACCTTCTTCTTCTTCTTCTTCTTCTTCTTCTGTGGCTCTACAACTTAAGTTGAGTCTTGGCCTCTTCAACTATATCCTCCCATTTATCCCGGTCCCTTGCTAGCATTTTGCAGTTCCTGTAGCCCATCTTCCGAAGGTCTCCCATGACTCCATCCCCCCATCTAGTTTTTAGTTGACCACGTTCTCTCTGTCCATCTGGCTTTCCTTGTAAAATCTTTTTTGGCATTTCTGTATCATTCATCTGTGCCATGTGTCCAGCCCACCTCAGCATAGATGACTTCACAATTCTTCTAACAAGCTGGTCTTTGTAGATGGCGTAAAATTCATGGTTGTCTCTCCTCCTCCACAATCGCAAATTGGGCTGATGATTCTCACGAGTATACTTCTGCTGAATGCATAGAGCGATTCAGGATACTTTGCTACCACAGCCTACGTCTCAGAGGCTGTATGTAATCACTGATCTAATCAGTTTTTTAAGAATGGTCCTAGTCAGGAGCCTTGAACATAGAAGCTTTGTGAACATAAAATAAGTTTTATTGGCAGCAATTAGTCTTTCTTTATTTAATATGAGGAATCATTTAGGCTGGTTACCATCTAAACCAGGTACTTTAAATGATTGGCTCTTTCAAAGGCAAAACTACCCATTGTTATTTAGGGTTGTATGTTCTCCCTGTGCACTTTCCCAGAAGCTAGGTATTTTGTTTTCTGCCCATTGATATTTAGTCCAACATTCCTGCCAGGCTTTTCAAGTGCAGTGAATGTCTCTTCCACTGTCATCATAGTTCTTGCTACTATGTCAATGTCGTCCGCATCTGCACAGATTTATGAAAAATCTGTTCCCCTACTCAAGATATTTGCTTCTCTCATCACTTTCTCCAAGGCAGCACTGAATAGAAGGCATGCCAGTGCATCACCTTGCCATACTCCATTTTTAATTTCCAAAGCATTGGACAATATTTGTCCAGTTTTTATGCAACCTTTTGTTTCTCTCGGTGTCATTCTTACTACCCTTATCAGTATTTTTGGAATATCCAATTTACCTAGAACTTTAAATAGTTGCTTTCTGTCCATGCTATCATGAGCTGCTTTAAAAATCAATAAAAAGATATGTTTTAATCCCATATTCCTATGTTTTTTTCCAGAATTTGTGTTAGGGTAAATAGCTGGTCAATGGTTGACGTACTGGGAATAAGTCTGTATTGGTATGGCCCTGTTTCCCTCACTATTATTGGAAGGAGATGGTCGTACAGCATGTTATACAGGATTTTCTATCCCAGATTAAGCATTGTGATCCCTCTATAGTTACCACATTCCATCTGGTCACCTTTCTTATATATTGGCCATATAATTTCCTCTTTCCATGCTGGAGGTATTTCCTCTTCTTCCCATATTAAATTAACCAGTTTCATGATGTTCATTTCCAATCCAGAGCCTCTCCTTGCTTGAAAAGTTCTGTTGGTGTGCCGTCTGTTCCTGCTGCCTTCTTGTTCTTTAATTTCCTCATTGTATTTCTCACCTCTTCTAAGTTAGGTGGGTCCACACTGTTATCTGAGTCCTCTTCTTCCTGTATTTATGATGGATTCCGTGGTACAACTGGTCTCAGATTTTCAAAGTAGTGATGCCACATCTCACATATCTCCTTCCCTTCACTTATAATTTCGCCATTATCTTTCATGAAACTTGTTCAACCCTTAAAAGGTTTCCGTACCTTTTTCATCTCCCTATGAAATTTCTGCACTTCCCAGAAACCCCAATTCTTCAGTATTTACCTCCATCTACTCCGTCTTTTTCCTTTGATGGGTCATTTTTTCAGTTATCTGTTTTTCTTTATATTCTTCCATTATCCTCCTGGTACAATGTGGTTGTAATGTCCTTCTGTATGCTTCATTTTTTCATTTGTTACTGCTTCACATTCAGTATCAAACCACGAATTTCTTGTTTGCCTTATGCTGTTCTCAAGTATCTCGCTTGCTGCTGCTTGCACTGTCTTTTTTATCTTTTCCCAATGATCTTCAATGTTGTTACATTCTACAGCACTTCCAGTGGCCCGAATTATTCTCTCCTGGTATCATTCCCTTGCTTCCTCCGATTCTAAAGTTGTGATGTTATATTTCTGTGTATCGGGGCAGGTTCCTCTCGCTGCATTTGATGATCTTGCCCTCACCCGTGCCCAAACTAGAAAGTGATCCATGTTTATACTTGGACCTCTTAAACTCCTTACATCCAATAAGTCCGATTTGTGCCTCACATCAATTAGTACATGGTCGATCTGATGTACTGTATTTCCATCTGGAGCTGTCCATGCTCCCTTATGTTTTTATTTGTTTGGGAACAATGGTGAGCCTACCACCATGTTTCTAGATGTTGCAAATAATATCAGTCTTGTTGCATTGTCATTACTTATGGCATGTTTACTATAGATGCCAATTACTATAGATGCCAATTACTTTCCAGATATTCGTAGAAATCATCTTTCTCCTCATCCTCTGGTTCTACAGTTTGTGCATCGGCATTAATCATGGAGTAATTGAAGAATTTTCCTTTTATCCTAAGTGTTGATAGTCTCGGGTTTATGGGGTTGAATCCAATTATGAAATGCTTTATTTGATGATGCACCACAAATCCTGTCCCGAACTCATGGTTCCTTTCATTACAGCTAAAAACATGTTTGCTTCTTTCTTTTCAAGGATTCCACATCTGGTCCATCTTACTTCTTGTTATGCTATGATTCTCTGCTTCAGGTTCATAATCTGATCTAACTCCCTTCTTCTGTAACTGTCAATGATATTTCCCTTTGTCTGCAGTAGTAAGTGCATATCTGCTGTATGGACACTCTCCAAATAGCATCCGCCTGGAACAGTGATCACGAATCAGCTGTCTATAGGTTATTTAGTTTGCATAGTAGCATCCACTTGGTGATTGAGCAACTGCCTGCACAGATATAGGTGCATCTTATAGTAGCGAGTTTCATAATGGAAAAAACAAAAGGTGTTCATTAGATGTCGGCAATAAATTTAAAGTAACAGCATATACAGAACAACACGGAAACAGAGCAGCTGAGCAACATTTTGGCCCTCCGCCAACAGGAAAAAAAAAGAGGAAGACTAAATGTGCAGATAGACGACTAAATGCAAAAAGGCCAAAGCTAAATGATGGCTTATTGAAATGTATTCAAGGGCACCATCAAAACAGCATCGGAATTAATACAAAAAGATTCAAGTAAACACCCACAAGCTAGCACTATAGCGGAAATTAACAAACTTAAGGGTGGAGTGGGTTGGTGCTACAGGTTTATGAAACGTCACAGACTTAGCATGGGAACCAAAACCAAAATATCTCAGTAAATGCTACAGGGGTATGAAGAGAAAAAATTATCTTTACATTGCTTTATTATTCAACACTAAAAGAAAACCAGCATGGAACTAAGCCAAACAGTGAATATGTACGAAACTCCTCCGACAGGTGATGTATCGAGTCACGGAATGTTACCAAGCACTGTTGTCATGAAATTATAAGAACAAGTAGACAAGAAAAAGTGCACTACATTGTTGTCCTTTCATGTTGTGCTGATGGTATTAAGCTTAATCCAATGATCATTTTCAAGCGCATAACAACGTCAACACCTTCTGAAATACTGCCAGGTGGTGGTGTTCATGTATATGACAAGGGCTGGACGAGGCTGGTATGGAATTATGGATTAGCAGAATGTGGGAGAGAAGGTGCTTTACTAAAGAAGAGTTCTCTTCTTGTGCTGGATCAGTTTTGTAGTCATTTGAAAAATTCTTTGAAATAGAAAATGAGACAGGGAAATGCAGAGCTTTCTGTTATTCTGGCAGGACTTATTTCACAATTTGCAATTTCTTGGATGTCTCGATAAATAAATCATTTAAAATGTATCTGAGAAAGGGCTGGAACAAATGGATGAAACTCGACATGAATTCACGTCGAAGGGAGTTTTAACCCTCAAGCGGATAAGCCGTTTTCCATAACACGAGCGGGTGCGTGGCGCAATTTGTACACGTGAAAAGAATATGTTTCCTTATGTTACCAATGTAAGTCATGTATGATGAAAATCACAGTTTAATCTTAGTTTATTTCAACAAGGAGAAAATAAACTTACATAATATGAGCTAAACTACAGTTTAATTAAACAATAATGAAATAAATTTTCACTATAAAACACTGTTGCCAAGGACAGGTGTTAAAAAGCCAATACTGACACTTTGGAAGCATTAAGCAGTGCAGCTGCATCAAATCTCAGTCAGCTGCTTATTTGATCACTAATTATCTCATAGACAACTGGCTTAATGTGGGATTATGTTGCTAGTTCCTAGCTGGGGTCATTTTTTTTTAAACTGATCGTAAATTTTTTCTCACCAAGCTCACTTTGTATTTTATATTACTGTTGCTCCCTTGGACATACGACAATGCAATTTATCGCTGTCTGAAGTAATACTGAAGGAATAGGTATAGATTTGTATTATGAAACAAAAATGGAACCGCACAAAATCATTTTATTTTTGGCTGGCGCACTTTATACACAGGCGCACCCGCTCGAGGGTTAAAATGACCTACAATCAAACAAGTGAGTCGGTGAATAAAACAGTCATGGTCTAGAGTCAGAGAAGACATTACCGTTAAATCTTTCAAGAAGTGCAGCATAAGTAACACACCCAATGGCAGTGAAGACCATCTTATATAAGGAGAGGACAATGATGACCACGAAGAGGAAGAAGAAGAAATTTCAGATGACAATTCCCAGGGATTTTGAAGGTTAGTTCGGTTGTATAAACAATTTTTTTTAAGTTTGGTTTTGCAATCCAATAATAAAAGTGGCAAAAACGTTAGCTTTAAAAAATGCTTAAAAATTAAGGTGCATCTTACAGTCCATAAAATATGATAACAATAATATATACTCAAGCTTCTACAATATAAAGGCAGTGGACAGTGAGCACGGTGCCAGTCTTCTGCAAAAGTTCCTATGAAGAAATCTGTTGTACAACGTCCTAGTGATTGGATTATCAGCAACACATTAATGCACCACCTCTATTTAATTAAGGGTATTTGTCAAAAATACTAAGCACAATTTCACTCCTCCTCCTCTGCCTCTTCTGATTTCACTAATTACCTTATTCTCTGAGGAAACAGAAAAATTATTTTAAACACTAACAGAATTTCTTTCGTTTGTCAGTTTGTGAACTTGAGCAATTAGCCCAAAATTAGGTTATAAGGGTAATTATAAATCTACGAAGCTTTTGTCGGTATAGGTAAAGGAATAAACATAACTTAACAACTTTTTTAAGTGGGGTCAGCAAGTTAGTTCAAAAGAACCATCACCCACTGATGGGAGTGTCTCTGACTGCAGAAAAAAAAGACAGTGAATAAGATAGAGAAAGTATTTTGTGTGATAGAATTTGCCTGTTACCAATTGTGAGTGAGTGTGCGGAGAGTCTTCCATGGCAAGACATCACCAGTTTACAACAGCACAGTGAAATTGTACAAGAAAATCAAGGATGAAAGTTGTTTGTGCGAAATAAAATAATGGGGCCAACAGCACATGTCAGAACAGATAATGGATAGTGTGAGTGACATGATGATGTGATATCCCACAAAATCTACAAATCGAGCTAGTATACAAACTGAACATTCCTCAGCAAACAGTGTGAAATATTCTTTGTATGTGATTTAGAGTGAAGCCATACACTCCTGCAAGTTGTAAGCCACGATGACAAATTTTGCCATCTGCATTTCCACACAGATATGCAAAAATATCTTGAAAATCTTCAGTGAGAAAGTCACTTTTCATCTTCCTGACAAGGTCAGCCAACCGAACACATGTATGGGGGACAGAAAATCCTTAAGCAACTGTTAAACTTGTAAAGGGTTCCAAGAAAGTTAAGGTGTTCTGTGCCATATCCAACAACACTGACAGGTCTTCCTTCTTCACTGAGAGGACTATCTATGGTATCATCTACATCAACAAGATGCTATTGTCACTCATGCAACAAGCTGAAACTGCTAACAGGGATTTCATCTTTCAACAAGAGGCTGCCCAACCACATTTGGCAGTTGTGTGCAGGAGACATTGCTACACTGCTGTACAAACCATGCTGTGGCCAATGACCTGCCACTACTCAAGTGGCTGCCACTGCGACGTTATGCCTTATAATTATTATTTTTTTATTAACTGGGTTACATCAAGGACAACATTTATGCTCCAACTCTAGCACAGAAACTCAAAGACTTGTAACACCTCATCACACCCCATCACAGTGGCTGTTCTTACCATCACTCCCGATACACTCGGTCAGGTATGGGGAGAATTTGACTATCGATTAAATGTGTGTCATGTGGGTGAACACACAGAACATTTATAAATACTGTAAAAAAATTAGTGTGTCTTTCACATGATGTATCATCTGTTATATTGTTCTTGGCCATTTATCTGTATCAATTTTTTGAAATGCTTCATGAACTTTATAACTGCCCTGCATATGAAGTCATGCAAAATAAAAAATATTCAAATCAGCAGAAGATAACTCTTCAACTGAGATTTATAGATGGGAAGGAATTAACTTCTGTGAACATACTTGCACGAGTTGAGGTAAGTCGATATGCTCTCCTCCATGTACTCCTGTGCCTTTCTCGTTGGCTCCCCTTGCATAAAGGCAGACAGTGCTGCCATTTCCAATGCTCCTGCATAGTAAAGCCATGCTTGGTCAGCAGAGAAATCCCGCTTAGCAGAATGGTATGCTTGGAAAGCCAGTGTGTAGTGGCCAAACATGAAGCACAAATCACCGAGTCTTCTCAGTTGCAGTTCTGGTGAGTCAGTACTATAGCTGAAAGAAACACACAACACTGAATTGTAATTCATATAGTCTTTCATTAATCATGTTCTGTAAAGCCCACCAATGAGACCCTGCATGGCTGTGTAATTAGTCAAGTTACACATTAACAAAACAAAAGCGAATCACAAGAACTTAATCTGTACATTGAATTAACAGTAAACTATCACTACAGTGGGGAATTATTGTGACGCCACTGTCTTTGTTGTCTCAGGCGTGTAACGAGCCAACCACATTTCATCTCCAGTCACAATAGAACTCAGAAAATCCTCACTTTCTAATTCAAGTTGTCCAAGAAATTAGCAGGCACTACCGACCCAATTTGTCGTGTGCTCCTATGTCACCTGTTTTGGGACCCATCTTGCACACAGTTTCCAGTACACCAGCATTTATGTAAATGTCTCGAATAAGATAATTCTTGAGAGTATTGGAAATATTACAGAAATTTCATCCACTGTCAACTGGTGGTCTTCATGAACAGTTTCCTTGATTTCTGCCACCAACTAATCAGTCAAAATGGAAGATCTTCCACTCCTCTGTCTTGTTACAGGGAGACAATTATTGAACTATGTGAAATAAAATTCTGAACTGTTTGCATTATGACATTAAAACTGCATGGTTGACTGTGGGGCATAACAGGAATTAGTATGTGCATATGGTTTGGTTTAGTGATGAAGCCCATTTTCATTTGGATGGGTTCATCAATGAGCAAAATTGACACATTTTGGGTACTGAGAACCCGCACTTCATGATCAGGATGTCTCTTCACCCTCTACATGTGACTGTGGTGTGCAGTGTCCAGTCACGAAATAATTGGTGCAATATTCCTTGATGGCACACTGACTACCAAACGGTACACGAAGGTTTTGGGAGATGGTTTCATCCCCATTAACCAAAGCGACCCTAATTTTGATGGTATGTGGTACATGCAAGTCTGAACTCGACCCCAGAGAAGCAGGAGAGAGTTTGATGGCATGGAGGAGCACTTTGGGGACTGCATTCTGGCTCTGGGGTTTCCAGAGGCCACTGGCATGGGCCTCTATTGGTGGCCATATTCTCCAGATCTGTACACAAGCGACTCCATTTTGTGGAGCTATATTAAAGACAAGGTGTACAGCAATAACCCCACAACCATTGCTGAGCTGAAAACAGCCATTCAGGGGGTAACTGACAGCATCACTGTTCCGACACTTTAGTGGGTCATGCAGAATTTCTGCTATTCATCTGCACCATATCACCACCAATAATGGCAGGCATACCAAACATGTCATAATCAAAATTTGAATATCTATAGTGACATTTAAATGTTGAATAATGTTTGTGCATGTCATAGTTTGTAACGAATTTATGTTTATTTATATACCAGTATATAATTGTCACCGTGTATGAACATTTGTTCTGCCACCAATAAACTCCCTACACCACTTAAGAACACTCTGTTCATAACACCTTCACCATAAGCAATTCTGATTCACACAAAAAAGTGGGTAGGTGTCACCCCTTCCATGAGTAGGAAGCGGATCACAGCAACTGGCTCACACTTGGCGGAAATCCTTACTGACATCTTTCATGCAACTGGACACTACAAAGTAATTTTAAGTACAACCACATTCCTGCGATGCTTGCTCTGTTCAGAGCAACCCCCTCTATCCCTCAGTGTTGCCAACCCACAAAAAACCACAGTTTGTTACGATAACAGTACACTTACTTTCTGAACATGCCTCGTATGTAGAAGTATTCTCCTCCTAGAACTAGATACTTTAAATCTCAGTAGTAACCTATCCCTCATCTTTGTTCTGTTTGATTTTATAATTAATTATTTGTTCCAGAGGAAAACAAGATAAGGTGCTACTGGAATATGTTTAAGAAAGAGTTAAATTTTCTATCTACTCTATCTGGCTTTGTAAATTTCTCCCAAATATTTCTTCCCATAATTTCTCACTAAATACTAGAATTGAGCCATAGTTGTCGATTCTGTATTACAATCCATCTGATTTGTAACTAACAGGCCAACATATTTTATGGTTAACTTCCGACCATCATGGTCCGATGTACCACTGACTACTGGTTTTACAGCTAAATCACTGCAAGTTGTTGGCTCTAAACAAAATGTAAATAGGTGCCGCACTACGTGCTTCCATCTTCATATGGAATTTTACTGTGGAAAATAGTGCAAAGCTGGATACCAACCCTAGGTGCTCTCAGTCAGTGCTCTGTGACAGACTGTATATTACTTTATTTTTCTTCTGTACTTTCTACATTTCAGCTTTTACACTATTATCGGGTACAATGCTAAAAGTAATTACATCTTGAACGCATGTCTAGTCTCATTTATCTGATTTGGGCTGACTATCAGATATGACACGTTAATTGCATAAGAACTTTTAGCATTGTCTTCGATAATGGCATAAAAGACCAAGTTTAGGTAGTGCAGAAGAAAAATACAGTAATAAACAGTCAAATGGTGGTCTATTGCTTCAAAAAATTCTGCAGGATTATGCCTGAGTACTATCGAAAACTTTTTACCAAGAGTGAAGCCTCTAAAAACAATGATTCTCCTGTTAAGTTTGTGTAATCCCATTAAAACTGTTTCTAGCTGCTTTGTAAAGCTCACAATACTCTGTTAATTGCCTATAAACTGTCAGTACTACAAGCTTGGTTTGGCACAGCAAGCAAAGTTGTTAAACAATATTCACTAAACTGAAGGTCATACCACACAGCTCTATTTTTACCATATATAGTCACTCTCCTTTTTCTTCTTGTTGGTTTTACAGTTGTACGACATTAGCTTGACTCCGTCAAGAAGAATCAGTTCAGTTTAAGTGATTTTCAAGTCATGTTCAAGCAGTTCATCTCATTTATTCATCTTTCATTTGTACACTCTATACTTCATTGAATCCCATAAACAAAAATTTAATGGTGTCAAGTCCAGTGCTCTTAGTGGCCAGTTAACTGTACTATCATGACCGATATAATGATTAGAGTAGGTGTGGTTGAGAAGTTTACTGCCACATCTAATACAATGTGAAGAGGCTCCATCATGCTGGAAGAACACTGCAGACCCTTAGGATAAAGGAACATCCTCAAGGTGTTTAACACCTTCTCCATGCAGATGGAGAAGCTCGCATGTTTGCAAGACGCTGAGGGCTACGCCAAGAGTACTGCAGCTACTGGCATCATCCCCCGTGCCAGAGAGGCCTATCCTGTTTTATTTTTTCCATCTAATTTTATCCATTCATTCACCTAAGTAGTTTATGAAAAAGAGTAAAATGACCACACCAATGAAGCCTACGAGGCTAGCGAAGAGAGATGAAGAACATTAATTTTCATATGTTTGTAAAAACTCCTGCCATATGTTTCATCAATCTTGTTCTGTGCCTTTTGCCGTCCATGACAGAGAGATGAAGTGAATTTCTGTTTAGTTCACTAATAATATGGAATATATTAATTCTTATGGTACAAAGTTAATGTCACTTATAAGCTCCTTATTTCACCTGATCTATCTGTCACAGGTACCCGTGATACTTCTGAGAAACAAAAAATTTAAGCATAGAAAGCTGGACACTGTAGCATTGTCTTTAAAGAATAAGAGTAGGTAAATAGCTTCGAGGCTCAAACAACTATCAAATAATAACATATTTTTCATGCATATGAAAAATCATAAGCCTGACTGTCTGGAGTGTGCAGTGCTGTGCATAAATTAGATGAGACACATTCTCCCAAGTGAACTAACTATTGTTGCGTTTCTTGGGCGGTGCCCCAACTGGGTAGCGTCGTAATTTCTCCATAATACACTCCTGGAAATTGAAATAAGAACACCGTGAATTCATTGTCCCAGGAAGGGGAAACTTTATTGACACATTCCTGGGGTCAGATACATCACATGATCACACTGACAGAACCACAGGTACACAGACACAGGCAACAGAGCATGCATAATGTCGACACTAGTACAGTGTATATCCACCTTTCGCAGCAATGCAGGCTGTTATTCTCCCATGGAGATGATCATGGAGATGCTGGATGTAGTCCTGTGGAACGGCTTGCCATGCCATTTCCACCTGGCGCCTCAGTTGGACCAGCGTTCGTGCTGGACGTGCTGGACGTGCAGACCGCGTGAGACGACGCTCATCCAGTCCCAAACATGCTCAATGGGGGACAGATCCGGAGATCTTGCTGGCCAGGGTAGTTGACTTACACCTTCTAGAGCACGTTGGGTGGCACGGGATACATGCGGACGTGCATTGTCCTGTTGGAACAGCAAGTACCCTTGCCGGTCTAGGAATGGTAGAACGATGGGTTCGATGATGGTTTGGATGTACCGTGCACTATTCAGTGTCCCCTCGACGATCACCAGAGGTGTACGGCCAGTGTAGGAGATCGCTCCCCACACCATGATGCCGGGTGTTGGCCCTGTGTGCCTCGGTCATATGCAGTCCTGATTGTGTCGCTCACCTGCACGGCACCAAACACGCATACGACCATCATTGGCACCAAGGCAGAAGCGACTCTCATCGCTGAAGACGACACGTCTCCATTCGTCCCTCCATTCACGCCTGTCGCGACACCACTGGAGGCGGGCTGCACGATGTTGGGGCGTGAGTGAAAGACGGCCTAACGGTGTGCGGGACCATAGCCCAGCTTCATGGAGACGGTTGCGAATGGTCCTCGCCGATACCCCACGAGCAACAGTGTCCCTAATTTGCTGGGAAGTGGCGGTGCGGTCCCCTACGGCACTGCGTAGGATCCTAAGGTCTTGGCGTGCATCCATGCGTCGCTGCGGTCCGGTCCCAGGTCGACGGGCATGTGCACCTTCCGCCGACCACTGGCGACAACATCGATGTACTGTGGAGACCTCACGCCCCACGTGTTGAGCAATTCGGCGGTACGTCCACCCGGCCTCCCCGTATGCCCACTATACGCCCTCACTCAAAGTCCGTCAACTGCACATACGGTTCACGTCCACGCTGTCGCGGCATGCTACCAGTGTTAAAGACAGCGATGGAGCTCCGTATGCCACGGCAAACTGGCTGACACTGACGGCGGCGGTGCACAAATGCTGCGCAGCTAGCACCATTCGACGGCCAACACCACGGTTCCTGGTGTGTCAGCTGTGCCGTGCGTGTGATCATTGCTTGCACAGCCCTCTCGTAGTGTCCGGAGCAAGTATGGTGGGTCTGACACACCGGTGTCAATGTGTCTTTATTAATTAGATAATCCTGTAGTCAGATTTCGATGGCCTCTTTAGTAACGCAGTCCCAGAAGTGGGAGGATTGACACAGTTTTTTTGTTTTTTCATAGTCCATAGTATGGCCAGTCTTTATACAATTGTCAGCCATGGATTCGGTATGGCGCTTGTGTTCGCAGCACCTCTCTTCTACAGTGCGGACTGTCTCCCCACCGTATGATTTTCAGCACTGACAGGGAATTTGATAAACGACTGGTTTTCAAAGGCCTAGGCCATCTTTCATTGAACCCGGTAGAGTCAAGGTTTCTCCAGGGGGTTGGAATACACATTTCACATTGTGTTTCCCCAGTATTCTACCAATTTTTTTAGGTGTTTCCGACAAATGGACTGCACGCCAGTGACTTGTGTTCTTCTGTTTCTTCTTCTTGTTCTCTTGTCGCAGTCTGTCTGAGTGCATGTCTTATTTGCTTCTGGTTGTACCCATTTGTCCGAAATATCTCTAAGTGCTGCCGTTCTGCTGGAAGGCTCTCCTGATCACAGATCGATCGTGCCCTGTGAAGAAGTGCGTGCAAAACGTGCTACAGGACAATCTAATTAACAAAGGCAGCGGCCTTCAAATTGGTCAGGCTTGGAACCCTGCACTCAGCCTGGAGACAAAGATGCGGTCTCAGAGATCGAGGACCGCCCCCAACGGCAGCAGCAGAGAGACTGCAGACCCCAGTTCACACCCAGGCGCCACTTCCCCCACCACCTCCAGTAGCTGCTGCACCGTGTACGTCTGCGGGAATATTGTGGAGAAATTACGACACACAGTCGGATACCCAAGAACTGTTCAAATTGGAAATATGCTGGGAAAACGTCAGATCGCATATCCAGTACCTCTACAGAGAGGAAATGCTTCAACAGACGAAGAAGCTGGACAAGCTGCAGAACAAGAAGGAGCAACTGCTGTGCTCACTTGCGTTCCTGCTTAGATGCCGAGACGGTACTGTCGTGCTGCCTTTCGCCAAGATAACTCACCACATAAGGACTGCAGCAGCCAGGCGCATCATGAGATGAGCCAGTTTAGCGCTGGTAAGAGAGAGAATTCATTGTACTCGGCGCTGCCTGGATGACACTTCGAAGAAACTGCCGGATGTCCATCTCAAGATATCTTCAGTTCTATCTCCCAAATCATGGGAAAGTGCTGACGCTGCCACCTGGACACAAGGATATGGCGTACGAAGAAAAGCTACAAGTAAGCAGACATCGAAGTTTGAACGCCTCGTAGCAGGACAGAAGACTACGCAAGAACCACCTAAGCGTACTGTCATCAACCTTACAGGAAGAATGATCAATGACGCAACATGTTGGTGCTCAAGAAAGGACTCAACTTCGCCCCAATCCTGACACCTCTACCGATTGTGGACATTATAAGCAGTGTGGAGCAGGCCACCTACACTCTACCAGCCAATGAAGCAGAAGAAATGCGTCACGAAACGTGCCGTGCGCTCACCAGGTCGATACCACTGAAACAGAACATCTCGAAGGAGGAGAGAGCGGCCATCCACGAGTTACACAGCAATCCTGAGTTAGTGGCCTTGCCTGCTGACAAAGGCAATGCTACAGTACTGCTCCTGCACTCAGAATATAAGAGAAAAATGTACTAATTTCACGATGACACAGCGTACAGAACGATAGAAGGAGACCCAACAAGTCACCTTCAAAGAAGAACCGTTGAACTTCTTCACAGTACATTTGATGGAAAAGCTGTCAAGAAACTTCTACCAAAAGCGGCTGCACCACCACAGCTGTATGGGCTACCAAAGGTCCACAAGGATGTGACACCTATGTGTCCAATAGTCAGCAAAATAAGAGCAGCAACCTATGAACTGGCCCAACACCTGACGGGTGCCCTTAGTCCATTTCTGGGAAAATGCGAACACCACATACTCAATTCCATCCATTTTGTGCAGCGTATACAAGAACTTCGGCTCCAGAATAGCGACTTGTTAGTGAGCTTCGACGTAGTGTCCCTCTTCACTAGGGTACTACTGAAAGACACCATCAATCTGATATGCAAGAAATTCAACAACCTAACAAGGCTGTTCGAGTTCATGCTCACCTCAACATACTTCCTGTTTGACGGAAATTATTATGGACAGACAGATGGCGTTGCCATGGGATGCCCAATTTCACCGGTTGTAGCCAACGTTTTTATGGAGAATTTCGAACAGAAGGCATTAGAACAAGCCAAACAAAAACCAACTTGTTTGTTCCACTACGTGGATGACATGTTCATTGTTTGTTCACATGGACGGGACAGCTTAAATGAATTTCTCGAACACCTCAACTCGCTGCACCTCAACATACAGTTCACAGTGGAGGTGGAGCAGGATGGTGCCCTACCGTTTCTTGACATCCTGGTGAAATGGAAACCTGACGGCAAGCTGGGACACAGTGTATACAGAAAACCTACCACACCGATTTGTACCTAAATGCCTTCAGTTGCCAAACAACTCCCAGCGTGAAGGTGTTTTGCGCACACTTGTTCACAGAGCATGATCGATCTCCGATCAGGACAGCCTACCAGCAGAACTGCAGCACCTTGAGACAGCATTTCGGAAAAATGGGTACAACCAGAAGCAAATAAGACACGCCCTCAGACAGACTGCGCCAAGAGAACAAGAAGAAGAAACAGAAGAACACAAGTCATTGGCGTGCATTCTATTTGTTGGAAACACCTCAAGAAAAAATGGTAGAATCCTGGAGAAACACAACGTGACATGTGTATTCCGACCCCCTGCAGAAACCTTGACTCTACTGCGTTCAGTGAAAGATGACCTAGGCCTTCGAAAACAGGCGTTTATCAAATTCCCTGTCAGTGTGGAAAATCATACATTGGGGAGACAGTCTGCACTGTAGAAGAAAGGTGCCACGAACACAAGCGCCATACCGAATTATGCCAGGCCACTAAATCAGCCGTGGCTGACAATTTTATAAAGACTGGCCATAATATGGACTAAGAAAAAACAAAAATACTCAGTCAATCCTGCCACTTCTGGGACTGCATTACTAAAGATGCCATCAAAATCAGACTACAGGGCGATCTAATTAATAAAGACAGCGGCCTTCAACTTAGTCAGGCTTGGAACCCTGCACTCAGCCTGGAGAGAGAGATGCAGTCCCAGAGATCGAGGACCACCCCCAATGGAGGCAGCAGGGAGACCGCAGACCCCAGTTCAGACCCAGGCGCCGCTTCCCCCACCACCTCCAGTAGCCACCACGCCGGCCACACCAAAGACACCGGGAGAGGAACGGTGGAGGGGGGTAACAGCTAGTATATATAGGGCGCCGAGAGGAACGGCACAGCATTCAGCAGGAACCATCTGAAGATGGCAGTGTATATGTCTGGTGAAATATTGTGGAGAAATTACGACGCTACCTGGTCGGATACCCAAGAACTGTTCAAATTGGAAATACGCCGGAAAAACTCCAGATTGCACATCATAATTATTATTCTTAAAATTATTAATATATAACTGGTGACTGTTCTCTGGATTGGGCCAAATAGATTACACAGGTCCAAAAGTTAAATGATATGAAACGTATTGTGTAGCGTTATATTGTAGTAATTGTTTTTTATTTTCTTTGTTTCATGATTGGAATATCAACAAGAGAAAAGCAAGGTCAAACTCTACATGGAATGCATAAATTACAAATGGTTAATCAGAGGAATTGTATCAACATCATTTAAGATGATTATCTATATGGTAAGAAAGAACTCCAACTTATAGCTCCAATCACTGCTGTTGATAATGCCTCGATCAAAAGTAATATCAATATCTTACCTTGTCCATTCATAAACGAAGCATTTCTTTTTGTAAAACAATAGAGATATGAGTTAAAATTATTTTCATTTTTTGAAATGCGGATACAAAAATTGTAAACAGCAACAATAAGCTGCAATTCTGGTATAGCATATATCACGTACTGATCAGGAAAATTCTCGCAATCAGTTTGAAGATCAAAATTTGATTTTACTTCATATTTAAAAAATGTAACCAGTTAAAAAGGTTGTGCCAACTAATGAAAATAGTGTAGAGATACAAAATGTTGCCACAATGAATGCGATGACAAATTATAGTGACACCGAAAAGGTTGATCACATCAATGACAGCTGGGGATACTACACAAATTCAGTTTATGCTAATTGCAATAATGTGTTACCTCATGATGCTACCATGCTCACGGTAGACAAGACTAATTCCTAGTTCTCACAGAGATACATTTTCTCACATGAAGCCAGTGAAAGACATGCTAGTATGGAGTCAGTAAGTTTCAATTTCCCCATGTCACGAGAATTTGTCTCAAATGTGACAGAACAAGACACCGGTACTCAAGATGCTAATGCATCATAGTGCATTCAATGGAGGACATGTATAAAGGCCTCATTGACCTAATGAAGAACAACAAACTGACCAAAAGTTTAATGAATCAAAAATGAACAAAAACAAATGTTTGATAGTTTTAAGAGTGACCTATCACAGAGGTTCAACAATTTAAGTCAAAATCTACATACTACATTTTTAATGATTTAACATACAAACTTACAGATATGGGGAAGAAATTAAAAGTGGAATTATCCACTGATTTGTCTCAGGAAATTGACAACCTAGATCAAGCAGTATCATCTATAGATGAGGCACAAGAGGACATGGTAGGTAAGCTAAAGATCGTGAGTGAAGTGCAGACTCAGATACAAGACGCTCAGTCAGAAAATTGCAGAAATTTAGAAACTGAAACCTGTACTGTTAATGAGTTGCAATCTTCACATAAAAGTTGCTGGAAGCAGTACAAAAGCTGTCAGTAAAACTGAGCACAAGAGCATAAGACTTAAGTAAAAGCAGGTGAAGAGGTAGTAAAGGAAAGGGAACATGAAATGACTGCTAGGATTGAGCTAAGCTTTAAGGCAGCGGATGAGAAGCTGCAGAGCAGTATAATTAATGCTGCAGATGTCACAAGAGAGATGCCAATAATAAGCAATCAGGTGCAGTCAGAAAGGATAGATAGTAGTAACACTTATCAATCATTTGCTTCCAACCCTTCAAACGGAGAAGAAAATAATTTAAAAGTGCAACAGGCACTGCCAATGCAATACCAGTTGTGCAAAACATATCCAGAGTACAATCATGTGCTTACGAACAATGCCATGGCAGCAACAGACAATACTGTGCGCTTTTCTACTTCATTAATGGATGGGATCTGCTCCGTCATGGGCAATTTTCAATTTGTTTCAACAGAGGGTAAGACAACCAAATCCATAGTGTTTATCAGAGCTTTTCACAACATGTTATCCTGCAACTGGTCAAAACCATAGAAAATCCGGTTCATTGTGGGTTACACACAACGTGATGTTTTATTGCTGGCAACAGATATGGCTCAGAGATGCCATATGTATGAGCAATTTTAATGGGCTTTCTTGGACAAATATTGGTCCACAGCAGTCCAAGAGAGGCCACATCGAGAGGCATTCGACTCACCACCATTCAGTAGTAAACATAGGAGACTGAGGAAGTATTTTGAAAAATACTTAAACAAACCTGGGTGTTGGACAAACCCAGTTTCCCACATGGACGTAATGAAAATACTGAAAAGTCGCCTGCCCGCCCACATCAGGAAAAAGCTGATCACAACACCTGGAAAGAAATAGAGTACTTCTTATTCGTACTCAACTCGGTTGACGTAATTCATAGAGAGACGCCATCACAACCACAGAACATTAATACACAGTGCAGTGTGCACCTTAGCCAAATAGTCAACAGCAGAATGGCGACGGTGGCAATAACCAACGCTGTTGGCACCCACATGCCCTGTACAATAATAATAATACAAGAAATAATTATAGTAATGGTGAAACTGAAAGAACACACAACTCAGGGTACCCTCCGCCACACACCGTCAGGTGGCTTGCAGAGTATGGATGTAGATGTAGAATGTTTCAAAGGAAATCACAAACAGAACTACAATAGACCAGCTTATACTGAACAGAACAGCTATAACCAACAAGTTCACAATGTGCACACAGCAGGCGGCAATAATAAGTACACTAATTGGCAGGAACTAACTGCAAATAGACCATTCAGCAGTCCTCTGCCTGGGAATTACAATCAATGGAATAGCAATCATATACCCAGTGTGCGTCAAGATCAAAGATAATTTAATTCTAGGGCAATACAGCACACGGACTGGCGAGGTCACAATGAAGAGGCTAACCTCTCGGGTCAGGAAAACTAACAGGTCACAACAATACTCCACTTGCAAACCAATAGAAGGGATGGTGACATGCAATTTATTCCAAATTACTTTCCCAGATATGACTGAGTGGAAGATATGAAAGACCAACTGTTTCGGGAAGATGTAAACAACTTAGACAAGGATAATGAGGAGTCACTGCAAGCTGTAATTAATGCTGGGATATGTGATCTAGGTGTACCTGTGGTATTTGATATGGGTGCATCAACAAATCTAATATCACAAGGTCTGTATAACAAGGTACAAAGATGATGATATATACCAACTTTTTAGGTACTTAATTGTTGTATTCTGATTGCGGTGGGGAGCAAGTCAAAGGCAATTTAACTTCAGGTATTAACACCTATTACCATACTCATATTGTAGCTCTATTTTAGCTGTCACCAACCCCAAAGGTGGCATCAGGCTTGCACTTGACACCTGAAGTACAAACAAAATCATTGTTCCTGTCAGGACACACCCAGACAACACTGAAGAATAGTTAATGAACTTTCACAATGTTAAATACCTCACTATAATTGATTTAAAAGAGTCATATTGGTGAACAGCAGCACATGAAAATAGTGGGAAGTACACAGCCTTTGTGTGTGGGGGCAGGAGCTAAGAATTTTGTGTTTCATTGTTTGGCTTGAAAGTAAGCACAGGTGTTTTCATTTCCACATTGGACAAAGTTTTGGGACCAGAACTCCTCAGCCAAGTCACTCTCTATGTTGATGACCGGTTAATAATTAATCCCACATGGGTAGAACATCTGAGGTTTTTGGCACATATATTATGCTGATTAGCAGAATCGGGGTCGCAGCTAATTTAACAAAATCAAAGTTTAGAGTAGAGAAGGTCAAATTTCTGGGTCACACTACCTTGCCACAGGGTATAATACCTGATCCAGGAAAACTTGATGTTATCAAACATTTCCCACTGTTACAAATAAAGAATAACTAAAAGGTTGATGAAAATGAGCAAAAGGTGGTGGGGGATCATCAAATGGCAATGGCTAAAGTGACAGTGCCCAATACGCAACCTAACTAAAATGATCTCACGGTGAGAAGACCAAGAGGATGTCGGCCAAGCTGCTGGGTAAGATTTAATTCCCCGGAGCTTGTTCCCTTGAAGGGAAGACCAGTGGTGATGCTAAAGTCACAACACATGCTAACAGACAGCAACATGGAAATCAGAAGAAATAGGAGAACTAGTGGGCTGAGATAAGAGGACTGCAGCCTTGGCAGCAGGCTCAACAGATTCATTTCCTGTCAGTCCTACAGGGTGTTTCAAAAATGACCGGTATATTTGAAACGGCAATACAAACTAAACGAGCAACGATAGAAATACACCGTTTGTTGCAATATGCTTGGGACAACAGTACATTTTCAGGCAGACAAACTTTCGAAATTACAGTAGTTACAATTGTCAACAACAGGTGGCGCTGCGATCTGGGAAACTCTATAGTACGATATTTTCCACACATCCACCATGCGTAGCAATAATATGGCTTAGTCTCTGAATGAAATTACCCAAAACCTTTGACAACGTGTCTGGCAGAATGGCTTCACATGCAGATGAGATGTACTGCTTCAGCTGTTCAATTGTTTCTGGATTCTGGCGGTACACCTGGTCTTTCAAGTGTCCCCACAGGAAGAAGTCACAGGGGTTCTTGTCTGGCGAATACGGAGGCCAATCCACACCGCCTCCTGTATGTTTCGGATAGCCCAAAGCAATCACACAATCGTCGAAATATTCATTCAGGAAATTAAAGACATCGGCCGTGCGATGTGGCCGGGCACCATCTTGCATAAACCACAAGGTGTTCGCAGTGTCGTCTAAGGCAGTTTGTACCGCCACAAATTCACGAAGAATGTCCAGATAGCGTGATGCAGTAATCGTTTCGGATCTGAAAAATGGGCCAATGATTCCTTTGGAAGAAATGGCGGCCCAGACCAGTACTTTTTGAGGATGCAGGGACGATGGGACTGCAACATGGGGCTTTTCGGTTCCCCATATGCGCCAGTTCTGTTTATTGAAGGAGCCGTCCAGGTAAAAATAAGCTTCGTCAGTAAACTAAATGCTGCCCACATGCATATCGCCGTCATCAATCCTGTGCACTATATCGCTAGCGAATGTCTCTCGTGCAGCAATGGTAGCGGCGCTGAGGGGTTGCCGCGTTTGAATTTTGTATGGATAGAGGTGTAAACTCTGGCGCATGAGACGATACATGGACAATGGCGTCATTTGGACCGCAGCTGCAACACGGTGAACGGAAACCCGAGGCCACTGTTGGATCACCTGCTGCACTAGCTGCGCGTTGCCCTCTGTGGTTGGTTGGTTTGGTGTGGGATTGAAGGGACCAGACTGCTAAGGTCATCGGTCTCTTGTTCCACGATAAAATCACACGAAATAAAAACTGTCAGTCGTTAAAAACGGAGAACTGAGACAAGGGACGACACAATACAAGAAAGACAGACAGACAAAGACCAGACAAACAGAACTAAAATCACACCGAGTGTGAAGGTGGTTGGCCGACCATGAAAATAAGGAAAAGCCAACCACCAAATGACATTAACACCCACAGTTTAAAACCACAGGCCAAAGGCCCAAGTCAATACAGGAAATAAAAGGACAAACACTCAAATCATACGATAAAAACCCCCTGCCCGAATAAAACTCAACACGAGGTCCGCCATAGCAACGTCATCACATAAAAGGGCAGGGAGGGTAGCAGGCAGCGCAAACGTCTGCCCGAGTCCTGTTAAAAGCGGGCAGTCCACCAAAATGTGGACCACCGTCAGAGCTGCCCCGCAGCAACATAGCGGTGGGTCCTCCCGGCGCAACAAATGGCCGTGCGTCAGCCACGTGTGGCCAACGCGCAGCCGGCAGAGGACGACAGAGCCCTTCCGAGAGGCCCGCATGGAGGAGCGATCTCTAATCGCCTCTGCGATCTCGGGCGCACACCAAGGCACAGTCCTCCGCCGAGGGGACCCGGATGAACAGGGAATCGCATATGCCGCCGCAGAAACGATGCCGGTGGTGACCGACTGAACCACCGCATCAATGTTGTTAGCGGAAGGAGGTGCGATAGTGGCGAGAGAGGAGAACAAGCCTCAATCAGCCTAATTCAGAGCCCATCTGGAGGGGCGTTCAGAAGAGTGACGCTGTGGTAGCGACAGAAAGATGGGGAAATGGTCACTACCACATAAGTCGTCATGGACACTCCAGTGGATGGATGGTGAAAGTCCGGGGCTGCAGATAGAAAGGTCGATGGCCGAAAATGTGCCATGGACGACGCTGAAATGTGTCGGCTCTCCCGTGTTTAAGAGGCAGAGGTCAAGCTGCGAGAGAAGAGTCTCGACATCTCTACCCCGGCAGTAACCGCGGCGCTACCCTACAGAGGGTTATGGGCGTTAAAGTCGCCCAGTAACACAAAAGGAGGAGGCAGTTGTGCTATCAATGCAGCCAACACATGACGCGAGACATCACCATCTGGCGGAAGATACAAACTGCAGACAGTAATAGGCTGAGGCGTCCACATCCTTACAGCGACAGCCTCTAAAGGTGTGTGAAGAGGTACACATTCGCTGTAGACAGAGTTAAGGATGTAGACGCAGACTCCACCAGATACCCTCTCATAAGCTGCCCGGTTCTTGTAATAACCCCGATACCCACGTAGGGCAGGGGTCCGCATTGCCGGAAACCAAGTTTCCTGTAGGGCAATGCAGAGGAAAGGGTGACTGCTGATGAGTTGGCGAAGCTCAGCAAGGTGGTGGAAAAAAGTGCTGCAGTTCCACTGGAGTATCGCTTTGTCCATGTCCGAAAAAGGTGTGAAGGGGCCGAGGAGGCAGATCACGCCACTGGGTCACCTGCTGCCACCGATGGAGGACCAGTACAATCTGCTTCCATGGTGTCTGAGGGTCCGGCGAGATCCAGGTCCTCAGCGGACGCCCGGATCTCCACCTTATCCTCGGACGCAGAGCCTGTAGGGAGCAGTGGGGTGGATGCCACCGCGTGGTCCTTGGCCTTAGAGGTCTTCTTCTTCGTCTTGTCTCTCTGGTCCTTGGATTTCATTGGCTGGGAGGGCTCCAGCAAGTCAGTCTCCGGGACGGAGGAGGAGCGGGAAGCCCTGCGACCAGCCGCTGGTCTGCTTTTCTTCCATTGGCTGACGTCACCCTTCCCAGAGGCGGAAACCTAGGAAGGAAGGGACCCAAGGGACCCTTTCCATGCTATTCGAGCCGGGGAAGTTTGAGGCTTCCCAGCTTAGAAGTGGGGACTGATGTCCCCGATGGTTGGGGGGTTGCTGCTCCTGAGGCAGGTAGTGCAGGAGCAGCAGGGAGTGAAGTGCCCCCCACCATCAAGGGGGCAGGTGTAGCATTCCGGCGCTGAGAGGTGGCAGTCTGAGGGAGAGCTAATGGGGCCATAACAGTAGTAGCCGCAGCGTAAGAGGCAGTCATTCGAACAGGATGGAGGCGTTCGAACTTCTGCCTAGCCTCAGTGTATGTCAGTGGTCCAGGGTCTTGTACTCCATGATCTTGCGCTCTTTCTGGAAGATCTTGCAGTCCGGCGAGCAAGGCGAGTGGTGCTCTCCGCAGTTTACACAGATGGGAGGCGGAGCACATGGAGTATCGGGATGTGATGGGCGTCCACAATCTCGACATGTGAGGCCGGAAGTACAGCAGGAAGACATATGCCCGAACTTCCAGCACTTAAAGCACCGCATCGGGGGAGGGATATATGGCTTGACGTCACAACGATAGACCATCACCTTGACCTTCTCAGGTAAAGTATCACCCTCGAAGGCCAAGATGAAGGCACCGGTGGCAGCCTGCTTATCCCTTGGACCACGATGTACGCGCCGGACGAAGTGAACACCTCGCCGCTCTAAATTGGCGCGAAGCTCGTCAACGGACTGCAATAGAAGGTCCCGATGGAATATTATGCCCTGGACCATATTAAGACTCTCATGGGGCGTGATTGTAACCGGAACATCCCCCAGCTTGTTACAATCGAGTAACCGGCGGGACTGGGCGGAGGACGCCGATTTGATCAAAACCGAGCCCGAGCGCATTTTGGACAAGCCCTCCACCTCCCCGAACTTGTCCTCTAAGTGCTCGACGAAGAACTGAGGCTTCATGGATGTAAAGGATTCACCATCAGCTCTCGTACACACCAGGTAGCGGGGCGAGTATGGTGCGCTGGCATCCTTAGTCTTTCGTTCCTCCCATGGTGTAGCCAGGGAGGGGAACGATTTGGGGTCATATGTAGTTGCGTTGTATTGAGCCCTGGAACGCTTAGAGACTGCTGGCGGCTGGCCGCCAGCAAGAGATGATGTACCACGCTTCATTGCGGGTCATCCGCCCTGATGCCACCTACTCCGACCAAGGGCCCTCCCCACGGGCGCCACCCAGCCTCAGCAACGACCACCTGGCAGGATGGCCATTGCCGGGAGTCCCAATGCCCCAAGGAGATAGGCATCTATTCCTTGGCATACGTGGGGAGTTAACGGCGCTGGCAGCAGCAGAGCAATCCCTGTGTAGTCAGGGGGCCACAACCAACAGGGTACATGGCGGCCCCACCACAACGGACTGGCTACCGTGCTGGATTTCAGGTGATGTAGTCCAATATCGTCATTGGCGCATAGAGCGACACAGCATAGCAGACTGCAATAAGCTGCACCCAAGAACAAATCCACGCCCAGGAGATGGTAGGTGAGCGGGACTGCTAAGCGATGACGACAAACCTGGCTAGAGATGGTAATGCATGATGGACACATCGCTCCTTGTAAGGCGCCCTTCCCCAATCGGCTCGCTCTTCGGAAAATTTAGAAGGATGGAGGTCAAACCCGTTAGGGGACCATCTCACAAGGCCAAAACGTTTGAGACTCCTTTTAGTCGCCTCTTACGACAGGCAGGAATACCGTGGGCCTATTCTTACCCCCGAACCCACAGGGGGGGGGAGGGGGGGGGGGGGGGGAGGGCCCTCTGTGGTTGCCGTACGTGGTCGCCCTACCTTTCCAGCATGTTCATCCGTCACATTCCCAGTCCGTTGAAATTTTTCTAACAGATCCTTTATTGTATCGCTTTTCGGTCCTTTGGTTACATTAAACCTCCGTTGAAAACTAAGTGTTGTTGCAACAACACTGTGTTCTAGGTGGTGGAATTCCAACACCAGAAAAATCCTCTGTTCTAAGGAATAAAGCATATTGTCCACAGCACACTTGCACGTTGTGAACAGCACATGCTTACAGCTGAAAGACGACGTACAGAATGGTGCACCCACAGACTGCGTTGTCTTCTATATCTTTCACATCACTTGCAGCGCCATCTGTTGTTGAAAATTGTAACTACTGTAATTTCGAAAGTTTGTCCGCCTGAAAATGTACTGTTGTCCCAAGCATATTGCAACAAATGGTGTATTTCTATCGCTGCTTGTTTAGTTTTTATTGCCGTTTCAAATATACCGGTCATTTTTGAAACACCCTGTATGTGACCAGGAACCCACATAAACATCACAGTAGCTCCCTCAAAGAGGGAGTAAGTGAAAGCTTTCTTGCAGGCTCTGAAATGCAGTGCGACAATCGGAGCAGATGACAATTGAAAAGCCTGTGCCACTGGATTTACTGTAAGGCCTGATACCGGGCAAAGAGCTCTGTTATAAATACCGGGCAGCATTCAGGAAACTGATACCAAAAATCATCAGTGCCAATGGCGATGGCACGCCCCACACCTCTGTCAGTCTGAGAACCAACAGTGTGCACAAATGTATCATCAATAATTACCACCTTCGCCTTAGAAACTGCCAATTGGGTTTACATTTAAGTGAGATAGCAGTCAACAAATGGGTAGCACAAGGGAAATGTTCACTCAAGTCGATGTCAGAGAGATGGACCACATGTGCTGATGGGCAAGGTGGGCAGTGCAGAACGAAAGGCCCAGATGGAAATAGGTGTACGTGCAGCCTGAAAGAAATATGGGTGCTCCAGTGTAAAGGCAGATGAGGCTGAGTTGATTGAGAAGGTAAGCAAAGAGGGCACCTCTCAGATTAGGTTCTGGTTGGTTGGTTTGTTTGTTTGGGGAGTAAAGGGATAAACTGTTGGATTAACAGTCCCTATTTTTGAGGTCACACAGGTCTCAAACGAAAACCATACCCCAAATGAATCCTACCACTTCAAATTGTGGAAAGGAAAAAAGTACATAAAAAGAACTGTAACGACACAGCAGGAAAAAATGAAAGAAGCAAGCCAACAGGTTCTTGAAGAGCCCCAAAGGGGACGGTATGCATTAAAAGTCACTGAGCAGCAGAAAGGGGTGAGGGAGTTGCCCAATATGCTGGTGGAAGTCTGTCCTGATGACACGGTATGACGGACGGATGCAGAAGGTACAAAGAGAAAAGGTAAAGCAAAGTAGGAAAACGAAGACTGTAACAACTAAAAGCATGGTGTTCAGTAAGATGGTTTGACTATGAACATCATTCTGGATGAGCAGCACAACTCCCCCAGGAGATGGAATGCCATTATTGGGGTGAAGTGGACTGGAAAGAATTGTGAAAGGTCAAAGCAGTCACAAGGCTGAAATTTTGTTCCCTGGAGGCATAAAACAAGTGGAAGTTGGGATTCCAAGAGCATCCGCAATTCCTCATTGTTGGTTCTAATGCTGAAAATGTTTTGTTGGGGGAGAGTCATGATGGGGAAAGGAGAGGAGGGAAAAAATGAAAGGTTGTCACCTCAGTAGCTGCCTAACTGCAGCCTTTAAAGACTCACTGCAACAGGGCATAGAGGTTGGAGGATCCAGTTCCATGATATCTACAGGTGCCAGCATTCTCACTGGGTCGACCACCACTGGAGGGTGCCCACAAAGAGGGTTTAGTCACCACCACTGTGGAACCTAGTGATGAATGAACTCACTGAACAGTGCAATACTATAGGCTGATTTTGCCACTGATACACAGATGACAGTCAGGGTAATACTTGGAAAACAATGGCACATAGTACTGTTAGAATACGCAAACTGTACAACTTTTGTTCCATGAGTGCTGCGGTGTCGTCCACATATGGCAAAACCAAGGTGAAACCACATTCAGAAGTCAGACGTCAGAGGCTGGGCAGACTGGTAAACTGGACAGGTGGCAAACTGTGAGGGAACAAACATCAGACTTTAATGCAGGGCACAGTAAAAATGTGTGTGAACACACAGCGCAGCGAACACACTGAATGATGGGCCTCCACAGCTGACAACCTGTGTATGTGACAATGTTAACACCATGACATCGGCAACTATGAAATGGGCACGTGACCATCAGCTCTGGACATTGGCACAGTGGCAGAGAGTAGCGTGGTCTGATGAATCCCAATACCTTTATCATGCCGATGGGAGGGCACAAGTCCATTGTCTTCCAGATAAACAGCTCCTCGACTGCACTGCAGGATGGAGAAAAGCTGGTGGTGGCTCTATTATGCTCTGGGAAGCATTTCCATGGGCATCCATGGGTCAAGCGGTGCTTGTGCAAGGCACCACGATGGCCAAGGAGTATCATACAGTGGTTGCAGACTATGTATACCCTTTCGTGACAATCATTTTTCCCGATGGCATTAGCATTTTTCAGCAAAATAATGCACCATGTAACACAGCCAGGAGAGTGATGGATTGGCTCAAAGAACACTCGGGCAAGTTCCAATTGATGTGCTGGCCCCCCAATACACCAGATACGAACACGATTAAACACATCTGGGATGTGACTGAATAAGGCATCATATCTCATTGTCCACCTGCCCGGAATTTAGGGGAATTAGGTGACTTGTATGTGCAGAAGTGGTGCCAAATCTCTCCAGCAACCTACGAAGCCCTCACTGCTTCCATGCTACAATGAGTCTCCACTGTTATCCTGGCTATTACGTAGGTGGTCATAATGTTCTGCCTCATCCATGTATGAGGAAAGCATATCCAGCTTACCTACTGGAATCTTGGGATTCTGAATGAAACTACCAGTGGAGTGGACAGTGAAGTATCTAGGGGCAACTCAGGGTACGAAACTATCATGGAGTCCTCACGTAAGCAATACAGGTTCGAAAGTGAAACATACTCTTATAACACAGTGTATATACAGATAAATAAAAGAATCCCTGATTTTTGGGTTAAAAATACACTTCTTCCTTGTTAAGTGACAGTATACTTTCCCTCAGAACTGTAAAACTGATCAATCCTTTGAATGGTTAAGGTTTTATACACCAGTGGAGAACTTTCTGGCACTAAAATGGTGAGTTTTGGAAAGATCTTTTATGAGCAGCAATATGTACACTGCATATTTTTGTATTACAGAAGTTAATGACAAATTTCTAGTCTTCTGGGCTCAAAATCTTTATAAGTTGCAGGTCCTTAAAGTGTTAAGTTTTACATGAGAGTCAAACGCTCTGCAATTTAAGAAATTTATTGCACATTCTCACACGTAACATAATTAACTTTGCAAAAAATTAAATTTACTTCAAAAGCAATGCTTTTCAAACCACCGTTCACAGTATTTTCCTGCAACCTGTTAGAAATATGTTTGTTTCAGGAGTTGCCAGAGAATGACAGAAGACAGGCATTACTGTGCATGCACAGCTATGATGTCATAGGAAGCCTGTTTGTTCATACATATATAGCATTAAGAGATCTTACATTACATTGTAGAAGAAATAAGACATCAAAGGATATTCCAAGAGCAGCAGAATTACATAAACCATACTAAAATGTAGAATACAGCTTAAAGTGCACATTCATATGTCTAGATTCACAATGAAGTTGGCCCCAATCTGATATTAAGCTTTTCAGCGTGGTTTTCAGGATGCAAATTTTCTAGCAGTTTCAGTACTGTAATATCTTATGTTTGATTCTTTATTATGGCATAATGCCATACATGTCAGCTGATGAAAACATTCTCCTGAAATTCAGCAAACAGTTGGAATTAACCAATGGTGTGGAATGAAACACTTCGTTTCAAATAAATTGACTGCCTCAGCAGAAAATATTAATAAAAGCCAAATACTTTCAGGATATCCTGAATCCCACACCATACAGTGAATGTGGTAAAAACAGGAATGGTCAAAGAAACACTGGCTGACTATACAAGAACTTCCAGCTGGTTCAGTAAAACTTTAACTGTCGAGTGGGTGTACCTACAAATAAAGTGCGTCAAACGCAAAAAATATTGACTTGTACTGTTCCATTGCTGTTTTACAATAGGGAGCCCATATCTTGTCCTTCATTATTGCTTCAGCTAACACAGTGATGAATTGGGCTGTCACACATCAAAATAAGCAGCAGTAATATAAAATAAACAGCAATCTCGGTAAGAAAAAAAATTACGATACAGGCAAGAAAGTGATCCAGATTCTGAGCAAGCAGCACAACCCCAAAATGAGGCACTTGTCAGTGAGGTAATTAGTAATTGAATAAGTGGTTGGCTGGGATCTGATGCAACTGTGCTGTTAAATGCTTTGAGTGGGTCATTACTGTGGGGTAGCACTTATGTGGCAATAGAGTGCTATAGTGAAAATTTATTTTATTGTTGTTTAATTAAACAGCAATTTAGATAATATAATGTAAGCTTATTTTATCATTGTTCAATTAAACTATGGTTCAATTAAACTGTGGTTATGCTGATACTGCATACATCGGTAACAAAGCTGCTATTCTTTATACATGTGTACAAAGAAGATCACAGCATAACTACTCTTAAAAAATGGTGCAACTGCTCAAGGGTTAAATGCAACAACTGGAGCTAGATAGCAGTGGAAGTATGAACCATGACATCATGCAGGACATGTAGTCTGGTTTACTAATCAGTCGAAAACAGATGAAAGCACTGGGGCTTGGGTACGTGGGGTACAGCTTAGACTACAGAGAGCAATTTCTCTAGCGAAGCTGGCCAGAGTATTCCAGGTGGAAATGTCTGTTACTAGGGCATGGGCAGAAGAGAATTTCCATAAGCAATAGAAGATAGTAGTATTTAAATTTTTTCAGACAATCAATCAGTTCTGTAATTTTAACAGCCTCTGCAGAAAGATCAAAGATCAATGCAAAATGTCACAAAAGCCCTTCAGAGAATAAGGAAAAGCAAACAGAATAAACCTGCTGTGGGCCCCTGATCCCACAGGAATCAGTGGCAATGAACAAGCAGATAGGTTGGCCAGGACAGGTGTGATTACTCCATTTATTGGACCAGAACCTGTCCTAACCATCACTAAGTTTATGGTTAAGCAAAAACTATTAAACTGGATCAGAAAGCATGTGCATAATATCAGAATATGATCCAAAAACAAGAAACAGGCAAGTTAATGGTGTCAAAGTCATGTTTCAAAGAAGCTGTGTGGTGAGGGTGATGAAACTGCTCCACACCTAATCTTCCAATGTGAAGTTGGTTGGTTGGGTGTGGGATTGAAGGGACCAGACTGCTAAGGTCATCAGTCCCTTGTTCCACGATAAAATCACACGAAATAAAAATTGTCAGTGGTTAAAAACGGAGAACTGAGACAAGGGACGACACAATACAAGAAAGACAGACAAAGACCAGACAAACGGAACTAAAATCACACTGAGTGTGAAGGTGGTTGGCCGACCATGAAAATAAGGAAAAGCCAACCACCAAATGACATAAAAACCCACAGTTTAAAACCACAGGCCAAAGGCCCAAGTCAATACAGGAAATAAAAGGACAAACACTCAAATCATACGATAAAAACCCCCTGCCCGAATAAAACTCAACACGAGGTCCGCCATAGCAACGTCATCACATAAAAGGGCAGGGAGGGTAGCAGGCAGCGCAAACGTCTGCCTGAGTCCTGTTAAAAGCAGGCAGTCCACCAAAATGTGGACCACCGTCAGAGCTGCCCCGCAGCGACATAGCGGTGGGTCCTCCCGGCGCAACAAATGGCCGTGCGTCAGCCACGTGTGGCCAACGCGCAGCCGGCACAGGACGACAGAGTCCTTCCGAGAGGCCCGCATGGAGGAGCGCCACACACCGGTCGTCTCCTTCACCGCCCGAAGTTTGTTGGGCGTGGGCAGGGTGTGCCACTCGTCACCCCAGGCACCAAGCACTTTCTGGCGCAAAAGCGACAGGAGATCACACTCCATAAGGCCGAGTTCCAGAGCCGGTGAACTCACTGCCTGTTTAGCCAGCGTGTCAACCCGCTCATTGCCCGGGATGCCGACATGACCTGGGGTCCAAACAAAGACCACGGAGCGGCCGCAACGGGCAAGAGCATGGAGCGTCTCGTGGATGGCCATCACCAGACGGGAACGAGGAAAGCACTGGTCAATAGCTCGTAAACCACTCAGGGAGTCACTACAGATGACAAAGGACTCACCTGAGCAGGAGCGGATATACTCTAGGGCGCGATAGATGGCAACCAACTCGGCAGTGTATACACTGTTCCCGGGTGCCAGCGACCGTTGCTCACAATGATCCTCTAGAGTAAGAGCGTAACCAGTGCGACCAGAGACCATCGAACCGTCGGTATAGGCCACGGCAGATCCGGGAAACTCGGCAAGGAGAGAAACAAAGCGGCGGCGGAGGGCCGGAGGAGGGACCGAGTCTTTCGGACCCTGTGCCAAATCCAGCCGAATGCATGGTCGGCGCACACACCAAGGGGGCAGACGGAGATTGGCCCGGAAAATAGGCGGGAGAGGAAAAAACTCAATCCCACACAGTAGAGCCCGGATGCGAACCGCGATCGTACACCCTGACCGGGGCCGCCTGTCTGGAAGATGGACGATCGAGTGCGGGAACAGGAGACGGTAGTTGGGATGCCCTGGCAAGCTACAAACGTGGGCAGCATAAGCGGCCAGAAGTCGGTCACGCCGGATCCGCAATGGAGGAACACCAGCCTCCACAAGTAAGCTGTCAACAGGGCTTGTCCGAAATGCTCCTGTGGCGAGTCAGATCCCGCAGTGATGGATGGGATCCAGCAATTGCAATGCTGATGGCGATGCCGAACCATAAGCCACACACCCATAATCAAGGCGGGACTGGATCAGCGCTTGATACAGTCGGAGAAGGGTGGACCGATCGGCACCCCATCCGGTGTGGCTAAGGCAACGGAGAGCGTTTAAATGCCGCCAGCATGTTTGTTTAAGCTGCCTAATATGAGGCAGCCAAGTCAACCGGGCATCAAATACCAGTCCCAAGAACCGATGCGTCTCTACCACAGCAAGAGGTTCACCGTCAAGGTAAAGGCGTGGCTCAGGGTGAACCGTGCGACGCCGGCAGAAATGCATAACGCAGGTCTTAGCGGCCGAAAACTGGAAGCCGTGCGCTACAGCCCACGACTGCGCCTTGCGGATAGCGCCCTGCAGCTGGCGCTCAGCAACTGCAATACCAGCGGAGCTGTAGTAGAGGCAGAAGTCGTCTGCATACAACGAAGCTGCGACGGACGATCCCACCACCTCAGCGAGCCCATTGATCGCAATTAAAAACAGGGAGACACTGAGGACAGACCCCTGTGGGACCCCGTTCTCCTGGACCCGGGAGGAACTATGGGACGCAGCAACTTGCACGCAGAAGGAACGAGACGACAGAAAATTCTGAATAAAAATCGGGAGCGGGCCCATAAGACCCCACCCATGAAGTGTGGCCAGGATGTGATATCGCCAAGTCGTATCGTACGCCTACCGCATGTCGAAGAAGACGGCAACCAGATGTTGGCGGCGTGCAAAGGCTGTACGGACGGCAGACTCTAGGGAGACCAGATTATCGACGGCAGAGCGGCCTTTACGGAACCCACCCTGAGACGGAGCCAGAAGGCCTCGAGACTCGAGGAGCCAACTCAACCTCCGGCTCACCATACGTTCTAGCAACTTGCAAAGAACGTTGGTGAGGCTTATGGGGCGGTAGCTGTCCACCTCCAGCAGGTTCTTGCCAGGTTTCAACACGGGGAGGACGATGCTTTCTCGCCATTGAGACGGGAACACACCCTCAACCCAGATGCAGTTGAAAACATCTAGGAGGCGTCGCTGGCAATTCACAGAGCGGTGTTTCAGCATCTGGCTGTGGATGCGGTCTGGCCCAGGAGCTGTATCAGGGCAAGCAGATAGGGCACTCTGGAATTCCCAGTCGATGAAAGGAGCATTGTACGACTCCGCGTGGCGCGTGTGAAAGAAAAGCCTCCAACTTTCCAACCGCTCTTTCCGGGAGCGGAAGGCCAGTGGGTAATTCGTAGATGCGGAACACTGAGCAAAATGCGCTGCTAACCGGTCCGCAATCGTGTCGGAGTCAGGACACACCACTCCATTCAGCGAAAGCCCAGGGACAGAGACAGGCGGCCGATAGCCATGGAGTCGCCTAATCTTAGCCCAAACCTGCGATGCAGAGGTACGGACGCCAATGGTGGAAACATACCGTTCCCAGCACTCCTGCTTCCGTTGGCAAATAAGGCGTCGGGCACGGGCACGGAGCTGTTTAAAAACGAAGAGGTTCTCCAAGGACGGGTGCCGCTTATGGCGTTGAGGAGCCCGCTGGCGATCTCTAATCACCTCTGCGATCTCGGGCGCCCACCAAGGCACAGTCCTCCGCCGAGGGGACCCGGATGAACAGGGAATCGCAGATGCCGCCGCAGAAACGATGCCGGTGGTGACCGACTGAACCACCGCATCAATGGTGTCATGGGAAGGAGGTGCGATAGTGGCGAGAGAGGAGAACAAGCCCCAATCAGCCCAATTCAGAGCCCATCTGGAGGGGCGTTCAGAAGAGTGACGCTGTGGTAGTGACAGAAAGATGGGGAAATGGTCACTACCACATAAGTCGTCATGGACACTCCAGTGGATGGATGGTGAAAGTCCGGGGCTGCAGATAGAAAGGTCGATGGCCGAAAATGTGCCATGGACTACGCTGAAATGTGTCGGCTCTCCCGTGTTTAAGAGGCAGAGGTCAAGCTGCGAGAGAAGAGTCTCGACATCTCTACCCCGGCCAGTAATCGCGGCGCTACCCCACAGGGGGTTATGGGCGTTAAGGTCGCCCAGTAACACAAAAGGAGGAGGCAGTTGTGCTATCAATGCAGCCAACACATGACGCGAGACATCACCATCTGGCGGAAGATACAAACTGCAGACAGTAATAGGCTGAGGCGTCCACATCCTTACAGCGACAGCCTCTAAAGGTGTGTGAAGAGGTACACATTCGCTGTAGACAGAGTTAAGGATGTAGACGCAGACTCCACCAGATACCCTCTCATAAGCGGCCCGGTTCTTGTAATAACCCCGATACCCACGTAGGGCATGGGTCCGCATTGCCGGAAACCAAGTTTCCTGTAGGGCAATGCAGAGGAAAGGGTGACTGCTGATGAGTTGGCGAAGCTCAGCAAGGTGGTGGAAAAAAGTGCTGCAGTTCCACTGGAGTATCACTTTGTCCATGTCCGAAAAAGGTGTGAAGGGGCCGAGGAGGCAGATCACGCCACTGGGTCACCTGCTGCCACCGATGGAGGACCAGTACAATCTGCTTCCATGGTGTCTGAGGGTCCGGCGAGATCCAGGTCCTCAGCGGACGCCCGGATCTCCACCTTATCCTCTGACGCAGAGCCTGTAGGGAGCAGTGGGGTGGATGCCACCGCGTGGTCCTTGGCCTTAGAGGTCTTCTTCTTCGTCTTGTCTCTCTGGTCCTTGGGTTTCATTGGCTGGGAGGGCTCCAGCGAGTCAGTCTCCAGGACGGAGGAGGAGCGGGAAGCCCTGCGACCAGCCGTTAGTCTGCTTTTCTTCCATTGGCTGACGTCACCATTCCCAGAGGCGGAAACCTGGGAAGGAAGGGACCCAAGGGACCCTTTCCATGCTATTCGAGCCGGGGAAGTTTGAGGCTTCCCAGCTTAGAAGTGGGGACTGATGTCCCCGATGGTTGGGAGGTTGCTGCTCCTGAGGCAGGCAGTGCAGGAGCAGCAGGGAGTGAAGTGCCCCCCACCATCAAGGGGGCAGGTGTAGCATTCCGGCTCTGAGAGGTGGCAGTCTGAGGGAGAGCTAATGGGGCCATAACAGTAGTAGCCGCGGCGTAAGAGGCAGTCATTCGAACAGGATGGAGGCGTTCGAACTTCTGCCTGGCCTCAGTGTATGTCAGGCGGCCCAGGGTCTTGTACTCCACGATTTTGCGCTCTTTCTGGAAGATCTTGCAGTCCGGCGAGCAAGGCGAGCGGTGCTCTCCGCAGTTTACACAGATGGGAGGCGGAGCACATGGAGTATTGGGATGTGATGGGCGTCCACAATCTCGACATGTGAGGCCGGAAGTACAGCGGGAAGACGTATGCCCGAACTTCCAGCACTTAAAGCACCGCATCGGGGGAGGGATATATGGCTTGACGTCACAACGATAGACCATCACCTTGACCTTCTCAGGTAAAGTATCACCCTCGAAGGCCAAGATGAAGGCACCGGTGGCAGCCTGCTTATCCCTTGGACCACGATGTACGCGCCGGACGAAGTGAACACCTCGCCACTCTAAATTGGCGCGAAGCTCGTCATCGGACTGCAATAGAAGGTCCCGATGGAATATTATGCCCTGGACCATATTAAGACTCTTATGGGGCGTGATTGTAACCGGAACATCCCCCAGCTTGTTACAATCGAGTAACCGGCGGGACTGGGCGGAGGACGCCGATTTGATCAAAACCGAGCCCGAGCGCATTTTGGACAAGCCCTCCACCTCCCCGAACTTGTCCTCTAAGTGCTCGACGAAGAACTGAGGCTTCATGGATATAAAGGATTCACCATCAGCTCTCGTACACACCAGGTAGCGGGTCGAGTATGGTGCGCTGGCATCCTTAGTCTTTCGTTCCTCCCATGGTGTTGCCAGGGAGGGGAACGATTTGGGGTCATATGTAGTTGCGTTGTAGTGAGCCCTGGAACGCTTAGAGACTGCTGGCGGCTGGCCGCCAGCAAGAGATGATGTACCACGCTTCATTGCGGGTCATCCGCCCTGATGCCACCTACTCCGACCAAGGGCCCTCCCCACGGGCGCCACCCAGCCTCAGCACCTGGCAGGATGGCCATTGCCGGGAGTCCCAATGCCCCAAGGAGATAGGCATCTACTCCTTGGCATACGTGGGGAGTTAACGGCGCTGGCATCAGCAGAGCGATCCCTGTGTAGTCAGGGGGCTACAACCAACAGGGTACATGGCGGCCCCACCACAACGGACTGGCTACCGTGCTGGATTTCAGGTGATGTAGTCCAATATCGTCATTGGCGCATAAAGCGACACAGCATAGCAGACTGCAATAAACTGCACCCAAGAACAAATCCACGCCTAAGAGATGGTAGGTGAGCGGGACTGCTAAGCGATGACGACAAACCTGGCTAGAGATGGTAATGCATGATGGACACATCGCTCCTTTTAAGGCGCCCTTCCCCAATCGGCTCGCTCTTCGGAAAATTTAGAAGGATGGAGGTCAAACCCGTTAGGGGACCATCTCACAAGGCCAAAACGTTTGAGACTCCTTTTAGTCGCCTCTTACGACAGGCAGGAATACCGTGGGCCTATTCTTACCCCCGAACCCACAGGGGGGCAATGTGAAGTGTTACAGGTCAAAAGACACAAAATATTCAAGTAATCAAATCCTGAAGAAATTGTATGTAACAAAGAACTAGTAAAAGGCCTCTTGCTACTCTTAAAGAGTACAGATTGGCTTTACTAGAATCACAGTGAGCAAAATCACACAATAACCCTGTTTCAGCCCGGCCAATAGTGGGCTAGGACCACTTATGTTTTTACCTCACAGTTCAAATCAAATCAAGATTAGAAAATTATGCAAGCTATATTAGTGAAAAGACAGACTACAATAATGTGATGTCTTGGTTTCTGAATAGATATGGCAATCAGGTACATGAAATCACGTGTTTCATATATTTTATCTTTCCATTTTATAATCTCAAACATTTGTCTTAAGGGAAAAAATGATATCATCTTCCTCATAAATACACAGCATGTAATCATAGCACCAGCCTAAAGTATTCAGACTGAATTTTCACTCTGCAGCAGATTGTGCCGATTTGAAACTTCCTGGGAAATTGAAACTGCGTGCCACAAGGGCACTCAGACCTGGGACCTTTGCCTTTCACACTTAAGTACTTTACCAACTGAGCTATCCAAGCACAAATCGCAACCCACACTCACAGCTTTACTTCCATCACTACCTCATCTTCTACTTATCAACCTTCTCTCCATAATATCCTACCTTACTGGAGTGTTAGTCCTGCCAGATGTGGAGAAGAACTGTGAAATCTGGAAGGTAGAGGGGATGACGAAATGATGAAATAAAGCTATGAGGGCAGGTCATGACTTGTGGTCAGCTAGCTCAGCCAGTAGGGCACTTGTCTGTGTAAGCCAAAGGTCCCAGACTCTGGTCCTGGTCTACCACACAGTTTGAATATGTCAGGAAGATTTAAAGCACCCCCTCCATTGTAAAGTGAAAATTCATTCTGGAAATGTTCTTTCACTCTGAGATGTTCAAATTTAAAGGAAATAGCTGGAAGTGGTACTGTTAAGCTTCAGCTGCTGTATAATAATATCATAAGTTCCATTTAAAGTTGAGAAATAGTGCTGTGACATGCATTGTCATTACCTTTCAGCAAAGCATGAAGAGGGGATGACAGCAACAATAACCACTATTTTTATCATCAAATTAAAATACACTTTTTTTACATGAATTCATTACTAATGACAAGATGTGTGTGGGGCTCATGGTACAATTCCACTCACTGTTCAATCTCTTAAATTGAAATGATCTGCAACACTGTCATTTTTTCTTTATTGTGGAATCTGCAGCACATATCATTTAGTAAACAACTAGCTGTCAAGCTTAAATTTCTACAACCGTTCATATAATAAAATGCATTCTAATATATGTGAGCAACAGGAAAAACATTGCTGAAAAATATTACACCCAACAACTACAGACACCAATAATGGTTTACTCAAAATTGACATAGGTCCATCTACTTCAGGACATGTACTGATGAAGGCAATGAAGCCGAAACAAGCTTTTTAAGTACCAAGCAGCATACTATCTTCCAGTTCTGCACATACTGCCATACTCAATTTTAATATGTATGCTCAGGCATCTTTCACAATACAAAACTACTGAAAGTGAAGTGCACATACAGCATCATCTTTAAACCATACAAAAATTGACTCAGTGTCAACATTAGCAGTACTTACAACAAGAGGCATACTGAAACTGAAATATGATGTTCCAATGTCCCTATCAAGTTTACTTCTGACATATGAATTGTGCAATAATCATTAATTTCACAGGCGTTGAAAGACTCAAGGACAAGCTTATCTTTAATATTACCACGACATACAATTGTGGCTGTATTCACCAACACCCGTGTTGAGCAGTATCATTTTTCTCTGTGAGTCGCAGCTCATGATTTGCCACACAACTCTGAGCCGCATGAAAGGAGGGGCATGAGGGGAGGTGGTGGGGCCAATGATGTAACACTAATTTCACCACACTTGCTACTGCTGACGTATTGGAAGTAGATAAGGAAGCCAGACCAGAAGTTGTGGTTAGCGATAAGTGATGCCTACATAAGTAATGTATCTGAGAGGAAGGAGTCAGCTGTCGTCCAGATCTTCATGCAACAGCATTTTATGACTTACAGAGATGGCGCATTACTATAGCAGGACAAGGCGAATCTGTGGTATTGTTTACAAGTCTGTTGACAATATATCAATTACTACACAGGGCCAATTAGGAGCTCCACCTTTCCTTCTGGGCTACCTGTTTTTGCTGAAGGAGTTCTGAACTTTAAGTTTACGAAGAATAATACTGCTCAACATGGATGTGGGTGGATAACAGCCACAATTGTACATTGTGGTAATGTTAAATGTAAGTTTGGCCTTGAGTCTTTTGATGCCTACGACATTATTGCTTATTGCACTTTTCAGACATCAGAAGTGTTTAATAGGGACATTGGAACATTATATTTCAGTTCAAGTATGCCTCTTAAGGACTCGATGCTTGTAAGGCCTATGAGGTCAAGTCTATTTTTGTAGGGTTTAACCCTTTCCACTCCAACGTCAAGTGGCGCTCAACATTGCGAATTTTGTTTTCCGCTCCGATGTCGAACCTTATTAGACACGATTTTACTGCTCTCACATGATCAGTTCTTAATTCTGACAGTACTAGGCATCAATGGTGCTTAGTGCTGCCATCTAGGGGAACCTGCCTTAACTGGTGTCACACTGTTGCAGCTGTGTTGAAAGGAATGTTGGAATTATTACATTGAAGTTTGTGCATGCAGAATGGCTAATTCCTCACATTCAGTTCATTCTGAGGAAGAGATTTACAGCTTTTAGAGGAATCTTTAAGTGACACTGATATTGAGAGTTATTTGGATGATTAGTGTGGTCCATTTCTAAACAATTCTAATGAAAATGATGATGAACACCAAGCAAATGCACATTTTTCTAGTGATTCACCAGAAGAGTCAAAGCAGATGTTGAGGGGAAAATGACATTGACTTTACAGACTTTCCTTTTGACAATTCAAAGTGTGGTTTTATCCCTGAAACATATAATGTTCCATCATAGCCAGTTTGTTTCTTTCAGATAATTTTTACAGACAACCTATTTCAACAAATACCAGAATAAACACAGATGTGCTACAGCAAAAATATGTAAAGTGACACCACTTCCACAACATTCTGCTTGGTGGGACTGGAGAAATGTTACCAAGGAAGAAATGAAACACTTCCGTGCTGTGCTACTGAATATGGCATTACAAAGGAGTAAGAACTTGCAGGACCTTTTTTCAGGAGAGTAGTTATAATCACCTGACTTCTTTTCAGACTGTTTTACACACAGGCGATTTATGCCAATTTTCTGGGCACTTAATGTTTCTAATCCAGAGAGTGCTACACATGTCAACACTCAGGTTCATCCATACCTGAGTAAAGTGAATAATGTGTTGGGCTACTTGTCCCACACATTCCTCAAAATTTATCAAAGGTATTTAGCTGCTGATGAATCTTCAGTATCATTCAACTCCCTGGTGCTATTCAAAATGTACAATAGGACTCAGCGTTTATGTGATTTCAGATTCATCAAATGGTTATATTTGCAGTTTGATACCCTATTTTGGAGCTGTGACACAGAGTCATCAATTTGTCCAGGCTCAGATGTTTCCAAGAATAGCTCTTCAATTGCTGGCTAATATCACAAATGCTACAGGCCAGCCAGGGTATCATTTGTACACTGACTGTTTTTATATAGGTGTTGCATTAGCTGATGAACTGTTGAAACAGAATGTGCACCTCAAGAACAATCCAAGACAATAGCAAAAATGTTCCAGCTCCAATCAAGAAGGAAGTTCTGTGTCTGAAGAAGCACAAAATGAAATGCATCCTCAATAAAAATAATGATGGTTCTAGCATGGCAAGGTACATAAACAGTTCTCATGCTTTCTACAACAGTGGCACTTATAGAAAGCAGATACAGAAAGGAACAGAAAGAAATAATGAAATCAAATGTCATTATTGATTATACTTCAAAGATGGGTGGAGCTGATCAATCTCACCATTTTATTCCAGTTATGGTTTTCCAATGAAAGTCTGAAGTGGTGACAAAAACTATACTTCCGTTTGTTGGAGGTAGGACTTGTAAATACCTATTCGTTACACAAGAATCACTGCGAGAAAAAGAAATTGAAAAATTGAAAACTGTCTCACAAAGTATTCCGTAAAACTCTTATAAGATACTTAGTTGGTGAAGAAAGAAATCCAGGACAGAAACAAGTATGTCGTTCAACTTCTGATGATGAGGAATGCTTGAATGGACAGTTGCACATTATCAACAAGTTCCTGGGAACAAGCATAAGAATTGTGCAGTGTGTTCACGTAGAAAAAGAGAAAGGTGGCAGGAATGAAACTGTGTATTACTGTGAATCATGCACATGAAACCCCAACTCTCCACCCTTATAAGTGTTTGAAAAAATATCATACACTGAAAAGTTTTGTACTGTAATGTTTTGGAAATATATTTGCATGAAAGTGCACTCTTTGTTTTAAAGTATACCCTAGCTGCTGGTCAGTGGCATCATTGTTTCAATAGAGAGACTGTGCAATTCTCTGTGGTGTGATTGCCACCCAGGCAATGGTGATTTAAATAAGAATGCGTGGAGTCACACTGTGTCTACCTTATGGAATGCAAAGGGTTAATGGTGTGTATACAACTGTCATATTCAGTTTTAAAATGTACACTTAGCTGCCTTTCACAATACAAAAGCACTAAAATTGAAATGTTTTGAAGGAGCAAGCTTTTGTCATCAGAATTATTCTTGTGGAATGCAAAAGCACTAAAACTGATACATTTTGAAGGAGCAAGCTTTCACCACCAGAATTTTATTGCAAAAATAATTCTGCCGCTAAAGGTGAAAGATGGTTGAGCCTACATTTTAACATCGAGTTAAATAACTGACCTCATATTCATCATGGATAAAATGAAACTGTGAGTCACTACTTACATGACTGCGTTTACTGGATTATTTGCACCTGGTGTCCCTGGTTTGTTGCTTCCGAACCAACGTTTTGTTGCACTAAAAAGAGACCTACTGACTCCTTTCTTATTGGAAATCTGAAACACATCACAAATTGATTGATTTAAACTGTTGTTATATCTCCAGTTTATATGCAAGCAAATTACGCACTGCTAATCAGACTGCAAGAGTACCAATCTTCCTGAGAAATATTAGTTTTGTTACAAAGTTGTGGAAAGCTGCCAATGTGCATTTAACCTATAAATTAGCATGTCTACCATAGCTAAAAAAACACTACCTTCTAATATTTATACTTACAATATCACTCAATAGCTGAATTTGCTTTTCAACAAAGGGGAGAAGAGATTTAAGGCAGAAATCTTGGGCAAATAATCTTAGCCGCTCCAAATCGCTTGCACTCAAGCAGCTGCCATGCTGAATAACAATGTTGTTGGCACCAGCTGCAGAATGGCCAGCCCAAACATTGTCATTAATGTGGCATGGAGCAGAGAGAACTTCATTGTGCTGTTTCTGTAATCAAATAAAGGAAATGTTACACAGTAGCTAATTACACTAGTGTGTTAATTAATGTGGGGAAAAACAGACTTCCAGAACAAAATTACAGCCGACCACCTTCATCCTAGTTTGCAATACTTCTAAGTTGCAAACCAAGCTTCCCATTACATAATTTAGCAGTAAAGGAGACCACTCACCAAACAGCAGAAGTATTGAGTCATCAAAAGGCACACACAAAAGATAATGAAGACTTGCAAGCTTTAGGAAGAGATTCTTTGACAAACCCGAGTACAAACATGCCCCCCCCCCCCCCCTCACACACACACACACACACACACACACACACACACACACACACACACACACACAAGTGTCCCTAGATTGTGCCAGCTAAATACACCTGACTTTGCTTCGTATGTTAATAATACAGGAATACAGTGCAATGATACTTTTATTTGAGTACATCCATTGTGCAAGCAGTGATACTCTATGCTCATACCATTATAATTAACTGCTTCTACACGAAGGAGGACTATACCAGATGGATGGTTTGATTCCATGTTCATCACATATGCTGATCACCTTCCATTTCCGTTATTCACTTGAGAATATCGACACCATACATTTCTTATTTGAGAGTTATGAAGTATGCGATGGTGTAACGCATGTGTACAGTATTTATAATTGCTCTTTGAAAGCATGTGTTACCCATTTTTATTTGCTATTAAACCTCGTTCAGTGGCAGACATCTGCCAATTTATCCACCATTGGACTTCTTTTCTGGGTGGACACAAATCATAATGAACTTTCAAAGCAAATTATTTACACATGTTTACATCAGAGACACATCATGAAACAGGAACCCTGAAAAACAACACAACTGACAGGAAGTCGAGTATATTATCACAGTATAACACCATTAAATGATCAAAAGCACATCAGTGTTGCATGAATCCACCTGCATCATTGTACATAGCAGGCAGCTGTGCTTTTGGGAGTTAAGGTGGAAGCTAATGCTAGCAGGGCAACATAAGTTGGTCAACTCAACATTAATGGCTTCTGGTCATTCATCTCATGAAGAATGCTGTGTTATCAACTTGTTTGAATGTGCACAGACAGCAGCTACCTTTTCTTTTACAGACAGCTGCAATAGTTGAAGTGTAATCTACTTCCCTACAATCTGGTTCATTATGTGCTACAAACCATTTCATAATAAATGAAGTGTATCTAATAAGTATGAGATACACATTACAAAATGTAATGCATATTCATGCTTTTCCAGCCATAAAAACATGAAGAAAAACCAGTAGTACAGATTCTCATGCTGCAGAATGGATTTTGTAATGAACTGCACCTTAAAGAATGGATTACACCCTCTGTTGCCTCCTACTTTATCAACAAAATGAAAGAATCAATTCTAAAACACTCACAGCAGGATGAACAGCATTTTTAACTGTGATGTATTTTAGTCAGAAAAGTGAGATAAGTAAAATAAAAAGTCCATTACAGAACAGATTATGCTCTGAACTACTTTTTACTGCACAGACAGCTTGACAAGAAAGTAAATGTTCTATTAAAATTACAAAATAAATTTACATCCCATTCACAGACATATTTATTCAGATGTTTCACTGTCACTGCCTTCAGAACTGAAACTGCCGGATGTGGATGCCACATTGACAATTCCCAAATCCATTATTTTGCCTCTAACGACTTTTCTGGTAATCTTCTTCTTTTAGTTTGTCAGTGGGATGCAAGCAACCTTCCCAATCAACAGTACCGATTTTTGTTAATTCCTTCATGGATCAGCCTTTCAGTGCTGACTCCCCTAAATGTATTATTTTTTATCTGCTACATACCCCTTCATCGTTGCCCACATCACTTCTACTGACAATAAGGAGGTTCTCTTATCACCCCGTGACCACATTACAGTGGTATGGAACCAGTTGCATACTTTTTATTCTTCCATTTCACTGATGAAGTCTTCCATTTGTAAGGTACGAGACCATCAAACTGGCATGTAGTAATTCCATGGAAACATTTTTATCACAGAAAACTTTATTTCTGATGCGTTTTGAGTCACTATCTGATAACTGTTGTGAAATATAATTAAGAGACTAATTAGAAAAGCTAATACATAATAATTAAAAGGGCAATGTAACATCAGGAACCGAAGTACTGCACATACTAAGTACAAGTGGGTGCCAGACTGACTTCTGGAATCTTAATCAGCGCCAAGAGGTCTGTTCTTGCTTGTGTTTCAGTATGTCAGATATTATTACAACACAGACATGAAAGAATATCACTTGTGTTTGTAGTGGGAGGCTTGTCAAGAATAACAGTGACAGCTTGCATTGTCCATAACAATAACAGCGCCTCGATTAAAATAAGTCAAGAGCTGACTCTGAAACCATTTTCAAAATGTTTCTCTATTCATTTCAAAATAAGAGTCTCTTTTGGAATTTCACTGGAATATAAGTTAACTTTGATGCACAAATCTGGTAGCTGCGGAACCAGTATGACATTATAAGATGCTTTCCTTTTCCCATTGGAACTTTCAAGATGCCTTGTCCCTATGCTGTTTGAAAAATAAAATTTCTAGTGCAGTTTTGATTTACCAAAGTCTTGTCCAAGTAACGCACAGGTGCCATTCATTTTGGTCTGACGTCATGCACTGTTCTTAGCTTGTGTCATTAAAAATTCCTGCCTGTCATTAGATTTTACGTATTTAAATCTGATGTTCTTCAATATTCTTTGGACTGATCTTGCGCTTACTTCAAACCCAGTAGCTTGACCCATAACAATTAGCAATTTCATTGTCATGGGGAACTTGCCTATTTCATAAAATTTGAAAACCTTTTACACAAAACAGCCTGATTGAAGTCGTATATTACTGTTACCTGCTTTGGCACATTTTGTTTCTTCTGTGGAGATCGAAATTCCATATTTCCAGTTGTCTGCTGACACAGCTTGACCTCTTGCACAATTAATCTGGCAGTATGTACACCAAAATCACCACAGGCCACTGCAGGGTGTTCCTGCACCTTGGCAACTGCACAGACTGGCTCATCTCATGTTTGAAGAATGAGTACACTTTAAAAATAGGGTCCCTTGCCTGTTTTTAAGCGCCTGATGCCTTCTAGGTGTTTTACCCATCATGAGAAAACTTGCAGAACACAGAAATTAGCCAATCTTAGTTCTGCACTTGTAAAACTCAATAGAACATTCAAATATAATGGAAGTTCACACAGTACAGAGTGCAGAAATGGACTGGCTGACTGCACAGTGTCTACTGTGCATTCCCTGCCCAGAGGCCATCAACACTGTTGCAGACTGTAGTATATGAACTACAATAGTAGAAATTTGGCATATCGAAGCACGCCTAAATTCAGAGATGTCAAGGTAATTAAATGTTTACTCTCCTGATTTTCTAAGTTGGCTGCAGCAACTGCTAACCACAGATATGACATCCAAATTGTGCACCTACACTTAAAAAGATTCATTGGTAAATCCAGGATAGAACAACGGCAATATGATAGATTGCTACTCACCATCTTACCATATAGTGAAGATGTTGAGTCGCAGCTAGGTGCAATGAAAAAGATTGCTAAACAAGTAAGCTTTTGACCAAAAGGCCTCCTCTTGACTTAGACAACATACATACACACACATTCATGCAACTACAATTCATAGACATATCACCACTGTCTCGACTGCCAAGGCCAGATTGCAAGCAACAATATATGACGAGTGAAGCAGTCTCGATAGTGAGATACGGTAAAGAGCTGCTTGCGGGAGCACACAGGGATGAAGTGGGAAGAAGGTAGGACAGTTAGGTGCTTTAGGAGGTTATATGAAGTGCAGGGGGGGGGGGGGGGGGGGTGGAAAAGGGGAGTGGGAAGACTGAGTGCATTGGTGGAATAGAAGGCTTTGTAGTGCTGGAGTGGGAATAAGGAAGGGGATGGCAGGTGAAGGACAGTGACAAACAAAGCTTGAGACCAAGAAGTTTACAGGAATCTCGTATACATTGCAGAGAGAGTTCACAACATTGCAATTCAGAAAAGCTGTTGTTGGTAGGAAGGATCCAGATGGAAGAGGTTGTAAAGCAGCCATTCATTCAAATGAAGAATGTTGTTTTGGGCAGTGTGCTCAGCAGCTGGGTGGTCCAGCTATATCTTGGACACAGTTTGTTTGTGACCATTCATGTGGACAGACAGCTTGTTGGTTATACTGTCCACATATAAAGCAGCACAGTACTTGCAGCTTAGCTTGTATATCATATGACTGGTTTTCACAGAGAGTCATGCTTTTCTTAGTTTACATGACACTTGCCCGAAGTGGGTGGTTGTGGTGGTGATGGTAGGATATACGGGACAGAATGTGTGTCTAGGTCTATTACAGGGGTATAAGCCATGAGGCAAGAGGTTGGGAGCAGGGGTTGAGTGGGGATGAACAAGAATATTGTGTAGGTTCGTTGAGCAGCAGAATACCACTGCGGGAGGGTCATTTTAGGGCATGACAAGAGGTAGCTGAAAAACAGGTGGAAAACATGATTCAGTTGCTCCAGACCTGAATGGTACTGAATTATAAGGGGAATGCTCCTCTGTGGCCAGGCTGGGAGACTTTGGGAGGTATAGGTGACTGGATAAATAAGGCATGGGACATTTGTTTATCTACAAGGTTGGGCGGGTAATTACAGTCTTTGAAGGCGTCAATGAGATGCTTGGTATATCTGCAAAAGGACTGCTTGTCACTTCGGCTGTGACAGACACAGGTAGTTAAGCTGTTTGGAAGGGACTTCTTGGTATGGAATGAGTGGCAGCTGTCAAATTGGAGATAGTGGTATTGGTGACTATGTTTGATATGGACAGAGGTACTGATGATGCCATTTTTGAGGTGGAGGTCAACATCAAGGAAAGTTGCTTGTTAGGTTGAGGAGGAAGAGGTGAAATGAATGGAAGAGAAGGTGTTGAGGTTCTGGAGGAGTGTGGACAGGGTCTACTCACTCTCAATCCAGATCACCAAAATTTCAACAACAAATCTGACCCAGGGGAGAGGGTGGTATTCAGGATCGTTAGGAAGGATTTCTCTAGATGGCACATGAATAGGTTGGCATAGGATGGTGTAATGGCCGCGCCCATTGCTGTACCATGTATAGCTTTGTTGTTGATGCCTTTAAAGGAGAATTAAATGTGGGTGAGGGTATAGTTGGTCATGGCGAGCAGCAAGGACGTTGTACGTTTGGAACCCATCGAGCATTGAGAAAGGTATTCTTCAATAATGGCAAGGCCATGGGCACTAGGGAAGTTAATGTAAAGGGAGGTAGTATTAATACTGAAGAGCAGGACATCATGTGGTAGAGGAACAGGAACTGTGAAGAGCTGGCCGAGGACATTAGCTTACCGCTATTGAACACTACCTTTCCCAAAGCCTGATAGATTCCTAACATACAACCTCCTTCATGCTCACCACTATCAGATATACCCTTACCCACAATTACTTTCCTTTGAAGGCATCAACTACAAACCTACACATGGTGCAACGATGGGCACCTGCATGGCACCATCCTATGTCAACCTATTCATGGGTCATCTAGAGGAATCCTTCCTAACCACCCAGAATTCCAGCCCCTCATCTAGTTCAGATTCATTGATGACATTTTGATTATATGGATGAAGGGTGAGGATACCCTGTCCACATTCCTGCAGAACCTCAACACCTTCCCCCATTCACTACATCTGATCCTTCTCAACTCAACAAACCACCTTCCTCAATATTGACCTCCACCTCAAAGATGACTACATTAGTACCTCTGTCCATATCAAACCTACCAACCAATACCAATACCTCCATTCAACAGCTGCCACACATTCCATACCGAGAAGTCCCTTACATAAAGCCTAACCACCTGTCGCCACTGCATCTACAGTGACAAACAGTCCCTCTCCAAATATAGCAAGTGTCTCACTTAGGCCTTCATAGAGTGTAATTACCCTTCCAAACTTTTAGAGAAACACATCTACCATGTCTTACCTATCCAGTCATCCATACCTCCCAAAGTCTCACTGTCTGGCCACAGAGGAGCATTCCCCTCACGACTTAGTACCACCCATGGCTGGAGCAACTGAATCACGTTCTCCTCCAGGGTTTCAACTATGTCTCGTTATGACCTGAAATGAGGAATGTATTACTCACCCCTCTCACAGTGGTATTCCACTGCCCACCAAACCTACTCAATATCCACCTTCATTCCTACTCAACCCCTGCTCCCAACCCATTGCCTTATGGCTCATATCCCTGTAATAGGACTAGATGCAAGTCCTGTCAGTCACAAGCAACACCTATCCCATGAAAGGCAGGGCTCCCTGTGAAACTAACCATGTGATATACAAGTTAAGCTGTTTCACAGCCTATACCATCTGGATCCTTCATACCAACATCAGCATTTTTGAATTGCACGGGTGGTAACCCTCCCTACAATATATTATGACATTCCCCAAACCCTTGTGGCCTCAACCTTTGTTAGCCACTTCATCCACAATCCCCTTCCTTGTTCCCACTCCAGCACTAAAAAGCCTTCTATTACACCAACAAATCCACAGTCTTTTTACTCCATTTTGTCGCCCCTTCCGTCTAACCTCTTGAGTGCACCTACCTGCCCTACCCTCTCCCCCCCTCACCACTTTATGCTTCCACAAGCAGCACTTTACTGACCCCCTCCCCGCCCCTCCCCAGCCTCTTCCTTAACCCCACAACCCGGATTGCTTCTCACATCACGCACTGTTGCTCAAAGTCTGGGCTCAGCAGCCATAGACAGTGGTCCTGTAAGTTGTATATGATGTGACTTAGCAAACAAAAACAAACACACACACAAAATTCAAGCTTTCGCAACCAACGGCTGCTTCTTCAGAAAAGAGGGAAGGAGAGGGAAAGACGAAAGGATGTGGGTTTTAAGGGAGAGGGTAAGGAGTCATTCCAATCCCGGGAGCGGAAAGACTTACCTCCTTTTTCCCCTTAAGGTAAGTCTTTCCGCTCCCGGGATTGGAATGACTCCTTACCCTCTCCCTTAAAACCCACATCCTTTTGTCTTTCCCTCTCCTTCCCTCTTTCCTAAAGAAGCAACCATTGGTTGCGAAAGCTTGAATTTTGTGTGTATGTTTGTGTTTGTTTGTGTATCTATCGACCTGCCTGCCCTTTTGTTTGGTAAGTCACATCAACTTTGTTTCTATATATATGTGTGTGTTTCTTGTCTAATTCGGAAGGTCTTTTGGCCGAAAGCTTATTTGTTTAGCAGTCTTTTGTTGCGCCTGTCTGCAGTTCAACATCTCCACTATGTGGAGATGCATGGCATGCACTCAAAGAAAGTGAGTTCTCATTAGGTGCTTTCTGCAGACTGCAGCTTAAACAACTTTACCATCACCAATAAGTGGCAGTTTAGCTTTGAAAATGACAAAGTATTTTGCCTCCAGCAAAAAGCTGGAAGCCATCAGTATCCATCAAAGGAAAGGACAGCCTGTGTAATAGTGGTGGATATTTTGCTGCTCACCAGATCTCCATCACTTCCTATGTGGAGTGGTCCATTTGTGCAGTGTGGTAATTTCACTCTACATGAGGACAATACATTGTTAGAAGAACTTGACTCATGGAACTAACAGCAAACAATTCAGCACACAGTTCAGCTAACTTGATCTTCCAATCTGAAAGCCATCCATCATGCTGGGATACTTTTTGGAGGAATACTGCTGTTCAAGGTCATCCCCCAAGACTCATACCAAATTGAGAGCAGCTTTGTGTAAAGTATGGCATTCAATTCCTATGGATCATCTTTCCTTTTTCAGATCCCCATGTTAACCCTGATCATAATTTTCTTACAGCTAGTTAAGTAGCTCTATTTAAAAAGACTGTCAACAGTGTAAAGTTCTGCAGAAACTCAAATTAAATATGTTTTATTAGTTTTACAAGGTACTTTCAACTACCTTTTATGAACAGCACAATAGTCTAAATTCAAAAGATATAATACCTCACACACTGAATGTAAGGCATTATGTTAGTCAAAACTTCATTTCATACACAATACTGGCTTTAAATAATAACATAACATGGAGCAGAACGGAGAGAAATGGCTACAAGCTAGCTGTGAATTAAAAACCAGTCACTACATTCATGCAATGAGATGATTTCAGGGAAATTGTTATTCCTGTAGTATAACTTAAGTGAAGAGCAGAGCACTATTACCTACACTTATTCAAAGTACCGTCTAAAACATGCAAAATGATCTTCCACAGAAGATTGTGTTAGAGAAATGATCCTGATTATCAAAATGTATTTATAGTCTGTCGCCAATCACTTTGTAACACCACTTGGTTTAATTCTTAGAAATGCTTTGTGGAAGCACAAATAAAGCTGTTGTTACTGATGTATGTATATTTCAATTGCTGTTCTTAACTCACAGTTACTCACAACCAAAAAAGTCTACATGTTTTCTAACTTCTGACAAACCAAACCAAACTGTTCAAGAGTGAGCTGTCAAAATATTGGACAATATCTATCTTCCTAACTGTATCTCAAAATGCAGATATGTGTCAAATTTTGGCATTCCTATAAGGTCAGTCATATTTTTGCACCACAAGGGCGTCGCTGAAGAACATAATGTATTTCCCTTTGCCACTGCCAGAGTAACAGGTCAAGTCAGATGGCTGAGCAAAGTTTTGCCAGAAACATGTGCCTATTGCAATGATTATTGCTACCAATGTGCCATGGAAGTTATCTCACATTGTCACCACACACACTGATTAGGGGTACAATAGTACTGAAGCAGCTGAAAGACTTAGTCACACAGATTGGATGACCTGGTTACTTTACATCTCTTCCACAGATTTCTTGTGGCTTACATGATCAAAACTGATGCAGTAGCAAAGCAAGGATGGACCAAGACCATACAAAAACTCAATTTTTAGTCAAAGGCATCTCCACTCAGCTAATCACCTGTCTCAAGGATGGACCTATGTCGATCCACGAGTCAATACGGTTCAACCAGTCATCTTCTTCAAACTCTGACACTGCTAGCTGTGACAATGCTGCTTGTGTCAAATTCAACACTGTGGACTTGGTTCTCACCAACAGGCCAGCCACTTCGAGGCCTACTTCAGTCAGTGCCCGCCTTCCATCCTGTAAGCATCCGGATCTTGCCTGGAGACATGCAGCCACTCGGCCACTGTTGCCTATGCAGACAAACTTCTTACTGTCTGCCTTTGCACACATTGGCAGACTTAGCTGCTGTGAGCTGCCTCTTCTACCCTGGATCCACGGGGAAATCCGGCAAGCCTCATCCCAAGCTGTTTGGCTGCTACTAAGCAGTGGGGCTGACATGGAGACCTCGCCATGCTGGGACGGGGATCTCCTGATGCCACTGGGACTGACCCCATCACTCACTCGCCCACTACCTGCTGTGGCCATGTGCCACATACTTACTGTGAAACCCCCTTCAACTGGGCATGTCCTGTTTACATCTTGTGGGCACCAGCATCCAGGGCAATGACACAGCTGATGTTCTCTGAGTAATAAATGAATGGTTTTTCAATGTTCTTTTCCTGATGTCTCAGCAGGCATCTAACATCCATGCACTCACAGTTGCGCTGCAAATATAGCCTTCTGTAGTGATATTCCAGCTTCGTGACCTCAGTCTAGCAAGATCCATGACCCACCATAGCAGCTGATCAATCTGGTAATTACAATATATATTCTGATCTATTGCTATCTTATTATCAGCAACATCAGGAGGGAGGGTAGATGACACCAGCAAAAGTGCAGAAGTAATATGGATGCATATGGTAGAAGACCATAATCCATGGGAAACTCTAGTGTACAGTGTACTCCTTAATCCAACACACTATACCAAATCCCAGATGATATTTGTGAAGCAACACAACGTTAATTCCCTAACTCACAGTTAAATCACTACTAATGTTACTGAGTTATAATTTGAGTAAAAATTTGCCCTAACTCTTTTACACTCTTAATGCCGATGCATAGATCACACCCATCTACAAGAAGGGTAGTAGAAGTGATCCACAAAATATCATCCAATATCCTTTATATCAATTTGTTGTAGAATCACAGAACATATTCTGAGCTCAAACATAACATGGTATCTTTAACAGAATGACCTCCTCCATGCCAACCAGCACTGATTCAAAAAACATCAATCATGTGAAACCCAATTCGCTCTTTTCTCACATGACAGTGAAAGCTTTCTATCAAGGCAGTCAAGTAAATGCAGTACTTCTTGATTTCTGGAAAGCATTTGACTTAGTGCCACATGTAGACTTAGTGTTGAAAGTACAATTATATGGCATATCAAGTTAAATTTGTGACTGAATTTAGGAGTTTTTGGTAGGGAGGACGCGGCATGTTATCTTGTATGGACAGCCATTGTCAGATTTTGAAGTAGCTTCAAGTGAGCCCCAGAGAAGTGTGTTGGGGCCCTTGCTGTTCATTTCATATATTAATGACCTTGCAGATGATATTAATAGTAGCCTCAGACTTTTTGAAGATGATGTAGTTACCTATAATGAAGTAATGTCTGAAGGAAAGCTGCATAAATATTCAGTCAGCTCTTGATAATATTTCAAAGTGGTGCAAATATTGGCAACTTCCTTTAAATGTTCAGAAATGTAAAATTTTGCACTTAAAAAAACATAATATCCTATGACAATGAGTCACAGATGAAATTGGGCATATCATACAAATAAACAAGTGCAACACTTTGTAGGGATATGAAATTGAATAATATAAGCTCAATTGTGCATAAAGCAGATGGTAGACTTCGGTTTGTTGGTAGAATACTGGGGAAATGCAATCCGTCTACTAAGGAGAGTGTTTACAAATCACTTGTGGGACCAGTTATATAATATTACACACATTTGTGGGACCTGTATCAAAGAGGACTAGCAGGATATATTGAACGTACAAGAGAAGGGTAGCCTGAATGGCCACATGTTTGATCTGTGGGATTGTCACAAAGATACTGAAGGAACTGAAATGGAAGACTTTTGAAGACAGATGTAAACTATCTCAAGAAAGTATATTAATAAGTTTCAAGAACCAGTTTTAAATGATGACTCTAGCAATATACTGCAGCTCCCTACCCATCACACACATAGGAAATGTGAAGACAACAGGAATAATTACTGCACGCACAGAGGCATTCAAATAATCATTCTTCCTGCACTCCGAACATGGCTGGGATGGGAAGAAACCCCAATAACTGGTACAATATGGCTTATCATCCGCCATGTACTTCATGGTGGTTTACAGAGTACAGATGCAGATGTGATTTTCCCCACAATTACACTTGAAAATTTAACATTTTTCACCTTCGAAGTCCATATCAGATTAGTGAAATATAGCCCAGTTTAGGCCATAAGATTCTTGTGTATCTTCAGCTGAAGGCAATTTCAGTGGGGTTCCTTAGGAATCACATGTCTATGCTGCCCCAGTGACTGTGGTTACAGTTGAAGTTCTTGACAACAGAATACAGTGATCAATGACTGACTATAAAACAGTGGTGTTAGTTACCCTTCCTCAAAAATTAAAAAAATCCATTGTTGGTTGTGAAAGCCTTTCCGCGGTGTTTTCCTAATACGCTGTTTCAGAAGGTCAACTGTTTAGAAGTTGTCTCATTCACTCTTTCAACAACAAACCTTTCAGAAGCTGTAGCCACTACCTGTTACAAGTGTTTTAGAATAAAAATTTCTCACTGACAATAATGTACAGTTTTCCCAATGATGCCAAATTCCTGATAAAAGAAATCTTGTTAAAAAAAGTCCACTCAGCAACTACAGTTTCAAAAACTGTATCATCCACAACCAAGAAGTAGAAATTCATACCTGCAACAAGAGGTAAAATTTAAAACAACTTCAGCAAGCAACAAATAATTTCTTGGCAGCCCAAATAAAATTCATCCATATTCTTAATAACCATCACCTAAGCGAATATATTTGCAATTTTCCCTGAAATTATGCTTGAAAATCTTATCTCTTAAAACATTTTCAACTTCAAAGTCCATATCAGCATATGTATTTATCACTTTTGAGCCACAGCATACTGCCAAGTGAACAACATTTTGAGAATAATTTGGCTATGCAGTTTTATTTTCCTTAGCAACCATGGAATACATTTTAAATCCGGCTGGGCTACTTATTTCTCTGAACCTCTCATCACAACATATATCCCATGTTATGTCAACACAAGAACTCTTACCCACTCAGTGATGTAATCAACTCCAGGTACCCAAAAATTGTACTTACCTCATTGGCTTTTAGATGCCTCTATTTTATTATGGATCACATAAGTGTGTGCTAGTGACAGGAGTAAAGAAAATTAAAATGATGAAGTGACTCCCATATAGCATATTTCTATTGACATTACTTTAGAGAAAATTGCTTTCCAGTAGCAGAATGTGGGATAACTGTTTCACACCTAAAAGCATACCCGAAGCAAAGTGCGCATATTTATTGCAAAACAATATTGGAAGACGATTATACAAAGAAAATGTCATTCCAGCAAGAGAAAGCTTTAGATACCTAAAGTCAGATTAACAAAAAGTAAGCTCACTTTTAATACAGAAGTCAGATACCAAATTTTAGGTGGTAACGTTTATTTACTGTGGATAAATTCAATCAGAATTGCACTCTTGCAAAAAGATAAACAAGAATATTTGACATTTGTTTTTCAAAGAATATGCTCAGAAAATTGGGACTGCAGACTTACTGGGTTGCCTGTGTACCTTGGAACTTATATTTAATAATATACTTTTTATGTAGGTACTGCCTAGAAAGGTCAGTATTTGTGGACTAAGCAGTTCAACTCAGAAAGATTTTAAAAAAGGGAACTATTACACATTTTGTAGCAAACTTTCTAAAAGGCTATGTACACAGACTGATAATATATTCCAATAATGATAATTTATCAAAAGAGTAACATTTTAACATCACATACAGATCAGTCAATCAATAACAGTCTTCTTTAGGAAACAAAATGAATTACCAATGAAAAGTTGTGGGTATAAAGAAGTGCTTGGGACAGTGCTGTCTTCACATGCTAAAGTATCAGTAAAAAACCTTCACTTTGTTAGCATCATACATACGTTACAATGTTGTTGCATCGGGTAGGGGTCCGCAATATACCATAAAAACAAAGATTTTATATTTAGTTCACTATTGGAGTTTACATGTGCAACAATGACTTACCACTAAGTGTAACAGGAAACAAAATCTGAGTGACCCTATATTCCAGTCCGTTAATTTAAAGGCTAAGCATGTGTTGTTATAAAATTTCCAAATATAACTGAATGAAGTATTTGCCTCAAAAACAGTGTTACTGTACCTTTGGATGTTGTACTCAGCTTTGGGCACTTCTGCAGCTGTCATGGAAGCCTACTGTAGTATAGAATATGAACAAAAACTTATCTCCATGCACCAATGCAACAGGCAATAAAACAGGCAATGAAACACGTATCATGTTCTAAACAACTCAAGCCTCTGTTATACTTCAAGGCAGGTGACACTTGAGGAAATACAAGACAGAAGTATTAAAAATAGATCAGTTCAAAAATGTTTTTAATTCTCTATACTTATTCCAAGTAAATAACTAGCTGCATTTCTCACAAGACAAAGAAACTACCTAGTTCCCTCTTCATTAACACCTTGAGCAATGATAGTTTTTCCGCTAGATTTTCACAACAAATATAAATGATATGCAGTATGTGGGCAGCAATAGAAAAACAAACAATTATTAGGTAATTAATGCAATACTTCCCAATATTTACCAAGTTTGAAGAAAAAAATTTTACTATCAAGGTAATACCTCGTCTGAGTTAACTACTAAACAATCTCGGACATCGGCATCAGGGCTGAGGGGGTGGTGGGTGACCGGGACAGGTGAGTTCTCGCCCGCTTCCTGGGCCACTTCGAGAGCACTGCCGGACTTTATTACCTCAGTTGGAGAGGCACTGTCACAGCTAACGTCGGCACTCACACAGCTCGGCATACCCGTCACCCCGCCAACCTCTGCAGGAGTCCGTGGACTACTATCGTGATCACTGGCATCCTACAAACAAGACACACACAAAGCTACAACTAAATTTACCAAAAATAGTGCAGCATACTACTGAACTTCAGAACAACAAAATGTACAGTATCAATAGTGAAAATGTGACAATTAATATGACAAAAAGACATTACTCGGTGGAAAACATGACAAATCTAGTTTCCATAGTTAATGCCAGTTTCACATGCAGTAAAAATAACACCATGTCAATGAAAGGGAAATTTCTCAGCAACTTTCCTCTCTCATTGGAGTTAACCGAGTTAACTAGGTTTGCTTCTGAGAGGGGTACAAAACGGAATGAAATGATCACAAAAACTCAGTTGTAGATAAAGTGTGTGGTAGACTCAATCTCACTCAATCTCTCTGTGTGTGTGTGTGTGTGTGTGTGTGTGTGTGTGTGTGTGTGTGTGTAAGAGAGAGAGAGAGAGAGAGAGAGAGAGAGAGAGAGAGAGAGAGAGAGAGCGGGGGGATTTAGGTTTAGGGGAACTCAATGGCAAGGTTATCGGCACCCTCGATTCATGGATAGCATACGGGGAGCACATGCACTATGTCTACAAAGGACACTAGAATATTGCTCAAGTGTGTGGGACCCACAGAAACATGGGCTATTTAAATGTACACAAAGAAGGGCATCACATATATGGTAATAGGTTTGTTTGACCCACAGAGACAGGGAAATATTTGAACTGGCCAATGTTTGAAAATGGACACCAAGTATCCCATGAAAGCCAGCATTATGAAGTTCTGAGAACCAGTATTTAGTAAGAAATCTAGAAATATATTACAAATGCTCCATATTGTTTCTACAGTGACTGCAATATAAATAGTAATTTCAGGTATGTAACTGACAACTCATTTTTATTAAAAAAAATTCTTTTGCAGGAGTTTTTATTTGTAGATGATGAATATCTCAGCTTCGTACTTAAAATGTGACACACCAAATTTGAGTAAGCAGCAGCTGGAAAAATCAGCTATAGTTTCTCATTTCCAGCCACTTCTCTTCCCACTTATGTGGTAGTCCCTTAATAGTGAAGAGAGTGTATTTGGGGGCACAACAAATTCAACAAAATGATTTTCAGTATATGCTTTCCCGGATATCATCTGCTTTTCATCCTGAATGCCAATGCAGGCTGGTACCAAGTGAAATTGAACCACTGACCCATGCCTTTGTAGGCATTCAAGGATATTCTGGATAGCCTAGATTCATTTGTTTGCTGAGTACATTTGTTGTACAGCAGTAGACTCAAGGAGTAAGAGCTGATGAAAAATTCCACAGCCCTGGTATATCTCAGTGTTATCAAAATCCTATATAATTCTGAATCAAACACAGTAAATTTGATTGGTAAATGGATCTACAGGTCATATTCAGCGTAAATTACAGAGCAGCCATGACAGCCCCCTGTTTAGGCAGATTGTGGAAATGGTCATGTAATTGTGGTAAACATTAAAAAACTATAAAACAATGCATTAATAACAACAAATCCAGAAGTGACGCCCCCTACAATTCATTAAATCTAAAATAATTCTTTACATAGTTCAGGGCTAGAGCCACCCTGTTTCTAGGTGTTGAGTACAGTTGGTATTTGTCAGACACTTACAAGAGGACTATGCCTCCTCGTCATCACCAATTTCGCTTAAATGTATGGTATATGCAGGGCTTGGCCAGAAATGAAAATGACAGAAGCAGGAGCTCCAGATAATGAAGCATTTTGAAAAAAATAGCATTTCTGGCATGTATTGGACAAGGCACAAGCCACTTATGATGTGTAGTTTCTATGCAGCAGCAGGCAGCAGGCACAGTAGAAAGAGCACCGAACAGTAATCCAGGGATCATGCGGTTGAGTCTCTAAGCAGAAACTTCTTTTCTTTTTTTCCCTTTCAACTTTTACATTAGTCACACCGCAAATAAACTGCTATAATGTCCATATGGTGTATTTATTAATATTTTCATAAAGGGCATAAAATGGAAAGGCAGAGGACATTTTGGGATTGCAAACAAATTTCCAAGAAAGGATTACACTTACAGCTTCCACATAGACTTTGCAAATAAGTTTCAAAGAAGACTGTAATTACAGGAAAGACGGGACTTCATGTTTCATCAGTTTCGTGAATGTAAACCAAGTTTGTTTTCCTACAGAAACTTAAAAAGAACCATGTAATTTTAAAAATATAGTGCTTAAAAAGGGTGCAAATATGGAGAAAATTACTGCTTCCCCTGTAGTTACTATGAAATCATCCCAGCACATGTAAATCAACACCAAAACAACAAAAGCATTTAATTTTATACATTAAGTTCTCATGTATGCTTTACAATACCTTCCTGGAAATTTATTTGGAATTTCAAATTTTTCTCTGCCTTTCCTTTTCATGCCTTTCATAAAAATATTAATAAATGTAATATACTGGGCATTATGTTGATTTATTTGCAGCATAACATAAAAATTAAAAAGAGATTATGCCTAGAGAACCACTTAATTTTAAAAATACTGAGCAGTACGGAGGATATAAAATGTAGATTAGCTACGGCAAGAAAAGCATTTCTGAAGAAGAAAATTTGTTAACATCAATTACAGATTTAAGTGTCAGGAAATATTTTCTGAAAGTATTTGTATGGAGTGTAGCCATGTATGGAACTGAAACATGGACGATAACTAGTTTAGACAAGATGATAATAGGAGCTTTCAAAATGTGTGCTACAGAAGAATGCTGAGGATCAGATGGGTAGATCACATAATTAATGAGGAGGTACTGAATAGAATTGGGGAAAACAGGAATTTGTAGCACTACTTGACTAGAAGAAGGGATCGGTTGGTAGGACACATTCTGAGGCATCAAGGGATCACCAATTTAGTATTGGAGGGAAGTGTGGAGGGTAAAAATCATAGTGGGAGACCAAGAGATGAATAAAATAAGCAGGTTCAGAAGGATGTAGATTGCAGTAGTTATTCAGAGACGAAGATACTCGCACAGGATAGAGTAGCATTGAGAGCTGTATCAAACAAGTCTCTGGACTGGGGGAAAAAAAAAAAACAGGGACGCGACCCCACGACTCTCAGATTATCATGTTATACTGTCTCTGTTGCGCCAGGCACTGTCTGGAAACTGTGGTAACACAAATAGTTCATGCCTGACCTGACACATGCCACATATGCTATTTTTTCTTAATGCCCAGCCATCTGGAACTCCCACTTCTGTACCTGTATTTCTGACCAAGCCTTACATTCACCAAAAATTTGGGCAAAATTGGTGATAAGTAGTTGCGGTCCCCTTGTTAATGCTGCTATGTGGTACTTTGTGTGGATGCCCTGAACACTCACAGTCCTGAAATTAGATCCTAATGAATGGCAACCAACAGTATGCCAATATTAGTGATTCTACAACCACAAGGATCTGCCACTGGATGACACATTGCAGCCCTCCAGCCTTGGCACAGAGGCCAGCCTAATATCTTCATGGAGGTTTGAGTCAATAGCCTTTATATATGTATCTCCGATCTGTATACTGTGGGTCCACAATTCAGCCAGATTAACACAACAGCTTCATGAAACTGGAGTAGACTCTGTCTGTTTACTTTCAAGGAGTTGTGACTAAGGTGCTTGAAGACAGTCAATGCCTTCAAGGACGTTGGGTACAAATCATTCAGTTAGGATAACTACAATAGCTTTGATTCAAATTTAAAACTCAGAATAGCTTTGTAAGCTCAGCCGATTAAAAATGTTATAAATAGACGAGCAGATAAAAAGGAATGGCCATGGGCAGTTCCCCATCTTCAGTGGTTGCCAATCTGCTCATGGAGAAATTTTAGGAAGAAGCATTAGACACACCTAGATACAACCCCCACATGCTTCTTCAGGTATGTGGCTGATACATTTGTGGTCTGTCCTCATAGCATGGAGAGTTTTTGGAACACCTTAACTTATACTACCCAAATCTAAAGTTCACTATGAAAGTGGAAAATAATGGTCTGGTTGGTTGGTTTAAAGGTGGGAAGGGACCAAACTATGAGATCATCAGTCCCTTGCTCCTAATAAAACAATACCACAAGTGTGAGAATAAAACAGACGAATCATATAACACAAAACGGAAAGAAAGGGAAAGCCACAAGAATGAAGGGAAGGCAGCGAACACTAAAAGAAACAAAAGAGGACAAGAAAACAACAGAGAGATGCTAAAAACAGAAGAGAGTAAAACATGAAATCAGATTACAGTGGCTGGCCAACCACGAGAATAAAATGGGAAAACCAGCCATTCTGCAACACATCAAAACCTCCATCCTAAAAGCACTAGGGTGGAGGCGACAGAGGGACAAAGGACATGTGCTGAAACCTACATAGAAGTATAAAACCCACTCTCACAGATACAACAAAACTAAAGCTGCCGTGGGTACATTGTCTCCCAACACCGAAGGCAGCATGCTGAGGAAGTTAAAAGTCTGCTGCAGAGTGGCTAAAAGTGGGCAATCCAGTAAGAGGTGGACGACTATCATTTGGGAGCCACAGCGACACTGAGGTGGGTCCTCATGATGGAGTGGCTAACCATGCATTAGTCACATATGGCCAATGCAGAGCCGGCAGAGGACAACTGATTCCCTGCGAGAGGCCTGCATGGAAGACTTCCACACAATCATAATTTCCTTAATGACACGCAGTTTGTTGTGTGTGCTGTTAGGCCATTCCGTCTCCCAAAGCCGGAAAACCCTGCGGTGTAAGACAGAATGCAGGTCAGCTTCAGAGATGCCTATCTCCAGAAGCGGTTTCCACATAGCCTGTTTGGCCAGCCTGTCGGCAAGTTCGTTTCCAGGAATTCCAATGTGTCCTGGGGTCCACACAAACAACACGGCCACTACAGACAGTGGCAAGGGTAGCCCTGGTTGATAGCTTGTAGGCTGCTCTACGAGTCAGTACACAGGAGAAATGACTCGCCAGGGCATGAGTGGCTGTAACCAAGAGCACAAAACATGGCCGCCAGCTCTGCAGTGAAAACACTGCAGCCAACCGGCAAGGAGTGCTGTTCAATATGTCCTCCATGAAGATAAGCAAAGCCTAGGTGACCATCAGCCATCAGCCATCAAGCCATCTGTGTAAACCACTTCAGAACCCCAGAAAATGTCATGAATCGAGAGGAAGTGACAGCAGAGAGCGGCAGGGTTAACAGAGTTCTTAGGGCCATGCAAAAGGTCCAGACGAAGCTGCGACCAAGTCATACACCATGGAGGCGTATGTGAATGGACCGCAAGTAGAGGTGGTAAAGGAAAGGACTCCAGTGCGGAGAGAAGGGACCACATGCGAACTGCAATCGTTAGCCCCGATCTGGGTCACCGATGTGAGAGATGGACTGCAGCAGGTGGGAAAAGGAGACGGTAATTCGGATACTCAGGGAACTATGAACGTGTGCTGCGTAACTGGTGAGCAGTTGCATATATCTGATCTGCAGTGGAGGGACACCACCCTCCACCAGTACACTGGTCACCGGATTTGTCCTAAAATCTCCTATCACTAATCGGACCCCACAGTAGTGCGTAGGGTCGAGTAAATGCAATGCTGAAGGCACTGCCGAACCATAAACCACACTTCCATAGTCAATTCGAGATTGGACAAGGACTGTATAGAGCTGCAACAGCATACAGCAATCTGCACCCCAATTGATGTTGCTCAGGCAATGGGCATTGAGGTGCTGCCAGCACTTCTGCTTAAGCTGACGAAGATGAGAGAACCAAGTCAATTGAGTATCAAAAACCAGTCCTAGGAATTGATATGTCTCCACTACAGTCGGTGGATTGTCATTAATGTAAAGTGCGGGTTCCAGATGAATGGCATCACACCGACAGAAGTGCACAACACACGACTTTGTGGCTGAAAACTGGAAGCCGTGGGCTAGAGCCCATGACTGCTCCCTGGATGCACTGCTCAGCAACAACGGTACAACAGAAGTCAGTCTGGATACAGAGAAGGTGAGATGGAGGACCTGACAGTTGCTGCTAGACCGTTAATGGCCACTAAAAAGAGAGAGACACTCAATACATAGCCCTGCAGGACTTGATTCTCCTGGATACAGAAGGAAATATGGGACTCACCAACATGGACACGCAAAGTACAGAGCGACAGGAAGTTTTGGATAAAAATCGGGAATGGTCCTCTGAGGCCCCACTCATACAATGTCGCAAGGATATGATGTCGCCAAATCGTGTTGTACGCTTTATGTAAGTCAAAACAGACGGCAATCAGGTGTTGCTATCTGGAAAAGGCCGTTCGGATGGCAGACTTGATGGATACAAGATTATCAGTGGTAGAGTGACCCAGGCGATAGCCGCCCTGACATGGAGCCAGCAGGAAACTTGACTCCAGGAAACAAACCCAACCGCTGACATACCATACGTGCCGGATGCTCACAAGGAATGTTGGCGAGGCTGATGGGCTGATAGCTATCCACATCAAGCAGATTTTTACCAAGTTTGAGCACTGGAATGATGGTGCTCTCCCGCCACTGCGATGGAAAGACGCCATCGCACCAGATCCAGTTGAAGATGACAAGAAGATGTTGCTTGTAGTCAGATGAGAGATGTTTAATCATCTGGCTGTGGATGCGATCAGGCCCAGGAGCTGTGTTGGGGCAATGTGCAAGAGCACTGAGGAGCTCCCACTCTGTAAATGTGGGCGTTACAGAATGTAGTGAATGAGAGGACGTTCCCTTCCAGACACCGTTTATTGTGCAAAAAGCTGGGGGGTAATTCTCCAATGCAGAGGCTCGAGCACAGTGCTCAGCAATTGTGTACGCGTCAGTACATAACTCGCTATTTATGGTAACACCAGGGACAGCTGTTGGGGCCTGGTACCTGAAAATATGTTTGATCTTTGCCCAGGCTTGGGAAGGTGACGTGTGGCATCCAATGGTGGAGACGTATCTCTCCCAACACTCCTCCTCCCATTGTTTGATAAGGTAGCGAACACGGGCACAGAGCCATTTAAAGGCTATGACGTGCTCTGGGGAAGGGTGCCACTTATGCCACTGTAGAGCTCGCTGATGCTCCTTAATTGCTTCAGCGACTTCCAGCGACCACCAAGGGACTGCCTTACGCCTCGGGCACCCTAAAGAGCGAGGCATCATGTTTTCTGCTGTAGAAACAATTGTGCTAGTCATCTGCTCAACCATCACATCGATGTCACTGTGTGGGGGAGATTCAGCAGCAGAGGTGAAAGTTCCCCAGTCCACCTAGTTCAAAACCCATCTGGGCAGGCATTTGAGTGCCTTATGCTGGGGCAGTGACAGGAAGATGGGGAAGTGGTCACTACCACAAAGGTCATCATGTGCTCTCCAGTGGATAGATGGGAGAAGTCCTGGGCTGCAAATTGATAAATCAATGGCCAAGTAACTACCATGAGCCACACTGAAATGTTTGGCGGCCCCAGTATTTAAGAGGCAGAAGTCAAATTGCGCCAGTGAAACTTCAGCATCTCTGCCTCGGCCAATAAGCATAGTACAACCCCACAAGAGGTTATGGGCATTAAAATCTCCAAGAAGTAGGAAAGGTTTAGGGAGTTGAACAATCAGTGCTGTTAATACATTCATGGGTACTGCACCATCTGGAGAAAGATATACATTTCAGACAGTTATTTCCTGTGTCATTCTTATTATGACAGCCACAGCTTCAAGAGGGGTCTGAAGGGGCACATGTTCACCACAGACCGAGTTTAGGACATAATCACAAACTCCACCTGACACTTGATTATAGCTGCTATGGTTCCTGTAATACCCCTTATAGCCACGGAGGGCTGGGGTCCGCATTACTGGGAACCAGGTTTCCTGGAGGGCAATGCAGATAGCAGGTGTAAAGCTTAACAGTTGCCATAGCTCAGCCAGGCAGTGGAAAAAACCACTGCAATTCCACTGGAGAATGACATCTTGAGACTGGGGAGGCTTGGAAAATTCAGTGAGGCAGTTTATACCTCAGTCACCTGCTGCCACAGATATATTGCCTGAGTAGTCTATATCCATTGTGTCTGAGGGTCTGGTGAGATCTAGATCCTCAGCGGACGCCAAAATCTCCACCCATCCTCAGCCGCAGAGCTTGTACGTAGCTGTGGTGTGGGTGCCATCGCAGTGTCCTTAGTATTAAGGGTTTTCTGTTTTGATTTCTCTTGCTGCTCCTTAGGTTTCCCTGGCTGGGAGAACTTCACTGGCTCTGTCTCTGGGACGGAGGATGAACGTGAAGCCATACAACCAGCTGCTTTTGGCCTCTTCAGCCACTGGCGTGTGTCATCTTTACCACTAGAAGAAACCTGGGAAGGGAGTGATCCCAGGGAGCCCTTCCTAGCAAAAGAAGCCAAAGAAGACTTAAGCTTCTCCAGCTTAGAAATGAGGATGGATGTCCTCAATGGTTGGGGTGGTGTTGGTCCCAAAGTAGGTGGTGTAGAAGCAACAGGGAGGGAAATGGCCCCCACCATCAAGGGGGTAGGTGTAGTCTTCCGGCTCTGAGAGGTGACCTGGGCTGGCGGAGCTGATGGTGTCAGAACTGTTGTAGCGGCAGCGTAAGATGATGTCATACGCACAGGATGCAGGCGTTCAAATTTTCTCTTAGCCTCAGTGTAGGTCAGTCTGTCCAGGGCCTTGTACTCCATAATTTTCCTTTCTTTCTGGAGAATCCTGCAGTGAGGTGAGCAAGGCAAATGGTGCTCTCTGCAGATGCCACAAATGGGAGGTGGGGCACATGGAGTATTGGGATGTGATGGCCATCTGCAATCTTGGCATGTGACGCTGGATGTACAGCGGGAAGACATATGGCCAAACTTCCAGCACTTAAAGCACCGCATCGGGGGATGGATATAGGGCTTTACATCACACTGGTAGACATCACCTTGGCCTTCTCAGGCAATTTATCACCCTCAAAGGCCAAGATGAAGGCACTGGTGGCAACCTGATTATCCTTCAGACCCCGGTGGACATGCCAGACGAAACGTACACCTTGCCGCCCTAAATTGGTCTGCAGCTCATCGTCGGACTGCAAAAAAAGGAGTTCTCTGTGAAATATGATACCCTGGGTCATATTTAAGTTCTTATGGGGTGTGATGGTTACAGAAACATCCCCCAGCTTGTCACAAGAGAGTGCCTTCCGTGACTGGGCAGAGGATGCTGTTTTGATCAAGACTGACCCAGATCTCATTTTGGACAAGCCCTCCACCTCCCTGAGCTTGTCCTCTAAATGTTCAACAAAAAACTGAGGCTTCATCACCATGAAAGATTCTCCATCAGCTGTCAAACATACAAGGTACCGGTACGAATAAGATCCACTGCCATCCTTAGCCTGACGTTCCTCCCATGGTGTGGCCAGGGAGGGAAACGATTTGGGGCTGTACTTCTGTGCGTTGAATTCAGCTCGTGATTGCTTAGAGACTGCTGGCGTTTCACCACCAGCAAGAGATGATGGACTACGCTTCATCGCATGTCATCTGCCCTGATGCCACCCACTCTGACCAGGGGCGCTCCCCACGGGCGCCACCCAGCCGCAGCAAAGGCCACCTGGCAGGATGGCCATTGCCGGGAGCCCCGATGCCCCAGGGGGATGGACATCTACCCCTTGGCATTAGTGGGGAGTTAACGGCGCAGGCATCAGCAGAGCGATCCCTGTGTGGTCAGGGGGCTATAACCAACAAGGCACATGGCGGCTCCACCACAACGGACTGGCAACTGTGCTCGATATCAGGTGCAAAGTAGTCCATAGTCATCATCAATGCAGGAATTGACCCTGCACACTGGATGGTTGAAAACGCACCCAGGAAGGTGTCCTCGCCCAAGAGATGGAGAATGGGCTGGACTGCAATGCAACAACGAGAAAGTGGGCTAAAGATCTCAATGCACGATGGACATGATGCACCTTCTAAGGCACCCTTCTCCAATTGGATCGCTCTTCAGGAAAATTTTGAAGAATGAAGTCAAACCCTACAGGGGAACATCACATAAAGACCGAAACGTGTGAAATTCCTTTTAGTTGCCTCATACGACAAGCAGGAATACCTCGGGTCTATTCTAACACCGGACCCACAGGGGGGAAAAGAACGGTCAGCTGAAATTTCTGGATGTTCTAGTCAAAAGGAGTGCAGATGGGCCATTTGCCCATTGTGTGCACCTCAAACCAACAAACACTGATTTTTAACTGCAGGCTTGCAGCTGTCCTCTCCAGCACAGAAAAATGGAGTTCTGAAGACGCTGGTCCCCAGGGCACCTATCTTGCCACACTAAGATTGTTTGACATCAGAAATAGAGCATCTACAGTCAAGCACATTCGGAAGGTCTTCCAATCAGCCACTCTACCACACAACAGAGAAGAAGAGCAAGATGAAGTAAACACTGTGGCTTACTTGTCCTATGCAGGATCTATTTCTACAGAGATCAACAGGATTCTCAAGAAGCATAACTTGAGTATGCATTCTGTCCACCTATCAAAATAAAACAGCTACTAAGAATTGTGAAAGATTACTTTGGTTTACAAACATCAGGAACTTATAATATACATTGGCATTGGGGCATGTCCTACATTGGCCAAAATAGGACAGTGGACATCAGATGCCAAGAGTATCAGAGGCACACCTGGCTGAGACAGGCTACTAAATTTCACACTGCTGAGCACTTCTGGAACTTAATCATACCATAATCTATGGAGGAGCGTGTCTTCTGGCACAACCCTCAGATACTGAGATAGTGTTGTATAGGACTTGCAAGAGATAAAGGCTGCAGAAAACCTCATGAATAATGACACTGGATTCCAACACAGCAGAGTCTGGGATCCTGCAGCAGAGTTGCTAAAAGATGCAACTATGCATAGTGAAGAACTGAGTATGTGGACATGGGGAACAAGTCTCAGACAGCATACCAGATACACCATACCGAGATTAGAACACCAGATTGCTAACAGGTGCACCAGACAGAAATGAAATGCCAACTCACGGCTCTGTACACTGGTTTGAAGACACTACATCTCAGGACATTTCTAGGGGAAAGAGACCGTAGGTGAAGCACCTGGAACAGGCAATGGAAGCAAAGTCAATAGATATAAATACTGGACCCATTCTACTCTGTGAGCAGTCTCAGGTAGCACCTGATGAAGGTAAGAGTCACATTGTTGAAATATTGTGCCTGGATGACACTGATATCTGGCAGGACACACGATACCTCAAGATGTCATGATGGGAACAGTTAAAACCAACACAAAGACCCATCTAACATGGCTACAACAGTCAAGTAGCTGTGGCAAAGTTGAAGGAAGAACAAAATAAACTGAAAAGTTGTCCAAGAATAAGGAGAATTTTACACTATTAATGACAAAGACAAAGATTAATGCATTAAACAATTGTGTTGAGAGAAACCATTCTCCTACTGAAAACTGCTGCTTCCAATCTCCAGCCATGCTGTATTTAATTTTTTAGAAACTGTAACACGGTAGGATACATATTACTTTTCAATGCTGCTCAAATCACTAACTACCAAATATCTGTAGGCACAAATTTTCACATGCTTCATTCACTTCAGCTGTCTTATTACATGCAGAGTAATGCATTTTTACATATCTGTTTTAGTTTTAATACCACAGTTTTTACTAGGATGGTGATGTCAGATATGGTAAGTTTTTACCTTTCTCCAAATTGAGATTTTTCTTACTCAAGCATTATCACTGAATTCAAACCATGCACGACCTGGCTTTTTCTTATTCAGAAGGCTTTGCCAATGATAAAAATATAACTGTCACCATTCGTATTATAATACAAGTGCATGTAACATAGCTGCGAATTTCTGGCAGAAAGAATTTATAGACAATGTGCTGCCATTACATTACCCACTAATTACAGAGACCCACATTTTAATGTGACACCTAAGTAGAAAATTAACTGGATTTTTATAGAGATAAAACTCTAAATGCACAGAGAGCTGTACGATATACCATCAAAAATCAAAACATGACCAGAGCTTTATAACAGTATAACCACATTACATGACATTATGTCAGGGACCATAACAATCACTTGGCAAGGAAACACATCTGATTCCTGTTATTTGAAAAAGGAATTATTTTAGTTAAAAAATACAAACCTTCAATAGTGACACAGAAATTATGTGACATATGAGAATATTTTAAACGAAATTAGTAAGAATACTGAAGTGTTATTTTAATATTGTTGCAAAGGGGAAAATTTATCAATAGCATAATGCAAAATTGACTTCAGATTACACTGTGCATCAAATAACATACATGATACTTGAAAAATTAGTCAACTAAGCGAAGGAATAAGACACAAAAATGGGAATGGAATCCAAACAAATTAAGTGCACTCATAACTAACATGACAAGGACAACATTCCTTGACCTGGTGTGGAGATGGCAATGGTACCTATTAACTGACTTATGCAAATGGACAGAGGCAAATAGCATGAATAACTGACACACAGATTATATGCACTGTGTTTTCTGCACATTAGTACATTCTAATTATATATGGCAGCACTGACCACTCCATTAGTTGTTAAGCTGCATACAAAATTTTGTTATTGAACATGTTGCAAAATAATGTAAATCAAGTGTCAATTTGATCTGCTTAATATTATTGTTTGTGTGGCATTTTACAGGAACTGTGTGTGTTTCATCCAAATGGGTAAACTGAAATTGCATGCTATCACAAAATTATGTGCTTAAGATGATTTTTTGGTTGATGAAAATTCATTCAATGTTCATGTAGGTTTTTGACCAGTCTGCTGTTTCATCACTGAACAGTTAAGAAATCGCTGCCCCAATACAAATATAATCCACTTGAAGGACATCCCAAAACTGCAACCGTAGATGAAAATATTACAAAAGTGTGCAAAATGATGCTGGACAATCAGCAATTTGTATTAAACAGCCGATGACACAGGCATGTCAGAATAACCATCATTTTGCATCTTCCTTGAAAAATCAGCTTTGATAAAATCTGTGAAAAATAGTATTAGTCAAATATTGACCAAAAGTAGATGTGAAATGAATGTCAGGACAATTTTTAAGAGAATCCTACTGATAGTGTGTGCTGATTTCCTACTGTGGATGAGACAGGATTCACAATTTCAAATCAGAAATGATAGATATATGGGCAACATTTTCTGCTATGGAGAAGCAATTATTCTTTTGATAAACACTAACTTACAAATATTACTTAAGTCTTGCAGATGAAATAGCTACAAAACATTTCAAGTGGTCATGATTGCAAATGTAAAAAGAGTAATCCTCCTTTAGGGCAACATACACGTCCACAAACATGCTTTGACAAATAGAAAAATAAGGGATTTTATGTAAGCAACGTTAGAACATCCTCCATATTCACCACATTTTGACCACTCTGATTACCATGTATTTCCATCTCATGGAATTTGTGGCTGGAAGATGTTTTGAACTCAATCAAAATATTATGAAAGCTGAAGGCAGGGTATTTTGTAGATCTTCCAGAATCATACTCTGGAGATGGAAAATCTTTAGACACAGATCATTGACCACAATGAGAATCAAGAAAAAAATATTTTTCAACTGTACAACACTATCTCTCATGGACAGACCACAAAATGTTGTTCTTTCCTTGTACAAACATTCAGAAATGATACTAGATGGAGGGTGAAAAAATTAAAAATATAATTAATTAAACAAGGCAGCATTCAGCACTAATGTTTTGAAAAATGAATCTATGTAACTGTAATGCAAAGCTCATTCATACGTAAATCAATGAAGTGCAATATTTGCAAACATGGAAGAAAATCTAATTTCATGCACTAAAATTGCAAAGATCAACATATATAATACATACCACCTATAAAAATCTACTTATCAATTTTTCCTGGGACTTGCTGCTGAGTGACACAAAGAAACTTCCACAATAAAATATATCAGAACTACTATTAGCATAAAAAAGTACAAACCTGACTATCATGCTGACGGGTGAGAAACTGGCACCAAGGGTCTGGAAGGTGACTCAGATCCTCCTTATGTCCTGCAACTCTAGAATTTATCTGCAACATATAGCAAGAATTTATTCCATACGTAGTTTTCATTGTCTCAAATACGGCTTCCGCCCTTTCACTGGTAGAGCCTGATACATCATGCAGCAGCACATAATATCGAAGAACATCAGGACAAAACCACTTGGGCAGCTTTGCGGGAGTAACATTCTGCAGCTGTTGGAGTTGCTGTCCCATGTGCACCAACATGTCCAGAGGGTTAGTTTCAGCAGAAGAGACAACCAATATACCTGTATTTCAGTGTCAAGGATACATGCAACTAATGACAATGCTTAAAAGGTAACAAACAGAGAATCTGACAGAAAAACTCACAAATTTGAAGTAATAATTGCAACTGTCTGTGGTGTTATACATCATTCTGGATCAGACACCTTGCACATATTAAAAGAAAAACAAATGGGGATAAAATCACTAAAATTGTTACACAGTGAGCGTCAACCCTACAAAATGACACTGATGCCCCCTAACTCCCACCTCACTTGCACTGACACACACAATCACCCTATCTTGCACATGTTAAGACAACAGAGAAAGGGTGAAAGGATTACAAATTCAGATATGCCAACTTACAAACGTTAAAAATCAGGAGAATTTTAGCGGTGTACTATTGTGAATAACAACATATCCCTGATGATTAAAGTTGCAATAATTCAATACCTGTAAACAACTCAATTACATTAGCTTTATTATTTACATGTAAGTACTAAATAATGGACATACCTGAGCCTTCAGACTGTATAATTTATCAGTCAACATGCTGAACAACATGAATGATGAGCTCTGCAGGCTCAAGAGAACTACAGTTCGAAATTACGATCCGAGAAAACAAATTAACATCTATTAGATTCCTGTTTTGACATCAGCACACGTTTGCATGAATAAGTCACTGTTAAATGATCACAGGTTTTTATTTCATAATGCAACCCATATTTGCGTCGCATCTTATATCCGTAAGACATCTTTCCCTAATTTAAATCAATTTTATGCAGGATGTACCTTTAGGCTTAGCAAATAATCTGAATAGTTTTTCAGTCTGAATTTGTTTGATTACGGTAATTACTTATTCAGCACACCCGGAGCTGACTTAGCCTTCTTCAAAAACCCTGAACTAAATTTCTACTCAAAGCATTTGCCTTTTTAAACTGATTTTAAAATAAAAATTTCTCCAAAGACATTCTGGAAGCATGGACCTGAACTGAGTTCGCTCTTTGTAACTGTGTTAAAAATTCTCTCTCATTCCGCATTACTAAGTGGAATTGACAAAATAGCCAGCATCACCTTTGCAAGTTTATCATATTGAAGTACGCCATCAGCCGATTTCATATGACCTACAGAATATCAACTTCTGTATCTAAGTGTTCACTTTCGCTAGTCAGAATATTAGTTAACATAGTCAAGTAGCAGCCATACTTTGTCATCCACCAATATATGGGAGGCGCATGATTTTCAAATTGTAAGGGAAGTATTGAAACTGCTCTGAAAATCGGGAGATCGGTCTTCATGGTAGGAAGATCGGGAGGAAGAAGGAAAAATCGGAGTCTCCTACTTAAATCAGGATAGTTCGCACGTCTGCAAATTATGTAGAATGACAGAGCAGCTAAAAGAAAGACACAGGAGAAGATGATTGACTGACCACTTACAAAAAACATGGGTGAACCAATCATCCTGTTAACATATTAAGAGTGTCTTCCTAAAACCTTAAGAAACATTGGATAATTCACAAAACTTTAAAACTCTAATCATGTCTATTTGAAAGTCACTAGAGGGCTGGTCTATTGGCAAATCTACTGCTGCCCTCTGGACGAAAAAGTCAGTCTAATAAAATGGGGCACACTGATCTGCACGCGATAAGAACCACACATTGGAGGGTCCTCTTACCAGAGTAAGAATCTATGCCTCATAGGGCTGTGGCCCATGCAATGATGAGCAAGGAGGACCTCATCTCATCTATGTGGCTGGAAGGAGGTACGCCACAGCCTTATTGTGGACTTTACTATCTAGAGCTTATTGCTCGTCATTTCCACCCACTCATCCCCCCCCCCCCCCCCCCCAAATCATCGCTTGACTCTATATCTCAACAGACAGGCGACAGCATGCAGGGGGATAACATACTAAACTAACCGAGGATCGCAACATGCCTCCTTAGTTACTACATCAACCCTTTCATTCCCTGCAATATCCATGGGCTTTGGCACCTAGCAGAAAGACACTTCCTTCCCCAGCCTTTGTAGTTAAAAGAGGATGTCCTGGATATTTTTAGCTAATTTATCTACTAGATACAACTATTGGAGAGAATGAAGGCTACTCAAGTAATCTGAATGGACAAGGAATTTAGCACTCAAACATCTCACCTGCTCCAGTGCCCACAATATCGCATATAATACCATATTGTAGACACTAGACACTAAGGTCTCGAGGCTAATGATCCTGAGGTCACAATCAGGCATAACAATAAAGCAACCAGCAGAATCCCCGAGTTTAAAACCATCCACAAATACAGGTACAGAGTTGTGATGCTTATTTAAGATGGCTGTAAATAAATAATTAAAAATGTATGCAGGAGTGCAAAATCTCCCATACTGCACTAAAACTAAAATTACTTGGGACTCTGCAGTAACTAGAGTGTCAGTCACTTAAAACCTCTGATTTCAGCCTGTACATGCCCCATACCAAGGGACTCCAGCACATACTTCGTACAGATCCCTAACAGCCTCGTTGCCCATGGACGATTGTTAACAGGGCATTCCATATCCAGACAGGCAATGGTATGGTATGTAGGGAAAGTAGGAGCAGTGAGGAATGTACACACCTCCTGCACCATGAGGAGCTGCCACCATATGGTGAGTGGCAGTTCACCAACCTCAACAAAGAGGTTGGGTATTGGGTTAGTCTGATAAGCACCTGTGGTCAGCCTGATCCCCTCATGGTGTATAGTGTCAATGGTCTTTAGGTAAGAAGGTCTCACTAACCCATATACTCTGCACCCATAGTTCAGTCTTGATCATAAGAAGACCCTACAAAACTGGAGCAGACACAACCTGTCCATTCCCCAACACCTGTGGCTATCATCCTTCAGTATGTTTAGTGCCTTCTAGTGCATTCACGTCTTGTAGGTATGGTAATCACAACATTTTGGAATAAAAAATGGGGCCTCAAAATATCAGAGTCTTTAAATGGGAGAATGGTGTCCCACATTCACCATTCAGGTAAATTACAAATATGACAAGAACAGTTAAAATGAAACACACACACACACACACACACACACACACACACACACACCTCAGCAGAAAATGTAACACCAGTCTTTGTAGCCCACTCCTTCCTCCTCTTAACTGTAAGTTACAACTGATGACTCACTGCTGCGGTGCTCTGGAGGAAGAGCAGAACCACAAAATTGTCCACAAATAAGGAGCTTTGGACAGGACACCTTACAGGATACTGTTAATGGTTATGGCAAAGAGTGTGACACTTAAAACAGTGCCCTGGGAAACATCATTCTCCAGCACAAAACTATCTGACAGCATGTCATCTACTCTGAGACTAAAAATGCATCTTCAGAGAAAGGATTGAATGAAGGTGGGGAGGTGGTACACCCCCGGTGTTACATGCTTTACCCACTGTCGAGACATCTTCATGGGTACCGGGTGTGGTTGGGCCAGCCTCTCCCCAAGGGGAGTGGCGGGTTCAGCAGCGTTCGCGGCGCATGAGGAGGGGGGTCAATGTGGAGGCTGGCCATGTGGCATCGCCCGCTCTGCCTGTGAGTGGACATTTGGCTGCTCCTTCAGCAAGGTCCGAGCAGGCACATGGGGGGAGGGATTTATTAGTTATTGGCAGATCCAATGTTAGGCAGGTGATGGAGCTCCTTAGGGAAATAGCAGAAAGGTCAGGGAAGAAGGCCAGTGTTCACTCTGTCTGCTTGCCGGGGGGGTCTCATCCGAGATGTGGAGGAGGCCCTGCCGGCGGCAATAGAGAGCACTGAGTGCACCCGACTGTAAATTGTTGCTCATGTCGGCACCAATGACTCCTGCCGTCTGAGTTCAGAGGTCATCCTCAGTTCGTAAAGCCTTGCTCATGGGGTGGAATCTGAGCTAACTATTTGTAGTATCGTTCCAAGAACCGATCGTGGTCCTCTGGTTTGGAGCTCAGTAGAAGGCTTAAACCAGAGGCTCAGACGATTCTGCGGTGATCTGAGGTGCAAATTTCTCGACCTCCGCGCTATCGGGTGGAGAAATGTAGGGCCCCCTGAATAAGTCAGGCGTGCACTACACGCCAGAAGCGGCTACCAGGGTAGCGGAGTACGTGTGAAGTGCACATAGCGGTTTTTTAGCTTAGAGAATTCCCTCCATAGTCCCAACAAGACGCCTACTGAGACGCGGCAAGGTAGGAGTCGGCAAAATGCAACAGAGAACAACAATATTAATGTGCTAATAGTAAACTGCAGGAGCATCTATAGAAAGGTCCCAGAACTGCTCTCATTAATAAACGGTCGCAATGCCCATATAGTACTAGGGACAGAAAGTTGGCTGAAACCAGACGTAAACAGTAATGAAATCCTAAACTCAGATTGGAATGTATACCACAGAGACAGGCTGGACAGTGAAGGTGGAGGAGTGTTTATAGCGATAAGAAGTGCAATAGTATCGAAGGAAATTAACGGAGATCCGAAATGTGAAATAATTTGGGCGAAGGTCACAGTTAAAGCAGGCTCAGACATGGTAATTGGATGTCTCTATAGGCCCCCTGGTTCAGCAGCTGTTGTGGCTGAGCACCTGAAGGATAATTTGGAAAATATTTCGAGTAGATTTCCCCACCATGTTCTAGTTCTGGATGGAGATTTTGATTTTCTGGATATATACTGGGAGACTCAGACAAAAGAATCCAGTGCTTTATCTGAAAACTACCTTGAGCAGTTAAACAAAGAACCGACTTGTGGCGATAACATATTAGACCTTCTGGTGACAAACAGACCCGAACTATTTGAATCAGTTAATGCAGAACAGGGAATCAGCGATCATAAAGTGGTTACTGCATCGATGATTTCAGCCATAAATAGAAATATTAAAAAAGGTAGGAAGATTTTTCTGTTCAGCAAAAGTGACAAAAAGCAGATTACAGAGTACCTGATGGCTCAACACAAAAGTTTTGTCTCAAGTACAGATAGTGTTGAGGATCAGTGGACAAAGTTCAAAACCATCGTACAATATGCATTAGATGAGTATGTGCCAAGCAAGATCGTAAGAGATGGAAAAGAGCCACCGTGGTACAACAACCGAGTAACAAAACTGCTGCGAGAGCAAAGGGTACTTGACAGCAAACATAAACACAGCCAAAGCCTTGCAGACAAACAAAAATTACGCAAAGGAGGGCTATGCGAGAGGCTTTCAATGAATTCGAAAGTAAAGTTCTATGTACTGACTTGGCAGAAAATCCTAAGAAATTTTGGTCTTGTGTCAAAGCGGTAGGTGGATCAAAACAAAATGTCCAGACACTCTGACCAACATGGTACTGAAACAGAGGATGGCAGACTAAAGGCCAAAACACTGAATGTCTTTTTCCAAAGCTGTTTCACAGAGGAAGACTGCACTGTAGTTCCTTCTCTAGATTGTCGCACAGTTGACAAAATGATAGACATCGAAATAGATGACATATGGCAATTAAAATCGCTCAAAAGAGGAAAGGTCGCTGGACCTGATGGGATAACAGTTCGATTTTACACAGAGTGCGCGAAAGAACTTGCCCCCCTTCTTGCAGCGGTGTACCGTACGTCTCTAGAAGAGCGTAGCGTTCCAAAGGCTTGGAAAAGGGCACAGGTCATCCCCATTTTCAAGAAGGGACGTCGAACAGATGTTCAGAACTATAGACCTATATCTCTAACGTCGATCAGTTGTAGAATTTTGGAACATGTACTGTGTTCGAGTATAATGACTTTTCTGGAGACTAGAAATCTACTCTGTAGGAATCAGCATGGGTTTCGAAAAAGACGCTCATGTGAAACCCAGCTCATGCTATTCGTTCACGAGACTCAGAGGACTATAGACACATGAGACTCAGAGGGCCAAAGACACGGATTCCCAGGTAGATGCCATGTTACTTGACTTCCGCAAGGCGTTCGATACAGTTTCCCAGTTGTTTAATGAACAAAGTAAGAGCATATGGACTATCCAATTGTGTGATTGGATTGAAGAGTTCCTAGATATGCATGTCATTCTCAATGGAGAGAAGTCTTCCGAAGTAAGAGTGATTTCAGGTGTGCCGCAGGAGAGTGTCATAGGACCATTGCTATTCACATTATACATAAATGACCTTGTGGATGACATCGGAAGTTCACTGAGGCTTTTTGCAGATGATGCTGCGGTGTATCGAGAGGTTGTAACAATGGAGAATTGTACTGAAATGCAGGAGGATCTGCAGCGAATTGACGCATGGTGCAGGGAATGGCAATTGAATCTCAATGTGGACAAGTGTAATATGCTGCAAATACATAGAAAGATAGATCCCTTATCATTTAGCTACAAAATAGCAGGTCAGCAACTGGAAGCAGTTAATTCCATAAATTATCTGGGAGTACGCATTAGGAGTGATTTAAAATGGAATTATCATATAAAGTTGATCGTCGGTAAAGCAAATGCCAGACTGAGATTCATTGGAAGAATCCCCAGGAAATGCAATCCGAAAACAAAGGATGTAGGTTACAGTACGCTTGTTCGCCCACTGCTTGAATACTGCTCAGCAGTGTGGGATCCGTACCAGTTAGGGTTGATAGAAGAGATAGAGAAGATCCAACGGAGAGCAGCGCGCTTCGTTACAGGATCATTTAGTAATTGCGAAAGCGTTACGGAAATTATAGATAAACTCCAGTGGAAGACTCTGCAGGAGAGATGCTCATTAGCTTGGTACGGGCTTTTGTTAAAGTTTCGAGAACATACCTTTACCGAAGAGTCAAGCAGTATATTGCTCCCTCCTATGTATACCTCGCGGAGAGACCATGAGAATAAAATCAGAGAGATTAGAGCCCACACAGAAGCATACCAACAATCCTTCTTTCCATACCGACAATCCTTCTTTCCACGAACAATACGAGACTGGAATAGAAGGGAGAACCCATAGAGGTACTCAAGGTACCCTCCGCCACACACCGTCAGGTGGCTTGCGGAGTATGGATGCAGATGTAGATGTAGAAGCCTCATTGGTGTTGCTAACAGAATATTATACCTCCAAGTGGTGTCTTACACTTTACTGAAGTCAAAAAACACTCTTCAACAATATTTTTTACATAGGAAATCCTGCTGGATTTCCACTTCTAGCAGTGTCAGGTGGTTGACAGTGGATCAACATCTCCTAAATTCACACTGAGACCGGCTAAGGAGCTGCCTGGTCTCTAATATCCAGACCAGACAACAGTTGACATGCACTCTAGGGTCTTTCCTACACAGCTCGTTACGGTGAGACTTTGATAACTACTGAGATATGTTTGGTCCTTTCCTGGTTTGAGAACAGGTATCAAAATTGCCTCCTGCCACAAGTCAGGGAATTGGGTTGTCAGACATATTGAATTAAAACATCATAAGAGGATTTCCTTGGACACAGTTTGCAAGTTTTCCAGCATGCAGTAACGTATTTGGCTGTGACTGTCCTCCATATCCCAAGCATCAGGCATAGCCGAATCAAACTCCCAAATGGACAATTGCAGGACTCAGAATCGGTGGACCTGAAGTCCGACTCAAACCTTTCCATGGTAGCACAGTAACGATGGAACACTGGATCCCAGCTGGCAGCGGCAGTAGTTAGTGCAAAATGCTCTGTAAATATCTGTTCAAAGTCTTCAGGGGTTGCTTGGAAACACTCATTTCAACAATGTTGCTATAGGTAATCAACTGCCTTTATTGGAAATTCTCCTCATGGCTTCCCATACCATTGTATAATAAGTGCAATGGCTTGCAGAGTCCAGAAACACTTATGACCATTTCTTGCTCTCCTTGATGACTTGTTGAGCCTTTGCCCTTGCTAAGCAAAAGGCTGCAAGGTTTCCACTGTTGGGGAACACTTAAATTGCAGCAGAGTGACATGCCTGACCTGGATTACTGAATGGCATTCAGCAGTTCACCAAGGGTCAGGTTGCCTCCACGATGATCTGGAGAAAGCAACAGCATGGTAGATTACTCGTGTGATCAAGTTCACACACTCCTGGATGCTGTAGCAGTATTCAAACACAGCCAGCTTGGTGAACAGCATCCAGTCACCTCTGCTAATCATCCATCATTTGTGGCTGCGTCCTTTCAGGGAGAGCCGCATTCAGTAGGTGAATGCGGAGTGGGAAGTGGTCACTGGAATGTATGTCATCAATGACTTCCTACTGAATGGAGCCTGTGAGGGCTGGAGAGCAGAAAGCTGGCTAAAATGATCCATTAGCAGCACAGAAATGAATGGAAGTCTCTGATCAGGATGCACAACAGGTGAGATTTCATAAGGCTCTCCAAAGCCCAACTCCGAGGCAAGTAGACGCCTTGCCTCACAATACATAATGGCCACTGAAGTCTCCCTGTACAAGAAACGGCCCGAGGAGTTGAGCTACGAGGCCTGTGAGAGCCTTGGAGTCTTATCACCTCTTGTGGAGGTTAGTACAATGAGCAAACAGTGATCCTCTGACACAACTGAATTTCAACTACAACTGTTTGCATTTCAGTAGACAGGGGGAGTCCAGAGGATTGGTGCGCATAGCTGACAAACACATCAACCCCTCCCATGGCCCTTTCCCCAGTTGTATCAATGTTGCAATGAAGATTATAGTCCCATATCACAGAGGCATCAGATACTTTAAAATGCATTTCCTGCAACATTTTCACCCTGTCTTTCCACCGGGGAGGTGAGCTCAGAATGGGTACAGTCTCACTCTTGAGGCAAGACGAGTACCCAGGCCGATATCAAGGTCCATCGGTTATAAAGATGAAGCATGAAAAACATCACAGAGGCATTGAATTCGTCATATTGCTTACTGCCCGTCTCCATTACCAGTAGGTGCTTTGTCTTTAATTTTTTGGCCTGGGGAAGCTTTGGAGCCACAACAACAACAGTAGTAGTAGTAGTAGTAGTCGTAGTAGTAGTATTGGTGGTGGTGGTGGTGGTGGTGGTGGTAGAGCTGGATGGTGGAGCAGACAATCTTTGGAGGGGCAGGGAGCACCATAAAATTGGTAACTGCAGCCTTTTCTGAATATTTGTAGAGAGATACAGGCATTGAAATAACTGCAGCAGCACAAGTGCACTGACAAATGCAGTTACTAGTGCTGACACTGTAGTTGGAGTCATGAGCAACGGCAGTCGGGTTTAGGCTCGTTCTGTGCACTTACATCATACGTACTCCAACAGCCAGTGAGCATTTAGTAGTGTTCCGAGTACTCTGCTCTGAATGCCATTGCTAATGCGAGCATTAAACATGATTTTAGCAAGTTGTTTTGAAAATTTATATTTCATTTGTTGTGAGTTGTCATTGCAGATGGAGGTGGTAAATGATAAATTCTGAATAAACAAGCAAGAGACATAATTTGCAGGATATATGCTTCCTTCAAGCGGAAAGCATGCACTTGCATACACCATAGCTGTCACTTGTAATCATCAACAATGACATTCCCGTCTGTGCCTCAACATGGGTGAACTATTATTTGTGGATCGGACTACAGCAACCTCCGCTTATGTAGCAGCATCAGATTTCTGAACTGGCTGTTTAATAACCTAAGCAAAGAAGATAGTGAACATTTGGGGGGGAGGGGGGGCGGGGAGGGAAGCATGGTCTTTCTGGCTTCACCATACATGATACACTTCGTAGGTTTAAGCTCTAGTATCTTCCTTTCTTTAAGGAAGACATTGCATTCCCTAATCCAGACAGAGTGTTTCCCAAAGCAAGTCGCAACACTTTGGAGGAGACGAACAACAGGCCCCTTCGTGAGCTGCCTGACCACATCTGCTACAAGTTGGTTCTCCCTAAGAACCTAGAGTAATGTGCTGGCATTTAAAATCATGTGTTGGGTTGTAGACATAAGGCTGCAAGCTTTCAAGAAGGAAACCTACCTTGACATGCTCTAGAAGTTCCATGATGCTAAATGTAAGTATAAATGAGTCTGATTTGAGCAGATCATCATCCACCCTTATCATTATATTTTGCTCATCAACAATGCCTCCTGGCGTCCACTCAACTTCTAATTTCTCTTTGGGAATATCTACCAGAACCCTGTATAACAACAGCTTTGCTGTATTTCAAGATGCTGTGAAGCTCAATTTATAAGGCCCTTCCCCAAGGCATTGAGCATTTTGTACATTCTTAACTTGTTGGGAACTAGAAGTTTCTATCAACAGTGTCCTATCACACAACTGCATGACTAATTTTAAAGTGTGCACTTTTTTGAGTATAGAAAGGCAAAACTTTCCAAAACACATTCTGATTATCAGCATGCATTCTGTTGCTACATGCAAAACTTTTGGAATTAATTTCCGAGTTAACATCCCATCAACAAGGTCATTAGAGATGGAGCACAAGCACGGATTAGGGAAGGATGGGAAGGAAATCGGCTGAGCCCTTTCAAAGGAACCATCCTGGCATTTGCCTGAAACGATTTAGGGAAATCACAGAAAACCTAAATCAGAATGGCCAGACACAGGTTTGAACAGTCGTCCTCCCAAATGCAAGTCCAGTGTGCTAACCAATGTGTCACCTTGCTTGCCGGGGAAATAAACATCCAACTAGACACAACCCCACATGCCTAGGTAAGCCTTATGCAACTGAGGTGCAACAGTTCCCCCATAGGTTGCCTCCTACCAACTGTTACATCTCAACAGCCACTCATCTCCCCAGCATGCACCACATCTTAAGATTGAGGGATTTTTTTTTTTTTTTTTTTTTTTTTTTTTTTTTTATATAAAGGGTTTTACTATTCTCACAATCCAGGGGGCCAACCCAAAATCACATTTCCCTAAGGCATACAACGTTCCACCAATGCACCTTACAATGCTTGATGAAGCATGCCCAGCAGTTATGGCGATGGAGTACTGGCAACACTAACCAGTCCCCACCTCGCAAACCCCAGGGTTGCCAAGTCTGTATCCAGCAAACGAATTCTGAGTCCCTGTGGGCAAGTGTATAGGAGAGCACAACTACTGTGCAGATTTATTTTTATTTGTATATGGAGAGTGAGGCCAACAGACAACATGTCTGCTAGATGGGACAGCAATCGCAGTAACTTCACACGAGGAAGTGTCTGTACAGGTGAGATATAGAGGCTCAGAGATTCACCAGCATGTCATTACCAGAATTAATGCAGAAAATATGGCAGTTGCTGTAATGATAGTGAAATAAACAAATTATGTATTTGTATGTCATTATAAATGGTCGTGGTTAATTCTGAATCCTTGATGCTGTGTAAATGGAACTTTGACATAGTGTTTCCAAGTTGGACAGTGTGAAGGAAATCTTTTGTTATCTGATGGGCACAGTAAATGCTCAAACAATATATGGAGTACACAAATGAAAGACTGGACAGTGAAGGGGGAGGCGTGTTTATAGCGATAAAAAGTGCAATAGTATCGAAGGAAATTGACGGAGATTCGAACTGTGAAATGATTTGGGTGAAGGTCACGGTTAAAGCAGGCTCAGACATGGTAATTGGATGTATCTATAGCCCCCGGGCTCAGCAGCTGCTGTGGCTCAGCACCTGAAGAATAATTTGGAAAATATTTCGAGTAGATTTCCCCACCATGTTATAGTTCTGGTTGGAGATTTTAATTTGCCGGATATAGACTGGGAGATTCAAACGTTCATAACGGGTGGCAGGGACAAAGAATCCAGTGAAATATTTTTAAGTGCTTTATCTGAAAACTACCTTGAGCAGTTAAACAAAGAACCGACTCATGGCGATAACATATTAGACCTTCTGGTGACAAACAGACCCGAACTATTTGAATCAGTTAATGCAGAACAGGGAATCAGCGATCATAAAGTGGTTACTGCATCGATGATTTCAGCCGTAAATAGAAATATTAAAAAAGGTAGGAAGATTTTTCTGTTTAGCAAAAGTGACAAAAAGCAGATTACAGAGTACCTGACGGCTCAACACAAAAGTTTTGTCTCAAGTACAGATAGTGTTGAGGATCAGTGGACAAAATTCAAAACCATTGTACAATATGCGTTAGATGAGTATGTGCCAAGCAAGATCGTAAGAATTGGAAAAGAGCCACCGTGGTACAACAACCGAGTTACAAAACTGCTGCGGAAGCAAAGGGAACTTCACAGCAAACAAACATAGCCATAGCCAAAGTCTTGCAGACAAACAAAAATTACGCGAAGCGAAATGTAGTGTGAGGAGGGCTATGCGAGAGGCTTTCAATGAATTCGAAAGTAAAGTTCTATGTACTGACTTGGCAGAAAATCCTAAGTAATTTTGGTCCGATGTCAAAGCGGTAGGTGGATCAAAACAAAATGTCCAGACACACTGTGACCAAAATGGTACTGAAACAGAGGATAACAGACTAAAGGCCGAAATACTAAATGTCTTCTTCCAAAGCTGATTCACAGAGGAAGACTGCACTGTGCTTCCTTCTCTAGATTGTCGCACAGTGGACAAAATGGTAGATATCAAAATAGACGACAGAGGGATAGAGAAACAATTAAAATCGCTCAAAAGAGGAAAGGCCGCTGGTCCTGATGGGATACCAGTTCGATTTTACACAGAGTACGCGAAGGAACTTGCCCACCTTCTTGCAGCAGTGTACCGTAGGTCTCTAGAAGAGCGTAGCGTTCCAAAGGCTTGGAAAAGGGCACAGGTCATCCCCGTTTTCAAGAAGGGATGTCGAACAGATGTGCAGAACTAATAGGTCTATATCTCTAACATTGATCAGTTGTAGATTTTTGGAACACGTATTATGTTAGAGTATAATGTCTTTTCTGGAGACTAGAAATCTACTCTGAAGGAATCAGCATGGGTTTCGAAAAAGACGGTCATGTGAAACCCAGCTCGCGCTATTCGTCCATGACACTCAGAGGGCCTTAGACACGGGTTCACAGGTAGATGCCGTGTTTCTTGACTTCCGCAAGACGTTTGACACAGTTCCCCACAGTCGTTTAATGAACAAAGTAAGAGCATACAGACTATCAGATCAATTGTGTGATTGAATATACATAAATGACCTGGTGGATGACATCGGAAGTTCACTGAGGCTTTTTGCAGATGATGCTGTGGTGTATCGAGAGGTTGCAACAATGGAAAATTGTACTGAAATGCAGGAGGATCTACAGCGAATTGACGCATGGTGCACGGAATGGCAATTGAATCTCAATGTAGACAAGTGTAATGTGATGAGAATACATAAAAAGATAGGTCCCTTATCATTTAGCTACAAAATAGCAGGTCAGCAACTGGAAGCAGTTAATTCCATAAATTATCTGGGAGTACGCATTAGGAGTGATTTAAAATGGAATGATCATATCAAGTTGATCGTCGGTAAAGCAGATGCCAGACAGATTCATTGGAAGAATCCTAAGGAAATGCAATCCGACAACAAAGGAAGTAGGTTACAGTATGCTTGTTCGCCCACTGCTTGAATACTGTTCAGCAGTGTGGGATCCGCACCAGATAGGGTTGATAGAAGAGATAGAGAAGATCCAATGGAGAGAAGCGCTTCGTTACAGGATCATTTAGTAATCGCGAAAGCATTACGGAGATGATAGATAAACTCCAGTGGAAGACTCTGCAGGAGAGTCGCTCAGTAGCTCGGTACAGGCTTTTGTTAAAGTTTCGAGAACATACCTTCACCAAAGAGTCAAGCAGTATATTGCTCCCTCCTACGTATATCTCGCGAAGAGACCATGAGGATAAAATCAGAGAGATTAGAGCCCCACACAGAAGCATACCAACAATCCTCCTTTCCACGTACAATACGAGACTGGAATAGAAGGGAGAACCGATAAAGGTACTCAGGGTACCCTCCGCCACACACCGTCAGGTGGCTTGCGGAGTATGGATGTAGATGTAGAAAGGTGTCTGAACAATTATGGAAGAAGAGTAGAAATTGTTAAATTATGTTTCCTTTCAGCGTAAGTTGTTTAACAGGAGAAGTCTTTGACTGCCAAATACAACGGAACGGTCAATTGAGGAGGAGGTTATGATTTAAGAAAGAGTGACACATTTAGTATAGCATAGAATTGACAAGAAAATGAAGTCATTTCTAAAAAAACTGAGGAAAGAGAGGGGTGGTATCTATAAAATTTCTCAATAAGACTTTTGTCTCAATTTATATAGGAAGAAGGAAGGAAGATTGGTTTTAATGTCTCTTCGACATTGAAGTCATTACAGATGGAGCACAAGCTCAGATTGTGTCAAGGATGGGAAAGGAAATCTGCTGTGCTCTCTCAAAAGAACCCTCTGGCATTTCCTGGAACGATTTAGAGAAATCTAGGTAAACCCAAATCTGGATGGTTGGACATGGTTTGATTTATCATCCTCCAAAATTTGAGTCCAGGGTGTTAACCACTGTGCCTTCTTGTTTGGTACATCAATTTTTATAATAAGCTTTATGTCAGAATGTAGACTAGTGGAAACACTATCAATCACATGAAGAAAAGTGCATAACTTATCAAACTTACTATGAAGCTAAATAAAGGTAGTAATTACACTATTTTAGAAGGCAGTGATTGACACTGTGCTCTTTCGCTTCTGTGGTGTGACATCAGGCAAAGTAAGTCACGCACTAGTCATTTACGAAACTAGGCCAGTGTCCGATTCTGTACCTGAAAACAAATGTAATGCTACACATCATAAAACTTCATGAAACTCTCTCAGGAGGCCAACCTCTTGTCAGAACCCAGAATAAAGAGGAAGGGTGGAGGAAGGAGGTGGGGGAAGATGGAGGGCAGGGGGGAGGGGTGATAGAATAATACCTCCTTAAAAATACCTTGGTTCAACTGGTTCAGCATCCAGTATCTTGTAAGGGCCTTTTTCCACAGTTAAGGTATGAAGACTGCCACAGCATACAAGGTGAATGGGACCAAATCTCCAACTTAGCTCATAGGATGGAAGCCTGCAACTCTCTTTTGGTGTTTGTGAACATACAAGCTCCATCCTGAAGGAAGCTTTTTCTGAACTTTAATCATAGCTCAACACAGTGGTCTATAAATAGAATTACTGTCATGCCACACAAGTTTTCGACTCATAAATACTTTGTGCTACCTGTGCGAAGATAAGGTAAGTCACTAGCATATTACAAATAGTAATAATTATGCTTAATTGTTTTCTAACAGCTATTGTTTCAAGCATAGTGTTCACAGTTATTTGTTCACTGAAGGTGTTAGATCTGACTTTTGTGCAAACACTTCTGAAAATTCACTCTGTATCATACTATTGCAATACATGTGACTTTTTCTAATATAAGTGTTATGTCCCAGGATAGTATCTCTGGGGTTGTTGTTGTTGTTGTTGTTGTTGTCTTCAGTCCTGAGACTGGTTTGATGCAGCTCTCCATGCTACTCTATCCTGTGCAAGCTGCTTCATCTCCCAGTACCTACTGCAACCTACATCCTTCTGAATCTGCTTAGTGTACTCATCTCTCGGTCTCCCTCTACGATTTTTACCCTCCACGCTGCCCTCCAATGCTAAATTTGTGATCCCTTGATGCCTCAAAACATGTCCTACCAACCGATCCCTTCTTATAGTCAAGTTGTGCCACAAACTTCTCTTCTCCCCAATCCTATTCAATACCTCCTCATTAGTTACGTGATCTATCCACCTTATCTTCAGTATTCTTCTGTAGCACCACATTTCGAAAGCTTCTATTCTCTTCTTGTCCAAACTAGTTATCGTCCATGTTTCACTTCCATACATGGCTACGCTCCAAACAAATACTTTCAGAAACGACTTCCTGATACATAAATCTATATTCGATGTTAACAAATTTCTCTTCTTCAGAAACACTTTCCTGGCCATTGCCAATCTACATTTTATATCCTCTCTACTTCGACCATCATCAGTTATTTTACTTCCTAAATAGCAAAACTCCTTTACTACTTTAAGTGTCTCATTTCCTAATCTAATTCCCTCAGCATCACCCGATTTAATTTGACTACATTCCATTATCCTCGTTTTGCTTTTGTTAATGTTCATCTTATATCCTCCTTTCAAGACACTGTCCATTCCGTTCAACTGCTCTTCCAAGTCCTTTGCCGTCTCTGACAGAATTACAATGTCATCGGCGAACCTCAAAGTTTTTACTTCGTCTCCATGAATTTTAATACCTACTCCAAATTTTTCTTTTGTTTCCTTTACTGCTTGCTCAATATACAGATTGAATAACATCGGGGAGAGGCTACAACCCTGTCTCACTCCTTTCCCAACCACTGCTTCCCTTTCATGCCCCTCGACTCTTATTACTGCCATCTGGTTTCTGTACAAATTATAAATAGCCTTTCGCTCCCTGTATTTTAGCCCTGACACCTTTAGAATTTGAAAAAGAGTATTCCAGTCAACATTGTCAAAAGCTTTCTCTAAGTCTACAAATGCTAGAAACGTAGGTTTGCCTTTTCTTAATCTTTCTTCTAAGATAAGTCGTAAGGTCAGTATTGCCTCACGTGTTCCAACATTCCGACGGAATCCAAACTGATCCTCCCCGAGGTCTGCATCTACCAGTTTTTCCATTCGTCTGTAAAGAATTCGTGTTAGTATTTTGCAGCCGTGGCTTATTAAACTGATAGTTCGGTAATTTTCACATCTGTCAGCACCTGCTTTCTTTGGGATTGGAATTATTATATTCTTCTTGAAGTCTGAGGGTATTTCGTCTGTCTCATACATCTTGCTCACCAGCTGGTAGAGTTTTGTCATGACTGGCTCTCCCAAGGCCGTCAGTAGTTCTAATGGAATGTTGTCTACTCCGGGGGGCCTTGTTTCGACTCAGGTCTTTCAGTGCTCTGTCAAACTCTTCACGCAGTATCGTATCTCCCATTTCGTCTTCATCCACATCCTCTTCTATTTCCATAATATTGTCCTCAAGTACATCGCCCTTGTATAAACCTTCTATATACTCCTTCCACCTTTCTGCCTTCCCTTCTTTGCTTAGAACTGGGTTTCCATCTGAGCTCTTGATATTCATACATGTGGTTCTCTTCTCTCCAAAGGTCTCTTTAATTTTCCTGTAGGCAGTATCTATCTTACCCCTAGTGAGATAAGCTTGTACATCCTTACATTTGTCCTCTAGCCATCCCTGTTTAGCCATTTTGCACTTCCTGTCGATCTCATTTTTGAGACGTTTGTATTCCTTTTTGCCTGCTTCATTTACTGCATTTTTATATTTTCTCCTTTCATCAATTAAATTCAATATTTCTTCTGTTACCCAAGGATTTCTAGCAGCCCTCGTCTTTGTACCTACTTTATCCTCTGCTGCCTTCACTACTACATCCCTCAGAGTTACCCATTCTTCTTCTACTGTATTTCTTTCCCCTATTCCTGTCAATTGTTCCCTTATGCTCTCTCTGAAACTCTGTACAACCTCTGGTTCTTTCAGTTTATCCAGGTCCCATCTCCTTAATTTCCCACATTTTTGCAGTTTCTTCAGTTTTAATCTACAGGTCATAACCAATAGATTGTGGTCAGAGTCCACATCTGCCCCTGGAAATGTCTTACAACTTAAAACCTGGTTCCTAAATCTCTGTCTTACCATTATATAATCTATCTGATACCTTTTAGTATCTCCAGGGTTCTTCCACGTATACAACCTTCTTTCATGATTCTTAAACCAAGTGTTAGCTATGATTAAGTTGTGCTCTGTGCAAAATTCTACTAGGCGGCTTCCTCTTTCATTTCTTAGCCCCAATCCATATTCACCTACTATGTTTCCTTCTCTCCCTTTTCCTACACTCGAATTCCAGTCACCCATTACTATTAAATTTTCGTCTCCCTTCACTATCTGAATAATTTCTTTTATTTCATCGTACATTTCTTCAATTTCTTCATCATCTGCAGAGCTAGTTGGCATATAAACTTGTACTACTGTAGTAGGTGTGGGCTTCGTATCTATCTTGGCCACAATAATGCGTTCACTATGCTGTTTGTAGTAGCTTACCCGCATTCCTATTTTCCTATTCATTATTAAACCTATTCCTGCATTACCCCTATTTGATTTTGTGTTTATAACCCTGTAGTCACCTGACCAGAAGTCTTGTTCCTCCTGCCACCGAACTTCACTAATTCCCACTATATATAACTTTAACCTATCCATTTCCCTTTTTAAATTTTCTAACCTACCTGCCCGATTAAGGGATCTGACATTCCACGCTCCGATCCGTAGAACGCCAGTTTTCTTTCTCTGGGGGGGACACTAAAAATTCATCCAAGTTCTACCTTGGCAGTTCCCAGAAGCCAAATCAGCAGTGTCAGTGACCAGTAGACTGCCAGCTATGGGAAATGCTGAGCGAGTTACAGCAAACATGGAAGTTATCACAGCACGGGGTAACAACTGAGCACCCAAGTCCACAAGCGAAGCATAATAATATCACAGAAGCTGAGAGCTACCGTCATACTAGTGATAAAGCAAAGTGTCGTACGATAGGCTAGGTACAACACGACAATAAGTATTCAGGTGGTGAACCAGCAGAAAAAAAGCTTCTGAAAAGTGAAGATACGAAAGTCTGAAGTCACTAGGAGACCTAACAGTGAGGGAAAACCTGTATGTATGTCATTATAGCCATCCCAGTCACCACAGAGTGCACTGAAAGCACCAAATAAACTTCCCACCCTTCTTAACAAATGGCCGATTGCTGAGTGTCCATTGCCAACTTCCCAGTGTGTAATCTCAGTCCTTTTGTCAGTTGCAGCTATCCAGTGAGAGCCCAGGTTATGGAGGTTGACCCTCTGCACATTTCGCTGCCTCCAACCATCTATGGAACCATGACTCCAGCTGGAAGGACACTGCTGTTGACAGCTGCACTGCCAACTTCTGAGGCAACGCTGATGGGGTGTGGAGGCTGCCATAACCCTACACGTCTGCTGGAGACTTGACCTGCATGACCTGGATATTATCAGTCATCTATCTTTGATGGGGATGCCCACTGCTGTTGCTTATCCCATTCCTGTGGCAGACACTGATGCTGCTGTCTCTCTCTCCTAAGTGGGGGCTGAGAGCCGACTCCCGCAAGAAAGCAAGTACTTCATGTGGACTTGGGAGTGTGACTCCCAAGTGCAAATCTTAGAGGTCAACAAGAGCACTTTGGATGTAGAGCTGGGGGGCCACTGGCGTCCATGGATCAACAGTCACCCTGTGACGTAACAACTGCCACCCAATGCTTCACTGCACTGGGGAAACTGCAAAGCTGAGAGCACGCCAGCCTTCCTCTGCTGATGAGGCCACTGCTCTACCAGCCTCTGAGGGGGCCAGGCAACCTGTGAAAGCTGCAAAGTCATATACCAGTTCAGTTATAATCACTGCACATTTTTATATCAGTATGACTGTTAACCTCCTGTCCCCACGATGAATGGCCACTGCCAACCTGTGGCCGAGAGCAAAATACACCACCCTACAGCACAACACACAACTGAACATAACATGCTTGATTTCAATGGCTGCTTCACTACCCAAACCATCTGGATCCTCCTCTCCACCACAAGCTTTACTGAACTGCACAGATAGGAGTTATCCTTACAACCCATTCTTCAGTCCCGTATTTATCTTTACCTCTACTTACAGTAACATTCTGTCCCCACACCATCCACCCAACAGTTTCCACCCCTGTCCCCTCACCCTCTTTGTAAGCGCCCTCTGTAAATGCACCCCCATTTCTTTCCTCTTCCGCACTACTCTACTTCTCCCTCCCCCCCCCCCCCCTCCTTACTACACAGCCTCCTGATATACGCATCCATTGGCAGTCTAGTCCCTGCACACTCTGCCAGACTATGCTCTTCTCTTCCCCCATCTATACACTGCTGTCCCTTCCAATTCCCCGCCCAATCCAAATTGCTGCTTCCGCTCTACGTGACAGCTCCATTCTGGTCCAAGATGCCCGAGATGGTGGTCATGTCTTCGTGAGGTGTGCTTGCTCGTGTGAATGAGTGCGTGCATTTCCTTTTCTGAAAAAGGCTGTGGCTAAAGGCTGAAATCTAAGTGTCTTTTTAATGTACCTATCTGCAGCTCAACATGTCACCTTCATAGTGAGTAGCAATCTATCTTTTCCTTACATTGTTGATATTCCAATCTGGAGTTTCCATTGTTTGAAATATATATAATAGGAATTATACATGACCCACACGCATATTTCAACTGTAGGACTGCAGTACACCAATTTCGCACATCCCCTCCTAAATTTGCAAAACACTCAAACACGTATAAGAGGATACAGAAATAAGTTTAAAGAATGATCCATGCATCAGTAGGGACACATTTTAACAACATTTCATCCACATTTGCAGTAGGCTTTACAAAAATGAACAAGGAACAGGAGGAAGAGAAGAGTTTTGTTAATCTAAAATCACTTTCAGCCACTAGCCTACACAAACATTGTATTTTATACATTTAGTGCCTAAGAAATTTGAGAATCATTGATAAAGGACATGCACAGTGTTGGTCTGTCTGTTTTCACATGAGGTGGAAGAGAACATAAAAAATTCATAAGTAATCATGAAAAAAAATCACTTTGCAAACAGTTGAAATGGTTTTTCATTCATTTTTGACACTTTCCTATAAGTATGTTGTTGTAGGTAACCAATCCCCAGGCAAATCTAATGAAAGTTCTAAAGAGCAAACAAAGTAGCAATAAGGTAAAAAATTCAACAGTAACTACACCCGTTAATGATGATGCTTAACTGTAAGACATTATTCTTAGAGCCCAGACATTAAATTATCTCTGATAGACCACAGAAGTAACACTCACCGATGATGGCAAAAGTATGGGCAAGAGAACTTAAAAGATTTTGTGTTTTATGAAAACCGGCCATAATTTATCTTGCAACAAAAGCGGCTAACTTACAAACTAACAAATGATTAAGCACACTGTTGCACCATTCTGTGCATTTTCCATTTTGTACTTAACCACTAGCCCCCTCTGTACAAATGGTAACAGCTAATAATGCCAACAAAAAGCTGCTACTTGCCTAACTCTGTCACAGCCCTTCAAAGATGGGACCATAACAGAAGTATTATTTTGCTTTGATGTCTCCATTCTCATACAATATATTCACAGTAAATCCAGACCGGTGACAAAAGAATCTTCCACTATTATACTAATGTTAATACAGCTGTCATAATTTTATCTCCCACACTACAACAGAAAATCAGAACAAAAATAGTTTACTGCAAGCATCAGCAGCTTGTAGTAATTGAGAAAGTAAAAGGCGTGGGAATAAAGAAAATGATCCAAATTAAAAATATAGAAACATAGGGTGATGGAAAGGGAGACGGAAATTATGGAAAGAAACATCATGGCAACAAAAGAAAGAAGAGAAACATATGAGAATGTAAGTGGATACAACCTTTTAGTAATTACTTCACATAATCAACAATAACAAAACCATAACAGACATAAAAGATTAAGTTTAAACCAAGGCACAAAGTGTAAAGAAAGAGGCAGACACATTGTGTGTGTGTGTGTGTGTGTGTGTGTGTGTGTGTGTGTGTGTGTGTGTGTGTGAGTGAGAGAGAGAGAGAGAGAGAGAGAGAGAGAGGAGAGGGGGGTGAGAGGTGAGAAGGGTGAGAGGTGAGAAGGAGAGAGAAAACTCTTTCTGATAACACTAGTTTATTGCTCAACACGTCTTTACTTCAGTATTGTAATCACAGAGGCAAACTTTTTCACCTCTGAAATTCAGTAAGTCAATAAAGAAGCATTATTACAGTTTTGACTTTTCTTTGTCAAAGGATACAGCCCAAGAAATGTTTTGTGAATTCATGGTCAGAGGGAAACTGAACCTGAAGAAACGTTTCTCTCCATGCTTCAAACCATGGAGCAGATGCTGGAATTTCTACAGTCTGGTCACCTGAAAACATACAAATTTGATTATTTTCTTTGTGGTTTAAAAAATCAACATGTAAAATTATGCTCCTCCAGATGTGTCCAATGGAAAATGGATCAATACTATGAAAGAAAATATAACTGGCAATATTTTATGAAAATAACATATCAACATTTTTGCAACAATCACTATACTTACGGGCCAGGATTACTATAGGTGAAGCATTCCTCATCCTACCACTATAAAAAAAAAAGAGAGAAAGGAAAAAGTGGGAATACAGAAGCGTCTGATTCCACCCATCTGCTCTGACCCATGACGTGACCAATATGGCGGAAACGATCATTCACTATGACTGCAACATGATGCCTATGATGTCATTACATAAACATAACAAAGATGAAAATAAATCGAAAAACCAACAATACACATATCTTCCTCCAAAAATATAAACAATCTAATGGGACAAGTGTGGGAAATTGGGGGTTTTAGGGTGGGGACAAACTAAATTTAAACACACAAAAACACCGACCACCATACCAAATGACACAAAATGATGAAATAAATTGACAACATAAAATTCCCAAATTCCACTACACACAATATCCTCTGGAATCAGACACTTACCTTCACCCATATAACTCAACCGCAGCTCACAATACCAAACCATAGATACAAGTGCAACAAAATAGATCCTCCACAACATAATCACAAAACAACCATTACCCCCTACCCACCTACCTCCACAAACATTACCAGCAACTACACCTTCTCCCCCCCCCCCCCCCCCCCATGAGCCACAGACACCCACCCTCACACTACCACCTTACCCAACAAGTAGCTCTCAGGGACGCTCTTCTGCCAACAGTACTCATCTAAATGGGACTGAAGGTTAGAAGAGCTTCTATTCCCCCTACCAATAACTGATTTAACTGCCCCCAAAACCCCTCTATCATATTTTTACAAGACCCAGTCTCATAATTTTTGAATTCCAAACTATGGTTAACTACTAAATACTGATACCCCCTCTCATCCAACCCATTAGAAAACGAAAAAGCATCAAACTACTGTACTGCCCTCTTCAATAAACTCCTCAATTAATCCCACCAATTCCCTTTTCATCCGCCCCTCCCAAACCCTAAAATTGCACCCTGAAAAACCACCCCCAGATACAACAGCCCACCCACACCCATAAACCAATCAGAGACTTAGCCTTCCCATACTACTTCTTCCCAAACCATGACTCGTCAGCCTCCACCACCACCCCAGGCCAACCCAACTTACCCCTGTACTCAATATACTCAGATCACACTTCCCTACAAAATGAAAACCAGTCAAAAACTGTCCTCTCACTCACACCAGTCTCATGCGCACAAAAACTGTGAGAGGATCTATAACAAAAATAATATGTCATCAACACAATCTCTCGCAAGCCCAACCTAGACCTCTCGAACCAAGTACCACGCCTTATGGAGTGTCATAAGTTATCCCTATGGCACTGCCACATGTAGCCGTCCCTGGTCTGAGACGCCGGAACTTTCGCCAACCATATTTCCTGCCGACACACGTTGCACCTAACCACTTCTGCCAGCAGCCCATACAATAACAAAAACTTTATAGGGGAAAAAGCACTGTCCCCCATTTCCACATGCAAACGAGAGCTGTTGAATTTATCCATCATATCCATACCTAACGAAAGCAGCCACAAATTAAATGAAACAAAGTAACACATGGCATACACCAAACAGCACTACAATAACTTGGACACAACAAAAACTAAATTGTTCACTCACTGAAAGCAATTCCTGTCGCGGCACACTCAAACTGATACCTTGCCGGACAAACAGCAATACCAGAATGAAGCCAATACACCACAAAACATGCAAACTGCAAACACACCACCAGGCGGCACCACCGACCGCAACGAAATGACAACTATAAATACCACACACATAAACTAAACTCCGCGTGGTCATGACGTCACATGCCACAACACCCTTACGTCATGGGTCAATGCGACGGGTGGGATTGGACGCCTCCATTGACCCAAAAAAGTTGCTACCTGCAGCCTTCAACATCCTCAACTGCTCTCAAAAAGTGCTCAATAGGATCTCTCTCACTTTATTGAAATCACTGTCACAAACAAATTGTTATCACCATTTTCAAACACCAGTAACTTTATGGTTTTGTTTTTAGATCTTGTACCCTTTTTGCCAAACTGTTCTGTAACAACAGATTTCTCAATGTTTCTGAAATTTATGTATTGCAAGTGTTCAGGGCATTATCCAGTGATCACAATACCTGAAAAGTGCCGTAAATAATGCACGTGTTATAAAACTGTGTTCATCGCAAGTGGCACTATGGTCAGACCTAACCTCATAATGATCCTGAAGGGAATACCATCCTTGTCTTACCAACACGCAAGAGTTGACACACACACACACACACACACACACACACCACACACACACACAAAATTGACATACTGCGCAAATATCCATTAAATTCCTTATATCACTGGAAAGCTGCTAAAATGTATTTTATGGCTGAATACCTCATTCATTTCTGTGTCATAATATGATGAGCAACATACACAAATAATTTCTCTTATTGGTATTATACACCGATGGAAAAAAATACACCATGAGGATGCAAATCAGGTTTGCTTTAAATACACGATGTAACGGCCACGAGCACCAGTTATCTTTGAGACTGGACATGGCGAGCTGATGTAAGTCAATAATGACTTTAAGACACCATCATCAATACCTCACTGAGTTTGAGAAGCTGAATGTTCCTTTTGCGATACAGTAGAAAAACTTGACAGGAATGTAGTCACTACACATGTTTCCTGGGAAGTGTGATCACAAGAATGTACGGTCACAAGAAGTCTGGGCTCTAAATGGCCACAAGGTGCTATCGAGAGAAGACCACCATGTTCGGCATATGACTCCAGTGCATTGTATTGCATATGCAGCAGCAATCTGAGCAGCAGTTGACAATACGGTTACACAACAAACTGTTACAAATCTACTACTTCAAGGACAGCACAGAGCCAGATGCCCTACAGTGTTCATTCCACTGGCACCAAACCACCACCATTTGCAGTCATATCAAGCAATAACTCAATGGAGGGCAGGGTGGAAGTCTTGTGTTTTCTGATGGAAGCTGTTTCTGTCTCGGTGCCAGTGATGACCATGTTTTGGTTAGGACGACACCACTTGAGAGGCTGCAAGCAACCTGTCTGTGTGCTAGATGCACTGGACCTACACCTGGAGTTGTGGCCTGGGGTGTGATTTCATATGACAGCAGGAGCACTCTTGTGGTTATTCCGTGCGTACTGACAGAAAATTTGCACATCAATTTAGTGATTCAGTCTGTTGTGCAGCCATTCATGAACAGCATTCACTTTATGTAAAGAGCTTGGTTAATGACAGGCTAACCATTTGATCAATAAATTTGAATTACACTTAGACACTACTGTGCTTTTACAATGCTGTCAGAAAATCAAATTTTGGCAGCCGAGTTCATTATATGAGGTTTAAAGATTCACTGTCAAATACATCAAACTCAATACGTGTCATAATTTCGAAGACTGTGACGTGAAACCAAAAGTGTAGTGTTTTTCTGTTATTTACACATCATACCTATTAATTGGAATCAAGGCAATTAATTTATTTCCAGATCTTCTAATTTGTACACCATACAACAGATCTGATATACAGATTTAATCTCCAGCTGAGACTAGAGTAGCATATGGAGTATACATAAAGTCAAGCAGCTCAAATAAATATCAGACACTACCTATAATTTGGAGAATTGTGCAGAGAACGCAAATATTAGTCTTACCACTGGGAAGCACTAATGGTGTTTGTAAGGCAATATGCATAACTGTGGTGACAATATCAGTTGACAATGGACTGTCATTAGATGCAAAGCAGGGGTACTTCTTGTGGTCCACATAATGTCCGTCCTTTCGGTCAGTGAAACAACAGATTTGCCATTCTTTATAGGCTTATGCATATTGACGCTGGAAGTGTACAGATGGGGTCTTCCAGGATAGGCTGTCACATCACAGTACATGACAATTATCGAAATGTGAGTGGATCATTAGTTTGATGTCCAAATACATGCAAGAATTTCTAGACATAAAAGAAACCAAGTATGGAGTCTCATTTGGCAAAATGTTGAGTTAAAAAAATCTTGAACGAAAATATAAATACCATATTACCTATATTGATGGGGTAGTTTCGCTCACTAGATGCAAAGCTTACAGATTCATTAAGAAACTTCCTTGCCAGTGTTGGCTGAGGTGGCCGAGCGTTGACATCCAACACCGTAAATCTTAAGTTTCTCACTGGTATAACACCACCTGATGGTTCTCGGAAATGGGCTGCAACATAACCGTTAACAACATACACAACATGTATACGGTCAATTGAAACTTGAGTATCACTGTAAACTAATTCAGATAAACTGTAAGCTGTTGAGGGCACACTTTATCGTTGTCACTATCACACCTGTAATTAACACAAACCTTCTGTATTCAATTTGCAAAACGGCTGAATCATTTCTGTGAATGATAAGTTGTTTTTCTGGCATGCCTGATCGACCAAGGGGCTACACATAGCTGCTATAAGTGGCGAAAAAGCATTCTGGATGAATTCATGGGGTGTCAACTTGCACTGAGCCATTTCGTAGCGTTAATGACAGTCGTCCCGGTAAATGACAGGTTATGGTATTACTTCGATCATGCCTTTCCCACCATAGTTCAGGTGCAGGTCTTTTCTTTTTGCACTTTCACTACTAACACTTTCGTATTATCCCTAACCCCCATTACTCCCATGTTTCACATTAACGTAGATTTGAACTATCTACAGTGTTTGTTGGTTTGTATCATTATCTTTGATGTATCTCAGCTGATTCGTCAAAGATAACGTTCGTGAAGTGTCCAAACGCGAGTCGTGTGGCAAGTAACGTGATATGCGTCGTGCGTGAATGGCACTGCATGTCATAGAAGTGTAGAGGAGTCGGAGTTGCGCTTCTTAGTGTAAAATTTTGTTACTGTAAAAATAAAATTCATTTTGCTTCTGTTCTAGAAATTTTTCATTATCCCTCTTTTCTGTGAGAGCGCGGTGCGACTGCTGTTTACGCACGTGACTTGGTATTTTGACGTTTATCGCGTTCGAAACGGCGTCGTGGTTGTGATAACATGTTTCATGTGTGCCATTATGCGTAAGCGATTGAGGCTTCTTTTATGTCTCCGTAACAGTTTTGTCGGAATTTCTATACAGGAAGCAAAAATGTCAGGAGTAAAACAGAAGCAAACACAATTTACTGTGTTCGTGGAGGGGAACATAGGGAGTGGAAAAACGACATTTTTAAACCATTTTGCGAATGATGATGCTTTAATCCTTTCAGAACCAGTGGAAAGATGGAGAAATTTAAGAGGACATAATTTGCTTGTTAGTGTGACTCAGTCAGACTCAGTTGCTTTACAAAAAATCTGATGTAATGTTAAACCTACGATGATGAATTTGTGTTTCAGGGTCTTTTGTACGAAAATCCAACGCGGTGGGCCCACGCTTTCCAATCGTATGTGCAATTAACTATGTTGGATTTTCATATGCAACGCTCGAATCATCGTCTGAAATTAATGGAAAGATCCATATATAGTGCGAGGTTAATAATTTGCAATTATTTGTTCACTTCCCAGTAGGAAATATTTGACAAGATTTATTAGACAAAATTTGATATTGCATCTAATTCATTTTGCACAGTCATGAAATAATCTTCTGTTGAACATCCATTTCTAGTCGCCAGAAGTACTGCTGTGCACTTTTTTGCCATTTGATGATGTGGTACTGCATATCTCCATCTGATGGCCATACTACAAGAGTATAACCTTTAAAAGCTAATGGGGAAAAAAAAATCATATGAGTTACCACAGCTAGGATGAAATCAAACAATTATTAACTTCCTTAGAACAGTGAAAATTTCTTCATGTTTTGTAAAAAATCATAAAAACTGTTTCATTGAATTTCAACTTTATCTGTACTTGTTGCTTGGTGGAAATGCTTTGTACACAAGGCTGTGTATTAATAATACTGTTGAGATGACATGGTTGGGATCACCAAGCAAGGTGATGCAGTAATTAAGACACGGGACTCGCTTTTGAGGGTGTGGTGCTGCATATATCCATCTGGCCATCGAGACATAAGCCACAATTTCCCTAAATCACTTTAGGCAAATGCCAGATTGGTTCCCTGGCAAGTAACATGGCTGATATCCTTCCACCACCCAACATGTTCTTCATCTCTAATAACCGTATCAAAGACTTGACATTAACACCTAAATGTCGGCAACATGTGAGAAAGAGGTTGATCAAGATTAGCAAACACTTTTGAATAAAGCTGTTTGGAATACAGTTCATACAACACTATAGTGCATCTGTGAATTTCCACATTTTGCAAATTTGATATCTAAGCAAAAGACTTGTCTTCTACAGACCAACATTCCATATTCTCACTCATGTGCACTCTTCATATGTATATGAGTAAGCTTCCAAAGGACATTCTCTCAAGCTTTTACCTCCAGCTACAACTTCTGCCCTCCATACTGACACACATGACAAGTTTTGCAACTGCCCCAAAATCTTATTATAGTTTTATTCTGACTTCATCCAGACTTGTTTCCAACTCAATCCATATCATTGCTTGCACATAATATATGCTCAGTCATTCTTTTGCATTATGGAATTACACTGATTTGAAATAGCTGTGCAAGATTTTAGAATTATTTCTTCTTTGTACACTTAGATCATCTGCATATCAGCTCAGTTTTCCCATATTATAATATCTTCTAAATATACAAAAATTTCTGTTCCTTATGACAATTTTTTCTCTGTTTCATTATACAGCTGCTATTCTTTTATCTTATACTAATTTAGCCCGTGTTGCTTCACTCGCACTGTGTGGTCTGCACAGATTTTTTTTGTTTTCATTTAGTCAAATGTTTATTTTGCTCACAAACAGCAACATCTAAACTTTGCATGCTAATTAAGGTCATAGAGGCAGTGATGTACTTCTGACAAAAAAAAAAACAACTTTAAAAATTTGTGACATGATAATAATTGTCATCCACTATTTCGACTCCTTAGAGGCCGAATTTCTGAAAAACACTGAAACAAATTCGTTTATTTCCAAACAAGAAGCTAAATATCAGTTTTCTTAGATCTAACTTAAAATGCTTTCACAATGAAATGATTTTATTAAAATTTTCATCCCATATTTAGTTCCATTGGGGGTTGAATTTCCAAAAACACTGAAACACATGTTTTATTATTTCTAACTGAGAAGTCAAATACTAATTGTCATATATCTTGCTTTAAAAATGTTTAATTGGTGCTTTAATGATGATTTATTTTCCAAAGCAGGTTTCACTCACTTTTTACCCCCTTATTGGCTGAATTTCCAAAAATACTGAAGCTCTTTTCTTTTTCTTTTTATAAAAAAAAGACTGGGAAGTGAAATATCTATGTTCATAGATGTAGCTTTGAAAATGCTTCAGTAGTTCTTTAATAATGATTTCTTTTCAAAAAAAACTATCACCAACTGTTTTACTCTTAGGGGTTAAATTTCCAAAAAAGCTGAAACATGTATTTCTTTATATTTGAGCATGAGATGTAATACCAGTTTTCGTAGTTCCAGCTTCAAAATTGCAGTTATAGTGACATATTTTCAAAAAACCTTTTGTTCTTTATTTCAGCCCCTTAGGGGTGAGGGGTCAAATTTTTAAAGAGCCCTTGTTTAACAATGCCTACAGTGTAAGATCAGCACCCGCTCTAAATTTCAAGTTCCTATACATGCTAGTTTGGGATGGGCAGTGAGCAGAAGCCAGTCAGAACGTTACCTTTTATACATAGAGGTTTGTTTTGCTCCAGTGAATCACAATGCATTGCTTAATATCGTATGCACCTTTTTCAGTTCATGTCGGTTCCTCAGCCCATTAATACTCATAGATCCATTTTAATGGTTTGTTCCCATTGCTGATAGTCACCAGCGGAGTATGTATACTTTATTAGCATGAGCATAACAGAAATTGTGCGACAAAAATTTGGGTCAAGCTAGTTAATATATAGTGACTGAAAGGCCATTAGAGCTTAAAAAGACATCTGCCTGCAAATTCGTATGTATGCTACGATATCGTGACTCCCTCTTGAGGGTCTCACAACTCTTTAGTGAGAATGTGTATGGTAAACACAGGACACCCAGCCTTGGCAGTACTATCTCCATTCTGCAAGCCTAATCTCGGACTGTTATATGCCCATAGGGGCATAGTTGATAATCACTGTGTAAGGTCATAGCAATTCTGGTGTGCATACATTTTGAACTCTTCAACACTGCCAGTTTCCGATTACTGTATACTCTGGGCATGTTTCAGTGACCATCAAGGGGCATCATGGTATAAAATAGCGTGCTTCAAAAAGCAATAATCTTGATTTAACTATCCGGCTTGTGATGATGGTAAAAACCACTGTAATGTTAGTGAATAAATTTCCAGTTTTGCCATGGTGTCTTCTGTTAATAAGCCAGTTATCAAGGTTTGATCCATAATCTTCCGGCATCACAATGTCAAACATAAGGCGTAACCAGCCTGTACGCCTAGCTGTAGTGTAACAAAATTAACATGATCAATTTTGAAAAGAACAAAATTATTTTTTATGCCAAAATTACAAGAAAAAGGGTGAACCATAAGGCAGTAATAACGCCAGACATTTTACCCCTTTCTGTGCCCATGATAGGGATAGGTTGAGTATAGGATAGTGTAAGTCTTCCTTTTTTCTCCTATTATATCATGAATGTCACTGTTGTTTTTAAACTGGTCCGTGTTGTTGAGAAAAAATTTCATTAGTGAGTAAATGTACTGTGAAGCTGTTGTAAGAATTCCCAGTCTTTTAAAAAGATGCCTGCAAGATGTGCGACTATGAACCCCACACATTATTCTAAACGCTTTCTGTTGAGCAGTGAATACTTCTTGTCTAAATGGTGAGTTAACCCAAAATATTATTCCTTATGAGATCAGAGAGTGAAAATATGCAAAGTATGTTGGCTTACTAATTTTTGTATCCCCAAAATTGGCAATTATTCTGATTACAAAAGTTGCTGAACCTAGTCGCTTTAGAAGATCCAGAATACAAATTTTCCATTTAAGATTCTCATCTTTATGTACACCCAAAAACTTAGTATGCTCTACCCTGTTTACTGACTTCTGTTGATGTATTATATTTATTGAAGGAACTGTACCTTTTGCAGCAGAGAATTGGATGTACTGTATCTTTTCAAAGTTTAGAGCAAGCCCATTTGCAGAAAACCAATTAATGACTTTTCCAAAGACCTTATTTGTATCATTTTCAATTGGAGTTCCCTTTTACTGGATTAATAATGATGCTTGTATCATCAGCAAACAGTGTCAGTTCACCTTCCTGTTTCAGATAGGAAGGAAGGTCATTCACATATATCAAGAACAGAAGGGGACCCATAACTGAACCCTGTGGAACACCTTATGTAATTTCACTCCAGTTAGATGAAGTGGCAAATTTATTTCAATCACTTGACCCATATAAGGAAACTTTTTGCTTCCTGTTCTGTAGGTATGACTTAAACTATTCATATGCTATTCCCTTTATACCATAGAATTGTAATTTCTGTAACATAATGTCATGGTTCACACAATGATATGCTTTGGACAAGTCACAGAAAATTCCTATGGGTGACATTTTACTATTTAAAGACTATATTACGTGGACAGTGAAACTGTATATTGTTGTCTCAGTGGAACAGCATGTTTGATTTACTAAGTGTCCCATTACTGTTGAGATGGCTAACCACTCTTGAGTCATTACTTTCTCAAAGATTTTTGAAAATGCTGTAAGCAAGGATACTGGCTGATAATTATTGACATCTGTGGTGTCCTCCTTTTTGTAGAGAGGCCTGACAATGACATATTTTAACCTGCCTGGGAAAATACCTTGAGTTAGTGATGCATTAATATGAGAGTCAGAACATCAGCTGTAATTGCTCCACATTGTTTTAATATCTTATTAGAGATGTCATCTATTCCAACAGAACATTTATTTTTCAAAGCTTTAATAATTTTACTTATTTCACAAGAGGTTGTTAGGTAAAAGTTAATCTGACTTAATTTTTTCAGAAGAGACTGGCTTTTTCTTTTGAGCTGTTCTCACCAATTTTTTCTCCTACACTTAAGAAATGGTTGTTAAATACATTAGCTACTTGTATACTGTTGGTTAGGATGGTCTTGTTCTCTTTAATGGTAATACTACCTACCCCAGTGGTTACTTTTCCTGTCTCCCTCCTAACAACATTCTGTATTGATTTTATTTTATTGCCAGAGTTGTTAATTTCTTCTCTAACATACATATTTCTTGATTTTCTTACAACTTTTCTCAGTATGTTACAATAATTTTTATAATCTAAAACTACTTCTGGATCTTTACTAGTTCTTGCTGTCTCAAACAGTTTTCTTTTCCTTTCTGAAGACACTTTAATACCTGTAGTAATCCAAGGTTTCTTTGAAAAGTGTGTGGTGTTACATTTAGTAATTTTCTTTGGGAAACAATGTTCAAAAAGGGATATAAATCTATCAAGAAATATGTTTCATATATCATTAGCATTTGGATCATTATATACTCTCTCCAACTAACATTTCTTAAGTTTTCTCTGAAGTGCTCTATAGATACCGGGTTGAGCAACCGCACACTTTTACTTAATGGTTTCTGAACTGTACACCCTGTTAGGTTTTGTAAGTTAATCAGTTGTTCATCATGGTCTTGACAATCTATTTACCACAGGGAAAGCATGTGTTTGTTTTACATACTCTTTCTGTACAAATACATCATCTATTAGAGTGCTCCCCCCTGCGGGTTAGGGGGTTACAATAGGCCCGCGGTATTCCTGCCTGTCGTAAGAGGCGACTAAAAGGAGTCTCAAACTTTTCGGCCTTATGTGATGGTCCCCTGTCGGGTTTGACCTCCATATTTCAAAATTTTTCCGAAGAGCGAGCCGATTGGGGAAGGGCGCCTTACATGGTGCACTGTATCTGTCGTGCATTGAGACCTTTAGTCGGCTTTCTCGTTGTTGCCATGGTGTCCCACTCGTTTTCCATCTCTTGGGCGAGGATATATCCCTGGGTGTGATTACCACGCTGCACTGTGCAGTGTTGCTTTTAGCTGCGATGACGACGACCTGATACTTTTTTGCACCTAAGATCCAGCACGGTAGCCAGTCCGTTGTGGTGGGGCCGCCATGTACCCTGTTGGTTGTAGCCCCCTGACAACACGGGGATCGCTCTACTGATGCCTGCGCCGTTAACTCCCCATGTATCCCAAGGAGTAAATGCCCATCTCCCTGGGGCATCAGGACTCCCGGCAATGGCCATCCTGGCAGGTGGCCTTTGCTGTGGCTGGGTGGCGCCCGTGTGGAGGGCCCTTGGTCGGAGTAGGAGGCATCAGGGTGGATGACACGCAATGAAGCGTGGCACATCTTCCCTTGCTGGTGGCCAGCCACCAGCAGTCTCTAAGCGTTCGAGGGCCCATTTTAAGGGTAACTTTTAGGACCCCAAATCGTTCCCCTCCCTGGCTACACCGTGGGAGGAATGAAAGGCATTGACTGAAAGTGAGACGTATTTGCCCAGGTATCTTGTCTGTACCAGAGCTGATGGGGAATCCTTTGTCCGTGAAGCCTCAGTTCTTTGTAGAGCATTTGGAGGACAAGTTTGGGGAGGTGGAGGGCTTGTCCAAAATGCAGTCCGGATCGGTGTTGATAAAAACGGCATCCTCCACCCAGTCAGGAGCCTTGCTCGCTTGTAATAAGCTGGGGGATGTCTCCATTACTATCACGCCCCATAAAAGTTTCAATATGGTCCAGGGCATTATCTTCCACGCGGATCTCCTTTTACAGTCCGATGACGAGCTGCGCGCCAACTTGGAGCGACGAGGTGTCCATTTCGTCTGGCGCGTCCACCGGGGTCCGAGGAAACATCAGGTTGCCACCGGTGCCTTCATCTTGGCCTTTGAGGGTGACACCTTACCTGAGAAGGTCAAGGTGATGGTGTACCGTTGTGATGTCAAGCCATATATCCCTCCCCCGATGCGGTGCTTCAAGTGTTGGAAGTTCGGCCATATGTCTTCACGCTGTGCTTCCTGCCTTGTATGTCGCGATTGTGGTTGACCATCCCATCCTGATAATCCCTGTGCCCTGCCTCCCATCTGTGTGAACTGTGGAGAACACCATCCGCCTTGCTCGCCGGACTGTCCAAGGAGTGGAAAATCATGGAAATCAAGACCCTCGACTGACTGACGTACACTGAGGCAATGCGGAAATATGAGCGGCTTCATCCAGTGCGTATGACATCTTTTTTGCCGCAACTGTCACTCCTGCTACAGTTCCATCAGTTCCAGTCAGCTCTCAGAGTCGAAGGCCCACACCTGCCCCTTTGATGGTGGGGGGCACTAAATTTCCTGTTGCTCCTGCTCCATCTACTTCAGGAACAACACCCCACCAACCATCGGGGACATAAGTTCCCCCTTCCCAGCCGGAGAAGCATAAAACTTCTTCGGCTCCACTCGCCAGGAAGGGGTCCCTTGGGGACCTCCCTTCGCATGTTCCGACCGGTACAAAAGCAGATAGCCCCAAATGGCTCAAATAACCACCGGTCCCTGGTCGTAGGGCCTTACGGTCATCGTCTGTCCCTGAGACTGACCCGGTGAAGCCCTCCCAGCCTGAACCACTGAAGGCACAGCGAGAGAAACAGAAGAAGAAGAAAGTCCCCAAGGCTAACGACATAGCGGTGGCACCCATCCCACCGCTTCCTACAAGCTCTGCGTCTGAGGATGAGGTGGAGATTCTGGTGTCTGCTGAGGACCTCAATCTTGCCAGTCCCTCAGACGCCATGGAAAGCACTATCCCAGGTGCTCAATCGGAGGCAGCAGGTGACCCAGCGGCGTAATCTGCCTTCCCAGTCCCGTCACGCCTTTCTCAGCCATGGACAACACCATCCTCCAGTGGAACTGCAGCGGATTCTTCCACCATCTAGCTGAGCTCTGCCAACTTATCAGTCTTCACCCTTTCCTCTGCATTGCTCTGCAGGAAACTTGGTTTCCGGCAATGTGAACCCCCGCCCTCCGTGGCTATCGTTATTATAAGAACCGGGCAGCTTATGAAAGGGTGTCTGGTGGCGTCTGCATCTATGTCCTGAACTCTCTTCACAGCGAGTCTATCCCTCTCCACACACCTTTAGAGTCTGTCCCTGTTCGGGTGTGGACGCCACAGGCTGTTACCGTCTGCAGTCTTTACATTCCACCGGATGGTGATGTCGCGCAACATGTCCTAGCTGCTCTGATAGCTCAATTGCCGCCATCTTTCCTGTGACTGGGCGACTTTAACGCCCATAACCATTTGTGGGTTGGGTCAGTGGCAGCACGTCGAGGTGCCATTGTTGAGCATTTATTGGCGCAGCTCGATCTCTCGATCTTAAATGATGGTGCCTTCACACACTTAAGTGTGGCGCATGGCACATACTCCGCCATTGACCTTTCCATCTGTAGCCCTAGCCTCTTACCGTCTGTCCAATGGAGAGTGCATGACGACCTGTGTGGTAGTGACCACTTTCCGATCTTTCTGTCACTGCCACAGAGTCAGTCTTCTGGGCGCCCTAGCAGATGGGCTATGAATCAGGCTGACTGGGACTTGTTCTCCTCCACTGCCCCTATTGAGCCTCTCATGCCATTGATGCAGTGGTTCAATCGGTCACCACTGGCATCGTTACTGCCGCCGAATCTGCCATTCCCCGTTCTTCTGGGTCCCCTCAGCGGCGGACTGTGCCTTGGTGGTTGCCAGAGATCGCTGAAGCGATTAAAGCTCACCGGCGGGCGCTCCAGCGTCACAAGTGACATCCCTCACTCGAACACCTTATCGCCTTCAAAGGGCTGCGTGCGCGAGCCCGCCGCATTATCTGCCAACGCAAGCTGGAGTGCTGGGAGCGGCATGTGTCCACCATTGGACTCCATGTCACTCCATCGCAGGTCTGGGCCAAGATTCGACGCCTCTATGGCTATTGGACCCCTGTCAGCATCCCTGCGCTCTCACTGAATGGAGCAGTTTGTACTGACTCCGACGCCATTGCAAACTGCTTGGCAGAGCACTTTGCCCTGAATTCCGCTTCTGCCAACTACCCCTTGGGCTTCCGCTCCATTAAAGAGCGGATAGAACGTCGGGGTCTTTCTTTTCGCACCCACCATCCTGAATTGTACAATGTTCCATTCAGTGAGTGGGAATTTTGCAGTGCCCTCGCCGCTTGTCCTGATACCGCTCCTGGGCCAGATAGCATCCACTCTCAGATGCTGAAACACCTTTCAGTGGACTGCCAGCAACGCCTCCTCAACCTTTACAACCGCATTTGGGTCAAGGGTGAGTTTCCGTCGCAATGGCGGGAAAGTCTTGTTGTCCCTATTCTGAAACAGTGGAAGAACCCTTTAGAGGTGGACAGCTACCTTCCTATTAGCCTCACCAACGTTCTTTCCAAGTTGCTTGAATGGATGGTGAGCCGGCGCTTGAATTGGGTACTGGAGTCTCGGGGCCTTCTGGCTTCGTCTCAGGGTGGGTTCCATAAAGGCCGCTCCACCGCCGACAATCTGGTGAGCCTGGAGTCGGCCATCCGTACTGCCTTTGCCCGCCGTCAGCATCTGGTCGCTGTCTTTTTCGACATGCAGAAGGAGTATGATACAACATGGCATCATCACATCCTTTCTACGCTTCATGGATGGGGTCTTCGGGGCCCTCTGCCGATCTATATCCGCAATTTTCTGTCGTATCATACCTTCCGCGTGCACGTCACGGCCTCATATAGTTCCTCCCAAGTCCAGGAGAATGGTGTGCCACACGGTTCTGTTCTAAGTGTCTATCTGTTTTTAATAGCCATTAACGGGCTCGCTGCGGCCGCTTCCCTGTATGCTGACGACTTCTGCCTTTACTACAGCTCTATTGGCATTGCAGCTGCTGAATGTCAGCTACAGGGCTCAATCTGCAAGGCGCAGTCTTGGGCTGTAGCGCATGGTTTTCAGTTTTCCACAGCAAGACCTGCGTTATGCATTTCTGCCGGCGACGCACTGTTCACCCGGAGCCGCGGCTTTATCTCGACGGCGAGCTTCTTACAGTGGTGGAGTCACATAGGTTTTTGGGGGTGGTTTTTGATGCCCGGTTAACTTGGCTGCCTCATATTTGGCAGCTTACACAGGCGTGTTGGCGGCATCTAAATGCTCTGCGATGCCTGAGCCACATCAGGTGGGGCGCCGACCGATCTACTCTCCTACGGCTTTACCAGGCGTTAATCCAGTCCCGTCTGGACTACGGGAGTCTGGCTTATGGCTCAGCATCCCTATCTGCGTTACGGCTGCTGGATCCAATCCTCCACAGCGGGATACGCCTTGCCACTGGTGCCTTCCGGACCAGCCCTGTGGACAGCATACTAGTGGAGGCTGGTGTCCCTCCACTGCGGTTACGACGCCAACAATTACTGGCTGCTTATGCTGCCCATGTTTTTAGTTTGCCCAGGCATCCAAATTATCATGTCCTGTTCCTGTAGTCAGTCGTCGATCTGCCAGAACGTTAGCCCCAGTCGGGTTGTCCGATCGCCGTACGTGTCAAACAGCTTCTTTCTGGGCTTGGGTGTTTCCCTGTACCACCTCCTTTCCGGGCACCTCTGCGTACACCCCCATGGTGTGTGCCTTGCCCTTGCCTTTGGCTCGACTTGGCACAGGACCCAAAGGACTCAGTCCCTCCGGAGGCCTTCCGACGCCGCTTTTATTCCATCCTGGTGACGTATCAGGGCTCTGGCGTTGTCTACACCGACGGTTCGATGGTTGCAGGTCATGTCGGTTATGCACTAACTCTAGGGGACCATTCTGAACAACGTTCGTTGCCGGCTGGCTGCAGTGTTTACACTGCTGAGCTGGTCGCCATCTTTCATGCCCTAGAGTATATCCGCTCCTGCTCAGGTGAGTCCTTCGTTATCTCTAGTGATTCCCTGAGCGGTTTAGGAGTTCTTGACCATTGTTTCCCTCGTTCTCGTCTGGTGATGGATATCCAGGAGTCCCTGCATACTCTCGCCTGTAGCGGCAGGTCTGTGGCCTTTGTTTGGACCCTGGGCCATGTTGGTATACCCAGCAATGAAACTGTTGACCGCCTGGCGAAAGAGGCCACCAGTGCACCATCTCTGGAGATTGGCCTCCCGGCGACTGATTTGCGGGCACTATTACGCCACAAAGTCTTCGGTTTATGGGACACTGATTGGCGCAACCTGCCCGTGCCAAACAAACTCTGCCGTATCAAGGAGACGACGACTGTGTGGCAGTCATCCATGCGAGCAAACCGCAGGGACTCAGTCGTCCTTTGTTGGCTCCGCATTGGCCACACCTGACTGACGCACAGTTATTTACTGTGTCGTGAGGATCCCCCTTTTTGTCGTTGTGGGGCGTCCTTGATGGTGGTCCATATTCTGTCGGAGTGCGCCCTTTTAACCGTGGTCAGGCAGATTTTTGCAATGCCTGACACGCTGTCTGCTCTTTTATCAGATGACTCTGCCATGGTGGACTTGGTTTTGTGTTTTATTTGGGCAGGGGGTTTTTATCCTTTAATCTGAGGTTTTTTTTTTTTTTTTTTTAGTGTTGATTCTGGCTTTTAGCCTCTGATTTTAAGCTGAGTTTTTAAAGTGTTCTTGGTGGTTGGCTTTTCCTCTTTTTTTCCTCTATGGTCGGCCAACCACCGTCACCCTGTGTGTTTTAATTTGTTTTGTCTGGTCTCTGTCAGAGTATTTCTTGTCCTGTTTCATCTGCTGTCTTTCCTGTTCGTTTTTTATTCTTTTCGGGTGGTTTTAGTTTTTTTTATGGAACAAGGGACCGATGACCATAGTAGTCTGGTCCCTTTAATCCCACAAACCAACCTATTAGAATGCTACTGTCCTGAGCTTAATGTGTAGGGAAGCTGATCACTGATCCTAAGTTATATGTTGTTAATAACACTTCTAGTTCACTTTTCCTATAAGAATTACTTAGAAATTTACATTGGAATCACCACAGATTAATAACTTCTTCTTTTTGTCTGACAGACAGCATGATAGGAAGTCAAACTTTTTTATGAACAGCTTCCAGTAATGCGAGCAACAAGGCCAATTTCATTTACAGTAATCAAGAGAGAGGAGGGATCCTTTCAAATCAGCTGTTAGTTTTCGCAGTATTTGGAAGCATCTGATGAAACTTTGAAATATGTCTTTGAAATGGCTTTATAGAGGTCTGTGCTGCTCTTAGATCAAGTGTTTAGAGTCTCTCTACAGCCGTCTGCTAAGGCAGCGAATCTCTTCATGTGCCTATTTCTGTCCAAAGCTCTCAATTTTGCTGTGCAACCTGATACCCATCTACTATAATTGCTGGGCAATAGGTCTCAGACAATAGCTGCTGAACTAGCTAGGCTTCCACTGCCTTAATGTCATCCTCATTTCTGATTTTCCCTCCACAGTGACACCACTGGATATCAGCACCACACACATGTCACATGGCAATGTACTTCACATTCAAGACACTTGTAGCAAAGTATTGCAACTCACCTGTGCCACACCATTCTCCATACACGCACCACAGGTCAGTATGTAAAATGGTGTTTCATACTGTAAGACGTTCAATCCAGCCTGCAAGTGCTTGTGTGCACATTACACTAGCCAAAACTCGAGCTCCCACCCATCACAGCTGGTGCACTTGAGTGATAACTGTATTCTGTTCCTGTGGATCTTCCTGGCCATTTTTCCCATGAGAGATGATCAATTCCACACTTTGTGTCAGTAAAAATTATGTTTGTGCTAGTAAATACTTGGCTACAAGTTAGTGCCTTTGTTCTGTGTCCCGTAACTGTGTGAAATTATTGCAGAAAATTTATTTTCTGTATGAGTCAGCACAAAGATACTGTTGTTATTGCTGCTCTTTTATTTAGTGCTAACATATCACCAAGTGACTTTTGCTAAAAACTGTTAAATTCTGAGATAATTTTCTGATATCATTCCATTGCTTCCTGTAATAATTTAGTTATTTGAATGAACTTGTTGTTTTTCTTAACCTCTTATGATCATTATTCATTGTGCAGTGCCCAATAAGCCATTTCTCATGCCTTCAACTTCAGCTAGTTATTGTCATTATTTTATTAAGTTAGGAAGGAATATTTTCCTACAGTGATGACTGACAATAAACTAAGGCGACTTAGTTTTCAAATTTGGTATGTTGTTGGTTGCCTCATTCCTTTAAACATGCATTCAGACTCCCACTCCTGTGCATCCCTCGAGCAAATTCCAGTTGTCATATGAACTCTGTCACACTAAGAATGTTTGCATGATGAATTATTTTTGTGCTGTGCATGCTATTGCACCGTGACCCATATTTTGTGCTTAATACCACAAGCTATTTCCCTTGTGTGCATTTTGTGTATTCACCTCCACACAACCTAACGACCATAAGACTTCCACCACTGGCCCAACCAGCAGCTTAACTCCCACAGTTGGCACTCCAGTATCCCCTGATGTCATCAGCGACCTAGTGCATGTCTCACAGAACTGCAATGTAAGCGTGCTTAGGCAGCTCATGGCGATACAGTGACTGGCAGCCCAGTCTCCACACTGATGCCCTCACCTACCTGTGCATATCTGGTATTCCACAAGGTCTTGAAGTGCCAAAACCCAAGCCCTCCTCCCACTGCCACTACTACATCCAGCTATGCCACAGCTCATTGCTGCCCTTCAGTCCCCAGAATCTGCACCTGTGATTTTCATCAGCATATGTCATCTTTGCTGGTTGCGACATCACCCATGACGACACCAAGTTTGCAATGGTGATCAGCAAGCTCAAGCTGATGTACACAGTGGAGATCTGCAGTGTCATCTCATCACCCCCAATCACTGACCGCTGTGAGACAATCCAGACACACACTTGTGCAACTCACGTTGTCTGAGATGCAGTGAATCTGGGTCATTCTTTTCCTCGAGCAGTTTGGGGACTGGCAGCCCTTGCAATTCCTGTGCCACCTCCAAAGCCCAATAAAGTCACACACAGTCTCCAATTGTTTCCTGTACAACATCTGGTGAGCTCGCCTTGTGTCCTGATACAGACAGCTGTGGTGTTGCATGCCGATTTCCCCCTTACTGACATTACCAGCCTCATTGACAGGGTACAAGAGACACTGACCTCCCTGCGTACTACTGCCGACACCTTCAAGCACCAGCTCCTGCCCTGCTCGGTTCCACTGGTCATTAACACTGATGATGACACCACCACGGAGTGACACTTGCCTCTCTGCCAAACCACAGCACAGCACCTAGCAACTGGAAGTATATGACATTCTTGTCTGTCTCAGCACTGACATGGCAATGCTTCAGGCTACGGTTGCTGGCCTGGATTCTGCCCACCACCAATTGCACAGCCTCATCTGTCAGCACAATGCCTGCTACCAACACTGCAGCTCCACTCACCTCTCTGATGCCTCCCACGACATGGCTGGTCTCTGCTACTACTGTGAACACCTTGGCCCAGATGCTACTAACTGATTTTGGGCCTCACTCTACCACTCCATTCCTGCTCATCAGTGGCAGAGAGTTGTCTGTCATCCTACAGTGACTCATACAGAATCCTGGCACTGTCTCAGTGATCCTCCTGATAACAACAAACAACCCTACAATTGCTTCCTGCAGCATTGTGTGTTTGCCCTCTGCCTATCACAGGACCTCCACTGGGCCTTCCCTGTCATGGACATCACTGACTTCATTATCAGAATGAACTTCATCGGGCACTATCGTCTCCTCCGTGATGTCACCAGCCATAAAGCAAGTGGCATACTTCGGCCCACATGCCAATCTGTTGGTGTAGTTTCCTGCTTTTACATATCCATCCACACACCTCCTCAAGATGTCTGTCATTCAACTGTCCATCACATCTATACCATTCCTGAACCGCCTGTCTTCTGCCGATCACTATCCCTACCAGCAGACAGTCTCAAGATTGCAAAGACTGAGTTTGATGAGCTGATCGCCATCAGCATTCTGCATCCTTTGAAGAGCTCGTGGGTATCTGTCCACCTTGTCAAGAACAAGGATGGCTCCTAACACCCATGCAGAAATTACCAGGTGCTAAACTCCTGTACCATTCCTGACTGGTAGCCAATGTCACCTCTATGTAGCTACACTGACTATAACACTTTGGCATGATCAACTGCATCAAGGCTTTCACCCAAACCACTGTTGCACCCAAGGGCATCCAGAAGACTACCATCATCATGCCCTATGGCCTGTATGAGAGTGCCTTTATGAACCGCCCAAATGTGGCAGAATTTCCTGGCCAGCGTCTTGTGAGGCTTGCCCTGGTATTTTGCCTACAATATCTTCATTTTCTCCTCAACGCCTGAATAACACTGTGAGCACTTCTGCATAATCTTTGAAAGCCTCCAGGACACCAGCATCATTGTCAACACAGCAAACTGAATTTTTGGTGTCATTGAAGTGGTATTCCTGGGCTATACCATCTCCTCCACAACTTCTCATTCCCTGCCCGGCAAGGTACAAGCCAGCCTTCAGTTTCTGCATCCTGAGACGTTCAAAGACCTATGGCATTTCCTTGGCACATTAAACATTTTCTGCTGCCATCAGAGGAATGCCATTGCTATGCAAGAGGCACCAACTGATGTCCTTCACGACGTCTAAAGAAAGCAGTAGAAGCCAGTGCCAAGGACACCACCAATGGAAGACAGCCTTGCTGTCATCATGTTTGACTAGGGAGACGCTACCCTGCTTGCCCACCCCCACCCCTACCCCCACCTCCACCCCCACCCCCACCCCACTGCCCCACTTGCCATCATGGTTGATGGCATACATATCCCCATCACTGCATTCCCAGTCATAAGGTGGCACTTCACATGTGTTCATATGTACGTCGTCAGCTCTCAGCCTTCCTCTGACAACTGCCGCTGCATCCTCACCATAGTGGAAAGTTTCATCCACTGGCCTGAGGCAACACAAATACCCAACATCACCACCTTTACAGTAGCCACTGCTTTCATCTCCATGTGGATTACCTGTTTCAGTTGCTAGTGTCACATCACAATGGACCATGACTGTCAATTAACATCTGCCCTTTTTTGCGCACTGAGGAGCCTCTGTGTGGCTGACCTGCACTTGACATAGAGTTTTCATCCAGCTGCCAGTGGTATGGTGGATCAGCTCCACCATGCCTTGAAGGCTGCCCTTGCATGCCTCAACAGCAGGTGGATTGCTGCCCCGACTCTGGAACTTATTGGCCTCAATGTCACTCATAAGGCTGACCTGGAGACGTCAGCCACTAATGTTCTCTGTGGCTGCTTACCCTGCTGGGCAACTTCCTGGAGCTCACTCACCTACCACAGATAAGGCCATGCCTGAGCTCATCACCAGCTTGCAGTACTGCATGGCTTGCCTGCAACCGAAACCAGCTCCAGTGCCACAGCAAATGCAGGACATTCATTCACATTGGCCTCTCCTCATGAACCTATGTCTTGCTGCACATCAATGCTTAGCAGCAGACACTTTGCTCCCACTAGGTCCTACGGCGGGACTTCAAAACGTTCATCCTACTTCTTCACAGCACCCTTCCCAGCATCTCAATCGACAGGCTGAAGTCCACCTATATGCTGCCTGAACTGAAACAACTCAGCCATCCACCATCATTGTCAACCACTGTCATTGCCAACTCTGCTCAGTACACCCCCTCACACCTTTCCCTCACTGCCCCCCTCCCCCAAAAAACCACAGCCTACTGTACCATTGCTGAGGAAGCAGCCAGAAACCAACCAAGCTACCCTGGCATTGCCCCCATGATGCGACCCTGACCCACTGGTCGTTGACAATGTAGGTGGCAGCACCTCCAACATACGGAACACTCATACGTTTGCCATTCGACTTGTACTGCAGCCTACATCTGATGTAGTGATTTCACCTCTGCTGTCGCCAACAGCCAACTGTGTCATTGCCCCCCCCCCCCCCCCCAATGCGACTCCAGCCCCTTTGCTGCACCACCATCTGATGCACTGGCTTGACACTACAGACACGTGGCCACCCCACTGGTACTGCCCTCATTGATCACCACCTTTCTCCTCCTCCACCCTTGTAAGAGGGATCTGGGTGGTAGCCCTTCACCATCCATCAGTCTTAGCAGTCCAGCCCCATTCCATACATGCCTGTCTCAAGGTGGACATGTGTTAAGGCCCCAGTTTTCTTTGTGTGTGCCTACTTCCACCCAAAGCTCTCGATTCTGCCACGTGAGCAGACACCCATCTGTGGTCGCTGGCTATGGGACCAAGACCATAGTTCTGGAGATAGATAGGCTTCCACCTGCATGTTGCTGTCCTCAGTTACAATCTCCCCTCCATGGCGACAAAATTGGATTTTGGCCCCACACATGTACCATGATGGACACAGCAAATGATGACACACTTCATATCTGAGATGCTTCTTGCAACTTGGAATGCAAAACATTGCTTTGTGCCGCAAGGCATTAAATCTGACTAACAAGTGCTAGTGCTAACATGAGTATTAGCAGAGATTCAAAATCCCCCCATCACTGAAGTACGTATACATGATAACATTGTTCCATTCCTTTGGATCTTGTCCTGGCGATTTTTCCCACAAGACTCTATTAATTCATAAAGAATTTATTATCTTAGCAAGTCAGCACTGAGGACACTATTCTTACCCCACCACCCTTTTAGTTGATGTTGACAGATCACAAGTGACTTTCACTTACAGCTATTAAATTTTGAGATCATTTCAGAGTTGCCTGTAGTAATTTAGTTATTTAAAGAAACCTGTTGTTTTTCTTAATCTCTTGTGAACCTTATTCATTATGCAGAACCACAGGCTACAATTGTCCCAATATGGAAAGTGCAGAAGAAGATGATGATGGATGTCAGTGATATTGGACAGTTATTTTGTGTATCCCTTCTGCTATCCTTTCTGTAAATGGGTGTGACCTGTGCTTTCTTCTAAGTTCTGGGCACAACTTTTTGTTCGGGGGATCTCTGTCAGATTATAGTTAACAGAGGAGGAAAACTGCTCACTTTAAACCTACTTTTTATAAAACCATATCCACTTTTAACAAACTGATAAGTTACTGTAGATAGTTGTTTGTCTCCAATAACAGCTGACCTGTTATGGAAGAATTTGAGGTTAAAGTATTTCAGTCACCTGTTTTGATCACACTTTCAATATTTATTCTTATAATTCATTGTTTCTTTGCATTTGCTTCATTGCCACCCCTGCCAGTTGGTGCATAGAAATCATCATTTAAGAAAGAAAATTACAATTGTAACTTTTTTATATCATAAGATGGCTTTGTCTTGTACACGTGTGCAACCAGTTTACATAAAACTTTCTTAAACTTTGCATGTGACTTTATTATTTGGTAAAAGTAAAGGTAGCTCAAGTTATCTTTAGCGCCCCCTCCTTGATGTTTTTCTGTATCTGTCACTGCCTTGGGCCATGACATGTTAACCAACACATACTTACCTGTATTTATGAGCAACGAGCTGGAATAACCTATCTCATCATACAGTCAACTACAGCCACTCATTCATAGAATGCAAACTATATCACTTCCAGGGACCTTGTGTTCAAATCTTACCACCCCACTCTTGAACTGCTCAGAGTGGATAATTGAAGAAGAAAATCCACTGCTGCTTATTTTAACCTGCTTGACATTTAATCTTGTGAACAGCAAGGAGATATGATGATAATAACTATGGTGATTCTGCTGTCCAATGTTGGTTGTGTGTCATTCAAGATTGGTAGTCTATTTATGAAACACTAAATGATATATGTCATCCATCCTCTGGCATGAGTCCACACATTGCTGAACTTCATAAAAGAATACCTTATACAAGGGAAGTGGCTACGTATAGAGAAATTGATGTTAAGTTCTAAGCTCTATAAATTAAATAAATTGTGTTAAATAGCTCTTTCAGTGTTGTGCAACAACAGTAGATTCAAAACAAAACAAGCTGGCTGTACTGGAAGTTTGGAAGCCACTTGCAGGAAATGCATTATGTTCATTAGACAGTTCAATTGTGTAATGTTTATAAAGTAAAGTCAACTTCAGTAGAGAATCATTATTTATAGAGATGTAACTCTTGATATTCTGACTGATAATTCTGATCACAGACACCTAAATTTGTCAATGTCCAAATCAATGGTTTGATTGAGATGTTTAGAGAAAACTTGCAGGAAGAACACTAGGAAGATGCTTACAAAGCAGACAGATTTGATGAAGAAAGTAACTGTATCTTAAAAGTATTTGTTTAGACCATCTGTACAATAACACAAAGGTAAAATTAAAGCACGATAAACAATTGATAACTAATCAGATTAAAGTGTCTTGTATCAGAAAGAGAAATCACTACAAGCTACTAGTGAAAGTTAAAACTCCATTACAATATTGTAAAATACTGCTGTCACATAAAGAGAGCATAACATGTTGTGCAGTCCTGGGTGGAATACAGAGTTGCGCATCATTTGTCTGGCTCTTAAAATATATGCAATACAAGACAGTCTTTGAGTAGTCCACTAGCACATAAACAAGACCACTGGGGTTAGGGATGGTGTCAGCTGAAGTGGGTAAGAGGAACAAGGAGACAGGGAAGGAAGAAAGGGTTGACTGGAAGGGAGTGATGGCTGAGAGGAGAGGCAGAAAGAGAACAGGAATGTGGTGCCAGTGGCTCGGACAGGGGACATTGTGTATGGGAAGAGAGAGAAAGCAGTGTTGTGGGTGTAGACTAGTGGAATTAAGAGGGAAGATTGGTTTTGGTGCTTATTTAGATTTAGGTGAGGGACAGGTACATCCAGAGACTGAAGCCAGGGGGACTGTAAGATTGAAGAATGTGTTGTAAGATCAAATCTAATCTACGTAATTGAGAGTAGCTGGTATTTGGGGAAAGGGGGGGAGGGGGTGCTGTTCAGATGGCATTATTAACCAAGCAATTATTGGAATGAAAGATCCATTCTGGAAACACTCCCTTAGATGGAGCTTAAGGCATTTCTCCACAGCATCTTTTCTTCCAGGAGTGCAAGTCCCACAAAATATGAGGTAGATCTGTGAAGTCTGGAAGGCAGGAGAGAGCTACTGGCAGAAGTAAAGTTGTGAGAGTGGCTTGTATGTCATGCCTGGATAGTTCAGTTGGTACCAGTCCATCACAGTTTTAATATACCAGAGATTGTCAGAGCATTACAAACTCAATTACAGAGTGAAAATTACATTCATTCACAAACACTCTTTGCAAAATTATTTCTATTGGTATTCTACTAAATTTTCTTTTGATAATGTGAATGAGTTGGCATTTATGATTATGTGAAACTATACTTTTCCCATAGCTGAATGTGACTGATGGGGGTGATTTAATGGTGCCATTTGACCCTGTTGTTATGGGATTCACTTGTATTTCACAATGTGCTTCTATTTGCAAAACACTCTCGACTGCAGCGTTGATTAGTTTGCTTTTCTGTTTAGAAAGAAAGGAAGATCAACATTTAACAACCCATTAACAATGAGACCATTAGAGATGGAGAGCACTTCAGATTGAGGAAAGATTGGCAAGGAAATCAGCTGAGTCCTTTTCACAGGAACCATTCTGGCCTTTACATGAAACATTTTAGGAGTAGCACAGAAAACCTGTGGCTGGACAGAGATTTGAACTACTGTCCTGAATGTGTGTCCAGTGTTTTATCAGTGTGCCACCTCAGATGATTTTTATATTGAATCTATTTTTGCTTGTTATCTATTCAGACTATCATAAATTCAACATGTATCATTTCATGTGTTGTATCACCATTTGTGTTTATTTTGGGTACCAGCAGGTCATTTTAATTTCTTTAAAGTTGCATAAGATGGGTCTTTGTGAAATTAAGACACTGTCAGTTGCAAACCAACTCTAATGCTGTTAGGATATAATCTGGACTGCGTTTTGTGTGTTTGTATTTGGGAACTTGATTAGTATGCTACTTTTAAACAATCAGGTTAAGTTACTAGAAGGTCATTATTGTACTGAGGTCAAGTACAAGAGTGGACTTAATACCAAACCATTTGGGACCTCACATTTTTTATTCCCCCATTCTTAGTTTATTTTTATTCACATGGTATAAACAGTCAATCTGACCCTCTGTTTTCAGTTATGATTATTGACACCAACTGTGCAACAAGAATGCTGTTAAAGCTACAGTATTCTGGTTTCCAAAGCAGGATGTTATGGTTCACACACTCAAATTCCTTGGCAAAGCTGCAGAATATATCAGTGTAATGATTTTTGTTGTTCCCATCAGCTAGGACTTCATTTGTTAGATCGTATTGAGCCTTATCTGTAGAGAATCCTCTGCAAAACCTAAACTGAAAGGCAATTAGAATGTTATTTGTGGCAAATGCATCAGTATTCAACTGCAAGCAGCTTTCTCAGTTACATATATATTCTCTTATATTTTCTTAGATGATGTTTTTGTGTGACTAGACAGGCTGATGATTCCATATTTTTTGATAAATTCTTTTGAGGTTTACCCCATATCTTACTTCATTGTTAAATAAGAACAATAAATCAAATCTGGACATCTAGACTGATGTACAGTGGTACTTTTCAGGTAGACAAACATTTTTATGGACAGTATTTTGATTGCTAGTACAGTAGACATTTTCATTTGATAAGCACATGTGGTAACCACAATCACAGAACCTGAAGAAGATATATCAGTTGTCAAAAAACTGTGCAGAAATTTGACATCAGCAACATTGTTGGATCCAAAATTATACCATCAACCAATCTTGCTGAGAAAACCTCAGAAATTAAAAGTCCTCTGTGACTTGTTAACTTCCCTCTTCTTCACTTTTAACTTGTCATGTTACCAGAGCTCATATACTGTTACCAGATCTCATATACTAGTATTTCATTTTTAGTTAATGTCTTCTCTCATCTTACAGTATCTCCCCCCAATTTAGGACCTTAGTGACCTCCACTGTTTGTTGTCATTTCCTATTCCTCTTCCACTCTTTTGCCAGTCATAGTACCCATGGTTAAGAAACCTTGTACGTGACTCTGTGTAACCACTTGCTCCGAGTGGGGTAGTTCAGTGGTTAGCACACTGGACTGGTATTCGGAGGGAGGGAGGGGGGGGGAGGAATGACAGCTCACATATGCAGCCATCCTGATTTAGGTTTCCTGTGATTTCTCTAAGTCACTTAAGGCAAATGCCAGGATTGTTCCTTCAAAAGGGTACAGCCGCTTTCCTTCTCCATCCTTCCCCGATCTGAGCTCATGCTCTGTCTCTAAAAAAACTCATTGTCGACAGGGCGTTGGACACTAATCTCCTCCTCCTCCTCCTCCTGTAACCAATTGTGGATCTGCTTGACATATAGTTTTTTTTAAATCCAGATGTGTGCGCTTGGAAAATGTAGAGTCAGTGAGTGTTGAAAATGAATATTGGACAAGGAAATCATGGCCAGAGACAAATTATGTTAGTGAAGTAAGAATATGCCCAAAGCATATTGTTGTAATATCACTGGCGAGAAAAACATAAGAATTGCTGTTGTGTAAGCGGTTGTAAATTGTAACAGATTTTTGAAACATGATTCATATTGTTTAATTGCTGGAGCACCCAGTTACATTCGACACTTCACATGGTGCTACAAATAGACAATAACTAAGGAACTTTTTGTCTACACTGTATGCATTACCAAAGATACATATTCAAATATACTCGAAGATAATACATATACACACTTACAAAAGAACAATCAGAGATAATAAGTGCAAAAAGCTATACTATGCAACAATTACTAGTGATGGTGGTATTTTCAATCAAGAAAGTGAAATGCGTGTAATGATTATATAATTTTTCGTAAGGACTGATACACAAAACCTGCACTAAGAAAGTGTTTCTGTATCATATTTATTCGCACATTGTGATCTGCAAATCCCTTCATGGGAGAGAGCTTTTAGGGATGAGCACAAGTTACCCATTTGCAGCCCATGAATAAATGTACGAAGAAAAATATAACAATTTATTTCAAAATCTAGCTTTACTGTCACAAAATGCAATAATATGATATAACAACAATAGAATTTTAATTTCATAATATTAAGTTGGTGCATAAGTTCATAGCATTTTGTATTGCTTGTTGGTGTTCAGGTTATCAATTGTCATTTTTTGTTTGTAGTTCACTGTTGCTATTTAAGTTTACAATTTGCCATTTTGTCATTTGGAGGTAGTGATTGGAGCTGTGGATGCTATAAAATTGAGTGCCATGTGGAAAAATAAGAACATTTCTAACATATTCTTCAGTTTGAGTTCAGTAGAGGGGAGACAGCAGTGGAGTCAGCCAGAAACATTTGCACTGTGTATGGGAATAGTGCCATTGGACAGAGCATGGCAAGAAAATGTTTTTCTCAGTTTAAATATGAACACTTTGACATTAGTGACTCTTCATGTTCAAGAGGACCTGTAGGGTGTTATGAAGGCCATTTTCACACATTAGTACACAATCTACATCTACATCTACATGACTACTCTGCAATTCACATTTAAGTGCTTGGCAGAGGGTTCATCAAACCACAATCATACTATCTCTCTACTATTCCACTCCCGAACAGCAAGCGGGAAAAACGAACACCTAAACCTTTCTGTTCGAGCTCTGATTTCTCTTATTTTATTTTGATGATCATTCCTACCTATCTAGGTTGGGCTCAACAAAATATTTTCACATTCGGAAGAGAAAGTTGGTGACTGAAATTTCGTAAAAAGGTCTCGCTGCGACGAAAAACGTCTATGCTGTAATGACTTCCATCCCAACTCGTGTATCATATCTGCCACACTCTCTCCCCTATAACGTGATAATACAAAACGAGCTGCCCTTTTTTGCACCCTTTCGATGTCGTCCGTCAATCCCACCTGGTAAGGATCCCACACCGCGCAGCAATATTCTAACAGAGGACGAACGAGTGTAGTGTAAGCTGTCTCTTTAGTGGACTTGTTGCATCTTCTAAGTGTCCTGCCAATGAAACGCAACCTTTGGCTCGCCTTCCCGACAATATTATCTATGTGGTCCTTCCAACTGAAGTTGTTCGTAATTTTAAGACCCAGGTACTTAGTTGAATTGACAACTAAATTGAACTATTTATCGAGTAATCGAATTCCAACGGATTTCTTTTGGAACTCATGTGGATCATCTCACACTTTTCGTTATTTAGCGTCAACTGCCACCTGACACACCATACAGCAATCTTTTCTAAATCGCTTTGCAACTGATACTGGTCTTCGGATGACCTTACTAGACGGTAAATTACAGCATCATCTGCGAACAGTCTAAGAGAACTGCTCAGATTGTCACCCAGGTCATTTATATAGATCAGGAACAGTAGAGGTCCCAGGACGCTTCCCTGGGGAACACCTGATATCACTTCAGTTTTACTCAATGATTTGCCGTCTATTACTACGAACTGCAACCTTCCTGACAGGAAATCACGAATCCAGTCGCACAACTGAGACGATACCCCATAGCTCCGCAGTTTGATTAGAAGTCGCTTGTGAGGAACGGTGTCAAAAGCTTTCCGGAAATCTAGAAATACGGAATCAACTTGAGATCCCCTGTCGATAGCGGCCATTACTTCGTGCGAATAAAGAGCTAGCTGTGTTGCACAAGAGCGATGTTTTCTGAAGCCATGCTGATTACGTGTCAATAGATTGTTCCCTTCGAGGTGATTCATAATGTTTGAATACAGTATATGCTCCAAAACCCTACTGCAAACCGAGGTCAATGATATAGGTCTGTAGTTAAATGGATTACTCCTACTACCCTTCTTGAACACTGGTGCGACCTGCGCAATTTTCCAATCTGTAGGTACAGATCTATCGGTGAGCGAGCGGTTGTATATGAGTGCTAAGTAGGGAGCTATAGTATCAGCGTAATCTGAAAGGAACCTAATCGGTATACAATCTGGACCTGAAGACTTGCCCGTATCAAGCGATTTGAGTTGCTTCGCAACCCCTAAGGTGTCTACTTCTAAGAAACTCATGCTAGCAGATGTTCGTGTTTCAAATTCTGGAATATTCCATTTGTCTTCCCTGGTGAAGGAATTTCGGAAAACTGTGTTCAATAACTCCGCTTTAGCGGCACAGTCGTCGATAACAGTACCATCGGCACTGCGCAGCGAAGGTATTGACTGCGTCTTGCCGCTTGTGTACTTTACATACGACCAGAATTTCCTCAGGTTTTCTACCAAATTTTGAGACAATGTTTCGTTGTGGAACCTATTAAAGGCATCTCGCATCGAAGTACGTGCCAAATTTCGCGCGTCTGTAAATTTTAGCCCATCTTCAGGATTTCGCATTCTTCTGAACTTCGCATGCTTTTTCCGTTGCCTCTGCAACAGCGTTCGGACCTTTTTTGTGTACCACGGGGGATCCGTTCCATCTCTTACCAATTTATGAGGTATGAATATCTCAATTGCTGTTGCTACTATATCTTTGAATTTGAGCCACATCTCGTCTACATTCGCATAGTCAGTTCGGAAGGAATGGAAATTGTCTTTTAGGAAGGCTTCTAGTGGCACTTTATCCGCTTTTTTAAATAAAATTATTTTGCGTTTGTTTCTGATGGATTTGGAAGAAATGGTATTGAGCCTAGCTACATTGACCTTGTGATCACTAATCCCTGTATCAGTCATGATGCTCTCTATCAGCTCTGGATTGTTTGTGGCTAAGAGGTCAAGTGTGTTTTCGCAACCATTTACAATTCGCGTGGGTTCGTAGACTAACTGCTCGAAATAATTTTCGGAGAAAGCATTTAGGACAATCTAGGAAGACGTTTTCTGCCTACCACCGGTTTTGAACAAGTATTTTTGCCAACATACCGAGGGTAGGTTGAAGTCCCCACCAACTATAACCGTATGATCCACACCACTCGAGAACTGGCAAATGTGATGAACTGTGATCATTCCACCATCATGCAGTATTTGCATACAGTGAGGGGGGTTCAGAAAGTGGATGTGTGGATACCATGAGCTCTAAGCCAAAATCACACAAATCAATGGGTGGCCATACGAGCATACCTGCTTGCTCATCATCAATTGGCTCATGAACAACACTGACCATTCCTATCATGTATCATTACTGGTGATGAGAAATCGTGTCCTTACACTAATGTAAGGCAAAGAAAGGAATGGTTGAACCCAAATGAAGCAGCAACTCCTTGTACAAAGACCTGCACACCTCCACAAAAGATAATATTGTGCATCTGGTGGAATGGCGACAGTGTGGTGTGCTGCGAATTGCTTGCCTGAGGTGTAACGTCACTGCTGAGATTTCTTGCCAATAACTGAGATGTCTGGCAGACACAATCCATGAACAACAACCAGGAAGACTGTGCGAAGTGATGCTATTCCACAATAATGCCCACCCACATTCTGCTAGACTGACAAAAAACAGAGTATACACGAGCCGGGTTGGGAAGCCATTCTCCCTTCATTTTATTCACCTGATCTTCCACATTCAGATTTTCATCTTTTCCACTCTTTATTAAACAATCTTCAAGTAAATTCCTTTCTGAATGAAAATGTGCTCTGAACATGGCTTGACAAGTGTTTTGCCTCAAAACCACTTGATTTCTGTAGTTGCAGAGTCGAAGAATTAAGACCAGCATTGGTAGATTGGTGTAAATAGTGAAGGAGAATATTTTATTGATGACTAAAATTTCTGTTACGTGTACCTGTTTTGTCTATTCAACTTATGGAAAAACGCTATGAACTTAGGCACCAACCTAATATTTTGTGTGGTCTTAAAGTGAAAACACTGGGCCATTATGATGATTTTAATGGCTACATTTTTTTTTTGGAAGTCTGTGAAACAATTCTTTGTATTCGTTATACACATATTTACATTGCATGTTTTACGCACTGAGACTGTGAGTGAGGTACTTAATCAGTACTACAGTGTATACATCTTCAAAGTAGTCATTGTTCCAGCACACTGGATGCATTGTCAGAATGTTTTTCTTGTGCAATGAATGGTTTGAATCAGTTCTGCTGGATCTGAGACCTCTTGTTGCTAAGAGTTTAAGAAGATACTCCAACTGCACCAGCAGTAAAAAGTGTCTGAATTGCTTCAAGGATATTTACTCATGATTGCAATGTTCATTACAAATGAGTGAAGGCATTTACAACAGTGACACCTAGAAAATGTCAGAAAATTCTGTGCTGCTAATTTTTCTGTATCAGTCTCATAGATTGATTTTAACATGTTTGATTTGCCTACAAGTCACATTCAAGCATTATAATTCTTTACAATATCTGGGAAAGAAATTTCTACATAGGAACCGTCTTTACATTTCTGATAAGCAGTGCATATGTTTTCAAGAGGATGTCATCAGAAGGAAGAAAAGTGGCCTTCTACGGATCGGAGCGTGGAATGTCAGATCCCTTAATTGGGCAGGTAGGTTAGAAAATTTAAAAAGGGAAATGGATAGGTTAAAGTTATATATAGTGGGAATTAGTGAAGTTCGGTGGCAGGAGGAACAAGACTTCTGGTCAGGTGACTACAGGGTTATAAACACAAAATCTAATAGGGGTAATGCAGGAGTAGGTTTAATAATGAACAGGAAAATAGGAATGCAGGTAAGCTACTACAAACAGCATAGTGAATGCATTATTGTGGCCAAGATAGATACGAAGCCCACGCCTACCACAGTAGTACAAGTTTATATGCCTGCAGATGACAAACAAATTTAAAAAAATGTATGATGAAATAAAAGAAATTATTCAGATAGTGAAGGGAGACAAAAATTTAATAGTCATGGGTGACTGGAATTCGTCAGTAGGAAAAGGGAGAGAAGGAAACATAGTAGGTGATTATGGATTAGGGGTAAGAAACGAAAGAGGAAGTCGCCTGGTAGAATTTTGCACAGAGCACAACTTAATCATAGCTAACACTTGGTTCAAGAATCATAAAAAAAAGGTTGTATACATGGAAGAATCCTGGAGATACTAAAAGGTATCAGATAGATTATATAACGGTAAGACAGAGATTTAGGAACCAGGTTTTGAATTGTAAGACGTTTCCAGAGGCAGATGTGGACTCAGACCACAATCTACTGATTATGAACTGTAGAATAAAACTGAAGAAACTGCAAAAAGGTGGGAATTTAAGGAGATGGGACCTGGATAAACTGACCAAACCAGAGGTTGTACAGAGTTTCAGGGAGAGCATAAGGGAACAATTGACAGGAATGGGGGAAAGAAATACAGTAGAAGAAGAATGGGTAGCTTTGAGGGATGAAGTAGTGAAGGCAGCAGAGGATCAAGTAGGTAAAAAGACGAGGGCTAGTAGAAATCCTTGGGTAACAGAAGAAATATTGAATTTAATTGATGAAAGGAGAAAATATAAAAATGCAGTAAATGAAGCAGGCAAAAGGGAATACAGACGTCTCAAAAATGAGATCGACAGGAAGCGCAAAATGGCTAAGCAGGGATGGCTAGAGGACAAGTGTAAGGATGTAGAGGCTTATCTCATTAGGGGTAAGATAGATACTGCCTACAGGAAAATTAGAGAGACCTTTGGAGAAAAGAGAACCACTTGAGCTCAGATGGAAACCCATTTCTAAGCAAAGAAGGGGAAGCAGAAAGGTGGAAGGAGTATATAGAGGGTCTATACAAGGGCGATGTACTTGAGGACAATATTATGGAAATGGAAGAGGATGTAGATGAAGATGAAATGGGAGATATGACACTGTGTGAAGAGTTTGACAGAGCACTGAAAGACCTGAGTTGAAACAAAGCCCCTGGAGTAGACAACATTCCATTAGAACTACTGACAGCCTTAGGAGATCCAGTTCTGACAAAACTCTACCATCTGGTGAGCAAGATGTATGAGACAGGCGAAATACCCTCAGACCTCAAGAAGAATATAATAATTCCAATCCCAAAGAAAGCAGGTGTTGACAGATGTGAAAATTACCGAACTAGCGGTTTAATAAGTCTCGGCTGCAAAATACTAATGCAAATTCTATACAGACAAATGGAAAAATGGGTAGAAGCCGACCTTGGGGAAGATCAGTTTGGATTCCGTAGAAATATTGGAACACGTGAGGCAATACTGACCCTACAACTTACCTTAGAAGGTAGTTTGAGGAAAGGCAAACCTACTTTTCTAGCAATTGTAGACTTAGAGAAAGCTTTTGACAATGTTGACTGGAATACTTTCTTTCAAATTCTGAAGGTGGCAGGAGTAAAATACAGGGAGCGAAAAGCTATTTAAATTTGTGCAGAAGCAGATGGCAGTTATAAGAGTCGAGGGACATCAAAGGGAAGCAGTGGTTGGGAAGGGAGTGAGACAGGGTTGTAGACTCTCCCCGATGTTATTCAATCTGTATATTGAGCAAGCAGTGAAGGAAAGAAAAGAAAAATTTGGAGTAGGTATTAAAATCCATGGAGAAGAAATAAGAACTGTGAGGTTCGCCGATGACATTGTAATTCTGTCAGAGACAGCAAAGGACTTGGAAGAGCAGTTGAACGGAATGGACAGTGTCTTAAAAGTTGGATGTAAGATGAACATCAACAAAAGCAAAACAAGGATAATGGAATGTAGTCGAATTAAGTCGGGTGATGCTGAGGGAATTAGATTAGGAAATGACACACTTAAAGTAGTAAAGGAGTTTTGCTATTTGGGGAGTAAAATAACTGATGATGGTTGAAGTAGAGAGGATGTAAAATGTAGACTGGCAATGGCAAGGAAAGCATTTCTGAAAAAGAGAAATTTGTTAACATCGAGTATAGATTTAAGTGTCAGGAAGTCATTTCTGAAAGTATTTGTATGGAGTGTAGCCATGTATGGAAGTGAAACATGGACGATAAATAGTTTGGACAAGAAGAGAATAATGAGGAAGTATTGAATAGGATTGGGGAGAAGAGAAGTTTGTGGCACAACTTGACTAGAAGAAGGGATCGGTTGGTAGGACATGTTCTGAGGCATCAAGGGATCACCAGTTTAGTATTGGAGGGCAGCATGGAGTGTAAAAATCGTAGAGGGCGACCAAGATATGAATACACTAAGCAGATTCAGAAGGATGTTGGTTGCAGTAGGTACTGGGAGATGAAGCAGCTTGCACAGGATAGAGTAGCGTGGATAGCTGCATCAAACCAGTCTCAGGACTGAAGACTACAACAACAACATCATCATATGTTTTCAATATTGTTGAAATTTAAAAGAAACTATATTGGTTTGTTATTTTTCCAAACCATTGTTGTGATACATTGGGTACTACATTGAAAGCAAAATTCTCCTGAGGACATATTCATTTAATTCTCAAAGTATTTTGGAAACCCAACTCGCCCTTTCCTCACTTCCCCCAGACATATGTTCACTGTTTCTTCAGATCAAGCATAAAGGGTACAGAAGTAAAATAATTATCAAACTACAGCTTGTGATAGTTTACTGTAGGTTCTAAACCAAGGTGTTTCATAACTTGGGAACCTAAGCACTTTTCTGTCTGCTGGCCAATTTTCCCTGCATAGAGTTGACATCTGGAAAGCAAGCCAGATTCATTTGACAGTGTCTAAACTTTTTACCCACATTTTATAGGTTTCTGTGACATATACTACTTGAGGCTTCACCTCCCTTTGAAACAAATCATTGATTGATCCTTGATAAGGTGATCTGTTAGTTTATAACTTTTGTAGTAGGTCTTGCTAAACAGTCCAGCAATGGGCTATCTTGAACCATTTTTTGTAGCCTTTCTCAGACTTTTTTGGCTGCTGATCGTTATGTGATTATGAGATCTGTCCAAAAATTCCAGAACATTCATAATTTCATGCCAATGCTGTGTTGGAGCAAAATGTGCTTTGCATCCTTGCACATGCCTTTGTTTAATGTGTAACTGCCAGGATTTTCATTGTTGTGTGTCTATTAGTTACTTTTCAGTGCCGTATTGAGCAGAACACTGTGTAACACAGTTTGCAAATTCTGAGATGGCAGAGTTAGAGGAGCAATGTGTCTGAATTAAATTGTGGGTGAAACTCAAGAAAACCTTTACAGAGACACACCAAGTTATGCAGGAAGCCTACGGTGATGATTGCTTAAGCCATACTAAGTATTACAAATAATTCACATGGTTTAAAAATGGCTAGACAGAAGCTAATGATGACCCTCATTCAGGACACCCTTCAATGTCTACCAACAATGCTCATGTGGCTAACATCTATGAAATTTTTTATGCCAATTGAAGACTGACTGTGCAAGAGACTGCAGAAGAATATAACATTTCAGTTGGATCATGTCATGGAATCCTGACATAGCATCTTGGAATGCATCTGTTGCCGCCAAGTTCATCCCGCAGCTCATGAGTCAAGATCAGAAAGAACTTCACCTCACACTCTGTGAAGAGCTTTTGGATCATGCAAATGTGAATGTGATGTTCGTTAAGAGAATCATAACTGGTGATGAGATGTGGATCTAATGTTATGATGCTGAGACCAAAATTCAGTCTTCGCAATGGGTCGGGAAAGGTTCTCCAAGACCAAAAAAGGCTCATCAGGTTAGGTCAAATGTTAAAGCCATGCTGATAGTTTTCTTTGATTTTGAAGGATTAGTTCATCATGAGTTCATGCTGCAGGCACAAACCGTTAATCAGTGGTATTATTGGGACATGTTGCAAAGCTGCTGAGAAAATGTGAGAAGGAAATAGCCTGAAATGTGGGGAGATAATTAATGGCTTTTGCATCACATGAATGCACGCATATGTTCATCCCTGTTGGTGCATGACTCTTGCACGAAAAACAAAATCACTGTGCTGCCTCAGCCCCTGTACTATCCAGACCTGGCCCCTGTAGATTTTTTTTTTATTTCCAAAGTTGAAAATCCCATTGAAAGGATGAAGATTTCCAGTGACAGATGAGATAAAAGAAAATTCTCAGGTGGCACTTTGTGAGATCCAGCAAGAGGCATACCAAGACTGTTTGTGGAGGTGGAAATGCCATTGGGAGCAGTGTACCAATTGTGGAGGAGAGTATTTCAAAGGAGACCATACACAATAAGTGAAAGGCAAATGTAGAAAATTTTTGTGGACAAAGTTCGGAGTTTTTTGAACAGACTTCGTATATATGGCCTAGCGATCACAAAAATCTATTCTGTGGCGTGAGAACTGAAATGTTGGGATCATGCATGCTGGGGCAGAAGACCAATAATCCCTGTATGAAGAATATTTCCTGATACCAATTAATAAATTGATAACAATAAATTTCTTTATTTTGTCAATATCAGTTGGTTCGAAAGCTGTTGAAACTCCAAGCTTTTGAGTTCCATATATATCTGTTTGGAAGACTGGTTGTTCTAGTAAATCATCACCAAATAAGCAGCCAAGTATTTCAGTGGGGCTTGCAGAAAGTATACTTGAATCATATTTATCCGACATTTCGATAGTTTCTTTAGCAAGTATTTCTTGCACCCATTCTATTTGCTCTATTAGTTCTGCATTATCATTACACACAGCATTGATACTGATGCCGTTACTAATGTGAACAGAATCACTTTCAACATCCTCTCCAAGTTCAATTGTGTTCTCATCACATGCAATAAGTTGTGGCTGTTGATCAGTCCATCTGATTCCGTGTCAATGTCAGAAGCAACTGACTTTGGAGCACTAGGAGTTCCAGCAAGTATTCCATTAGCATATTTGTGCTGAAGTCACAAGGTCTAAATTTTTTGTTTCCTCTTGGCAGTGGTCTATTATCTATATTAACACTCCATAAAGAAAAAGGATTCTGCATCTATATTGACTGTATGAGGAGTGTTGCATCCCAGTTGTGCAGAATAAAACTACAGGTAATTTTGTGAGAAACAAAACTGGTTATTATAATTATAAATAAAAAACATCTTCAAAAATCATTAAGTGAAGTATGAGAACAAAGCATTACATGTCATTCTGAAGATCTGCTGTATAAATGTCACAAATTGAGTATACATCCAAGTAATCATACAACACTACACTGAAAAGGCAATTAACCTTCAACAATCACTTTGCTGATGCAGCTAGTTGCCGGTGCTGATGCTAGGCGACACAAGCAATCAGTGTATGGTGCAAGCTTCAAGATAAAACCAGAGGGCCAGTTTAGGAAGTGAAGTAAAAATATGATTTATGACTGAAACCACTGTGCTGGAGAGGGTTATACATTAAGAGGCAGAAGCAGTCACTTCTGGATGCTTCTGTAAAGTACACTAACTACATATTCTAACTAGTGCTAATCCACTCAAACTGTTAATTATGGTAATTACTTCTATATTATTTTATATATGTATATAAGGAGAAAAATATGTACTTTTAAAAAAAGCCAATGCTCCACTCACTGTACTACTTAGTTGCTGTTCGTAGTTCGTACATAACACTTTATACAAAGCGTATATGTAACTTCACAAAAAGTACTATCAGCTGTCTATATATTGGCAAAATCATAATATATCTAGCACAAATATTAAGTGTTATGCAGAATATACATTATTGAGTCCAATTGTTCTTATAAATTGTGGGGGGAGAGGCTAATGGAGTATTATTTTACTTTGATCGAAATATTTGGAAATGTTCAATTTCCTTCCCAGTGTCCACTAGAAACCAATTATAGACTTTTTGCATCAGGGTAAAAGTCCATTCTGAAGTATGAAGAGAAATGTGTAGTCTATATGGAAATTACTGCTCCCTCTAGTGTTGTAGTTGTGAATTACTGGTTTCATCCTAAATTCAGTGTTGTTGTTAACCACAAACATCATCAGGGAGAGTATGTACTGGCATTTAAGCTTATTCTGAAGAGGCATGTGCAAGATGTTTGGTTATCAACTTTATACAATGTTCTTATCACACACTTCTATCAAATGAACGCTTTCTGCATCTTAGCTGCAATGTCCCAAAATATTATGCCACAGGATAGAACTGAATGAAAGTATGAAAGTGCTCCTGTGTGCAGATCAATACAGTGAGAGTGTCAAAGCAGGCAGAATTGAGATTTTTTGGTTAACTTATCCACATGCTGATGACAACTCAGTTAATTATCCATCTGGATGCCTAGGAACATCACAAATGGACCCTCAGCTAGTGTGTAGCTATTGATCTCTACTTCTGATACCTGTAAGTCATTTTAATATTTCAGAAGTGCATTGTAAGAGTATTTGGAAGGTTAAGGGTTAATCTGTTGGCTGAAAACCAGTTGTAAGCCTGCACCATTATTTGGCTAATTATATCTGGCATCATCTGCTGGGAAGGGAGATATTTTTCTGTTGGTTACCAGGGCACATAGGTATTGCAGGAAATGAAAGAGCGTATGTAGCAGTCAAGGAGGTGTGTCATGATGCTCAGTTATTTCTGCGTGTCATCCCTTGACATGCTATCACCTCACTGTTGAGGTACAGAGTTGCATGTTGATGAGAAGATGAGTGGCTGCAAGCGACAGGTAATAAGCTGTGACTAGTGAAGCACACTACACGGTTATGGCACTCCTTGTTCCAGCCACAAAGATGGAATGAGGTCCTCCTTACTCATCTTTTGCATGGGCCACAGTCCTCTAACATGTAGCTTCTTGCATCAGCGAGAGGGCTTCCCAGTGTGTGGTGCGTGTGGCATACAGATCACAGTGTATCACATTTTAGTAGACTGTTTTTCATTTTTCGATCAGAGGGCAGCAATAGATTTGCCAGCAGATCTGCCCTCTATTTTTAGTGACACTGAATGTGGTCAAAGTTTTAAGATTTTGTGATCTGCGAGTGAGTTTGTGAGTGTGAGTGTGTGGGTGTGCTAACATTTTTAGCCCTTTTAACTATATTTGTTTCTTTTAATATTTGTCAGGGTGCTGATAACCTTGCCGTTGAGCACCCAAACACCCCGAAAATGTACCTAGTATGGATGTGTTCGAACCTGTTATCAATATACTTGTGTCATCATTAGAAAACATTACAGTTTTTGAAGCATCCTCTAATGACACAAGTAAATCATTTATATAGGAAAAGAACAGGAGCAACCACACTATGCAACACACTATATTTAACATTCCTCAACTCTGAGTTTAATCTTGTTCCTGTTGCATCATTTGCTAATGTAACACACTGTTTTCTGTTGTTATAATATGACTTTATCCACAAAAGAAGATCTTTAATGTCATACCTTTTTAGTTTTACCCGGCAGAGTTTTATGATCTGCACATTCCAAAGGTAGAGAGAAGCCTTTACGGAAGCCAAACTCAGTTGTTGTCAAAAGGTTAGTCTTAAAAAGTGGTTCAGTATTCTGTTGTAAGCTACTTTCTCAAAAATTCTTGAGAACATGGGAAGGAGGTATGTGGGCCAATAATTACAGGTCCATTGCTTCCATCCACTTATGCAGGGTGTTCATAAATTCCCATTACAAACTTTCAGGACTTGTAGAGGGAAGTGAGTACATAATATTTTGAATAGGAAATCATGTCTGGATATTTTCCGTTTACATTCTACGATGGTTTCAGTTCAGGCGCTTAACTCATCCACTTCTGCATGACACAGTACAGTTCTTAGATAACAATTCAAAAGGAAACACAATGAAGCATCCATTTATCACTCAAGCACATTTGTTGTATCAAAACTCAATCATTACATTCTGTATATACAGTACACTGGGCTCTTTTTTTGTTTTGAAATAATGTGAACAAGTAATGTTTAAGTGGTAATACAAACAAATGGATTAAGTGATATATGGATGTTTCATTATGTTTTCCTTTGAACTGTTACATAATAATTGTACTGCATCATACCTAATTCAGTTCCTCAAGCAGAAGTGGATGAGTTAAACGTCTGAATTAAAACTGTCTTAGAACAGAAATTGTATTTTTCTGTATACGTGTTTCTATTCAAAATACTATGTATTCGCTCCCCTCTATAAATCCTAGAAGTCCATAACGGGAATTTCCGAACATCCTGCAAAACTGCCTGACAAAAAAATGAAGCTCTCAGAAGTGGAGTATGAAATGAAACTTCACAGTTTGAGATGGTATGTGATGGTATTTCACTGGTTACAAAACTGAGCCAAACATACAATTAACTCGGCAGGATGAGCCCACTTATTAGTATGACATTGTGCCCTCTGTGGCCTGGATGCTGGCACTGACATGGTTGGGAAGGGTGTCACAAAGCCATTGTATCCTCTCCTGAGGAAAGCCGATGCTTAACAGTTGCAACTATCCCTGAAATCTTGGTTATTGACACTGGGACAGAGCTGACATCTGAGCTGGCCAACACATTTTCTATAGGAGACAGATATAGGGATCTTGTTAGCCACAACAATACCTCAACATCACAAAGACAGTCCATAGAGACACATGCTATGTTTGAGTGAGCACTATCTTGTGAAATGGCATCATGATATTGTCACATGAGAGATAACACATGACCATTGTGCTGTCAGAATTCCCTCAATCATTAGCAGTCACAACTTGAAGTTATATCTGACAGCTCACCACATCATGATACCAGGAGTAGCACAGCTGTGTCTCTCCAAAACATTGTAAGAATGGGACCTCTCCCCACATCACCACCAAACTCACAGATGTTGGTCATCAGGGTAGCGCAGAATTATGTTTCACTAGTGCACACAGTAAAACACATTTCATCATCAGTCTGTACTCCCTGGTCACAGAACCACTCCAGATGCAGCCTTTTATGTTGTGATGGTAGTATCAGCCTGTGCATGGTACAATAATTCCGTAGTCCTGCCGTTGCTGGTCTCTGACCGAGGGTTCAGGATGACACAGAATGTTGCAGGAAGTCCATTACTTGTTCTCAAATGACAGTCACTTATGTAAGAGGTTAAGATGTGCTTCATGCACAATATGACAATCCTATCTTGTGGTGTTCAGATGTGGTCGATCAGAACCTTTGCAATGAGTGTTCCAGCCTTCATACTCACACATCATCCAACATCAGGTTACTGTCACATCTGAATGCCCAACAAATCTGGATATTGCACGATTCACCCAACTGGCTAAATGGAGGTCCTCTATCAAAACCCCTTTCAAACTCTATCAGATGATGATAATGCTGTCTCACAGGAGTATGTGGCACTTCCATGACCTTTACAGTGCTCACCGTAAATCTGACATTGTTGAAGCTCCTTATATAACCTACCCGGTCTGGTAACAACACTAAACATGAACAACACTAATGCATTTTGATGATCATTCTATACATCACAGAGAAGTGCAACTCCAATCATTTGCATACTCACCAATGGTATGTACGTGCACAAAGTTACACTGATGTCAAAACATGACTTCTGGGTGCTTGTCTTGTTTTGTCAAGTACTGCTGCTTATTTCAGTCTTTCAGAAAATACTCCTTGAGTTGTTGACTGATTATAAAGGTTATTCAAGGGTGGTACTATCAGTTGTTGTACTTTGGCTGAGATACCACCATAGCCAGTGTACTGTTGCCAGTGAACTAATGATTTTGTGATCCCTCTAACAGATGAGTTTTCAAAACTGATATCTGGTGGTGGGATATGTACTGCCCTTCTAGGTAAGTTTATGGATCCACTTTCAATACACCATTTTTGTCAACATGTTTTCATTTACTCCTCCTCCTCCTCCTCCTCCTCCTCCTCCTTCTTCAAATATTTCTGCTTATGTAGTTCATTCACAGAGCCTCTTCTAATCTTCTCTCTTTTTCCAGAGTCTGCTGTTCACCATTTCCTCCTCTTGTAGTCATCTGTGATTCACATCATCCTTGCCCTGGTGTCTCCATCTTGATCACGGTCTTCCAGTTGATCTTCTTCCAGTTACTGCCCATTCCAGAGCTGTTCAAGGTAGTTTTTCTTTTCCCATTCTATTAACATGGCCATACAATTTCAGCCTATTTCTCTTCATAGTTTCTTTTAGTGGATTAATCTGAAGTATTTCATTTTTTGTCCTGTCCCTTCTCATCTTACCGTGGTCTCTTGTAGAAAACACATCTCTTTCGTTTTTATTCTACTCAGGTCTTTCTTTGCCAATGTGCAACATTCTGATCAACTAGTCACAATTCATAGATAATACAATTTTTATAGCATGATCTTCACTTTGGATGGTTTTTTCCAATTTCTAATTGTGTCAAATATACAGTAATAAAATTTGTAGCTATTTTCTTTCCCCTCTGAAATGTCTTTCTTGATGTTTCTTTTCTTGGTTAGCTTACTTCCTTCTGCTTCTTTAATATTTTTTCTATTACAGCTTGTGTTCTTCCCCCCCCCCCCCCCCCCCCCCCCCCTGCTGATTTCATTACCTCACTTTCTGTTAAGTTTATCTCCATGCTTGCTTTGTCAATTACCCTCTGGAAGGTATTTAGTTGTTCTGCTCATTGTCTCCCCATATAATCACATCGTCTCCATATGCTATAATTTTCATATAATGTGCTGTTGACTCTTGGCAAACTTTCCATATAATGTCCATAGTGAGAACATGCCAACTATTAGAACGTATTTAGGCATTTGTTATAAATGTCTCTGATTCTGAGTTTTATTCCATTTGACAACTCCAGTCTATTCAGACCTTCCCATATCTCTTCCCCTCTTTTATATCATTGAATCCAACTATGGTGTCTTTCCTGAATTGCCATTTCTGTCTGCCACCCGTCAAGCTGTAAACACGGCAGCTATATTTGTTCTTCCAAGCTAAAATCTTTGTTGTTCTCTTAATTGTGATTCTATCTTGTTCCTGATTTTCTATAAAAAAATAGCTTTTCACAATTTTCGTGCACTGGCATATTAATGCTGTTCATCTGTGGTTCTCACAGAGCACTTGATTTTCCCTTCTTAAAAATAGTTACAATAATTGCCTGTCTCCACTCATCATGAATCTCTCCATAGGTTCGTACTATCGTCATCATTCTATGCAGCCACTGAAGTCTAATAAGTCCTGCAGCTTTGACAAGTTCCTCTGTGATGTCATCTACGCCAGGAACTTTGCCATGTATCTATTACAGTTTTCTCAATGTCAGATACCCGTAGATCTTCTCTTTCTGTTTCACCGTGTTGTTTATACATCCTTTCCTCCATAATGGTGTTATTTCTTCCATCTCCTTCCATTTTGTTATGTGTATTTATTTCATCTTGTCCATCATATAGATTTTGGAAGTATTCTTTCCATACCTTCAAAGCTACTACTTCCTCTCATGCAAGTTTTCCTTGTTTGTTGTTGACTTTAGAAGTGGTGTCCATGTTTTCCTTCTGTTACCTAATATGCAATATGATATCTTCTTGTCTTTCTCAAAATTCTCTTCTATTCCTTTTTTTGTAATTTTTCTCAGAACACCATCATAGCCAATTCTGTCACTATCCTTGCTGCTCTGCTTAGTCACTTCCACTTCTCTCTATTATGTTCCATTCTATTTTTGAACTATTCTCCCCATGTGTTATTCTTCTTTGCGACTGCTTCTGCAGTTCCCTCAATTCAATTCACCAAGGAGTTTATTTTGTCAGACTTTTATTGATGCCCTTCCACATGTTCCTTCTGCTGACTCGATAAGGCGTTATAGAGGCCACAGTAGTAGGTGGAACGGGTAGTCAGAGATCGAGATGCCAATAGTTCACACCTTGGGTGGAGTAACAGTGGAATGGTGAGTGGACACCTGGTAGTTGTCTTATGTGTCACCAAGAAAACAGTGTTGTTAAACCATTCATTTATTATGCAGTACTACAACAGTGATGCCCAGAGAGGCCAGCTCTTGCAGAGCACAAGCCTGGTGTGAAAGATGTGGTGTCACATGTGGCTCCTAGTCACAGGCAGCAGGCAGTGCCACGCATATGGGGAAGTGATGGCAAAGCCGCTGACACCAGCAAGACGGCTTCCACAGTGACAGCCATTCTTCCTAGAGGCATCCGAGCAGCTCTTGCAGTGCGTCATGACACGTGGGACCGTCCTGTGGACCCAGTGTAGAAAGAGCATTTCACAACAGTAGTGTCTGCCCACATGAGCAGAGGCAGACAAGGAGTTTGCCTGCACAGGCAATGGCAATTGAAAGGTTGCACAGACCCAGGATTGAGCTGTAGACCTTTTGGAATTGATACTAGCAGCACTGCCACAGCTAGCAGTGGCAGAGTACACAGAGGGGAATTGGTTGAGCCATGTAGACTTGTAAACAAGTGTACTGACATACGTCGTGCATTCAAGTTCTAAGGCCTCCGATTCTTTTTCTAATTAACTACTCACCCGAAATCGATGAAACTGGTATTACTTCTTGACGTAATTGCTTTGCAGACGTACACATTTTTCACAACGCTGACACCATGATTCCATAGCAGAGGCGAAGACTTCTTTAGTAGTCTGTTTTAACCACTGGAAAATCGCTTAGGCAATAGCAGCATGGCTGGTGATTGTGTGGCCACGGAGAGTATCTTTCATTGTTGGAAAAAGCCAAAAGTCACTAGGAGCCAGGTCAGGTGAGTAGGGAGCATGAGGAATCACTTCAAAGTTGTTATCACAAATAAACTGTTTTGTAACATTAGCTCGATGTGCGGGTGCGTCTTGGTGAAACAGCACACGCGCAGCCCTTCCTGGACGTTTTTGTTGCAGTGCAGGAAGGAATTTGCTCTTCAAAACATTTTCGTAGGATGCACGTGTCACCGTAGTGCCCTTTGGAATGCAATGGGTAAGGATTATGCCCTTGCTGTCCCAGAACATGGACACCATCATTTTTACAGCACTGGCGGTTACCCAAAATTTTTTTGGTGGCGGTGAATCTGTGTGCTTCCATTGAGCTGACTGGCGCTTTGTTTCTGGATTGAAAAATGGCATCCACGTCTCATCCGTTGTCACAACCAACGAAAAGGAAGTCCCATTCATGCTGTTGTTGCGTGTCAACATTTCTTGCCAACATGCCACACGGGCAGCCATGTGGTCGTCCGTCAGCATTCGTGGCACCCACCTGGATGACACTTTTCGGATTTTCAGGTTGTCATGCAGGACTGTGTGCACAGAACCCACAGAAATGCCAACTCTGGAGGTGATCTGTTCAACAGTCATTCGGCGATCCCCCAAAACAATTCTCTCCACTTTCTCGATCATGTCGTCAGACCGGCTTGTGCGAGCCCGAGGTTGTTTCGGTTTGTTGTCACACGATGTTCTGCCTTCATTAAACTGTCACACCCACGAACACACTTTTGACATATCCATAACTCCATCACCACACGTCTCCTAAGTAAGGAAACCGTCTCCATTTTAAGTATTTAAAACAGTTCTCATTCTCGCCGCTGGTGGTAAAATTCCATCTGTCGTACGGTGCTGCCATATCTGGGATATATTGACAATGAATGCAGCCTCATTTTAAAACAATGCACATATCTCTATCTCTTTCCAGTCTGGAGAAAAAAATCAGAGGCGTTAGAACTTGAATGCACCTTGTAAAATCCTCCCCCCCCCCTCCCCCTCCCCCTACCATTCCTTGGTACTGGTGGTTAGCAGACTGCAATAGCTTTGACTAAAGATTATGAGTATTTAAACAGTGGGTAATTCAGGATGGAATGTAACAATATAATGAAAAGATAGTTGTTACCATATAATGGAGATGCTGAGTCGCAGACAGCCACAACAAAAAGACACTCAAAAGTGAGCTTTCAGCCAACAAGGCCTTCGTCAAAAATAGACACTGTCTCTCGCCCAGATGCACCTAACACACACGTGACCACAGTCTCTGATGAACTAGTACCTATCTGCCAGAGACGGTGTTCATGTGTGTGAGTTGTGTTTGTGTGAATATCTATGTGTATGTTGTCTATTTTTGATGAAGGCCTTGTTGGCTGAAAGTTCACTTTCTGACAGTCTTATTGTTATTCCTATCTGCAACTCAGCACCTGGTGGATAGCAACTATCGTTTTCATAATATGATTATGAGTATTTATACAGACTTGGTTTGTCCTTGTTTTGCCACGGCATCAGTTTTGATCACATGAGCCAGAACAAGTCTGTACCTCAGATATGAAGTAACGGGGTCGCTGATGGTACAGTAGTGCCACATTCTTGCTGAGTTGGTGATATTCCAACTCTGGTCCCTCAGCTGCACATGCTAATGTGGTAACTACCTGGCAATGTAATGGCAGTTTCTGTTGTACCAACAGACAGCCCCTGATATAACAACATTTGGTCAGCTCTGGTCCGACCTGCCTATGTGTCCTCTTGCATTAGTCTTGACAGTTGTCTTAATTTTATTCACTTGTACCCAGTCAATTATTTGTGGCGCAACAGACTGTTTGAATCTCCTCCATTCTTCTTCTACATCTCTCCTTCCATCTTTTATCTGTATGTCTCTTGTGTTTCTATTTCTTCCAGTTTCCATAATTTTATTTTTCCCTGTCTTCTTTCACTGTATTTACACACTCTGAATATCTTCAGTGCCCTAGCAATAGTCTGGTCACCACCAAAATTAATGCTTGGTATTATTTTTACTTCTGTCAGCAATCTTCTAATTTCTGCAATTATTGTTATAAACTCTACTACAGATTTCTGTTGTAAAATTCAGTTGTATCTGGTGAACTTTTTCCTATCTCTTTCCTTATACCATCCATCTCCGATGATCCATTTATTTATCAGATATGTATAATAATACCTCCCCTTCATCATACCATGATTTTCACTGTAGCTTGCTATGACTGTTTTATATCGCCTTCTCAACTCTAGCATCAAAGTCTCGAACAATCAGTCTTTGTTGGATGTTACAGCATCATCCAGTTTAATGATAATCTGTTCCTTTTCATCTGTCTTGCATCTTATTTCTGGAGTGTAAACCTGTATTGCATCAAGGATATTTCCTTCCATCATTATCCCAACTTTAATTATTCTCTTGTATGCACTTCCCCATCACATTCTTTCTTCTCCAGTTCTTTAGCCACTATTCAGTTACCATTAGAAAGAATAAATTGAATTTAGTACCCAAAGTGTTGAATTTCATTCCTCTATCTCATTGGTACTGTCATCTGGGAGCTCAATAACATTTTTGGTACCAATTTCAAATTTATTTGCTTCAGGCCTAATAATGCCCCAAACTGGTCATGCCCTGTTCTTGAAATTTTGAATTTTTTTTATAGTACATGGGTTTTGCCTTTTTCATGACAGACTGAAGAATTTTGCATTACTACTTGTAGTGCCACTGTTGTCTGGAATAGAGCTAGTCCTTTGCATGAAAAACAGCTCTGTCTTACTAATACTACACTGGTGTCCAACATTAAAGCAACAAACTGCTATTTCCCCATTCTGTGTGTAATTCATGATATAATAATACAAACTATCAACAGATGTCCATACAATCATGTTCTGCACAGAAAATGGCATCCCAGGCAATGGACAACCATGCCAATGATGATGTCTGGGCACCTATCAAATGGGGTAGCATTTGCCGGGTAGTCCCACAAACACAGTCATTGGGTACACAGTCACATGTGGTGCAGTATGGCACAGAAAATATGCCTACCCAACTCTCTGCAGTGGAGGGCCATGGGAAGACTGGAAGCAGGATGCTCACAAACTGATGTGACTTAGTGGCTTAATGTGAATTGTTCTGTTGTTTCTTGAAGTTTATAGAGACCGAAACTGTACCCCAAAGACCAGTCCAAGGCCAACCACATGTGACATCAGAAAGAGAGGACCATTATTTGGCAGTAAGGGCACAAGAGTACCACCTAGTACTGTACGGCAACTGGTACCTGACTTCACAGCTTCTACTGGACATGTTTCATCGAGGCAAATGGTATGCAGAAGGCTTTGGTATAGTGGCCTTTATTGCTGGAGAGCTACTGTCTGTGTACCTCTGACACATCTCCTCAAAAGGGAACATCAGAAGTGGAGTTGCCAACATGCCACCTGGACAGTCGAACAGTGAGCCAATGTTCTTTTCACAGATGAGTCCCAGTTTGGTCTGGAGACTTATTCTCGATGGATTCACATCTGGAACACAATTTCGTGATCCAAACATTGTGGAAAGAAACTGATATTGTGAAGAATCCGTTATGATGTGGGCAGGGATTATGTTGGCCACTCAGACACCTCTTCATGAAATTGTACAGGTGAATTGGTAAGTTTTAACTGCTGTCAGGTATCGTGATGAGATCTTGGGACCTCATGTGTGGTTGTTGAGTGTTGCTGTGGGCCCAGACTTTGTATTGAAGGGTGATAATGCTCGAACTCATACAGCATAGGTGGTTAATATTTTCCTGGAAACAGAGAAGATACTGCCTACATGGTGTAGTCTGCTCACTCTCTTGATATGAATCCCACAGAACATGTCTGGGATGCATTAGGGAGATGAGTTGCGTCATGTCAGCATCCACCAACCACTCTCAAAGACCTGTGAGCAGTTCTGCAGAAAGAGTTGGCGTTATTGCTGCAGCGAGAGATAGATGACATCATTCACAGCATGCCCCATTGTTGTCAGTCCTTTATTGGTGCCAGAGGTGGTCGCACTCCATACTGAGCACATTAACCTGTTGTCGAAACGTTTGCAAATCTGTTAAGTTGGAAAAAAAATGAAGAACATTTTTTCTACTGTTATGCATGTTGCAGTTGTTTATTTTCTGTGTTTCTTTCCATTGTTTCTACTTTACTGTCACCTGCTTATACTATTTGTCGCAAATTAAATGCAACCTTGCAAAATTTCTGTTTGTTGCTTTAGTTTTGGACACCAGTGTAGATATTTTGATCCCAGATATTGGCAACCTTATTCCTCAGCTTCTATTGTAAATATCCCTGACCCACTGTGAAGGAAAACTGGATTCATAATGTTGTAAGCATATTCTTGGGAAAGAGTTAAATTTCTCATCTGCTGTGGGTTCTAGGAAAACGTCTTTCTATTTTTCTTCCTGTAAATAGTCTCTGAATAGTGTAACTGAGTCATTATTTACAGTCTGTGAAATTTTCCTTTTCCTTTCTTGTTCAAACATGATTGACCAGTGTTCTTTATTACTATCATTTAATCATCATAGTCCGATGGACCATTTATTTTGGTGCTCACATCTATTTTGTTAAAAACAGTTGGATTTATATATAAATCAATAGCTGTTGCACTCTGTCCTTTTCTTGATGGTAATGTTACTGTGTGAGTCAAGCCAAAGTTGGACATCAGTAAGTCTATGTACCCTCAATCATAACTATATAAGATGAAGTCTTCATTGAAAGCTCCACACACAGTAACTTCCCAGTCATTTCTGTTAACCCTTATAATACCACATCTAATTGCTAAATAAGTTTGAAACATTTCCTGTTGTGGAATAGATATGTAGACTATTAGAACTGCTGTCTTATATGTTTCTGAATCTGCTATTCAGGAGGACAACAGTTCAAACTTATGTCTGACGGTTCTGATTTCGATTTTTCATAATTTCCCTCAATCACTCAAGGCAAATGTTGGGATGGTTCCTTCAAAAGCGAATGGCTGATTTCCTTCTCCATTCTTTCCTAATCCGAGCCTATGATCCATTTCCAATTATCTTGTTGTTGAGAGGACATTAAACACTAACCTCCTCCGCCTCTTCTTCCTCCTACAAATCTATTACTGAAGTACAGCACTTAGAAAGCTGTTCAATGGAGTATTCAGTAAAGACTGTTGCCTAGAACTTTATTCCACATTTTGTGTAAATACTCACTCTCTTCCCCTATCCTCAAGTTATATTGAAAGTACTGTGATACGAACTTGTATCCTTCTAGGTACATCTGTTCAATTTCTGTAACTTTTCTATGATGTTCTACTAGACATAGCATGTCTGTAGAAATACTGTAAGATTTTTAAGTGTCTTTTATTGACTAAGCAGCTCATTTTTCTTACTGAACAAGCTTGCTATATTTCAGTGCAAAAGTCCAAGTGTGTTATGATTGTTAACTTTTATCCTGTCCAAGCTATCAGTTTTTGTTTGTCCATTTATTATTATAGTTAAGTCCAGTCATTGAGCAGCTCTGCCTTTTGGAAATATTTACCCTAAAAATGTCCTAGTGCAAACATTGGAGATCACAGGATTGGACAGAGAGTGTTCTGGTTACATTGAATGCTGCTAGAAACTAGTCATCCAAGTAACCTCTTACCGGAAAGCATTCAGACATAGACCAGGCTGTGTGTGTTATGACTGTGTGAATTGTGATGCATCAGTTCTGCATTTACTTGTTAAACAGAACACTTCATCCAAGGCTTGTCTCAAAGTGTGTAAGATATGAGTACTCACTAGCAGGAGCTCCTTGTTGGTTTTAATCCTCTGACTATTACTAACCTTAGCTTGCACTTTGTTCCCTGTTGTGTCACAGGGTTCCTGACTCCATGGGTTATATGCACACTTGTGTCTTCAGTCTCCAGAACAGTGAAGTTGTTGAAGAGATCTAGACTCAAACTAGGAGACTTGCAGCATCTGTTGAATCCCTTCCCTGCTCTGGCAGGTTTGACCAGAGTCCAACCATCCCTCCTAATGTAACTTTATGGCTACTAACTACAGCTATCTACTCTTTTAATTCCAAATGTGCTACATCCAGTTCAGATTTGAGTTTCAAGATCAACTGCTCTTTCTCCATAATCATGGTGTGACAGTCGCAACTACTACAGTGTAAAAAGCCATGTCTCTATCTCAGCTGGCTGCATGCAAGCTGAACCGCCTAGTTAAGAAAATTGTGAATTTCATGCTGTGTCAATGTTCTTGTATAGGTGCTAGGGTTTATTGAGGTGTGGGCTAGTGAATGACCCTGACAACAAAGTATGGTGCTACAGTCATAAGAGTGGGTCATCCACCATCATGTATATGCTCTAATACCAGCACCAGCTATCGACAATAGATTTGTTCCACAAGCATGGTTTACGTGTAAGAAGTTTAGCACATACTGTAGCAATTAATGAACAAAGAAATAAGTTAAATAAAATGAATGAAAATATTGTAGAAACAAAATAATAAATAATTTAGTGAAGATTGTTCACTAAAACCACAAGAATAAATATGATAAACTAATATAAAATTATCAAATGCGTATGGATACTTTGTTATTTAATTGTCTTGATTGCAAAGTTTTATGAACAAGATAATGGGTTGCACCTATGTAATAGCTGTTTTCAAAATCTGCAACAGATATAAAAGAAGAAAGCATTACTGTCTATTACATTGAAAGGTTACAAATCAAAACAGAAATTATAATCTAAACACAATCTATCTCTCACGCTGCTACACTGCGACGAATCATAAACATGTAAAAATAAACATGAGTGAAAGTTGCCATGCATACTTCAACCAGTATATACAGGGTGGAGAAAAACTGTGTCACAATTTATTAACCCTGGATAGCTGACACCAGTAGGAACAAAAATTACTAATGTTGTGTAGGTCGACAACACACAATTTTTAAACTTCGGAAACTTGCTGCCATGTGCTCCAATTGGCTCTGGGATTGCCCTGTTGCCAGATGATCTGGACAACATATCATGTTGTGGCAGTAATGGGGTGAAGGACATCTGTATGTGAGAACCGACACCTGTAGCATTGCCCATCACCGACAAACGGCAACAGCAGCTACACTCCTGGAAATGGAAAAAACAACACATTGACACCGGTGTATGAGACCCACCATACTTGCTCCGGACACTGCGAGAGGGCTGTACAGGCAATGATCACACGCACGGCACAGCGGACACACCTGGAACCACGGTGTTGGCCATCGAATGGCGCTAGCTGCGCAGCATTTGTGCACCGCCGCCGTCAGTGTCAGCCAGTTTGCCGTGGCATACGGAGCTCCATCACAGTCTTTAACACTGGTAGCATCCCGCGACAGCGTGGACGTGAACCGTATGTGCAGTTGACGGACTTTGAGCAAGGGCGTATAGTGGGCATGCGGGAGGCCGGGTGGACATACCGCCGAATTGCTCAACACGTGGGGCGTGAGGTCTCCACAGTACATCGATGTTGTCACCAGTGGTCGGTGGACGGTGCACGTGCCCGTCGACCTGGGACCGGACCGCAGTGACGCACGGATGCACGCCAAGACCGTAGGATCCTACGCAGTGCCGTAGGGGACCGCACCGCCGCTTCCCAGCAAATTAGGGACACTGTTGCTCCTGGGGTATCGGCGAGGACCATTCGCAACCGTCTCCATGAAGCTGGGCTACGGTCCCGCACACCGTTAGGGCGTCTTCCGCTCACGCCCCAACATCGTGCAGCCCGCCTCCAGTGGTGTCGCGACAGGCGTGAATGGAGGGACGAATGGAGACGTGTCGTCTTCAGCGATGAGAGTCGCTTCTGCCTTGGTGCCAATGATGGCCGTATGCGTGTTTGGCGCCGTGCAGGTGAGCGCCACAATCAGGACTGCATACGACCGAGGCACACAGGGCCAACACCCGGCATCATGGTGTAGGGAGCGATCTCCTACACTGGCTGTACACCTCTGGTGATCGTCGAGGGGACACTGAATAGTGCACGGTACATCCAAACCGTCATCGAACCCATCGTTCTACCTTTCCTAGACCCGCAAGGGAACTTGCTGTTCCAACAGGACAATGCACGTCCGCATGTATCCCGTGCCACCCAACGTGCTCTAGAAGGTGTAAGTCAACTACCCTGGCCAGCAAGATCTCCGGATCTGTCCCCCATTGAGCATGTTTGGGACTGGATGAAGCGTCGTCTCACGCGGTCTGCACGTCCTGCATGAACGCTGGTCCAACTGAGGCGCCAGGTGGAAATGGCATGGCAAGCCGTTCCACTGGACTACATCCAGCATCTCTACGATCATCTCCATGGGAGAATAGCAGCCTGCATTGCTGCGAAAGGTGGATATACACTGTACTAGTGCCGACATTGTGCATGCTCTGTTGCCTGTGTCTATGTGCCTGTGGTTCTGTCAGTGTGATCATGTGATGTATCTGACCCCAGGAATGTGTCAATAAAGTTTCCCTTTCCTGGGACTATGAATTCACGGTGTTCTTATTTCAATTTCCAGGAGTGTATATGTAATAAAATATAAAAGTTCTTTTGCTCACTTATATACACCTGAGAATATTTTTAAGAAATGTATCTCTAAATGGACCTTCTTTTAATTACATTGCACAATTATCTGCATGTGTCAATCACATTCAAAACAGCATTTGCATCCTACAGTATATATACACTTCAAGCATGCATGGCAACTTAAACTCATGTTATTTTTACGGCTTATGACATGTTGCAGTGCAGCAGAATGAGAAATATATCATGTTTTTGTTATAATTTCTGTTTTGTTTTGTAATGTTTTAATGTAGCAGAGAGTAACTTTTTCTCCTTCTAGTTTTATTGTAGATTCTGAAGATGGTTACTGCATAGCTGAAGCCAGTAATCTTGTTCAAAACTTAGTGATCGAGACTGTTAAATAAAATATTATGTAAAATGTAGGAGTGCTCTCCAGACTGTCATTTTATATCAGATTTTACTCAAATATGGATAGGCTTCTGCGTCAAGGTTAAAGAATTAAGATCATGGCTAAATGCAGTTAAGATTGCGTGAATAGTGAAAAAGATTTGGCAGATTCCCCAGTTTGATCACCTATCACAAAAGCTGAACCAAAATCCTCTTCCTGACTACAAGTCAATATTAAAGTTATCAGTGATCCTGCTTCACAGTCCACTAAACTTCAGTACAAAACAGAATTATCAATTGTGCAAAGCTAAACTCTTCCAGTTGCAACAACATACAACACTCAAAAGCAGCTAGAAAATGCCTAAGTTCCCATGCACTGCTCAAAAATTCTACTTCCCCTAAAATTTTCAAGTGTTGAAATGGGAGGCTGGATTGCTCTGAGAGACCAAGTTCAAATCATGCCAAAAGCTACCCAGACTCACAACTGACTGTTCATCAGACACAACCAAGTGATAGTGATTAAGTGCAAAAGACCATGAGGCACAGAAGCCTCACCTATTTAAACCAAATATACTTTGTCTCCATTATAAATAGGTGGCAGGAAGAGAACCCCTTACCAAGAAATGTAGTTGCCATTATGAAGCAGCTTGCTTGCATGCAGGAGCTATACAGCCTCCTCAAAGTGCCTAGTAGGTTTGTACAAACTACGGCTCAATTATGGCAACACAGATTAGCAATAATTTGCAATAATTCATTTAGAGAAAATATACATTAACAGGGTGTACACGACCCGGGACAACCAGGAGATTCGGGAAAAACCCAGGAATTTTTTCATCTGGGAGAAAACTGGGAAAAACCCGGGAATTTTTTAGAATTCCAGGGATCTTCCATTATTTTTGCTATCAGTTAAATTTTTGTAATTTTCACTGGTAAGAAGCGATACTCCAACAAAGAATATATCCTGTGTGAGAATGTATGATGAATTTCTTAAATCACTGAGCGTTTGACTCTCATTTAAAAATTGACTCTTTGATGACGAGCCATTTAGATGAATTTCGAGCCCAGAAGATCTGACATTTATATCGTTATTAAAAATTTTACTGGCACGTTTCTGTGCTATATCTTAAACTGTAATACACGCATAAAAGACGTGAAAGCTTAGCTTCCCTTCCAGCGTATTAATCTTATAGACCAATATTATATGTGAAAGCTTTGCGTTTCGTGTAGCAACACTATGTATATTAATTTAAACCATTAACTTTTTTTATTTGTGTGTTCGCGCTACTTAACAGTAATGTTGCTATTGGCTGACTACATCACATGTCTTGGCTGACTATATCATGTGTCCTAAGCACTGAATACCCACTGTCATTGGCTGGCGAGATCATGTGACATGAGCTATGACTGGATTACAAAAGCACATCGCAAACTCGATTTCAGTGCTTCGGAAAGTAACATGCAGTGTTTGGTGGAAATCAAATTTATACTTTCATAATGAAAATACGCAGCGCACATGTTGCTGCACATCAAAGATCTTTCCAAAATGCGTTTTTTTTCCCCCTGTGTTTAGTCTTCTAAAGCGCCGGCAAATTCTATGCCCGTCTATAAAACCATAATCATTCAAAGGACTGATAAGTTATACAGTTCAGAGAGAATATCCTGTCAGTTAACAGAGAAAAAGTATGTTTTCACCCAGGAGAAAGTGTATTTTTAACTGGGAAATCCAAGAGAAACCCAGGAATTTTTTTCCTTGTCCGCATATACACCCTGATTAAGTGCCTTGAGTGTGAAGATGATCTGTGGCAATGATTTTGAAAGTTCACATGCACTGAGCTATCTGTGAACATTGGCTCCATGATGTCCACTTGGGCTCTTTGGGGTGGCAACTGTAGACATTGTCCTGATGCAGTCTTGGGGTATTGTTGATAGTAACTGACTAAATGAAGTGGTGCATCTGCTTATATCATCATCACCATTTGGCAGGTGATTGTTCTCTTGGTAACTACCTGCTTGACATTAGGCAGAAGCATAATATAGCCTAAGCATGTTTACAACTTCTTACAAAATTATGTCAAAATGTTCATAACTGAAAGTATGTAATTTCTCTTAAAACATATTGAAGTGGCCACCTGCTCACAGTGGTCGCTTGCTGACCTTACAAAACCAACATACTTATTACACTAACTATTGATGAAAACATTATTTGGTGCCATCATGCACAACTTTTAAAATAAGCAAATACAAGTAAATATTTCTATACTCACAACTGTGGCATTTTAAAACAGAGCACAATTCCCTCCTTGTTTATGTGTTGCTCTTGGTTTTTATGCTGCGCACACTAAATTTGAATCACAGCCGACTTAACTGGAGGCACAATCTAATTGCACAGAAATATCTTACATATCTAAACACAAATTCGTTTAGGAAAGTGGTAAAGGTTTAGGATAACACATGTTGACATCAGTAAATGTGTGACTGATGAGTATGTTTCATTCTGTTCAATTTAATTAATTGACTTTAATCGAATTATTGATACTCTGGATCCAGTTAAGTGCCAGACAAACCATGTCAATATGTATTCACTGTACAGTTCATCTTCTGTTTGATATAATGTTTATGATTGTGGCAGTTTTGATTCACTAGTTGTGTAATTTTAAGTGTTTTTACTGTCATTACTTTGTGACAATTTTGATTTACCAGTAGTGTAAATTAAAGTGTTTTTGCTACCATTGCATATAAAACTTGAAGTTAATTAAACATTAGCATTTTCACAGCATCATGCTATGCTACACTAAACTCATGATACACCCTTTAGTATCCTCATTTATTACATAGGTCCATTGGATTCAATTTTGTATTTTCATACGTAATTTTGGTGAGAAATATTTCAAAGCTGGAAAGTGACACTGGCCAGTTGAGCATGCGTTCATAGCTGGCTCAAGTATCAATATCTTTTCACATATTTTCGGCTGTTACCTATGCTAGACCACCTTTGTACTCAACACCCTGCTGTGATCAAGCTTCTTAAAATCTACCCTGCCAAAGCATTAGCCTCTCAGGCCAAGCCAGGAGCCAGCTAGGCTTGTAAACTTACATACTTCACACCTCCACAGCTGACCGTTTATCACTACTCTCCAGCAGTTTCCATACTTGTCCATTATGAAAGTAATTTTTTATCTAGGAAGATTGCTGTGTGGTAACAGTTGAATGAAAAATTTTATTATATGACTTCTTGTAATTTTATTTACTAAAGAATGACTGACATGATAATGAAATGTCATTTATGCAAGAAGCTTGTGTATATGATATACACACATCATTGAGCTAGCTAAATATTATACAGGGTGTCTCACTCAAACCTCCCTATTTTCAAAGACTCAGGAAACAAAAATCACAGTAGATATGACAGTGAAAAACACACCACATTGTATAGCATCTCAAATTATTTATTTATTTTTCATCAATACACCTCTACATGTGAACCATTTGTAGCATGAAGAATGTCGAATCTATATTCAATTTCTTGCCAATTTCTTTGTAACATTTCCTCTGTTATTGTTGCAATCACATTAGTGATATTGATGTTGCACCATAGGAATATCGTACACTTTGGTTACATACACGTGGTCCTTCACGAATCCCCACATGAAGAAATCGAGCAGCATAATGTTGGGTGAATTTGGTGGCCAGGTCTTCCGCATCCGATCCAACAACTGTGAAATTTCCTATCCAGGAACTTGCGAACAGCCATTGACCAATGCGGCGGAGCTCTATCTTGTTGAAAACTGATGTTGTGTGGCAAGTTTTGTATCTGAGGGTACACAAACTGCTCCAATATGTCCAGATACACTGTCCCATTCACTGTTTGTTCCACAAAGAAGAATGGTCCAACAGTCATGTTGTGCATTAGCTTGCACCAGACGTTTAGTTTACGGCTATCACGAACATGTTCAATGACAACGTGTGGATTTTGCGAACCCCAAATCCGAACATTATGCCTATTAACTCTTCCTGATAGATGAAAAGTTGCCTCATCTGAGAATAAACATCTTTCCAGGAAGATGGCATCCATATCAATACGCTGTAGCATATCCGGAGCAAATTGTTGTCAGTGTGGTTTGTCGTTCAGCATCAGATTTGGAGAATTTGCACTTTGTAAGCACACATACAAAGACGCTGGTGAACTACATGATGCAATGTTGATCGAGGTACATCAAGTTGCCTAGATGCTTGACAAATTGACTTACATGGGCTTCTGAGAAACGTTTGTCTGATGTACTCCACTTTCACTTCTGAAACTCCGTAATGTGCACTGCCAGAATGTTTCAGAACACTGCCTGTCGACAGAAACTTCCTATACCATTCCTTAATTGTTTTCACATCAGGTGGATCACATTCACACACATGACGATAACTTCTTTGCACAGGAATTGGCGATTTTGTTTCTGCAAACCACATTACTGCTTGCACGTGCTGCTATGGAGTCACCATTTTTACTTCATGATACCATGCTGCACTCTGCCGATGATACTTTGCACTTCTGATGCGTGAATATAAATTCTGTGCTCTATAATGTTGTGCATTTCTCATTGTCATATCTACTGTGGTTTTTCTCTCTTCAGACCTTGAAACAGGGAGTTTTGATTGGGACACCATGTATTATTAAATATTTTCAATAAAAAATGTTTCCTGTACTTGATTTAATTGTGGCTATTCTGGAGACTGAGATCAGTTTAAGTTGCATTTACTGCACAGATATAATGTGAAACAACTTTTTACTAAAATGTAGTAACATAGTTTGTTATTTTTATCCTCCTAATTAATAAAAAGTGTGAAAATGTTTTTTTATAAATAATGTGTTATAAAATATTGACTATTGTTTGTAACAGTACTATAGTAAGTAAGCGTTAGCTTCATTGTCCTGAAAACTCTGACTACTATCACTATTTCACACTTAGTTACTGTAAACATATTTATGCTAACACTGTTTCAGCTGCAGATGCACTGAAATTAAACTTTTAATCAACTGTAACTTTAACAACAACCTTTTAATGAGTGCAGTATCCAAATTTAGGGGTACTTACAAGTTTTATCAATGTTTACAGTGAATGAACAGTGTTATTTATTCATTTAACAGATATTGCTTTGTTGAGAATTTAAAAAATAATGGAAATCTGGCTGATGCTGAATATGTTGTGCTGGATGAGTGGTTCAAGTGGCTTATGTCAAGAGTAGATCTGCGCTGTGACCTTATTGGTTTGTAACATGTTTGGGAAATGTACCATGCATTTACAGAAACTATTCATTTATTTTAAATTTATTTCTTGTTGTTTATCATTGCAGTTTATCTCAGAACAGATCCAAAGGTTGTTCATGAAAGAATTGTATCTAGAGGTCGTAAAGAAGAGGCCAACATTTCATTGGAATATTTAGAGAAACTTCATCAGCTGCATGAGAAATGGCTATATGAGAGAAGTGCCTTTTCTTGTCCTGCTCCTGTAAGTATTAAACTTATGTGAGTAGAATGGGAAGTACTTGTAGATTAGGCTACAATTTATTAAAAAAATATTGAAGTACAGTATTATGTCACAAAGTAAAAGTAAATTATCTCAAAAACATATTTTGCTTAACTTTAAATGTTGGGTGGTTGGATGAATCAGGAATAATCACTTTCAGCATTCAGAGGGAATTCATACTTTGCTCATTACCCATATGTTCATTCATTCAACATTTCAAAACCCAACAGCTGTGCCTCATTGGTGTCACTGGTACCTACCAGATCACCAAAGCTAAGCAACATTGGGCCCTGCCAATACTTGGATGGGTGACTGCCTGGAGAAAAATGGGTGCTGCTGGTTTTAATGATATGCAAGTCACCAACGTGGCATCCAATTGAAAGACTTGTGATGACACACAACATTATTATTATTATTATTATTATTATTATTATTATTATTATTATTAACATCTCCAATGATCCCACTGAAAAGAACTTTTGGAAATGTGGACTGAAAACATCCAATGTGTAATCAATCTCTCAAGAACAATTGTCCTTTCTCCTGCAGTTGAGCAAACAATAACTTGAATTCTAGCAATGTTTATTTCTTTTGCGTTATTTTGATGGATATATAACAAAAGTAATGGTGAGTCACAAGAAATGAAATACAATTTTTGTGTCAGTTACAAATAAAAAACACATTGACAGTTAGATTAAATCATTACATTGCACAATATATCAGTGTGGAATCTGAGTAGAAATGAAACTTCCAAATTGTATGTATGATCACATTAAATATGTGTATATTAAGTCATCACTACCACCACCACCACCACCACCACCACCACCATCATCCATTAACCGTCTCCAGTTGTTTGGGTGAGGTATAAGATTATTTTCCATCTTTGTCTGTCCACATATACTTCTGTCTCAACCTGGCACCATTCCACTCCTTTTCCTTCAAAATCTGTGATTCATTTGAGTGATCCACCATTTTCTGGTTTACCTTTAGGTCTCTTGCCTCCAAGTTTATTTTTTAGTTATTTTTCTCACTATAATTGTCTGATCCATTCTCTCTACATATACAAATAATTTCAACCTTGATTTTCTTATATTTTTGCACAATGGTTGCGTTGGTTGTGTTTCTTGACAGATCTATTCATTTTGGCCCTTGGCTTTTCTTGTTTTTTGGAGCACTGATCTTAGGAATTCCATAGCCAGGAACTACTACTTTCTCTACTGTTGATGTTACTCACTTCAAGGACATAATGGCAATATTATGAAAGGGATAGATTACTATTCGCCATATACTGGAGATGGTGAGCCACAAGTAGTCACAACAAAAAGACTATCAAACACGTAAGCTGTCGGCTGAAAAGGCCTTCATCAGAATTAAACAAAAAACACACACACACACACACACACACACACACACACACAAATGCAACTCACACACATGTGACCACAGTCTCTGGCTACCAAGACCATACATAGATATTGCAACAATAAACCACATAACACATGACATAACATATGTCTGATACTGACTTTTTCTGGTCTTACAGGGAGTAGGTTAACCCAAAGGAGGAACTTGACTTGGTGGTAAAAGTAGCTGCTTATTTAATTCTATTCGTGCTTTCTGCAGCAGACTTTTCTTATTTAGCTACAATACTACCAAGGCACTGGAAGAGAAACTTATTTCCATCCAGATTGATGGTCACATGTAATCTTTGTCTGATGGCTGTCATCAGAATTATTTTTTTGAGCCTGATTATTAAGGCCAAACTGCTTCAGCTGGTGATTCCACATAATTAGTTTCAACTACACTTCCCACATCACCACATCATCTGCAAAGGCAATGTGTTGAATTCCTTATCAGCTTTTTGTTTCACTCTTCATTATTTATCATCAGTGACAGTGATGAAAAGTTACAACAAACTCACTGTTGCACTCCTTTGTTTATGGTAAATCATCTGAATGTAGCTCTAGCAGTGGTTGTACAACATTACTCATTTGTTGATAAGAGTCTGATACATTCCTCTTTGCCAGACATTCCTGTAATTTGTTTATTTGCAAACTATCATAGACATCTTTCTTAAAACTAGGAAGCTAAAGATGGTATATCGTCCTTTCTCTCAGCATATTTCAATTATTATTACAATAACAGGATTCTTTAAAAAAAAAAAAAAAAAAAAAAAAAACTCTAAAACCATACTGCTCTCCCTCAAGCTATGGTTCAACAGTGGTTCTTAAATAGCATTCAGTAATTTTCTCTTTCAACTAAGTCCACGAGACAGGAGTGTGGTTCCTCTATTGTTGCCACATTTCTGCCTGCTTCCTTTCTTGAAGATGAACATTAAGACATCTTTTGTGCAGTTTACTGGAATTTTTCCTTTTTTCCAAACAGTATTTATAACTTTGTACAGCCAGTGGAGCTCATGAATTCCAGCAGCTTTGATGACGTCTGTACTCACTTCATATTTGTCTGGTGTATTGTATTGTATTGTATTTTTTATTGGTCCTGTTGTCTACATAGTAGCGTATGCATAAGACATTAGACAAGTCGATTTATAAATATACAGCTGAAAGTCATTTCTAGGCTTGTGTGTTAAAGGGTACAATAATACACTTTACACATAAGTATTTCTATAACACATTTCATAAATTTAAATATTCTTCAATGGAGTAAAAGCAGTGATGCTGTAAATATGTCTTTAGAGATTTTCCAAATGTATTGACCTCAGTGATAGCTTTTATGTTTTCAGTAAGTTTGTTATAAAGCTTAACTCCCATGTGAAAAGTACCTTTTTGATACAATGCTGTGCTGATTTGAGTCCTATGTAAGTTTCTGTTTTGTCTGGTAAAGCGATCATGTATATCACAGTTTTTTTGCAGTCTGCAGTTCTTGCCTAACATTTAATTTAAAGAACAAATGGGTTTCCATAATGTATGCACATGGTAATGGAGGAATGCCAGATTTCTTAAACAGAGGTTTACAAGAGTCTCTAGGCTTGCACCCAAACAAGATTCTAATGGCCCTTTTTTGTAGTTTAAAAGTGCTATTAGCTGTTTTAGAGTTTCCACAGAAGGTGACCCCATATCTAAGACGAGAATGAAAGTATGCATGACATGCATTCAATACTGTTTTCTCACTACAGTATGATTTTAAAGAACAAAGAAGGTAACATGTTTTGCTCAGTTCTACATTGAGATATTCAATATGCTTATTCCATCTGATGTTACTCTGCGGCCCACGTCCTAAGAATTTGGTTTCAGTATAGGAACATTGTGGAATTTTAGAGCAGTGGTTTTCTTACTGTGTATTACAAGCTGATTACTCTGTGCCCAGCTGCTAAGTTGTTTCGTGACTGTGTTTACTGTCTGCTGTAACTGTTCATCGTCATCTCCTTTTAGTAGAATCATGATGTCATCTGCAAATATGATTGTTTTGTGTGCATCAACATTTAAGCTTAGATCATTTATGTACAGAAGAAACAGAAGGGGTCCCGTTACTGACCCTTGGGGTACACCACATTTAATTTGTTTATAGTCACATAAGTGATTAGATACAGTTTTTAGTTCAATATTTGTGTGCTTGAGACACACTGCCTGCTTATGATTAGTCAGGAAGGAAATGATCCAATTGCTGGACAGACCTCGAATACCATATCTTTCAAGCTTTGATAGCAGAATTTTATGGTCCACCATGTCAAAAACTTTTGACAAGTCAATAAATAGTCCTATTGTTTCCTGTTTTTTGTCCATCAGGTTTAGGGTGGAACTGATGCACTCATAGACAGCAGTTGTCGTTGACCTCTTATTTTTGAATCCATGTTGTTCATTACATAGGATGCTGTTTTTATTTATAAATTTCATAAATTTCTCATACATAACTTTTTCCAGTACTTTAGAGATGCAGGAAGAAATTGTGATGGGTCTATAGTTATTTACATTGTCTTTATCCCCTTTTTTACATGCAGGAATAACTTTTGATGTTTTCAACACATCGGGGAAATTGCCTGCATGAAGTGAGGAGTCACATGAGTGTGTGAGTACTTCAGTTAGGTTTGACGTACTCTTCTTTAACACTGTTGCAGGTGTACCATCAACACCTGCCGATTTGTAATATTTTAGTTCTTTTATTGCTTTATCTACTTCATCTTGTGAAACAGAACTGATGTACATTGATCCTCTACATGCACTTACTTTATATTCATTTGCCTGGGTGCTCTTAAAGTTTGATTGTAATATATTATCAGCAACACCTGTGAAAAAGTTGGCTACTTCTAAGGGGTTTGTTACTTTTTTTATTTTTATGTGATAGTGTTATATTTTTGCAAGATTGTCTGTATTCTCCACATTCTTTTTTTTATAACACTCCACATAGCCTTTGATTTATTAGCTGAATTATAAATGATTTCATCAATATACATTATTTTTGCTGCTTTTATTACTTTTCTTAGTATTTTGGAGTATTTTTATAGGAATTTTTTAAATGACATATTTCATGAAGTAGTCTTTTCATCTGGCATGAAACTCTTATTCCCTTTGTGATCCAGCTGATTGTTCTAGAGTTCCCCTGTATGGTTAATGTTTTCAGTGGGAATGCATGTTCAAAGAAATGTGTTAATGTATCAATGAAAGTGTTGTATTTTTCATTTATACCGTTCATTTTGTACACTCCTGGCCATTTTTCTTTCTGTAATAAGTTGTTGAAGTAGAGTACATCATGCTGATTATAACTTCTATATGCTGTTCTGAAAGACATATTGTTAATAATACTGCCTTTTACTTTTATGCTTAATATTTGAGCAAGATGGTCACTAATACTTGCATTGAAAATTTTTATTGAGGTGTTGTGTAAACTCTTCTTGACTAGAAACTAATCAAGAGCTGTTTGGCAAGTTTCTGTTACTTGGGTAGCTGCTTTTACTTCAGCCTTTAAATTGTAGGACATTGCAAGTTTCAAAAAAGTCTCCCTATTTTCAATATTCGTGAGGAAATCAGATAACAGATTTCTTAAACAGGGGTTTGCCTTTCTTCATGCTCTTAAGGGTATTTTCAACTTCAGACCAGGTAAGTGGCATATCACGTCCCTGAGTTTCAGATTTTCCTGGTTCTTTCTCTGTTAGATCCATCGATTTTCGTATACCCTCACACTTCGATACGATGCTTCAGCAGTTTATTGTTGTTTCTACAGTCTCCTTCCAGTTTCTCACAAAATTTTGTCCAGTATTATTATTTTTTCAGAATTAATACTTCTCTTAGCTTTCAGTGTCAGGTCTCTGTATTTTTATCTAATTCTCAAAGCTCAGCCACATTCTTTTCTGCAGCTCTCTGGTTCTCTTTAACTTGCTGTGTTCCTTTTTTATAGCACTGAGCGGTGTCATTGCCTTTGACAAAAAACCTCTAAGGAGATCGATGACTATATTTCCCCTAATTGTTGAAACACTAGTCTTGATTGCAAAGATACATTGTGGTGAATGGTACTGCAAAGACCTGCATAAAGTGAAAAAGATGATGCTACGTTGACATGATCCCCATTAATTCCTCATCAGCAAGAAACACATTTGCATGAGGACATTGGAATAAATAAGTAATTATTGTACCTGTATTGAAAGTTATCACAGAAAAGGCAGCAGTGTTACTGACAGTCTCCCTAATTCTAAATATATCCCCCTTCCTAACTCAGCAATTCACATCTTTAAGATTGTTATTCTAAATCATTTTGTACATCAATTACAGCACCTGATATGCTAAGTTTTCTTTACTGTTTTGACAATTACAAGAAGAACATGAGTTACAGTCTTATTACAAATCATCAATTCAACTGTATGCACATTATGTGATAAGTTTCTTCATAACTCCTAACAGTTGCAACAAGAAGGTAAGTTACAGTTGTCTCACATCTTTCCATTCTTATTGCCGCTACTTTTTTAAAAGTCATTATTTATGCTATATACATTCACCACTCTACAGCTGGTTCATATTCCAATGACTGATGGTGTGATTCAGCAAATAGATTGTCAGTGACACTCCAATTATTACTGCACTCTGCCTTTATTTCAGGCATCATATTACAACTTAAAAATTATGTCACTGGCATTCAACACAAATTACATGGTTGCTTATTAGAGAAGTCATCAATGGACATTGTACCATGGGAAGCAAGGAGAGGATATTGTTAGGTGGCCTGTATCCTCTTTCTACAACACAACTGCACACATGTATTAGCAGTGTTCTTTATTCACAGGAGCAGAATGCTACTTATCTTTCAGCTAGTCCAAGTGTCGAGGTACAAGCTCTCCTATGATAGTCCACGTTAGCCTCACTGCTGGTGAAGTACAAGTCCTGCTATGTACACTACTCTGGTCACTATGTACTGATTGACTCTAAGCTAGAGACTGTGACTCTGCAACTGGCTGGACCCTCTGGTCCGTGACAGCATTCTTATGTTTGCGGTCAAGATGGCATTGGTGACACTTTTCTTGCAAGGCTGTCTTTGGCCTCTCTCCTGATAGCCGGACTTTGTTCAGCACTTATTATCAATCTCCTTGCAACCTCTTTGCCTACCAGTGTGCTGGTGACAGCTTATGCCTGCACATTCGCATAGTGAGAGTGCAAACAACAACAGGGAGGAAGGCAGGATGCTGGACGTAGAGATGAACCAGGAACCATATCCCATCATTTGGCTTACTGGCCTGCGAGGCAACAAAAACATCCTCCAGAAAACTGCTCCCAGAGCAAATGTCCTGGCCTGAAGGCATGTCCTGGGATGATGATGATAGTGACAGCAACAGCAGTGGTGGGTCCAGGTCCATTGGGTCGGCGAGTTTGGATGGTGAAACTGAGGATGCAGCATCCATCTGCTCCTCCTGGGGTGCCGTGGTGGCACCAGTGGGCAGCTGCGAAGGCTGGGGAAGAAAATCAGAAGAATCATGGGGCAAATGACAGCTCGAATTTGGTTATGGTGGCGGCACTGTAAAACAATCGGGACCTGCAGTCAAATACATAAAAGAACCAATGCATTCCTGGATCAAGCCTCTTTCCCAGCACCCACAGTTGCCATAAACACTGAAAAGAACGAGCTCATGTGGCACTAAGCAATATTTGTGGACCACTGGTGGTGCCAGATGCTGTGAAGGATGTAGCAAGTGTAACAGTATCCAATGGCAGCGGCCATGCAGAAGTTCCACCGGTGATAGTCTGCCTCGTGGGTGGAAGCGATAGGAGGCAAGAAAGGGTTGCAGCACCTGTTTCCTTGTGTGGGTGGTGCAAAGCTTGGCCATCTGTTGCTTAAAAGTGCGTACAAAGTATTCTGCTTCTCCGTTGGACTGTGGATGAAACAGAGCACTTGTTAGATGATGAATGCCACTTCTTTTACAAAACTGGTCAAAATCACGTGAGGTGAACTGTGTCCAATGTCTGAAACAAGTACTTCTGGCAAACACTTGAGTTCATAGGCCCCGCAAATGGAAACTTGCTAAAAGAGTCTACCACTATGACCAAGCAAGGTGGCGCAGTGGTTAGCACACTGGACTCGCATTCGGGAGGACGATGGTTCAATCCCGTCTCCGGCCATCCTGATTTAGTTTTCCGTGATTTCCCTAAATCGTTTCAGGCAAATGCTGGGATGGTTCCTTTGAAAGGGCACGGCCAATTTCCTTCCCAATCCTTCCCTACACCGAGTTTGCGCTCCGTCTGTAATGACCTTGTTGTCGACGGGACGTTAAACACTAACCACCACCACAACCACCACCATCACCACCACCACCACCAATCTACCAGTATGAGCCAACGAGTGTTCCAAAATGGCCCTGCAAAGTCTATGTGCACTCACTGCCATGGTGCATTGAGTCTTAGGTCAAGCTGAGATTGTTTGTGGTGGAGCGGATTGGTTTTCTGCACATGCACGACACTGTGATGTCATCTGTTCAATGTGAGCGTCCATGCCCTACCAAGTACAGTTCCGTCATGCTAACTGTTTAGTGTGAACAAGGCACCAATGTACTCAGTGGTGCAATTGCAGCACGTCCTTTTGCAATACTTTTGGAATAAGCACACGCAATTTTCCACTGTCATTTTGAACTAGAATCACACCTTGTTGTTCAGAAAGGTTATGCCAACAAACAAAGTATCAGCACAATTTTTCTGTAGTGCAAGAGAAACAATACCAGCAATTCAGAGTCCTGTGTATCCTTTTGGCAACAAGATGCGGCAGATTCATCAAAATTGGAGTCTGGACCAATCGGAAGGTGAGACAGGGCATCTGCATTGCCATGCTTTGCCATATGTCTGTACACAATTTCATACTGATGTGAAAGCAACGAAGTCTGTCTTTGCAATTTTTGAGCAGAGAGGGTAGGAACCGGCTTTGACAGATGAAACAAGGACTGCAAAGGCTTGTGATCTGTCACTAAATAGAATTTGCGACCATACAAACAGTGATGGAATTTTGCCACACCATATACAATAGCGAGAGCTGCATTTTCAATTGGAGAATAATTGCACTGAGTTTGAGTTGACAATTTCGAGGCAAAAGCAATTGGTTTGTCTTGTGCACCAATTTTGTGTGAAAGCACAGCACCAGTTGTGTAGGAAGAAGCGTTGACTTGCAAAACTACCGGCTTGGCAGGGTCAAAATGCACTAAACATCTGAGAAAAGCATTTTGGAGTTTCTGAAGTGAGTCTTGACAGTCTTTAGTCCATATAAAAGGTAAATTTTTGTGATGCAAGCGATGCAATGGAACCATGATTTGAGTAGTATTAACCAAATTTAGGATGTCATCTTGGCTAGCACTGATTGCAGTTCAGACACATTGCGAGGAACAGGCAGGTCATGGATTGCTAGCAAATGATATTGGAGGGGGAGCATACCCTGACTGTTTATGAAATGATCTAATTACTGTAGTTCAACTCAAAAAAATCACACTTTTCAAGACGACACTTGAGTCCTGCTTCTGACAACACTCTAAAAAGAGTATGCAAGTTGATGTGTTCCTCTGGTGTTTGACCTGAGATGATAATATCATCAAGGCAATTTTAACAAAATGGCAATATTGCAGTCAGCTGTTCCAAGTAATGTTGAAAAATGGTGGGTGTGGAAGCACTGCCATATGGTAAATGCAAATACTTGAACAGGCCTAAATGTGTATTTACAACAAACACTTTCTATGATTCTTCATCCAATGGTATTTGAAAGTAGGTATCACACAAATCTATCTTAGAAAAGCAATATCCAGCACCAAGCCTGTCCATGAGTTCATCAGGGCGAGGTAACGGATAAGTGTCAACTACTGTCTATGGTTTGAATGTAGACTTAGAAGTCAACACACATGCGGATGCAACCAGAAGGCTTACGCAACAAAACGAGAGGACTTGGCCACTGTCTAGCTTGAGTAGGAGCAATTACACCAGTATCTTGCAATTCTTTCAATTCACTGGCTATTTTGTCTCTTAATGCAATTTGAATGGGGCGGGCCCAGAAAAACTTAGGCTGTGCATTGTCCTCCAATGTAATATGCACTGTGAAGTCATTAGCTTTCCCCATTCCTTCTAAAAATAGTTCAGGAAATTCTTTAAACAAACTAGTGACACTGTCTTTTGATGCAAAAGCTGATACAGAAAGCATGTTCCCGTTGATGATTAGTCCAAACAAATCAAAAGCATCTAAACTAAAAATGTACTCACTCTCTCTGTATTTCAACACTGTAAAATTCACTGTCCTAGAGTGAGATTTGTAAGTGGCCAACAAACTACACTGTCCAAGCACTGGAACTTCCTGTCCGTTGTAAGATTTAGAAAGGCATGGTGAGCCTAGCTGTCCATACATGGCATGATTAAACAAAGTTACTGAGGCACCTGTGTTCAACTGAAAGTTCACACTATGACCAGCAATGTGTAATGAGACAAATAGTTTGCTAGAATGTCGCTGCACAGCACTAGTGTGAGAATGAGGCAGAACCTTAATCTTACTTTTGTCTGAACCTGTTGTAGGTTTGGAAAACACAATGTTCACTGCATGTGCATGAGCCTGTTTTTTCTGAGAGTGGGCAAAATTGACATTTTTGTGCCATTGCAAACAAACTGCTTGGACATGGCCTTTTTTTCCATACTTGTAACATGTTGCATTGTGTGATGCGCGATCCTGTCTTTTGTGGCAAGCAAAACATCTAGGGCAAGACTTCACTAAGTTCACAGGGCTGTTTACATGTCTACATGCCTGTCCTTGCAGCTGTGTACACACTCAGTGATGTGGCTACTTGGGACGGTCGCAAGCAAGGGGTGACTCGACCCGACAAATCGGTGCCTTATCAGCCACTATGGCACCCAAATCATATTTCTCTAAGATTTGCAACACTTGAGGAAGTGATGGATCAGAGTACTTTAAGATCTGTACCTGTATATCTGTATTCTACTATCTGGTACACTTAATGTTATTGCATCTCTAATTATTAAATCACTGTAAAAGTTGCCACAACTACACTTAAATATACACTTCCTAGTCATGCCTGTTAATTCGGTATACCACTGATGGTACGTCTGTTCTGGAGGCATTTTCTGCAAGCAAAAAAACTGACATCTGGCTGCAGCCACTTGGACTTGCTGGTCATAATATTCAGTTAATGCGGTGATTACTTGGTCATAACTGAGTTCGTTGGGAGATGCAGCTGGGAATAGTTTTTGTATCAACCTTAACACTGGGGATCCCACAGTCGAAAGTGAGTGTCGTAGCTTTACAGTTCTTTGAACTTCATGAACGTCAGGTATTCGAGCCATTACTTTTCCATGTCATTAAATTGCCAGAGCAGTGGTGTGCTTGTCGGCGGCACTTGGGCTGATTTGTTGGTCTGTTGTGTGGCCAACGCAGTTTGTGCAGCCAGTAGTTGTTGTACCATCATCAGCTAGGTAGCAATTTGTTGGTTCTGAAACTAAAAATGTTCTGTTAGATCCATCACTTTGGCCATCTGTGGCTGAGGCATGGAGGCTGGGACTGGAAGGTGTGGAGTAACCATTGTTTACACAAATACATTATAGCAAATAAGCAAGCAAAGCCTCTGAAAAGAGAAATTCGATTAGTTCTGTGGCTCCCCTCCTGGAATACACGAAAGAACAAACAACAAATTAGCTAAATGAACACCTCTGCAACCTAAAAAACAAGAGAAGCTAACACAATCTTTGGCCAAGTTGATTAACTTCTTCGATTTGCATAAAATTTTCCTCAGTACCACTTTTGTATCATCATTGCCACTGTAGAGTCTTGTACCATGGGAAGCAACGAGAGGATGTTGGTTGGTGGCTTGTATCCTCTTTCCATAACACAACTGCACTCATGTGCTATGGCTGCAATCTAAATACTTGCAGCTGAGAAGGCATTAGCAGGGAGTAGCTTGTGAGTCTGTCTTTGGTCTCTCTCCTGATAAGAGTGCTTGATTCAGTGCTAATTATTGATCTTCTTGCAACCTCTTTGTCAAGCAGTGTGCTGGCGATAGTTTATGCTAGCACAGGATGATTGACAAATTGCCCAGTTAGCACGTGTCTTTAATATTACGCATCTTTTAACTAATTTCTGCCATGAACCAAAGATACTATTTATGAGAACACTCTTTAGAAATACTGTTCACATCACAGTATCCATTTGAAAATATTTGCTACTGTAATATGTTTTGTTATCTACAAGGATTGCAGTGAACAAAATTATAGAAAATAGGAATTTAAATCAGGTTTCTGCACAGAGTGGCAGGAAAGAAAGGTAAAAAAGACAGATTCAGGGAAATGGAACAATAAAAGGACAACATAACAAAGACTGATAACTAAAATGGAACAGCCAATGGGAAAGAAGTCAGCAAGGTGTGGGATGTGTATAGCATGGATTGCTGATAATTAAACAATGGAAAGCCCAGGATGGAATGCGACAATTATGAGAAGGAAATTTGCAGCTCACCATATAGCAGAGATGCTGAGTTGCAGATAGGCACAACAAAAAGACACTCACAATTAAAACTTTCGGCCATTAAGACCTTTCTCAACACACACACACACACACACACACACACACACACACACACACACACACCTGCTGTCTCAGGCAACTGAAACCACAGTGCGAGCAGCAGTGCATGATGGGAGTGGCGACTGGGTTGGGGTAAAGAGGAGGCTGAGGCAAAGAGGAGGGGGGATAGTACGGTGAGGGTGGTGGATAGTGAAATGCTACAGGTCAGATGGATGACAGGGGAGAGATGGGCAGGGGGGCGGGGGGGGGGGGGGGGGGGGGGGAGAAGTAGCAGACAATGAGTGAAATAAAAAGACTGGGTGTGGTGGTGGAATGGCGCCTGTGCACCGCTGGAATGGGAACAGTGAAGGGGCTGGATGGATGACGACAGTGACTAATGAAGGTTGAGGCCAGGGCAGATACGGAAACATCGGATGTATTGCAGGGAAAGTTCCCACCTGCACAACTCAGAAAACCTGGTGCTGGTGGGGAGGATCCATACGGTACAGGCATTGACATGAAGGATGTCATATTTGGCAGCACGTTCTAACAACCCTACCACAACAAAAGACAAAATTTAATAATGATTGTGGTGTTGCTCACGCTGCTAAATACTGCATTTTTGGGCAACAACAAAGTTATTATGTGGCAGATGTCATTAAAGGACAGTTAATAAAGTCATTTCATGTAATAATGAATAAATTAGGCACTCATCTTTTCGTGTTTCCCACGCTGGTCTCATAAAATCATGTCTCAATCGTCAAAAATCTAGATGGTGATTATTCCAAGCTCGGATGCAAAGAGGCCTAGGTTTTATTCTGCTATATTCAAAAGTTTTGTAGATGTGTTTCACAAACCATTCTTGAAGACTAAACCTTTGAAAGTTAGTACAATGATGATGTAAAAAAGTAATCGGCACTCCGAATTTAAGTTACACTTTTTTTTTTATTGCTTTTGTTGCAATATCACATAACACACAAAACATCACTTCACAATACAAAACATACTTGAAAACATCTTCCTCACTGTTAAAGTTCACATTTTATAAATTGGCTACAATATGCGTCTTTCCAACATGAAGTCCAAGACTTGACTTTCTCAAGAACCTACTCTCTAACAAAACTGCTTACGGCCCAAAAATCAAGAGTGTCAAAGATCATAGTGACAAAAGAAAGAATACACATGAGAATAATATCATTGCAACATAAACATATCGATGTATCAAAATACCTCTACATTAATGAAATCAAATCTGAATGTTGTCTCAGAAATATGTCAATACTTTACAGAAACACAGTAGAATATTGCTGGTATCAAGAGGTTCAGATGAGCTGTCATAATGGTTACGTAATTCAAGTATCATTACAATGTCCAGCAACAGGGTGGTCCACTTGGCACAGGCATTGACATGAAGGTTGTCATATTTGGCAGCATGTCCAGCAACAGAGTAGTCCACTTGTTTATTGGCCTCAGTTTGTCAGTGGCCATTCATGTGGACAAACAGCTTGTTGGTTGTCATGCCTACATACACTCCTGGAAATGGAAAAAAGAACACATTGACACCGGTGTGTCAGACTTGCTCCGGACACTGCGAGAGGGCTGTACAAGCAATGATCACACGCACAGTACAGCGGACACACCAGGAACCGCGGTGTTGGCCGTCGAATGGCGCTAGCTGCGCAGCATTTGTGCACCGCCGCCGTCAGTTTGCCATGGCATACGGAGCTCCATCGCAGTCTTTAACACTGGTAGCATGCCGCGACAGCGTGGACGTGAACCGTATGTGCAGTTGACGGACTATGAGCGAGGGCGTATAGTGGGCATGCGGGAGGCCGGGTGGACGTACCGCCAAATTGCTCAACATGTGGGGCGTGAGGTCTCCACAGTACATCGATGTTGTCGGCGGAAGGTGCATGTGCCCTTCGACCTAGGACCGGACCGCAGCGACGCACGGATGCACGTCAAGACCGTAGGATCCTACGCAGTGCCGTAGGGGACCGCACCGCCACTTCGCAGCAAATTAGGGACACTTTTGCTCCTGGGGTATCGGCGAGGACCATTCGCAACCGTCTGAGGACCATTCGCAACCGTCTCCATGAAGCTGGGCTACGGTCCCGCACACTGTTAGGCCGTCTTCCGCTCACGCCCCAACATCGTGCAGCCCGCCTCCAGTGGTGTCGCGACAGGCATGAATGGAGGGACGAATGGAGACGTGTCGTCTTCAGCGATGAGAGTCGCTTCTGCCTTGGTGCCAATGATGGTCGTATGCGTGTTTGGCGCCGTGCAGGTGAGCGCCACAATCAGGACTGCATATGACCGAGGCACACAGGCCCAACACCCGGCATCATGGTGTGGGGAGCGATCTCCTACACTGGCCGTACACCTCTGGTGATTGTCGAGGGGACACTGAATAGTGCACGGTACATCCAAACCGTCATCAAACCCATCTTTCTACTATTCCTAGACCGGCAAGGGAACTTGCTGTTCCAACAGGACAATGCACGTCCGCATGTATCCCGTGCCACCCAACGTGCTCTAGAAGGTGTAAGTCAACTACCCTGGCCAGCAAGATCTCCGGATCTGTCCCCCATTGAGCATGTTTGGGACTGGATGAAGCGTTGTCTCACGTGGTCTGCACGTCCAACACGAACGCTGGTCCAACTGAGGCGCCAGGTGGAAATGGCATGGCAAGCCGTTCCACAGGACTACATCCAGCATCTCTACGATCGTCTCCATGGGAGAATAGCAGCCTGCATTGCTGCGAAAGGTGGATATACACTGTAGTAGTGCCGACATTGTGCGTGCTCTGTTGCCTGTGTCTACGTGCCTGTGGTTCTGTCAGTGTGATCATGTGATGTATCTCACCCCAGGAATGTGTCAATAAAGTTTCCCCTTCCTGGGACAATGAATTCACGGTGTTCTTATTTCAGTTTCCAGGAGTGTAGAATGCAGCACAATGGTTGCAGCTTATCTTGTAGACCACATGACTGGTTTCACAAGTAGCCCTGCCTATGTTGCGATACGTGATGTTAGTGACTGGAATGGAGTAGGTGGTGGTTGGACAATGTATAGGACAGGTCTTGCATCTAGGTCTATCACAGGGGTATGATATTGGGAGTGGGGGTTGTGTAAGGATGGATGAGTATATTGTGTAGGTTCAGTGAATGGTGGAATACCACAGTGGGAGAGGTGGAAAGAATAGTGGGGAGGACGTTTCTCATTTCAGTGCTTGATGAGAGATATTCAAAATCCTGATGGAGAATGTAATTTAGTTGCTCCAGTCCTGGGTGGTACTGAGTTACAAGGGGAATGCTCCTCTGTAGCCGGATAGTGGGACTTTGGGTGGTTGTGGGAGACTGGAAAGGTAAGGCTTGGGAAATTTGTTTTTGTACAAGGTTGGGAAGATACTTATGGTCTGTGAAGGCTTCAGTGAGACCCTCTGTATAATTTGAAAAGGGCTGCTTGTCATTGCAGATGTGATGACAACAGGTGACTGGGCTGTACAGAAGAGACTTCTTGGTATGGAACGTGTTGCAGCTGTCAAAATGGAGGTATCAGTAGGTTTGATATGCGTGAAGGTACTGATATAGCCATCTTTGAGGTGAAGGTCAACATTTAGAAAGGTGGCTTGTTGGGTTGAGTAGGACCAGGTGAAGCAAATGGGGGAGAAGTTGTTGAGGTTCGGGAAGAATGTGGATAGGGTCTCCTCACCTTTGATCCAGATAGCAAAGATGCAATCAATGGTTCTGAAAAAGGTGAGGGGTTTAGAACTATGGGTTTTTATGAAGAATTCGTCTAGCTGACCCATGAATAGGTCTACATAGGATGGTGCCCTGTGGGTACCCATAGCCATACCCCAGATTTGTTTGTAGGTAATTCCTTCAAAGGAGAAGTAATCGTGGGTGAGGCTATAGTTGGTCATAGCAACTAGGAAGGAGGTTGTTGGTTTGGAATCCATCGTGCATTGGGAAAGGCAGTGTTCAATAGCGAAAAGGCCAGGGGTGTTAGTGTACAGGGAGGTTTCATCAATAGCGACAAGCAGGCCACCATGTGGTAAAGGGACAGGAACTGTGGAGGGTCGGTGGAGGAAATGGTTGGTATCATTTATATGTGTGGGTAGATTCCGGGTAATAGGGTGAAGGTGTTGGTCTACGAGAGCAGGGATTCTCTTGGTGGAGGCACGGTAACCAGCCACAATGGTGCATCCTGGGTGGTTGGGTTTATGGACTGTAGGAAGCATGCAGAAGGTAAGAGTGTGGAAAGTGGAAGGGGTGAGTAGAGAGATGGATTCCAGAGAGAGAGTCTGGGATGGGCCTAAGAATTTGAGTAGTTACTAGAGATCCTGCTGGATTATTGGAATGGAAGTACCTTACAGCTTGTGGAGTTGTTCTGGCCAGGTAATCCTTGCGGTTCAAAACAATAGTGGTGGAGCCTTTGTCTACAGGTATGATTGATTATAAGGTCAGGATCAGTTTTTGATGTTGGACTCTGGCTCTTTCTGCAGATGTAAGGTTAGTTTGCACGTTGATGGATTTGGGGAATGATGATGAGGCAAGGTTCGAGGCTCAGAAATTCTGGAAAGTTAACAGGGTGTGGTTTGGGGGCAGTGGGGATGGATGACAGCTTAGTGGAGGAGTGAAATGAGTTAGGCAAGGTTCAGTATTGGTCTTTGGTTGAATCTGATTGGTAGGGTTGGTGGCGAAAAAGTGTTTCCACTGTATGGACCAGGTGTTGGAGAGAAGATCTTTAACAAGGCTTGTATGATTGTATTTGGGAGTGAAGCAAAAGGTGAGGCCTTTGGAAAGGTCTGATATTTCTGTGGGTCTAAGGGTTCTAGAGGAAAGGTTCATGACTCTGTTGCGGGTCTGTTTACGTTCTGGATTCTGTGTGGTCATTAGAAGTAGTTTTGGAGGGAGGGGTATGTACAGTAGGCCTGTGAATTAGGGTTTTACAGCTATGAGGGTTGGGAGGTGGTTGAAAGGTTGGTAGTAAGGTGGAAGTAAGAAGTGAGCAGGATGGAGAGCTTTTTGAAGTGGCATTGTGCATGTTGCTGAATTTCCTCCAGGGCAAGAGTTTCAACGTGTGTTTTGGATTGCATGAATTTGGGATTGCCCAGCAGAAGAATTTTGCAGATGGAGAGAAGGTACTGTTAGGAGGTTTGGGCTTGGTTGATATGGTTTTGCAGGACTATGTTGGTGAGGTCTAATGAATGGAGGAATCTGAACAGGTGGAGGTTACGGCAGAAGGAGGGGTGGCAGTGAGAGATGGATAACTTGATGGTAAGAGCATTAGGGGAGATTCCATGCGCCAAGCAACAATACAGGAACGGTATGTGGGACTGGGATCTGGTCAGGGGTAAGGAAAGTTTTCTGTATTGATGCAGATAGAAGGAACAAGGGTCTATAGTGCAGGAAAAATGCGAAAAATTATGCAAATCACATAGAATTATGTCCGAAAAGTTTCGCAAAAAACAGCAAAATACACATGAAAAGGATGAAATGGATGCAAGGGGAAAACAAGATGAAATCTGAGGGAACCAACGATTGTGAAAGGTGAAAACTGATTAAGATTGGTGAAAAATCACAAGGATCAAAGTATAGAATAGCTAATTAAAAAATATATATTACTGTGTGTAGCAGGTCTGAGGGTGGATAAGTGTGAAGAATGGGGATGACAGATGTGACTAGATGGTGGAATTGTGGGTGCAAACTGGGATAGAATGGAGAAACAGTGGGGAGTGGGGAGGGTTTTGTAGAATGATATACAAGATCATGTGGCACTGGAAATGTGCAGGAGTTAAAAATACAGGAAATGATGCAGGGAGAGTGATCAGTTTGAAATTATGGTAGTAATTATATAAGTGGGAGTAATGTGAGACATAAGATGCTGCACCAGCAATCAACATGGTCTTGTATCTGTCTGTTGTGAATGGCCAAGACAATTGTTACAGTGTGGCTTGTAAATAGTGCATGCAGTGCATTTTGTAAGGTGACAAGAGAAACACAGGAAAGAAGAGAAAGAAAGACAGACATTGGGTATAGTGATGGAAAAGAAAATAGTAACAAAGGAAAACAACACTGGGTCAGGATTAAAGAAAAGCTGTCCGGCAAAAATCAAACAATGGAAAATGCAGGATGGAATGTAACAATTATGAGAATGAAAGTTGCTACTTACCACATAGCAAAATGCTGAGTCACAGATAGGCACAACAATAAGCCTCTCACAATTAAAGCTTCTGGCCATTAAGGCCTTCATCAACACTACACAGACTCACACACACACACACACACACACACACACACACACACACACACATATTACTGCAGTCACCAGGGTGTTCCACTTGTTTCTTGGCCATAGTTTGTCAGTGGGCACCCATGCAGACAGACAGCTTGTTGGTTGTCATGCCTACATCAGAATACAGCACAGGGTTGCAGCTTAGCGTGTAGTCCACATGAGTGCTTTCACAGGTAGCCCCACCTCTGATGGGATAGGAGATGTTAGTGACTGGACTGGAGACAACTTGCTTCCTAGTTGCCATGACTAACTATATCTTCAACTATAATTACTTCTACTTTGAAGGGATTACTTACAAACATATCTGGGTTAGGTCTATGGGCATCCTTCCTAAAAACCCAGGTTCCTAAACCCCTCACCTGGTTCAGATTCATTGATGACATCTTTGCTACCTGCATCAAAGGTGAGGACACCCTATCCACATTCTTCCAGGACCTCAGCAACTTCTCCCCCATTTCCTTTGCTTGGTCCTACTCACCCCAATAAGCCATCTTCCTAGATTTTGATCTCCACCTCAAAGATGGCTACCTTCATTTTGACAGCTGCCACACATTGTATACCAAGAAGTTTCTTCCGTACAGCCTAGCCACCCGTGATCATCGCAGGTTGCCCTGCAGCAACTTGAGAAACATGCACAATGCCACTTCAAAAAGCTCTCCATCCTGCTCACTTCCTACTCCCACCTTGAAGTACCATTGTCCACCATCTCTACAACCACCTCCAAACCACCCCCAAGTCCCCTCATAGCTGACAAACCCTGTCTCACAGACCTACTACACTTACTCCACCCTCCAAAATCCCTCCCACCACCACACAGAATCCAGAACCTAAACAGACCTGCAACACAGTCATGAGCCTTTCCTCCAGAGCCTTGCAGTTCTAGGTGCTACAGTCTTGAGCCAAGCGACCGCCACGGTCGCAGGTTCGAATCGTGCGTCGGGCATGGATGTGTGTGATGTCCTTAGATTAGTTAGGTTTAATTAGTTCTAAGTTCTAGGCGACTGATGACCTCAGAAGCTAAGTCGCATAGTGCTGAGAGCCATTTGAACCATTTTTTCCCCCTCCAGAACCCTTAGGCCCACAGAAATATCAGTCCTTTCCAAATACCTCACCTTTTGCCCCACTCCCAAATTCAATTATGTGAGACTTGTTAAAGATCTTCTCTCCACCACCCGGTCCCTACAGTGGAAACACTTTTTTGCTGCAAATCCTACCAATCAGACTCAACCAAAGACCAATATTGAAGCTCACCTAACACAGTTAACTTTTCCACTGAGCTGTCATCTACCCCCACAGCCCCCAAACCACCCCCTGTTAACTTTCCAGAATCTCTTAACCTCGAAACTTGCCTCACCATCATTCCCCAAATCCTTGAACAAGCAAACTAACCTTACATCCACAGAAAGAGCCACAGTCCACCATGTAAAAATTGATCCCGATCTTATAATCCTACCTGCAGACAGAGGCTCCACAACTGTTATTGTGAGCCGCACCGATTATCTGGCAGAAGGACTCTGCCAGCTCTCAGATATTACCACCTGCAAATCTTGCCACAGTGACTTCATTCCAGTAATCCAGCAGGATCTCCAGTAACTACTCAAATCCTGAGGCCCATCCCAGAACCTCTCCCCAGACTCCATCACTCTACTCACCCCCACCACTCCCTACATTCCAACCTTCTACATGCTTCCTAAAGTCCATAAACCTAACCACCCAGGATGCCCCATTGTGGCCGGTTACTGTGCCTCCACCAAGAGAATCTCTGCTCTCATAGACCAACACCTTCAACCTATTACCCAGAACCTACCCTCCTATATAAAAGATACAAACCATTTCCTAAAGTGACTCTCCACAGTTACTGTTCCTTTACCATATGGCGCCCTGCTCATCACTGTTGATACCACCTCCCTGTATATTAACTAACATTCCTAATCCATATGGCCTTACTGCTATTGAACACAAAGTTTCCAAATGCCCGATGGATTCCAAACCAACAACCTCCTCCCTAGTCACCATGACCAACTACATCCTCACCCACAATTACTTCTCCTTTGAAGGCATTACCAACAAACAAATCTGCAGTACAGCTATGGGTACCCTCATGGCACCAACCTATGCCAACATATTCATGGGCCATCTAAAGGGATCCTTCTTAAAAATCCATAGTCCTAAACCCATCACCTGATTCCGATTCATTGATGTCACCTTTGCTATCTGGATCAAAGATGAGAACACCCTGTCCACCTTCCTCCAGAACCTCAACTACTTCTCCCCCATTTGCTTCACCTGGTCCTACTCATCACAACTAGCCACCTTCCTAGATGTTGACCTCCACCTCAAAGATAGCTACATCGGTACCTCCATCCACATCAAACCTACTACCCACCAGCAGTACCTCCATTTCAACAGCTGCCACACACTCCATACTAAGGAGTCCCTTCCTTACAGCCTTGCTACCCATGGTCATCACATCTGCAGTGACGGGCAGTCCCTCTCGAAATATAGTGGTGGTCTCGCTTTGCACAAAACAAATCTTGTGTGCCTTATCTATCCAGTCTCCCATCACCTCCCAAAATCCCACCATCCAGATACAGAAGAGCACTCCCTTTGTAATTCAGTTCCACCCAGAACTGGAGCTACTGAATTACATTCTCATTCTCTGATTGGGTTTTGAATATCTCTCATCATGTCTTGAAATAAGGAAATTGCCCCCCCCCCCCCCCCCCCGCCACACACACACAGTGGTATTCTACCATCCACTGAACCTACACAATGTACCTGTCGCCCATCCTTACACAACCCCTGCTCCCAATTCCTTACCTCATGGCTCAAACCCCCCTAATAGACCTAAATACAAGACCTGTACCATACACGATCGAACCACCACCCATTCCAGTCCAGCACAAACATCACCCATAGCAACATTGGCAGGGCTACCTTTGAAACCAGGCATGTGGTCTACAAGATAAGGTGCAACCACTGTGCTGCATTCTATATAGGCATGACAGCCAACAAACTGTTTGTCCACATGAATGGCCACCGAGAAACTGTGGCCGAGAAACAAGTGGACCACCCTGTTGCTGAATATGCTGCCAAACATGACATCCTTCATGTCATTGACTGCTTCACAGCCTGTGCCATATGGATCCTCCACACTGACACCAGATTTTCTGAATTGCGCACATGGGGACTTTCCCTGCCACACATCCTACGTTCCTATAACCTTCCTGGTCTCAAACTTCATTAGCAAGTTTCCTCACCCATCCAGCCCCGTCCTTGTTCCCATTCCAGCACTTTACAGCCATCATTCCACCACCACACCCACTCTTTTTATGTCTCTCCTTTGCCGCTATTTCCCCCTCCCCCCACCTCCCCAACCTTCCCCTGCCATCTGCCATCTGTCTGACCTGTAGCACTTCACTGTCCGCCACTGCCACCTTACTATCCTTCTCCCTCCCTGCCCCATCCTCCTCTTTACCCTAGTCACCACTTTCATCATGTACTGGTGCTGCTGCTCGCAGAGTGGTTTTAGTTGCCTGAGACAGCAGTCGTGTGTGTGTGTGTGTGTGTGTGTGTGTGTGTGTGTGTGTGTGTGTGTGTGTGTGTGTGTGTGTTTTTGCCTGTTTGCATATGTTTGTCTAATGTTGACGAAGACCTTAATGGCCAAAAGTTTTAATCGCGAGAGTCTTTTTGTTGTGCCTATCTGCGACTCAGCATCTCTGCTGTATGGTGAGTAGCAACTTCTCATAGTGGTTGCTGAAGTATTTGAAAACTTACAAACGTTGAAAATTTATGTCGAAACTTTTTTGACCACAATAACTACATGAACCGTAGGAATTTAAAAAATGGCTCTCCACCGGCTTATATGCAATTATCTCAACAAATTGATTGAACTGAAAAACGAACTGTTCATTAATTTAGAGATGAAATTTTGTTACCAAAAATGTTCGTGGAATTACATAACTTTTAGATCTTCATTCTTGAGGTGTAGCTTTGGTGGATATACTCCTGAGTTCTTCTCTGTGCTGCTCTACAAACCTCACTGTGTAATATATGAAAGAGGAAAGCAAATAACAAGTAGTGGTACAGGCACCCTCAACCATGCACCTTTCAGTGGCCTGCTGAATATCTTTGTAGATGCAGACCTAGAAATAAATTCCAGGTACAGATATTCCACAAAACTGGTTTAGTTGCACACAAGATGTTTAGTGGCGAAAAATGCATACAAAAGTCTACGTGCTCTGCTGTTGATGGTTGGTACAAAACAGGCTTTCTGATGTTCACAAACTGCTGGTATTTATATAATTTATGACAATCTTTGACAATCAGAGTTTACAAATTTTAAGAAATGACAATTAAAAGTGGGTAACAAAAGTAATTCACATTCATAGAAAAATAACAAAAATAATGCTTAACAATTGTGTGTGGATGCAGACATGATTTCATTAATAATTCTGAAATAATTTACAGGTTTCCAGAAAATAACAATATATTACATTTTAGTTAATTACAGTCAAAAGAAAAAAATGAAAAGTATTCGTACCATGTGTGTGAACTCCAGATAATATGTTTATGAAAAATAGCCAGCTGATTAGCCAAAAATAAAATTGTAAGCTGCAAAATACATTTTGCACTAATTGGCATGGCAAGTTTAGATCAATTACTTAGTAATTATTGAAACCAAAATATTCCTACCATGTTCATAAACATGTTTGCTGAGTGCAAAATAAAAAAGCAAACTAAGATTTTATGTAAGTTACATCAGACAGATTAATTACTGGTATGAGTGCACTGTAGCACTGGTCACTAAATTAATTAAGCATAAAATAAAGTAGGAATACAAGAAAAATGTAATCTGGAATAATCATACAGACTAATTTGTTCAATATATTAATACATTAGGTACACAGAATAAAGAAATGTAAAATTTGCACATGACCAAAGTAAAAGTTTTAAATAACTATTTCATTTACATCTGTGTATTATACTGTATTTATGAAATTTGTTTTTTTCAGTTTTCTGGAATGTACAGCTTGAATTAACTTGACATACAAATTAGTAAGATTATCATCATGTTATAAAGTCACAGTATAGCATACGAAAGTACAATTGATATTTAAATAACATATACAAAATTTAGTGTCTAAGATCTGCGCAACTTAAAGCACTATTCATGCAAGTCAATTAATTTTATTCAAAAATATCATCATCATCTCTAATTCAAATGATATGGATCATACGAAAATTGTCACATAATATAGGTGTAAGAATATCTGAACTTAATACTAAAATTTCCAATATGTGAGGGCTTCTCACAATTAATTATAGCACTGGATAAACTTTTGTTAAAATAAACATCAGTGTGAAAAAATTATATCATAAATTTCAAGAGGATTTACATACTTAAAATACAAAGTGTGTTCTCATATGTGAGGATATGTACCATAGTATGCCAGACACCCAGCTCAGTTTCTTGGATCAATGCCAACTGCAAAATCGTGAAAACTACTTCTCAAACATCATTAAAGCAAACAAGCAATATCCTTGGTATAAAATATTCAATCTCAAAGTAATTATTGGTTAGAATATCTTTATCTGTCATGTAAACTCTTATATAAGTGTAAGCTCAAAGGCAAGCAGTGGAATCATGTAATCAATGCTTTATACATCTATACATCCTCTTCTTCAACAAACAAAACTGAGTAACTCATTTCTCCCTAAATCAATCAAGTTTCATAATTATTTTATGTCAGTGTAAAGTCAGTCTTTGATGTCTAGCATAAGAGTGTAACTTTCTGTTTCCTCATGCAAACTCATTCCATTCAGTCAAGTTCAGCTTAAGAACCTATAATCACCAATTTGACCGTAGCATACCTCACATCAGCATGGTGTAAGATAATATGCAATACATCGTCATAGTATAATGCCATCACAGTATGTGTGTATAAAAGCATAAGCATAATAGTGTCTTTCTACCTCAGTTTCAGTCATCAATATCCTTCCACAAGCTTCTGCAAAATAATTATAATATCAGAAAATCTCAAATAAAATGGTATTTATGTATGTATTGTTTTGTTGTAGACAGGTATGCAATATATGTAAGCATCGCAAGCAACCAATGTGTGTAGCAGAGAATTCAGTGCGGATAAGCACATATATCAGGACCACGGCTGCAAAAGTATCTTCTAAAAATTGTGATCCACCCTCTCATGGCAAAACCCTTCTTTGTTGGTTTGCAGATAAGCACAGAATGTGTGTAAGCATAGTGTAATTGTAACGTGTGTAGAAAATCTTACAATCATAAAACCCTGTAAGGGTCTGATATTGAAAATTGTATGCTAACATTTGTAGAAATGGTATTTAGTTGGTAAAATTCTCACAAGTAAACTGACAAAGTGTAGATAAATGTCAGTCAGCTAGATACTTGTGATGAAATATGTTAAGTAAAATGATGCAGGCTAAAATAGTCATTAGTTGATAGGTGTGTAAGTAAAGAGTGAACAAAAAATATGACATTGGTATTGCTCCTGTGAAGCAAATTCACATTGGCTGGGGAACTTTGTGTAAGCCACACACATGGTATACAAAGTGTGTGGACCCCCTCAGGGTTTGTCTTTAATGATAATAAGGCTTCAACTGAGTGATATTCTTAGTCCAAATATTTTGCATGATTTAGGATATATCATTCTGTATGCATTTGGATGTGGAATCTCCATGATCTCAAATGGTCCAATATAGATGTCAAAAAATTTCTCTCTTTGGTGATGGCTTTAGATTTTTCAGAGCTTTTAGTTAAGACAAGATCTCCTACTTTGAACTGGGTAACTTTCAGTTTCCTATCATGCTTTTTGTTTTCTTTTATTATCACACAATTTCATTGTTTTCTTAACAATCTCGTCTCTTTCTTTCATCTGCAGATAATTCTGTCATGTTGGATAACTAATTAATTCATAAAGTATATTTGCTGGCTTCTTGCTGAAATGTTCCTCACATGCTGTAAAAGCCATGGTAGTGTGCTGTATCTTATTTACTACATCTTCAAACTGACTAATGTAACAGTACCAATTAGTATGACCTTTTGCATGAGATGTTCAAAAAAGTCTGCCTATCTCTCTCATATATCTTTCAGTTGGATTTTTTTCATCACTAACAAACTTTTTTCATACATTTGATGTAAACTGACTCCATTGAAAGATAAGGTAGCATGTGGTTCACCTACTTTCTGAAAATAATCATTTGTGAAACAGTGTATTATCTTTTTGCTTATAGCTTTCTCCATGGGACATAGTTTGACAAGTTTTGAAAATAAATCCACAGTAACAAACAAATAGGTGTATTCTTGTTTAGTGTGGGGTAGTTGTCCAGATAAATCAATGCCAACTAATTCTGATTTACCTTTTGGAATAATATTCTACATAAAACTATTGTGTTTTTGATTAGTAAGCTCCACGCTCTGGCATCTGTCACTTGTTGCTTAAACATTTTCTAACTCTCCTAGCAATTTTGTTGAAATAAACATTGTCCTGAATCTTTTGAATACATTTCACTGTACCACAATGTCCGAAACTGGTTTCTGTATATCATCAAAGTGTCATTGTGTTGCTTAGATATCAGAATCCAAACAGTGTTTTTGAAATGACCTGTCTTTCCTAAATAACATGCCAAATTCCACTCATAGTCTTGGTTCTGATTTCATCTTAACTGTTCACAATTTTTTTAAAGTTCTCTTTGTCCCTTATCCCCTGAATATAGATTATTCTGAAATTTCTGTATACTCAAACTGTTGCAAGTTTGCTGCCCACCTGGTAATTCTGCTGTGGTGCAATTTGAACTATATATATATATATATATATTAAAAACAAAGATTCCAAGACTTACCAAGCGGGAAAGCGTCGGCAGGCAGGCACATGAACAAAACACACAAACACACACACAGAATTACGAGCTTTCGCAACTGGCAGTTGCTTCGTCAGGAAAGAGGGAAGGAGAAGGAAAAATGAAAGGATGTGGGTTTTAAGGGAGAGGGTAAGGAGTCATTCCAATCCCGGGAGCGGAAAGACTTCCCTTAGGGGAAAAAAAGGACAGGTGTACACTCGCGCACACACACACACATATCCATCCGCACATACACAGACACAAGCAGACATATTTAAAGGCAAAGAGTAAGGGCAGAGATGTCAGTCGAGGCGGAAGTACAGAGGCAAAGAAGTTGTTGAAAGACAGGTGAGGTATGAGCGGCGGCAACTTGAAATTAGCGGAGGTTGAGGCCTGGCGGATATCGAGAAGAGAGGATATACTGAAGGGCGAGTTCCCATCTCCGGAGTTCGGATAGGTTGGTGTTGGTGGGAAGTATCCAGATAACTTGGATGGTGTAACACTGTGCCAAGATGTGCTGGCCAGCTGCACACATCCGTCCACATCAAACCCACCAACAAGCAACAGTACCTCCATTATGACAGCTGCCACCCATTCCATATCAAACGGTCCCTTCCCTACAGCCTAGGCCTTCGTGGCAAACGAATCTGCTCCAGTCCTGAATCCCTCGACCATTACACCAACAACCTGAAAACAGCTTTCGCATCCCGCAACTACCCTCCCAACCTGGTACAGAAGCAGATAACCAGAGCCACTTCCTCATCCCCTCAAACCCAGAACCACTCACAGAAGAACCACAAAAGTGCCCCACTTGTAACAGAATACTTCCCGGGACTGGATCAGACCTTGAATGTGGCTCTCCAGCAGGGATACGATTTCCTAAAATCCTGCCCCGAAATGAGACCCATCCTTCATGAAATCCTCCCCACTCCACCAAGAGTGTCTTTCCGCCGTCCACCTAACCTTCATAACCTCTTGGTTCATCCCTATGAAATCCCCAAACCACCTCCCCTGCCCTCTGGCTCCTACCCTTGCAACTGCCCCCGGTGTAAAACCTGTCCTATGCACCCTCCCACCACCACCTACTCCAGTCCTGTAACCCGGAAGGTGTACACGATCAAAGGGAGAGCCACATGTGAAAGACTGTCCATTCGCATGAATGGACACAGGCAGACAGTGTTTGTTGGTAATGAGGATCACCCTGTGGCTAAACATGCCTTGATGCACGGCCAGCACATCTTGGCACAGTGTTACACCGTCCGAGTTATCTGGATACTTCCCACCAACACCAACCTATCCGAACTCCGGAGATGGGAACTCGCCCTTCAGTATATCCTCTCTTCTCGATATCCGCCAGGCCTCAACCTCCGCTAATTTCAAGTTGCCGCCGCTCATACCTCACCTGTCTTTCAACAACTTCTTTGCCTCTGTACTTCCGCCTCGACTGACATCTCTGCCCTTACTCTTTGCCTTTAAATATGTCTGCTTGTGTCTGTGTATGTGCGGATGGATATGTGTGTGTGTGTGTGCGCGAGTGTACACCTGTCCTTTTTTTCCCCTAAGGGAAGTCTTTCCGCTCCCGGGATTGGAATGACTCCTTACCCTCTCCCTTAAAACCCACATCCTTTCATTTTTCCCTCTCCTTCCCTCTTTCCTGACGAAGCAACTGCCAGTTGCGAAAGCTCGTAATGCTGTGTGTGTGTTTGTGTGTTTTGTTCATGTGCCTGTCTGCCGGCGCTTTCCCGCTTGGTAAGTCTTGGAATCTTTGTTTTTAATATATTTTTCCCATGTGGAAGTTTCTTTCTGATATATATATATATATATAGAAGAGAGAGAGAGAGAGAGAGAGAGAGAGAGAGAGAGAGAGAGAGAGATTCCAAGACTTACCAAGCGGGAAAGCGCCGGCAGACAGGCACATGAACAAAACACACAAACACACACACAGAATTACTAGCTTTCGCAACCGATGGTTGCTTCTTCAGGAAGGAGAGGGAAAGACGAAAGGATGTGGGTTTTAAGGGGGAGGGTAAGGAGTCATTCCAATCCCGGGAGCGGAAAGACTTCCCTTAGGGGAAAAAAAGGACAGGTGTACACTCGCACACACACACACACACACACACACACACACACACACACACACACACACATATCCATCCGCACATACACAGACACAAACAGACATATTTAAAGGCAAAGAGTACTCTTTGCCTTTAAAAATGTCTGTGTATGTGCGGATGGATATGTGTGTGTGTGCGAGTTTACACCTGTCCTTTTTTTCCCCTAAGGGAAGTCTTTCCGCTCTCGGGATTGGAATGACTCCTTACCCTCTCCCTTAAAACCCACATCCTTTCGTCTTTCCCTCTCCTTCCTGAAGAAGCAACCATCGGTTGCGAAAGCTAGTAATTCTGTGTGTGTGTTTGTGTGTTTTGTTCATGTGCCTGCCTGCCGGCACTTTCCCGCTTGGTAAGTCTTGGAATCTTTGTTTTTAATATATATATATGTGTGTGTGTGTGTGTGTGTGTGTCTCCTTCTAGGTTATTCTTGAATTTCGTAAAACCCCAAAATGATGGCCAATAGTTCCTTTTCAGTAACAGTGTAGTTCTTCTCATGTTTTTGTAAATCTCTACTAGGAAAACTAATTGAACATTGTTCTACCTTTCCCTTAATTTCTCTCTCTTGAAACAAGTGTACGAGTAAATTGTAATCACTTCCATTAGTCATTAAATGAAATGGCAATGACACATATGTTCTGTGCAGTGTTTCACTATTGCGTAACTCTTTTAATAACTACATCAGATGCTTCCTGACACTCTTTAGTCCATTCCCAGATACTATTTTTCTTTGACAACTCAGGAGACATAGTGCACTAACTGCTTGTGTTCTGATGTACTAATGTAAAACTGCTTAAGTATAGAATGATCTAAGTTATTTCTTCGTCTTTGGTTTCAGAAATTCTGTAGTGGCCAAAAGTTTGTTTTTATCAATCAGAATTCCCTCTTCACTAATCGTGTGATGCAAAAAATTGCTAAATTTGCAATTTTCTAATTTTAGGAGCATGCTTCCTAGTCTAAACTTTTCTGCAACCTCTGTCAAAATTTCTGTGTGTTCTTCCCAAATTTTACTGGTAATCAAAATGTCATCTACATAGATGATTAATTTTGAAAGTAAATCATTACCTAACACAAAGTCCAAAGCATGTATAAATTCTGCAACAGACATGTTTAGACCAAATGGTACAACATAGTACTGAAAACTCTTTCCATTGCTCAGAAATGCTGTGTATTGCCCAGGGTTGGAGTCTAAAGTAATTTGGTGAAAACCTGATGTCAAGTCAGGAGCATTGTTCTTAGTGTTATGGAAGTTGTTCAAAAGTTGTTCCATGGATTCAGGACGATCTGTCTTTCTTTCTAAGAATTCAGTTAAGTGTCAAGAATTAAGAACTAATCTTGCACCTCCATCTTTCTTGAATACAACAACCAGTGGGTTGTTATACTGACTGCTGCTCCTCTCTACTATCCTCCATTTCTACAATTTCTGTAATTCTCTTTTAACTATTTTTCTTTTGCAAGTGGCAGTATCACAGGGTTTGATGAAAATGACCATGTTGCTTCAGTTTCAGTCTACACATATAGTCTTTCACTCTACCTGGCTTTTTCACTAAAGTTTTCACAATAATACCACAAAATTTATCTATATCATCTCTTTCTGTTCTACTCAAATTAACTGATGTGTTGATATTATCTGGAACTAACTACGAGTGTCACTCCAAAAGAAAAGCACACTATTTTTTTTAAATCCATCTTTTATTCTACATGTTTGAAAGTTTTACAGTGTGTAGATACATCGTTTAGGAACAATGTTTTCATTTCTCCACATAATTTCCACTCCTCTCAACTGCCTTATGCCACTTGGAACCAGTGCCTATATACTCGCACAGTAAAATTCTGGACCAACCTGTTGGAGCCACTGTTTGGCAGTGTGCACAAGGGAGTCATCATCTTCAAACCTTGTTCCACAAAGAGAGTCTTTCTGTTACCTAAAGAGATGATAGTCACATGGAGCCAGGTCAGGACTGTAAGGCGGGTTTTTCAGTGTTGTCCATCCGAGTTTTGTGATCGCTTCCATGGTTTTTTGCCTGACATGTGGTCGTGCATTGTCCTGCAACAGCAAAACATCCTGCTTTTGCCGATGTGGTTGAACACAACTCAGTCGAGCTTCAAGTTTCTTCAGTGTCGTCACATATGCATCAGAATTTATGGTGGTTCCACTTGGCATGATGTCCACAAGCAAGAGTCTTTCGGAATCGAAAAACACCGTAGTCATAACTTTTCCAGCAGAAGGTGCGGTTTTGAATATTTTTTTTTTCTGGGGTGAATTTACATGATGCCACTCCATTGGTTGCCTCTGCATCGATGGTGAAAAATGATGGAGCCATGTTTCATCACCTGTCACAATTCCTCCAAGAAATTTGTCTCTACCATTCTCGTACTGTTCCAAAAGTTAGCTGCATACCGTTTTTCTTGTTTCTTTGTGAGCCATTGTCAACATCCTGGGAACGCACCTGGCACAAACCTTTTTTAATGCCAACACTTTCAGTATTCTGCAAACACTTCCTTCCCCCTATCACAACATAGTGTGACAATTCGTTCACTGTGATGCGTCTGTCATCAGTCAGCAATTTGTTAACTCTCTGCACATTGTCTGGAGTGAGTGCAGTACGAGGTCTGCCACTGCGAGGACAGTTCTCAATATTGATGTAGCAGCATCTCCATACACCTTTTTCAACCTCATGTGGATGTTTTCCATTGTTTTGTTATCACTGCACAGGAATTCTATGATAACACGTTGCTTCTGATGAACATCAAGTGTAACAGCCATGCTGTGTCAGCACCACTCACAGGAAGAGGTTGAAATAAGTTGGAAAAACAAGCGGGAAGGATGTATCTACACACTGTAAAACTTTCACACATGCAGAATGAAAACTGTATTTTTACAAAAATAGTGTGCATTTCTTTTGGAGTGACCCTCGTATGAAAAGTTATCACTAAGCAATTGGTTCTCATAAAATTCGTCATTCTCCTCAATGTTAATTCCTATCATCAAAAACTTCAACACCTATTGATTAATTGCTACAGGTTTGATTAAATCTCCTGTTTAATTTAGTTTCTACACAAATTCCAGATTTTGGTTCTACAGAACAGTAACTTCATATTGTCCCAGTCAAACCTGACATTGGCCTTGATTATCCCGTCCATCCCCACCAAAATGCGTTCATTCAGATCAGCTGCCACTAGACAACCTTGTTCAAATGTAAAATTACCAACTCTGAATGAAATCAGAGCTTGCCTACTAATCATTTTACTAAATTTTCCTATGCCTCCTGTAATTCTAACATCAGTGATAGGAAGTTCCGTGTAATATTCTGTATTCTTCAATCTATTTCTTAACAGAAATCCCACAAATAGGACTACCAGTGTCTACTAAATGAATTCCTTTCCAAGTACCAATAGAAATCTCAATGTACAGGCTGTAATTTTCCCTTCTACTTATGTAATTATGTAGTTATGTAATTCTCAATTCGTTCGAGCATTCAGTCATTCATAATAGGAAACACAGTCATAACTCAGTCACTCAAAATGATTCAGAAATTTTACTTGTTAGAATGAAATCAGGCGATGATGCTTCTTATCTGCAGGCTCGTGCTTTGTGGCAGTCTGCTAATCTGTACAAATAAAATGCCTCGAATTTTTGGGAGCGTTGTATAATCAGTTAGGAAACCTCAGATCAAGCAGATATTTGGCTTTGATGAAGTTTAACCTTCTGAAGAATTAATGGAGCTCTTGGATTATCAAATGCAGGCTCGTATCCAGTCTCTCGTATCCAGTCTCTCGGAAGTTCCCTTCTGATTAACAACTACGCAATATATCGATGAATATCATTAAATATGTCAAATAATGTAAATTGTTACACACCTTTTGTATGAAGGAGCAATGTGACTTACCAAACAAAAGTGCTGGGAGGTCGATAGACACACAAACAAACACAAACATACACACAAAATTCAAGCTATCACAACCAACGGTTGCTGCTTCAGGAAAGAGGGAAGGAGAGGGAAAGACGAAAAGATGTGGGTTTTAAGGGAGAGGGTAAGGAGTCATTCCAATCCCGGGAGCGGAAAGACTTACATTAGGGGGGAAAAAGGACAGGTATACACTCGAGCGCACACACACACACACACACACACACACACACACACACACACACACACACACACACACACATCCATCCGCACATACACAGACACAAGCAGACATTTGTAAACGCAAAGAGTTTGGGCAGAGATGTCAGTTGAGGCCCCAGGATGTCTTTCCACCCAAAGCGATGTTGGAAATTTGATGTTTTACCAGACTCCTGATTTTCACAGTACACTTGTGAAATGGGCGTACAGTAAAATTCCCACTTCATCGCTAGCTCGGCTATGCTGTGTGCAACAAACTGTCCATTTGCATGAATGGACACAGGCAGACAGTGTTTGTTGGTAATGAGGATCACCCTGTGGCTAAACATGCCTTGGTGCATGGCCAGCACATCTTGGCACAGTGTTACACCATCCGGGTTATCTGGATACTTCCCACTAACACCAACCTTTCAGAACTCCGGAGATGGGGACTTGCCCTTCAGTATATCCTCTCTTCTCGATATGCGCCAGGCCTCAACCTCCGCTAATTTCAAGTTGCCGCCACTCATACCTCACCTGTCTTTCAACAACATCTTTGCTTCTGTACTTCCGCCTCGACTGACATCTCTGCCCAAACTCTTTGCGTTTACAAATGTCTGCTTTTGTCTGTGTATGTGCGGATGTGTGTGTGTGTGTGTGTGTGTGTGTGTGTGTGTGTGTGCGCGCGCGCGTGTGCGTGTGTGCCCGAGTGTATACCTGTCCTTTTCTCCCCCTAAGGTAAGTCTTTCCGCTCCCGGGATTGGAATGACTCCTTACCCTCTCCCTTAAAACCCACAGCTTTTCGTCTTTCCCTCTCCTTCCCTCTTTCCTGAAGAAGCAACCATTGGTTGCGAAAGCTTGAATTTTGTGTGTATGTTTGTGTGTCTATTGACCTGCCAGCACTTTTGTTTTTTCCTAACAACCACCAGAGAGAGTACTACAAAGAATAACTATGTGCTCATGGCATGGCTATTATATGAAACTACTTTGCGCATGGATTCTGCGAGTATGAAGATAGAAAATTAGTAAACGTCATTCACGAGTAGAATTGTATCGGAATAATTCATCAAATATAAAGAGATATTACAATTCTATCAAGTATTTCATGCTTATCAATATTTTCATCTTCTGCTAGTAAATCATCTTCAATCTCCTTAAAATTTAAATCAGTTTCAACTGTAGGTCACTTGCTGCTGTCAGTTGTAACGCACTCAATGGCAACTTACAACTAGACTAGGTACCTTCTAAAACTGACAAATCACTCTCACGTGTGGGTATTAGTTGATTAAGTGAAAGACTCTGTCTATCTGTATTCAGGGTATCACAAAGTGTTTGTGTGTGCTTAATATTTTCATCAAAATTAAAATTTGTATCACAAACTGTGTTACAATTAACTTCAACATCATTTGATCTGTTCAAAACTTCAAGTATCTTGTTACTAGTTTGTTCATATTTATTGCTACACCTGGTCAAAATCTCACTGACTTCAGTGGGGATTCATTGACTCCCGTGTACCTTCTCCACCAACATCAAAGCATGATCAAATACTATAATCTTATGACTTACGTCATCATCCAACACTTCTACAAAAATCATACCATCTAAGTCATCACAGAGCAATGCATCGGCATCAACATTAAGAATATTATCACATTTATTAAAATCATTATCAAAATTAACAGTAGTATCACTAGCATCAATATGAACATCTGCTTCTAATTCAAAACTCTCTATAACTGAATCATCATCAGTACTACTTTTGTTTGTGCAAGCAGACATACAGATAGAATTAATTATCAAATCCTCAGCCTCCGTAGTACAAGATTATTAACTTCTGCCACATCTACCTAAGATAAGACTGACACTGCATCCTTACATAACAAACTGGGTAAACCATATCCATCAACATCATTACACGTATCATCATTAGAAACACACACAGATCATCGAAAATACTAGTCACCTCATCACAATAAAGTTCAAACTGCTTTTCTCCTGTTGTATCATCACTTATCACCTCTAGTAGCTTGAAATCCTAAAACTCACTCCCAAAATTAACTGTGTTTATCTGATAATCACTACGGTGACTGGTGTGGTGTCTTTAACATGAACTATTTCTACCTCTTCTACTATTAGCCTGGTTTCTAGCAATCCTTCTCACCTCAAACTGGCAGGCTCTGAATGAGGAATGAGGTGGTTATCTGGTTTCTTGTATATTATTCCTATTCTCGTTTGACCTAGTATCGCTTCTTCTCCTCTCATGGTTATTTCTGTGGTTATTGCTAATAGCGCAATTATTCCTATTCTGAGTGTGATGGTTATTACCTTAATTGTTTTTGCTCTATTATTATTATTATTATTATTATTATACCTATTTCTGTTGTTGAGAGGACCTCCCCAACTTGGAACTGATTCTCTCTATGACCACGGCTCTTATTTGACCTATCATGATTTTCCCAGACATGATCCAGTTTGTCAACATATGAGTATTTAAGAAATTCTTCTGCCAAATCATCTGGTTTATAAACCAGACCCCACTGAACATGACCATGCTAGGATTCGACTGGCCACGGGTGCTTATCGGACCAGTCCCATACCCAGCCTCTGTGCTGATGCTGGGGAACCGCCACCTACCATCCGGCAGCAGCTCCTGCTGGTGCACCAGGCTTGTAAGTTTCTTGTAGCTCCCAGCTCGCCTGCTCACCATCTTGTTGCCCATCCACCTCTGGACCGCCTTTTTTCCCGCCGTCCCCGGGCTACATTGCCGTTTGGGATCCGTTGCAACGTGTACTAGAGTCCCTCGGTGTGGAGTCTGTACAACCCCAAATCCAGGGTTTTAACCGCCTGCCACCCTGGTTACTGAAGAGGCCTGGAGTGATTTTAGATTTATTGCAGTACAAGAGAGATTGCACTCCTTCCACCGTTTTTAATGCAACATTTTCTGCCATTTTATCTGAGCACCACGACTATGTAGCTGTTTTTATGGATGGGTCAAAACAAGGGGATTCTGTTGGTTGCTCAGTTGTTTTTCCAGATCGTGTCTTCAAGGTCCGCCCGCCTCAGACTTTCGCTGACATTGATGCAGAATTGTCTGCGATCTTGCGGGCACTGGAGCACATGAGACATTCTTCCTCTCCTAAATTTCTAGTCTGTTCCGATTCACTCAGTGCCCTTCACTTATTGCAATGTTTGTATCCGGCAGACAAAACTGTCCAGACCATCCAGGATGCCCTCCTCCGACTACAGCAACTGGGGAAGGTTGTAGCTTTCTGCTGGGTTCCGGGGCATGTCGGCATTGCTGGGAATGAAAGGGCAGATCTCGCAGCCAAGGAGGCGTGTCTCGCCCCACAAGTATATCAGTGTGCTATCCCCTTGCACTCACTCACCTCGCTGTTGAGCTCATGGGTTATGCGTCGGTCGGAGGATGAGTGGCTGGAAGTGACTGACAATAAGTTCCGTATAGTCAAGCCCACAATGCGTGTGCGCTGTACTTCCTTTCAGCCCCATCGACGGGACGAGGTTCTCCTCACTCGGCTTCGAATAGGCCACAGCCCTATGACGCATGGCTACCTGCTCTGGCGAGAGGACCCTCCAATGTGTGTTGCTTGCGGCGTCCAGGTCACTGTGCGCCACGTTTTATTGGATTGCGTTTTATTTTCTGACCAGCGGGCCGCAGCTGACTTGCCAGCGGACCTGCCATCTCTTTTAGGCAACACTTGGACGAATGTGGCTAAAGTTTTAAAGTTCTGTGACATGTCAAATGTTTTTACAAAGATTTTAGGGAGAGGATTTTAATTTGCTCACTGTGTGACAAGCTAGCCCATATTTTATTTAAGTGGGCAGCCAATAAAAATTTCCTGTGACATTCTTGCTGCGGGCCGCAGCTGACTTGCCAGCGGACCTGCCATCTCTTTTAGGCAACACTTGGACGAATGTGGCTAAAGTTTTAAAGTTCTGTGACATGTCAAATGTTTTTACAAAGATTTGAGGGAGAGGATTTTAATTTGCTCACTGTGTGACAAGCTAGCCCATATTTTATTTAAGTGGGCAGCCAATAACAATTTCCTGTGACATTCTTGTTGCTATGTTTCCCCTTTCCTTAGGTTTTACTTTCTTATGTAACATTTTCCTTCTTTTCCTGCTTTCTTTGAGTGTGTGCTTTAGTTTTCTTAGGTCTGTCCACGTTCGTTCCTTTTAATGTGTGTCAGGGCGCTGATGACCTCGATGTTGAGTGCCCATAAGCCCCAACACACCACCACACCCACTGAACATGATTAGGCAAGTGCCATTTCAGTATGTGCATTTGTATGGAATCATTTAATGGCTTGTCAAGGTGCACTATTGTCCTAAGCTGTCTTTCACAACATTCATACATCCTCATATTTCTTCACAACATCTGTAACTATTTAGAAATTCTGTCTTAATTCTGGCCTTTTTACTTTTTGACCAAAATTTGTTCAAAAATAATCTTTCAAAACTGACAAAAGTCATTTCTGGGTTAAAATGCTGGTTAGGACAAAGGTTCATCCAGATAATGCTTTTCTAATTTAATTTTAGGCAGTTCTGGCATTCAGATTCAAAGCTGTCCTTGCACTGGTATATAAAATCCACAAGATGTAATTTAAAATCTCCCCAGAAAAATTTCAGTGTAACATTATTACAATTATTTACAAACATCCTGCCACTGCTATAGGTGCTACTAAACATGTTTGTTTCCAAATTGTCTACTTTGAAGTTGAGTGTTTGAGCGTTTTGAGCAACAGTGTAAACTTTATGGCTAATGAAAGAAATTTGTTTGGTAACAAGCACTGAATTTAATTTCAATTTTTTCTCAGTATAATTTCTCTCAGTCTCAATATAGAATTGCATTGAGAACTCAGATTTACTCCTGTTTAACTTTCATTCTCTTTTACTTGCTCTTCAACTACATTCACTTCATGGTTAACCAATTTTAATTCAATATCTGTGAATTTCTTCAATCAACTTCTAATTCTACATCACCTACTCACTTATTACTTCAACAATATCCTACTTAATTGAGTTTACGCTATTAATTAGTTTTCAAACTTTACATCCATTCTTTAACATTTTTGGTCAATATTTTTAACAGCATTTTTAAAATTATGACCCATTTTCTTATTTTGTTCTGATAATTTACTGTGTAGTAGCTAAGAAAGCCATTCAATTCAATTAACAGGCTGTCCTATACGCTGAAAATCTTGAAACGAACAGTGAGAAGTATTTCCATGATTCTGATCTGGAAAACTTGAGGCCCTATTCACATGGGGATACTCAAATCAGCTCTGCAGCTACCTGATACCCAAGAGAGTGGGAGACTGGAAGACTTGAGTAGCCGATCACATTCACACAGGCACAACACCCATCTCCCATACTACCAAATCACTTGCAGTGTGAACAGAAAATTAAATCAATTTCGTTGGGTGTGGGCAAAGGATGTATGTAGCATGTTTCTTTGTGTACCGTGCTCCCAGTAGTACAATGTCTGGTTACTCTAGTAATGATGATGATATTATAATACAGTATTATTATAACTGCTCATGCAGTAGGAGAAAAGTGAGAAAGTTGTGGGTTCATGCCTACACTGAGAATAATATAAACTATAGGTTACAAGTTGTTGTAAAAGAACTGTAGGATCAGATTCGAAATTCCTCACATTCTACAAGATGAGAAAGGAGTCTTATCTAGAGCCAAACAGATGATTACTCCTTACATTCATTACACTATCACAAACATGAGGGAATGTGTGAGCCTTGATGAGCGACCTCTAATAACACCAAGGTAAGTCTCAAATCACATTGTACCAATATTTTGGATTTTACTTTTTTCATATGTATTTACCCCAAAACAATGTAGGTGTGTATCCATATTAAAGAAAACAAAATATTGATGTAAAGATCAATGTAAAGATTATGTGCAGATAGAACAGTACACAAAAATTATTTAACTGGTGGTTGTCAAAAATAAATTCCAGGGTGGTATATGGAATCTAAAACATCACACACAACTTCATAATATGTTGAAGAGTCCAGTCACTGCTCCTCCTCCAGTATCATGTGGCTTCCATATCTCTCTCTCTCTCTCTCTCTCTCTCTCTCTCTCTCTCTCTCTGAATAGAATACATGGCTGCCTCAGTAGGGGCCTGTCGGCTGTGTGCTTTGGATTGGTTGCAATACATTATATATACTAAGATGGTATCTGTTCTTTCAGACATGTCCAAAAGAACAGATACCATCGGTGACCATGCAGCTCATTAGAATGAAATTACAATGAAATGAACACCATTACCTGCTTATACGCATTGACATACGTCTACGGGGATGTATATTTAAAAACAAAGATGATGTGACTTACCAAACGAAAGCGGTGGCAGGTCAATAGCCACACAAACACACACACAAAATTCAAGCTTTCACAACCAACAGTTGCTTCATCAGGAAAGATCGAAGGCGAGGGAAAGACAAAAGGATGTGGGTTTTAAGGGAGAGGGTAAGGAGTCATTCCAATCCCGGGAGCGGACAGACTTACCATAGGGGGAAAAAGGACAGGTACACACTCGCACACACACACACACACTCGCACACCTATCCATCCGCACATACACAGACACAAGCAGACATTTGTAAAGGCAAAGAGTTTGGGCAGAGATGTCAGTCGAGGCCCCAGGATGTCTTTCCGCCCACAGCGATGTTGGAAATTCGATGTTTTACCAGACTCCTGATTTTCACAGTACACTTGTGAAATGGGCGTACAGTAAAATTCCCACTTCATCACTAGCTTGGACATGCTGTGTCCCATCGCTCCTGCACCACTATAACAACACATTCAAACTCACTTAAATCTTGCTAACCTGCCACTGTAGCAGCAGTAACCAACAACTGTGCCAGACACTTGTTGTCTTATATAGGTGTTGGCAACCGCAGCACCGTATTCCGCCTGTTTACATATCTCTGTATTTGAATATGCATGCCTAGACCAGTTTCTTTGGTGCTTCAGTGTAAGTCCTAATCTCTTTGCTGGTTGATGGATGGACTACTTCTATTGCATGTTATTAGCATTTTAATAACTTTAAGACTCACTTTCCTCTTCTTCTCTCCTGCTTGTAATAGTATTATTAATATACATCAAATATAACGTGAAGAATTAAATTTTTTTTAAAGAAATTGTTATTTTTTAAAATGGCCTGAAGGTAATTAATTTACAGGTCACCTAGGCATTTAATTATTTCATCAAATTGTTCTTAAATTATTTTCTTGAATTATTCAATTGTAATTCAGTGTGACCCATGTGCCAAGTAAGGTTATAACTTCAGCAGGGGTTGCCTGTTCATGTGAAACTTGAATTGTTGACAATCTGCCACACACCATCAGGTGGCTTGCGGAGTATGGATGTAGATGTAGATATCTAGTCACTGCTTGTAACCAATAGGGATCAAGGGAGAGAAGTCTGGCTGGTAGCCTAACAAACCAACCAGGGCATGAACTACCTGCGTTAGGAAAAAATTCTTTTTGATTAATAAACCACTATATCTTGTCATTTAACATCTTGTAAGGTTACCCGCATCTGAGAGAGAGAGAGAGAGAGAGAGAGAGAGAGAGAGAGAGAGAGAGAGAGAGAGAGAGACGGGGGGAGGGGGGGCGGCGGCATTGTATTAAAGTATAAAAGTGAAACAGATTATTTCATAAAACTTGGAGTGAACTCATATTGAAGATAACCTTTTTCACAATATAAAAATATCCATAAAAGACAGTCAGTCAACAATCATTCTGCACATATTAATTTTCTGTGTGACAGCTGTTGTAGAGCCCTTAGAATCAGCAAAGGCAATGGTCAGAATCATAATATTCTGGCCCAATAAAAATATCTTCAGCATCAGCTTTGTGCTGAATGCCATTGCCACTCTCCATCCAGAAGCTTTTGCAGGTATTAATAATGAGCAAGAACAAGTTGATAAAAACAGGAGAAAGGTGTATAGTCTTGAAAAGAATATTTATCTTTTAATATTATGGCAGGCTTCACTGAACTATAAAACATATTTTTAAGGGTGAGAGCAAACTAATTTCATATTGTTTCTAAAATATTTGTTTGTTACTAACTGCTTTTCAACATATTAGACCATTGTTAAGTGAGTTGATATGTAATGATGGTCTAATAAGCTGAAAATCAGTTTGTAACTTACAGATATTAATTGAACAAAATGCAAATCATTTACATTTCATTCAAAAATATGAACTTGGCCTCATAAGAAGTCATCAGAGAATCCATTATAAATTATTTTATTCATGTTTGTGGTGTAATATTGACACAGTAAATTTTTTCACAACAAACTGCATTTGGTCACTATTATCTTTAGGTTGTGTGAGTTGTGCTTGTGTGAATGTGTGCGAGTTTTCTACTTCTGAAGACAGATTTTGACCAAATGCTTAAATATCTCTAGCATTCTTTATCATTGTGCCTGTCTGCGACTCAATGCTTCCTCTATGTTGTGATTAGCAATCTCTCCTTTCCAGATTGTTGTTATTCCATTCTGGAGTTTCCACTGTATTTGGTGATTTCTATTTATTTGAACTTTGTACAAAATACAAGAATGCTTTCACTTTCTTAATGAACAAGGATAGAACCGTACTGTTTATGCACAGACATTGTTGTTGGCTGGGTGGTGTAATCATAACTTGTTTCTTGTAAAGCCTTTCCCCAATTTATGTTCCATTTAAAGTAAGTTGTCCTTTCTTTCTGTTTACAGGTTAAGGTACTGGATGCAAATCAAGATATAAAGGAAATAAAAGAAAATTTCCAGAAGTGTCGAAGTGAAATATATAATGATATTTTCATAAATGAATGCAGTTCTTCAGTAATTCAGAGTCCCACATAAAAGGGCCAGAATATTTACCTAAAGCTTAGGATCAGCTTCTTTTCAAGAAGTTATGAGGCATAAAATGCTGCATTTACTGCAATCAGTATTTTGTAAAAGTTGATTTTTAAACACTCAATTGGAGTAGATCAGTAGATAAACAGAATTTAAAGAGATATAATCTCTGTATTTTTCCATAAGTTACTGCTAAACTTCTGTTAATCTTTCTTATCAGTGATTACCATTTATTAAGACACCAGCCATTTGCACTACTTTCTCACTGCTTAGAAGTAACTAAGTGCATTATCTTTTTTCATGTCAATGTTCAAATAGCAAGAGAAACTTCAGTTAAGATATTTGCCTTAGAATGTTGAGTATTTCACCAAAAAAGAGTAGAAAATTCAGGCAAAATGCAATTGAATACTTAATCCCAAGTAATATAACTATCTGTTATGCAAAACAGAAGAAGAAAATAATTAAACTACTATTGTAATAAATTTAAATAAATCATTTATTTTCAAAAATACAAAACTCATATTTTCTTTGTGTGTGTATCCTCCATATACATGAATTAATGAATATCACATCTAGCAATCATCTTTTATCTTTTCCCTGGGTAGCACTCCAGTTCAAAGCGTACACCACGTGCTTTATGACGACAGCGAAGTCCGTGTATCCTTTTTGCCATTTGACTTTACAAGGTAACTGCATATTTTAATACATTATTTTTACTCCAGCTTTTAAATTATTTTCTTCATCATCTGTCCTCCAAAAAGGCGATGTCACCTACATCTGTAGCCATCCTTGTCTTTTTCACTCTGTTATTTAGTATGTGTCACACATCAAAACATTTCTGGTGCAGAAAGAACTATGAAAAATGGAAAACTTTTATTAATCTGTAATGTATAGTTTCATTAAAAATCTTTTCTTTTTTTTTAATTTTGTTTCATCCTCTAATGAAGTGAAAACATATTTGTTAATTTTCTCTATTTGATGCTTTAGCCTGGAATCTCATTGACCGAAGTAGAGCTGTCTTCAGTGATGACACCCACTTCAAAATGGGTTCTCATGACCAGTGAAGTCATGTCTGAAGACAACCCAGACAGTGGTGAGATACCAACCTGACTGTTGCCCAACATATGGCCTGGCATTCAGGAGTGATGGTCTGGGTGCCATTTCTTTTCATAGCAGAATCCTTGTGGTTGTTATCCGCAGCACCCTCAGAGCACAGCAGTCTGTTGACAATATTCCATGCCCTGTTTTGTTATCCTTCATTGAAAGCCATCCTGGGCTGACACTTCAGCAAAGTAATGCCCCTCCCGCTCTCCACCTACACACACAAACCAGTGAGAGTTTCCAGTGCTTGACTTCATGCTTGTCAGATCCTACCTTGACCAGTAAGATCACCAGACCTCACCCAATTGAGAATGTTTGGAGCTTTATGGGCAAGCATTCTTGTCATCTCAGGATTTTGATGATTTAATTAGATAATTGGACAGAATATGGCTCGATGTCCCTCAGGAGGTCATCCAACAACACTATCAATCAATGCCAAGCTGAATAACTGCTTGCATAAGGACCAGAGGTGGACCAATGCATTACTGCCATACTCAAGTTATTATGCTCTTTCTGTTGAATAAATCATACAACTTTTCTCAAATTATAATCATCATTAGAGTGTAAAAGTACAGCACATCTACCAATTTCCATCCCATTTGGACAATTCCTTCACAGTGTGACTTTTTCTTTTTTTCTTTTCTTGTTTACAGTTCAGGTTGTAAATGATTCACAAATATGTAATTCACTGAATTCATCCAGTAAGCACACATTGCATTCCCAATGAGATAGCATGGTTATATCATCCCAAATAGCAAAATGTTAAAGAGCTGAGTTGGTGTTACTATGTTGATAAAGAAGAGTATAGTCTTGCACGTAGTAATAATGATTCAAGGATCATATCTATAAATCATCACAGTTTAAGTCTCAGCACTTGTAAAAAATACCACCTTTATTTTACATAAAAATAAATTATTGGTATGAACATGATGATAAACCATCAGCAACAATAAAACACCCATCAATCACGGTTACCTAAATGGAAAAATTACAATTCCACAAAATCAAAAAAACACTGCCACAGTCATCATATTTTGGAGAGAATTTGGAAGAAATGTGCCAATGATGCACAATCATTTATTCACCCATTCCTTCACCACATTCTGTACATTGCATTGAAGAATGAGAACATTCAGTGATATCTACATCTACATCTACATACATTAACAAATGACAAAAAAATCATAGAAACTTATCTATACACTGAATTAATGATAAAGTATCACTATTCTGCTTAATGCTAGTTAAGATCATGCCACCTCAGTTGAATCTAATAAATTGCAAAGGAAATGCACAGTAGACGAGAAATTTGAAACTCCAAGTTTACTCACTTTCTGCCTAACTGTCATAGTACTTGCAGTGGATCTTGATGCAGTTGGAATTCCTGTGAGATGGTCTGGATAGATGTGTGCCTATTACACATTACGACCCTCTTCAACTGTCGGTGGTCTTGTCAGTCTACAGATGAGGTTGGCCTGTACCCTCTTGTGCTGTACATATCCCTTCATGTTTCCACTTTACTATCACATTGGAAATAGTAGACCTAGGGATGTTTAGGAGTGTGGAAATCTCACATACAGACGTATGACACAAGTGACACCCAATCACCTGACCATGTTCGAAGTCCATGAGTTCCACAGAGCACCCCATTCTGCTCTCTCACTATGTCTAATGACTGCTGAGGTTGTTGATATGGAATACCTGGCAGTAGGTGGGAGCACAATGCACCTAATATGAAAAACTTATATTTTTGGGGGTGTCCAAATACTTTTGGTCACATAGTGTACAAGTTTATGTCCACCCTTGATACAGAGTCTTGCCCAAATGGTTTCCGACACAACTTCAGGTTCCATCTGTATTGACAGCAGTAAGATTTTTTTAGGTAAATATAAATGTATGTCTGAAGGATAGGATTATCAAAAAAGGGGATTGTGTTTGTCACGAGACAAGAAACTCAAACACCCAAGATGGAACCTTGCGGACATCATGCCAAGTGGAACCACCATAGTGCCAGAAGTAAAATTCAGAGATGGTTGTGTTATCGTGTTGTTGTGTTTTTCATGGAGGGGGCTTGCACCCCTTGTCGTTTTGTGTGACACTATCATGGCACAGGCCTACATTGATGTTTTAAGCAGCTTCTTGCATTCCACTGTTGAAAAGCAATTCGTGGATGGCGATTGCGTCTTTCAACATGATCATAATGCACAGACTGTGGCGGAGTGGTTACACAATAGTAACATTCCTGTAATGGACTGGTCTGCAATGAGTCCTGACCTGAATCCTGAAGAACACCTTTGGGATGTTTTGGAATGCTGACTTTGTGCCAGGCCTCACTGACTGACATTGATACTTCTCCTCAGTGCAGCACTCTGTGAAGAATGGGCTGCCATTCCCCAAGAAACCATCCAGCACCTGACTAAATGTATGCCTGCGAGAGTTGAAGCTGTTGTCAAGGCTAAGGGTGGGTCACCTCCATATTGGATTCTAGCACTACCAATGGAGGGCACCATGAACTTGTAAGTCATTTTCAGCCAGGTGTCTGGATACTTTTGATCACACAGTGTATGTGGATCTTGTCAAGCATCAGGCTCACTCCCCATTGTAACTGAAAATTTAGAGAAATCTTAGCTTGCTAATACAGATGTTCCACAATCATACTGTCTTTATTTAAAGGTTCTTTAACCATGGAATAATCAACTGAGACAATTACAGTTTGATAAATGGTGGGCATGGCAGACATTCTGTGAAACAAAAAAACTTTCTTTTTCAATCTTGAGCAAAGTGATCTTGGCTTCCGAAGATTTTAAAATCCCACACATTGTGCTCTGTTTAAGTGGCTGTCTCTGCTGGCTGTATTCTTGACCTGCAGCTTGCAGTGGCCAGGCATATAGCGTTTACCTCTTGTGAATTCCAGTAGAGTGGGACTAGCCAGTTGTGTGCACCTGCTCTAGCAGCTGTGGAGATAGGTTTTCCTCCTTCAGTGGCTGAGGCATAAAGTCAAATATGTAGATGTAGTTGTGACAGGTTCCCATTACCTCATCATGTGTAGCAGAATGGCGTTGCATGCTGTCCAGCATTCTCCTAAGAAGTGGAAGTACTTAGTGTAGTTTGGTCAGCTATCCAATGGTGTGGTTACACACTTGCAAATTGGTAAAACATTGGCTATACTCATCATATTTGATGGGGCTGGCTTGCTTTGCAACTTTTACCACAATGACATGTTGCTAATGGAGACATTTATATTCTTTCTGTGTGTGTATGAACCATGTGTGAGATAAGGGGCCAAAAGTTAATTTGTCTGATGCCTTGTACCATCATCAATTGACCTCTTTGACTTGGTGGAATTCATTGAATTCTTGTACCGATTCCATACCTCAGTGATTGCACCACTTATGTTGTGAGTTTAGTGATCTGCTGGGTGTTAGATACCATGCAGTATGTTCCTCTTATTGGGAGTGTTTTTGAGTTGTTTCTCTGTGTCACATGGCTTTGTAACTCACATGTGGACTGTGAAAATACTCGACAGAGTCGATCATGTTCTGTGAGTAGCAGGTTAGTGTTTGTTTCCAGCTGCAGGCACCAATAAGCTGATCTGTGAGGGATTCGATGTTAAGTTTGGTGTGTGTATGTGTTCCTGATCAGTGGTGTATCGCATCTTGCAGCTGTTCCAGCAATGATGCATTGATGGTGATTCAGGATGGTTATGTCTTGCTTTTTCCTCCCAGGCAAACCGAGTGGAGGATGATCACTAATAGTATGTCTGTCTGGCATTTTGTACTACCTGTTTTGTTTTGAGGTCACTGACTTTGTGGAATCCAATGGAAAACTACTGTTGACCCTGTATCTGTGGTCACGTGATACAATTAGTGAGTTTATTCATGGAGAAATGAATTTTGGATGTCATTCAGGAGGAAATGACTAATAAGTCTCATCTGTATACCATGTAGAAGCTCAAGCAAGTTTACTTGGATGTGGTTGTCATAACTAAGACCAACTGCACCACTGTCGTTCGAACTATTACTCAGACCCATTGTTGCCTGAGGATGTGCAGTTTGCGATAGTCGTGTCAGAATGAATGTTGAATTCGGCTGGCTGTGTTTTATGAATTATTTTAATCTTGAAACTTCCTGGCAGATTAAAACTGTGTGCCCGACCGAGACTCGAACTCGGGACCTTTGCCTTTCGCGGGCAAGTGCTCTACCAACTGAGCTACCGAAGCACGACTCACGTCCGGTACTCACAGCTTTACTTCTGCCAGTATCCGTCTCCGTCTCCTTAATCTTGTTGGCTTTCTGTGTACTGAATGAACTTGGTAGGTATCTAGTTATGTTGTTGCCTTGTGTTGCTGCTTGTGTTTGTCTCGAATATTCTCGTGGCATGTCTTGTTTCTCAATCTTTCTGGCTATGTTTATTGGACATACAATTGTGTATATATTTTATGCTGTGCCTTGTGTTCCCAAGTGTGTGGCTTATGTATTGTTGTCGTGAGTTTGGACATTAAGACCAGTTGTAAGGAACAATGTAGGGGTGTTGCTGTGGTTCATCTGGTTGCTCAGTTACAGGCAAGGGCTATTGCTGTAAAATTTTACATTACTGTCAGTGCTGAACGGGCTAGTTCCTGTCTAGTTATAAACAGGCTAAGTCCCTGCTCTAACCTGAAAATCTAGATTAATCTTTGGGTAGTGCCAGTTAGTGATAGTGACGGTGATAGTGGTACTCGAGTGATATCATAAGTTAAATGTTTATTGGCATAGTTTTAAATGCTGTTGTTGGTCTTTGAAGTTAACAAACAACAAGTGAGCACTCTAGTTTAAGAAGTTGCTTGGATGTAGCTTAGTGAGTGGCTGGTAGTGTGTCTACTGTTGTGTGGCAACCATTATTACTAACTGGGTACTTAGTAATATCTGTGTTACATATGTAACAACTTTGTTGTGAATATTTATTAATTGTAAATGCGTTCTTGCCTTCACACTCTGAAAACTACATATAAGAGAGAGTTCAGACACCTACTCGTGTATTAGATCCAGAGGCAACAAAGACACCTCACCTATCTGACGATGTCCAGAATGAAACTGTTGGCATTGACAATGAGGAATTTGTAGCAGCAAGTAGAAAAATATACAGGTGTAATAATGGAGATATCTCAAAAAGGAGACTGAAACATTTTGTTTGGTGCAGAAGCATGTAAAGGAACTGTGGTTCGGCTTTAGGACAATAACTTATTAAGCTCTTGATGGATATGTACCTAGCAGAACCGTTCATGATGGAAAGGATAATTCTTGACATACAGTTTTAATAAAGAAATGACAAATGCTAGACAGTGGGCGTAAAACAAAACATAGTATTATAGATAGAGATATCTGCATATAACAATTTATAGGAATATGAAATGAAATGATCATATAGGCTCATTCATAATTTAAATCTGTTTTGTTTCATTATTATGACACTGAAAAAATGCAGTCAGTCAACAAAAGAGACTGCTTATAAAACTCTATGTGACCCATTCTAGAATACTGCTTGAGTGTGTGAGGACATATACCAGACAGTACCAAAAGTGTATACTAAACACACACAAAGAAATGACCACAGTTTTATTTAGACTTACAAGAGTGTTACAGAAACGCTGTGAAACCTGAATTGTCAGATGCTGGAAGGTAAACATCAACTATCACATGAAATGCTACTTACAGAGATTCAGTACACATATGAAGTAAGGTACCTAGGAATATACAACAGCCCCCTTTGAAATGTATTTGCCTCCCTAGATTCCCACAGTATTCTGGCAAGCAAAAACGTTTAAGTGTATGACTAATTTAATGTTCATTGGCTACAATGGTCTCTAGGAGATGGTCACAGGCCTGTCACATTACTCAATAAATAGTTCTGTTAACTTCTTCAGAATTAATTTCAAGCAGCTGAAAGTCATTTCTAGGCTTATGTGTTTAAGGCTACAATAATACACTTAAACTTCATAAATTTAAATATTCTTCAATGGAGTAAAAGCAGTGATGCTGTTAATATGACTTTAGAGATTTCCAGAGGTACTGACCTCAGCAATAGCTTTAATGTTTTCAGGAAGTTTGTTATAAAGCTTAACTCCCATATGAAAAGTACCTGTTTGGCACAGAGCTGTGCGATTTGAGTTATGTGTAAGTTTCTGTTTTGTCTGGTACAGTTTTTTGCAGTGTGCAGTCCTTGCCTATTACATTTATTTTAATGAATAAAAGGGTTTCCATAATGTATACACATGGCAATGGAAGAAAACCAGATTTCTTAAACAGAGATTTACAAGAGACTCTAGGCTTGTACCCAAACAAGATTCTAATTAGCTGTTTCAGAGTTTCCCCAGAAGGTGAACCCATACTTGAGATGAGGATGAAAGTAGGCATGATATGCATTCATTTCTGTTTTCTCACTACAGCATGATTTTAATTAGCAAATAAGGTAACATGTTTTGCTCAGTTCTGCATTGGGATATTCAATATGCTTCTTCCACCTGGTGTTGCTCTGGAGCCAGAGTCCTAAGAATTTGGTTTCAGTACTGTTATCAACTAGTTCGTCATTGATAGAGGCCGACAGGATAAACATGTCCTAGTTAGGGGAATTGTGGAATTTTAGTGCAAAGGTTTTTTTACTGTTTATTATGAGCTGATTATTCTGTGCCCAGCTGCTACATTGTTTCATGGCCACGTTTACTGTCTGCTGTAACTGTTCACTGCTGTCTCCTTTTAGTATAATTGTGGTGTCATCTGTAAATATCAGTGTTTTATGTGCATCACCATTTAAGTTTAGATCATTTATGTACAGAAGGAACAGAAGGAGTCCCATTACCAGTCTTTGGGGTACACCACATTTAATTTGTTTAGAGTCAGGTGAGTGTTCGGATACAATCTTTAGTCCAATATTTATGTGCTTGATGCTGAGATTAGGCAGAAATAAACTGATCCAGTTTTTGGACAGACCTTGAATACCATATCTTTCAAGCTTTGATAGGAGAATTTTATGATCCACCATGTCAAAAACTTTTGACAAGTCAATAAATACTCTCACTGATTCCTGTTTTTTGTCCATCAGGTTTAGGATGGAATTGATGCACTCATAAATAGCAGTTATCATTGACCTCTTATTTCTGAATCCATGTTTTTCATTACATAGGATGCTCTTTTTATTTATAAATTTCACAAGTTTGTCATACATAACTTTATCTAAAACTTCAGAGATGTAGGAGGAAATTGTGATGGGTCTGTTGTTATTTACATTAACTTTCTCATCTTTTTTATATAAATGAATAACTCCTGATGTTTTCAGTACATCAAGTGTGTGAGTACTTCAATTAGGTTTGCTGCACTCTTCTTTAATATCGTTGCCTGGAGAATTGGAAGGTTTTAGTCCTTTCATTGCTTTAGCTACTTAATCTTGTGAAACAGAACTGATGTACATTGATCCTCTATGTGCACTTATTTTGTATTCATTTTCCTGGGTGCTCTTAAAGGTTGGCTGTAACATATTATCAGCAACACCTATGAAAAAATTGTTAAATGTGTTGGCTACTTCTAAGGGGTTTGTTACATTTTTATTTTTTTGTGATAGTGTTATTTTTTTTGCAAGATCGTCTGTATTCTCCACATTCTTTTACACTCCACATAGCCTTTGATTTATTAGCTGAATTATAAATGTATTCATCATTATGTATTATTTTTGCTGCTTTTATTATTTTTATTAATATTTTGGAGTATTTTTTATAGTATATGCATACTGTCTGTCTCCAGGGGACTCGCACCTAGCGAGTATGTGGCTGGCAACCATGGAGCCCCGAGCTGAGTCCTGGCATTGCTTCCACTTACTTATGCCAGGCTCCTCATTTTTATCTTTCCTGTCTGGCCATCCTCAGCCAACTCTTGTTTTTCCGACCCTGGCACTATTTGGTTTTGAGGACTAGGGGTCTTTCTTTTCCAAATCCTATACTTCCTCTGGTACCAGGCAGCAGTGGGCACCAATATCGAATTTATGCACAGAGCAAATGATGCTTCAAATGGATCAAGATCGAAGACTCATGGGTGAAACCAACAATAGTCTGGTTCTTCGGCTATGATACTGCGGTATGGAAAGGAAATGGAAAGACTACTACATTATTATATTTCCTGAATGTTGGAAGACAGAGGATAATGATGGCGTTTCCTGGAGTAAAATATTCCAGAGATAAACTACTCCCCCATTCAGATCTCTGGGCGGGGAGTTTTTCAGGTGGTGTCATCAAAAGAGATGAACATTTTAATTTCAGGATTGGGACATGGAACATGAGAACACTTCAAAGAGCAGGAAAACTGGAAAATCTGAAGAGAGAAATAGACAAATGTGAAGTGAACATAATGGGTTTAAATGAAGTGAGATGGACAGATAGTGGTGAAATAGTACCAGGTAATTACACAAAGTTTTATTCCGGTGATAAAAGTTTTGAACGTGGTGTAGCAATAGTGATGGGAAATGAATTTGTGCAAAGTGTGAATAAAGTCGTGTGTCATAGTGATCATTTAACGTTTGTGAAAATAAGTGCAAAACCAGTAGACATTCTAATAGTCCAAGTGTACATGCCAACATCAGATCATGATGATGAAGAAGCGGAGAAAATGTATGATGAAACATAAGACATCATTCAGTCTGAAGGAACAGGAAAAGTAAATACCATAATCATGGGTGACTGGAATAGTGTGGCTGGACAAGGCAATGAAGCAAACATTGTTGGACAATATGGATTAGGAAAAAGAAACAACAGAGGATGAATGCTAGTGGAATTCTGTCACTGAAATAATTTGGTTGTGATGCACTTGGTTCAAGAAAAGGATGAGTAAACTGTACACATGGAAGAGCCCAGGAGCTATGAACAGATATCAGATAGACTACATACTCATCAAACAGAGGTTTAGGGGCAGTGTGAGGGATGCCAAGACTATGCCGGCTGGTGACATCAACTCGGATCACAACCTTTTGGTTGCAGATATCAGCACAAGGCTAAAGAAGATCTGACAGCATGGCAGGAGAAAATAGAGATGGGACTTGGAAAAGCTAGGACAGAATAACGTGGCAGTAAGAGAATCATTAGAGAAAAAGTGCAAAGTGAGACACAAAATTACAAGTGCAAGTGCGGAAGATCAGTGGAAACATGTTAAAATGGTTTTGTTAAATACTCGGAAGAGTGAAGTTGGCAAACAAAGAGAGCAAGAAGACCCTGGATCACCAATGAGATACTGGAGAAGATGGAGGAAAGGAGGAAGTGTAAAAATGCTAATGAAGAAGAATACAGAAGACTTAACAATGCCCTCAGGAGGGAAACAGACAAAGTGAAGGAAAAGTACTTTGAAGAAATGTGTGATGAAATAGAAGAACTACAAAGAAGAGGAAGGTACAACCTCATGTGCGAGAAAACAAAGGAACTGGGAGAAGTAGAGAACAAAAGTGTAAGGACATTCAGAATAGAAGATTCTAGAGGATAAGTGGTTACTGAACACGTGGAAGTGCTGAAAACATGGGAAGAATATATAAAGAAACTATATGATACAGAACATCACCCATATGACATCGACATAGAGTCAGAGGAAGCTACTGACGAAGGTGAAAAAGGGCCCAGTATACTGACAAGGGAAGTTGAGAAGGCGATAAAGGACATGAAGATTAGGAAAGCTAAAGGGGATGACGACATACCAGTGGATTTGCTTGAAGAAATCGGAAATAAAAGTTTGAAAGTTCTGTCACAACTCATAAACAAAATCTATGAAACTGGAGAATGGCCTGAAGACTTTTTGGATGTCACAATGGTTACTCTTGAGAAGAAAAAGCAAGCCAAGAAGTGTAGTGATTATAGAACAATTAGTCTGATATTGCATGTGGCAAAGATCATTGCAAGAATACTAAATAGACGGTTGGAAAACAAAACTGAAGAAGTGATGGGAGAAGACCAGTTTGGCTTCAGGAAAGGAAAAGGGCCCAGAGACGCCATTGGCATGATGAGGATATTGCCAGAGAGAGTTTTGGCCATTAACGAAGAAGTTTGCAGTTGTTTTATGGACTGGCAGAAGGCCTTCGACAGAGTCAATTAGAATATATTGATGAACATCCTTAAGGAAATAGGAATCAACTGGAGAGATTGGAGACTTATAAGGAACTTGTACCAGCGGCAAAGGGTAAAGGTACGACTGGACTATGGAGAAATGAACAGTGTGGAAATAGGAAGGGGAGTGAGACAAGGATGTTGTCTGTCACCAAGTCTCTTCAACCCATATGGAGAAATGCTGGCGAGAGAAGCGCTGAAAGCTGCAGAAACTTCAAAGCAGGAGGACGTCTCATCAACACCATCAAGTATGCAGACGACCTGGTAGTGCTCGCCAAAAATCATAGACAACTGCAACACATGATGAACAATTTGGTGGAAACGGGAAGAAAATACAGCATGGTAATCAACATCAAAAAATCAAAATGTGATGTACATATCAAAATGTAAGAAATACCTGAAGATAACTATTGACAATCGGGAACTGGAAAATGTGAATCAGTTCAAATACCTGGGAAGTTTTATCACAAGTGATGCCCACTGCACCAATGAAATCTGAGCAAGAATCATCACGGCCAAAGCTGCTTTCAACAAGAAGAGGACTCTGCTGACCAGCAAGTTGAGTTTGGCATTGAGGAAAAAACTGATAAATTTCAACATTTGGAGCATTGCACTGTATGGAGCAGAGACATGGACCATGAGAAAGAAGGAGAAAAAATACTTAGAGAGCTTTGAAATGTGTTGCTGGACGAGAGTGGAAAAGAACAAAGTGGACAGATCGCATAATAAATGATGATGTACTGCAAAGAGTAGGAGAGAAGATAAGTATAGGCCAGCTGGATTGGACATGTACTTAGACACGAGGAATTCATACATGATGTCATTGAAGGGAAACTCAGAGGAAACACAGGATGAGGAAGAAGAAGTATTGGACATCTGGACGACATGAAAGATGGAAGGAGATACAACAGACTGAAGGAATAAGCTGAAGACAGGGAACAGTGGAATCAGAAATTCTCCATACGAATACATGGACCTGCCACTGGCCAGAATACTACATAATAATAATGTGCATACTACAAGTGAGGAATTTTTTAAATTACATATTTCATGAAGTAGTCTTTTCTTCTGGCATGACAACCTTATTCCCTTTTGTGATCCAGCTGTTTGTTCTAGAGTTCCCCTGTATGGTTAATATTTTCAGCGGGAATGCAATTTCAAAGAAATGGGTTAATGTATCAATGAAAGTGTTTAATTTTTCATTTACATTGTTCATTTTGTGCACTTATGACCATTTTTCTTTCTGTAATGAGTTGTTGAAGTAGTTCACATTATCCTAATTATAACTTCTACATGAAGGAAAGACATGTTGTTAATAATACTGCCTTGTACTTTTATGCTTAATATTTGAGCAAGATGGTCACTAAAACATGCAGTGTAAATTTTTAGTGATGTGTTGTGTAAAGTCTTCTTGACTAGAAACTGATCTAGAGCCATTTGGCAGGTTGCTGTTACTCAGGTAGGGGCTTTTAATTCAACCTAAAGTTTGTGAAGCTGTCAAAAAATTTACAAGTCCAAACCAGATCCTACATGAGCATGCTAAAAACTAATGCCTCTGAATTTTTTATGTGAAAACTGTTAAAACTTTTATTTTTTAAACAAACTTTATAAACATTCTACATTTTTATTCTTCATGTCTACATATTTATTTCTCACAGTCACCCTGGTGACGAACACATTTCCCCCAACTAGTGACTACTTTGTTGAGATGCTCACTGCAAATGTTTGGCTTTGTAGATGGAGCCACAATCTTAAAACAAGCGAAAATTCTTTTTTGTTATACTGGAATATAAATCACTTTAATTTGAAATCTTCCAGCAACCAAAGCTACAAACTTGATGACTTACAAATTCTTCTCTCAGAATGTAAAAACATAATTTTTGTTTTGTTTAAATGAACAGTGGCTTAGCCCTAATACAATAAATATTTTAAACACAGTTGAAAATTTCATTGTTGCAAGTCTCTACTGCGGGGACAAAAAATCTCACGGAAGTTGCTGCATACCCCTGGATTCTTCAATAAGCCATGAAGTGAAAAACAGATTTTAATTGTTTAAATGAAGATTGTATATTCAAAAGCTGTTATGTAGAGCTTAAATACCTTAACATGTTAGTCATTTCAATTTATAGAACTCCAGAGAGGGCGTCACACCATTCCTCTCTGAATTCCAGTTCTTGCTAAATAAACTAAAGAAAGCCAAGAAGAAAAAAGTTGTAATAGCAGCTGATTATATTATAAACACTGAAAATGACAATAAAGAATCAACAATATTTCTTGATTCACTCAGTTAAAAAGTCTTGTTTTGGATATTACCAGAGAAAATATTCACTCAGCAACATGCATTGATAACATTGTAACAAGTTATTACTTTGATAACATACATAAATTCTGTCTAGACTTAGGACTTTCTGATTACTCAGCCTTGTTTGCCTCACAGCTAAAAACCAATAAACACAATGCAAGTAAAACTTATATCAAAAGAAGTTTCAGTAAAACAAATACTGAAATACTCCACGAGAAATTAAGTAAAGTCAATTGGTCTGTTGGGGATGGTGATTCAACAAATGAAAACTTTACTACATCCTTAAACAGTTTTCTTGAAGTCTTTAATGAAACTTCATATTACAATCAAAAATAAGTAATATACGATGGGTCACACCAGGAATAAAAATTTCTAGTGAGAGGAAATGGAAGCTACACAATCAGCCAAAGTACAACAAAGATCCTGATTTTGTAAAATATTTTAGGAACTATAAAACTATTTTTTAAAATAATTGCAAATTCTTGAAGACAAATGGCAAATAATAAATTCATTCTAGGGCAAAAAATAAAAAAAGGGCAATATGTTCTGTAGTTAAGTCTGAATTAGGTGTCAAAAATTACAAGCAAGACATTTCAAAAATCAAACTTGAGGAAAAATCTGTTGTAGATCCAACTCAAATATATGAGTGCTTCAATGAGTACTTCATAAATGTAACAAAATCTGGTTTAGATGTAGCAAATTATGAGCATCAAGTAAATAGTTTTATGTTGAAAGACAATATCAATGAATGTCTTAAAAAATTCAACACAGTCTCAACAAATTTGGTTGTAAATGTCTACTCTATTTAAAAAATAAAGACTGCAGATTGGGATAGGACACCCACCAAAGTAATAAAAAAAGTTTGCAACATAATCGCTCATTCTTCCTCTCTCATAATAACCAAATCATTTGAGGAAGGCTACTTCCCTGCTCTCTTGAAATATGCAGAACTAAAACCTTTGTGTAAAAAAGGTTAAAAAGATTAGATGGGAAATAATCATCCCATTTCTATACCCCCAGTCATACCAAAATTACTTGAAGATATTACTGCTTTATAGATACAAAGCTTCTTCACACAATATGATATCATGTTAAATAACCAGTTTGGCTTCCAGCAAGATAAAAACAAAGTAGATGTGATAAGTGAGTTTATTGAAGAAATTACTTCATCATTATATAGGAAAATAAAGCTGCACAAATATCCTGTGATCTTACAATAGCATTTGACTGTGTAAACGATGCCCTCTGGCTTTTTCAATGAAATAAGGGATACTACTTTGGAATGGTTTGAATCATATCTCATGGAGAGGAAACAAAAGATAATAATCACATCAAATGTAGCAAATTACTTCTCAGAGTGGAAAACTGTGTTTCTCAAGGCTATATCCTTGGACCAATTTTATTCCTGTTCTGCATAAACGACTTGTCTCTCAATATAAATACTCATTAACGTTGTTTTCAGATGATACTTCCACCCTAATTGAAAATGAAAATTCTGACAATGTACCACAGAGTGTCATGAATACATTAAGTAACTTAGAAACATGGTTCAATGTAAATGGCTCAAGGGTAAATATTTCAAAAACCCACATGATAAGTTTTACAACCAACAAGCCAAAAACTGAAGAAATCTGTATTACTCACAATAATCAAAAAATGAAGAGCTTGACTGAGTCAGATTCCTAGGAATCAACTTAGACAGAAATTTAAGTTGGAATTCACATATAGAATATCTAGCAAAGGCCAGGTGGTTATAATTAAACTTTCCCTATTTAACATGTTATAACATGGAAACTAATTACCGTATGAGTACCAAACTTGGTAACATTAATGTCCAGAGTATGTGGCATATGATTTCCATGTGTCACAGTACCACTGTCCAGTTCCACGTATGGCCACCAGGTGCCGTGATCAGTTATCATAATTCATAGTCTCACACACCTGACCAGCCACAGTGCACTTGCTGACATGTCAACACGAGCTTCGACAAAAGGAGCAGGGCATTATTGGTGAAGCTCTATTATCAAAACAACAGTAATGCTGCAGCTGCTCTTCGAGAATATTGATGGCTGAAAGGATTACGGAAGGGTTCTCTTTCTCCACCTGCTGTCCGGAGCATGATGAAGAAATTCGATTCAACTGGAGAACTGGACATTACTCTAGGAAGAGGCCAATGACTGGTTTCACCATAGGTGCAATTTGTGCAATTCCCAATCATGAGGCACTGCACATGCTACATCATGACAATTTAACATTCCATGGTCCACTGTACAGGTGCTTCAAACCATTCTCAAATGGTATCCATACAAGATCCATATCATACAGCAGAATGCACCACAGGATGCACAGCAACATGTTGACTTCACTCTCCACTTTCTCGCAAGGAATGAAGTTGATGAAGCTGTCCCTGGACCATCCTATTTACAGATAGAGCTCGTTTTTCTCTGATGGTGAGGTGAACACACAGAATTGCCAAGTATGGGGATCTTCACCAATAGTCAATGTACATGAAGTTCCTCTATATGGTGAATGTGTTACTGTATGTTGTGGTCTCATGGCTACATTCATCATTGGTCTATCCTTTTTTGAACAGGTTAGTGCTCAGGGACCAAAGACGTGCAGTCTGACTGGCCAGCATTACTACAATATGCTTTGCCAGCATGTCACACCTGCCCTACAGGAGGGAGACACGTTGAACTCAACAGTTTTCATCCAAGATGGGGCCCCACTGCTCATCACTCATGAAGTTCACCTGCTTAATCATTTCCAAATGGTTGGTCGGCATGATCACCTGATCTCACTCCCCGTGTTTTCTGGTTGTGGGGCTACCTGAAGGACTGAAACGTAGTAGAGCATATCAAGAGAGGTAGCCAGCATACCTACTGACATGCTTCGTTCTGCTGTGCAAAATGCAATGCTGCACTTTCAGTGTATTCTGGATACTTATGGGCAACATATTTAGCCCCTCTTGTAGCAGTAATGGTACCCGTATGTAATGGTATGATGTACCACAGCAGCACATTGAAATTGTTCCAGTTGAAATGATTCTGCATTATTTGTCTTCCCCATGTCCTTAACATTAATGCTACCAAATTTGGTACTCATATGGTAATTAGTTTCCGTGTTATAACATGTTAAACAGAGAAAGTTTAATTTTAACCACCCGGTAAATTAAACAGCCTTGCATTTGCAATGGAAAATTTAGGCAATGCCACTCAAATCAACACCACGAAAATAGCATACCACAGCTACTTTGAATCTGTTATTAGAAATTGCATAATTTTTGGGGAACACTGAGGAAACATTACACAAATTTTAAAGTTGCAAAAAAAGAATCATTCGCAACATGTGCACCTCACAGCTGAGGGCATCATGTTGACTATTATTTAAAGACTTAAAATATTAACTGTCCCCATTTTATATGTCGTGATTCTTTTCCTATGCAGCAGAGCTGATCTATTAAGAAAAATGTTTTGAACACTCAACAACACAAGACTATTAAGAGGAAGATTTCATGATACTTGGAGATGGATCCCTAAAATGGAATAAAAATTTATGCTAGTTATAGTTGATGTAGATATTGTAAGTTTGGAAAATTTTAAATAAGTAAATTCTTCACCAACTAATATTGTAAGGGTGACAAAATTACAAATAAGTGAACTGTAATCTTGATACGTGTCCTGTACATCAGACTTATATTCTGAAATTATGTACATTATGAGATGAATAAATCACATTTCACCTCTGCTTGCACCGCTTCATCATTCTCACAGTGAAGTCCTCAAAGCCATTCTCTAAGTTTTGAAAACAGATGAAAATCAGATAGGGCCAAGTTGGGACTGTATGGAGGGTGATCGATGATAGTGAACCTAAGGTGTTGGATTGTTGCAGATATTACAGCACTTGGGTATGTCTTGCAGTGTCATGCTGAAGGAGAAGGTGCTCCATGTGTGGATGAACTCTTTGAATTGGAGACTCAATTGCTGCAAGCAGTTTCTTATACACTGACAAAGTTGTGTTGCACACTACAATGCTACACTCAACAATTTGGAGCCCTCTGGTGACAGAACATTGCAACTTGGATAGTGAAGTGGAAAAGTTGAACAAGTAATATGCACAACATGTAATACCTCAAATGATGATGAGGACAGAATAAAAAGTTTAGAGGCATTACTTTTCAGCAAGCCTTTGTACTAGGCTGTGGTAAAATTTTAAAAGTCAAAGTGTGACTCTGTTCAGAGTTAATGACCATGAAACTAACAGTTGAGAAATTTACAAGTCCAGTTTATATTACATCTCATAAAACCATATTTCCATTTTTGCTCAACTCCTGAAGTGAACTGTCCTAAGCCAGTATGGCTGCCACCCTAAAATAGTTATTATTTGTTGGTGTGAAATTCTCAAATTTACATTTAACTTATTCCTGTTACATGTATTATGTATGAATTAATACTAGAATTTCACCAAATTTCCTGTAGTATTATTAGCTTTTAGTTGGTTTATTGGTTTTCTAGTTCTGTACATTTTTATCAGTAAAATACCTAGATCACCCATATTTACTATTAATTACTATTAAACATAATGACTACCATTAGCTATGGTAGTATAATTCTCATATTGCCAATGCATTTACTGATTTTCAATTTATTTTCTGCTCAGATAAGTATTTTAATTCTCATTCCAGCTCATAATTAAAAATTTTATATGTTAATAAAAATTCTGAAACTGTATTTAAATTGGTGGATCAATTAAAGGATATTTCAGTTTTATGTATAAGTGAACACTGGCTAAAAGAAAACCAAACTTGTACAGCCAGAATAACAGGATTCTCTTGTAGAGAAAATTTTAAAGGGGGAGGAACATGTATTATGTGATGCAAGGAATTGAATGTAAAGAACTTAAGCTCAGTAAGATAAAACACATTGAAAAAGAGTTTGAATACAGTATGTGCAAATTTCTAAAACCCAAAACAATTATTGTGTGCATATATTGTTCCCCATCGTGGAACTTTATGACGTTTTTAGACAGTGTTGAAAGACTTTTTTGTGAATTAAGACATTTTGCAGAGAGCATTATTGTACTTGGTGATTTCAATGTCAACTTTAAAATGAACTGTCAAAAAGTATCAAAACTAAACAATTTGTTATATTCACAAAATTTAGCACCACCTGTCCATGAATGCACTAGATATGGAAAACACTCTGAAATGATAATAGATCAAATATTTTTTAACTTGCAAAGTCTAGATCATGTTATTGAAGTAAATGACCCAGGGTGCTCACACCACAAAGCAATACAACTCTATATAAATAATGTACTGGGCAAAAATTCTAGAATACATGAGAAATATATATATAGAAGATGTATCAATGAGGACAATACTAGGGTTTTTAATTATTTATTAAAAAACTCAGAATGGGATTTAGACAAACTCGACACCGTGGATACGAAATTTGAGTCATTTTTAACTTTTTATAAACATAGCCATGAAATTGCATTCCCTCTTAAGAAAATTAAAATAAAAAGCAAGCCTAATACTTGGGTAACACAGGGGATACGGAAATCTGGAGAGTGACTTAGAAAGCTAAGTAAATCAGCCAGGCTAAATCCAGCTCTGAAATAGTATGTCACCTGTTACAGAAAATTGTACAGTAAAGTCATTAATAGACCAAAAAGTTACATATTGACTCATACATCAGTAGAAGCAAATGTAACAAGAAAATGAAATCAGTTTGGAATGTGATAAATACAACTGTATGCAGAAGTAAAGTAAGAGACAGCAGCTTTGTTATTAAAAGTGAGGACAAAACTATAAGTTATCCTTACGTATTGCCAATATATTCAACCTTCATTATGCAAGTATTGTACAAAGCCTCATAAAAACCCAAAGACAAACAAAGATTAAACATAACATCTCCACAAATCCTGAAACTATGTTCTTATACCCTGTAAGTGTACAAGAAGTACAGAATGCAATCAACAAACTAAAAAATAAATTGTCTTGTGGCACTGATGGCATTCCAGATAAAGTACTTAAACACAGCATAAGTATTGCTCATCCCCTTGTATACATAATTAATGCCTCTTTCAGCACTGACACTTTCCCTAAAGAACTAAAGCTGTAAATAATAAAACCATTATATAAAAATGGTGATCCTCATGATGTAAAAAACTTCAGACCCATATCCTGCTTCTCAAAAGTTATTGAAAGAATTATGCATGAAAGACTCTCTGCTTTCCTGAACACAAGTAGAATATTAGTCAGTGAGCAAAATGGCTTCAGAAAAAATAGGTCAACTGAAACAGTTATTCAAATCCTGCCTTGGGCATGGGTGTGTGTGATGTCCTTAGGTTAGTTAGGTTTAAGTAGTTTTAAGTTCTAGGGAACTGTTGACCTCAGAAGTTAAGTCCCATAGTGTTCAGAGCCATTTGAACCATTTTTGAAACAGCTGTATATAATTTCCTAAAACTTCTCCTGATCTCTATAGATCATAACGAAGTAAGCTGTGGGGTGTTTTTAGATCTGTCAAGGGCATTTGATGTTATTGATCATGAATTATTGCTTGAGAAACTATACTGCTATGGTGTACGTGGTACTGTTCACAGCTGGTTTAAATCATACCTGTCAGACAGATACCAGAAAGTAGAAATAGTTCATGAAGGAACCTCTCACTTTTCAGAATATAAGAAAGTTAGTAATGGAGTGCCACAAGGTTCTGTGCTGGGGCCCCTCTTGTTCTTGATGTTCATAAATGACCTATCAAACTGTTTAACACTAGCTAATGCTGTATTGTATGTGGACAATACAAGTCTCTTTATTAAAGCTCAAAATGAGACTGACTTGCAACACACAGTAGAAATAACAAAAGAAGAAGCAGGAAAATGGTTTAAAGATAACTGCTTATTTGTAAATGAGAAAAAAACAGTATGGATGAATTTCAGCCATGTATCAAATAAAGTAAAGCCCAATATAGTTTTGAAACATGGTGAACAGAAGATTTTACAAACTTCAAACACAAAATTTTTAGGTATCTGGTTAGACGAGCATCTAAAGTGGGATAAACATATTGAAATGCCCAATAAAAAGCTAAGTAAATGCTGCTATATACTCAGAATGCTGAAAAACTGCTTCAGTGAAAAAACAGTAATATGTGCTTATTATGCTCTTATTGTGGTATGGTGTCTTATTTTGGGGTACTTCAAGTCTGGCAAACCGGTCATTCATTATTCAAGAACGAGCATTAAGAATAATGAAAAGGGCTGCACCAAGAGAGCGCTGCAGGGAAATTTTTAAAGAATTTCAAATAATGTCACTTCCATCTTTATATATCAATGAAAGTATCTGCTTTTTCAAATCTTACCCCCAATTTTCTTCTTTTAATAGTGAGTCCCATGACTACCCAACAAGACACAGGAATGATTTCCACAGAGAAACACACAAAACAGCCCAATATCACAAAAGTGCAATATATCACCCCAAAATCCTTTTTAGTGCTCTTCCCTTAAGCATCAAAAAGATAGAAAAGTATAATTTTTTAAAAATGAGCTTTAAAATGTTATTAAGAGAATGTTTTTACAGTGTTACAGAGTACATGGATTTTCAGAACATAGTGGTCAATGATAATGATAATCCATAGTTGAACAAATGTATGAAAATAGTTTGCCTGTACACACTATAATTAATTAATTAATGTTTGTTCTGTTATTCTCTACTATAGTGGTCAATTAAACAATAGGTCATATCTGAAAAACAAATGTATGAAAATAGTATCCACAATAAATAATTAATTATTGTTTGTTTTGTTATTCTCTACTATAAGCTGCACGAGATATATATATATATATTTATATATGTTTTACCACAGTAGGCCTATGTTATTAATTTACAAACTCATATAATGTAACACAACAACTCCTATATCATTGTATATGAGAAAATGGATGCTCAGTATATAACAATAACTGTGCTGTTCAAGTGCTATCTGTGGACATTTCATTCTTTAAAATTTCTTCATTCTTTAAAATTTCTTAAGTCAATAAATATTTTCTGTTCTTACACATTCAGTACCTTACATACTATTCTGTCTGCTGAGTGGGCATATAGGCATGCTATCTTATCTCATTTTTATCTTTAATTTGGTGTTCTTGCCTAAGTTGTAACTATAATGGTTTGGATTTTATATTTTGTGGCTGTGAAATGAGTTTTTGGCCTCTGAGTCCATGCCATGGTGGCACTCCAACACAGCAGTGTACTGCAACAACCAAACACATGAGAAAAACCCAAACTCACAGTAGCTCTCCAGTCTGCTTGCTGCCCTTCTGGTAGCTTGCTTACTTCATGAACTATCTTTCCACCAATTGCAGAGACTAACTACTACTACTACTGCTACATGTCTTCTGCTGCTAGGAGATAAATCCATTCACTACCTCCTCATGAGAAATGCTGCCACTGTCAGAACTCGCACTACATTCTGTCATCTACCAAAAGAGCATGCACCTACCCGTACCTGTAGTGTCTCACCTTATGTACTGCTCCCACATGATCTATGAAGACAAGGTTATTCTAATTACTGTGTGAGCAGAAACATTCGAGCAACAATTATTCCCATGTGCATGCACAAATGAAATGAGAAGAAATTTTGGTGTGTGGTTGTGTGTCATGTTTATCACAGTGGTTTTCTAAGTATCAGTGTAAAAGTATTGTACAGGGAATTGTGGAACAAAATACCTGCAGTCACAGGGTACACAAGGAGTGTGTTGATAGAAAAGGAGACAAAGCTCACTCATAATCTCAGACAGGAAATAGAGATGTTAACAGCAGATAAAACTCGAGTTAAAATCATGGCTATGTGGAGAGGGGAGGGGAGGTGGAGGAAGAGGAGGAGAAGATGGAGGAGGAGGAAATGCTATGAATATTTTGGCATTGGCAGCCCTTTTCCAGTGTGAGAAAGTCCCAAAACTTTGTCTGAAATGTAGAATGATGTAAGATGGTTTGCTTCATTGCATAAAAAATGAAGGGCCTCAACATGCAGCCAAATAACCTGTTAGCTTATGTCACGAGTTCTTTGGCTGATGTTTGTTCAATATTTTTTCTTTATGTTTTGCCAGCACAAGTGCCTGGCATTGTCAAAACTTCACTCTCCATTGATGGTGGCAGACTGGAGTTGAGCTCTCAGCCACAAATTATATTTAGCTGTCACTCCAATGTCTGTAGCCTTTTCCCTGGTCACTGCCAGTGTTGTTCTCCCCATGCTACCTGCAATGGTCATTTATTGCAGCATGAGAGTCCAGGTTCCATCCACCTTGAAGCTTTCCTCTTTCTTGTTGAAGTGATTGTCATGTTTGTGGACTGACAAGCAAGTGGTTTAGCTCTTCTCCACAACAAAAGCATTCGTATCAACAAATTTTATTGTGTGGGTGGTCTCTCATGGCATGTGCTCTGCCACAACCAATTTCTGCACCTATCCCAACCTGCAATACCATTTATGTTCAGTGATGCTGGTTTGATGGATCATCCATTCATTCCAACATAGACTTTTCCCCATGTACAGTGTATACGGTATATTCCCAACTCACAAGTGGATCCCTCTTGTCTTTTGCCAGTCTGAGACACTCTTTGAGCTTCTTCGCAGTTTGTAACTAGTCTTTACACCATGTTTGTGCAATGTTCTGCCAGGTCTGTCTGTCACCCTGGGGTTGTACAGTAGAAAGACAGTACCCAACATTTATTCTTCTGACTTATCACTTCATCAAGGGTTAGGTGCTGTGATACTTCTTATGCAATTGGTGGAATACCCATTGCTAACCAGAGCACTTTACAGGCATTGAATCTTGTGCCCAATGTGCTACAGCTTATGTATCCATCTTGTGCATGTTACAAGCATGTTAATTATCCCTCTTTTCTGGCTCAGGTGATGATGAGACAGTTTGTGCAAGATCAATCCTTGTGTATCAGCTTTCAGTACACATTCTGTCTCAAATTCTCACCATTCCTCACAACCAGAACATCTAGAAAGGGTAGCTGTTGGTCGTTTTCTACCTCCACAGGACAGGAAATATTATGTTGACATGAAGACGATTTACGTCTTAGGAAGTCACCGAGCAGTTTTTCACTATTGCTCCATGCAATGTAGGTGTCACTAACGTACCTGTACCACACCTCAGGTTTAAAAGGTGCCAAGTTCAGCGACCAGCTATGGAGAGTGAAGCTATGACTATGGCAACCACTAGCACTGGCGAACTATCAGAAAAGTCATCCAAAGAAACATCAGCAGGATAACCTGAGGCAGAAACCAACAGGCAATTTGCAAACGAGAGGCCACAAAAGCGTCAACAATTTATAACAAATGGAGTGAAGACAAGTGATACTTCTACAGTAGCTAAAAAAATGTTTTTTGGTGTGAACTAGCTGAAGTCGAAACTGTGGACACTTCTTCCTACTGGGTTTAATCAATAAAGCCAAGTTCCACACACAGTTATTGCATTTGGCATTGCAGCAACAGGTTTATTCAAGAAGAATGAGTTAGGTCAATTGCCTCATAAAAATGATGAAAAGAATGACAGGGTGGAGCTGTTATTGAACTGAGCCTTACTTATCTAAGGGGATAAGGGCCGCATTGTCGAAATGTGGGAATGCAGCTGCACGATTGCTTATACTGAAAAAGCGAGTGGCCACACAGAAGTAGCTGTAGTTAATAATAAGATATCAGGAATAGGATATCAGGAAAAGGGCGAAGAAGTTCTTTGCACTACTCAAAAAGTGAAAAGTCCTAAGGCAACACCTAGGGATCTGACTTAACCATTTTACATGTGTGTTGAGCATCCAATCATGTTAGCTACAGAAGCGGGAAAAACACTAAATTTGCTTGTGGGTGTGATTTCCATTTCCCAGTGCCTTCTAATTGGTGGTTTATACCACCAAAAGCCATCAAGAAAACAGGCCATTATGTCTCACAATCAAGAATCACGTGAATCATTTGGAACTAACACCCATTATTATCACAAACATAGAATTGTGATTGCTTCATAAGTGTACATGAATTTATCAAATTTTACATTTGGTAACGGTTTTCATATTCTCATTATTACAGCTTACCTGTCTCCCAGCTGTGAACATTGTGGGATAATTGTTTTCACTTCAAATTAATTAATTCAGGAGATGTCAGAATTTGAAGATATCATTTCAGTACCAAGCAAAAATAGATATGTCAAATTTGAAGCCTAAGAACAAACAACCTAGTTAGCTTTGTAAAACCAATTATTCACAATAATGGGAAAGTGACTTGAAACTTCCTGACAGATTAAAACTGTGTGCCAGAATGAGACTCAAACTCAGGACCTTTGCCTTTCACGGGCAAGTGCTCTACTGACTGAGCTACCCAAGCATGACTCATGACCCATCCTCACAGCTTCATTTCTGCCAATACCTCGTCTCCTACCTGCAAACTTCATTGAAGCTTTTCTGCAAACCTGGAGAACTAGCACTCCTGGAAGAAAGGAGTCTCAGTCCTGCACACAGTTTTAATCTGCCAGGAAGTTTCATATCACCACACACTCCACTGCAGAGTGAAAATCTCCTTCAAGAAAGTGACTTGTTTAGCTTAAATTTCAGTAACTCAAAAGTTATTAAGATACAACTTCAAGATGACACCCATTTTTATACCTTGTAATATTTCAAAATTCTGTTCTGGTAATACTGAAGCAGGACATTTTCCTAGCATGGTGATGTTCTTAGATTTCCCACAGCGTGATTTTTAAAGAAAACATTCAAAGTTTAAACTTTTGTTAAATAAATTATAAATGGCAGCTTCCTTAGAAGTTGGGGAACTTTTGTTGAACATGAAGATATGGTATGACCACAAAGTCAAAAAGTAGTGCCTTGGGTTTCTGTAAAACACAAGGATACAAAATATTGGAAACATGAAGTAAATGGTCCTAGAAATCTGGGCTGGTTACCTTTATAATTTCTCCCCTTTGCACCATTACATAATGTGTCATTCTCTCATAAATGACTAAAAGCCAGGGATTGAGGCATAACTGGCAAAGGCTGAGGCTATACACTGATTAGCCAAAACATTATGACGAAAGCCCACTGTGATGTGGGACGCTGCCTGGTGGCAATGCAGGCATGTGATGCGGTTACAAAACTATGTGAGTGAAGCTGACATAAATGGGTGATCACCATAGCAAAGATATCAGCTGCAAATGGGGAAACCATTGAAATAAGTGACTTTGACAAAGGGCAAGTTGTTATTATGTAGAACCTGCAAATGAGTATCTCAAAAATGGCAAAGCTGGTCGAATGTTCACATGTTACTGTCGTTAGCAACTATGAAAAGAGGTAGGAGGACAGGGAAACTACTACTAGGCACTAAATGGCTGGATGTCCACCACTCTTCACAGAATGTGGAATTTGGAGGCTTGTCTGCTCTGTAAAGTAGGATATATTGTGATCTGTGGTATCTCTGCGGAAAGAGCACAATGCTGGTGCACACACAAGTGTTTCAGAGCACACAGTTCATCGTACATTGTTGAAGACGGAGCTCCGCACCAGACCACCTCTATGTGTTCGCATGTCGACCCAACGACATTGTCAATTATGACTGCAGTGGGCACAGGACCACTGGGACTCAGTCGTTGATCAGTGGGAACATGTCATCTCTGCGAGTGAAACACTTTTTTGCTACACTAGGTCGATAAGTTGTCTCCACAAATGCTGTCATTGAGGTGAATGGGAGCTTGAAACACGCAGTGCTCCACGGGTGCAGGCTGGTGAGAGCAGTATTATGTTATAGGAGACATTCTCCTGTCCTTGTGTGGGACCTGTGGTAGCAATCAAAATCATGCAGACAACTGTTAGCTACCTGCATCCCTTCATGCTTGATGTCTTCCCTGACAGTAATGTCATATTTCAGTTGTATAATTGTCGATGTCTCAGAGCTACAGTGATTTGAGGAGCATTATAGTGAACTCTTGTTGATGTCTCAGTGACCAAATTTTCCTGGTGTGAATCCCTTGAGACCCTTCTGTGTCGCATCGAGCACTATCACCGCATACACAAATCAGTGGCCTGTTATTTATGCATATTAAATAATGGTGTGAGAACATCTAATGCCACATACTTCCACAGATCTATCAACAAACTTTTGGATCACTGATACACACAATCAGTGATGTACTTGGTTCCAAAGACAGACAAACAATTATTAAGCAGGTATTCATAATGTTTTGGCTCATCAGTGTAAAAAGCAGGACATCAGCTGGGAGTGGGGAATTGGATTGTGAATTCATAAGAGCATTAACTTTGTTAGAAGTAATCGTGAATTGTACCATGCAGGGATACTATCACAATTGTTGAGAACTATGTTAATGTAATGACAAGGATGGACCATCAAAATTAAGAACTGAACCTTTTAATGTGTGTGTGTATGCAGGATACAAAATTTTTTTGTGGGGCTCAAAGATTAGAAGCGTGAACATGTCCTTACAGGCTTTGAGAGTCTAATTTTAAAATAAACACACACACACACACACACACACACACACACACACACACACACATATACAAGTAATTTTACAAGTAGTAATTTTATCACAGTCATTATAACATATGATGCAATGAAAGTTTCCTCTTGTGTTTCCTACAGAAACACTTCCTCAGTGTTTATTGTTGATGCAATATCTTGATGGATACGCAGCATTTATATGATATTCTGTCATCCTGAAACAGATATTTCTTTAGAGGGCGTAAGACTTACAAATATCTCTCTGCAGTGCTGGCTGTTACATTTGTTGAACAACTGACACAAGAATCTAATATTTAGCAGCACTGTTGCTCTTTTATGGGCCTCTATTGGAGATTTTTTCCATATTTCTGTCCATTTGGTGCCAAACTTGTGGCTCTCCCTTCAAAGCTACAAAATAAGGGAGATCGTATGGTTCAGCACTGTGCAAAATGTGCTCTATATCTTTATCACTAAAGTCTTGTGACAGCAATTTTCATAGATGTTTATGATTTTTTGTAGCTGAGCTGTAGGGTGTCTTAATGACATTTCATTTAACAAATGATCAATAATGGTAATATTCTTCTGCAGACAGTGTCTGAAAATTGGTTGTGGTTGTCTGTACAAAGCATAGTTGTACACTATTACATAAGCAAAGTGCCATCTGTAAGCATTTTCGAAAGTTCTACCTCAAACAGTGATAGTGTCTATTTATTTATATATTCAATTAGCTTTTACCCATGGCTTCATTTGCATATCAGCAGTATTTTTATGAGAAGCAAGTATTGGAGAAGCACAGCTCGCAATGTGCGCTGTCCCTTCCATGCCCCATCACACAAAGTCAGGTGTTATAAATGTAGGTATGTCTACCCCACTACAGCACCAACACGTATGCATCAATATCAATGCAGATTTCTTATTCGTTTGAAGGCTAGTTTAATAATAATCGTTGTGACACATGTTTGTTGAAAGTTTGTTCAGCCATTTAAAGATAATCTCCTATAGAAAGAGTTTGCCAGCAGCAGCACACTACCTAATCAATATGTGGCACATAGTTTGATGTCATACTACAATATAGATCTCAAAAATCTCTATAAAATATACTGCAAGAACATATGTTTATCTTTTAGGGTTCACCCGTAATCGCCTTTTTTGTGATGCCTTTCACATTCACTGTACCAGGTGCAATCAAAAGACAAAATTTATTATTGTTGAACCATAAAAGCTAACCATAGGCTCTCATGGACTTTTATGTAGATCATTTTGAGATCTACATTTTCGTACTTTCCAGTCTGACATAACTCTTATCACCTGCGCAACGTGCCAACAGCAGATTTTGCTACCATGATTCACTGTTATCGACTATTATCACCTCTGCCTACTGATTTAATTTATTTAAGTAGCCTATGTTCTTTCTCATGGTTCAAGTTATCTCCATATCAAATTTCATCAGATTTGATTTAGTAGCTCTGCTGTGAAAACGGTGGCAGACAGAGTTCCTGTCAGGTTTATAATATTGGTATCTTGGTGATTACCCACTATGGCTTTCAGCAAGAAGTAATCAGCCATATCTTTACTGAAATGTACTGGATCCTGATAAAAATGGCAAACAGGAGCAATGTACTAATTGTCAACAAGAGGACTTCGGCAAAATGTCAAAGCACATAGAAAAACAAATGTACTGATTGTAAGAAACCTGATGATGATGAAAACTCCAAATGTGTAGCTTCAAATAAAGCTATTTATAGTTCTTATTATCTATTAAAAGAATCCAAAGAGATCAAATATTTGCCAAAAATATCTGAATGTGTGAGCCCAAGCACAGTCCTAGAAATTTACAAATTTCTGAAAAAGTAAAAGATTTAACTTTATTAGCATAGCAAGTAAAACCTACACAATAGTTCACTTATCTTCTTTTATTATAAATTCTGACAAGAAATAGATACAAGATGGCATAGCAGCACTAGGCACACTTATATTCCATTAGTTCTAGGTTTTCTCACTCAGACTGTCTGGACTCTCTCTCTCTCTCTCTCTCTCTCTCTCTCTCTCTCTCTCTCTCTCTGACTGTCTGGAGGGAGGGGCCATGTGTCCTCATGCCCCCCCCCCCCACCTTTGAATCTGTCCTTGCACATATGTATCTAAGCAGTGAACAATTATTATAGTGTATGTATTTATTGTTAATGCAATGATAATGGTTGGCAAGCAAGATTGTAAGTACTGAACCTTTCAACGTGAATGTGCATATAACTGAGTAGTGAACAAGAAAAGCAAGACCAACCCCTCATCCAAGTCATAGGAGACGGGCAATGCCACAATGTAGGGGATAGACTAGAGCGGTGAAATACAGTCAGGACTGAGTGCTGTCAGACCAACAAGTAGCTATGAAGGTCATGTATAAACTTAAAAATGTGACAGCTAACAGGGCTCTGGTGAATCTGTGATATGCCTAGCTTTATTAGTTTTTTTAGTTATTTCAACAGTCAGCTTTCAACAAAGGGACTAGCCTCAGTAAAGATGAATATGAAGTACAATGACTGGCAAGGCAAATGGATTATGAATTATAACTTTAAACATTTGCCCACTGACAAGAAAGGTAGAGCAGATAGTGGATATGATGGAAAGCAGAAAACTGGATATGTTAGGCATGGGAGAAACAACATGGAAGGGAGAAGGCAGTAAGGAACTGATTGGTTGGGTGTGGGATTGAAGGGACCAGACTGCTAAGGTCATCGGTCCCTTGTTCCACGATAAAATCACACGAAATAAAAATTGTCAGTGGTTAAAAACGGAGAACTGAGACAAGGGACGACACAATACAAGAAAGACAGACAAAGACCAGACAAACGAAACTAAAATCACACCGAGTGTGAAGGTGGTTGGCCGACCATGAAAATAAGGAAAAGCCAACCACCAAATGACATTAAAACCCACAGTTTAAAACCACAGGCCAAAGGCCCAAGTCAATACAGGAAATAAAAGGACAAACACTCAAATCATACGATAAAAACCCCCTGCCCGAATAAAACTCAACACGAGGTCCGCCATAGCTACGTCATCACATAAAAGGGCAGGGAGGGTAGCAGGCAGCGCAAACGTCTGCCTGAGTCCTGTTAAAAGCGGGCAGTCCACCAAAATGTGGACCACCGTCAGAGCTGCCCCGCAGCGACATAGCGGTGGGTCCTCCCGGCGCAACAAATGGCCGTGCGTCAGCCACGTGTGGCCAACGCACAGCCAGCAGAGGACGACAGAGTCCTTCCGAGAGGCCCGCATGGAGGAGCGCCACACACCGGTCGTCTCCTTCACCGCCCGAAGTTTGTTGGGCGTGGGCAGGGTGTGCCACTCGTCACCCCAGGCACCAAGCACTTTCTGGCGCAAAAGCGACAGGAGATCACACTCCATAAGGCCGAGTTCCAGAGCCGGTGAACTCACTGCCTGTTTAGCCAGCGTGTCAACCCGCTCATTGCCCGGGATGCCGACATGACCTGGGGTCCAAACAAAGACCACGGAGCGGCCGCAACGGGCAAGAGCATGGAGCGACTCGTGGATGGCCATCACCAGACAGGAACGAGGAAAGCACTGGTCAAGAGCTCGTAAACCACTCAGGGAGTCACTACAGATGACAAAGGACTCACCTGAGCGGGAGCGGATATACTCTAGGGCGCGATAGATGGCAACCAACTCGGCAGTGTATACACTGTTCCCGGGTGCCAGCGACCGTTGCTCACAATGATCCTCTAGAGTAAGAGCGTAACCAGTGCGACCAGAGACCATCGAACCGTCGGTATAGGCCACGGCAGATCCGGGAAACTCGGCAAGGAGAGAAACAAAGCGGCGGCAGAGGGCCGGAGGAGGGACCGAGTCTTTCGGACCCTGTGCCAAATCCAGCCGAATGCATGGTCGGCGCACACACCAAGGGGGCAGACGGAGATTGGCCCGGAAAACAGGCGGGAGAGGAAAAAACTCAATCCCACACAGTAGAGCCCGGATGCGAACCGCGATCGTACACCCTGACTGGGGCCGCCTGTCTGGAAGATGGACGATCGAGTGCGGGAACAGGAGACGGTAGTTGGGATGCCCTGGCAAGCTACAAACGTGGGCAGCATAAGCGGCCAGAAGTCGGTCGCGCCGGATCTGCAATGGAGGAACACCAGCCTCCACAAGTAAGCTGTCAACAGGGCTTGTCCGAAATGCTCAACATACGTTCTAGCAACTTGCAAAGAACGTGGGTGAGGCTTATGGGGTGGTAGCTGTCCACCTCCGGCGGGTTCTTGCCAGGTTTCAACACGGGGAGGACGATGCTTTCTCGCCATTGAGACGGGAACACACCCTCAACCCAGATGCGGTTGAAAACATCTAGGAGGCGTCACTGGCAATTCACAGAGAGGTGTTTCAGCATCTGGCTGTGGATGCGGTCTGGCCCAGGAGCCGTATCAGGGCAGGCAGATAGTGCACTCTGGAATTCCCAGTCGCTGAAAGGAGCATTGTACGACTCCGCGTGGCGCGTGTGAAAGGAAAGCCTCCAACTTTCCAACCGCTCTTTCCGGCAGTGGAAGGCCAGTGGGTAATTCGTAGATGCGGAACACTGAGCAAAATGCGCTGCTAACCGGTCCGCAATCGTGTCGGAGTCAGGACACACCGCTCCATTCAGCGAAAGCCCAGGGACAGAGACAGGTGGCCGATAGCCATGGAGTCGCCTAATCTTAGCCCAAACCTGTGATGCAGAGGTACGGACGCCAATGGTGGAAACATACCGTTCCCAGCACTCCTGCTTCCGTTGGCGAATAAGGCGTCGGGCACGGGCAAGCTGTTTAAAAACGATGAGGTTCTCCAAGGACGGGTGCCGCTTATGGCGTTGAAGAGCCCGCCGGCGATCTCTAATCGCCTCTGTGATCTCGGGCGCCCACCAAGGCACAGTCCTCCGCCGAGGGGACCCGGATGAACAGGGAATCGCAGATGCCGCCGCAGAAACAATGCCGGTGGTCACCGACTGAACCACTGCATCAATGGTGTCATGGGAAGGAGGTGCGATAGTGGCGAGAGAGGAGAACAAGCCCCAATCAGCCTTATTCAGAGCCCATCTGGAGGGGCGTTCAGAAGAGTGACGCTGTGGTAGTGACAGAAAGATGGGGAAATGGTCACTACCACATAAGTCGTCATGGACACTCCAGTGGATGGATGGTGAAAGTCCGGGGCTGCAGATAGAAAGGTCGATGGCCAAAAATGTGCCATGGACTACGCTGAAATGTGTCGGCTCTCCCGTGTTTAAGAGGCAGAGGTCAAGCTGCGAGAGAAGAGTCTCGACATCTCTACCCCGGCCAGTAATCGCGGCGCTACCCCACAGGGGGTTATGGGCGTTAAGGTCGCCCAGTAACACAAAAGGAGGAGGCAGTTGTGCTATCAATGCAGCCAACACATGACGCGAGACATCACCATCTGGCGGAAGATACAAACTGCAGACAGTAATAGGCTGAGGCGTCCACATCCTTACAGCGACAGCCTCTAAAGGTGTGTGAAGAGGTACACATTCGCTGTAGACAGAGTTAAGGATGTAGACGCAGACTCCACCAGATACCCTCTCATAAGCGGCCCGGTTCTTGTAATAACCCCGATACCCACGTAGGGCAGGGGTCCGCATTGCCGGAAACCAAGTTTCCTGTAGGGCAATGCAGAGGAAAGGGTGACTGCTGATGAGTTGGCGAAGCTCAGCAAGGTGGTGGAAAAAAGCGCTGCAGTTCCACTGGAGTATCGCTTTGTCCATGTCCGAAAAAGGCGTGAAGGGGCCGAGGAGGCAGATCACGCCACTGGGTCACCTGCTGCCACCGATGGAGGACCAGTACAATCTGCTTCCATGGTGTCTGAGGGTCCGGCGAGATCCAGGTCCTCAGCGGACGCCCGGATCTCCACCTTATCCTCGGACGCAGAGAGTGTAGGGAGCAGTGGGGTGGATGCCACCGCGTGTTCCTTGGCCTTAGAGGTCTTCTTCTTCGTCTTGTCTCTCTGGTCCTTGGGTTTCATTGGCTGGGAGGGCTCCAGCGAGTCAGGCTCCGGGACGGAGGAGGAGCGGGAAGCCCTGCGACCAGCCACTGGTCTGCTTTTCTTCCATTGGCTGACGTCACCCTTCCCAGAGGCGGAAACCTGGGAAGGAAGGGACCCAAGGGACCCTTTCCGTGCTATTCGAGCCGGGGAAGTTTGAGGCTTCCCCAGCTTAGAAGTGGGGACTGATGTCCCCGATGGTTGGGAGGTTGCTGCTCCTGAGGCAGGTAGTGCAGGAGCAGCAGGGAGTGTAGTGCCCCCCAGCATCAAAGGGGCAGGTGTAGCATTCCGGCTCTGAGAGGTGGCAGTCTGAGGGAGAGCTAATGGGGCCATAAAAGTAGTAGCCGCGGCGTAAGAGGCAGTCATTCGAACAGGATGGAGGCGTTCGAACTTCTGCCTGGCCTCAGTGTATGTCAGGCGGTCCAGGGTCTTATACTCCATGATTTTGCGCTCTTTCTGGAAGATCCTGCAGTCCGGCGAGCAAGGCGAGTGGTGCTCTCCGCAGTTTACACAGATGGGAGGCGGAGCACATGGAGTATTGGGATGGGATGGGCGTCCACAATCTCGACATGTGAGGCTGGAAGTACAGCGGGAAGACATATGCCCGAACTTCCAGCACTTAAAGTACCGCATCGGGGGAGGGATATATTGCTTGACGTCACAACGATAGACCATCACCTTGACCTTCTCAGGTAAAGTATCACCCTCAAAGGCCAAGATGAAGGCACCGGTGGCAACATGCTTATCCCTTGGACCACGATGTACGCGCCGGATGAAGTGAACACCTCGCCGCTCTAAATTGGCGCGAAGCTCGTCATCGGACTGCAATAGAAGGTCCCGATGGAATATTATGCCCTGGACCATATTAAGACTCTTATGGGGCGTGATTGTAACCGGAACATCCCCCAGCTTGTTACAATCGAGTAACCGGCGGGACTGGGCGGACACCGCTTTGATCAAAACCGAGCCCGAGCGCATTTTGGACAAGCCCTCCACCTCCCCGAACTTGTCCTCTAAGTGCTCGACGAAGAACTGAGGCTTCATGGATGTAAAGGATTCACCATCAGCTCTCGTACACACCAGGTAGCGGGGCGAGTATAGTTCGCTGGCATCCTTAGTCTTTCGTTCCTCCCATGGTGTAGCCAGGGAGGGGAACGATTTGGGGTCATATGTAGTTGCGTTGTATTGAGCCCTGGAACGCTTAGAGACTGCTGGCGGCTGGCCGCCAGCAAGAGATGATGTACCACGCTTCATTGCGCGTCATCCACCCTGATGCCACCTACTCCGACCAAGGGCCCTCCCCACGGGCGCCACCCAGCCTCAGCAACGACCACCTGGCAGGATGGCCATTGCCGGGATTCCCAATGCCCCAAGGAGATAGGCATCTACTCCTTGGCATACGTGGGGAGTTAACGGCGCTGGCATCAGCAGAGCGATCCCTGTGTAGTCAGGGGGCTACAACCAACAGGGTACATGGCGGCCCCACCACAACGGACTGGCTACCGTGCTGGATTTCAGGTGATGTAGTCCAATATCGTCATTGGCGCATAAAGCGACACAGCATAGCAGACTGCAATAAACTGCACCCAAGAACAAATCCACGCCCAAGAGATGGTAGGTGAGCGGGACTGCTAAGCGATGACGACAAACCTGGTTAGAGATGGTAATGCATGATGGACACATCGCTCCTTGTAAGGCGCCCTTCCCCAATCAGCTCGCTCTTCGGAAATTTTAGAAGGATGGAGGTCAAACCCGTTAGGGGACCATCTCACAAGGCCAAAACGTTTGAGACTCCTTTTAGTTGCCTCTTACGACAGGCAGGAATACCGTGGGCCTATTCTTACCCCCGAACCCACAGGGGGGAGTAAGGAACTGAGGAAAGAGATTATATTGGAGTGGAAATGATGAAGGGAGGCAAAAGGGAGTGGGAGCCATGAGGAATGATCTAAAAGAAGAGGTACAGTGGAAAAGCGACAGGATAATGAAGATCAAAATAATGACAAATGGAAGAATTATGGAGGTGGTTCAGCTGTATACTCCTCAAGTGGGCTGTACATCTCAATAGGAGGAGGAGGACTTTGAGGAAGAACTACAAAAGCAATTGAATGGGCAAACGGTAATAGCCAGGGGAGACTTGCAAGTACATATAGGGAGTGAAAGACAAGGGTATGAAAACATACTGGGAGCAGAAGGATGGGGAAGTAGAAATGAAGAAGGAAAGACATTGCTGGGACTCTGCAAGAGAAATGGTTCAGTTATAGATAGATAATTCCTGGTTTCAAAAGGAGAGCACAAAGTAACATGGCACAGCAGGAATATAGCACAGAAATCTTTATTGGATTACATGCACTGTGACCGCGAAATGAAGTGGACTGTAACAGATATAAAGGTAATTCTGAGGCATTGGACAGTGACCACAGGCTGCAGGTGATAAGCAAGAGAATCTTTAAGCCCTGGAAGAAACCAGAGAAACAGGAAAGAAGAATCCGAGTATGGAAACTGAAGAAAAGAAAGTCAAGGAAGAAACTACAAGATTACAAGGGAAAGGTTATGAAAGGATGAACCAAAAACAGGAGAAGAGGAATGGGAACAATTTAAAAGTGCTGTGGTAGAAGCTGCAGTAGCTGTATGTGGTAGGACAAGTGGAAGAAGGTAGAAGGAGACACCATCATGGAATGAAAGAGTCAAGGAGGTAGTTGGAAGGAAGAACAAGGTGATCAGACTGTGGTTACAAGAAAAGATAAAATTAGAGAGAGAGAGAGAGAGAGAGAGAGAGAGAGAGAGAGAGAGAGAGAGGGGTGCAAAAAAAAGACGAAAGAGGGCAAACAAAACAGTCACTGAGGAGAGACTAAAGTGGATGGAAGACTAAACAAAGATGATAGAGGAAGATAGCAGAGGAAGTGAGAAAGTAGTACACAGAATGGACAAAAGTAAGAGAGATGGGAGGTTTGAGAGAGGATGCCACAACGATGGATAAAAATCGGAAAGAGGTTGATAACAAAGAGACAATGAAGATAGTGTGGAAGCTGTACTTTGAACACGTGCTAAATCTGAAGAGACTTGGAGATGACAATAATCCCCCCTCCCACCTCCTTCCTTTTGTTTTAATGATGATCACCCCAGATTCTGTATCATGTCAGTGACACTCTCTACCCTATTTCTCAATAATACAAAATGTGCTGCTCTTCTTTGAATTTTCTTGATGTACTATGTCAATCCTATCTGGTAAGGATCCCACACCATGCAGCAGTACTCCAAAAGAGGACAGAAAAGTGTAGTGTAAGCAGCCTCTTTAGTAGATCTGTTGCATGTTCTAAGTGTTCTGCCAACAAAACATAGTCTTTGATTTGCCTTACCTGCAGCATTTTCTATTTGTTCTTTCCAGTTTAAATTGTTCTAGATTTGGCTAACTGAAGTTTAACACATCCCTTTCAGCTCTCATGTGGATGACCTCACACATTTCATTATTTAGGGTCAACTGGCAATTTTCACAACATACAGATATCTTTACTAAATAATTTTGCAATTTGTTTTGATCTCCTGATCACTGTACTAGACAATAAATGACAAAATCATCTGCAAACAACCTAAGATAACTGCTCAGATTCTCTCCTAAATCATTTATATACACTGAAGGGCCAAAGAAATTGGTATCGGCATGCATATTCAAATACAGAGATATGCAAACAGGCAGAATACAGCGCTGTGGTCGACAACGCCTTTATAAAACAACAAGGGTCTGGCACAGTTGTTAAGACTGGTTACTGCTGCTACAATGGCTGGTTATCAAGATTTAAGTAAGTTTGAATGTGGTGTTATAGTCAGCACATGAGCGGTGGGACACAGCATCTCCGAGGTAGTGATGAATTGGGGATTTTTCCGTATGATCATTTCACGAGTGTAGCATGAGTATCAGGAATCCAGTAAAACATCAAACCTCCAACATCGCTGCAGCTGGAAAAAGATCCTGCAAGAACAGGACCAATGATGACTGAAGTGAATCATTCAGTGTGACAGAAGGGAAACTCTTCTGCAAATTGAGGCAGATTTCAGTACTGGCCATCAACAACTGTCAGCGTACGAACCATTCAATGAAACATCCTCAATATGGGCTTTCAGAGCCGAAGGTCCACTCGTGTATCCTTGATGAATGCACAACACAAAGCTTTACGCCTCACCTGAGCCCGTCAACATCGATATCGGACTGTTGACTGGAAACTGGTTGCCTGGTCAAACGTGTTGTTTCAAATTGCATCGAGTGGATGGACATGTACAGGTATGGAGACACTCTCATTAATCCATGGACACTGCATATCAGCAGGGGACTGTTTGAGCTGATTGAGGATGTGTAATGGTTGGGGCATGTGCAGTTGGAGTGATATGGGACCCCTGATACGTCTAGATATGACTGACAGGTGACATGTATGTAAGCATCCTGTCTGATCAACTGTATCCATTCATGTCCATTGTGCATTCTGATGGACTCGGGAAATTCTGGCATGACAATGAGGCACCCCACACATTCAGAATTGCTGCAGAGTGGCTCCAGGAACACTCTTCTAAGTTTAAGCACTTCCGCCAGCCACCAAACTCCCCAGACATGAACATTATTGAAAATATCTGGGATGCCTTGAAACATGCTGTCCAGAAGAGATCTCCATCCCCTTGTACTCCAACGGATTTATGAACAGCCCTGCAGGATTCACAGGACCAATTCCCTTCAGCACCACTTCAGACATTAGTTGAATACATGTCACATTGTGCAGAGGCACTTCCGCCTGCTTGCAGGGGCCCTAGACGATATTAGGCAGGTGTACCAGTTTCTTTGGCTCTTCAGTGTAGATAAGGAACAGCAGATGGCCTCCAACACCACTGTGTGTCAACAGACCATTCTCTTTGAGATAATTCATAATGTTCAAACATTTGTTCCAAAATCTTGCTGCATATCAATGTTAATGATATGGGCCTGTAATTTAGTGGATTACTCCTACTGCCTTTCTTGAATATTGGTGTGGCCTGTGCAACTTTCCAGGCTTTGGGTATGGATTTTACATTGGGTGAGTGGTTGTATATTATTGTCAAGTATGGAACTATTGCAACAGCATACTCTGAAAGAGACAGTCTCTACCAAAAAACATGCTTTTATTAAGTGATTTAAGCTGCTTCACCACTCCAATGATATCTACTTGTAAATGCATCATGGTGGCAGTTGTTCTTGATTCGAATTCTGGACTATTTACTTCATCTCTCTGGTGAAGGAATTTCAGAAGTTAGTGTTCAGTAATCCTGCATTGGGCACACTGTCATCAATAGTATTTTCATGCAGAGAAGGCATCAATTGTGTTTTGCCACTAGCATACTTTACCTACGATCAGAATATCATTGGATTTTCTGCCAGATTTCGTTGTGGAAACTATTATTAGTATCTCACACTACAGTCCATGCTAAATTTTGAGTTTCTGTGAAACATCACTAGTTTAGGAGATTTTGCTTTCATTAAAATTTGGCATGCTTTTTTCATTGTTTCTGCAACAGTGTTATGACCTGTTTCGAATACCAAGACAAATCAGCTCCATTGTTAGCTAATTTATTTGGTATAAATCTCTCAATTGTTGTCGATACTATTTCTTTGCATTTAAGCCACATCTGGTCTACACTTACCGGTATATTGTTAGTTTGAAAGGAGTGGAGGTTGTCTCTCAGGAAGGCATCACGTGAATTATTATCTGCTTTTTTGAATAGGGATGTTTTTGTGTATTTTTGGAGGATTTGGGAGTTACAATATTCAGTCTGACTACAACAATCCTATGTTCACTAATCCCTGTATTCATTTTGATGCTCGTTATTAACTCAGCATTATTTGTTACTAAGGGCTCAAGTATGTTTTCACAGCTGTTCATTATTCAAGTGAGCTCATAAACTAGCTGCTTGAAACAATTTTCAGAGAATGTGTTTAACACATTTCGGACAATGTTTTATATGTACCTCTGGTGTAAACATGTATTTTTGCCAACATATTGAGGCTAAACTGAAGTCGCCACCAACTATAATTGTATGAGTTTGGTATGTGTTTGAAATTAGACTCAAGTTTTCTTTGAACATTCCAGCAATTATATCATCTGAGTTGAGAGGCCAGTAAAACGATCCAATTATTATTTTGTTTCTGTTGCCAAGAATGACTTCTACCCGTACTAACTCACAGGAACTACCTACTCCAATTTTTTTACAGGATAAAGTACTTGTAACAGCAACAAACACACCACCACCAACTGTGTTTAGCATATCTTTTTTGAACACTGTCAGATCCTTCACAAAAATTTCAGCTGAACTTATCTCTGGCTTTAGCCAGCTTTCAGTGCCCATAATTATTTGAGCATCAGTGCTTTCTGTTAGCACTTCTAGTTCTGGTACTTTCGCAACACAGCTATGACAATTTACAACTGTTATACTAATGGTTCTGGATCTACATTCTTTCTGTGTTAAATCTGCACCCTTTGAGACTGAAGCCCTTTTTGTGTTTCGAGACACTCTAACCTAATGGTGAAGCCAGTAGGAGAGGTTGGGAAACAGTGGCTGTATAATGTGATGAGGACAGCATGGAATGAGAAGACTCCAAAAGATTGGACGAGGAAACTAATTGTCCCTACCTGTAATAAAGTATTTAGGGAGGTTTGTAGAAACCACAGAAGAGTCACACTGTGTCAAGGTATATGAAAAGACCTGGGGGAGTAGAATCCAAACAAGAGCTGAGAACAAACAGGGGAGCAACATGGCTCCAGACCTGGAAGTTAAACTTTTGACGTCATACTTCCAGTGAGGCAGGTCCAGGAGCACCATTATGAATTTTGGGAAGGCCTTGTGATGGCCTTTCATGATGTAGATAAGGCATTTGATTTTGTCTGTAGCAGAAAGGCCTTGGAAGCATTAAAGAAGGAGGGAGTGGAAAAGGGATGACAAGTAGAGTGAAGGAGATGTCCTGTGGAAGTCTGAATTGTGTGAAAATAGAAATTGAAAGCATGGATGGTTCCAGCAAACGTGGTGTGGAACAGGGCAGCCTGTCACCTCTTCTCTTCATTGTGGTCTTAGATGAGATAATGACTATGGTGGCAAGAAAAAAAAAAGTTTGTTTCCTGTCCTTGTAAGAATTGGTTTTCAGACAGTCATATTTTAGTTTTAGTTCACATATACAAAGGTTTGGTTAACATACGCAAGTCCACACATTGATACAAACAGTGAAGGTCAGAAATTATCATTTTTGTTGCAAAAACAAATGTATGCTATGCACATTATTTTACAGAGACACTTTACAACTTGAAATATAAATGCATAGATTGATGGTGTGCGAATATCAGAAATTATCATTTTTGTGTTGCAAAAACGAACTTATGCTATATACGCTGTTTTATAAAGGGAGATTACAGCTTGAAATCTACTACTGAATAACAGCTCTCCCTATTAATAAATGCTTAAGTGTATTCTTTAAAGTGTTTAAATTAACAGTCTTGAAGTCAGATGGAAGTTTGGTATAAAAGATGATTCCTAAGTGAAAAATTTGCCTTCCCTGTGTATTGCCTTTGTACAATACTGTTTATTACATTATATCCTGAATTTTGTTTCACAAACATTATTGACTGCAGGAGGTACATAGAGTAGATGGTTAGTATTTTATACTTTCTCAAAATTTCACTACAAGGTTCTCTCCTGTTTATCTTGGCTACTGCCGTTTTTTGTAGTCTGAAGAGTCTGTCTGTATAGACAGCTGGTGCCCCACTCTGTATCTCAATACTGTACTGAAGATGTGGATGTATTACTCTGAAGTATATTTGTCTCAAGCTGTCATGGTCCAGGAAGGCTGAGACCCTTTTCAGTAGATACACATTTGTACTGATTTTCTTACAAATATGTTCTATATGTTCTTTCCATGACTGGTGTTCATCAACAATTATACCCAAAAATTTGTGTTTGTTTGTGTAGCTATGGGCCAATGGAGGTATAGATAGGTTTCTATTTATATTGTGACTGTAGCTAAGCATAAACTGCACTGACACTGTATTTTATTTATGAGCAGCTTATTTCCAGTACGATAACTTGATAGAAAATTATAACTGATTTCACAACTGTTTGTAGTAGTTAGTTTGCATATCACAGTCCCAGCTGACAAAAGACATGTCATCAGGATATCTTACAACCTTGCAGTTTTGGGTTTCAATTAAATCATTTATGTACACAACAAACAGAAAAGGTCCCAGTATACTTCCTTGGGGCATTCAAATAGCTTGTCGGTTGACTGGATGACTTGATGATCCTGGGAAATAGGGAAGAGGAAATTCAGGAACAGCTGGCTTGAGAAGAAACTGTGAGACAGTATGGAATGAAACTTAATGTAATCAAATATGAGATCCCAGTTACAATAAGAAAGAAAGATAGACCAACTAATGGAATAAGGGTTGGAGGTGAACAATTAAACAAGGTGGATAGTCTCACTTAGATGGGAAGTGCAGTAGAGGAAAATGGAAGAAATGAGAAAGAGATTGGTGAACATGACAGACTGGCACAAGCATTCGTGAGAAGTGCTAGGAGCCTTGTTTGGAACAAAGGCATCCCACAAAAAACCAAACAAGTAATATATAGAAGTTACTACACCCCAATAGTGACCTATGTATCTGAAACATGAGTAATTAAGGGAATATATGTAAGAAGATTACAGGCATGTGAAATGAAGTTCCTCAGATGTAGGATAGGAGTAACGAGCAGAGAAAGGATTAAGAATGAAAGGGTAAAGGAAATAGTGGAAGAGGAACCCTTGCAGAGCAGAACAGAAATGTCACAGCTAAGAAGGCATGACACTTGAAGGGAATGAAAACAAGGGGATTCCCAATACCAAGAGGATATACAAAATGGAGATACAAAGCAAACAACCAAGAGGAAGACAATTGGATAGATAGCCAAAAGGTGTGTGTTGTAAAAAGAGGCAAGAACTGGACCAGAGTGAACACACAAAGATGGTGGGATAACAGGTTAGATGGTGAGGCTTACATACCATACAGACCCAGCCTGGAGACGGAAACTGTTCAAGTTGATGATGATGTATTCCAAGACTGTATTAGTGTATAGACTGTGACATTATGTAGACCATAAATGTTGTGAGAATAAATTGCCCATAAATAACAATGCTGCATGTCTGTGTTTTTTAATTAACATGCACACAACTTCATATTCTAGTGCACTTCCATTACTGAGAAAAATAGATTCACTGTTTGCAGAGACTCAGAGACAGAGAAGCTTGAAATATGAAGAGGCATGGTATGGATAACATTTACAGTGGCTGGGTTTAGATGAGGTCAGGGTCGCCATCAGGATATGACCGACAGTCACTCAGAGACATATCACCGTTATTCATTTTATTGAAGAACAAACTACGGCACTCTTAGTGACATTGTGTAGTAGAAATGCCCTCCAGGTTGTATGCTGAAGACAGTGAGTGGGAAGGCAATGGCGCAGCAGGCAGCCATGGCTCAACAGGAACACCAACGTGCTGAGTACGCAACAGTGCATGTGCCATCTAGGCACAGACCTGCACCCAGGGCAGGACACACCACGGTATCACGTCACTGTCCTCGTAGAGGAGACAGCCCTCAGCAGTAGCACCCGGCCTTGCAAGAGGGGCATGCACCGACAGTAGGCCCATACAGGCATAGGTGGTTGAGCGGCTGCACTGTCCTAATGGTGAATGGTTGCCCTATGGGACACAAAGCTGGCTGCAACTGGAGTGAGCACAGCAGTGGCCCACTGGCTGGAAAATACTAAATCCACAGCATCAAACTTAGAGCCAACAGGAGGCACATCTACTAAAATGACAAGTATTTATATTGGCTCAGTGCGTATTTGTTTTGGCAAAGCACTGCTTTTAACCATGTAGGCTGTAATGGGACCGTGGCTTGGATGTGTAGTAACTGGCCTACCAATGCTGCAGCAGTTCTGGCTTTCTGATGTGTCATCATTACTGTGGTGCTGGACCCTTGCCTGGCCTGCAGTGTGGGTAATTGACCAGCCACATCTGATGTAACAGCATTTGGTCGGTGCTGAACAAGCCCTCTCCCACAGACTTTTGCATTGAAAATTGGGAGCTGCGTAAGGAACATACTTGACAGACATGTTTTAATATTGTGGGGGACCATTACGCAACATCAGCATATTGGAGCTTACTCATCTTCTCTATCTCTCAATGATCCTACAAAGCGAGTGTCAATGATGGATGACTGACTTCAATTGAAAATACAAAAAGCATCTTCTGTTGCAAAAGACATTAAATAAATAAATATGTAAATAAATAAATACTTATACAACCTAGCCAACAACTGTAAATTTATTATATAACTCACACAGTGCAAGCTTACCTAGAAAATATGTATCTGATTTCTGGAGAAAAGTCCAGTAACTAGTCAACTGTTCACATAATACAAACATGAGAATTCACCTAATAAACACGCCATCATATGCATGAACTTTGAAATGACATTTTCTGGAAAAAAATCTAGATAATGAGAAATTCTGACTGCTGTTTGTGAATTCCCTGCAAAAGATGGTCAGTGAGCAGGCTATGAAAAGCTTTTATTAAATTTGGGGCTCTTATTAATGAACTGCCATTTGCTCTTTGAACTGATGCACTTGGAAATTCCTGTTACCATTGTCACAGATTATTTTTTTAACAGTTCTGGAAATGAGGGACATTTTGCCTGACCATATGTCATAGGCACTGGGACCCGCTTCAATTACTGAATGAAAATGTTGTTGTTGGACTGAAGACAACAACAACATTTTCATTCAGTAATTGAAGCGGGTCCCAGTGCCTATGACATATGGTCAGGCAAAATGTCCCTCATTTCCAGAACTGTTAAAAAAATACTCTGTGACAATGGTAACAGGAATTTCCAAGTGCATCAGTTCAAAGAGCAAATGGCAGTTCATTAATAATGAATAATGAATGAAAATAAACAAACAAAATAACTACTGTAATGAAATACTACCATCCACCCTGTTTTAACTCTTAACTGATATCATATATCTGTGAACTTCCAGGTGTTCATCCCTTTCCCTTGCTGGGTCTTTTTGCCTTTTCCCTCCATGCTTCTTGTAGTGAAGGTGGGGTGCTGTTCACCCTAGTTCGTCTTTAGTAAATGCACAGCAAAGTCACTGTGACATCTCACAGATGTATGCTTCCAGCTGCTTGATTATTAATCATCAGACAAGTTCATCAGTATTTCACAATTACTGTAATAATTATTGTATCACATATTATAGTCATTACTGACAATGTCTCGTAATTAATTTGCACAATATGGAGCCTCCACCGAGGCTAATGCTCCCTGTGTCTGTGGTATTTTCAAGTAAGTCACATATGCCTCACAGGCTTGTTCTAAATGGCAAGCGCCTCAGGGAGCTCACCATTCATTTGCTGGGTATGGACTTGAGGAACTCAAGTTTGCTGAGCTTGAGGGGTGGTCAGCACTGCCAGTCCACTGTTACTGTACGCTCAGGGCACGCTTCAGTAGGCACTGTGTGGTGCAGCAGTATGTTGTGTGACAGAGGGAACAGGGATCTTGACTTAACAGCCTGCATCACAAGAAAAGCCCTCAATTTTAAGGTGTGCTGTGTGCTGATGAGACATGGGGCTGTTGAGGTGGAACAGTCATTAGTGAGCAATCTCTGGGGAACCTGCATCTTAGCCATATCACGCTTACCTATGTAAGTGGGGCTCTATCTGGGTGGACACTTACTTCCCTAGATGCTTAATGAATATCCATGAAGCCTAAAGCTCTTACTTATATTCCAAATGGTTGGGTGGTCTGTTGAGCAATATTAACATCCAAACTTCAAAGAGAACTCGGGTGGCTAGTCCACCCAAGATGTCTGTGAATACAAGAAAAAACAGTAATAGTAAAGGATCACATTCAGTGGTAAGTAATGTATATATTGTTGTTAAACATGTAGCAGATTCATGTTAAAAACTGTCACCTTTCTACATCCACAAAGCTGTAGAGGGACTTTCACGGAAACCGAAATCTATAATGAGGCTGTTCAATGGTACACTTCTGATCGAGACACTGAAAGCTATCAAAGTAAAGAAGTTGTTAAATGGCAAATCACTTGGAGAGAGTGAGCTGCACTCTTGGCTAAATTACTGTAAAGGAGTTGTAACATACCAGGACATTATGGATATATGTACCAATGAGCTCCAAGAGGAACAGAAAAGCAAATGTGCCACTGAAGTTCAGAATACAATATTGTACCATTAGTCCAACAACCTGGCTCACCTCAGCCAGAGTAATGGTGGCAGCAGAATCTGAAGTCAGAATGGACAACATACTTTCATAGCAGACAGAAGAAGAGCATCACAAAAATATTTCTGTTTGCGCAGCCATAGCCCTGACCCAAAATCTGGACTGGGGATGAAAAACAGCAGGTTAAACAATCAGGTCCGAAGTCTCAGATCTAGGGATCTTGCTCCAGTACGATGGATCAAACGATGACCGTACTATCGATGGTATGGATGTTAACTTCTGCCTGAGGGAACTGCTGAGTCCCTCCACTGCAATCTTCCCATTATGGAGGAATAACAGGGAAACAGAGAGGAGAAACTCACTATTATGGTGGCTTCCATACTTCAGCCAGACTTGTGGAATAACTACATCTACTAGCTCAGAGTAGACCAATGAGTTTATCTACATTTACTTGTATACTCTGCCACTACTTGGCATTTCCTTTCCTATTCCACTTGCAAAATGGATGCAATCGAAAACTGTGTACATATACCTCGAGCTCCAGTTTCTCTTATCTTTTCTTTATGGTACTTACACAACATGTATGTTGGCAGCAGTAGAATCATTCTGCCAGATCTCCAAATTTTTGCAACAGTGTTTTGTGAAAAGAATGTTATCTTCCCTCCAGGGATTAACATTTAAGTTCACAAAGCATCTCTGTAACTCTCAGTGTTGATTGAATATACAGGTAACAAATCTAGCAGCACCTGTATGAATTGCATCGATGTCTGCATTTAATCCAATCTGCCTTGGAAACCGAACACTTGAGCAGTACTCAAGAATGGGCCACCCAAGTGTTCTATGTGCAGTTTCCTTTGTAGATGAGCTGTCTTCAGAAAGTGATCCAGAGCTGTTGCCACAATCTCTTTTTGTTCCCTAGTAATTTGTGTCTTCAGGAGGCTCACTTTCAATTAGCTGGTGCTCCTGTACTGCAAGATTACATTCCCCATGAAAGGGGCAATTTTAGTGGAGAGAGATCTAAAGGAGCAGTGATTCTTTTCATAAACTACACCTACCACTCCTCAATTCTCTCCCTCACAGCCAATCTACAAGCAGTCACTGTATCACTGCAAGTGCATTGTAGGTTCACAATACAGTACCTCTAACTGTCCGCATGAGATGCCAGATGAAAAGACTTTCAGAACCCCCTTACTTCTCTCTGGTGAATTTAATGCACAGAACAAGCTTGGGGCTCTGCAACCACCTGCCCCAGGGGGAGGGCAATTGAGAGCCTTGTCGTGTCATCACATGTATCTCTGTTGAACTTTAAATGGAGCACACGCTTCAGCACTGCAACAGCATCAGTCACTGCTGTCGATCTCACAGTACGCTCTCCGGCCCTCCCACATACCATTCGATGGAAAGTGGTTGATGACTTGCACTTAAGTGATCATTTCCCAATCTGGATTCACTTACCAGACAGTGTGGTGCCTGAAAGAAAGCTGCTGTGATAGGTGCTCAGTAAGGCAGAATGGACACTTCTACGATGCTGAAGCATCCATTCCACAGTCTTTAAGTCAGCTAAAATGGCAGCATGTCCCTCGGTGGAGTGACAAATGTTGCTCCCCAATCAGGACCAGATGCATGGCACTGCCTAGGTTCAAATCCCAGCCAGCTGCGGCGAACATCACAAGCTTTCAGACAGCAAGAGCGACAAATCACCAAATTATTAGCAAATACAAAAAGACATCATGGCAACAGTTCCTGGCCATCATTACCCATTCCACTTAAAGTAAAGTCATATGGGTGACCTTCAGTACAATTTATGCGAGAGAAGTGAGGTGCTCATTGGGAATGTAAGTCTCTAGACCAACTATGAGTCATTGCCCAGACAATGTAATCCGTTTTGCAACAGTTACCACCACTGCCAGTCACGATGCAGATTTCTGACACAACAGAGTGGCCACTGAGAGAAGCAGTTGGGACTTCAGTTGCCACACTGCTGAAGAATACAACTGCCCCTGTTTCATGTGTGGGCTGGAGTCTGCATTCCAACTCGTGACATGTCAGGGGAAGCACACAAATCCTCCTCATCCTCTTTAGCCTCATTTGGGTGCCAGGACACTTCCACAACTCATAGCAAGAGACAATTTTAATTCCACTGTTAAAACCTGATGTGTTTTTCTTGTTGTGGGTTGATCTTAAGTGATCAATATACTGCGAGATGCCAAGTCTTTATTCGTTCCATGTAGTAACAGTTACTGTCTTCTCTGATTTTCCCAGTCACTATCTTGTTTTCTCTTGGCGAAATGGTCCTGCTGTGCAGTACCACATATTCGGCCGCCGACTTCTTTTGCCATTGCAGAGGGGCAAGGGCTATGTGAGAGCTTCTACATTTAAATAACTCACTACAAACCCACAAAACATGATTTCCATAATTATTCTATATTCAGACAAGCTCTCAACTCATAATAATTAAGAAAGCTTTTCAGACAACATGTTCATATATGATGCTTCAGTTCTTTATGAAAACCAAAGTTCATACTTCACTCAAGATAGCATAGCATGAAGTCTATATAATTACATTCATTTTTCTTAGTGCTTGACCATTGTCCTCGGGCCTCTTTCTCCTTCTGAGTCCACAGCACCCCCAAAGCACAACTGCAAAGTGCAAGTGATGTCTCACTAGCCAGTCCAAATTAACGTCCATCATTGCTTTCTGCACTTAATCCACATTTTCTCTTCTCATATCTGCACATAAATTGCAACAAACATGGGCACAGTAGATGCTCTTTGTGCTACTATTAAAGTTGCATTTTTCACATGCACATCTTTCATCAGTCCTCTAGAAAGAAAGTGAGATGTGTTGCTATGCTTTAAAGTAACAGGTGCAAATACAAAGCTGCGTTTATTTTTTGACAATGAGAAGGGCTGTGATAATACTTGATGCCATAATATCCTTGGGCAGATCCGTTAATGGGGTTTTCACAGATATCTTCTGATCTCAACCATGGTCCTTCCTCACTATGCTATTTTAAATGGTGGTGTTGGTTAGTGTTTAACGTCCCGTCAACAACAAGGTCATTAGAAACGGAGCGCAAGCTCGGGTTAGGGAAGGATTGGGAAGGAAATCGGCTGTGCCCTTTCAAAGGAACCATCCCGGCATTTGCCTGAAACAATTTAGGGAAATCACGGAAAACCTAAATCAGGATAGCTGGAGACAGGATTGAACCGCCGTCCTCCCAAATGCGAGTCCAGTGTGCTAACCACTGCGCCACCTCTCTCTGTCTATTTTAAATATTTAATCAGTGATGTCCTATCTGACAACTATGAGCAAGATAGTGTTTTAAGTGTGACTTCTTTGTCATGGCTATTAATAGTATAATGTCAGCAGTTAAATGTCATAATGAATGTGCCTTGCTTGTTGACAGATACTGTCTTTTGTTCCTCCTCCAGCCTTGCAACATCACCTTGTCAGCTGCAACTGACTCTTCAAGAGATGGAGAAATGACTGGAGATGAGCGATTTTAATTTCTCCAGCAAGAAGTTTGTGTGCATTCATGTTAACCATTCATGTACTATTTTAAACTTTCTTGAGTTCAGGATGAGGGACATTGCTCTTAATTTTAAGACATGGTGAGATATCTGGGCTTCACTTTTGACTCGCAAACTTATGGTTGCCACACCTTAGGACCAGAAAAAAATACAGCCCTCAAACCACTTAAAATTTTAAAATGTTTCATCCATAATTCATGAGGAGCAAACCATGTGTCTGCTAGAGTTTTAAAGAGCCTTTGCGGAATCTTGATTTGATTACGGGTGCATGGTGTAAGCTAGACTGCCTTATTTAAAAATGTTGGAGCACAAGATGAAGGGACTGGGCTCATCACTGGGGCCTTTAAAACCAGAACATACTGACCCTGCACACTGAGGCTGGTGAGCTGTGTAATGCTACCTCCCTTCTGCCAGGCAATTTTTTTGTTTAATATTTTAAAATAAGCAAATAAAATGTACATGAAGGAAGTTCACATCACATTCATGACTACAAGAGAATAATGAACACACACAGAAATTTAGGCTTCAGAATTAATGAATTGAAACTACTGAAAGTCTTCCTGCTGCACGTACCAGTTTAAATTAATTAAATACTTGTTCTCTTTTTGAATCTATAGCATCAGTCTCTGAAATCTTGTTGTAAAGTGGGGGACTTGGTGAAATAAAATCAAGTTTTTCTGTTGGATTTCAATGAAAAAAAAAGTGGTTTGCATAGTAAAAGTAATAATGATCAGACTTCCTTGAAAACATGGATTTCAGGTTTGACTTTATAAATATTGCAACATGAAAATGATTGTGTGCTTATTGTGTGCAATCGTTGCACCACCAAGCTGACCACTTCCAACCACTTTCACATGTTGAAAAATACATAAAAGATTTCATTGTTTAGAGGATCACAGGGTTATACACCCACAGTGTTACACATAGTACTTTCAAACGAAACTTAATTAAGCTATTATTACATATTATTGTAAAACAACATTAAGAGCACACAGTTTCATAACCTGATAGTCCAGTGGCTCCATAAAGAGAGGTAAAGAAGACAACTATGCATACTTCACATAAAAAAGCAGACAATCAAAAACTGGAAAAAGATGTTAATTCATTAAATAGCTATAAACTATGTATCAAGCTGAAGAATTCTATTGCACAGATTGCAAAATACAACAGTTTGTTTCATCACCACGTTGAATGGTAGAGACAATGTCTATTACAGAATTTGGAAGTACCATTCAATACTATTTCACTAAGTGGCTCATTGTTTGACTTATAATTGTTTCTTGAAGACAGGCCAGATAATTAACAAGAGAGAATTTATTTCCTTGTCATGATGTTTATACAAGTGAACTGATCATAACAAATTGCTTAAAATTTTGTACGAATTATCAGCTGACATTCATGACTTAGTGTTAAAATTTGGAATCATCTCTATCATCAGGACTGGTTAAGTGAATATTTACCCACCACCACCTTCCCATTTCAGCATAGTCAACAGGAAATCAGAAACTGTTCAAGACCTTCAGACTTTAACTCTTTACATAGTTAAAGACTTTATGAAGCACAATGGAAATAGTACAGTATAGATTACAGATGCTAATTTACAGTGTCTGTACAGCTCAAATTCATCATAAAAACTTCCAGTTCATGAGACTACCATAGATATACAAACTTTTAGTTCATTTTCATCTTATTTTTTGGGTCATTGTTTCTCACAGATAGCACAGTACATGCGACATATAATACGTACGACACCTGCACTAATGTAACTATTACAGTTCATTTGTCATAATGACTGTTTGTTGTGTCCCCACCGCACGAATTTTTGCCCTCTCTCATTGACAAACATGTCAGCCAATTGCCTGCAATCTAGCTTTCGCTGGCTTTCTACCATGCCCCCACCCCCACCCCTTTACCTCTTGGATCCCTACTGATCAATGTTGATGCCCCATCCCTATACACCAACACTGCTCACGCCCATCCTTAAATACTATCTTTCCCAATGTCCATCACACTCTAAATTCACTACCTGATACACCTAACTTTATTCTAACCCACAACTACTACTCCTTTGAAGTGAAGAAATACCAACAAATCAGCGGCACAGCCATGGGCATTCACATAGCACCCTCCTATCCCAACCTGTTTATGGGTCGTCTAGAGGAGACCTCTCTAGCCTCCCAAAACGTGAAACCCTTAGTCTGGTTCATTGATGATAGCTTCATGGTCTGGGCTCGGGGCCAAGACAACCTACCGTCATTCCTTCACAACCTCAACTCTTTTTCTCCCATCCACTTCACCTGCCCGTCCTCAACCCAGTGTGCCACCTTCCTGGATGCTGATCTCTGTAATATAATGTGGTGAAGATTGGGATGTGTATTATTGCTTAACACGAGAAAAACAGAACACCACGCCATATTATGGACATCCTCCACCAAATAAATAATACATTATCTTGTGTAATCCAGGGTTGTGCTTCTGAGTGCTGGCGTAGGTTCACCTTGACATTACTGCATCACCACATGGGAATCATGCAATGGTTAAAAAAAATTCCAGTATTTCTTGTTCAAAGAGAGTTTTATTTCATGTGCTAGATGTTTGGCAGCAAACTGCGTGCATAAAATTGCCTGAACACTGTCTCATGACTGACATAAGACTGACCTCACTACTGACCTCTAGCGGTGTACACATCACCTCTATTTACATGATTTTAAAAATGTTACTGTCATTGTCACATATTAAATTTTTTATTTATGCAAATGAAAATTTTTACATACATCGTCATAAATTACATAGAAATTTACATGAAATAAAAGTTAATTATTTCATACAAAGACAAGAAAGAATCTGTTTCTATTAAGACTATTACTTTTTTTATCATTGCAACAATATATTTTGTTAATTTGCATATTTCATTTTACTTACTTAAAGAATGATCTCCCTATCATTTTCAAGTGAAGAGAGGAATTAGTTTTACTGAACGAAAGAACTAAATTCAATTAATTAAATTTTGTACGAGTAAAATTTTACATTTCTATATGTAGCCATAATTACACTTCTGTTAACTAACACCAAATAGAACATGAGCGTATTTGGTTATGGCTGAAAAATCATCATTTCATATTTCTATTAGGGATAGAAACAATTTTTTGCTTGAATGACTAGAAATATCAGAACTTTAATCATTATTTACTCTATAATTTCAATAGCAAAATTATTCCTACCACATGCCTGAAGTTCGTATAATGTACAAATTGTGATGGTACATCAGCTTTTAATCCAACATGTTTCCTATGCAGAAGCATACCAGCAAGGCCCAATGTAAAGAATATCAAAACAATAGCTGAAACTAGCGCAAATTACTAATTTGTTCCAAAAAACCCCTTCAGTGTATTCAGATCCAAAAAAAAGCAGCAGTTTAAATTTTTGTAAATTACTGATTTTACACATATGCCTCTTCAGGACACTAGGGATGAGACTGGAAAAGGATACAAGATCCCAAAAGATTGTGGTATTACACCTTCTTTTCTCTAATGACTCCATCTACACCTCCTTTCACATTAAACCTACCAACATCATCCCTTTCATACCAAAAATCCCCCTCTTCATACAGCCCGGCCATCCAAGGACAGTGTGTCTGTAATGACAAGAACTTCCCCACTCATTATGCTATACTGAGGATCTCACCATAGCCAATCAACACAATGTCCCTACGCTACTCCCAATCCCTCGCCACAAGCACCATAACCCTATGGGAGAGACAGATGCAAGACCTGCCCAATCCACCCACCCAGCATTTCCTATCTAAGTCCTGGCATAGGTTTATGCTTCTCATCAGGGGCCGAGCCACCTGTGAAAGCAGCCATATCATTTAGCAGCTCTGCGGCAATAATTGCATAACTTTTTACATTGGTATGACTACCAGCCAGCTGTGCACCACAATGAATGACCACCACCAAACAGTGACCAAGAGTAAAATACACTCATGCTCGTAAATTAAGGATAATGCTGATATATGGTGAAACACCACTCTGGTGGGCAGTTTGCAGGTTTAAATCACCTCGGGGTATGACAATGCGGTGCATTTGACCTGCGGTTGTTGCACAGTGGCGCTGGCACCAGTCCACATACGCAGAGGTGTGTTCGTGCATGTCAGAGTACGGTGCAGCGAGTAAGTGTGCAGACATTTTCAGACATGCTAATGGTGACTGTGTGTTCAAATGGCTCAAAGAACACATTTTGATGACGTTATAAGGGGTAGAATACTAGGGCGACTGGAGGCTGGTCAAACACACAAGGTCATAGCATGGGCCCTCCGTGTGCCACAAAGTGTGATCTCAAGATATGGCAATGATTGCAGCAGACAGGAAACATGCCAGGTGCTACAGTACAGGACGTCCACAGCGTACACCACCACAAGATGACCGATATCTCACCATCAGTGCCCGCAGACAGCCACGGAGAACTGCAGGTAGCCTTGCCCAGGACCTTACCGCAGCCACTGGAACAGTTTTCTCCAGACATACAGTCTACAGACGACTGAACAGACATGTTTTATTTGACTGGAGACCGGCAAGATGCATTCCACTAAACCCTGGTCACAGGAGAGCTCGTAAAGCATGATGTCGAGAACACAGTAGGTGGTCATTGGAACAGTGATCCCAGGTTAAGTTCACAGGCGAGTCTAGGTATACAGAATGAAAGGAGTGCTAGTTCTACAAGGTTCGCAGCGGAGCTTCTGTAAAGTTTGGAAGGTAGGAGACGAGGTACTGGCAGAAGTAAAGCTGAGGACGGGGTGCGAGTCGTGCTTGGGTAGCTCAGTTGGTAGAGCACTTGCCCACGAAAGGCAAAGGTCCAGGGTTTGAGTCTCGGTCCGGCACACAGTTTTAATCTGCCAGGAAGTTTCGAGTCTAGGTATAGTCTGAATAGTGAATTTCGCCAGGTTTTCATCTGGTGTGAACCAGGAACCAGATACCACCCACTTAATGTCCTTGAAAGGGACCTATATGGAGATCATGGTTTGATGGTGTGGGGTGGGATTATGATTGGTGCATATACACTCCTGCATGTCTTTGACAGAGGAACAGTAACAGGTCAGGTTTATCGGGTCGTCATTTTGCACCGGTATGTCTGCCTTTACAGGGGTGCAGTAGGTCCCACCTTCCCCCTCATGGATGATAACACACAGCCCCATCGAGCTGCCATCGCGGAGGAGTACCTTGAAACAGAAGATATCAGGCAAATGGTGTGGCCTGCTTGTTCTCCGGATCAAACCCCATCGAGCACGTCTGGGATGCTCTCGGTCGACGTATCGCTGCACATCTTCAAACCCCTATGACACTGCTCCGACAGGCACTGGTGCAAGAATGGGAGGCTATACCCCAGCAGCTGCTCAACCACCTGATCCAGAGTATGCCAAGCCATTGTGCTGCCTGTGTACGTATGCATGGTGATCATATTCCATATTGATGTTGGGGTACATGCCCAAAAAAACAGTGGTGTTTTGTAGCATGAGTTTCGGGACGGTTTTCTCATCTTATCACCAATACTGTGGACTTACAGATCTGCTCTGTGTGTGTTCTCTATGTGCCAGTTTTGTGTAGTGCCACGTTGTGTGGCACCACATTCTGCAATTATCCTTAATTTATGAGCACGAGTGTACATCACCCTGAAGCACAATACACAGCTGAACATAACATGCTTGATCTCTATGGCAGCTTCACTACCCAAGCCATCTGGATTCTCCCCTCCACCACCTGTTTTTCCAAACTGCGCAGAAGTGAGTTATCCTTACACACATTCTCCGCTCCTGTAATTATCCCGGGCACAACCTATGGTAACATACTGTCCACACATCCTCTGCCCAACAGTTTTCACCTTCTCTGCCCTATCACCTCCTCCCATTCTTGTCTTCCGGCCTCTGCCAATGCACCTGCCCACCTTATCCCCACTCCTGTCCTTTTTCAGTCCTCTCCCCACCTCAACGCTCTGCGACCTCCTGATTGCTGCACCTGTTGGCGTTCTAGTCCCTGCACACTACTGGTGTCCCTCTGTCCCCCCATTCATGCATTACTATCCCTTCCCCTTCCCTGTCACTCCAGACTGGTGTTTCCATCCCACATGATAGTTGCATTCTGGCCCGAGCTGCTGGAGTTGGTCGTCAGATAATAATCAGGTTCACTAGTGAATACACAGCTAAACCCACTTTAATTAAAAAGTACTGACACAGACAAAATGTCATTTTTGAAAAAACTTATTCACGATTTTTTAAAGTACTATTTACAATGGAGTCAAAGGAAATTGTCATTGTTGAAAATTCATTACAAAATGCAATATGCCAAGATGTCTGAAATATGAGCTTGGCAACAGTTAAAAGTAACGTGCCAACTTGTGAACTGACCAATGGCAACCAAAACAAGGATGGTGGCATCCCACTATCAATAAATGAGGACACTGGCACTATAACTAATCATGATGTTACTTTTATGATGTTCGATGAACAGTTTCTCAGTTCTCACCGGGAAAGAAGCAGCTCTAAAGGAGAAAAAGTCAATTTCTAGCTAAAATAGATTGAGGTTTAAACAATGCACAGGAATGGTTACGAGGAAGTACTGCTAAGACTACTTACATTCCAAAATAACATTTGACAGAAAAGAAACTCATGCTTTTACAGAAGTTAGATACTTTCACTGGTTACCCACAATATGGGGCTAGCCCGTCAAAGGAAAATAGCAAAGGTTGCAGAATGCAGCAACACTTGCCGGCAGCTGTACCTGTCAAGCAAGCGCTATTGCCATGTGCTACCCCACAAGTGAACATAAACCCACGTGTCACTAACAACACAGCACGTTTGTCAATATTACTTTAAGATGAGGGATTACTTAGGCATCAACAATTTCCGGTATTTACCTCTGAAGGGACAATAACAAACTCTGTGGTCTTTATCGGACCATTTTGAAATGTTTTACCTCATACCTAGACTGAAGCCCAGAAAATTAGATTTGTTGTTGGATACGCTCACGGTGACATTCTACTATGGGATAAGGACATGGCAGAATGTTGCCACTACTATGAACAGTTTGAAAGAGCCTTTCTGGATAAATATTGGTCTGAGTCCGTACAAGAGAGGTTCAGGCATGAAGTATTCAACCCAGCTCCATTCAATAGCAAACATGGAAGCTTAAAGGGCTATTTTGAAAAATATTTGAATAAAACCACATACTGGATGATCCTGGTATCTTAAGTAGACGTGCTGAAAATTTTAAACAGCCGTCTTCCTGTCCACATTAGGGAAAAACTCATTGCCAGTCCAGAACACGACACCAGATACTTTCTATCTGTACTGGACTCAAGAGAGACCCAGTACAAAGAGAGACCAGTACAACCCAAGCCCATTAATACACAGGTGGCGCCATAGATATTTATGGACCAACAAGTGAACAATGAATTTGTAGTACAACAGCCGTAAATTCAATAGTGGATATAAAAGAAATGGGCAAAAATTTAACAAAACTACAAGCCTGTAGAATACGTACAGACACAAGCTACCAGCCATAATCAGCCGATCGCTTAGCAAACACAAAACAGTACCAGACAGCCGAGTAATCCACAGACTGCGGAATTTGGCGAGCAAAGTAAGGCACATATACAGAACAACATGACAAGGCAAAGACGATTTTAGTCGAGAGCCTCACAGTATACTAATTGGCATAATCACACACCAACAGTCCATATAACAGAAGTTACGCCTAACCCAGAGACCGATGCCACCACAGCGCCGGAAAACTTGAACCGGTCATGGTAGGCCCTCGTTATGTGACCTTGGAGGAGAGTGGGGGCACGAGCCTGACCGACACTTGCTTTATCAGATACAACTGAGGTAGTGATGTGAAAGATGATCTGTATCAAAGTAATGAAGGTACACAGGAAAGCTTGACAGAGCGCAAGGTACTATAATGGCAAAATATTTGACCTTGATTTACCCACTGTGCTTGAGACAGGTGCTACAACTAATTTGATGTCACAAGGATTCTTTCAAGAACTGAAGAAATGTGGGCATATACCCACACTGCCAGTGCAAAATTGCGAGGTACAAACTGCCAATGGTCAGAAACCGAAAGGAGTTAAAATGCAAGCTTTAGTTACCATCCAATTAGGACAGTTTTCTGTAAAATACAATCTTTTGATGGTAGAGAAATTAATAGTTGATTTTTTAATCAGCTTGAATACATTTAGGACATGCCAAGTACAAATTGATATAGGAAAAATTTCAATGTAAATAACGAGTTATTTGCAGTAGACCTAATCAGGGGAAGTACTGATAGACATAAAACTGAAATTACTCAAGACTTTTGGGTTCAATTGGTAAATCCCATAGTCATGTTTGTAAACACATACAATAACGAACATTCGGCAGCAGAAGAGGTAAACATCGACACAATAAACACAAAGCTAAGAGAATCAAAGTGCTTGTCTCAAGAACAGCAGGTGGAACTTAGGGAACTGATACTTGCTTATATACATGTATTTGAATAAAAGACCCGTTATCATTAAGGATTCTGTGTTCAAAATTTAGTATATCCTCATGAAACTTCTTGTTCTACTTCATTTCCTATACCATGGACGAAGAGGGAAGTAGTAAGAAAAGAGATTAACAGGATTCTTGAATGGCCCATAATACATCCATCATTTTTTCCGTTATTGTAGTCCTGTTTTGGACATGAGTAAGCCAGATGGCAAGATGCACTTAATCCTCAATGCACTTAACATTAATAAGATTATTGTACCGGTTGACACACATTCAGACAATTTAGAAGATCTTTATGAAATTCCATGATACTGTAGAACACTTACGATTAATTGAACAATTACTGAGGCACTTTTCTGGACATAGAGTAACAACAAATCTGAAGAAATCTAATTCCAGACAAGAAAAGGTAAAATTTTCAGGACACATAATCTCTTTGGAAGGCATACTGCCAGGTCCTAAAAAACTGTATGCCATTACGAACTGTCCTGTTTCTCAAAACAAGAGGCAACTGAAGGCATACTTAGGACTAGTCTGATTTTTCAGGAAATTCATCCCTATCCAACTTACAAACAGTGATGCTTTACTCAATTTTCTTCCGAAAAACAGACCTTTGTTATGGGACAAGCAATCGCTAATTTATTTCGAAAACATCAAGCAAGCCGTATTAAATGCTAATATTTTATCTCAACCAGACATGGAGGAGGACTTTTGTTTATGCATTGGCACATCTTCTCAAGGTAAGGGTGCATGCCTTTTTCAAATGGTAGAAGAGGAAAACCGCATCCCTGAAGTTATTAGCTTCGCCAGCCACACCTTATCTGAAGCTGAACATTCATATTCAGCTGCAGAGTTGGAGGGTTTGGCTTTAAAAAGTTTGAATATGTCTTTTGGGGTAAATTTAAAAAAAAAAGGGGGGGGGGGTGTTCACATGGCTCTGAGCACTATGAAACTTAACTTCTGAGGTAATCAGTCCCCTAGAACTTAGAACTACTTAAACCTAACTAACCTAAGGACACCACACACATCCATGCTTGAGGCAGGATTCGACCCTGCGACCGTAGTGGTCTCGCGGCTCCAGACTGTAGCGCCTAGAACTGCTCGGCCACCCCGGCCGGCGCGGTAAATACACGAAAGTATCCCGTGACCATCATTCCCTATCATTTTTGTTAACTTGTAAATTGCTACACTGACAGATAGCTACGTGGTGAATGTATCTTCATGAATTCAATTTTGAAATAGTGTACATAAGAGGAAACCAGAACATAATAGCTGATTCTTTCTCGATTATCAAATGGCTTAGAGGAACTTAACAATCTTTTAGAACAGGAAGGTGAAATAAGAGCTATGTTGACAGAAGACAAAACACTCTGACCATACTATGTCCACATGTGTAAAGACACAGAGCAATTACAGCAGGAAGACACATGCAGGAGTATGGTAAGAGCGAAACTTATGCAAAATGGTGATGAAAAGTGAAAAAGATTTTTGATTATTCACACAGATGTTCTGTTCCCTATGCACCATCCCGAACAAGAACAATGGCACGTGTGTGTACCAAATCAATATGTGGATGATTTTATGTTATAACATACACAGTACTTGGGGCCATTATGGCATTCTAAAATAGGTAAATATTGTTATTTCCCCACTCTTAGATGAAGAGTACTACCAGTGGTAATAAAGTAATAATAAAGTAATTTGAATGTGGCTGGACCCTAGCCCAGAGGTAAGGGGGAAGTGAAGTATATAGTAGGTCTACATGATATTTTCAGCAAATACATAAAACTGTGCTGTACAGAACATTACAGCCAGTTCAATTATAAGACAAATCAAAGAGGTTATCAATATGTGGATGATTTTATGTTATAACATACACAGTACTTGGGGCCATTATGGCATTCCAAAATAGGTAAATATTGTTATTTCCCCACTCTTAGATGAAGAGTACTACCAGTGGTAATAAAGTAATAATAAAGTAATTTGAATGTGGCTGGACCCTAGCCCAGAGGTAAGGGGGAAGTGAAGTATATAGTAGGTCTACATGATATTTTCAGCAAATACATAAAACTTTGCTGTACAGAACATTACAGCCAGTTCAATTATAAGACAAATCAAAGAGGTTTATTTTGCAAGAGCAGGGAACCAGAAATCTTGTTACAGATAATGCCTCATATTTTGTTGGGTGTAAATGGAAAGTGTTTGTAGATTCCAACCAAATCAAACACATTTTAGTATCCACATTTCATTTCGAAGCATCCCCCACAGAAAGGGTGTTTAAGGAATTCAACGAGTTTGTGAGGACCTATATCCTCACATACCAAGTGGATTGAATATGTCACTCCCTTCTTACAAGTTGTTAGCAACTTTCCCCATACATCAACTGGATTTACACCAAATGAGCTGACGTTCAACTGCAAACAAGTAGACGAGTGGGAGAAACCTTTGCCCAAGGTACCGATACTGATATTACCACTGGAGGATAAAATACGACAAGCAGTAATCAACCTTGAAATCTGGGCTAAGTACAGGAAAGGAATTTATGACATAAAGCCAAAACATACAACACAATTTTATTTAGGGCAAAAGGTGTTACTCAGAACACATCCCAAATCCACAAAAATTGGAAAACGGAACCGTAAGTGGCAACTACTATGCACCAGAACACACATAGTTACTAAAATCCCCTACTCAGGAGCATACAGATTGGTACACATGAGTATGGGTAAAGACAAGGGCCTTTACCCACACAAAGACTTTTTTGAGGATGTTTATATATTTAAGAAGGGTTGTATATCCTCTAATTAGTATATACATATAATAATATTAGTTTTAGGATGCTGGAAAGTCACATTCCAGAATTTATGTTGTTAGTTGTTTTTTCCTTGTATGTCGAATGTGTGAACGATGAGTGGCTGTAACAAGGAACAATTTTATGTGTCTACATGATGATACTCTAAATACAACACTTTACCTTGCTCGTAGCCCAGTTGTGAACAAATAAATGAACCTGTGTAACACATGGTAGTGTGCAATGCAATACACAACTCTTGGCGACGCAAGTGGTAACAGAACGACGCAGCACGTGCGCATTAGGAAGCAAGCTAGTCAACAAACCACAAGTGCGTGCGTGCCAGACAGACACAATTGGAAGTGTTGGAGCACCCAAAACAAACAAACCTGATGAGCTACAACCCGCACAAACATTTGTAAAGCCTATTGAATAAACAAGGACATAGAAATTAAGATAGAGTCTACACTACAACTGCGACTATCTACACAATACACACAAACACAAGGATAAGCTAAGGGATTCTATATACAGGAAAGGGACACTCAACTAAGAGATATTTACTTAAGCTACACTACAATACACGTCATATCTATATATGCACAATTTTTACAAATTTAAGTACTGAAAGTGCACACCCTATTTATACTTGATGGACGAGAAAAGTCTTGCTGTAGGTAAACAAGTGAGTACAGTATAAATGGAAAACTGAATAAAAGGTCACACCAAACTTCTAATACACTTTATCTTCCAGATTCATAAGGTGAGTAGAGATGTACACATGACATTAAATAAGTTTTGTGAAAGCATGACGGCACACTGAAGTGAATGAATACATGGTTGGTTGTATGAAAAAAGTATTAGTAGCCACCGAGCCACTATACACTTATCTATGAAGATTTGGTTTTCAGTTAGTATTAAGTTTTTTCTTCCAGGAAATGCTGCATTGACATGCTCTAAAGACAAATGCTTGAAGTGTTTTAGGTACTATATAAACATAAGAAAAAACCACACACCAAGTGAATATAGTTTTAAGTTTATGATACATATGAATGAGATAGTGTGAAAGTATGTGAAGAAGAAAACAGTTACAGGACGTCACATATCACTGTCCTGAACTAAGGTTGAATACTACCAAATAATTATGGTGTTGAAACCTAATTACTGCGAGTGTCCACTACCCATGAAAGCGTCAAACACCTGAATTACGTTGAAATTTTTACACACTTTTGGTACTTATGTAAACATTGTTTTAGCTCATTATACGTAACATATCGAACTGATGATACAACTCTAAACCTCAGCACATGAAGCGGCTATCCTTTATTCAGTGGAGATAACAAGTAAATACTGAGCTCCACTTTTAAACAGTGAATAAGAATTTGATATGATTGATATCGTCAGATTTGAGTTGCACTTAGAAACAACAAACAATTTTGTTCTTGGGATCACAGTTAAAGTCTATTAATGAGACATAGCTGAGCACATAAATGCCTTTCCGCAGAATTTCCTCAACCCCATAAGTGTAGATCATTCCTGGAGAATGCTAGTGAGGTGAGGCCATGCACAGTTATCTGAGCGGCGCATAGTATTTATTGTAACAGCTATTGTTTACTTCTTTGATTCTTTTGAATTGATAAATATGCTCCAACAAGAAGTCACTGTAAATTGAAATGAAATGTATGTCAATTTATGCTATAAATGAAAACAGAATCTATTATTGTATGAATGTTATATGGAGCATGTATACCCCAGTGGAAGTAAAAAATGTGTACTCGCGTAATTGGAATTTCTTAATGTAACAAATGTACTAAAACAAAATGACAAGTAATGATCCTATCCATAAAAAGGGAGAGAATATGTTACAGACTATAATGTATATAAGCCACCATAATGGCATGTCAGCAAATGAATAGGATAAGCGTATTTTGTAATTGTATTCTTTTATGTTATGTGTATATTACAAGGAAAGGACACTACATGAACTTTATGTAATGCAATTGTATGAAATACGCTAAAAAACAAAGAGCAAAAATGTACGAAACCGTGCTGCAGAGTATTACATGCACGTGTGTTAAAACAATACGTGGGTGTGCACGTGGTAAACGAAAATTGTCAATACTTCATGTAGCATGAATTTTCTGTGCTCAACTACGTCGTAAAAGTGGCAATGAACTTACCTTGTTGATGGATATCAGATGTATGGCTGGTCTCCCCACTCAGTAAGTGGGAGCGACGAGGTGAAATAAATTCCTCGAGCCGCTGATAAGGAAACCTGTTGTCAACGCATCAAAGATTTTAGTGCGGATGGATGTGTGTGTGTGTGTGCGTGCGATTGTACACCTGTCCTTTTTCCCCCTAAGGGAAGTCTTTCTACTCCCGGGATTGGAATGACTCCTTACCCTCTCCCTTAAAACCCTTATCCTTTCGTCTTTCTCTCTCCTTCCCTCTTTCCTGAAGAAGCAGCCGCCGGTTGCGAAAGCTAGAAATTCTGTGTGTGTGTGTGTGTGTGTGTGTGTGTGTTTTATTTATTGTGCCTATCTACCGGCGCTTTCCCACTTGGAATCTTTGTTTTTAATATATATAGAACTTACCAAGCGGGAAAGCGCCGGCACAATGAACAAAACACACAAACACACACACACACACACACACACACACACACACACACACACAGAGAATTACTAGCTTTCGCAACCGATGGTTGCTTCTTCAGGAAGGAGAGGGAAAGACGAAAGGATGTGGGTTTTAAGGGAGAGGGTAAGGAGTCATTCCATCCCGGGAGCGGAAAGACTTCCCTTAGGGGGAAAAAAAGGACAGACGCGCGCCACACACACACACACACACACACACACACACACACACACACACACACACACACACACATCCATCCGCACATACACAGACACAAGCAGCTTCCTTTCGTCTTTCCCTCTCCTTCCTGAAGAAGCAACCATCGGTTGCGAAAGCTAGTAATTCTGTGTGTGTGTTTGTGTGTTTTGTTCAATGTGCCTGTCTGCCGGCGCTTTCCTGCTTGGTAAGTCTTGGAATCTTTGTTTTTAATATATTTTTCCCATGTGGAAGTTTCTTTCTATTATATACACTCCTAGAAATGGAAAAAAGAACACAATGACACCGGTGTGTCAGACCCACCATACTTGCTCCGGACACTGCGAGAGGGCTGTACAAGCAATGATCACACGCACGGCACAGTGAACACACCAGGAACCGCGGTGTTGGCCGTCGAATGGCGCTAGCTACGCAGCATTTGCGCACCGCCGCCGTCAGTGTCAGCCAGTTTGCCGTGGCATACGGAACTCCATCGCAGTCTTTAACACTGGTAGCATGCCGCGACAGCGTGGATGTGAACCGTATGTGCAGTTGACGGACTTTGAGCAAGGGCGTATTGTGGGCATGCGGGAGGCCGGGTGGACGTACCGCCGAATTTCTCAACACGTGGGGTGTGAGGTCTCCACAGTACATCGATGTTGTCACCAGTGGTCGGCGGAAGGTGCACGTGTCCGTCGACCTGGGACCGGACCGCAGCGACGCACGGATGCACGCCAAGACCGTAGGACCCTACGCAGTGCCGTAGGGGACCGCACCGCCACTTCCCAGCAAATTAGGGACACTGTTGCTCCTGGGGTATCGGCGAGGACCATTCGGAACCCGTCTCCATGAAGCTGGGCTACGGTCCCGCACACTGTTAGGCCGTCTTCCGCTCACGCCCCAACATCGTGCAGCCCGCCTCCAGTGGTGTCGCGACAGGCGTGAATGGAGGGACGAATGGAGACGTGTCTTCTTCAGCGATGAGAGTCGCTTCTGCCTTGGTGCCAATGATGGTCGTATGCGTGTTTGGCGCCGTGCAGGTGAGCGCCACAATCAGGACTGCATACGACCGAGGCACACAGGGCCAACACCCGGCATCATGGTGTGGGGAGCGATCTCTTACACTGGCATTACACCTCTGGTGATCGTCGAGGGGACACTGAATAGTGCACGGTACATCCAAACCGTCATCGAACCCATCATTCTACCATTCCTAGACCGGCAAGGGAACTTGCTGTTCCAACAGGACAATGCACGTCCGCATGTATCCCGTGCCACCCAACGTGCTCTAGAAGGTGTAAGTCAACTACCCTGGCCAGCAAGATCTCCGGATCTGTCCCCCTTTGAGCATGTTTGGCACTGGATGAAGCGTCGTCTCACGCGGTCTGCACGTCCAGCACGAACGCTGGTCCAACTGAGGCGCCAGGTGGAAATGGCATGGCAAGCCGTTCCACAGGACTACATCCAGCATCTCTATGATCGTCTCCATGGGAGAATAGCAGCCTGCATTGCTGCGAACGGTGGATATACACTGTACTAGTGCCGACATTGTGCATGCTCTGTTGCCTGTGTCTATGTGCCTGTGGTTCTGTCATTGTGATCATGTGATGTATCTGACCCCAGGAATGTGTCAATAAAGTTTCCCCTTCCTGGGACAATGAATTCACGGTGTTCTTATTTCAATTTCCAGGAGTGTATATTACCCCAAGGTAAAGTAATGAGTTGTTTTGATACATCATTCACTACCTGTCTGAAACAAAATAAGAACTATGCTCTTCAATTAATTAATTCCTGTATCTTTACCTTTTTGTTTCAATAAGTGGTAGTGTTTGGACGTACGCTTGGACCCATTGTACAAGCATTATTAAAAATATATATCTCAATCATACATTAACAATGTTATAAACAGTTATTAGAAAAGCAACAGTTATTCGCACATTTAAGGCGTACAATCTCATCTGTCAATCATTTTCTCCCTACATCCTGCTGCATCAGGTGGTTTGGCGAAGACAAGAACAACTTATGTGATATCCAGAGGAGTGATCCTGCATCAACATTGTCATGATAAAGACTAAACACAATGAAATTATGTGAAGCAGTACGTAATGCAAATTAAGAATATTGACCTGTAATGTATTGATATTGAAGATCTGTTGATATTGGTATCAGTTAACGTTCACACAGGATTGTGTGCAGATACATAAATTACCTTCAAATTTCTTTCAACTATTCTTTCCTGTCAATTTTTCTAATTATTCAAGCAATTTTTATTAGTCAATTTCCATCATCTCCACAAATACCTATTCAACATTATATAATGATAAGTGGTGGTAGCCATGTTGTGTCAGCATGGCCTCACTATTACACCAGTCAGTCATGTGATAGTATTACATCAGTTTAAGCCAGTTTCGTGCTAGAACTACGAGAGATTTTGGTGTACGTTTTCGTCGAAACAAATTAGTGAAAGAGTAATTTCAATGTATCAACTACATCAAATATACTGTATAAAATACAAGGCACGATTAATAAAGAGTTGATTATTCATTTCCTTGACATCCATTTGATGAGAAACATAAATGAAAGTTGAGTATTCAGGTTTATACCCATAAGCAGTGGAATATTATACAATGGTTTGAGGAGCTGTAGTAATTGTTACATTATAAAGTCTGGGGGTATTTAGCTTGTATTTTCTTCATCTGCAATCTCTTTCCTTTCTATAATATTGCCTTGAAGTTCACTTCCGTTGTACATTCCCTCTACTCCTCCTACCTATCAGCTTCCCCTTCACCACTTAGTACTGGTTTTCCATTTGAGCTCTGAACATTCATACAGCTGCTTCCACTTTCTTAAAAGGTCTCTCTAATTTTTCTGCAAATGGTCTTTATCTTTCACCTTTCTTTTACAGGGTGAACATGAATGAAGATGGACAGACTACAGGGACAGATTTCTGACTGGAAATGGAGGAAAAAAGATCCTATGAACATGTGTTCAGAGGTGCATTGTTGCCATTCATGTTGTGAATAATCTTATGTTTGTGTACAGCCAAGCATATGAAAACAGCTCTACGAAGACATGTACCCTCAGAAATATTAACCATATCACATAGCATTTCAAGACCTTTTTTGGAGCTTTTGGGATCAAGCGTCCTTTGGTCCTTTTAGACATACAAACGCACACGAAGACAGCAGACTGTGTGTGCACCAGATTTTGAGAAGCAGGCTCTACAGCAGTTGTAAAATCTGGTCCTCCAAGTCTTATGTACACACAATCCAGCACCTCCCTGCACATTTGTCCATCTGAAAGGACCTATGTCTACACAAATGCCCAAAGAGAGTTTGAAATATTGTGTGATGTGGTTGGGGTTTGCAAGGCTACTTGGTTTGGCACAGTCATGCTGCCCCTCGAACATTTCCACCTGCTTGGCCGCACACAACACTGTCTCAGCTTGTTCCCAACATTAATAGCAGACCATTCTACTGTTTACTGTATGAAGTGTCAATCGTGCAGTGTGCAATACATGACACGATGTCAGAGAAACTTTAATTTGTCAGCCCACCTACCATGGCAATGATGCATTTCGGGACAAATGTTCATAGGCTCTTTTTTCCTCTATATTCAGTCAGGAATCCACCCAGCAGTTTGTCAGTTTTATTAATGTTCATATATTGCACTTGCAGTCAATCTCATTCTTTTAACATTTGTATTCCCTTTTGCGTGCTTCATTTTTTATGTTTTCATCTTCATAAATTAAATACAATTTCTCTTATGATATATGAAGATTTCTACTAGAACTTGTCTTTTTACTTTTATCATCCTCTGCCACCTTCACTATTTCATCTCTCAAAGCTACCCATTTGTTAACTACAGTATTCATTTCTCTTCAGTCAATTGTTGCCTAATGCTCCACCTGAAACTCAATAACTTCTGATTCTTTCAACTTATCCTGTCCCATCTTCTTAATTACCTACCTTTTTGCAATCCTTCAGTTTTAATCAACAGTTCGTAAACAATAAATTGTGGTTCGAGTCCCCATCTGCCTCTGAAAATGTTTTACAGTTTAAAATGTGGTTCCAAAATCTCTGCCTTATTATATAATCTGAAATCTTCCATATTTTCCAGGTCTATTACACATATATAACGATCTTTCATGGTTCTTAAATCAAGTTTTAGGAATGATCAAATTATGCTCGGTGCAAAATTCTACCAAGTGGCTTCCTCTTTCAATCCTTTGCCCCAGGCCACATTCCTCTACTATTTTTTTCTTTCTCCTCCTCTTCCTATAACCAAATTCCAAACCCTTTCACAATCAAACTTTACCTCTTTCTTAACTATCTGTATAATTTCTTTTATTTTGTCAAAAATTTTGCATTCTCTTCCACACTTGCATAGTTAGTTGGCATATAAACTTTTACTGCTGTGATGGGTGTTGGCTTTGGATCTGTCTTGTCTACAATAATGCTTTCACTATGCTGTTCACAGTAGCTTACTTGCATTCCAGTTTTCTTATTCCTTATTAGACCTACTCCTGTGTTACCCCTACTTGATCCTGTATTTGTAGCCCTGTCCTCACCTGACCAGAAGTCTTGTTCACCCTGCCAACAAACTTTCTTAATTTCTACTGTGGTAAACCCATGGTTACCAAGACCTTTCACCATCTGCCCTCCTTGAGATCCATATGCTGCACCGGCCACACGTGCAACTGACTGCACTGTTACTCGATGCACTGAGCTAAGGCTCACCAGCTATGATGTGGGGATTGACACCAGAGGCTCCACCATTGGCCTCCAGCACTAGATTACAACACTGGCTGTGCAAGCCAACTTAAAACTTCCACCACCAACATCAGTGATGTCTACACATCAATATCCATGCTGATGTGAGCCTCCCAGCTTCAGTCTATGCCAAGCTATAAATTGCTACTTATTGTGCAGCCTTCATGATTTTGATGTTGTTGGGCTCCTGACGCTGTTTCATACATTGAACATTGTGCCATCATGTGCCTTAGTCTACCAATAAACATATTATAAAAGCCAGTGTTCATTTGTGTTGTGTGCCACAGCATCCCCTATATTTAACTTCAACCTATTTCCCTTTCCAACTTTTCTAACCTACCTACCCAATTAACAAATCTAACATTCCACACTCCGGCCCATGGAGTGTTAGTTTTGTTTTTCTTGGTGACGACATCCTCCTGAGTAGTCCCAACCAGTGATCCGAGTGGGCGACTATTTTATCTCTGGAATATTTCACACAAACTGATGCCACCATCATTTAATCATACAGAAAAGTTGCTTGCCCTTTGGGAAAAAAAAAGACTGTAGTTGCCCCTTGCTTTCAACTGTTCACAGTACCAAGCTGGTTATGTTACAAGGCCAGATTAGTCAATCATCCACACTGCTGGCCCTGCATCAACTGGAAAGGCTTCTGCCCCCCTTCAGGAAACACATGTTTGTCTCATCTCTCAACAGATACCCCTCCGCTCTGGTGGAATTACAGTACAGCTCTCTGTATCAATGAGGCATGCAGGCCACCCTATCACGACAAGGCCCACAATTTGTGGGGGAGAAATCTTCACATTGTACGATGTACACAGTGTGTCTCAGTTCCATTAGAACTGTGACTATGAACAATAAGAGTCACAAAATAATTATTTATCCAAAATAGTCTCCCCCTGAATCAACACACAGCTGAAGTCGCTTCAAAAGTATTTTGAAACAGTTACTGTAGTCATTTCTTTGGAACTGCATTTAGTACTGCGGCACAGTTTTTTGAATGTTCTTAATTGTGTCATAATGGTGGCCTTACACTGCCAGCTTCAATTAGGAGAATAACCAGAAGTTGGCTGGGGCCAAATCCAACAAATACAGTGGTTAATCCTGGACTGTGATCTTTTAGCTAGCCAAAAACTTGTGCAGGATCTTCACTTTGTGGATCAGACGATTATCGTGGAAGAGCAACCAGTTGTAATGGAGGAGCAACCAGGAACCTGCCCCTCTCTATTCAGGTCGAATTGGACGAATTCTTTCCCACAAACTGGAAACTTAACACAGACCTTGATGTTGTCTCACTGTTACACTGACATTTTTCAGTAAGTGTCAGACATAATGCTACATTTGCAGCAAGGACAGCAGCTGTAGTGATGCTAGCACTTTGACCTACATGATTGTTACTGAAACTTCAAGGATTTTATCACCACAACTAGCCAGGAGATAGCCGTATAATCTGAAATTTTACACAAGCTGTCCTAATGGAAATGGTGCTCACTGTGAATTTAGCTGGCATTTATATGAATATTATAAGTTCTGGGCTACAAAGGTAGCTAGTTATTTATTGCATTCCAACTTATCCCCACAAGAAGGCAACAGATCTGTATCACATCCTTTTAAGTGTACATAAATGTGTTTAAAACAGTGTCTTTTAAAAGAATTTAGCCTGTCTTAGTAATATTAGCAAAACTGTTTTTTGTTCCACTTTAGTATTCACATGTCATTGTGTGAAGACAAATGGGTATGGTTCATACTTTTTGTCCCCCCCCCCCCCCCTCCTCCCCCTCCTCCTCCTGATAATCAAAGGTTATGAGAACAAATGTTCCAAAAACAAGCGAAGAACTACCACTGCTTTTCAAATTTACTCATTTAAGATCCCAATGTCTGTCAGCAATAACGCGACCATGGCAACTTACTTACATGAACTCCAAAGTAAAAACTGTAAAAGGACTAGAACTGGTAATGAAGCTAATATAGAGGCTGCAATTAGTTAGCCATGTCATTCAGTTAAATACCCTGCAACTTCAGAAGTATAAAAATGTGCTTTTCCAATTTAGTGCATGTTTCACAATATTTTGTGTGAAACTGAATGTGTGGTTCCTGCTTTTGCATCTGTGCCCTTCTGGATGTTGTTATGCACAATCCCATTCTCAGAAAGCACGGTGTTATCTATGTTCTGTACCAGAGCACATTTTTAATGGGTCAAACGTGCCACACTTAATGACACAAGAAATGTAAATAAAGGCCACAGGACAGAATTAGCAATTACCAAGCACTCTTGGAGAAAGGACCAGGCGGATAACTTAACGAAACAATAAAAGTCTTCTATTGAGATATCTTTGGGGGAAGAACATATGAAAGAAGCAGTCTGCATCCACAGAACTGACAAATTAATTGAAGATGTCATCCACATCCACACAGCTGAAAAATTGATAAGTGACACTGTACTGGGTACACTGAGGACTGGGGTCTGGTGACAGAGGCTGAACTAAAACCAAACTGCCTACAAACTCAACACGACCAGGGAAGTTAGAAGCTGTTTAGTGGTATCAGGTTCGGCATCCAACCTGATGACCTGTTTGCGGCACCTTTTATTGACATGTGTCTGCAAAAACCACATCTCACTATGAAATTACCATGCATCTGAGATATCTCACCAACAGACAGCATCAGCACCAAATCGTGACAGGCAGGTTCTCCGTTGAAATAGTGGAATTTTCACTAAAGTTATCCGATTCAATGCCAAAGAACATCCACAAGTAAAACTAACAATGTTGGAAATTTTGTCCATTGAATTACATCAACATAATGTATCTCCAACAAAGACATTCCACTTTTCTTCCTTAAGCCTCACACAATGCCAAGTGAGCAAGTAAATTGACAAGAAGTCTGTGTATAGCAACTTTCTTCAGAATTCTAGTTTGATTAGGTTACTGAGACCTCAGATTTAACTGATTTTATTAAATAACTTGCAAAATTTTCAGTTACATTGCCGATGATTTTATTCCTGCACTTGGTGATGGAAGAACATTAAAATATATTTAAAATGCCCTCTTATTTTGATATTTGGTTATAATACAGTATCAAATTAACTATATTTAATACAAAAATTAAGTTGACTGTACAGACACATACACCACTCATAAAAGTGGACAATAAAAATTTGTACCTTCTTGCACATTCATTCACAAACATACTCTTCTTCTCAGCCTTTGGAACGGTGCAGGATACTTTCAATTTCTATCCGGAACTAGTTTTTCTGCTGCATCATACTCGTGTGCAGACCACAAAGTTCTGCATAGAATGCCGCGCGTTGCATTATTACTCATTTCTCTTTTCCAAGCAAGTAACATCTGATATATAACCTGGAAGACAAGAGATGAAATTTTGTGTTATAGAGAAGCATTCAAAAATTGGTTACTTTGTTGTTGTTGTTGTTGGTGGTGGTGGTGGTGGTGGTGGTGGTGGTGGTGGTGGTGGTGAGGGGTGGGGGAGGAGAAATATATTTTACATAAGAAAGGCGTGCGCACATCCCTCAAAGCCAATTTTTGTATTCAGGCCAAGAGTTTCCGCTAACATGATGGATTCTGTTAAATCCACTGTGCACACATTTATTCAATAGGTTAAAAGCTGTCATGTAGTGGCAGTGCAACTTTTACTTCTTGGCAAAACTGAATATTTCGAAGAAAAAGGTCAAAAGGAAAACTGACATTGGAGATATAAAGTTGATATTGCCACAATAAATAAGATGCCAGAAAATTACATACACCTAAGATTATTTGCCATTGCAGTTGCTGAGAATAAAATAAGAAGGAACAGTGTTCAAAATTACTTAACATCAAGGGTCACCGTGAGGCAGGAGTATGAGTCACTCATAGCACAGAAATGTTGCAGTTGGTAAAAGATGACCTGGACTTGACTGGGGCAATATTTATTTAGCGTATGGCTAATAGAGAGAGATCATAAAATTAAATTACGTACACATATGTACATATTGCCACACAAGAAACTTAAGTTTGTCTTTAGAACTGAATATCCAGTCACTGGGGCAACAATTTGATACAGATAAATAGCTTTCTTATATTTAGGGGATGGGAAAAGGAGGCTAGGGAATGCAAATAACGATACCAGTAACATTACACTCTTCCAAAGCTATGAAATCCAGTGGGGATATAAATGGAATATTTTCAATTCGGTAATTCATGATTTTTGCACATTAGTTTTCACATGGAATCCAAGTGGCATAGGCTGTGGCTTCCAACAAAGTTTGCTAATTAAGCAAAATGCTCAGATAACTGATCACAATGAAAATGTATCTGAGAGATAAAGTTACATATCTGTAAAATATTTACATTGTACCACATTTTTAAGGTGGTGTCTTAAATTTGTCTAAAATCTCACAAATGATGTGAATTAATGGATGGTCATCATCAATTATGCCTCTCTCACTGGATTTTGATTCACACTGGATGCTATAGTTAGTAAACTTTTCTGAAAGTACACCTCAGACTGGCTAACAAAATGTACTTGTGATATAAATCTTATCACAGTCTACTTTCCTGGCAGAGAGTGTTCAATTACTGACTACCTAGCACAGATTAAACTTGAGGACTCTGCTATAAAAAAGATAACTTCTGAGAAAGGATTTACTGCATAACCACATTAAATTGATAACATCTGCAATGAAATGTAATATTATTAAGAGTGAATTAGCCATGGCTGAAGGCTATGGAAATGGGCAACACCTTATTTGGCTATCTACTCATGAGACAATAAATGACCTCATCAACAGCAAAACAAAATTTCTTCGTAACTTTCACATTTAAGTGGGGTTGCTCTTATTTTCCACTATACTGTCTGTCTTGGCAACCAAGCCAACATTTTCATTTCATGCAAATGTGTTCATCTATACCATAAAAATGACTTAAGATAAGCTTACATTTATGGACTATTTACCTCTTTCATGCCACTTTCAGTTTTATAATCTATCTTGAACTGATCTAGTTCACCATCACTGAAATTCAGCAGTCTGCCAACTCTCCTCCACGCACTGCCAACATGTGGAGCCACTGTATCCAGATCTTCTTCTTTGACTGTCTCTGTGCTCTTAAAGGTGTCTGTAAATTATATCACTTTTTAATGCACAATTTTTTCTGTTACCTGTATTACAAGTTGTTTTGATGTGATAAGTAAATGATAACATAAAATATGTAATGTTTACTAAGTGTCCACATCTTTGAATAATCTTTAAAGCTTGTATCATCTTCTTGTCTGTCTTTCTACATTACATAGCAGCTAAAATTTACACCAGAAATGCTTTCTCTTTGCAGTCAGAGTTACTCAAATATGGAATCAATTCAAGGCAAAGCACATTGCCTAGTTGTTTGAGAGTTGTGGTCTATCTTTAAAGTGCAAAAAAGGTTTTGTATGATAGCAGAATGCAAGGGATATAAGACTGGTAAAAAAACATTTTCACTATAGGCAGCACCTGAAACAACAGAAAATAGTATGCACATGAAGTGCAGATTCTGTTGAAGCAGTAAACAAAAATAGAACATAGCTCTACATTTTAACAATATACCTAAAATAAATGTTAGTCCAGAAATTTTTAACACACGTTACACATTCTGACACTATAACCTTCCACATACCTAATGCAGTAAATAATGTTTGGATCTAAGGTCTCAGGTCATGTCAAAGTACACGGTCCCCTTTTACTAGATTACCAAATGGTTATCGAACAACAACAGGTAAAATTGACAAGTTTCTCATAAATGAATGCATCCGAGTTTTCATCTTCATGAAAACATACAACTAAAATAATCCTATTTACCCATCACCATTTGTGATGTGCTCACAATTAAAGCTTTTAGTCAGCCATTGGATACAGACACTCACAGACAGTTAGGCCTCCATTTTCTTCATAATACCTCTGAATAACTGTAACTACATCTATTTTGTGAACTAAAGTACAAGAACTTTGGGTTACAAGCCTACCCTGTGGAATCTCTTACAACCGCTAGTCTGATGTCAAACCCAGGTGGAAATCAAGTAAATGTCAGAAATCTTGTGAGACATAGAAGTTTTAATCATTGTTTTTAGTATAAAGGTTTTACTCCTGTGGTAACAAATATGGCAAACTTGATTCTGCACTTTGCAAGAATCCATCACGCTGAGATCATTTCACAGAAGAAAAATTGTGATTTTAAAGTAAACAGTAACACAAATTATTAAAAACATAAGGTATTTGGTATTTCAATAACTATGCATTCTACACAATATGATCCTAAGTATCACACTGATTCACACTGGAAGTTTACTCCCTGCACATATTATAATTGAAATGCTTCAAAATTACATATTTTCTGCAATGATTATAATTGTGGGATTAGGATATTCTACATGCACCTATCAGCACTCTTCAGACATCTGCACCAAAGAATACTGGTTCTAAAAACTTACTGTGAAATATACTGTTCAACAGTTAAATAACAAAACAAAAGCCTGTATGCACTGACAGGCAAGCCAGGATTTACTGTTATACGTATATAAGGATAAATTTAAACTAGAATATAGAAGATTTGCTTAGTTGTGGACACGCATCAGGCATTAGGAAGGCTCAAACATTGCTTCACATTGTTTCCTAAGACAACGATGTCATCTGACTGGGGCAAGAAGTGATCCTGACTGAGGTGAATGAAATGGAAGAGATGTGGAATGGTGAATGGAACAAAAAGGTGGATGATCCAATGCAGCAGGAACCAAAGGGCGAGTAGGGGGTTTAGGGTGGAGTAAGAAGTGCGCTAATATGTTGGTTTGGGAGCAGGTCAATTGAATGGGTTGAAAACAGGAGAGGGGGTTGTGACAATTGCATGGCAGACTACCTGAGACATCCAGTTGATGCTGAGATTAGAATTAATACAGCATGAGTAATGGAGTGGCTGTTTAAGTCAAAACTTATGTTGTGCAGTATGCTCCACAAATGTGTAATCTTGAGTAATGTTAATCCAGGTAGATAATTTGCTCATAGTTGTACGTACACAGATAGCTGTGCAGTGCAGTACATGATGTTGCCACTTTCAAAGTGGGCTCCACACTTTATGGTGTATGGAATGCTTGCAGCTAGGCTAAAACAGGAGATGATTGGAGAATGTATGTGATAGATGTTGCAAGTTAGTCTTCCACAGGGATACGAGACATATGACGGAAGTGGAAAGGGGGAGGGGGGGGGGGGGGAGATTATGTGCAAGAGTGTCCTAAGGAGAGATAAGGAGACTATAGGTGGCCAAAATCCATTTTGGGATGGACAGGAGAGTTATTATTTTGAGAACTATTCTCTGTTGCTACTCATTCTTCTGCACCCCACTCATTTAGTACTAACCACGCCAAAACTAATCCTTTTCTCTCTGTGTACACAGTAACCCCATCGCGGTTATTGTGAACCACAGTGATCTTGTGGAGGACCTCCAGCAGCTCTTAAATGCCCCGCTGGAGTGACTCAATTTCAGAAGTCTTACCATGAGCTTCAGTCTCTTCTCAAATCTCTTTCCAAAACTACACACTGAAGTCTGTCTAGCTCCTCACACCTTGAGCACAAAAATTCTACACAATTCCTAAAACTCAGAAAACCAGTAACTAACAGAACCCAATATTTTGTCCTCGACAGTGAGTGATCATCAGAGGCAAGGGTATTGTCAGGTGTCCCCAGGGAAGCATGACAGAGCTGCTGTTATTGTCATATACGTAAATTATATTGTAGACTGGGTAAGCAGCAGTCAGTGGCTGTTTGCTGATGATGCTGCGGTGTATGGGAAGGTGGTGGTGTTGAGTGATAGGAGGAGGATAACATGATAACCTAGACAAAGTTTCTGGTTGGTGTGATGTATGGCAGCTAGCTCTAAATGTAGAAAATTGCAAGTTAACGCAAATGAGTAGGAAAAACAAACCCGTAATGTTCGAGGACAGCATTAGTAGCGTGCCGCTGGACACCATCATGTGCCGCTGGACACCATCATGTCAATTAAATACCTAGGCGTAATGTTGCAAAGCAATATGAAATGGAACACGTAAGTGGGAACAGTAGTAGAAACGGCAATTGGTTGACTTCAGTTTACTGGGAAAATTTTAGGAAAGTGTGGTTCATCTGTAAAGGAAGCCACAGTGCTACCATTGTTGAGTACCATTAAAGTGTTTGTGACCCACACCATGCCAGATTAAAAAATGACATCAAAACAATTCAGAGGTGGGCTACTAGATTTGTTATGGGAGGCTCAAACAACATGCAAGTATTATGGAGATGCTTCAGGAACTCAAATGGAAATCACTGGAGATAAGGTTATGTTCTTTCTGAGGAGCATCCACGAGAAAATTTAGAGAACAAACATTTGAGGCTCACTGCAGAATGATTCTACTGCCACCAATGTACAATTTGCATAAGGACCATGAAGATATTACCAAAGAGATTAGGGCTCATATGAAAGCATATAGACAACTATTTTTCTCTACCTATATTTGCAAGTGGAATAGCAAAGGAAATGATTAGTGATGGTACAGGGCACCCTGCAATACGGAATATGCATATGGTTGCAGATGAAAGGCATCTTATTGTCCCTGGTTACTTTGCCCTTACCGAATGAATCTTCAGTTTCTATAGCCACACCTTCAACAACTGCCTACAGCATACCGTCTTGTAGCTACGTCACAATACTTGCTTCAAAAACTCTAGACAGTATATGAAATAATGATGTGCTTGTCACCGTTGATGCCACAGCTCTATAGATCAACATTTCCCAATGCACATGGTATTATCATCATTAAATATTACATCTCTTGGAACTCAGCTGACTTCACTTCACATACACAATCTCCTTTCTTGTAACGTTAACCAATTGTCTCCTCGCTGACAATTATAGTTGTCACAGACTGCAATGTAATGGGCACTGCTCCAACTTGTTTATGAGCCATCTTAAATTATCCTTTCTAGCATCTCACTAGATCAAATAGCTAAAATCAAGTAAATATGATTTCAAAATATTAAGATGTGCCTTTTTCTACCAGCCATCAAGGTCATTTATCAGCAAAACTGCATGTGTGTACAATCTCTCTCTGAATGTTAAAAAAACTAACAAATGCAGAAGGCTAAGGCACTGAAGAAAATAAATAAATAAAAAGATATTGAGTAACAGACAATTATAGCCATCAAATTTGCAGGAGTCATAAATGAGATATTGTTTAGGAAAGAGAGATAAAAATTTGTTTGAAACAATATATGTTAAAATATGCTGTATGTACAAAGTCATACTTCCCATAGAAGTAATTACTGTGTTGTCCTACATTTCTCTCCTATTCATCATCAAATTGCAGAAGTGGAATTAAGTGATAAAAAATACAACAGAATGAAATAGTATGCACACAGACATGAACATGCATGCTACATCATCTTTGGTGTGTCTGTACTGCAGCAGTTTATTATAGAAAGCCATAGTAATCAGACTATCCAGATCTTTGTAACAAGCTGTCTCACTACTACATGTTTTAACCTCTTCACTGAAATTCCACATCTGCACTTCAATGACAAATAAGGGAAGAATATATAACATAGCAACTTCTATTTTGGATACTATAACTCTGCAATTATTGCACATGTTAACATATATTGCTACACGCAAATGTTTAGTTTTTCCCCATTAATATCTCATTTATGACTGATGTAAATCTGCATATCATAATTGCCTGTTACATGGTACTGCTTCTCCTTTGCAATTCTATAGTCTCTATGCAGGTTAACCTTCAAAGATCAATTGCATTGGAATTCAGAGTTTTATAGGAAAACGACAATGACGAGCAGTACAACAAATATCTCCATATTTAAAAATCATTTGTATTGACTCTAGCTATTCACACTGGGGTCTCCCATGTTGAAATCCTATAAACTACAAACTGCGTACAAACTCGATTTGGATTCATTGATATTTTTACGATCAGGATCCAGCTGATAAGACTACTCCCAATCGATGTGATCTTTGCCCCTTTCATTTCACATGATCCACCTTGGCTCATGGAAACAAATTTCTGGATATCAACCTCTACATCACTGACAGCTCCACGTGAAGCTCCTTTCACATGAGACCTACTAATCAACATATCAACTTTGCCATCTCTCAAACAATCCACATTACATCCCTCTCATTCGGCTGGCTACCTGTGTATGGCACAATTTAATTGATTAGCAGTCAGTCTAAACAGAACAGAAATTAACACACTAACCTTATCCAGAAATGGACGTCCCATGCCCTACCCCCACAATCAGTACCTCCCAGGAAGAGAATACCTTTACAGCTTTCTTTACCAGAGCTTTGACTATTTCAAGCCACTATCTGAAAGGACTAAATAATATCCCCATTCCCCTCTAAAAACGGTATTTTGCCACCCACCCAACAAATGAGATCTGATCTGTCCTTATGCCTCTCCTGGTCTCAACACTCCGCCCACTACAGACAGTCCAGGTGCAAGACCTGCCCCTATACATCAGCCTGCAATCTCTTATTCTACCTGTATGGCTGGTACTTCCTGTCCACCAAAGGCAGAATCATGTGTGAAAGTAACCACATTGTATGAGGGGTAGTCATAATGTTTTGATTATGAATTCAAAAATATAAAGATACAAAGTGATTTTTAAGGTAATTAGATAGATAAAGCAGTGGCAGGAGAACACACATATAAAAGGTATTATGTATGCATGCTTCTTGAGTCAGCAGTTGCTCCTTCTGGCAGAAGGGTTGAAGGGCAGGGAAAGGGGATGAAGGAAAAGGACTGTTGAGGCTTAGGAAAAGGTGTAGAGCTTGGAAAAGACATACAGAATCTCGGGTTAGGGGCGACTTACCAGACAGGATAAGAACTTTTTTTTTAACTATCCAATTACATCATATTTTCAAAAATTGATTGTTTTTGTTGATACATTACTGCTTTTTTGTTAGCTTGCAGGAACACACACGCAGTTCCAGTACACAATGAAATCGTCACAACAACAGTACCATAGCATTCTACTAGAGGAAACAGAACAAGGTGGTAGAGCCTATTCATGAAGTTTAGTATCCTGTGGTAATTTGTTTTCTGCATTTCAAGAAGACCGATGTTGGAACAATCCATGCTGAGTTGTTGGAAGTGTACGGCAACAAAGCATCAGCATATGTCAAACTAGTTACACTGTACAGATGTTTCCAATGTGGTCAAACAAGTCTGAATGACGAACAGCAATGTGGCAGACGATTTTTCTGTGAATCACTGGGAATCACAAGATGAGGAGGGGCCTCTGTGCTTGAAGACTGGCACATCACAACTGAGGCAATAGTGAAAAAAGTGAAAGCAGCCATGGATAAGTTTTCAACATCTTGCCTGACATTCTGATCATGATAAATGCCTCTGTCACCTGGGTTCTGCACCTGCTCACACCCATTCAAAAAGCCTGCTAAACAGAGGCAGAAACAACAGTATTGCAACTGTTGTCAGGTCAAATCAAATTACTTCCTTAGGTGCTTAATCACCATAGATGAGTGCTGGGTACATCATTATGACCACAACACAAAGGAGTAAAGCGTGCATCGGTAATATGCAGATTCACCACTGCTGAACAGGGCCCACTACCACCGCACACAGGCAGTGCATGCAGCAACAGTGGCAGCACAGTTATCATAGACTGTCTTACATCCCCGGGCCACGTGATCCTCGAAAGTCCACAGATATTCCGCTGCCACAACATACTTAAGCCATGGTGCATGCTGTAGCAGTAAGTTGCAGTCGCAATTTCACTTCGTACCACTCAGGGCATTTGCCTATGGTGTCCCATCTGTTGGAGCAGAGCCAAATCTACATTGATCCGCTACACCATCCAAAAGCCATCAGCTTTCCCCCTGAGACCCAGTGCGATAGTGTGACCTACGTCACAGCCTGCATTATGATCCATATCAAGGTGAACTCTTGGTGTCGCAACATTCATATTGATAGAAGATATCATTTCTGATGTCATTTTCTTTTGTGGAGCATTATTTTTTGGTAGTGAGACTGCAATAAATATTAATTGTCAAACTAATTGTGGAATCGTCAATCACTCCATGCACTAAAGACTACTGTCCAACCTACAGACATGAAAATTGTACTGACCAGAAGGCACCTGTCACAAGTCTTACACCACAAGGATGGACTAGATCAAACAGTTTCAAAGGTGAAGGTACTGCCAAGCCATAAATCTGACAACTGATAGTCCAACTGGGACAATAACAGGGCCCAGTAAATACTGAGGAGAATAGCACAATCTGCTCCCAAAGTGGTATGGACAAGAGCATGAAGAGCATTTAGTTTCTGTACGCAACTAGTCTTTCACTGACGAGTATGGAGCACTTTAAGAGTCCCAAAAAAGTCAGGACTACTCAACACCATCAAAGTGATGGGTACCCAATTGCAGTTCTGGGTCAGGATGGACCATTGTACAGTGACACAAATGCAGGAGAGAACTGGAAACTGTGGAAAAGTATCCAAGCAGAGGCCTTTCAAATGGCACCTTGAAGCTAGCATTCAGTCAAGGCTACAGAGCAGAAGCTATAAAAAAAAAAATGCAAAGGTCATTGACATACAGCACAGGAGTGACAAGTGGCCCAACAGAGACCAGTAGCCTATTGATGGTGATGAGGAAGAGTGTAATACTCAGTATGGAGCCCTGTGAGATGTCATTCTCTTGTACCAATGTGGAACAGAGTGATGTGCCAACTTCAAGTCAAACAAGTGTTGGGATGATAACTGATGAATAAAACTCAGTAGGAAGCCTCAAAAGCCCCAGTCATGGAGTGCAAGTGAAATGTAATGTCACCAAATGGTGATGTATAATTTATGCAGATCAGGAAAACTGCAATGAGGTGTTGGTGTTCAGAAAAAAGCCTATCGGATTGCAGTTTCCCATCTAACAAGATGGTCAGCTGTGGATCTTCCCTCCTGGAAACATTACTGATAGAAAGGACAAAAGGATCCATGATTTGAGAATCCAGCATAATCAGTGAGCTACCATCCTTTCCTGCAGTTCGTTGAGGTTGCTGAGGCTAATTGCTTGGTAGCTGCAGTTGTTGGTTTTTTGTCCAAAATCAATTAACTTACAAGAAAATCACCATTAAAGTTGGTGCCCAGCTACATTTTCCATTGCAGATTATACCTCTGTGCTTAGCCATTATACAATGGCATGTTGAAAGGTAATGCCTCCAAATTTTTTTAAGCAAAAACTCTCCAAGCTTCTTAAATAATACTAACTTTATTAAAATTATACATCTTTATTCTACCCGTCTACATACTTACTTCAAAACATAGTCAACCTGGTGACAAACACATTTATCTCAATGAGATACCAGTTTGTGATACCATCACAGAAGAATGTTTGACAGGTCTTTCGGTAAGTTCTGAAGCATTCCAACCTCTGTCACAGACATTGAGGTTAGCCCAACCATTTCCTTCATTACAAGTACAAGCAACCCAATGTTGCACATTTCTGATGTTGATACAATCATCACTATACACTGCTTTCATTCTTCTATGGATATCAATTGGAGGCACATTTGCCACGGTTAGAAAATCAATTAAAGCACACTGTTTCTCATGGGCTGCCATGGTTACATTACACACTGTCATGTTACACACTACAATTCAAAGTCATCTAGCAGCAGAGGGTTGCAACTTGTGTCAACAAAGTGGGAAAGTCAACCGAGTAATATGTATGACATGTAATAACTCGGCCAATATTGAGAACAGAATAAAAAACTCTAACGCATTACTTTTCAGCACACTTCTGTTTACATATTTTTATGCACAAAACAACATACATCACTAATTAATTAGGCCATTAATTAAAATTTTTTGTGTAATTAATGTTGTTTTCAATAAGGTGTGTGCACTCGTACATGGGGTATTACCAAGGTGGATGCATAAAATGGTTTCATAAACTTTTCTAATTTGCTAACTTACAACATATTTCATAAACCAAATTACTGTTAGAGGATATCAAATTAAACATCTTTCAGCCATTAATTTTCAACCTTATTTTATTGGGTAACCAGTTTCAGCATTTTACTATGCCATCTTCAGGCCACTGCTTTACTTGTAGGAATAATCTACCTTAGTTGCATAGTAAAATGCTGAAACTGGTTGCTCAATAAAATAAGGTTGAAAATTGATGGCTGAAAGGAGTTAATTTGACATCCTCTATTGAACAGCAGAGTCCCGCAACCATTGCTAACAATATGGACGTACAGAGGAATTACTGTTATTACTTAGAGTCCATCCTGAACAGTAAAATATAACAGCCATTTTTCAAATGATCATGTAGTTCTGGAGTTCGCAATATGCTCATCTGCCAGTCTTTAAATAGTCAGATTCCAATCAAAATTTTCAGTCTGGAACCAGCTAACATTCACACAACATCTACATGAGAGTTCGAGAAACTGTGGCTAATCTAAGTTGTGTTTAAAGTCAATTCAGGAGTTCTACAATGTTGATGATTACCTTGTTGACAACCATAAAACTATTCAGTGTTTGTCAAGTATATACTTAACACTGCTATGAAAATCTTGACTATCTATATGATTAGCAGGTACGTATTTAGTATCTAATGTACTTTTATCAGTGGCTGTTAATTCTTTTGCAATGATAGATGTTGTTTACTAATAACTGGTATTGTACAAGGGGCATTCAATAAGTAATGCAAAACTTTTTCATTGGTCAATTGAAAAAAAATATGGAATTTGCTGTGGGACATCATCAAATATTATTGTCCACCCCTTATAGTTTCACAAAGTTCCGATATGTGGCGGCATTATAAGTAGTCTTCGAAATGGTGTCTGTAACAAAGGTGGGTTTCTAGCACTGAGTTTCTTTTGGCGGGTACCCAGAGTATCGCAGATATTACTAGGCACTTGCAGAATGCCTACAGAGATCTGGCAGTGAACAAAAGCACAGTGAGTGATTGGGCAAGGCATCTGTCACCTCCACAACAACATCGCACAAACCTGCCTGATCTCCTGCAAGCCAGCCAGCAGCACACAGATGTGACTCTTGCATGTTGCAATGTGCAGACAAACATTTGTGGTGATTAACGGACCACAGTCAAACTCCTTGCTACTCAACAGGATGTCTGTTGGTAGTGCTCACACACTTATCCAGCACCCAGCAGTTGGGGTACTCAAAGGTGAGTGCCTGTTTGGCTCCTTGCCACCTAACAGAAGGCTACAAAGAGCCACAAAGGGCAATTTTTATGGAACTGTTTGCGTGTTACACAGCTGATCTTGACAATTTTTTGTCAAATGTTGTCACAGGTGACAAAACATGGGTTCATCACTTTGAACCGGAAACAAAATGGCAATACATGGAGTGGCACCACACCATCTCTCTTCCGCAGAAAAAAATCAAAGCCACACCCTCAGCCAGTCAAGTCATGGCTATGGTCTTATGGGATTCTGAAGAGGTTATTCTGTTTGATGTCCTCACTCATATGCAATGATCAACTCTGATGCGTACTGTGCTACCCTCAGGAAATTGCAGAAAAAAAACATCAGGGTGTTCATCACCACAAAAAACACAAAAGAACGTCTTTTCCATGACAACGCAAGGCTTCACACAAGTCTGAACGCCCGATAGCAGCTCACAAAACTTCATTGGACTGATCCTCCTCACTTATTCTAAAGCCCAGATCTCAGATTCGGACTTCCATCTGTTTCATCCAATGAAGAATGCTCTCCATGGGAAGTAGTATGTGGATGATGGGAAAGTTACTGATGGAGCGAGACTTTGAAGCTATCCAGTAAGAGTGGTGCCGTGCAGACATCAAGATCCTCTCAGTGAGATGACGTAAAGCCGTCGCAGTGAATCGAGATTATGTTGAAAAATAGGATTTTGTAGCCAAAAGAGTGGGGAATAGTATGGTGTATTGGAATCCTGAATGAACCCAATCTGCTTTCAGAAAAAAATGTGTTGCATTTCTTATGGAACACCTCTGGTATTTTCTGCACTTGATATCTAATCATGTTGGTGACTGTCTCAAAAACTCTGTAGCGTGTGCACGATTCACCTAATTTCAGCCAATGTGTTTTGCTCATATTGTGTCTGAAAAAGACTGTCTTAAGCAGTATAAAGTCATTAATGCCTTGTCTGCATACAGTGAAGCGAGAGGTGAAGGTACAGACTTGTATAAAAACATTTTATTTGAAATTTGATCTAGTCATCAGAATTTCTGTATTGGTAATACATGTGGGTGGCTGGGTGGGGGGAGGGGGGGGGGGGGAAGCCATATCACGTGGAAATCTGTATAGTGAACATCATTTCCACAATTACTACAAATCAATTAACAGATATTCTACAAGAGTTTGATCACCAAGACTACGAGGGCTTAATGGACAAGGTAGGTAGGCGCCATTGCAAGGACTGCAGGGAAGCGGTCACTGTTGCGAAGATCATCGTGGAGTGAGCAATGTAACAAACCCATGAGATTGGAGGGAGAAACTGTAAGGTCAATAGCTGAATTACTACCACTAAGGAAGTGTAGATAAAGATTGTAAATAAGCTGGTCAATCAGAAGGCCCCAACCAGACAAAGTGTTTCTTCCCCCATGAAGCTTTGTGCATTCAAATCCCCAAGTATGAGGAAAGGAGGAGGGGTGGGGAGAGTTTATGCATTATGGAGGTCTCCTCAATGTAAGTAACTGGCTTGCCTGGAGGTAAATAAACATTATGAATGGCAATTTCCCCGAGTTGTTTGCTCTCACACCACTATTGCTTCCAAAGTGGTACAAAAGGGACTCCACTTATTGACAAAATCTGTACGAACCAAAGCACAGTCCTCTCCAGCTGCTGCTGCCGCTGCTGCTGCTGCTGCTGCTGCTGCTGATGATGATGATGATGATTCAAATGGACTAAACTATTTGGTTATCAATGCCTCAGTTCACAGAAAAATAATGTAAAAAGGCATTTTGCAACATAAGGAAAATTGTCAACTCAAGGTCCTAAGGTTACACCAATGTGTTACCATAATCAGTGCAACTAAAATGGGCTGAGAAAATGCAGACTGTGCAGACTAGCGAGTCCCCTCAAACCCAGAACCCCTCACAGAAGAACCCCAAAAGTGCACCACTTGTGACAGGATACTTTCCGGGACTGGATCAGCCTCTGAATGTGGCTCTCCAGCAGGGATACGACTTCCTCAAATCCTGCCCTGAAATGAGATCCATCCTTCAGGAAATCCTCCCCACTCCACCAAGAGTGCCTTTTCGGCGTCTACCTAACCTGCGTAACCTCTTGGTTCATCCCTATGAAATCCCCAAACCACCTTCCCTACCCTCTGGCTCCTACCCTTGTAACCGCCCCCAGTGTAAAACCTGTCCCATGCACCCTCCCACCACCACCTACTCCAGTCTTGTAATGCGGAAGGTGTACACGATCAGAGGCAGAACCACGTGTGAAAGCACCGACGTGATTTACCAACTGACCTGCCTACACTGTGACGCATTCTATGTGGGAATGACCGGCAACAAACTGTCCATTCACATAAATGGACACAGGTAGACAGTGTTTGTTGGTAATGAGGATCACCCTGTGGCTAAACATGCCTTGTTGCACGGCCAGCACATCTTGGCACAGTGTTACACCGTACCGGTTATCTGGATACTTCCCACCAACACCAACCTATCCGAACTCCGCAGATGGGAACTTGCCCTTCAATATATCTTCTCCTCCCGTTATCCACCAGGCCTCAATCTCCACTAATTTCAAGTTGCCGCCACTCATACCTCACCTGTCATTCAACAACATCTTTGCCTCTGCACTTCCGCCTCGACTGACATCTCTGCGCGCGTGTGTGTGTGTGTGTGTGTGTGTGTGTGTGTGTGTGTGTGTGTGTGTGTGTGTGTGTGTGTGTGCACGCGCACACACGCGCGCGCGCGCGCGCGCGCACACACGCGCGCACAAACGCGCGCGCGCACAAACGAGCGCGCGCACACACGCGCGCACGCACACACGCGCGCACGCGCGCACACACGCGCGCACACACGCGCGCGCACACGCGCGCACACACGCGCGCTCGCGCACACACGCGCGCACACACACACGCGCGCACACACACACGCGCGCACACACACACGCGCGCACACACACACGCGCGCACACACACACGCGCGCACACGCGTGTGTGCGCGCGCTCGCGCACGCGTGTGTGCGCGCGCTCGCGCACGCGTGTGTGCGCGCGCTCGCGCACGCGTGTGTGCGCGCGCTCGCGCACGCGTGTGTGCGCGCGCTCGCACGCGTGTGAGCGCGCGCGCGCGCACGCGTGTGTGCGAGTGCGCGCACGCGTGTGTGCGAGTGCGCGCACGCGTGTGTGCGAGTGCGCGCACGCGTGTGTGCGAGTGCGCGCACGCGTGTGTGAGTGCGCGCACGCGTGTGTGAGTGCGCGCACGCGTGTGTGAGTGCGCGCACGCGTGTGTGAGTGCGCGCACGCGTGTGTGAGTGCGCGCACGCGTGTGTGAGTGCGCGCACGCGTGTGTGAGTGCGCGCACGCGTGTGTGAGTGTATACTCGTCCTTTTTCCCCCTAAAGTAAGTCTTTCCGCTCCCAGGATTGGAATGACTCCCTTAAAACCCACATCCTTTCATCTTTCCCTCTCCTTCCCTCTTTCCTGAAGAAGCAACCACTGATTGCAAAAGCCAGAATTTTGTGTGTATATTTGTGTGTGTATCGACCTGCGAGCGCTTTAGTTTGGTAAGTCACATCATCTTTGTTTTTAGATATATTTTTCCCACGAGGAATGTTTCCCTCTATTTTATATATATTACTAGGCTATGCCTATGATAGAGAGCCTACTGAATAAACATCTCACTCACTGAGGTAATGTTATAAACATATCCTCTAAGACCTCACACTAGACTGTAAAAAAAGACTTCAAAGTTACTTCGTTGTTCTGTCTAAGGCAGTCGATAGTTTATCTGTTTTGAGGTAACAGCAACCAAATCAGAAAGATAGTACATTAGCTGCTCGTACCTGGGCAAGTGTGATCCTTTCTTGGTTCCAGGAGAGAAAAAAAGTTGTCTTTTAAGAAGAGCTAATGTTCTTTTCATTTTTTACAAGTGTGTTTGCGAATTAAACTTGGCATCAAATCCTGCTGTGTGTTTTGTGAATGCAGTCTAAGGCAACCTTTCTAACAACTGAGGGGGGAGGGGTGGGGGTGGGAGGGGGGTGGGAAGTAAGACAATCTCACACTCAACATTGTGCATTACATGATGCTCACCCATTAGCAGGATTAATCCTGATGAGGCATGTGCTTCAATTCATCAAACAGTTGTTGCTGCCCCCTCCCCCACTCTAATTTTGACCCCCCCCCCCCCCCCACACACACACACAAAATCACCACCTTCCCAGTAGCCACGTCACATCTTGTCTACCCAAGCAACTGGTCATCATAAAGTCCATGCCACTGGTTGTGTGTGTGTGTGTGTGTGTGTGTGTGTGTGTGTGTGTGTGTGTGTACGTGCATTTTTATTTTTCAAGCTATATAATCATTAGATGTGATGTATCACCACTTTAGCATCTACACTAATTTCATTTTTGAACTTTTTGTGGTGTGCAGTTTTCTTTCTTTTTTATTGCTCCACCCCTTCAATAGTACTGGAGATACAGTAAAAGATGCATACACACTATTTAAGTTTTTCACATTATAATACATGTAAGTATACAAATAATTACCACATTTACCTTCTACAGCCTTAGGTATCCTCCTGGGTGATGTCTTTGAAGATTTTTCTTGTTTTGATGACATATTAATTGTAATTTTATGGCCAATTTGAAATGGTCCCGTTACATTTGTTATACTGTACATAACGGATGACGCTGTTATGAAAAAACAAACTCCATAAGTGTCATACAGAAAAAGAGAAACTGAGATATTTGGAAAGTAAGTCCACAAAAAAATTCTCTGTTAAAATCTATTACAGTATTTGCAATTATTCATGGAACAGATAAACAATGTACTGAAAAATAACATTTCATTTAGAATGTTTATTTTGAATATGTGCTTCAATTAATTCATTGATGAAATATTGTCTGGTTATCAACAGTAACAGCACCTCATTAAATCTTTGACAATTCTAGATGTAGTCATGATTCCTTAAGTATATATGTGCACTGGATACATTAACATGCAGAGGCGTGTCAACTTCCCTCATCCCTCTGAGTACTTCAAAAAGTTTCTATGTTATACAGCTCAATTGGGATCCCTATGCGTGTTTGCGGCTGTGGTCTGGTGTTGCTGTTTCCATCTTATTGTTTTTGGGAAGAAAATGGCACAACATCGACCTTTTACAGAGGAATACATTTTGTACATTATCACTAGAAGCAGCAGTTAGAATGAATTTCTCCAATTGTGATGTTTCTTTGACAGAATCTCCAAAGTACCAGTTGTCAGCCATGTACATAAGCTGGTATCCATCTAATTCTAAAAGAAATTAAAAATCTTCAAGATCTATCTACTGTGTCTGAAAGTGAGTGTGAAATGTTCAGGAAAAGAGCCTGGTTTAGTGACACATTTGACTGGAAGTAGAGTGCTTTTCATCAGTTGTGCATGTGTGACGATTCAGCCTTAGAAGACAAATGTGGATCTTATCAGTGTCTCTGATTTGTACCATATTTTACGGAGTATGTCATGAAGTTCTGGGACAGCAGCTGGATAATGTAGACTTATTGCCATAATACTTTGACTAACAACTATTCACCTATCTTACAAGTGACTATTTTGCTCTGGAGACTGCTCGTTCACATCATTAACTTTATACCAAAAATCGGTGCAGAGGTGCTACACGAGTGACTCTCTGTCGAGTTTTGTGCCATCTATGAATATTGCTCCATCTATGGTGTGCAGGTGCATATGTAATAGTGATACATGTGTGCTATTGTAGAGTTAAAATTCAGATATCAAAATTAACTCTTTAATGTGTCATTGGTCATAAAATGTTTTCTTTCTGAAAAGATTAAAGATATCACCAGGTCCCATCTTTCGCTAAACTTATTTCCACTGATTTTGAATCCCAGAAGGATCAAGATTTCCATGGTACAATAATACATGCAATGCCCTGACGATGTTCAGTTATGACTGACTTACTGGGTTTCAAAAGCTGAGTGTGGCAATCATGTTCTACACCTCTTTCATGTACTGTGCCTATTGTCTGACCAACATATAGACTGGGAGATGAGTCTTTGGTATTGACAGCTCAGTAACATTGTCCTGTTGTCTAGTGACTGCAGACATCCAGCCAATGAAGGACTGCACTTGAGCAGAGGGCAAGAGCTACATTGCCACTCTGCAAAACTGACGCAAACATGTCGGAAACATGCTAGTGAGTGTCTCACGTGCAACTGGTTGTCCTTTGTGTTAATAGCTAAATTCTTAGTTTATTTTGTATTTGTTGTTGTTAGTGTTTATTTACTTCTGTTTCCTTTTAAACAGTACCCAGTGAGATGAGTAGTGCCAGCCCAACACATTAAGTGACATGGAGGAAGAAAAGTGTGTTACACAACCAGGTCTGCAAATCTGTGTTCAGTGAGGAACTACTTAGAAAACAAAAAGAAAAAAAGGTGACCCTTATATCCTGTTGTTCAGCTGTTAAGAGGTCTGCAACAGCAGCATTGAGAGTACACAAGAATACTGTTGTTACAATACGGAAAGAACAGTACAGTATAGACTGTGGTGAGAGTGGCACAGCAAGGCTGCATACCCCAGGAAAGAAACGACCGAGGAAGAAGCAAGTGACAGCTTTGGACTATTTCCAGAAAGATCCTATTCATAGTCATTCAAATGGCTATTATTAGAGAAGGCAACAGCCCTTTCTACTCAAGTCACTTCCGAACAATGATCTTTGCGAAGCAAATTCTCATTACGTACAGTGCTGAAAGACATAGGCTTCAGCTGGTCAGTGTTTAACGGACATAAAACATTGAGGGAAAGGGCAGATGTGGTTGCATTGCGGTGCAGATTTCTGCACAGAATTGTGGGTGTGAGATTTGGAAATATAGTGCGCATAGATGAAACGTAGGTTAACGTCAGCCATTCATTACATAGGGGTCGGAGTGATGGAACACCAGAGCGGACCAACGCAATGTCTGCTGGAAAAGGAAGGTGAATTATTGTTTCACATGCAAGTACAACGGACAGTTATGTGCCCCACTGCCAGTTAACATTTCATTCAAAAAAGACAGGTGATTACCATGAAGAGATGAACTGTGTGGTTTTTCAAAACCGTTTCAAAACATCCCTTATGACAAATCTGAGAAGTCCATCAGTGATCGTCATGGGCAATACCCCATATCATTCCACAGTTTGTAATAGGACACTAACTTACGCAATGAAAAAATAAGATACTATTCAGTGGCTGACACAACAAAAAGTGGATTTCAACAAAGATATGAAGAACGCAGAACAACTGAGAATTGTGATACAATAAAAACTGCAATTTCCTACATAAGTAGTCGATGAGATTGCCGAAGAGCACAAGCATGAAACTGTTCGGCTTCCTCCGTACCACTGTCACTTCAATGCCATTAAAGGATTAAAGGTGAAAACAGAAAATTACATTGCTGTAAACAATAAAAAATTCATTATCTCTAAAGTTGAAACTCTGACTGTAGCAGCTATCAATCAAGTGACACGCAAGACATGGCCAAAATTTGTGAACAGTACTGCAAGTGTCATCAAAGAGGCAGTCAAAAACAATGGCATTGGGGAAGAATGCGTAGAAAATTTAATTATACAACTGGGAGGGAGCAGTGATAATTTGGGCAGTGCTGAAGAAGAATGATCTAAAATAGATTCTGACAGTAATGGTTGTATTTTTCCATTAGTATAACTACAACACACACAAGAATGTAAGGAGAGAGCATGCCATTGATTCATCATCATATTGTGAGTACCATCTTCAGATTATACTTGTTAATATACTGACAAATTAATCATCTGGTCATTGTAGAACTAATTAGTATTGCTAATAATTAACAACGGGAACAAAAACTCCGAATGTTCAACGATTTGAAAAAATAGTTTTCATTTATATTGCAAAGTTTGACAAATAACTTTGTGATATTTCAGAATATTAGTTACTAAATAGCTCTTCTCAATTTTTCAAGATTATGTATTACAGGTAGCAACTGTAAATAAATTCACGCATACAAATATGACCTGCACGTTATTGAAGCTTTTATTTCTGCTGCTAGAGAATGCATATAAGTAGAGACTGAGTGCAGAGTTCCGTAAGCCAGATTCGACAACATTGGAGTCCGTCTGCCTGATCTGTCAATACCAATTACTTGCCTCACAGACTACATGCTTCACCACAATGGCAAAGTACTCTGTAGGTTCCAGTCCTCTGCAATCCCAGATCATCCTTTGCCAAACCGAGAACAGCATAAGTCTTTGTAGGCATGCAGAATTTACCAATGATGTGTCTAGTGACAGTTACTTTTATTAATTTTTACTCCATTATTGCACGTACTGACAGAGAGCAAGCATGTAGTATCAACATTATGCACGTGCCTATGCATCACAAATGGAGCAATATTCGAAGAGGGCATGAAACTGTACAGAGGTCGCTCTTGTAGCGGGTGCATTTGAGCATGTCTCTCCACTTCAATGTTTGGTGTAAAGTTAGCAAAGTGAACTAGAAAACTCCAGTGCAAAACACTCACCTGAAGATACCTGAATGGCTGTCAGAAAAAATATAATGGCAAGAAGTGAACATTATGTGATCACAAACCTGAAACTTCATGGAATACTCTTTATGTCAGGAAAACTGCAAGAATCACAGATCCTATGGAATCTACAGCACATTAAACCAAATGATTTCATTTATACATGAAAGCAACATAAGACAATCAGTACATTGTCAATTATCGAAGTGGAAAGAAAACGGGATTTCAGGAACAGTAGTTCTTCATTGGGACTTGTCTGCTTGTGGCTCGCGTGAAAACGCTAAAAATTAATGACTATCAGTCTGGAGACACACTCTAGATCATTCCAGTTTTAAGCAAAATCATGTTACTTTTGACACGGCTTCACTTTAGTAACAGCTCTGCCAGTTACGAAGAAAATGGGTTATTAACTATCAGGAAAATTGGTGCTAAAGTATTTACAACAGTCCACACTGCATTTCATCCATAATAAAAGCTTCGCATTGACAGAAGCCTACAGGGTTATTTAAAGAGCAAACACTTTTTAGAAGTATATTACTTCTAAAAGAAGTTTTGGAATAAAAACATTTGTACTCTGCAACTATCACACTTCTTACATCTTGGGTTTTATTGTGTGCACAGGCACAACAATGGAGATATTGATTTCCACAATTTGGGTACACAGGGCAAGACTCATTGAGTATTATTTGGAAGGAGGAGATATCTTATGTTGACATTTGGTATTTGTGTCCAAGTCAGTTTCCCTGATTCCACAGTCATGGAACATCTATATGTAGCTCTGTTCATAGGAACAAACACAATGTGCCAAAATTACAGGACAAAATGAAATGAAGAGAGATCCAGTTTGTGTCCATTGATATACTGCTTATTATTGAGTGTTGCACTAAAAGTGAGATCTGGATGTTGACCAGCTGAAATGCCACAGAAAGTTTGAATGGAAAAGCCTGACAGAGTGGTGAAACAATCACAAAACCAGAATTTGTTTCTGATTACAATGTGACTGTACTGACATGCTATTGAGGCCAGTCAAATCAATGTGGAATATTGTGATATGGTGGGTGAAAAAAAGTTTTTTTGAGGTAGATACTGGAACTGCGTGTTTTAGATGCAGGGGAAAAAATCTAGTAGTAGAGTTTAATTTGTCCCTAGTAACACAAATAATTACTGAAGCTTTTGTCATTCATCAGCTAAAGCCAACAAAGAAAGGGAATCAGCGATCATAAAGCGGTTACTGCATCGATGATTTCAGTAAATAGAAATATTAAAAAAGGTAGGAAGATTTTTCTGTTTAGCAAAAGTGACAAAAAGCAGATTACAGAGTACCTGACGGCTCAACACAAAAGTTTTGTCTCAAGGACAGATAGTGTTGAGGATCAGTGGACAAAGTTCAAAACCATCGTACAATATGCATTAGATGAGTATGTGCCAAGCAAGATTGTAAGAGATGGAAAAGAGCCACTATGGTACAACAACCGAGTTAGAAAACTGCTGCGGAAGCAAAGGGAACTTCACAGCAAACATAAACATAGCCAAAGCCTTACAGACAAACAAAAATTACGCGAAGCGAAATGTAGTGAGGAGGGCTATGCGAGAGGCTTTCAATGAATTCGAAAGTAAAGTTCTATGTACTGACTTGGCAGAAAATCCTAAGAAATTTTGGTCCTATGTCAAAGCGGTAGGTGGATCAAAACAAAATGTCCAGACACTCTGTGACCAAAATGATACTGAAACAGAGGATGACAGACTAAAGGCCGAAATACTAAATGTCTTCTTCCAAAGCTGTTTCACAGAGGAAGACTGCACTGTGCTTCCTTCTCTAGATTGTCGCACAGTTGACAAAATGGTAGATATCGAAATAGACGACAGAGGGATAGAGAAACAATTAAAATCGCTCAAAAGAGGAAAGGCCGCTGGTCCTGATGGGATACCAGTTTGATTTTACACATAGTACGTGAAGGAACTTGCCCCCTTCTTGCAGCAGTGTACCGTAGGTCTCTAGAAGAGCGAAGCGTTCCAAAGGATTGGAAAAGGGCACACGTCATCCCCGTTTTCAAGAAGGGACGTCGAACAGATGTGCAGAACTATAGACCTAAATCTCTAACGTCGATCAGTTGTAGAATTTTGGAACACGTATTATGTTCGAGTATAATGACTTTTCTGGAGACTAGAAATCTCCTCTGTAGGAATCAGCATGGGTTTCGAAAAAGACGGTCGTGTGAAACCCAGCTCGCGCTATTCGTCCACGAGGCTCCGAGGGCCTTAGACACGGATTCACAGGTAGATGACGTGTTTCTTGACTTCCGCAAGGCGTTTGACACAGTTCCCCACAGTCGTTTAATGAACAAAGTAAGAGCATGACTATCAGATCAATTGTGTGATTGGATTGAGGAGTTCCTAGATAACAGAACGTAGCATGTCATTCTCAATGGAGAGAAGTCTTCCGAACTAACAGTGATTTCAGGTGTGTCGCAGGGGAGTGTCATAGAACCGTTGCTATTCACAATATACATAAATGACCTGGTGGATGACATTGGAAGTTCACTGAGGCTTTTTGCAGATGATGCTGTGGTGTATCGAGAGGTTGCAACAATGGAAAATTGTACTGAAATGCAGGAGGATCTGCAGCGAATTGACGCATGGTGCACGGAATGGCAATTGAATCTCAATGTAGACAAGTGTAATGTGATGCGAATACATAAAAAGATAGGTCCCTTATCATTTAGCTACAAAATAGCAGGTCAGCAACTGGAAGCAGTTAATTCCATAAATTATCTGGGAGTACGCATTAGGAGTGATTTAAAATGGAATGATCATATAAAGTTGATCGTCGGTAAAGCAGATGGCAGACTGAGATTCATTGGAAGAATCCTAAGGAAATGCAATCCGACAACAAAGGAAGTAGGTTACAGTACGCTTGTTCGCCCACTGCTTGAATACTGCTCAGCAGTGTGGGATCCGCACCAGATAGGGTTGATAGAAGAGATAGAGAAGATCCAACGGAGAGCAGCGCGCTTCATTACAGGATCATTTAGTAATCGCGAAAGCGTTATGGAGATGATAGATAAACTCCAGTGGAAGACTCTGCAGGAGAGACGCTCAGTAGCTCGGTACGGGCTTTTGTTAAAGTTTCGAGAACATACCTTCACCGAAGAGTCAAGCAGTATATTGCTCCCTCCTACATATATCTCACGAAGAGACCATGAGGATAAAATCAGAGAGATTAGAGCCCACACAGAAGCATGCCGACAATCCTTCTTTCCACGTACAATACGAGACTGGAATAGAAGGGAGAACCGATAGAGGTACTCAGGGTACCCTCCGCCACATACCGTCAGGTGGCTTGCGGAGTATGGATGTAGATGTAGATGTAGAAAAGCACTCTGATGACATGGATCCACTACAATACACTGAGACACATCTTACAAATATTACTGAGAGTGAAAACTCAAAGAAAGGTGCATCAATGTGCAGTGTGCTGAAAAAAGATGGCACACTGGGGAACCCAGTACCAATGCTGAACATGCAATATACCAACATATGTGGTGTCACATTTCACGGCTTATCGTAAACTGTTTATAACTTCACAGGATATATTATGTTAGAGTACTGCTCTATAGAAATAAGTAAGTAAAAAATAAAACAGACATTTTTAGTTTTGCCAGTGTTGGTCCAAAGCCAAAATCAGACAAGAGGACGGAAAATATATACAACAGGAGTAAATGGTATTCACACACAGACTCCCTAATTCTGAAAATGCTCTCTAGATCAGTTACTGTGCTGAAAACCACACAAGCTCGACAAGTACAACAATTAAGAGAGACAGTATACACTCTGTCACTCAAACAAGATTATGCATAATTGTCTACTTCCAGTTCATAACTATTACTGGACACCAATGATGATGATGATGGTGGTGATTATTATTATTATTATTTTAGGTGAGGGGCACTCATCATCGTGGTGGTCAGTGCCCTGACAAGAAGTGAGTATGGCAATCTCATGGGTGGGGACGAAGGCTGTCATCACAAGCAGAGCAGGTTATAAAGTATTCCAAATGGCTTGGTCACATTGGGCCAATTCCTGAAAAGCCATTCAAAGATGGGTTGGACCACTGCACTAAATGCCAATGACTGGCATATTCAGTGCCTGTGGAGCCAAATGGATACAGCACTGAATCCAGAGTGGTGGTTCACCAGCCTCTGCACATAGACTCAGAATTGGGCTGGTCCAAAAGGCTCCACTTGATAGCCGAATGCCCTCACGGTAGACAGCATATAACATCTTGACGTGGCAGGTATGGGCCGATTCATAAACCACGCTGCCATAATTTAAATGTGATCGAACAAATATCCTATAAAACTGCAGGAGGCAGGACCTGTCAGCTCCTCACATTTTTCCTCTAAGGTATATCAAAATATTCAATGACTGGAAGCCTTTTATTCTTAGATCTTTCAGGTATGGGAGACAAGTTACTATCGAGACAAATAATAAACCCAAAAAGCGCACGGTTTCTTGAAAACGTAAAATACTGTCCCCCATTGTGAGCACGGATTGGTTAAAGCTTAAATGAACAGTTAAAATTGACACATGTCATCTTCTCAGGTGAGAACTGAAAACCAGTTGTCCTGGCCCAAATTTCCAGCCTCCTAATGGTCAGTTGTAGCTGCCTTGTCATGATTATAAGATCAGAGGAAGAGGAGGAGATTGCAAAGTCATCCACAAACAAACACCATTTGACAGGGCTCCTGGCTGCAGAGGAAATGCCATTGATAGCAATGGCAAACAATGTGATACTGAGGACCCCATTCTCTTGAATATAGCAGTCAGACAATTATTTGCCAACATGATATCAAAGACGCCAGTGCTCAAGAAAGGATTGGATAAGAAGTGGCAGGCATCCACATAGCCCCCACTTATGAAGTTGGGGAACAATGTTGTACCTCCAAGCAGTGTCATGTGCTTTTTCAAAGTCAAAAAACACACAAACTAAATGGTTTGGCATAAGAAGGACTCCAGTGTGTCCGTCTCCAGTAGAATTAAGTTGCAAAGGGTGAAATGGGAGCACCTGAAACCGCACTGGGAGTGGCTCAGGTGACCTGGGGATTCAAGCAGCTAGATGAGGCGGCAGTTGACCATGCGTTCAAGTGTCTTGCCAATATGATTGACAAGGGCTACACCCCACTGCTGGGGTCCTTGCCTGGTTTCCAGAATAAAATTAACATTGCCTCCTTCCAAATTGTGGGGTACTGTCCTTCAAACCAGATCTGACTGAAACAAGAGAGGAGCTGTCCTTTCACTTCAGGGCACAGATGAAGGATGGTATAATGGATCTCATCAGGTCCTGGATTAGTGTATCTGGCTGCAGACAAAGCCGATTCCAGTTCCCACAGAGAGAACAGAAGGTTGTAGATAGAAGAAATTGAGCTTCCTCATCCCTGCAGTCCTACAGAACACCTGAAAAACAGGAGCTTTCCTGGATGACATAGTGACAGTAAAGAAGTATTCAGCTACAACCTGAGCCATGTCTTCTGGCATGTCCACCAAGACCCCATTACTTCACAAGGACATAACAGAACATATATTGCCCTTGCCTGAAGTCTGTCTTACTGATTTCCAAACACACACAGTGGAAGTGGACCGATTAATGGAGGTAATGAATTCCCTCCAGGAAGCACTCTTCCATTCTTTTATCACTCACCTCACATGTGCTCTTGCAGATCTGAAGGCATGAAGGCTTTCTGTAGTTGTACGGTGTTTGAAGTTCCGCAGAGCTGTTTGTTCACTGGCTCAATTGCCAATTGACAGTCGTCATTCCACAAAGCTACAGGCTGTCGTCATCTGAGGTGGTTACTAGACCGGGGATGGACTTGGCAGCAGCCCGTTTGATCTCACAAGTGATATGGGCCACTATCTCTTGTGCACAATCCTTTTGTTCAAAAATAGCCTGTCAACTGTACTGCAACCAGTTTGCCCTTTGTATCATCCATCTGAGTGGTCTCCTATCAGCCACCATCCTAACCAGCAGGTGGATCCACACTATGTAAATCTGTAGCTACTTCCCACTGAACTGCGTCTGCAATAGCTGGCGAACAAAAACATGTCAATGGCTGAAAAAGCTATGGAAAAGTGTGTCATCTGACCCACGTTCAGAAGGAAGATATTATCAGAATGGAAAAGTTGCTCCATCATCTGACCCCTGTAGCAAGTGGTAGCCAAGCCCCACAGCTCATTGTGTGCACTGAAGTCCCCCACAAGGAAGAATGGGCATGGGAGTGCCTGGAAGAGTTCTGTCAGTGTGTCTGCATCCAAAAATCATTAGGTGGAAGACCCAAAGAACACACTGTGTTATTAACAGGTACTAGAACTTTCACGGCAATTGCGTGTATGGTCATGGTAGGAGGGACAGGAGAGAATGTGGCATCTGTCGTCAATGAAAACAACCACTCCACCTTTAGCCCTGTCTCCAGTATCCTGTATGTGTGGTAACCCTATGATGAACGTGTGTTGGTGACTTTAAGATGCGCTTCTTGTAAGCAGATGAAAAACAGTTTCTTCTGGACCAGCAGCTGTAATTCTTCCACATGTGAGTAATATACATTGAAATCCCACTGCAACACAGAAGTCCCTGTGGAAGCCACTGTTTAGCGAAGGTCGTTCATGTCTTTCTCCTGCGGAGATGGTGACTTACTGAGGTGGTCAGGGGGAACGTTAGCCAGTTCTCGGCCCTCTGCTTCCTCCGACTGGAAGTACATACCCTCAAGAGCATGGTCCCCATCAGAGACGGAGAGACCTCACCGATCTGAAAGTTTAACTACCGCTTTCTTGGACTTGGAACTACTTTTTGAAACACATTTTTCTTTACTTATGGGTGGAGGTGGTTGCTTGGGTTGCGGGTACAGCTTAATTGGCATCTGATGGTGGGCAGCGGTATGTGGTTTAGGTGGTAGGCCCATTGCCAATGGCTTCCAAATGACTACTGTTTCAGGTGGAGTGTTTCCCTCACAGGTTCACTGACAAGTGTAGGTGCTTGTACTTGAATCTGTGGTCTGGGTTTGTGTGGAGACATCACACTTGGCAACTGGCGTCCTCGTTGTAAACCTTACACTTTCTGCTCCACACTGGGCGATCCCTGGAGCAGCTTATACATTTCCAAGGAAGTATGCAAGAATTGCTTGATTCATGAGCTGTGCCTCTACAATTGCCACACGTAGCCCTCCCATTACATCCCACAGTGGTATGACCGAATCTCTTACATTTGAATCACTGCATTGGGCTGAGAACAAACGGGCGAACCGTAAAACGGATATGTTCTGGCAATACTGAAGTATTAAATGTTAGAACAAACGCTGTCAATTTTTTCAATTTGCCATTGACTCTCCTCATATAGTTCTGCACATCCGTTACACCCAAATTTTTCTATTCTTCTACTTCCACATCTACATGACTAGTCTGCAATTCACATTTAAGTGCTTGGCAGAGGGTTCATCGAACCACAATCATACTATCTCTCTACCATTCCACTTCTGAAGAGCACGTGGGAAAAACGAACACCTAAACCTTTCTGTTTGAGCTCAGATTTCTCTTATTTTATTTTGATGATCATTCCTACCTATGTAGATTGGGCTCAACAAAATATTTTGGCATTCGGAAGAGAAAGTTAGTGACTGAAATTTCGTAAATAGATCTCGCCGCAACAAAATACGTCTTTGCTTTAATGACTTCCATCCCAACTCGGGTATCATATCTGCCACACTCTCTCCCCTATTACGTGATAATACAAAACGAGCTGCCCTTTTTTGCACCCTTTCGATGTCCTCCGTCAATCCCACCTGGTAAGGATCCCACACCGCACAGCAATATTCTAACAGAGGATGAACGAGTGTAGTGCAAGCTGTCTCTTTAGTGGACATGTTGCATCTTCTAAGTGTCCTGCCAATGAAACGCAACCTTTGGCTCGTCTTCCCCACAATATTATCTATGTGGTCTTTCCAACTGAAGTTGTCCGTAATTTTAACACCCTTGAGAATTGTACTATTTATCGAGTAATCGAATCCCAACAGATTTCTTTTGGAACTCACGTGGATCACCTCACACTTTTCATTCATTTAGCGTCAACTGCCACCTGCCGCACCATACAGCAATCTTTTCTAAATCACTTTGTAACTGATACTGGTCTTCGGATGACTTTACTAGACGGTAAATTACAGCATCATCTGCAAACAACCTAAGAGAACTGCTCAGATTGTCACCCAGGTCATTTATATAGATCAGGAACAGCAGATATCAGATAACAGCAGATATCAGATAACAGCTGATATCACTATAGTTTTACTCGATGATTTGCCTTCTATTACTACGAACTGCGACCTTCCTGACAGGAAATCACGAATCCAGTTGCACAACTGAGACGATACCCCCATAGGCCCGCAGCTTGATTAGAAGTCGCTTGTGAGGAACCGTGTCAAAAGCTTTCCGGAAATCTAGAAATATGGAATCAACTTGAGATCCCCTGTCGATAGCGGCCATTACTTCGTGCAAATAAAGAGCTAGCTGCGTTGCACAAGAACAATGTTTTCTGAAACCATGCTGATTACGTATCAATAGATCGTTCCCTTCGAGGTGATTCATAATGTTTGAATACAGTATATGCTCCAAAACCCTACTGCAAACCGACGTCAGTCTGTAGTTCGATGGATTACTCCTACTACCCTTCTTAAACACTGGTGCGACCTGCGCAATTTTCCAATCTGTAGGTACAGATCTATCGGTGAGCGAGCGGTTGTATATGATTGCTAAGTAGGGAGATATTGTATCAGTGTAATCTGAAAGGAACCTAATCGATATACAATCTGGACCTGAAGACTTGCCCGTGTCAAGCGATTTGAGTTGCTTCGCAACCCCTAAGGTATCTACTTCTAAGAAACTCATGCTAGCAGCTGTTCATGTTTCAAATTCTGGAATATTCCATTTGTTTTCCTTTGTGAAGGAATTTCGGAAAAGTACTGACAGACACAAACACTCCACACCACCAACTCTGCCTCATCTATCTTTCCTGAACACCATCTGAGACTTCTGCAGAACTTATTTCAGGCTTTAGCCAGCTTTCTGTATCTATAACAATTTCAGATTCTGTGCTTTCTATTAGCACTTGAAGCTCAGGGACTTTCCCAGCACAACTACAACAATTTACAACTACAATTCCGACTGTTCCATGATCCAAGCTTGTCCTGTACTTGCCATGCATCCTTTGAGATTGCCACCCACCCCGTACTTTCCAGAGGCCTTCTAACATGAAAAACCGCCCAGTCCATGCCACACAGCCTCCACTATCCGTGTAGCCGCCAGTTGAGTGTAGTGAACTCCTGACCTATTCAGCGGAACCCGAAACCCCACCACCCTATGGCGCAAATCAAGGAATCTGCAGCCAACACGGTCGCAAAACCGTCTGAGCCTTTGATTCAGACCCTCCACCCGGCTTTGCACCAAAGGTCTGCAGTCGGTTCTGTCAACGATGCTGCAGATGGTGAGCTCTGCCTTCATCTCGTAAGCAAGACCGGCAGCCTTCACCAAATCAGATAGCCGCTGGAATCCAGAGAGAATTTCCTCAGATCCAAAGCGACACACGTCATTAGTGCCAACATGTGCCACCACCTGCAGCTGGCTGCACCCTGTGCTCTTCATGGCATCCAGAAGGACCCTTCCCACATCAGGAATGACTCCACCCGGAATGCACACGGAGTGCACACTGGATTTCTTCCCCTCCTTAGCCACCATATCCGTAAGGCACCCCAGTACGTGCCCAACATCGGAGCTCCCAACTACCAATAAGCCCACCCACTGCAATTGCCCGGACCTTGAAGGCTGAGAATCATCCTCTGAAACAGGTAAGGCAGCTGCATCTGGCTCAGCCAGAGAAAGTACCTAAAACCTGTTTGTCAGACGCACCGGGGAGCCTTTCTGATCAGCCTCCGGGGACATCTTTCGCTGCCTGCCACACCTTGGAACGACCTCCCAATCAACCGCAGAGGTCTCAGCCCCACTGCGAGCGGCAACTGGGGCAACCACAGCAACAGACCAATCTGGGGACAGACGGGACGAGGTTGACATCCCCGTGATACCGAAGTCCGGCTCCCCACAGTGGTGCCCATTGGCAACAGCCTCAAGCTGCGTGACCAAAGTCAGCGCCGCTTGCAGCTGTGAGCGAAGGGATGCCAACTCAGCCCTCACCCGAACACAGCAATCACAGTCCCTGTCCACTCTTATCGATGTTGAACAACAGTTACTGAAACACGAGTCCGTGCCTAGATAACCCAAGGGAAACACGCAAAGGATGTATGAACTAACCTGTACAAACGCCTAATGACTGTGCTACAATCTGCCTGAATTTACGATTACAGTAACTAAAACTCGAAATTACACCTCCTATATAAAACTCACACGCAATTTCAGTAAGAATCTACGAAGTAAACACTAAATGCTACAACTCTCAAATACTATAATACGCCCGAAATTTATGAATTGAACAATGCAAGTACCCAAAAAAAAAAATGCAAAGAAATTAAGAATTAAACTATGTAACAAATAAGTAAGCTAGGAGTATACGACTTGTTGCTGGCAGCTGCTTATCCAATGGCAGCAGGGAACACACTTCATGTAACTCTGCGGGATGCACCTCCATTATATCAGAGCATGTAACCACACCCTTACTAAAGTTAAGGGTGTTATGCAACTCATTCTCGACAGGGTAGTCACCTAAGGTCTTACATCCCAGAAGCTTAGATAATTGGTTTAAATGAGCAGTTTCAACTAGAAGTGTTCCATTATGAAGCCGTTTGACACTTTTAGGGACCCAGCAATACCTTGTGAACATAAAATGGGGAGGCCTTCTCAAGGGTTCCCCCTGTTCACTTGTTTACAGTGAAAGTGTTATGGCACACTACTGCCATGTTACTACGATTCCATGACTTCTTTTGTGGGAGAACTGACCAACCAAGCTCTCTTTGATAAATATGTCTAGGCGCTACCTGACGGTACACCTGTCCCGTCAGTAGTAGTAATTTGATGAGACCATTTCCTAGGGATCCCACGAGACACCAGCGAAACAGCTGTCGACCCAGGCAGAGTCCTGCATGCCTGAGCAAGCCTTATACAACAGGAGAGCGGCAGGTGCCCCAGAGGTTGCCCGCTAGAGACTGTTTTACCTCAACTGCCATTCATCTCATTAGCACGTAGTGCTATATATATAGAGTTATATATAAAGAAACTTCCACATGGGAAAAATATATTAAAAACAAAGATTCCAAGACTTACCAAGCAGGAAAGCGCCGGTAGATAGGCACAATGAATAAAACACACAAACACACACACAGAATTTCGAGCTTTCGCAACCGGCGGCTGCTTCGTCAGGAAAGAGGGAAGGAAAAGGAAAGATGAAAGGACACACACACACACACACACAAACAGACAACTCTGTAACACAATATTCCACCGCTGTGCTGCACAATGGCCACTGCGCTGAAGCATGCCCTGAGCTTACAGTGACAGAGGGCTGGCGGCTCTTACCAGTCCCCAGTTCAGGACCTTGGGGTCAACAAGCCCATACTCAGCAAACGAATGCTGAGACCCTGAGGGGTGGACACAAATGAAAAGTATTCGGAAACCTTTATTATTTGGTTTTGAATGCTGCCTATAAAAATGTTTGAAGTTTATGCTCAAAATATAATGCTCAGCTTAGAATTTCCTGGAACATAGACATCTCCCTTTCTAAGTTGTCTGCAGAAGAGATTTTTTTGCAGGCAGACATTAACAAGAATGGTTTGACATTTCAAAGTCTACTGCAAGAAAGAAAGCTCAGTTGGAGATAGATAGGGACAGCAGCTTACAAAGAACATTGGTGGGGCTGATAGGGCAATAAGTTATACACATCAAGTGGGTTTTTACCGGGCTTGAGCATTGGAATCATGGTGCTCTCCCACCATTGCGATGGAAATATGCCATCGCACCAGATCCGGTTGAAGGTGATGAGGAGATGTCGTCTGTAGGCAGATGTTCTGGGCAGATGTTCTGGGCAGGCGTCCGTGCTCTTGACACCGGGGGCAATGACAGGATGATGGGGAAGTGGTCACTACCACTCTCCAGTGGATAGATGGGAAGGTCCTGGGCTGCAAATTGATAAATCAATGGCTGAGTAACTACCTCGAGCCACAATTAAATGTGTGGCAGCCCCAGTATTTAAGAGGCAGATGTCGAATTGCAACAGTAAAGTTCTGACATCTCTGCCTCTGCCAGTAAGCACGGTGTCACCACACAAGGGCTTATGGGTGTTAAAATCTCCCAAAATTAGGAAAGGTTTAGGGAGTTGATCAATCAGTGCAGCTAATACATTCAGGGGTACTGCACCATCAGGAGGAAGATATACATTATAGACAGTTATTTCCTGCGTCGTCTGTATCCTGAAACACAGCTTCAAGAGGGGTTTGAAGGGGGGCACAGTTTCACTACAGACTGAGTTTAGGACATAAACGCACTCCACCTGACACACTATTACAGTTGCTACTGTTCCTGCAGTATTCCTTATAGCTGCGGAGGGCAGGGGTCCGCATTGCCAGGTACAGGTTTCCTGGAGGGCAATGCAGAAACCAGGTGTAAAGCTAACAGTTGCCGTAGCTCAGCCAGGCAGTGGAAAAAACCGCCGCAATTCCACTGGAAGATGACATCATCGTGAGACTGGGAAGGCATGGAACATTCAATGATGCAGTTTACACCTCAGGGTCACCTGCTGCCATCGAGTTTTTGCCAGAGCAGTCTTTATCCATTTTGTCTGAGGGTCCAGCAAGATCTAGGTCCTCAGTCGATGGTAGAATCTCCACCTCATCCGCAGACACAGAGCTTGGAGGTAGCGGTGGGGTCACCGCAATTCCCTGGTTCTTGGGGACCTTTCTGGATTTCTCTCGCTGGGAGGACTCACTGATTCAGTCTCAGGGACTCAGGATGAGCGTGAGGCCCTGCGACCAGCTGCTTTTGGGCTCTTCAGCCACTGGCGGGTGTCATCTTTCCCACTAGCAGAAACCTGGGAAGGGAGTGACCCAATGGACCTCTACCTATCGAGAGCAGCCGAAGAAGTTGTACGGCTTAGAAATGGGGACAGACATCCCTGATGGTTGGGGGGGGGGGGGGGGGGGGTTGCTCCTGAAATAGGTTGGGCGGGAACAACAGGGAGGGAAGTGCCCCCCACCGTCAAGGGGAATCTGAGAGGTGAATGGTGTTGGCAGAGCTCATGGGGCTAGAACTGTTGTTGTGGCAGCATAAGACGATGTGATGTGTACACGATGTAGGCATTCAAATTTCCTTTTAGCCTTAGTGTGGGTCAGTCGGTCCAGGGTCTTGTACTCCATGACTTTCCTTTCTTTCTGGAGAACCCTGCAATCAGGTGAGCAAGGCAAATGGTGCTCTCCGCAGCTGACACAGATGGGAGGCGAGGGACATGAAGTACTGGGATGTGATGGGTGCCCTCAATGAAGACATGTGATGCTGGAAGTACAGCGGGAAGAAATATGGCCGAACTTCCAACATTTAAAGCACCGCATTGGGGGAGGGATATAGGGTTTTCATCTCAGCGGTAGAACGTCACCTTGACCTTCTAAGGTAATGTATCGCCCTCGAAGGCCAAAATGAAGGCACTGGTGGCAACATGATTATCCCTCGGATGCCAGTGGACATACCGAACGAAATGTGCACCTCATCATTCTAAATTGGTGAACAGCTTATCGTCGGACTACAAAAGAAGGTCCCGCTGAAACATGACACCCTGGACCATATTTAAGCTCTTATAGGGCATGATGGTTACAGAAGCATCCCCCAGATTGTCGTAATTGAGGAACACCAATGACTGGGCAGAGGATACTGTTTTGATCACGACTGACCTAGATCTCATTTTGGACAAGCCCTCGACCTCCCCAAACTTGTCCTCTAAATTCTCAACAAAATAATGAGACTTCATCGTCATGAAAGATTCCCCATCAGCTCTCGAACATACAAGGTACCTGGGCAAATAAGAGCCACAACCATCCTTAGCCTGACGTTCCTAACACGGTGTGGCCACGGAGGGGAACGACTTGGGGCTGTACTTCTGCACATTGAATTGAGCCCATGAATGGTTAGAGGCTGCTGGTGTTTGACCACCAGCAAGAGATGATGTACTACACTCCATCACCTGTCAACCACCCAGATGCCACCCACTCCGACGAGGCGCCCTCCCCACGGGTGCCACCTAGCTGCAGCAAAGGCCACCTGGCAGGATATCCATTGCCAGCAGTCCCAATGTCCCCAGGGGGGATGGGCATCTACCCCTTGGCGATCCCTGTGGGGTCAGGAGGCTACAACCAACAGGGTCCACATTGCTGGGAACCAGGTTTCCACGAGGGCAATGCAGAAAGCAGATGTAAAGCTTAACAGTTGCCATAGCTCAGCCAGGTGGTGGAGAAAACCGCTGCAATTCCACTGGAGGATGACATGACCATGAGTCTGGGAAGGCTTGAAACACTTAACGAGGCAGTCTATGCCTCAGGGTCACCTGCTGCCACCGACTTATTTCCTGAACAGACTATATCCATTTTGTCTGTGGGTCTGGCAAGATCTACGTCCCCAGCAGACGCCAGAATATTCACCTCATCCTCAGAGCTTGTAGGCAGCAGTGGTGTGGGTGCCACCGCAATTCCCTTGGTTTTGGGGATCTTCTTTCTGGATTTCTCTCACTGATCCTTGGGTTTCTCTCCCTGGAAGGGCTTCACTGACTCAGTCTCCGGGACTGAGGGTGATTGCGAAGCCCCACGACCAGCTGCTTTTGGGCATTTCAGCCACTGATGTGTGTCATCTTTCCCACTAGCAGAAACCTGGCAAGGGAGTGACCCGAAGGACCCCTTCCTACCGAGAGGAGCCGAAGAAAACTTACGCTTCTCCAGCTGAGAAGTAGGGACTGGTGTCCCCAATGGTTGGGGGGGTGGGGGGGGGGGGGGGGGGGGGGGGGAGTGATCCCTTGGTAGGTGTTGCGGGAGTATCAGGGAGGGAAATGCCCTCCACCATCGAGGGGGCAGGTGTAGTCTTTCGACTCTATGAGAGCCGACTGGAACTAGCGGAGATGATGGGTTACAACTGTTCTTGTAGCAGCAGCATAAGAGGAAGTCATAGCCACAGGATGTACGCACTCAATTTTCCTCCTGGCCTCAGTGTAGGTCTGTCGGTCCAGGGTCTTGTATTCCAAGATTTTCCTTTCTCGCTGTAAAATCCTGCAGTCTGGTGAGCAAGGGGAATGATGCTCTCTGCATTGGACACAGATTGGAGGCGCAGCACATGGGAGTACTGGGACGGGATGGACGTCCACAATCGACATGCGATGCTAGAAGTACAGCGGGAAGACATATGGCCGAACTCCCAGCACTTCAAGCACCACATTGGGGGAGGGATATATGGCTTGACATCACAGCGGTAGACCATCACCTCGACCTTCTCGGGTAATGTGTCACCCTCGAAGACCAAGATGAAGGCACCGGTAGCAACCTGATTATCCCTTGGACCCTAATGGATGCACCGGACGAAATGAACTCCTCGTCACTCTTTAAGTTGGCGCGCAGCTCGGCGTGAGTCTGCAAAAGAAGGTCCCTGTGGAACATAATACCCTGGATCATACTTAAGCTCTTATGAGGCATGATGATAACAGAAACATCCCCCAGCTTGTCACAAGCGAGTAATGCCCGTGACTGGGCAGAGGATCCCGTTTTTATAAGACTGACCCTGACCACTTTTTGGACAAGCCCTCCACCTTCCCAAAATTGTCCTCTAAATGCTCTTTAAAAAAACTGAGGCTTCATCGAGACAAAGGAGTCCATATTAGCTCTCATACATACGACGTACCGGGGCGAATAAGGTTTGCTGCCATCCTTAGCCTGGAGTTCCTCCCATGGTGTGGCCAGGGAGGGGAACGATTTAGGATCATACTTCCTTACAATGTACTGAGACTTGGAACATTTAGAGACTGCAGGTATTTGATCACCAGCAAGTGATGACGTGGTATGCTTCATCACGAGGCATCTGCCCTGATGTCACCCACTCCGACCAGATGCCCTCCCCACGGGTGCCACCCAGCCGCAGGATGGCCATTGCCGAGAGCCGTGATGCCTCAGGGTGACGGGCACCTACTCCTTGGCATACACGGGGAGTTAATGGTGCAGACATCAGCAGAACGATCCCTTTATAGTCAGGGGGCTACCACCTACAGGGTACATGGTGACCCCACAACAGACTGGCTACCGTGCTGGATATGAGGTGCAAGTATGCCATGGTCATCGTCGGTGCAGAAAACGACACTGCATAGTGGGTGGAGGAAATCACACCCAGGAAGGTGTCCTCACTTAAGAGATGGAGGATGAGCGGGACTGCAATGCCACGACAAGAAAGTGGGCTGAGGATCTCAATGCACAATGAACATGATGCACCATTTAAGACACCCCTCCCCAACTGGCTCGCTCTTCAGGAAAATTTTGAAAAATGGAGGTCAAACCTTGCAAGGGACCATCACATAAGGGCTGAAAGGTGTGAGACACTTTTGGTCGCCTCTTACGGCAGGCAGGAATACCTTGGGCCTATTCTAACTGCCAGGCCTGCAGGGGGCCTGAACAGCAAGCCGGGGGTGAATGGAACAACCCTCCTTGGCAGCTTCATCATCAAGTTCATTTCCCTGGGTGCCTATGTGCCTTGGGACCCAGCAGAAAATTACATCCTTGTCCTGCCTTTGCAAGAGAAGAAGCATGTCTGGCATCTCTTGCACAAACCTACCCGCTGGGTACATCTGACCAACAACAAGAAGGGTCCCGAGGGAATCTGAGCTGGCGAATTTCTCACCATGACGCTATCTCTGTTTCAGTGCCCACAGGATAGTAAACAATTCCACGTAATAAAATGAAAACTGCTCTAGAGGCACTATCCTAATGACCATGTAGGGAACACAACAGAACAGTGGATAAAATTCCCCTGCTTGAACTAGTCTGTTTAAAAGGGAATCTAATCTGGGTGGTGATGTAAAATCTCTTTAAATTTTATGTTGAAATATAGTCTGGTGTACAATTCTTGGTGCAAGCGTCAATCCAAAAAGTAACGTGGGCCTCTGCAGTAGCCAGGGGAGTGTTGTATGTCACCCGTGACTTTGGACCACCTGTAGTTAACTCAAGGCTCTCCCTCACACAGATCCCTCCCTGCTTGTAGACAGCGAATGAACAGTTGCTCCAATGGTAACTGTGCAATGGAGATCACTGCAAGCAATTTTAGAAAGGACAAAGGCCTATTAGCTTGGCATGCCATGGGGAGAAGACAGCGAAGGCTCACCAACCTCTGCACAGAGGCTAGCAACTGGACTTGACTTGTGTGGTAAGCCCCTGTTGACACCCTAATGCCCTCTTGATGAACTGCATCCAGAATTATGAAGTATGGAGGCCACACTTGCAACCGTATTGGAATACGGGTTGCACAAAGTTTTGAAGTTGGAGCAAACGTGCTCTGTCAGCTCCTCAGGACCTATGACTGATGCATTTAAGGATGTTTAAAGCCTTGAGAATCTCAGTTTTAGTTCCTTAAGGTGTGCCAGCCGCATTAGCTTCTCATCATAAATGAGACTCAGATGCTTCATATTTTCCTTAAAAGTGGGAATAGTATCCCCACTTTTTAAATGGGTGCATTAAAACGAGAGCAGAAGTGATCAAAATCCACACAAACAATTTTCTCCAATGATAATTTAAAACTTGTGGTGTTAGATCATTCCTCCAATCACCTGATCATCAAATGTAATTGCAGAGTAACATTAGCAAGACTGGAGGATGTACAGGAGGTGGAGAAGTCATCCACAAACACGGAATACAGTAAAAGACACTGTACCATGGACATAATACTGTTGATCACACATCCAGACTGGATGCGTCCCAGAGCAGTTAATGCCTATTGCCGGAGAAGGGCAATAAGCCCCAGATTTATGGGCTGCCTTTCCACACTTCCCATAGGTCCCTTCACACTCTCAACTCGGCACTGTAGTACCAAAACACTAGCATTTGTAGCAATGCATAGTGATAGGTATGTCAGGCCTATCCCTAAGGAGGAGGAATCCTGCCATAAAGCGTTAAGGCAGTGTTATAGTACTGAATATGACAATGAAGGTGATGGTCTTCATTATTCCTTCGTACCCTTTGCTCCACATCCACTAAACCCTTTTGAGTTCTGAAATTTCCATGTCCATAATATCACAGCAAGCGATCACACCCTTGCTTGAACTGAGGGTGCCATGCAACTCAATTATGTCATAGTCACCCAATTTCTCTAACTTCCTAAGAAGTTACAGCTGCTCTGCCCTGTTAGTCTCGACCAATAAGGAACCATTTCACAAGTGCTTAATAGACACTTTTTCAAACATCCCCTCCTCCAACTTTATCACTAGAAACACGTTCTGATTCACACCTCCTTGAGCCCCGTTGCTAAATGTAATTTGATTATCAAGAGGACAGGCCTCTCATTCATTTGGATGTGTGGGTGTGAGTACTCTCAGATGGTACACCCATAATGCTGGGATGCTGGGAGTCCATCTTAGTCCCACATGTAGATCGGCAAATAAGAATCCGTTCAGACTGCGCCCCGCTTGCCTGTGTAAGCCTTATAGAACTAAGATATGGCAGGTCCCCAGCATCAACCGCTACCGACTGTTCCACATCGATGCCCATACATCTCATCAGCATGCAGCATATCTTAAGATTGATTAATGTTTTAGAGAGGTTTCTACTGTCCTCGTGATCCAGGCAGTTACACCAAGATCCCAGACCCCTGTGAAACACAATGTTCCACCAGTATGCCACAAAGAGGTCGCTGAAGCATGCCCAGACATTATGGTGACAGAGGACTGGTGGTGCTTACCATTCCACAGCTCAGGAACCCAAATGTCGCATACGAATGCTTCTAGGGAAACCCTTCACTTCATTAATCCAGATATGAATATTCATCAATGACAATAACTACATGGACAACATACAATAGCATTTTACTCTAAAGAACATTAAGAGGTATTCCATACCTTGTCCTGGTGTTGGTGAATTGTCATGCTTCCTTATTCTTTTATCACTAGTAGGTTTTTTCCTTTTTTCCGTCAGATTATTAGTCATCGGAGTTTCCACAGTTTCTTTTCCCTTTTGTGGTAATTCCTGTGGACTACCCACTTCAACATCGTCTAACAGTTTTACACTTTCAGTTTCTTGTTCATTACTTCTAGGTACACGCTCCTCTTGCGTTTCCTCATATTCTTCAGATTCATGGGAGTCATTCTCTCCTAACTCATTCTGTACAGACACCATCTCTGTGTGTGCATTTGGAACTTCTGCCGATGGAATAGGGACGGCATCTGTTGTTAATGTTGCTGTTTGTGGCTCGGATTTACCTTCAGATGTCATTTTAATATCTTATCAACGTCACCTGCAAATTAAAAACAGCAATTAATCTATTTAGTAGTTGTATTTAGAAATTCCTACCCGAATATTAAAATTCCTTAACAATACCATTAATCCTTTACACAAAACAGTTTAACACTGCAAGGTAAAGATAAATCTGTTTACCAAAATTTTACTGTTGGCATTTCACTTTTGTAAAAATCATCCCTCTTTCTACTGTGTTAAATATGATTTGGGCACTATATTCCATATTACCTGTCTGGATCAGCTCCTTCATCTTAATGTAGGCATACTCTGTTAGTCAATTACTCAATCAATATGAATAATACAGAAAATAAAAGATTGCATACATACTTGCAGGGTCAATAAGTTAAGCTGTCCACCTCACACATTCTCAGAACCACTTAGGATGTCTTGGTTCCGTTTTGACCCACATGAACTGTGAGAAAGCCTTCACTAAATGATGTATAGTCCCTCTCCGTGCTATATTACTTCCAGAGATATTGATATCAACTTTGCATTTCCAAATGGAACCACAGCAATTTCTGCTGTTGTTATAATTAGAAATGAGAAATTTAATGACATTTCACTCTTCAAAATTTAGTTATTAGTTTCAGAGTAATTACAACATTTACAACTTAGGACTTACTTCTTTCAGGTATGAAAACATTGATGTCCTATGTGAAAGTTTGTGATTTCACTTGCAAACAAGGAAATACTTCAGACAGAATATGGAGGAAACAGTGCTGAACTGTCCCAATACCAGCATACAAGAGGGACTGTGGAAATTCAGCTTTCATTCTGTCTGTTGTTCACGTGAGTCATGCGCTGGTTCATTTGAAAACAAATTTCTTTTGCAAACCAAGAGAAAACTACATATGCCACTTCTTAATGAAGAATGCAGAAACACCAAGAGAACAGACAGGACAGATTGTGCCCAACAAGCTCACTCACGATCATCTTGCAGATATTTATTTAAGAGACTTGGGATATTCACAGTACCTTCACAACACATATATTCATTTATGAAATTTGTTATTAGTAAACCATCGCAATCCAAAAACAATAGTGAAGTACATAGCTACGACATTAAAACAAAGGATGATCTTCGCTATTCTTTCGCACAGAAAGGGGTGAATTATACTACCACAAAAATCTTTGGTCATTTCCCACATATATGGAACTGCAGTAATTCATAGTTAGAAATTAGACAAATTTAACATTTCACTTTTCAAAGTCCGGTTATTAGTTTCAGAGTAATTACAACATTTAGAACTTACCTCTTTCATACTGGCACATTCCACATCATTATGAAATGTCATATTCATGACCTATGGGACAAGTATTAATGTAATCTACTGAAACGGCACTGGAACACCACATGAGGGTAAGGAGCAGGCCTAAATTAAGCAGAGTTAACAAAATAGATCCTCTGGCACCTTTTGCTCATAAACCATATGTTAGGTCCAGAGAAGTAACAATTGCCTCTGGAATAAGACAGCCCAACACTGTTTAGATTTTGTGGGCATATAGCTTCTATCCGTATCATGCTGCTTCACCAGCAGCATTACAGATGAGGTATGGAATTCTGTTGCTCAGTTCCGACATAACATCTGGACATAAGATTCCTGTCTTACCAAATATGTTAACTTGGTAACTCGCATATAGCTGAATGTAATAAATGTGCATTATTGGATCATTGAGCATTTGCAGCTGCTGAGGCAAGTTGAACATCAGAGGCAATGGAGTGTGAATACCTGATAGAGGGTTATTCGGGACTACATGACTAGTTCTTAATTCACTGCAGAAACCTTGTCCTATGCCTTCCAGTTGGTCTATCAGTCCAAAACTTTTCCCTGCTGCATCAAGCTGGAATGCCCCAGCAACCAGAGGCAAAAGTTCCATACAACAGTACTAATGTCTGCATATGATAGCTGTCAATTTCATGTTAAATACAGATCAATCCTAGGTTTTTAAATATTGTAATTTCAACTAAATTAGTAATCTGATTTTGAACAATAGAGTCCAAGTGGACTTCCCGGGCCTTGTAGACAGTAACTGAGATGGAAGAAGCAGCAAAGAAACAACTCAACAAAGTAAATAGGCCTACTACAGGAAACTGGTAACACCAGAAGGCAGCTTGCAACAGATGGATAATTTAAATATCTAGAAGAATATATAAAAGGAAGAAACAAACGCAATGAGAGAATAACAGACGTTGAAGACGACAACAGCTGTGTGTATGGCCAGAGAAGTATGCAATAAAAAGAATATATCTACAGACGCAAAGCTCAGGGACTACAAGGCAACAATGATGACTTCGGTACTACATGCAGACCTGAAACGATAACACTAGGAAGACACAACACTGAATAACTACACTGGGACCTACAACTAGGTTGTGAAAAATGGATGAGGGCCTAAGGAAGAATTGTACCAGACCATGACAGCCATATCAGGAGAAAGACTTAAGGGGGCTCAAATTTGCTCAGGGTGAATATGGACGGAACTGCCAAGAGTATGGAAGACAACAGATAGGTCAAGCGAAAAGACACGAACAAAGCATGTTGTTGAATACTGGAAGTACTGGTAGCAGATGAGGATCAAGGTGGATGGGATGGAAAGCTGGAGAACCAAGTAAACACTGACCAGTGTGACAAAGACCAATGATATGAAAAGAGAAGGTGAAAGGAAGGAAAAGTATGAATGGGTACTGAGAGGAGAAGAGGAAGAAACAATCCATGATAGGTTTACCCGCAGACTTACAGAGGGTGTAATGAAGGAAAAGAAGAAGACATTCATATAATTCAGAGGGTGCCAATTAGAGCAGTCACAAGAATAAAAAGTGAACACAGTGTGAGCCATCAATGAGTATAACACCATTCTCCGTACAGCTCCAGTTTTATCACAAAACAGATCAGAAAAAACTAATAACCACCTCTACACGGAAGTCATTTTCAAGATACACCATAAATGTGCCGATAACGCTGTTAAAATGATGGATAGTTGCTTGTTAGTAAACCTACTTTATTTGCGATAAAAATTCTTACAAAATCCCAATATACTCAACTATTGGCTCGAGTATAATGATCGACACGTCTTGAAATCTTGGCTGTGGCCATGGAGCGACATATAGCATAGCATAATGTTTGCGTTTTCATCTTATTTAAGAGTACTTCGTCACACTGAAAGCGCTTTTCATAATAAACACTAAAGTTGCAATGTAAATGCAGAAAACAAAATGCAAGGGGGTCCACTGTAACGTCTACCCAACTACTTCATAGGAATTAATAAATTAAGTAGGCCCATACCACCTGCGTATATTGCATGTACCAAAAGTTTGATAAAGAATCTGAAGAAATGTGGCGTCGGCCGCTAAACACAAAACCGAATATAAATCAATAGTATGCATTTTCCAACTATCACCAAGTAAATTCCCAGAATGTCTATTAGGTCTAGGACTAATGCTGGCTGACCCAAACAGTGTCAACTGCGATGCAAACCTTTAAATTCTTAAAAGTAAATTGATTGTTTTCATGTGTACACTAATCATCCTATACGTTCAGTAATCACGGAACAATTGGTACGACGCACTTGTCTTTTGTATAGCTTACTAACATTTACCAATACCAAAAATTGATGTAATTCTACATTCTTATTGTAGATGTTAATTTAGCTACATGGAGCATATAGTATCGCGCAGATCACACACTTTTTACGATTGTACCGTATCTTTATCAGCTGAAATAACTAAAAAAATCAGAAGACAGTCTGAAATTCTACGATATCCTTCGCCCACGATATCATGATAGTAAGCCGAAATTTGGCATTTCGCTAGTGCTGTTTCTAAGCAAGATTTTGGGAAATCAATTTGCAACAAAAATATTAGAACTATTCATCTACGCATGAGTGAATCAATTCTGGCGTGGTCCTACTAAAAACTAATGTGAAGAGAGTAAACAAAACGCTCACATGTTAATATGTAAACACCCAGATCCTCACTTAAATAAATGTCTTCTGGGTAAAGGGCTATCTCACAAAGAGGAGACACCACCCACACACATAATGCTTCATTTCTCGATAGGGCAAACTCAAAAACAACAAAAAAGGGGCACAATCACTTTCTTATAATAATGTTATAATATTATAAAATCCGATTCCACAAGCGGATGTAACATTTCCTGCTGGTTTAACTACTCTGAGTAAAACATTAATGTTAGAGGTTAATACTAGTAACACTTCTGATGAACAGTACCGGCAAGTTATCACTTTGAATCCTTGACGAAATTCACTGTTCAACGCCGTACTGCACTGCATCCAATAAACATTTAAAGACACTTCCTGCATTCAAACTTGTAACTTCAAATACACCTGTTTGCTCCCAAAGACCTGCTTCTATCGCAGCAATCTGTCAAAGCCACCTGTAGATGGCTCTGCGTACATCCAGAACAAACCAATCTGCATCAACCGCTGCGTCCCCCGTATGAACTGCACAAACCCGACTAGCGATGCGCTAAACTGCGATTTTCCGATATCAGTGATTTCTGTGAATGCTACTTTTCAGTATCTGCTATTCTTAACTGTGATTTGTCGCAGTTAAGGAAAGTACGTCGCGTATCCCTCCGCCTCTGCTATTTCTGCTACTTCTGCGATTTCTGTGACTTCTGCTACTTCTGCGATTTCTGTGACTTCTGCGATTTCTGCGACTTACCACCGTATGAAAAAGTTACATCTGCCCACACAGAAAATTGCATCTCAACAAATCTGTCATTGGTAAGTAAGTTTTACGTTTGTTCTTCCGTTGGCTTTAATTATGTATTAAAGAAACAACTGTGAAAATATTAATAGTGTAATTAATATGTAAGTAGCCATACAGTAGCGTAATAGTTCGTGTTTAGAAAATGAATTCTAGCATATTGTTATGTTCACAGGTACCTGAACTACATTTCAGCCACTCAGTAAATTGATAACTCAAAATATCATTGTCAACAGATCTGGAGAAATTGCGACTGCGTCTTTAGACCGTTTTCGTCAGGCGAGATCGTTCTTGCAAATGTGAAATATACCCCATTGAGTGGCTTTCATTACAACAAATATTAGCAATCTACTCTGTCAATTATATTGCTTGTAATTAGTGACAGCAAAAAATTTTTAATAATCCTTGTGATTTTGCAGACACAGTTCTGACTATGGATTACTGGTTGCTGTACGTATCTATCCACATCAAGGCTATTGAGAGAGACTCGTGAAGATTCAAGACAGCTCTTAGAGGATTTGCAGTTTATAAGTGACATAATTGTGAAATATGTGTGCAGATGAGTGATTAAACTGTGTTTTATTGAAGTTGTTATGCGATTTTAAAGGAATAATAAATGTTAAATACAGTGATTGAATAATGAAAATCTCATTTTCCACATGTTTAAGCCGTCCTATACGCCATATATTTACTGGTAAACACTAGTTGAAGAGTGACATGCCGCCCCCCCCCCTACCCCTCCCCCCCCCCCCCCCCAACGCCTCCGCAATCTTATTAAATTCTTATTAATGTAATACATTCAGAGTCACAGCTGTGTTTGACCAATCATAACTGATGCTGAATGTGCATGTCGTCATATAATGTGAAGGACTTATTTCAATAGTGGTACAAGCCCATTACCTCCACTTTTCTGTCTATAATGCTTCTGAAATTAATGATCCAAACAACCATTAATAAAAGTTCATTTCTAGCAAGAAGCCATATGCTTGAATATTTGTGGTATCACCGAACGAGGTGGCGCAGTGGTTAGACACTGGACTCTCATTCGGGAGGACGACGGTTCAATCCCGCGTCCGGCCATCCAGATTTAGGTTTTCCGTGATTTCCCTAAATCGCTCCAGGTAAATGCCAGGATGGTTCATTTCCAAGGGCACGGCCGACTTCCTTCCCCGTCCTTCCCAAATCCGATGAGACCGATGACCTCGCTGTCTGGTCTCCTTCCCTGAAACAACCAACCAACCAACCATTTATGGTATCTCAACTGCAGATTTTTCAGCGCTCATTTAACTTTACGACTCCGTATCTCAAAATGAAAAAAAAATGGACTTGTACCACTAATGAAATAAGTCCTTCATACGCACACACAGCACACCGATCTCGTGAGGCACAAGGCTCTTATAACGAAGTACGTACGTCGTTCAACAGATGGCACTAGGAAAAGAATGTTTGCACTTTTTAGTTGCTACTTGTGATTCTTAGTTGCGATTTGTCACGGAAATCGCAGTTTGACTCGGTAGCGAATAGCATAGTATGAGCTTCGCTCAACAGATGGCACTGCTAACTGCGCTTTTTAGTTGCTACTTGCGACTCTTAGTTGCGACTTGTCACAGAAATCGGAGTTAGACTCGATAGCGTGTCTATAGATGAGCGTAGTACGAACTTTGGCCAACAGATGGCACTGTTAACTGCACTTTTTAGTTGCTACTTGCGACTCTTAGTTGCGATTTGTCACTGAAATCGCAAAAAGCAGTATGGAATTCGGCCAACAGATGGCTCACGGCGTTTATTGTGAAATGCTACTTGCGACTGATAACTGTGACTGAAATCGCAATTAGATTTTGTAAAGTTGTTACTGTGATATCTGTGACTTCTCAATCACTGCGATTTCCTGCCCACCACTAAACCCGACAGTACTTCACGAAAAACTGAGCAGTAGCCAGCAGGGTGATGCGCATGAGTAGACGTGATGTGTATGAGCAGCGTCTTTCCCCGACTTGCGTCTCGCAACCCGCTGGTCGCGATGCTGATCGGGTGAAAGTTAAATTCACGACGTCTTATACAGTAGCCAGAAGCAGCATCGCGAGCAGCGGTTCGCGAGATGCAAGATTCCGCTTGCGACCAGGGATGTAAAAATAGGAGTTCTCATGACGTCACAAACTTGAAGCCGACGCAAGTGAAGGTCCGCCATGTTAGCTACCCCAAAATATTCGCTTCTGGTGGTAGTCGTGACGTGTTTTGATAAAAAAGAAGGCCGGATTGCATCGCTTATGGGTGTACTAATAGTTCTGATTGTTGTCTAAAGTTTAAACAAATCACATTTCATTCGTAAGTGAAGTTATTTAAGCGTTATTTTCTTATATATACTTGAAATTCTGATGCACCGTAAAGTTTTACTGTATGGTTTTATTTCTGTGATTTGACTTTAGGTTTCCTATCAATCCAATTGCGAAGAGCTCTCTTGGTGAACGCTTTGAGAAGGAAATATTGGAAACCAACCAAGTACGGTAAAATATGTTCGCAGCATTTCAGGGAGAAAGATATTGATCGAACATCAGTTTCGTCAGTCCCCATGAGGGAAGATGCTGTACCATCAATTTTTCCTACTTATCCTGTTCACTTGCAAAAGGTTCGTGAAATGTAGCATATTAATATGGAATTCAGCTGCCATAAAATTACAGTATAAAACAATATCCGGAACTACTTGTCTGGAGATTTCAATTGCAATAGTTACGCACGCGTAGTAACTGAAATGTGGATATTTCAACGGAATTACCTGTTTGTAATAATAGTTTCGTATGTGTTCATAGATATGTTATTTTCACTTTGTTATTGTATTACACATTACAGATACTTGAAGGGGAAGTTCATTTATATTAATGCCAGTTTATTTACTTATGTCCTTAAACACTCTCTCTCTCTCTCTCTCTCTCTCTCTCTCTCTCTCTTGAGTGTGTGTGTGTGTGTGTGTGTGTGTGTGTGTGTGTGTGTGTGTGTGTGTGTGTGTGTGTCCTGCACTCTATGGTAGTTGTTTGTTTTAATTAGAAGTTTTCAAGCAAATTAAATCAACGTTTACTGTCCTGTATTGTCCTATTTTGTTGTTTGACTGTTTCCTCGCAAGAGTACAGATCTTAGTTCTGCAGCTGTAGATGCTAAACAAGAATTTATATTTAATTGCATTTAAACCGGCAGGCCATTCCTAGCAAAAAAAAAATCAAGATTGCCAAATAACTACAGACTGTGTCACCTTAGCACTTTGACACTTCCTTCACTTTTTAGTGCATAATCATTTCCATTTTCGCATTTATATTTAGCTTTGTTCTGTAGCAGAAATTTCAAAAACATGCTCTGTCCCTAGCTGATTTATGAACTTTAAGCACCAGTGTTCAGCGTCATCTCTACCATATATGCATGTCCTTTCATTATTCCTGATAGAGTACCGAATCTGTTTGTGCACAAGATAATTATTACGTTCATTTAATAAGTTTCTATGAGAATGTCACATTTTACATTTAACTTTGGAGTTTCTAGATTGCTGTGAGGCAAGTTTCGTTTATTTAAATGCAACAAAATGGTTCAAATGGCTCTGATCACAATGGGACTTAACTTCTGAGGTCATCAGTCCCCTAGAACTAAGAACTACTTAAACCTAGCTAACCTAAGGACATCACACACATCCATGCCTAAGGCACGATTCGAACCTGCGACCATAGTGGTCGCGCAGTTCCAGGCTGTAGCGCCTAGAAATGCTCGGCCACTCCGGCCGGGAATGTTTTAGATAAGTGGTTTGTTTTGATTTTATTTTTAGAAAGAGAGGAAGAGACCACCACCAACAGACAGGTAGATGGCTACAAAAAGCACTGCAGATCTAGCCACTGAGAGTGCAACTGAATTTGAAGTGTCTTTATTTGCTGCTGACACCACACTGTTCGAGTGGTAGACATGATGAAGCACCAAGTGTGGCAAAAAAAAGAGGAATACAAGAAAAAAATGAAAGTTCTTCGGCAGTCAAAATGATGTCTAAAAAAGAAAGTAACAACTTTGAACAGTGTTATTAATGAATTTAGGAAAAATAATCTTATTGATATGAAAGTGGCCTTTACTGTCCCTGGAAGTATTCCTGGAATGCAGAAGGAGTTGTTGTAATGGCAAACTGCAAAAGCTAACTTTCAGAGTGTGCCTAGAACATACAGACCCGATCTATGATCATTTGTGTTAACCTTACACTTTTACTCTCCAAAAGCATATAAGTATGTCAGGAATACTTTTAATACATGTCTGCCACATCCTAGAACATCATAAAGGTGGTATGCATGTGTGGGTGGTTCACCTGGATTTACTTCCGAAACTTTTGCTTTAATTAGATGTAAAGCATTTCATACAGGATCAGTTAAGAGTATTCTCTGCAGCCTATTAGTTGATGAGACTGCAATCAGGCAACACATAGAGTTTGATGGTAGTCAGTACTATGGCTATGTTGATATGGGGTCCCCTATAGCCATGCATAGCTTACCTGTAGCTAAAGAGGTGTTTGTACTGATGTTGTGCACTATTAATGCCTCTTGGAAGCTACCAGTAGGGTACTTTTTGACTTGTGGGATAACGGGGGAGCAGAAAGCTCAAATAGTTCAACAGTTCATTAGCCTTGACAGTGCCAGTGTTGTTTAGGTGGTCTCCCTACCTTGTGATGGTTGTGTCACAAATTTATCCACAGCCAAATACTTGGGATGCAATCTTGACCTTGATAATTTAAAGACAACATTTATCTTTGAAGGTACCACATGTGAAGTGGCATTTATGCTAGATCCTCCACATATGTTGAAATTAGTGAGAAATTCCTTAGAAGAGAAGAAACATTTCTGGAATGAGAAAGGTGGTGTAATTTCTTTTGAACTGCTTCATACGATACAGGTAAAACAAGGACTTCACTTAGGCAACATCATTACAGGCTATCATATAAATTTTTTACACAACAAAATGAAAGTTAGATTAGCAGCCCAGCTGCTCAGCAGCTCTGTGGCAGATGCAATGCAGCATTGTCATGATATGAAGATCCCCGGCTTTGATAATGCATCTGCAACTATAAAATTTATCTGCACATTCAATAACCTCTTTGATGCACTGAATTCGAGGAGCCTAACCCAGAATCTGTGGAAGAAGCCTCTGACAGTTCGTAACTTTAGAGCTGTGGAAGGATTTTTGTTGGATACAGAGAAGTACATCAAAACACTTTCAGTGTCTCCAGTGCCTCATAACACAAAACTTGTGGACTCCAATAGGAAGACGGGATTTGTTGGTTTTATTATTTGTATACACAATGTTTTACACTTGTAAGCAAAGTTAGTTAAGCCTCAATCTTCTGCGCCTTTGCTGAAATTCCTACCAATTTACAAGTGCTCTCAAGATCAATTAGAAATGTTTTTCAGTGCCATTCATAGTCATGGTGGGTGGAACAATAACGCAACTGCATGTCAGTTCATGTCTGCCTACAAAATGCTATTAGTACACAATGAGATTCGCAAGTCTGAGAAAGGCAATTGTGTAGCACATGAAGATATCTCTATTCTGACTTACTGTGGCCAGAGTGTTGAAGAACACATAAATCTCACCTCAACTCGCTCACAGTTAGTAGACATGAACAGTTATTTAGTGACTCATGACCATGACTATGTTGAAGCTTGTGTGTTTCTCTCTGAAGTGGCCATTCATATTGTAGTTTACATTGACAGGGTTTGTCGTTCGCCACTTAGAAAGTACACTTAAGTGCGAACAATGCTCAAGTGTGTTGTGGGATCATACTTTATATTCGCTTATACATATGAAGAGTAGAGGTGGTTTAATTTCACCATCAAATGATGTTGTTGAGATTTGCCTTTCTGCAGAAAAGACATTTAGAAAATACACTGCTGGAGATTGGGAAGTTCCAAAGAAACGTCTATATTCTAAGTGTGTGTCAGAAATACTCACAAAATATTTGTACAGACCAATATTCGCTGACTTGACAGAACACATTAAGGATCAGCACCCATTAGACAATCATTTACTGCTGCTGATCAAGGCGATTGCCAAAAGGTATCTGCTGACACAGCAGAAACACTCTGCAAAATGTGCAACATATGCATTACATGCAAAAAAGTTGAGATCAGCATACAAAAAGCTTGTGCTTTTTAAGGGCCAATGAATTTGAAAGTTTTCTCCCAATGGAGCATTTTTTTCTGTGCATTGTTAATACACTACAAATAGTGGTAAAATGCTGTTCTTCATTAAGTACAATACCTTGCTCCTTAAATCTTTCTTGCATTTGTATTTAAACAATATCCCAGGTACGTTTTAAGATTTTTAATGCTGTGTGTTATCCGAGATTTGTTTGTCTATGCCCAGATGAGTTGGCTTTACTAATATTTTTGGAAAGCACTTTCAAAATTTGACAATGTGTCATCTTGTAGACTACCAGTTGCATTTTTTAAAGAAACCAAATCCGTATGTATATAATGGCCCTTATAAGTTAAGACATATAATCAACCAAAACACTTTTTACACTTAAAATTTAAAATGTTAATCAAATAACTGTGTAACTCGGTCAAGTACAAGTGATTAAAATTGGCATCATGTTGGCACAGACTGTCATGCAATTGAAATGCGAATTTAAAACTTGAGAATTCTCTCTTAGAGTAATATTTTGTAAAAGATTGCTTTTCTTCTTCTGCTTGTATTACATTCATCAAATTTGTCTCATTTTAGTTTAGTCTGTAAAAAGTAAAGTCTTAACTGCTTACATACATTTTGCCATATCAGCATTTGTCCACTCAGTATAGAGAAAAAATAAATTATTTTGTATACTTTCGTTCACTAACGTGCTGTATTGATAATGTCCAATGTACCAAGTGTGTCTGGGTGATGGATGGATGAAAGAATGAATAAATAAAAGTAGTTGCTTGAGATATTAGTATTGTTGCTGATTTATTTTCTGTAACTCTGTATACTCTAAAACCATCATAATGGTATTTAAAATTAATTTGAAGGATATGAGCAATACACTTGGTTTTTATTGTTTGGTTATTCCCAAGTAACAGAAAAGTCCTGGTAAGAAATATCCTGAAAAAGGGGCTAATGTTTTAAAATGCAATAATTTAATACAAAAGTAATGTAACTACATGTAGTTAATAAAATCTTCAGTAAAATATGCAGACACCTGTTACAATGGTTAAATTATAAGTTCCCTATCTAAGTCCAGGCTATTTAGATCATTATATTAATCACTGTACTGTCGTGTTACCCTGTAAATTGCTGTTATTTGCCACACTCAATGTCACTTAGTAGGTACAATTTAAAAACAAAGCAGATGTGTAAACTACAATGGGCCAGACAATCTTAAATTCAGTCCTTTTCCGTCGTAATTTAACGAATCTTTCAGTTTGTTGACATGACAGATGTCTTGTTTATATCATCCCTTCATACATCTATTTGGCATCATGGTTAATAAGGGGCAAGTTTCTTGCAAACTTGAACATTTAAAATTTGCATTTGACTTGAAAATGCAACGAATACAAATCGGCGCCTCTAAACTAACAATCATTGCTTTTGGAGATCTGGCTTTACCAATTATCGACACAAACGCAATGAAAGTGAATAGAAATGGGTTACGAAAGCACGCTTTTCATTGCACATACTTCCCTTCTCTGTTATTGGAAGTGTATAAACAAAAAGGAATTAAAGTACTGAGGCCAGAAGCACCATATTTGGTTCTAGTTTAGCAGGGGATACAACCCATCCGCTTTGACCAATGACGTCAGAATTGGCCTGAGATCATGTATTACAAAGATGAAAGAGCTGAGAAGAATGTTCAGAAAAAAAGGAATGCAAGAGAGAAAAACTGTACTTCACATATATAAGGGCCAGTAGTATTTTCACGTTAACGATATCACGTGTTTGCATCTGAGTTTTTCTCCGCAAAATACAATGGATAGAAATGAATGAAATATATTACTAGCAAAGAATACATCACATGACATGTGTGTCAGTTGTATCTCGAAACTCTTTCGAACTGTATTGCTTAAGTGCAGTACGGGATACAAGTTCAGAGTACGTCGATTTCTTCGTTTTCACTAGCATTATTGTCCTGTTCTTCACTTGAACGATGTATCAAACCCTAAGTGGAAAACGGGATACAAATTGTAGGTGTGATGTTTATTTCGTCTCCGCTATTACTAACAGTCGTTTCTTACATACATATCAGTACTACTGATGATAGAAGGGCCTACGTACGTAATATATGTATACCAGACTTCTGTTGACCTCTACGTATGTACACTGGTAACGTAAAGGTGGAAATCGACGTAAGTTACATTTGCAACCTGTACCTCAATTGAACTACACGGAGACAAGAAGACGACACATGTACAATTTGTATCCCGTACTTAACTATGGGATATAGTTTTCTTGTTGCCTTGGACGCTAATAGTATCCCATTCGTTACTTGAGCTATATAGCTATACGCAACATTTGTATCTTGCTCGCCAATTGACATATATAGTGTCAGTGTAAAGGCGAAGTGAAGGACGGGATACAAATTTTAGTTGTGTTGTCAGTGTAAAGGCGAAGTGAAGGACGGGATACAAGTTGTAGTTGTGTTAGGTGTTTCGCCTGTAATGCAGCAAGTACACATTCGAAAATGTCGTTCTGATACTAGTGCTGGGAAACGAAAGAAGATCGACAGCTGGGAAATTTCTGTTACGTACTTCACAACACGAAATTACACATATTGGTGGAAAAAAGCAGTGAAATATGTCAAAATAGCCGACTGGTTGTATCCCCTGCTTCACTAGACCCGAAATTTCTATTATGTACTTCACAACACCAAAATACACATATTGGTGGAATAAAAAAGTGAAATATGTCAAAATAGTGAAATACAGTGACAGAAGCAAATGGAAAAGTGAACTTACCACACGGAAATATCAAGGAATAACCGAAGCTCGCGTAGACAGTGATCAAATATATATATATATATATATATGTGTCTGGTTTCTTAGGACGATTCTATCTGGGGGTGCGTGGTGCGCGCGGCGGTGGGCTGTGGCGGGGACGATTCATGTTTCTGGCTTATGGCAGGAGCCGTCCGAATGGGTAGACCAGTTGCAGTAGTTACAATTTAATATTACGATTGAAGCCTCAAGGAGACGACATTTGACAGTGAGCGAAATACCACAAATACCTTCTCCTGATGACTGGGGCTCTGGAAATAGAAATACCTTGACATGATTTTCCAAGTAAAAAAAATATTTCATTCCATTTGCAGCTACCACCGTTTTCCACGTCAAACCCATACCTTCCCTTACGACATGACATATCCACTTTCTTTGCACATATTGGAACATACACACATACTTTATCAGCTTGATGTTCACGGCAAATCTATCATGCATCCCCTACTACTAAGTATAATACTTCGCCAATAACTGAATGCTGTCACTACGAAAAAATAGTGACTGCAATTCAGCGATGAGTGGACATGTCTCATAAGTTTTTGTTGTGAGTGGTATCACTGTCATAGAAAGAGAATCGCAATCGTCTTACAAGCCGCCAGATGCTAAAAACACGATCACAACGACTATGTTACGGTCACCATTGGTCTTGGTTCTGCACGTTCTCACAAGTATTGCTAACGATATCCATGGTAAAAACTATACAAGCCTTATAAATCGAGGTATTACCTCCGAATGAAGTAGTTTTTCCACACAAATACCGCGACACTGAATATAGGCTGTGATTACTGCTGTGGCCTTCTCCACCACACATCACGGCGCCTAGAGTATCAGCAACCAAACTGACAGCCTGCAGCAGCGGGTTGCCCGCTTCGCAGGCACACCAGAGCACTACACAACTGACAGGCAATATTGACGAACCGCCACAACAACAACAACACAGCAAAGACACCAGCGTCCACCAGGGGCCACTACCGGCCCACATAAACATAAGGAAGAGGTCGCTGCAGATTCCGGAACTAATTTCACACATCAAACCACGTGATTGAAAATAGTTCCGAGGTACTCATCCGCCGAAGCGCTATAAAGGCCGGCGCTCGGCCCTCACATCAGCAGTTCATCGACTGCCAGCAGACGTGAATAACTGCCGCCCTGGCAGCCCAGCTTGGATCTTCTCGCTGATCTCTGGATTAGGCTTAGTATATCAGAGAAGTCTCTGGCAGAGATTAGTAGCAAATTATTTCAGTTCTTTTCTATATTATTCTTGTATGTAGTTGTGATTCAAAGATGGATCACTGTTTTTTGTTGGTGTTGTACTTGGAGGAATTTGTTGTGGTTAATTGAACAGTCCAACAATTAATTGTTTTCGGACTTTGATCATTAGTTTCTTCTGCTTATGCAGACATATCAATTACCAGAGTATGTATTAACAGACTGAAAGAGAAGTCACACGTCGCTAACAGTGTAAGCTCGTAATGAAATCACCGAATTTAGAACGTGATTTGGCTAAGGAATGTGGTATGAAGCCAATATTTGCCACTCCCTCATACCGCCGCTAGATGTTTCTCAAGTATTTGTAAGGCATTCTGTGTCAATGCCGCGTCGGATGTTCTACAATATATCCACTGGGTTACAGGCGATCGTTAATTGAGTATGGTCATATAAAGTAGTTGGTGTGTTGATTGAGGTTGTAAGGAATGTACACTGGCTTTTCAGGTCTCTAGTGTTATTCTTTCCGGTGGAAATGCTGTCTGCAATTTGGAATCAAGTCTTTCCATTCAACCACATACCTGCATTGGATCCTGTGGAGAAGTCATTTAATGATTATAGTTGCTAGTGAATCATATTTGCAGGAGTCCTGTATCTCGAAACGAGCCAACTTTTTCCAATATATCTGCTATAGTAAAATTCCAATGTGGTTTCAGATAGTCCCTAGGCATTTTGCAACTGCTCCTCGGACTCTGCTCTGCCTTTCTTGCAGCTTTTCTCATGTGATCATTGCAATGTAAGTGGAAACTGAGCAGACATTGGAGAGAGCTATACCTACTACATTCTACAACCCATGTAAAAATAAGCTAAGCTGAGCTGAGTTAATGGAAATGGAATCATGTTGTTGTAGCTCTGCCAACTGTCTATGATATGTAAGGTCAGCGCCTTACAAAGCCTGCTCCTGCAACATGAGGCAGAACAGTTATGATGCTGTTTCTTATCATGAAAATTAGGAAGACTCAACATCATACAGGTACAGTACTGCTGGCTGAAGCAGATCCACGTCCCTCAGGATCCACCCACATCTATCACCCCAGCATCCTATCATCATTCTGTACCATCCAACAGGGAAAAATTATCTATAAAAGCTCCGCCAACTTTATCTGATAGGGAACTCAATAAAACTTTTACTGCATCTCTCTCTTTTCTCAAATATCGAAAACGAGTACCACATGCATGCAGGCACCGAACATAGCTGTGATCCTATTAAATACACAGGTATTGATCTATTGCACATACCAGTGTATAGTGTCAATGCCCATCCTTTACGAGGAGTATGACCATATCCCATAAACTACCAGTTGATGCAGTTGAGTGAAATAGCCTGCACGCAACTTGTACACAACTGTATGTTCTGTGTGTGACTTAGATCATTGTTTACTTGTGATCGTTAACTGCAAACCTCTTGGTAATCAGAGGACTTCCATCTCATGTGTGATGAAACATGACCATTCTGTTTCGACTCTTAACAAACGAAGATTTATGCGCCGTACGCCATTGCCCTGTCATGTCTTGGGTATAAAATCGAGTCTTCAGTTTCATAACTAAGGTGATTGTAAGTTAGCGACTGGTGTTTGTGGGGTACTGCAATCCCCATGTATACATCTGCTTGAGAGATGTTACAGACTTAGTGGCGCCTGATGTGTAATTTCACATGCACAAAGACCGCTGCTATGTGTTTATCTGTTTCCTTGTAAGAGTTATTCTCTGTTACTAAGCATTTTCTGTAGGAGTGATGCGAGCATAGTATAATTTCTGAACCGTGATTGGATGTAAACAGTGAGTGCTGTACACCTCTGGAAAGCTATATTGATCATATATCACACAGAATCGATGTTTTAAGGAAGAAGTTTTTTCATATTACAGTTTTCGCCATAGTGTGTCGTTTACCTTTGAGAAGGATGTATCTCATGTGCCAGAAATATATTTCTTACGATTTAGTATTAACAATGTTGCATTCTACATGCCTAATAGGTCAGAAAGTGCAACGATCTAAATGTTATAGCCTGTTTTAAGTGCAGAAGCATGTAGCCTAAGAAGTGTATATGTTTATACACTCCTGGAAATTGAAATAAGAACACCGTGAATTCATTGTCCCAGGAAGGGGAAACTTTATTGACACATTCCTGGAGTCAGATACATCACATGATCACACTGACAGAACCACAGGCACATAAACACAGGCAACAGAGCATGCATAATGTCGGCACTAGTACAGTGTATATCCACCTTTCGCAGCAATGCAGGCTGCTATTCTCCCATGGAGATGCTGGATGTAGTCCTGTGGAACGGCTTGCCTTGCCATTTCCACCTGGCGCCTCAGTTGGACCACCGTTCGTGCTGGACGTGCAGACCGCGTGAGACGAAGCTTCATCCAGTCCCAAACATGCTCAATGGGGGACAGATCCGGAGATCTTGCTGGCCAGGGTTGTTGACTTACACCTTCTAGAGCACGTTGGGTGGCACGGGATACATGCGGACGTGCATTGTCCTGTTGGAACAGCAAGTTCCCTTGCCGGTCTAGGAATGGTAGAACGATGGGTTCGATGACGGTTTGGATGTACCGTGCACTATTCAGTGTCCCCTCGACGATCACCAGAGGTGCACGGCCAGTGCTCCCCACACCATGATGCCGGGTGTTGGCCCTGTGTGCCTCGGTCGTATGCAGTCCCGATTGTGGCACTCACCTGCACGGCGCCAAACACGCATACGGCCATCATTGGCACCAAGGCAGAAGCGACTCTTATCGCTGAAGACGACACGTCTCCATTCGTCCCTCCATTCACGCCTGTCGCGACACCACTGGAGGCGGGCTGCAAGATGTTGGGGCGTGAGCGGAAGACGGCCTAACGGTGTGCGGGACTGTAGCCCAGCTTCATGGAGACGGTTGCGAATGGTCCTCGCCGATACCCCAGGAGCAACAGTGTCCCTAATTTGCTGGGAAGTGGCGGTGTGGTCCCCTAAGGCACTGCGTAGGATCCTACGGTCTTGGCGTGCATCCGTGCATCGCTGCGGTCCGGTCCCAGGTCGACGGGCACGGTGCACCTTCCGCCGACCACTGGCGACAACATCGATGTACTGTGGAGACCTCACGCCCCACGTGTTGAGCAATTCGGCGGTACGTCCACCCGGCCTCCCACATGCCCACTATACGCCCTCGCTCAAAGTCCGTCAACTGCACATACGGTTCACGTCCACGCTGTCGCGGCATGCTACCAGTGTTAAAGACTGCGATGGAGCTCCGTATGCCACGGCAAACTGGCTGACACTGACGGCGGCGGTGCACAAATGCTGCGCAGCTAGCGCCATTCGACGGCCAACACCGTGGTTCCTGGTGTGTCCGCTGTGCCGTGCGTGTGATCATTGCTTGTACAGCCCTCTCGCTGTGTCCAGAGCAAGTATGGTGGGTCTGACACACCGGTGTCAATGTGTTCTTTTCTCCATTTCCAGGAGTGTATTCTCTCTTACCAATATCTTCTTCGTACTGATCCCAGTCTCTAGAACAATACTTTAGATTTCATAGCGTAGTTGATTTACTTAAAATGCTTCGAAACTCCGTCCATTTGAAGCCACATTATACATGAAAACCATCCGTTTCTTGTTCTTTGTAACTGTCATATCTACTACAGTACACAGATAAAGCGTGCTAACCCCCTCGACCTGCGCACATCTGGATAAATGTTGTGCACTTTGATGGGTGCGGAACAGCAGTTCTGGACCGGGCATGCTCCATTCCTTCATGGAGACATGGAGTGTAGCAGTGTACTTCGAGTCAGTTGAAGATGAAATCAGTGACAGTGCCACAGTACGGGTTGGTCAAAGACAATGCAAGGAGATCTTTCAATCTCTAACTTTACCCTAAGAATGCGACAATGCCCTGTGACTTCTATCCACATAGAGAAAAATCGTACATTACTCTCTATGCACAAAGTGCTAGAAATATGGAGTTCGCTGTCTGATATACTTTGATGTACATGTTTGAGAGTTAACAATGAATGGACCTACTGCACAGTCATCCATCTACATTTGGAATGGTATGTTGTGGTAGCAGCAGCAGCAACATGATTTACACTGTGCAGCATCTAACTTTCTGAAAGAGGCCATGGAACGAAACATGTTAATGTCAGTTTAGATCCTGACACACACCTCAGTCATGGTGGAAAGAACAAAATGTATGGCAGTGTACAAAGCATGTTATAGCAGAAAAAATCAGTGTTTCAAACAACGACAAAGGGCGACAGGGAGCCTCTCTAGCGACTGATAATCTGTGTGATATGGCCCTCCTCCCACAGTAAGAGCTTTAACACCTTAACGCTAGTCTGTGCAATGGATCAATATCTGTATATTTAATAGGATCGCCGTATATTCTCGATGCTGGCATGCATACATTACTTCTTTTCGATATATCAAAAGAGAAATGAGGTAAAAATCTTAGCGAGTTCACTATAGGATAAAGTTAGCGGAATTTTTTGTAGTTTGCAATTTTTCTCTGTTGGATAGTACAGAATGACGATGACAGAATGTTTGGCTGATAGACGTGAATGGACCCTGAGGGACGTGGATCTGGTTCAGCCTGCAGTATCTGTATGATGTTGAGTCTTCCTAATTTTCATGCTAACAAACAGCACCATAACTGTGTGTATTATCTTTTATACAATCTCATGTTGCAGGAGCAGGCTTTGTTTGGCGCTGACCTTACACATCATACACAGTTGGCGGAGCTAGGAAATACATTTCCATTAACTTACGTTGTTTCTACACGGGTTGCAGAATGTGGTGCATATAGCTCCCTATAGTATAAAAATGATAATGTTGGGACAATAAACGTGAATGGACCCTGAGGAACGCGGATGTGCTTCGGTGTGCAGTACCTGTATTACGTTGAGTCTTACTAATTTTCTTGATAAGAAACAGCACCGTAACTGTTCGTATCGTACAATCTTTTATACTACCTTGTGTTGCAGGAGTGGGCTTCGTTTGGCGCTGACTTTCCAAATTGTGCACGTTTGGTGGAGCTATGACAACATGTTTCCATTTCCACCAAATGGTCAAAACATGGTCCTGTCGCACTAACTCAGTTTAGCCTGTTTCTACATGGGTTGCAGAATGTGGTAAGTATAGCCCTCTCCAACTTCTCCTCAGTTTCGACTTAAATTGGAATAACCACATGCGCAAAGTTGCACGAATGGCAGAGCAGAGCCTGAGGAGCTGTTGCAAGATTTATAGGGACTGTCTAAAACCACATTGGAATTTTACTGTAGCAGATAGGTCAAAAAAGGTGACTCATTTCGAGATATGAGAGTGCCACAAATGAGTCACTATTGGCTGCTATCAATAAGACTTCACCCTAGGGTCCAATGCAGGTATGTGGTTGAATGGAAAGATTTGATTTGTGTTCCCAGGCAGTCTTGGCGGGCAAATTCCCGCGTTTCCTGCAAAATCATAACTGTGATTGGCTTGGTCAGGGGATAGCTCCGTGACGTAGCAAAATCGGCCCAGAAATTGGCGCCAAGTATCTCCATTGGTGGAATAGTAGTGCTTCGGCAATAGAGTGGAATTTTCCACCGGTTTTCGAGTTGCTGATTGGCACGTTTTAACCACGGCCACTGTCGTGGGATGGGAATGTTCTGTGTTCGGCTTGCACGGGTGCTGTTGAGAGAGTCAGCTCTCGCCTTTCAGTCAGAGTATGTTACGAGACTGAGCTCTCGCTGCTCTGGACAGTCTGCCTTCCGTTGGCTGTCTAATATACTTTCATTTAATTGTAACTGTTTGACGAAGTTGCTGAAGTTTCGACTTCAACGTAACTTCCCGAGTGCAGTTGGCAATTGAGCGTTCTGCGTACAACCGGCCTATGTTGTCCGTCTTGAACAGTTTTGCCTAAAGTTGATTGTATCAGAGCTAGTGTGTGACTTCACTTGTTAAAATCAATCACTGTACCGTCAGTGATTGTGTAGCGAGCCTTCTTTGTCTCCCTCAGAGGCGCATTTGTGCTGCTAGGAAGTCTTTAGTCTGGAACAACCAGACAAGGATAATTTGTTTTGGGCTATACTCGCGACATTATCATCACCACGATGGGACGTCGAAGCAACCAGCCACGCCTCCGGTATGCCAGATCGTGTCCTTACATTTAAGAAGACAGCTTGGTAATGTATGTCCGCAGCACCGGCAGATTAGGGAATTTGGCTATGTGACAAACAGAGCTCAGCAGAGTGCGCTTGTTCTAGTCTTTTCTAACGTGGTTCTGTCTTGGGTGTTCATTGTCTGAGTTCTCACTACAGTAGCAGCAATTAATGTTGGGTTGGCTGAGTGTTTCTCTTAAGATTTGAGTTGCAAGGAATTGGCTCCACATACCACTTGGTCATAAATGTCACAATCTGGTTTATGAACAGCTTCACCTTCACAGTATTTGAGTATCCAGTTTGACGCATTGTAAATGTTTTAAATTGTTATTTTTGACAGAACCTTCATTGTGTTGATCGGTAAAGCATGACTTCAAACAATTTGTTACAGGAAATGTTCAAAATGTCCTCCGTTAGCGAGGATACATGCATCCACTCTCCGTCGCATGGAATCCCTGTTGCACTGATGCAGCCCTGGAGAATGGCGTATTGTATCACAGCTATCCACAATACGAGCACGAAGAGTCTCTACATTTGGTACCGGGGTTTCGTAGACAAGAGCTTTCAAATGCCCCCATAAATGAAAGTCAAGAGGATTGAAGTCAGGAGAGCGTGGAGGCCATGGAATTGGTCCGCCTCTACCAATCCATCGGTCACCGAATCTGTTGAGAAGCGTACGAACACTTCGACTGAAATGTTCAGGAGCTCCATTGTGCATGAACCACATGTTGCGTCGTACTTGTAAAGGCACATGTTCTAGCAGCACAGGTAGAAGGTCCCGTATGAAATCATGATAACGTGCTCCATTGAACGAAGGTGGAAGAACATGGGGCCAAATCAAGACATCACCAACAATGCTGCCCAAACGTTCACAGAAAGTCTGTAATGATGATGTGATTGTACATTTGCGTGCGGATTCTCATCAGCCCACACATGTTGATGAAAATATACAATTTGATCACGTAGGAATGAAGCCTCATCCGTAAAAAGAACAGTTGCATTGAAACGAGGATTGACACATTGTTGGATGAACCATTTACAGAAGTGTACCCGTGGAGGCCAATCAGCTGCTGATAGTGCCTGCACACGCTGTACATGGTACGCAAACAACTGGTTCTCCCGTAGCACTCTCCATACAGTGACGTGGTCCATGTTACCTTGTACAGCAGCAACTTCTCTGACGCTGACATTAGGGTTATCATCAACTGCACGAAGAATTGCCTCGTCCATTTCAGGTGTCCTCGTCGTTCTAGGTCTTCCCCAGTGGCGAGTCATAGGCTGGAATGTTCCATGCTCCCTAAGACGCCGATCAATTGCTTCGAACGTCTTCCTGTCGGGACACCTTCGTTCTGGAAATCTGTCTCGATATAAACGAACCGCGCCACAGCTATTGCCCCGTGCTAATCCATACATCAAATGGGCAGCTGCCAAGTCTGCATTTGTAAACATTGCACTGACTGCAAAACCACGTTCGTGATGAACACTGACCTGTTGATGCTACATACTGATGTGCTTGATGCTGGTACTGTAGAGCAATGAGTCGCATGTCAACACAAGCACCGAAGTCAACATTACCTTCGTTCAATTGGGCCAACTGGCGGTGAATCGAGGATGTGCGGTACATACTGACGAAACTAAAATGAGCTCTAACATGGAAATTAAGCGTTTCCGGACACATGTCCACATAACATCTTTTCTTTATTTGTGAGTGAGGAATGTTTCCTGAAAGTAACACCCAGTATGTGTTCCAACACGTGCAAAGGAAACAGGTATGTCCTGTCATAAGAGAAGATATGGAATTGACGTGGAAATCTGCGATAGCCGGAAAGTGAATGAAAGATTTTTCTTACTTGAAAATTATGTCAAGTCACAAGAATGGTGCAGATATGTCTATTTCCAGAGCCACAGTCGTCTGGAGAGGGCATTTCTGGTACTTCGCTCATTGTCGAACGTCGTCTTCTTGAGGCTTCAATCGTAATATTTAATTGTAAGTACAGTAATCAAATATACATGTGGCTGGTTTCTTCGGACTATTCTGTCTGGGGGTGCGTAGCGGGGGGCGGCAGTGGCCTGTAGTGTGAGCGATGTACGTTTCTGGCTTACGGCCGTCCGAATGGAGAGGCCAGTTGCAGTACGGGAATATAGTTAACCTAATCGTGTCACCCTCTAGACGGCTGAATAGAGAACATAGATTATGGTGTTCGTTGTGTGCACCTAGCAGGTTAAAAATGGGCAGAAGACACGTTTGCTCGCTTTCTAGACATGAGAAACACCTTAGCTGGCTCTGTAAATTTCAAGGATGGTTTGAAATCTGTTATATCACCGACATCGTTGTTCAAGAGTGGAATTATCAGTTTACTCATTTTTTTCGGGTTTTCACATAAAGGTTTTTGCAGACGAGATATGTTTCTAGTTACTCAGTGGTTTGCAATACGTTCCACATTGCTAGACAACACTGAAGTTTCAGGTTTCTAGAGAAATACGTTCTGGTCTTTACCTTCAGAATTATACTGTACAAGCGATATTGCTACGCAAGTGATATTTCTGTGTGCTTGATAACCAGAAGTATCATGTAAATGGTATGATATGCTGGTAAACCATGCGAAAATACCTATGTTCGTGTAATCCAAGAGTCTGGAGACGGGTGCAGAAAGCAAGCAAGCAAGCAGCTTGGGGTCAGAAACAGTAACGTCTTTGTGCTGAGGGGAACGTTAGTACAACAGTTCAGAGAGTGACCTTGGTCTGCTGAGAGTTTTCTGGTCACGTATTGGGCCAGGTGTGTGTGTGGGAGGAGGGGGGGGGGGGCAGATGACTTGTGACCATCACCTGCAGAGGATGAACTTATGGGAAATATCTAGTACTGCGAGGAGTATATGCGGTGCATGTGCTTATGCTATCTGTTTTCATGGTATATGTATGAACGTCTGGTGGTCGACAGCTATATGGATGTTGCAGTAGTGGCGATTTTGTATGTCGCAGGATTTAAATTGTGTGTTTACTACATCGATATAGTATGTGGTGATGTAGGAGGGTTGGAGATCGAATTCACGCTGAAATGTTCAAGCTTTGCTCAACAATAGCAGAGCAGTGCAACTGAGGAATTGTCTTTCCATATTTGACGATCTGTCGACCACTTTTTTAACTGTCTATGTAATATGATGATCTGTACAAAATAGTTTTGCCATAAAGTCTTGTCTGCATAAAAAATGGTGGACAGTGGTCCCACACCAGCAGCAGCAGATTGACAGGTAAATCAGTATGGCCAATCAGAATGCACCGTTCATCCACAAGACATTCTCTATGCTGGAACATAGGAGCCTCTACAGACTGGATGGAGACAAGGTATCTATGGATAGTTCTGCGAGTAATGTGATGTCCTCTTTGTTAAGTGCTCAAAGAAAAGCGCTCCATCTCTGGCATGTTGTTGTCCCTCATCCACCATTGTAGCATTATGACATCTCCAGACCAGCAGCTGTAGGACACCGAAAATTCCAGCCATTTTTCTCTTCTGTAGGATAGTGTTTCGAATTCTGTTTGCGTAACTGTTCTGATTTTCCCATCTGTGCTTAGACAGTACATTCTTTCCAAACAAGAGTGCCTTTAGTATTAATGGTCTTTTCATAAGCATGCACTGATATGACGAAGGCTTTTATCGGTGAGAGCATGAGCTACAGTTTAATGTTCCTGCGACATATGTTGGATGCAGGACATTACGTTTTCTGGGAAGGGTAACACGTTATGGATTGCGTGCCTCATTAGGACCAAAAGGAAGAATATATTTGGTGTTATTTTCTGCTGTTTTCGTTAACAAGTCCTGTTAGGACACGAATTCTTGTGCAGACAAGCTGAGACATCATGAGAGCTCCTACAACAACGAAAGCGACCGTTAACTATTTCTGCGACACTTTACGATTTCCAGGAATACGTAATGGAGAGGCTGTCCCATTAGGATCGCTAGGAAGAATGTAACCTGTGTCATTCTGGGATATTTTCGTAAACAGTTTCTGAAAGTATTGCAAAAAATTTCTGTAGTGCATCCAGAGGGAGACTTGGCTGTTACTTTCATAGACGTGAGTCGTCAGTATAACACTGACAGCCTTTTAGCTGCACCTTGCACCTGCGAGGTTGAGTCACTAGGCAAACACCTCACTCAGCAGTGAGACTGGCGCAGGACCCGCAGGTACAAAGGCGATGTGTTAGCCATGGTGGTTAGGTAAACACTTGCGTGGCTAGAGGGGTCTCGCATGTGTGACAGGTTGGACATGGGTCCGCCGCCACAGCATATGCGCTTTGGACCTCTGTAGGGAACACTTCACTGATAGGCTGTGGTCGAATATTTTGGCCTTAGTTCCAAAGCGTTTTTACATGCAATGAGTGTTTCTGCACTGCATTATTTTGGCCGTTTAAGCATTGTTAGCATGTTTGCAGAGCGTTATACATGCATTGTTTTGACAATTTACGAGTTATTTGTGTGTCTGTACATCAGTGTACTGCATTATTTCAGTTATTTACAACCAGTTAACAGGTCTGTAATCTATTTATTGTCGCCACAAGCACATCAGAGCGAATGTTTTGTATCAGCTTAATAAATAAACTACCTGAAATCCATCCCTAAATAAATTACTCCAACTTACCACTGAAAATAAATAAAGTACACTCCTTCCTCTCCAGCAACTTGACACAGACTGAGTCGTCTTCCTGAGTTTTTTTCCCCAGACCGCAGTCTTGGATTATGCCATGGGAGGGACAACAGCGCCCTCTGGTGGCAGTACTGTGTACTACGTCAGTTGGAATCTATACTTCATGGTGGACACACTGGATGAAGCTACTGCCTATGACAACTCAAATTGTTTAAGTAAACAATGCATGCAAAGTAAAGACTTCTGTCCACCCTACCCAGCAGCCCAGCAAAGATTGAGTCCTTTTCCCACCAATTCCAAGGAAGAGGTAGTGGTTGGATGACTTAGTTTAGTGGAGGTAGCCCAAGTGCCCTTTTCTACCGCCATAGTTTTCCCTCTATTTTTTGAGGAGGGGAGGGTGTTAGGTCAGGGGAGGTAGCTCAATTGACCTTCCTGCCATGATGTCATTGCGACATTGCCACATACACCACCCCAATCTTGGATCCACCAATTTGAATACATTTGTCAACAATGCAGAGCGAGGCGACGCTGGCCTTGTCCCACTACTCACATTTTCATTTTCTCTTGTGTATAGCATTATGCCATAACAAATAACCAAACGTAAGGTAATGCAGTACTGATACCCCAAGAAAATTGGCATCCCAAAAACCAACAGAAAAGTACAGTGTTCCATTTATCTGTTAACCGCCTGTGCAGCGCAGTAGATTCCAGGCAACATGCGCTCCATTGCCCGGATATCAGATGCCATGTCGCCCATCTTCTGCTACGGTACGACATGATTACATTTAAAATATATGCAAATAAATTTTGTACTCACCCATGTCATGAAAGGAGATGCTGCAAATGCCTGGCATTAATTTCCATGCTTTGCTGACGTCTACTCAAGAAATTATTAATTACATGATGTAATTCTCTCTGATATATTGAATTAATTGATTCACAGATATTATCCTCGAGTTCCCCTCTCATGTGAGGATTTGTTGTGTACGATTTATAGTTCTGTGGACCCCACAAATAAAAGTTGCACGGAGTTAAATCAGGACTTCTAGCGAGCCAGATATTTTTACTAATCACTCTTTCCTCGAGCACATCGTGAATTGCGTGCAGAGAAAGATTGGCCGTATAAGCCTGTGCCGAATTCTGTTGAAAAATGCAAAGCTTCGTTTTCTTTCACTTAGTTCATTAAAAAAAGTCGCAAATTGTTTTGACCATATCTTTCACTTGTAACTGTCATTTAAAAAATAGGGCCTATTATTCTGCCACCGCTAACTGCACACCACATCCCTATTTTCTGATCATGGAGCACAACAGGTCTATCAACGCTCCAATATCGACAGTTTTGGGAATTAACATATCCGTGTAAATAAAACCAAGCTTTGTCTGAAAACAGAATGAGCTAATGATCCATTTCTCCGTCATGTAATTGTTTTAAAACCCATTTGCAAAACTTAACCCAGTTCACAGACTCACCAGGTCAAAGTTTTTGTACTACTGACACTCCATAGGACCTTAGACCAAGCAGCTTAGTACCTCTTTGTACAGAGGAGCACGACGTTCGTGTTTTCTGCGAAGAGGGCTAAGAGACATTTAAGGGGAATTTTCCAGGCAGTATGTAACGGCATTGATACAAATTCTGTGATCACTGTATGTCGTAGTTTACGCTTCTTGTCTTGCCAACACTTACCATTTCTCGAAATTTCTTCACTAATTTTGAACTGCATCACGACTCAAGAACTCGAATACCTCGAAACTTCTGTTCAATCTCCGAACAGAGCGAGCGGACTCTGTATGCACATACGAATCGTAAACAAACACGCTTAGTGGAATTGAATAATTTACTCTTGCGATTGTTGCGTTCGCAAACTTCACTGTCACACTAGCGATGCCTGTTTCATTGCTCAAATGACATTGGCCTACCAGGCGCATATGTCTGTAAGGCCTTCAAGCTAAAACCCACAGAAAAGGGGAAAGCGGCATAGTGTGATCCAGTGGGACCCATTCGATAGTCCAGGCGTGGATTCCGTGGTCAGCCTGCAATACCACTGGCAGGATCTCGTCAGATAAATGGGACACCCGGTAGAATACCAGGTACTTCAGTGAGTTTGAACATATAAACGTGCACTTTAAGCCGAATTATGAATTTTGGTAAGGATTGCGAAATTCCGATGCTCTTGAGTAGCCTATTGGTTGGTTGGTTTGTGGGGGTTAAAGGGACCAGACTGCTACGGTCATCGGTCCCTTTTTCCAAATACTAAAAACACCCACAGAGAATAAAAACGATCAACAGACGATAAGACAGACGACACAGAACAAGAGAAACGTAGACAAAGACCAGACAAGACGAACTATACTGATATCTTATTCCTTTAATAACATGATTAGATCTCCTTATGGTAGATACGTATACACACTTGCAGACTAATTACTGGCTGACTCAACATCTTCCTTTCATTGTTAGTTTCAGAACCATCCTACAACGAATCGTTCACAACCTCCTTTCTATCGAAACCTTCCCTGTTTCCAGAAATTACAGATTTTTGCAGAATTACCATCATAACTTTTTTTCCCAAACGAACTATTCTGTTCACTAATGACAGCTCAAAATTTTGTTCGGCGTTTCGCCATTCTCCCTTTCCTCTGTTTCTTCCTTTTTTCCACAATTAATTGGATGACCAGCACTTTCGTTACCATTTTCGTGCCTCTCCCTTATAGCCTCAAAAATGTCGTCATTTATAGACACTAGTATTTCTGCTACACTGACATCACTAATCTCCCGTAATTGTGCAGCTCCTACACTTTCTCCTTCCCCAGAACACGACTCGACTTCAGCTTGGTTTCTGAAAGGCTTTCTGGCAACCAGCTTCTGTCACATTTTCCGCTAATACATCACCCATTTCGTCTACAATAAAGTGCTTATTTTGTTTATGTCTGCCCAAAAAATCTCCTAAACTTCCGTCAAAAGTACAGATTTTTATGTAGTTCGCTATGTCTGTTGGTACTATCTTCTTCTGCTCCTCATATAAAGGGTGTTACAAAAAGGTACGGCCAAACTTTCAGGAAACATTCCTCACACACAAATAAAGAAAAGATGTAATGTGGACATGTGTCCGGAAACGCTTAATTTCCGTGTTAGAGCTCATTTTAGTTTCGTCCACCTATGCTCAATGGAGCACGTTATCATGATTTCATACAGGATACTCTACCTGTGCTGCTAGAACATGTTCCTTTACAAGTACGACACAACATGTGGTTCATGCACGATGGAGATCCTGCACATTTCAGTCGAAGTGTTCGTACGCTCCTCAACAACAGATTCGGTGACCGATGGATTGGTAGAGGCGGACCAATTCCATGGCCTCCACGCTCTCCTGACCTCAACCCTCTTGACTTTCATTTATGGGGGCATTTGAAAGCTCTTGTCTACTCAACCCCAGTACCAAATGTAGGGACTCTTCGTGCTCGTATTGTGGACGGCTGTGATACAATACGCCATTCTCCAGGGCTGCATCAGCGCATCAGGGATTCCATGCGACGGAGGGTGGATGTATGTATTCTCGCTAACGGAGGACATTTTGAACATTTCCTGTAACAAAGTGTTTGAAGTCACGCTGGTACGTTCTGTTGCTGTGTGTTTCCATTCCATGATTAACTTGATTTGAAGTAATAAAATGAGCTCTAACATGGAAAGTAAGCGTTTCCAGACACATGTTCACATAACATATTTTCTTTCTTTGTGTGTGAGGAATGTTTCCTGAAAGTTTGGCCGTACCTTTTTGTAACACCCTTTATAATCCCTGTCTGTTTAGTGCTAACACGTAGAAAGGGTTTTGTTAGCAGGTTCAAATTACTACTTCCTGTCTTGTAAACGCTAGCCCATTCACAGCCGGCATTTAGTTTAACGGTTTCTGGGATTCTGTACCATTTCTTATGTTTACTCCCATTTGCTGTCGCCTTGGCGCAACAGCATCCTCTCGTACCGGAGAATACGATCGATAATTGTGCACCTGCTCCCCAATACTTCGCCTGTCATATGTTGGATAGCGCCGCCTCCGCTACACACTACACCCACTACTGTTAGTTACATGTCTGAGGTTAGCTTCAACTTGGCATAACCTACTGCTATGCCCATCCAACTTATTTTCAATCTCTTCTACCTGGTTAGTTAGCTGAAGAACATTTTCTTCAGACACACCCACTCGGTCAGACACACTTTTCACTTCATTCATACATTTGGCATATTCAGAACTGATTTTACTGGCTAACAGTTTTTGATCATTTACACACACAGATTTCACCGGCGCTGTTTTGACCTCTACTTTCTGCACATTTCTTTTTATCAAATATACTCATTGTATGTTTCCAAAAGCAACTTTTTTCTAGGCATCTGTTAATTCACTTTTTACAGTTTCAATGGATTATTGGCAGTTATTCTCAACGTGAGAAATTTTTACAACTACTTCACTTTCTAACGACTTCAAATCATTTTTCCACATTTATTATAAAACCACAGTCTGCTTTTCAAGTTTTTCATTAAAATCACTAGTTTGCTTTTCAATTTTCTAACCAGTTGCTTCAGCCAAATTAGTATGTCCATCTTTTATAGAACCCATTAATGTTGCAAACATTTCTTGGATAGTTTCAGGTTCTATTTTCTGCATTACTGTTTCCTGTTTACCTTTTTCCACCGGTACTATACCAAATTTGGTATCCACATGTAACACACTTGTTTCAGTAACACTACCCACACTGTCATCACACAATTTGTTGTTACCGATTATCGGTAAAAGTCTTTATTTTGAATGAAAAGTGGAAGTACTGGTAAAACTTCTTTGTATTCTGAACCCAGATAATTTACACTACCAATTTTCATTTCCAAGCCCATGCTAATCTCAACACAGTCATGCATAAACCCTCTCATTCACTTTAGAAAGATAACGTATTTCCGGGAATCTGAACAGCAACTAAGCACGGATTGTTCTGAAATGAAAATGCTCGCCATACTGTTAAGTTTATCGGTGTCTAAAGCACTCAAGTTTTTAGTCACCGACCTGCCACGCAGAATTACTGTCTCATACACAAAACTACTTTAAATAATCCGTACTTTCTAAAAAAAAAAACACACCACAATAAATATTCCTTCACTTTAAAACACTTTTGAAACATGTAGCACAACTAAAATCGGCGAATTATAACGTCCCTCAGAGCTCATACTACACACTGCTACCATTGAAAGGCGGGGATCCGACTACTTAAGATTATGTAAGGATTCTATATCACAAAGAGAAAAGACGTGTGAAGAAGACTCCGTTCTGATTGGTCAGCTTTCTTTAAGGCCAATAGAAAAACAATTATTATCTCACGTTAGTCCGCGCTTTTCATGACTAACCAATCAACAAATAACACACTTTCGAGCTATATTTCTTCCTGAAATAAATATTTAATATTCTGATATTCTGTTTATACTTTGTTATTAACTATTTGCATTTGCACTCGAATTAGCCTTCCTTTTACCATAAAATTAATTTACATATTATGATACAAAAGTCCCCGTCGTCTGCATTCACGCTGCTTTAAAACTTTCTCATACTCGTTCATACAGAGTTCATCAGTAGAACAATGATATACATATTTACTTTCGATGACATTCTCGCATCATTCACACTACTAAAAGCATATACAAAACTGTACAAATATATATAAAGAAAAAAGCCTTCAAGAAATAAACAGAACAATCCAAAAAATATTGTCTTGACCTGTTTCTTGAAGGTCTCTGAGCACTACTGTCCTCTAGCCGATGAAAATTAGAACTACGTACTCGATTGAACCCGCTTCAGACTATCTGTAATTGTGCACGCGTAAGTCATTCTCCCGATACACAAACCCTAGACAGGAGCAGTATAAGGCGCCACGCCTCAGGTTCTAGAATATTGCTCAAGTGTAGGGGACCCGTACCAAACAGGACTAACAGGAACGCTGAACGTATACAGAGAAGGGCAGCACGAATGGTCACAGGTTTCTTTAATCTGTGGGAGAGTGTCGCAGAGATACTGAAGGAACTGAACGGGAAGACTCTTGAAGATAGACATAAACGATCCCAAGAAAATGTAATAACAAAGTTTCAAGAACTGGCGTCAAATGATGACTAGGTATATACTATAATCCCCTGCGTATTACAACAGTAAAGTATTAGTGACAAGGCAGGACTATATGTTCAGGCTGTACTCTTAGGTTCCTACCTAAACACGCCATCGGAAATCATGACATTTCCAAAAATAACAGCCAAATATCTGTGACAGGCGATAATACATATATCAACGCCGCTCGTTTTACCTCCAATAATTTAAGCGGTACTTTGAGATTCCTCCCTAACCACACCCTCGAAAGGTGCGAAGTATTCGGAAAAAACTGTCAAAAATTTTTAACAGGAAAGAATATAAATGTCATCGCTGCTTGTTTCAAACGCAGCAGTTTCATCTGACGCTTTTAATCAGAGTGAAGTCACAAAACGGAAAGAACTCGTTACTGAGAGAGTAATAATTACCTTTAATTTTAATTGAAATGTGGCCATGACATTAAATAATTAACTGTAGTTACTTGCTTTACCACTCCTACTCCTGAACGAAATAATGTTGTTATTATGACGTTAACTAATGTGCTAGCTCCTTGAAACTAATTTATTTCGTCATAGGATACCTGTTCATTAAAGTTCTATTGAGATAAAATCGTTCGTTATTATCTAAACAGAGAAAATACAGTTTCTATTCACTGCTCTGAATGCTCTTGCTTAAACTATTTCATGTATATCGTTGAAAATTCAATAGTCCCTGCCGAGAGAAATGTAAGACAGTAACTGATGGTACTCGACGATCTTTTTATGTAGGAGAAGCTGCAGACTTCAGTCCGGAACCGCGCTGATGCTACGGTCGCAGGTTCGAATCCTGCCTCGGGCATGGATGTGTGTGATGTCCTTAAGTTAGTTAGGTTTAAGTAGTTCTAAGTCTAGGCGACTGATGACCTCAGATGTTACCATTTGATCCATTTCTGAAGCAGCAGATCTCCGCTTGTAAATTACTGGTACTATTTAGGACTGATTCAGTGCAATTCAGTTATCATTTGGTTCGACAATGCGTAGCCGGATTACTTCAATCGTCGGTAAATACACCTCACATTTCCTGAGAACGTCATGCAGATTTTCACTTTTCAACACGGTATTACATCCTTGAGGAAAATTACAGTCTCTTCTCTTCAGTACTTCTAATACATCCGTCACAATAGCAAAGTAAAATAACACTGCCTTTAATGACAAACAACGATGAGTAACAATTCTGTTCAAGATTTGTGCATGCAAGGAACAACTACAGTTCAAAGAGTAAACACACCTCTCTCGCAGATTGAATGAGGTACATAATAGTATTTGCGAATTTATCGATAAAACAATAGAGATTTTGTTGAAGTCATCAGATGATCGTATTCCTAAACAGATATTATATAAAACATCGGACCCTAGCACAGTCTATGGAGCTAGGATTTTACGTGGTCCATCGAGGGAGCGAAAATATTAAACAACAATTTTTCGTGACCCACACTGTACTAGTCGCTTTACTTCTTCTTTTCATCTTTACTTCTTCATTTCATCTGATTACTCAATGGATTTTGACTACGCTACTCAAGGTAAAAGTGCCACCTTACCTATTAAATAGCAAGTTCGGCGCTACTTACGAAGCAAGGTTGGAATATGTTTGGCAAGCGCCCTTCAATAGTCAGCGATTGGTATGTCCATGGCCTAATATGGTGACTGACCTTCCCATTCGGGCGAAGGCTCCAAGGAAAACGATCGAAAGCCCGGAATAAGGTCCCCCAGCCTCGTTTCCCATTCGGCAATCACCGGTTCTCCTGATTTAAATGTTGTCAATTACGAACCATACATACATTGCTTGGTTGTTATGGAATGAACAATTGACCGAAATCAGACTGTTTAGAACTTTCTCTGAATAAATGTTGTGGTTTACTACTACTGCTATTGATTCACATTATTGTACCGCACATTTAGTTACTTCTTTCCTATTACGAGGTGGTATCCAAAATTTTCGGGACTGGTGCTGCCATCTGGAAAGTAGGAGTAATAGACCTTTGCACCGTTAGGTGGCGAGAGCTGCATATCTGATGAGTCAGTGTACGGAGTGGTTCGTTGGTTGCTTGCTTGCTTGCTTGGGGAAGGAGACCAGACAGCGTGGTCATCGGTCTCATCGGATTAGGGAAGGATGGGGAAGAAAGTCGGTCGTGCACTTTCAGAGGAACCATCCCGGCATTTGCCTGGAGTGATGTAGTGCGGAGTGGTATTCAGCTGTGAGGACGTGTTGCGTGTCCACAGTGATTTCTGTAATGCTGTGTGTTTGGTGAATGGCAATTTTACAATGGATCCGTGAACAGAACAGCGCATGTGTATCAAATTATGCGCGAATCTTGGGGAAAGTGCTACGGAGGAGACCCCTGCAACTATTCAACAAGTGTTTGGGGGACAGAACATGAGTTGTACGCATGTGTTTGTGTGCCATGCTCGGTTCAGGGCTGGCCATAAGGATGTCAAAGATAATGCTCACACCGGAAGGCCCGGTAAGCTGCGTTTACACTGAGTTCGCAACATTGTTATTGGCTAGTTATGGGCTACTGATGTTCGCAACACAAAATCAATGTTCCACGGCTGCGTCGGTAGGGATCAAAGAAACATTGTTCGTGGCCTGCTACCACTAAATTCCGCTACGCAGCGCTAGTCTTCGTTTGCTCTGAGTGAGTGTTTTGGTGTTTGTTTTGATGCAGTGTAGTTCTGCGTTTATTTTATGTCCATTTTTATTTGAAATGGAGTGGTCACAAGACAAAATTTTTCAATTGATATCGCTCTATGCGACAGAGAAGTGCCTGTGAAATGTACATTGTGCAGGTTACAAAAATATTAAAATCAAACATGATTCATTACAAAAAGTTGCTGCGGTGCTTGGCACCAGCAGCTGTGACGTGGACAAAAAAATTAAATCTCTCTTGTCTCAGTACCAACGAGAGGAAAGAAAAATAGAGGAAAGTAAAAAATCTGGATGTGGTACTGACACATTTTACGAAACCAAGTGGTTTGGATTTAAATGTCTACGTTTCCTGGATGATATCCAAGAACCAAAGGAGACCCGGGGCACAATTGAAGAGGTAAACGAGGTTATACTTGCATATGATTAATTTTATTGTCGTGTACAACAATTTTAACCGTAATTACTTTGCCATGCAGCAGCTCCTTGTCGGGTCACAAAGTAGTTGACAAATTCGTCGCTAATTTCCTTGAATGTTTGGGAAGTTCTCCATGGTATATTTGGGAGTGCAGTAATACAGGGTACATTAGCATCTCGTCTCCATGCCCCTGGAATGGCTTCAGCTGTTTGTGGACAAAAAGAATCGAAGCTGCCTGGTGGGCTGTAATAACTTCTTGACTCCGAATTTCTTCTCAAAAAATTGTGCAGACACACTGCTGTCATTGTGATGGTTTGTGCCTTCTGTGATTGTAATAGCATCGGTTTGCCGAAGACACGAAATACTGAAGCTATAATACCAAATGTGTTTTCCACACTCATCCTTGCCCTTGGCAATCTGTAGTTATAGACTCTCTCTTTCGAGCCTCTGTTGTGCTCTGCATACGGCTTCATTATGTTTTCCTGTAATGGAAAAGCATCATCTGCCGTGAATACGGGTGGTAGTGGCTTTGTCCCTCCACGTAAACACTCGTGAGGTGGCAAGTTCAGTTTGTTTTTTGTGAATTAGCTCACTTATGGAGGCATTCTTGAAAACACCTCCATCAGAAATCCTCCCTTGGCAGCCAACGTGTGCATATGAAAAGTTGTAGTTGGTGTCAACTACAGCAAGCAACACAATGCTAAACGGTCCTTTATAGTTATAAAACTCGCACCCACTACCAACAGGGCATTGTAGATCAATGTGCTTACCATCAAATGTTCCCACGCAATGAGGGAATTGGAGTGCCTGGCGGAACACACTTTCTTTTGAATGCCATTCGTCTTCAGTAGCTGGCATCTGAAACAAGTAAATTTGATTTCAGGTTTCGGAAGAGCTACCTCAACATGCAGCAGCTGAAACAGAGGAACCTGCAGAGAAAGGTGAAGACGACAACACACCACCTCCACAACAACGGGCCAAGAGGGGGAGGGGGGGTGTAAGAAGCGACCCCATACTTAATGCAGCAGAAATGTTGCATAATATTATGGAGCAGCAACATCAACGCCGACAGCAACAGGACTCGGCAACAGATTTCGGAAAATTTGTTGAAAGCGCTTCCGCCCTATGAAAGGGCGGTGGCTACAAAACTATAAGTGATGTGCTGTATGAGGACAGCATATCTGATTTGGATTCTGAAGAAATAATCTTCATGGAATGATGCAAATATGTAAATGCTAATATAAAAATAAATATCTAATGAATTAAATACGTCACAACATGGCAAGAACAGTGACACAACTCAAAAATGCAATATTTGAGAAAATGCTTTTAAGCAATTATACAAAACTTATAGTGAAGTAGTACAAGCTTCTTTTACATTTCAAGTAAGTATTTAACGGAAGTATATTCTATTATATTATATACAAAAGTAATACTGTAATTGTATCCATATTTTTCAGTGACGTAAACTCAAAACGGCCATTTTCGAGTTGTGTCACTTTTCTTGTTGGGGTATTTGTTTCAGTGCTATTACCATAGATTAATTACCTTTACATAATCCTTTAACCAAAGCTTCACAAACATCTGGAACTATATGAGATATGGCTGGCTTTGAAATGTGGAATAAATATGGAAGGCTTTGATAGGAGTCTCCTGATGCCAGAAAACGAAGTGTAAAAGCAAGTCTTTTCTCCACAGGGATTGCTTTTCTGAAATTTGTGTCTTTCCTTGAAACAACTGGTCCTATAATATTCAACAACATTTCAAAATCTGACGGTGACATCATAGTGAAGTTACGAAAGCCAGAACCGTCTTCCAAATTCAGCTCACAAAGCATGTCATTCCCGCCACGTCTTCTATAGTATGTTTTGGTCCACCAACGACGACTACGTCGTTTTCTTCGTCTGTTCATTTCGTTAAATATTATTAATGCAGCATCAAATGTCATTAATTCTTCCTGTTCACTTGACATAGCGCATCTCTTGATGTGAATACACAAAGTAACCTATCAGTTCACCGCAGCAGACTATTCGAATATGTAGAAATGTTGGTCGCTAGTGTAAACGGGAATGCGAACAATGAGCAATGTTGCCAACATGTTGAGAGAACAAGTTGCACACAATGTTCCGAACAAAAACATGTTCTGAGCTCAGTGTAAACGTGCCTTTAGCCGCACAACCCAGGCATTGCTGCCAAACTTCAATAATTGGTTCGTGCGGATCGTGGTCGAACCATTCAAGACCTTGCAGATGATATGGGTATTGGTTATGGGACATGTCAACGAATGTTGACTGATGAATTGGATATGCATTGTGTCGCCGCAAAATTTGTGCCAAGGATTTTGACTGTCGATCAGAAGGCACAGCGTGTTGAAGTGTGCACGGATCTTGGTCAGACCGCATCTGATGATCCAACCTTCTTGTCACGGGTTATCACCGGCAACGAGATCTGGATTTATGGTTACGACCCAGAGACAAAGCAACAATCGTCCCAGCGGAAGAGCCCGAGTACCTCAAGATCCAAAAAAGCGAGACAGGTGAAGAGCAAAGTGAAGAGCGTGATCACTGTTTCCTTTGATACCAAGGAAGTTGTGCACAAGGAATTCGTCCCACCCAACCAGACAGTGAATTCCGCGTACTTCTGTGAAGTTTTGCGACGGCTCCGTGAAAACGTGCGGCGACGAAGGCCCGAACTTTAGCGTCAAGGGAACTGGCTGCTGCATCGCAATAACGCGCCCTGTCACATCTCCTTGCTCTCCAGGATCTTTTTGGCAAAAAACAACATGGCGGTGGTACCCCACCTACTGTACTCATCATATTTGGCATCTTGCGACTTCACGCTATTCCCATAACTGAAACTTAAGTTGAAAGGCCATGGTTCGACACTCTAGAATCATCGCTAGTGGCGATAAACACCTTCAAAGAACAGGACTTCCAGAAAACGTTTGACCAGTAGTAGAAGCGCTGGGACCGGTGAATACGTGCGGATGGGAACTACTTCGAAGGTGATGGTGACTATTAGTCCAAAGGTAGGGTTTTCAACAGATGACAGCGCCAGTCCCGAAAATTTTGGATAGCACCTCGTATAATTACTTCCCTTGACATATTAAGAACCATACTGTCTGCACTGAGAAGCTGGACAATGCAAGGTAGGATCTGTGGCAGCGGATGTCCATCTGAAACTGTACCTGGATGTCATGATAGATGGATTGGATCAGGCTGCACCATTGGTTGGACAAGGTGGGTATTTGCTCTCATCAGGATCAGGATGTGGGATGTTGTATTCATGACGATCCTGTACCTATTACACTTCTGCGCTCTGAAAGTAATGGGATTAGTGCAGTGGTTTGTTAATTCGTTTCTGCACTGGAATGAGACGCTTCCAGTCACTGTTACCTTTCCTTCCTTTCATCATTTACAAACTACAGTTTTTTCAAGCCTTAACATTGTGCATTGTAGTTAATGTTCCCACAGACACAAGCTGACTGTCAAGCATTGACAGATATACTACATGAACTTTGCAATAATTATTGTGCTCTGCTTGCACCCCGTCAACAATGAAGGTTAGTATTTGGGCACTAACAGAGACACACCATCTTTTCTCTGCACATTTCACTTCTGATTCGCATTTCTCAGGATTTTTCACTGTTCATGTGCATTGATAACATGTGATCACCTAACTGCCAGTATGATTCTTGAAGAATTATTGTGTTTCTACTGAAGTCCAGATCTGTAACAAACTTTGCATTATAATATAATATTACTTGTATTTAATGAGGCCACATCCAAATCTAATATATTTCATCACAACTACCGTTAGTTTACCTTTATACACTGAATAAAAATTTTAGGTCATGAAATTATTATACACCAATGAATGCTCAAGTCAACCACAAGAGAGGGACATGCACACCCACATTTGATTTACTTTATTGGGGTAATAATCGAATTCCCGCTCAGCATAAATCAGAAATGAATCTGTCCTCAGGAGACTCCTACATTCCTACTATCTTTATGTTCTAAAACTTCTTATCTCTAATAAATATTCAGACAACTTGGATAAACTCCAAAATATATTCCATAAAGTAACATATTAACACACTTATAAACAAATATTATTTACAGAAATGGTGGTAGCGGTCTGCACTATGCACATCCAAATTAACTTCAACATTAATAATTTAGAACTAACAATTTAATATACTAATTTGGAAACAATTCATTTTAATTCCTTCTAGATCTATCCTCAGTATTAATTATGACAACATTTCAATGTTCACAACACGTTTAGTTTCTACAGTAAATCATATAAATTTCTTAGCAAATGCCTTTCCGAGATTGACATCTGAAATACTCCTCTGTGATACAGACAAGAGGGAGATTGAGTCAATAATTAAATCACTGAAGACCAAGGACTCTCATGGTTATGATGGAGTGTCTAGTAGAATATTAAAGTACTGTGCTGCACATGTTAGCCCTGTATTTAGCCATATTTGTAATTTTTCCTTTAGGAATGGTCAGTTTCCTGAGTGATTAAAGTACTCAGTAGTAAAGCCGCTTTATAAAAAGGAAGAAAGGGATAATGCAGATAATTTTAGACCTATTTCTATGGCATCAGTGTTTGCAAAAGTTATCGTAAAGGCTGTGTATGTAAGATTAATTGATCATTTTATATCACACAATTTGCTATCAAATGTACAGTTCGGCTTTAGAAGTAGTTTGACAACTAAAAATGCTATATTCTCTTTTTTCTGTGAGGCACTGGATGGGCTAAACAAAAAGTTTCGAACGCTTGTTGATTTAACAAAGGCATTTGACTGTGTCGATCTCACAATATTGCTCCAGAAGTAGGATCATTACAGAATAAGGGGAGTGACTCACAATTGGTTCACCTCTTACTTTAGCAACAGGCAGCAAAAGGTCATTATTCACTATGTTGACAATGGCTGTGATGTGGGATCTGAGTGGGGTACTGTCAAGTGGGAGGTACCCCAGGGATCAGTGTTGGGGCCGCTCCAATTCCTTATTTATATAAATGATATGCCCTCTAGTATTATGGGTAACTCTGAAATATTTCTGTTTGCTGATGACACTAGCTTGGTAGTAAAGGATGTTGTGTGCAACAATTACTCGGTTTCAAGTAGTGCAGTACATGACCTCATTTCATGGCTTGTAGAAAATAAACTAACGTTAAATCACAGTAAGAGTCAGGTTTTCCAGTTTCTAACACACAATTCAACAAAACCTGACGTTTTAATCTCACAGAACGGGCGTATGATTAGTGAAACTGAACAGTTCAGATTCCTAGGTGTTCAGATAGATAGTAAGCTGTTGTGGAAAGCCCACATTCAGGATCTTGTTCGAAGACTTAATACTGCCATTTTCACTATTTGAATGGTATCGAAAGTGAGTGATACTTTGACACATAAATTAGTCTACTTTGCTTACTTTCATTCGCTTATGTCGTATGGTATTATGTTTAGGGGTAACTCTTCCCATTCTAGAAGGATATTTTTGGCTCAGAAACGGGCGGTTCGGGCAATAAGTGGTGTGAGTTCACGAATCTCTTGTCGACCTCTGTTCACGAGTCTGGGTATTTTGACATTGGCCTCTCAATATGTATATTCCTTATTGTCGTTTCTTGTTACCAATATTAGTTTATTTCAAACAATAAGCAGCTTTCACTCGGTTAATACTCTGCAGAAATCAAACCTCCATTTGGATCGGACTTCCTTAACCCTTGTGCAAAAAGGTGTGCAGTACACTGCTGCATCCATTTTCAGTAAGCTGCCACTCGAATTCAAAAATCTTAGCAGTAATCCACGCGCTTTCAAATCGAAACTGAAGAGTTTCCTCATGGGTCACTCCTTCTATTTTGTCAAGGAGTTCCTTGAAAAATTAAGCTGATTCTCATTGTATTGCTGATAGCGTTTGCTTAAACTTATGGACTGATTTTCTTTCAGGTTCATGAACATTTATTTTTATCTGTTATTACTTTTATGTTGTAAGCTCATGTACTGACACGTTCCATGACCATGGAGATTTGCTCCTCAATTTGGTCCTACGGAACTTGACATGTAAATAAATAAATAATATGAAATGGCCTCTTGTAAAAGAGTTGCCATTTCTTATTTTGTCTTTTCACTAATGAGGCCTGTGGATGAGTATGTAACAACACATTTTCATCAACATAAAAATTCTGGTTCCTTCTCCTTCTTTTGTCATATTGTAGCTTACTTTGCCTCACCTTCACACTCATTTGACTAGCGCCATTCAAACCTTTTCTTCCCAATTCTTTCCATTATTAGGTCCCTTCAGTAATTTATCAAGCCACTCATTACTTCCTTCCTTTCTAAACAGAAGCTCTGAGTCAGTGAAGTCTGTTGATGGGTGTTGTAGACTGTTAATAATTTCCTCAAAACCTTACAAGTAATCAGTTCACTGAAACTGACGCTTTGCACAATATATCTACGTGAACCTGTACAGCTCTCAAAATATTCTCACTATTGGACTTGTCTCAGGATGGTTCCCAGATGTTAGTATCTGTATAATTCCAGCATCATGAAATATTCTCCTCCAAGTACAACATGTAAAGTTCACTATGTTATTGGATAAAATCGATTGTGTTAGCCATTTGTGGTACACAATCGTTGACTAATTTCTGAATGATGGTTTTAGTTGTAGCTATTTCAATACAACACAATTTCACATACTTCTGTAGACATCAAAAAAAACCTACTATATATTCACATCCACCCCTAGTTCTGGGTAATGGTCCACACATATCTACTGATATTAGGGACAAGGGTTCTTCTGGTAAGATTGAATGTAGCAATCGACCGCTGCCTTTATTATTCGACTTGGTTTTTTGACACACAATACACAATCTTAATACCTGTTGAGCCTTTCTTCACAGGTTGGAGAAGTAATAATGTAACGTGAGTTTGCTCGCACATTTAATAACTCCAAAATTACCCCAAACCATATGTGTGTATTGGATTAATCTGTTTTATACCCCTCGGGAATGAACACACACTAATTATTATTCCTATCATCATGGGGTGAAATAGCACTGCATCTTAAAGTACTGGTTTAGTTTCTTATATCCTGGTTGTTCTAATTTCCGTTGTATGTTGAGCCGCCCCAGATCTCTTCTTTGTAGCTGTGCCATACTTTTACAGAATTCTAGGTAATATCTTGTTGCTGTTTGCTCTTTCATTAATAATATTGGAAATTCTCCCAGTTGTTCATTCGACTGCTCTTCCTGTCCTAATCCCTCTGTCTGTCTTGAACGGTAATCTGGAATTAGGTTTTCCTTTCCCTTGATATATTCTGTACGAGATTTATATTTCTGCAAGGCTTATCTCCCTCATGACAATCCTGGTGTAAGCAATTTGCACATTTGCAAAAATTTGAGTGTTTGGTGATCACAATAAACTACAGTTCGTAGACCACAACAGTTGAATTTTTTGAACAGCCATATAATAGCTAATGATTATAACTCAGTAGTTGTATGTCGCCTTTCACTGCTATATAATACCCTGCTTGCAAATTCAATCAGCTAAAACGTTGGTTGGCATTCAGTTATCTTGGTTTGGAATAAGCAAATGACTAAGCCTACACTAGACGAATCCATCATCAATCCAAATTCCAGCTCCATATCTGGATGATGTACTAGTTGGGCTTTAGTCAAGGCATTTTTTATTGCTTCAGAGGCGTCCTGACGTTCTTATGTCCAATGCCAAATACATTTTTCTAAACAGACGTGGACATTCATGGACTGTTCCTTTATGAATCAACGAAAAAATCTTCACGGTATCAGATGGAATGCCATTTTCGTCTATCAGGTGCCCTAAAGACTATCTTTTAAGTCCAAAATGTGATTTTTGCAGATATGACATTATTCCTAATGTCTGGAAAAATTTCAGTAGTCAGTTTAGAAGTTCTAAGTTCTAATGCGCATCACAAGTCGCCTTTGCTATTAATGTGTCATCTAGAAATAATCTTAATTGACTTCCCACTTTTGGTCCCAAAACTGCATCGAGAACCACTGTAAATATACCTCTACTTAGACTGAGACTGAAGGGCAGTACCTTGAACTTATAACTTCTCCTGGCATGTAAAAAAGCTGTGTACTTCCATGACTGTTCATCTAACTTAATCTGCAAGTATGAAGATGAAGGTCTGCTTGTACAGTACTTGATCTCATGAAATTTCTGTGTCAGTTCCTCAACGTTTACCAGATGGGTTTTGACTGGCACAGTTATTGTATTTACGATTTGGGTATCTAACGCTAATCTCATTATTCCTCCTGGTTCAGGCACAACTGGAAGCGGACTGCAATGTGGGCTCATTGATAGTTCAATTAAGCCCCAATATATCATCCTCACTTTTTCTTCAACTACTAGCTTATTCTATCTCCATGGAATAGGACAGGACTTATTGCATTCCAATATGTATATGGCAGGTAAATCATAATATTATTCCAGGATTTTCCTCTAAAACCTCCCTCTAATTCTTTAAGATATTGACCAGCTGCTCTCTTTGTTCAAAGGGAAGACCCCCAGTTTCTTTGGATTTGTCTTGCACCTGTTCTGATATGCCAAGCAACTTCATACTTTCTCCTTCAAATGAGTGTTTCCTTCATTTTTGGTTTCGCATAGGTTTTATTTCGTTGGGAATGCAGGAGGACAGCATAGGTTATCTTCAATCAGAAAGATTGCCAATAATTAATAATAAAATTATATTTTTAAATTTGAAGAAATTTCCTGCCTACAGAGACTTTTGGAGAAAAGAGAGCCACTTGTATGAATATCAAGAGCTCAGATGGAAACCCAGTTCTAAGCAAAGAATGGAAAGCAGACAGGTGGAAGGAGTATATAGATGGTTTATACAAGGGCGATGTACTTGAGGACAATATTATGGAATTGGAAGAGGATGTAGATGAAGATGAAATGGGAGATATGATACTAAGTGAAGAGTTTGACAGAGCACTGAAATACCTGAGTCGAAACAAGGCCCCGGGAGTACCCAACATTCCATTCAAACTACTGAACTACTGACAGCCTTGGGAGAGTCAGTCCTGACAAAACTCTACCATCTGGTGAGCAAGATGTATGAGACAGGAGAAATACCCTCAGACTTCAATAAGAATCTAATAATTCCAATCCCAAAAAACGTAGGTGTGGACAGATGTGAAAATTACCAAACTATCAGTTTAATAAGTACAGCTGCAATATACTAACGCGAATTCTTTACAGACGAATGGAAAAACTGGTAGAAGCCGACCACGGGGCAGATCAGTTTGGATTCCATAGAAATGTTGGAACACGTGAGGAAATACTGACCTTACGACTTATCTTAGAAGAAAGATTAAGGAAAGGCAAACCTACGTTTCTAGCATTTGTAGACTTAGAGAAAGCTTTTGGCAATGTTGACTGGAATACTCTCTTTCAAATTCTAAAGGAGGCAGGGGTGAAACACAGGGAGTGAAAGGCTATTTACAATTTGTACAGAATGCAGATGGCAGTTATAAGAGTCGAGGGGCATGAAAGGGAAGGGAGTGAGACAGGATTGTAGCCTCTCCCCGATGTTATTCAATCTGTATATTGAGTAAGCAGTGCAGGAAACAAAAGAAAAATTCGGATTAGGTATTAAAATCCATAGAGAAGAAATAAAAACTTTAAAGTTCGCCGATGGCATTGTAATTCTGTCAGAGACAGCAAAGGACTTGGAACAGCAGTTCAACGGAAAGGAGGATATAAGATGAACATAAACAAAAGCAAAATGATGATAACGGAATTTATTCAAATTAAGTCGGTTGATGCTGACGGAATTAAATTAGGAAATGAGAGACTTAACGTAGTAAAGGAGTTTTGCTATTTGGGGAGCAAAATAACTGATGATGGTCGATGTAGAGAGGATATAAAATGTAGACTGGCAATGGCAAGGAAACCGTTTTTGAAGAAGAGGAATTTGTTAACATCGAGTATAGATTTAATGGTCAGGAAGTCGTTTCTGAAAGTATTTGTATGGAGTGTAACCATGTATGGAAGTGAAACATGGACAATAACTAGTTTGGACAAGAAGAGGATAGAAGCTTTCGAAATGTGGTGCTACAGAAGAATGCTGAAGATTAGATGGGTAGATCACATAAATAATGAGGAGGTATTGAATAGAATTGGGGAGAAGAGGAGTTTGTGGCATAACTTGACAAAAAGAAGGGACCGGTTGGTAGCACATGTTTTGAGGCATCAAGGGATCACAAATTTAGCATTGGAGGGCAGCGTGGAGGGTAAAAATCGTAGAGGGAGACCAAGAGATGAATACACTAAGCAGATTCAGAAGGATGTAGGTTTCAGTAAGTACTGGGAGATGAAGAAGCTTGCACAGGGTAGAGTAGCATGGAGAGCTGCATCAAACCAGTCTCAGGACTGAAGACCACAACAGCAAGAATGAAGAAATACTCACCTTAAATGATACTTTTCTTGAGAAGTATCCAGCACAATTAGACGTTTGAAATTATTACAAATCCTCTAAAATATTGAAGCCCTATCATCGTGCCTGTGAGTGATGCCTACATAGAGTCCAGAGCTGGCCTGCAATGCCTGCAGAGCCTAAGTCTCTGAGATGACGGACGAACTCTGCAGTTTGTAGACTTGGTGGTAACTGGAGACGATACATGACTCGGCAAACCAAAGAAAACTGTGTGCCTTAGCTCAGTGCTCTGGTATGTAACGAGGCATCGACCAACCACTATCCACACTCGTGATGCCCATGAGTTGGTAGCAGTGGCCCCGGTGGACCTCAGGATATTTCGTACTGGCAATCCATACAACAGCTGCACTACAAGTGTTTCGAATGCGGTTTGTCGATTGTAACCATATATTCCAGTCTCGTGACAGTATCTTCCACGGCCCTTTCCTCGCTGATGGGATCTATTTGGGCTATAGTTCGATTGTCGCAAAACCGAAATTTATGAGTCGAGAAGTCTATTTTTAAGTCCTTCTCTCTTATGGTACCTAGTCCGATGATATAGTCCTCATTTAATTTGTGAATTATAAGCAGCACCCATACCAAACCTGCATTTTCTGTGTTAACTGCCAGCATGGTCAGTATCCAGACGTTTTACAACATGGTACCGATTAGTCAATGATCTTTCAGTTATGGATGGGAAATATTGAGAGCTCTCCCTTCTGGGATAATTTCTTAAATAAACTGTTTGATATTGCATTCACAGACGCACCAGTATCAAGTATTACTTGTACAGGGACATCTAATATTCCAACGCATTTGTCTAAAATTTTCATTCTGTGGCCTTTGTCCTGCCTGCTATCCATTATTATTACTGAGAGACCACGATTATTTATCTCTATTTCGTTGTTTCTACTTTGATTGACATTGTAATTCGATTCGCTATTATCGTGAGGATAAAATTTGTTGTAGTTTGTTCTGTTTTTTACATCCTCCTGTAACAAAGGACAACATGAAATCTTACAAATTCTCATCTGAAACATGTATTAGTTCTCTCTCATTTCCACAGATAAGTTGGTCTTCAATATTCCTAAAATATCCTTGTGTTTGATCGGTTCATCCCAATAATGTGCTTTATTGAAATATTTCTCGAAGTATCTACCTAAGTTCTCATTCCTACATGAAAATGCTTTCGAATTATAGATGTCCTTTTTAATCCTTTCTTGTTTATCTTTTGACCAATAACGATTTAAAAATGGCTTCTCAAATTCCTGGTAATATCCAGACATTTAACTGACTTTTTGCAGTTCTGAACATGATCGTGAAGCGGATGTTGTTATCGTTGCTTGCAGTCCTAGATGTGCAGTGAACCAGCTTTGCTGCCACGCCAATGCACTATGCCCATGTAACACGCTTGGTGACAGGAACGTGACGAAAATTGATGACAGTTGTTCTGTTAGTGAACATTTGTTTTGGCGTGCCTCACTAGATGTTACAGATAAACTCGTGTCTTTAATGTCTGTACCATCACACCGCACTAGTGGTACAGCTCAAACACCAATCCTGGAGGGTACACACTCTGGCGATAAGCATGTTGCACGACCACGTGGACCACGCGAAACAAAGGTCGCATCGCCGAACCGTTAGTTTTCGGCAGAGCCCGCAGAGCGACGTGTCTTCCACATATGGATGAAAGACACCACGGTATGAGATCGTGAAACTTCACTTATGTGTTTGTGGGGAGTTATGTTAACTCAACCCATGTGGCCTACGGCAAAAAAGATCGGTGACGTGTGTACCGTAGCATTGTCCTTCTCCCACTGCCTGCCTACTTTGTCTCGCACGGGCTGGTGCACATCACACCATTGCCAAAATTTGATGTAAAGGCCCGTCCATACGCAACTATCTGTCTGCGCAAATGTCTGCGCACATCACATCTGCATAGACAGATCGTTGCGTCTGGACATTAGATATGCACCAACCTGAGGTGTGCAAACCTGGAAGTTGGAGTTGGAGGTTTGAGCGAAACCTCTCAAATCTGTGGGTTCAAACTACATCTGCACAGACAAGTTGGAGCGTGTGGACAGGAGATCGCCGCAAATCTGGCTTGAAACAGCTCTTTGTTCAGTCTTGTGTTTGTATCTGTGCGCACAGGGCATTAAAATGGCTGATTCTCGTCAGTGTTCTCGAGAGTTTGTAAGTGAATTCATTGAAATATATAGAAACTACCCATGTTTGTGGAAGATTAAAGTAAAGAATATAGTGACTGAGGCAAAAAGGCAGCAGCATACAGTGTTCTAATTGAAAAATTGCGGGTATTATTTCACTCAACTCTTGTTTCGTTATTGCAGTTGAAAATTCCAAATCCTTGTAGCTCCTTCCTGTTGCTAGGAATCTTAATGTTACCGCCAGTCGTTCATGAGGAGAAATTGCCCTTCTCTATTTTTTCTCATATGAGGGGTTACAAACTTTAAGAGATAATTATAAGTTTCGGCATCCATCCACAAATTATTTTGCCAGTTGTTAGGTTCGCCCTGCAACTCTCGCAGTAAATTTACGTGAGAAAACTGCTTTCGCTTTAGCAGCCACTGTCTACACCATTTTGACGCTTTCTCTGTTTCCTGCGGTTGGACTGAATGTTTTTTGCAACACAAGTTGCGAACACAGACCACAACAGAACTTCGTCCATTTCTATATTTCAAAATAACTGAAGTAAATTTTTGACGTTTACGGGGAGCGTAGTCGCTTGCCACTGATATTTCTTTTCTACACCGACAGATGGCGGGCGAGTAGTATATTAGGGTTTGTGTCGTGTGAACACACCACATTTGCAACGATCTTTTCCATGTACAGACATCTGCGCCAATGTCTGCGCGGACAGATCGTTGCGTGTGGACCGGGCTTAGCAGTTAATGTGCGCGCGCAGGGCGGTGAGGGCGGGTGCAGTTTGCTGCAGCGCTGCTATTCGCGCGTTTCTGTAATACGGCCGTCACACACATCACCCCTTGGAGAATGAAGTGCCATAACGGCGAGAAAGCATGGTGATCAGTCTGTGTAGCGCGTGTGTCTAAAGCCCGGTCCACACGCAAGGATCTGTCTGCGCAGTCATCGGCGCAGATGTCTGGACATGCAAAAGATCGCTACAAATGTGGTGTGTTCACACGACACAAACCCCAATCTACTACTCGCCCGCCATCTGTCGGTGTAGAAAAGAAATATCAGTGGCAAGCGACTACGCTCCCCGTAAACGTCAAAAATTTAATTCAGTTATTTTGAAATATAGAAACGGAGGAAGTTCTGTTGTGGTCTGTGTTCACAACTTGTGTTCCAAAAAACATTCAGACCAACCGCAGGAAACAGAAAGCGGTCAAAATTGTGTAGACAGTGGCTGCTAAAGCGAAAGCAGTTTTCTCACGTAAATTTACTGCGAGATTTGCAGGACGAACCCTAAGAAAGCCAAGCAGATCAAAATACCATAATGTTGGCTGGTATACTTGATCTACTCCTACACCAGATGTTCTAGTTTTCTGAACTTTGGATAACTCTTTTCGGTAAACAGTTCGCAACGAATTTTTATTACTGTTTCCTGTTTGCCGAGGCGTCAACTGCCCGCATTTTTTCAATTAGAGCATTGTATGGTGCTGTCTTTTTGTCTCGGTCACTATATTCTGGTTGTATACGTGGAAGAACCCTGGAGATACTAAAAGGTATCAAATAGATTATATAATGGTAAGACAGAGATTTAGGAACCAGGTTTTAAGTTGTAAGACATTTCCAGGGGCAGATGTGGACTCTGACCACAATCTATTGGTTATGACCTGTAGATTAAAGCTGAAGAAACTGCAAAAATGTGGGAAATTAAGGAGATGGGACCTGGATAAACTGAAAGAACCAGAGGTTGTACAGAGTTTCAGGGAAAGCATAAGGGGACAATTGACAGGAATAGAGGAAAGAAATTCAGTAGAAGAAGAATGGGTAGCTCTGAGGGATGAAGTAGTGAAGGCAGCAGAGGATAAAGTAGGTAAAAAGACGAGGGCTGCTAGAAATCCTTGGGTAACATAAGAAATATTGAATTTAATTGATGAAAGGAGAAAATATAAAAATGCAGTAAATGAAGCAGGCAAAAAGGAATACAGACGTCTCAAAAATGAGATCGACAGGAAGTGCAAAATGGCTAAACAGGAATGGCTAGAGGACAAATGTAAGGATGTAGAAGCTTATCTGACTAGGGGTAAGATAGATACTGCCTACAGGAAAATTAAAGAGACCTTTGGAGAGAAGAGAACCACGTGTATGAATATCAAGAGCTCAGATGGCAACCCAGTTCTAAGCAAAGAAGGGAAGGCAGAAAGGTGGAAGGAGTATATAGAAGGTTTATACAAGGGTGATGTACTTGAGAACAATATTATGGAAATGGAAGAGGATGTAGATGAAGACGAAATGGGAGATACGATACTGCGTGAAGAGTTTGACAGAGCACTGAAATACCTGAGTCGAAACAAGGCCCCCGGAGTAGACAACATTCCATTGGAACTACTGACGGCCTTGGGAGAGCCAGTCATGACAAAACTCTACCAGCTGGTGAGCAAGATGTATGAGACAGGCGAAATACCCTCAGACTTCAAGAAGAATATAATAATTCCAATCCCAAAGAAAGCAGGTGCAGACAGATGTGAAAATTACCGAACTATCAGTTTAATAAGTCACAGCTGCAAAATACTAACGCGAATTCTTTACAGACGAATGGAAAAACTGGTAGATGCGGACCTCGGGGAGGATCAGTTTGGATTCCGTCGAAATGTTGGAACACGTGAGGCAATACTGACCTTACGACTTATCTTAGAAGAAAGATTAAGAAAAGGCAAACCTACGTTTCTAGCATTTGTAGACTTAGAGAAAGCTTTTGACAATGTTGACTGGAATACTCTTTTTCAAATTCTAAAGGTGGCAGGGGTAAAATACAGGGAGCGAAAGGCTATTTACAATTTGTACAGAAACCAGATGGCCGTCATAAAAGTCGAGGGGCATGAAAGGGAAGCAGTGGTTGGGAAAGGAGTGAGACAGGGTTGTAGCCTCTCCCCAATGTTATTCAATCTGTATATTGAGCAAGCAGTAAAGGAAACAAAAGAAAAATTTGGAGTAGGTATTAAAATTCATGGAGACGAAGTAAAAACTTTGAGGTTCGCCGATGACATTGTAATTCTGTCAGAGACGGCAAAGGACTTCGAAGAGCAGTTGAACGGAATGGACAGTGTCTTGAAAGGAGGATATAAGATGAACATCAACAAAAGCAAAACGAGGATAATGGAATGTAGTCAAATTAAATCGGGTGATGGTGAGGGAATTAGATTAGGAAATGAGACACTTAAAGTAGTAAAGGAGTTTTGCTATTTAGGAAGTAAAATAACTGATGATGGTCGAAGTAGAGAGGATATAAAATGTAGACTGGCAATGGCAAGGAAGGCGTTTCTGAAGAAGAGAAATTTGTTAACATCGAATATAGATTTATGTATCAGGAAGTCATTTCTGAAAGTGTTTGTTTGGAGTGTAGCCATGTATGGAAGTGAAACATGGACGATAACTAGTTTGGACAAGAAGAGAATAGAAGCTTTCGAAATGTGGTGCTACAGAAGAATACTGAAGATAAGGTGGATAGATCACGTAACTAATGAGGAGGTGTTGAATAGGATTGGGGAGAAGAGAAGTTTGTGGCACAACTTGACTAGAAGAAGGGATAGGTTGGTAGGACATGTTTTGAGGCATCAAGGGATCACAAATTTAGCGTTGGAGGGCAGCGTGGAGGGTAAAAATCGTAGAGGGAGGCCGAGAGATGCGTACACTAAGCAGATTCAGAAGGATGCAGGTTGCAGTAGGTACTGGGAGATGAAGCAGCTTGCACAGGATAGAGTAGCATGGAGAGCTGCATCAAACCAGTCTCAGGACTGAAGACAACAACAACAACAACAACTATATTCTTTACTTTTAATCTTCCACAATCATGGGTGGTTTCTATATATTTCAATGAATTCACTAACACCTCTCGAGAACACTGTCGAGTATCAGCCATTTTAATGCCCTGTGTGCACAAATACAAACATTAGACTGAGCAAACAGCTGATTCGCGCCAGATTTGCGGCGATCTCCTGTCCACACGCTCCAACTTGTCTGCGCAGATGTGGTTTGAACCCACAGATTTGAGAAGTTTCGCTCAAACGTCCAACTCCAACTTCCAGGTTTGCACACACCTCAGATTGGTGCAAATCTCCTGCCCACACGCAACGATCTGTCTGCGCAGATGTGATGTGTCTTAAGAGTTCGCGCACTGCGCAGTTATGTCAGTGCGAGCAGTGTGTGGTGCAGGTTTATGGCATCGTTTATCGTAGGGCCATATGGTTCCGAAGAAACTGGTGCTTCCGGTCCTGTTAGCGCTATGAGTGTCTTTTGCGCAACCACGTCATTCCAGCTTTCCAACAGCGTGGATATGTGGATGGAATCGTTTTTGTGCAAGATGGCGCACCTCCGCACATTCAAAATCCAGTTCAGGAGCTGCTGAAGCGCCATTTCGGAAATGCTAGAATTATCCCTACAGCCTGGGCGTGCCGATCACCTGATCGTAATCCGTGTGACTTCTGGTTGTGGGGCTATCTGAAAGATGTTGCGTTCGGTGTTCCGATTGCAAACTTAGTTGCATTGAAGGCACGCAATGTGCAACACATTCTGAATATGACCCCAAAAACACTTCGATCAGTTGAGGAACATGCTGTTTCTCGGTTGCAACTTGTTGCAGAAAACGGTGGACAACATATTGAACATGTTTTGTGCAATCACATGGAAATTAATAATCCACTTGATACTTTTTATGAGGTTTTTGGCCTCAGGACAATTAAAAACCTATGTGATTGATGCTTTTTATGCGGTTTTTGGCCTCACGACAATTAAAAACTTATCTGAGTGATGCTTTTTATGCGGTTTTTGGCCTCAGGACAATTAAAAACCGATTTTTCACATCAGATGAGATATGACCTTGCTGAGGTGGGTGGGCTGACGTAACCAACAGTATCACACCTGTACATCCATGCACATGTCGACCACTATGAAATTATGAAGCCTACAGCGCCATCTATTGCTACTTTTAAAAAATATTTTTCCTCTGCCGTACGTTTTCCCCCTTCTCCGATAATATTCCTTTGCAATTTGACATCTTCTTACCAGTAGTGTTATTTCCACAGCAGTTTGAAAGTTTACCTATAATCACCCTTATGGAATACCATCTGAAACACACATTCTTCATGTTACGACGTTTTTGCCACTACTTTTTAACCCAACACGCAGCAGTACACACGCCAGGATTAAAGGATTAATTCACATACAAGACAGATACAAGACAACAATCACAGTAATGTAGTAACATGCTAGTAATAATCCCAAGTAATCCGCTAATTGCTAGTCTTGTTATGTGTCGAAAACTTAAAATATTACATTTAATTATAGTTCAGAAAGTGGCTGGGGTATTAGATAAATAATTAATTGTTGTTTCATGCTTTACTACTCCTGTTCCTGAACAAAATAATCGCCTGAAATAAGTAATTATGAAGTTAACTAATATGCAAGCTCGTTGAGACTAAATTGTTTTTTGGGAGGAAAGATTCTCATTAAAGTTCCATTGAGTTAAAACTCGTTCGTTATTATCAGAGAAAATACAGGTCCCTTCACTGTCTTGAATGCTCTTGATTGGACTCCTTCCTGCATGTCATTGAAAATTCAATGGTCCCTGTGGAGAACTGCAAGGCAGTAATTAATGGTGCTCCATGAACTTGCCACAGTCCAACATATACAGTCGCATCACTCTCACTGATTTTTGTTATACAAGCGGTGGAGAAGCTACGCCGCTGAATACGGTATTCAGTAAATGTAAACAGTGTCGTTCATATTCATTTTTAACGTGGTTTTTACGAAACGCAGCGTATGTAGCGCAATCAATTGCAGCAATAATAGGAAGAAGACACCACATTTGTCATTCTTCAGCTTTCCTAAGAACCCTATGAGGTATGAAACATCGCATTAGAGCGCTCTTTATTCACGGTTGAAATGGCTCTGAGCACTATGGGACTTAACTTCTGAGGTCATCAGTCCCCTAGAACTTAGAGCTACTTAAACCTAACTAACCTAAGGACATCACACACATCCATGCCTGAGGCAGGAGTCGAACCTGCGGCCGTAGTGGTCGCGCAGTTCCAGACTGTAGCGCCTAGAACTTTATTTACGATTTTTTTCTAAACTGTGTTTAATTACTGAATTTGTTTTTCTTTTTTAGGAACAAGAAATGGTTAATAAATAGTAGAAGATAGAACTTGCTGCAAAAAGATGTCCTTTATTTGCACAATAACGTGAAGTTTTGTGCGTTTCATTTCGAGTCAAACCAGTTCATGAGTGCCAAAAAGAAGACATTGGTATGGAGTGCATTTCCTACGTTATTTGACGTGCCGAATAAGCCACAACTAGTGACGATGAAGAGAAAATTGCTATACAAACGTGAAAGTGTTACTGCAAAACAATAAAACTGTCTCCTGACACAGAAGAAACAGCTACCACAAGTGTTTCTACATGAGAGACATACATAAAATCACTAACAACGGAATCTGCAACACAGACATCTTTTGAAGATGAAATGATTAGATTACGTGAAGTTATTCGTGCGTTGGAAAATCGTGTGAAATGTAAAAACGTGCAAATCATTAGACTTCGTACAAAATTACTATGTGGCAAGGAAAGTGCCCATCGTAAGAATAAACTGCAACCACAACATCACAGGACACAAGTACAAAAGGACAAGCTCATTTTAAAAGGTATTGGTTCCAAGTACTTGAAAAAAGATGCTCTCGATTTATTGATAAGCCAAATCAGTATACAATTGAATGGAAAACGTGGTGCGAGATGGAAAGATGAAACTAAATTATTTTGTTGTATTATAGTACTCAGGCATACAGTTTTTTATCTCACTGTTTTAGCCTTCCATCAGTACGTACCTTACAGAAGCATGTAGAAGATATACAATTAAATTGTGGGATAAATAATAACACATTTCATCTTTTAAAGCAGAAAGTGCAGCAGTTACCAGAAACTGATATAATTGTTAATTTGTCTATGGATGAGATGTCACTAATGGAAAATTTGACATATGACAGCTCTAGGGATCGTGTTATTGTATTTGAAGACATGGGTTTCATATGTACGTCTGTGGTTGCCAATACTGCATTAGTTATAATGATTAACGACATCTTCTCAAATTGCAAACAGCCGTTAGTATATTATTCCTCCAAAGGACAAGCAGGAGCCACCCATCTCACGCACATATACACTCCTGAAAATGGAAAAAAGAACACATTGACACCGGTGTGTCAGACCCACCATACTGGCTCCGGACACTGCGAGAGGGCTGTACAAGCAATGATCACACGCACGGCACAGCGGACACACCAGGAGCCGCGGTGTTGGCCGTCGAATGGCGCTAGCTGCGCAGCATTTGTGCACCGCCGCCGTCAGTGTCAGCCAGTTTGCCGTGGCATACGGAGCTTCATCGCAGTCTTTAACACTGGTAGCATGCCGCGACAGCGTGGACGTGAAACGTATGTGCAGTTGACGGACTTTGAGCGAGGGCGTATAGTGGGCATGCGGGAGGCCGGGTGGACGTACCGCCGAATTGCTCAACACGTGGGGCGTGAGGTCTCCACAGTACATCGATGTTGTCGCCAGTGATCGGCGGAAGGTGCACGTGCCCGTCGACCTGGGACCGGACCGCAGCGACGCACGAATGCACGCCGAGACCGTAGGATCCTACGCAGTGCCGTAGGGGACCGCACCGCCACTTCCCAGCAAATTAGGGACACTGTTGCTCCTGGGGTATCGCCGAGGACCATTCGCAACCGTCTCCATGAAGCTGGGCTACGGACCCGCACACCGTTAGGCCGTCTTCCGCTCACGCCCCAACATCGTGCAGCCCGCCTCCAGTGGTGTCGCGACAGGCGTGAATGGAGGGACGAATGGAGACGTGTCGTCTTCAGCGATGAGAGTCGCTTCTGCCTTGGTGCCAATGATGGTCGTATGCGTGTTTGGCGGCGTGCAGATGAGCGCCACAATCAGGACTGCATACGACCGAGGCACACAGGGCCAACACCCGGCATCATGGTGTGGGGAGCGATCTCCTACACTGGCCGTACACCTCTGGTGATCGTCGAGGGGACACTGAATAGTGCACGGTACATCCAAACCGTAATCGAACCCATCGTTCTACCATTCCTAGACCGGCAAGGGAACTTGCTGTTCCAACAGGACAATGCACGTCCGCATGTATCCCGTGCTACCCAACGTGCTCTAGAAGGTGTAAATCAACTACCCTGGCCAGCAAGATCTCCGGATCTGTCCCCCATTGAGCATGTTTGGGACTGGATGAAGCGTCATCTCACGCTGTCTGCACGTCCAGCACGAACTCTGGTCCAACTGAGGCACCAGGTGGAAATGACATGGCAAGCCGTTCCACAGGACTACATCCAGCATCTCTACGATCGTCTTCATGGGAGAATAGCAGCCTGCATTGCTGCGAAAGGTGGATATACACTGTACTAGTGCCGACATTGTGCATGCTCTGTTGCCTGTGTCTATGTGCCTGTGGTTCTGTCAGTGTGATCATGTGATGTATCTAACCCCAGGAATGTGTCAATAAAGTTTCCCCTTCCTGGGACAATGAATTCTCGGTGTTCTTATTTCAATTTCCAGGAGTGTATTTTTAAGTTGTCATAAACTCACAGAGATAGGTTTGGTTGTAAAAACATGTGTTACTGACCAAGGCTCGAATTTTGTAGAGTGGAGATACAGACTGGGTATCACACCAGTTATTCCATGCTTAGTACACGAAGGGAGTAACATCTACTTTTTTATGACACCCCACACTCGTTAGAAAGCATGTGTAATAATTTATTCGGGTATAACATTATCCAAACAACAGATGCAGGATGGACTGGCAGTGCTTCATGGAAGCACATTTGTCAGTTGTACTCAAGCGATTGTGAAAGGAAGTACAAGTTGGCCCCGAGCTCGCTAAAAGAGCTGTCCAACTGCCAGCATTTTCAAAAATGAAGGTAAGCACTGCAGTTCGTGTGTTGAGTCATACAGTAGCAGCAGGCATTGAGACACTTGTTACTTGTGGCACCATATCATCATCAGCTACTGCTACTGCAGATTTTTGCCAAAAAGTAAACGATATTTTTGACATATTTAAGGCATACAGTGTTAAACGGCCTGTATCCTTAAGGAACTGCGTTACAAGTGCCTCAAGACATTAGGAAATATTAAAGACACTGAAGCCATGGATACAGTCATGGAAATTTGTAGATGTGGTAGGGAAAGATTTTTCATCTAGGATTAAGTGTGTTAAAGGGCTTCTGGGTAACATAACTGCTTTGAACATGTTTGTTGATGATGTTTTGGATGGAACCAAGTCATATTTAGTAACACACAAAAATTATCAAGATCCACTGAAAAACGTTTTCTCAGTGATAAGGCATAAAGGTGGTTTTTTTAGCAACCCATCACCACGACAGATTTGTGCTGCATTCAATAATTGTGCTTTCAGCAAATTAATGAACACACACAGTGTAGCTACCTCCAATTGTGAGGGGATCAACTGGGGTCAGACAATAGTGGATATGAAAGGAGCTCCCAAATTACTTGTTTCACCACTGTTGGACATCAGTGACACGAGTTCATTGATCAGACTGTCCACCCCCGGTAGCTGAGTGGTCAGTGCGACAGAATGTCAATCCAAGGGGCCCGGGTTCGATTCCCGGCTGGGTCGGAGATTTTCTACGCTCAGAGACTGGTTGTTGTGTTGCCATCATCATCATTTCATCCCCATCGACGCGCAAGTCGGTCGGCCGGTGTGGCCGAGCGGTTCTAGGCACATCAGTCCGGAACTGCGCTGCCGCCACGGTCGCAGGTTCGAATCCTGCCTCGGGCAAGGATGTGTGTGATGTCCTTAGATTAGTTAGGTTTAAGTAGTTCTAAGATCTAGGGGACTGATGACCTCAGAAGTTAAGTCCCATATGCTCAGAGCCATTTGAACCATTTGGAACAGGTCGACTGGGCATGATTCGCGATTGGTCAATAAGACTTTTAAAACAAATTACAACCGGCAAACAGTTATTTTCTATCGCCAGTACTATACACCAAATGTAAATATACTGACATGTAGACGTTTCAAAAAATGGCGGCCGGTGTTGCTTTTTGCTGCCGCTTTCAGAAAGGCTTTTCAACAGAAAATGCTATATATGCTTTCACTGATCAAATATTAAATGCTCTGAATAACCGGACATCATCCATTGGTATTTTTTGTGATCTCTCAAAGGCCTTTGATTGTGTAAATCATGGAATTCTTTTAGATAAGCTAAATCATTATGGTTTGAGTGGGGCAGTGCACAAATGGTTTAATTCATACTTAACTGGAAGAATGCAGAAAGTTGAAATAAGTGGTTCGTGTAATGTTAATACAACAGCTGATTCCTCAAACTGGGGTGCTATCAAGCACGGGGTCCCACAGGGTTCGGTCTTAGGTCCTTTACTGTTCTTGATATACATTAATAACTTACCATTCCACATTGATGAAGATGCAAAGATAGTTCTTTTTGCTGATGATACAAGTATAGTAATAACATCCAAAAACCAAGAACTAAGTGATGTAATAGTAAATGATGTTTTTCACAAAATTATTAAGTGGTTCTCAGCAAACGGACTCTCTTTAAATTTTGATAAAACACAGTATATACAGTTCTGTACAGTAAATGGCACAACTCCAGTAATAAATATAGAATTTGAACAGAAGTCTGTAGCTAAGGTAGAATTTTCAAAATTTTTAGGTGTGTCCTTTGATGAGAGGTTAAACTGGAAGCAACACATTGATGGTCTGCTGAAATGTCTGAGTTCAGCTACGTATGCTATTAGGGTTATTGCAAATTTTGGTGATAAGAATCTCAGTAAATTAGCTTACTATGCCTACTTTCATTCACTGCTTTCGTATGGCATCATATTCTGGGGTAATTCATCGTTGAGTAGAAAAGTATTCATTGCACAAAAACGTGTAATCAGAATAATTGCTGGAGCCCACCCACGGTCATCCTGCAGACATCTATTTAAGGATCTAGGGATCCTCACAGTAACCTCACAGTATATATATTCCCTTATGAAATTTGTTGATAATAATCCAACCCAATTCAAAAGTAATAGCAGTGTGCATACCTATAACACCAGGAGAAAGGATGATCTTCACTATGCATGGTTAAATCTGACTTTGGCACAGAAAGGGGTAAATTATGCTGCCACAAAAGTCTTTGGGCACCTACCAAACAGCATCAAAAGCCTGACAGATAGCCAACTAACATTTAAAAATAAATTAAAAGAATTTCTAGATGACAACTCCTTCTACTCATTGGCTGAATTTTTAGATATAAACTAAGTAAAAAAAAAACTTAATCATTAGTGTCATGCAATATTTTGTGTAATGTAATTTCTTGTACAGACATCTTTTATTAACCTGACACGTTCCACATCATTACCAAGTGTCGTATTCATGATCTATGGAACAAGTATTAATCTAATCTAATCTAATCTAGGAGCGCTGTTACCTCACAGATAGCCACTCTATGTAGTTTATATACCTCCTTGGTGTGGAGAGCTGCATCAAACAAGTATTCTGCATGAATATCAGAACAACAATAACAACAGTGACAAAAAATAGTTATGATGATGAATGTTATTGTTCTGCTATGCTTTGCCCATTACGTTACTTTTAGAAAGCAAGTTTCTCCACAATGTAAACACACGACAAATGTAGCTCTTAAACAGAGTTTACAGGAGTTTTTAGTACATTTTCTTTATGGTACCAGTCTTTTTTTTTTAATTCTGAAAATTCGCTTAGCTGTTGCCAAATTACCCAGCATACGACCCCGTATTTAAGGTAGGAAAGAAAGTAGGCACAATAGATGCTCTTAACTGTTTCTTCGTTGATGTCCATATTTTAAATAACGTTGAAGTTAAAATTTTCCATCACAAGCTCAATGACAAAGTCAATAAGAATGCTCTGTCAGATGGCTAGCCACACACCTAGATCTCAAATTAACATGGTAGGTACCCACTTGGTAAGTATATAGTAAGCTATTAAAACTAGTTTCGTCCTTCACAAAGTAGGAATCGTTGTAAGTGAAAAACAGCTGCTCACGTGCTACACTTCCTGCTGTTAAATTTTCTTCTTTGTATTGGTATCTGTGGAGACTACACTCCTGGAAATGGAAAAAAGAACACATTGACACCGGTGTGTCAGACCCACCATACTTGCTCTGGACACTGCGAGAGGGCTGTACAAGCAATGATCACACGCACGGCACAGTGGACACACCAGGAACCGCGGTGTTGGCCGTCGAATGGCGCTAGCTGCGCAGTATTTCTGCACCGCCGCCGTCAGTGTCAGCCAGTTTGCCGTGGCATACGGAGCTCCATCGCAGTCTTTAACACTGGCAGCATGCCGCGACAGCGTGGACGTGAACCGTATGTGCAGTTGACGGACTTTGAGCGAGGGCGTATAGTGGGCATGCGGGAGGCCGGGTGGATGTACCGCCGAATTGCTCAACACGTGGGGCGTGAGGTCTCCACAGTACATCGATGTTGTCGCCAGTGGTCGGCGGAAGATGCACGTGCCCGTCGACCTGGGACCGGACCGCAGCCCGCACGGATGCACGCCAAGACCGTAGGATCCTACGCAGTGCCGTAGGGGACCGCACCGCCACTTCCCAGCAAATTAGGGACACTGTTGCTCCTGGGGTATCGGCGAGGACCATTCGCAACCGTCTCCATGAAGCTGGGCTACGGTCCCGCACACCGTTAGGCCGCCTTCCGCTCACGCCCCAACATCGTGCAGCCCGCCACCAGTGGTGTCGCGACAGGCGTGAATGGAGGGACGAATGGAGACATGTCGTCTTCAGCGATGAGAGTCGCTTCTGCCTTGGTGCCAATGATGGTCGTATGCATGTTTGGCGCCGTGCAGGTGAGCGCCACAATCAGGACTGCATACGACCGAGGCACACAGGGCCAACACCCGGCATCATGGTGTGGGGAGCGATCTCCTACACTGGCCGTACACCTCTGGTGATCGTCGAGGGGACACTGAATAGTGCACGGTACATCCAAACCGTCATCGAACCCATCGTTCTACCATTCCTAGACCGGCAAGGGAACTTGCTGTTCCAACAGGACAATGCACGTCCGCATGTATCCCGTGCCACCCAACGTGCTCTAGAAGGTGTAAGTCAACTACCCTGGCCAGCAAGATCTCCGGATCTGTCCCCCATTGAGCATGTTTGGGACAGGATGAAGCGTCATCTCACGCGGTCTGCACGTCCAGCACGAACGCTGGTCCAACTGAGGCGCCAGGTGGAAATGGCATGGCAAGCCGTTCTACAGGACTACATCCAGCATCTCTACGATCGTCTCCATGGGAGAATAGCAGCCTGCATTGCTGCGAAAGGTGGATATACACTGTACTAGTGCCGACATTGTGCATGCTCTGTTGCCTGTGTCTATGTGCCTGTGGTTCTGTCAGTGTGATCATGTGATGTATCTAACCCCAGGAATGTGTCAATAAAGTTTCCCCTTCCTGGGACAATGAATTCTCGGTGTTCTTATTTCAATTTCCAGGAGTGTATAATGTACATTAACAGTATTCTTGCGCCAAAAGAAAAAAAAATAGGGCTATCAAAGAAATATTGAATACTTCACTGAATCACATATGCCACCCTTCTCAGTGATTTGCAACATTAATTGTATTACCACGGTACGCCAAAAATAAGTAATTCCAAAAGCTAACAAAAGCTGGATGAGTGAGTCAAATGGTTCAAATGGCTCTTAGCACTATGATACTTAACATCTGACGTCATCAGTCGCCTAACTAACCTAAGGACAGCACGCACATCCATGCCCGAGGCAGGCTTCGAACCTGCGACCGCAGCGGTCACGCGGTTCCAGACTAAAGCACCTAGAACCGCTCGGCGACAAAGACCGGCCAGTCATTATCACAAACACGTGATGTACACAGACACGGTCCTACAAGTGGTTATAATCAAGAGTCCGCTTTCTGAATGAATAAATCTTAATAGTTTTAACTTTGATGGGATGAAGATGCCAATGAACTACCTTTACTATTGATACAGACACCTAGAAAAATATTTGAGTTTCGTGCCATACGGCAAGAGCTAGCAGAGCAGTGTTTATGAAATGTGGTTGCTTGTCACTTTCTTTAGACCCACAATTATACCACGTTAAATTAATTTATGTGCATAGAGTAATAATACCTATTAAAATTTCTATAAAATTGTATTTAAAGCAATCCCCCAATATGCCGGTAGCATATAGAAGGGTCTTGCTTTATTGATTTTGCGAGAAAACTTCAGTAGGCCTACCGTTATACGAGGGTGATCCCAAAAGAAAGGTCTCCTATTTTTTTTATAAGTACATAGAACTGTTTATTTCTACAATGGTTTACGTCAGTTTACAGGTTGAACACTTAGCTATTTTTCGACATAATCACCATTTCTGTCGATGCATTTTTGTAGACGCTGTGGCAGTTTTTGTATGCCCATGTCATACCAGCTCGCCGCCATACTGTTCAGGAAGTTATGAACCTCCTCTTTCACTTCGTCGTCGAGGCTGGATCGCTTTCCGGCCGAATGTTCTTTTAACCTAGGAAACTGAGCGCCAAGTCAGGACTTTGGGTTGGTGGGTGATTATGTTCCACTGAAACTGTTGCAGGAGAGCAACGGTTTGCCGAGCGATGTGTGGGCATCGAGAACGTGTGCAACCTTGCTCAACATGCCTCTTCTCCGGTTCTGAATTACCCGTTTGATTTTTTCAGAGTCTCACAATACCTGTAAGCGTTAATTGTGGTCCCAGCGATTTAGCTCCGACGACGAGGTGATATAAGAGGTTCATTAACTTTCTGAACAGCATGGCGGCGAGTTGGTATGACATGGGCATACAAAAACTGCCACAGCGTCTACAAAAATGCATCGACGGAAATGGTGACTATGTCGAAAAATAGCTAAATGTTCAAGCTGTAAAGTGATGTAAACCATTGTAGAAATAAACAGGTGTATGTACTTATAAAAAAAATGGGAGACCTTACTTTTGGGATTACCCACGTACATTTCTCAATACATAACGCACAATGATAATTAACTTGACCAAGTGCTTTACAACAGATGCTGGCTACTGTTTAATCGTAAGTCTACTTCTACAATGGTGTCACACAAATGTGTTACAAAACTACCACTCAGACGTTTACTTTTTATCAGGCGAAAGTTCTTAAGCACAACCAAAATGTAATTTACCACCAGATTTTTCCCTTTAACCACAGTCAGCCATTTTAGTATGCTTGCTAATTTCTTTAGTGCATATAGATAACTGAGGGATCAAAATGAGGAAAAGTACAAGAATTTTTTAGCTATGAATTTGCAATCATATTCTACTCGAGCATAGAGTTTCGCATCAGATGCCCATCTGTCGTGCAGTCAGGGGTGCACAGCAGCTAGTCACGTGATATCAGTGTCCGGTCCAAAACATCAACAGCGCCAGGCGTTTTACTGTTGCAAAACACTGCCATTCTGTACGAAGGTTCGACAAAAATATGGAAACACCCAAAAGCATAACATGTTAATACAGGGTGTCCGAAAAGACTTTCCCTGATTACATAAATTGATAAGTCAGGCTAGAAGTAAGATACAAATATGGAACTTGTGTCGAATTGTTTACAACTATCAAAATTTTTTTCTGTTTTAGGCTCGCAGTACGTAAGTAGTGGATGAGGTGTAGTGCCCAAGAAGCCATTTTAATCAGTCAGGAGAAGGCACAGTGTGTTCTGTGGTACCATGAGACACGATCACCAACCGCAGTGCAGAGACACTTCCAGACAACATTTGGAAGGAATCCACTTGATGTCAAGAGCATTAAAGCCTGGAGTCCCCCTTAGACATCCCAACAACCACCACCACCACCATTAAAGCCTGGTATGAGAAGTTCAAGAACACAGGATCGGTACTGACCTTCCGAAGTCTGGTCGACCAAGAACCTTAGCAAATAGGGTGGAAGATGTAAGGCAGTCTTTTCTGTGAAGTCCGAAGAAATCGATGCGCAGGGCCTCACGTGAATTGCAGTTGCCAAAAAGCTCTCTCCATGACATTTTGCACAAACGTTTATTGTTTTGTGCATACACAGTGCAAATCGTCCAGGTCTTGTTGCCCAATGACAGAACACGTCGATATGACTTTGCGGTCGAAATGCTATCACGTATTGAGGACGATGATGGTTATATCAGACGAATTGCCTTTTCCAGCGAAGCGACCTTTTTTGTCAATGGAGTAGTGAATCGCCATAATGTGCGCATTTGGGGTTCACAACCCCCTGGCGAGGTAATGGAGTGCACCAGAGGCAGTCTAAAGGCGAATGTTTGGTGCGCGCTATTGCACGATCGAATTATCGGGCCATTGTTCTTCGCTGAGGCTACCATCACATCTGCAGTGTATCTGGACATGTTGCAACTGTATGCTGTTTCTCAGCTGCTTCAGTATCACCCCAATGTCTTGTTTCAGCAAGATGGTGCACCGCCTCGTTGGGGTTTGGACGTCCGTGCCTATCTCGATATGACCTTTCCTGAGTGATGGATTGGTCGTGATGGGCCAACGGTTTGGCCTCTACGTTCTCCTGACATAACCCCATTAGACTTCTTGAAACGTCCCCTTAGAACAACTTATACATGACTGTGCTTAAACTGACACACAATATTTTTAGCGCAACGCAATCTGACTTTCAAAACTCCCTACAAAAGGATGGCCCTGACTAACATTAACCTATACGTTTCACATATCACTTACCTCACAAAAATCTTGGTTACTCGAACTACTGCAATACAGCGAGCGCCACTACTGCCAGCTAAATAAAAGATTCAAACTACGGAAGGCACTAACTACTGATAGGCATAGTTAGCAAATGAAAGATTTTAATGGAGAACAAACAATGTATTTACCTTAATAGTCATAATATATATATCAGTTTATGACACCAATTCTTGCAAATTTCAAAACTCCGCCATCTCTCTCCCCACGTCCACCACTGCTGGCGGCTCACCTCCAACTGCACAACGCTACGCGCTGTTAGCATCCAGCTGCCGCTGCCCAACACTACAATGGCGAGTATTACAACAATGCCAACCAGCCACAGACTGCACACGGCACAGCCAGTGATTTTCGTACAGAGCGCTACGTGGTGGCGGCGTTACCAATAAAAAAAACCTAAACAGCCAACTTACATTCTTTTTATGGGGTTATGTCAAGGACGAGGTCTACCGAACACGTGTACCAGATCTTGATAACACCAGTCGGATAACCTCCAGTGATTTTGGCTAATGTGTAGACGGAAATTGAATATCGCCTAGATGTGCTACGTGCTACCAAGGCTGCTCATGCGGAAGTTAACTGATGTGTAAAAAAACTTTGATAGTTTCTAAACAGACACCAGTTTCATATTCGTATCTTACTTCTAGCCTGAGTTATCAATTTATGCAGTCAGGGAAAGACTTTTCGGACACCCTGTACGTCTAAGACGGTGTAGATAACCCAATGATATTGAAAACAGCTTCCAGTCGGAATGGATAAATACAGATCTTGTATGATCTTCAAGGGAACCTTACACCATTCTTCCTGCAAAATAGTTCAGCTCAATATGATTGAGATGGAAAGCAATAACGCACCCTTCGCATCAAAGGAGGCAATAATGGCTCAATAATATTTAGATCTGGTAACTGTGGTGGCCAGGGACATGCGGCAGTTCATCCCCCTGCTCACAAAATCAGACCTGGATGATGTTAGCTGTGTGAATAGGGGCGCTGTCGTCTTGGAACACACGTCACCGTTGGAGACCAGACATTGTTCCTTGAGATGGACCTGATCAGCCAAAGCAGTCACATAATCTTGGCAGTAATGCGACCTTGCAGAATAGCCATGGGGCCCAAGGAATACCACGATATGTTTGTCAAAATCATCATCAACCCCTCCCATGTTTCACTCTCGGGATGCGAACTCAGCCAGAAGATGGAAACAGTGTGAAACAAGACCAGTCCGAAAAGTGACTTTCTTCCATTGCTCCTTAGTCCAGGTGTCAAGGCTTTAGCACCACATTTTCCTGTTAGAGGCAAGTATATAAGTGACGAGTGGTTCTGTAATTCCAGGTCTCCCTGCAGTTCTCTGCTTATGGAGCTCCCTTCACATTGTTTTGGCGACATCAAGCTCTGCAGTGACTTTTGCCACTGCCGTCTTATTTTTGGTCACAGTTCTGTTCCGTAACCACCTGTCAAGATCATCGCACTTTCGTCCGCATTGTTATTTGGGCAATGTTTTCTCACTTTCCCTGTATGCCGTATAAGCATTCAGTACGGTGGATCTTGAAAGACTAAATACTTTGGCCTCTTTGGTTATGAAAGAACTAACAACATGAGCACCAACAATCTGTCCACATTCTAATTTACTTAGCTCTGACATAATACATTCACAACTATGCAGATCTCTGTTCTGATCACGACTGACACTGGCAATGTATTGAGGACATTGCACACTGCACGAGTACCGTCCACGGTCAAATGTAGCACCAAAAACTGTAGTCATGTTGGTGCAAGTAATATATAAATGGAGTACGACACAGTACGATAGTCTTACATTTTTTTGGATGAATATGTACGTGGGTAAGAGACACATGACTGTTCACAACAGTCGCTAGGAACGACTTGAAGTCTCTGAGCAAGTCACAGATATTCCACGCACATGACATCAGTGATGTATATCGTAGCGGATGTCCCCACTCAGCCCCACCAACCCATAGTGCAGAGTACTGAAAGGACAAAGTGAATGGGGTCAGCGACTGCTGGAATGGTGGATACACGACTGTATGATTGGTTGTGCCATGGCTGGCGCTTTCACAAGACACGACCAGGCCATTTCTCCAAGTGATGTTGTACAGATGCGCATCACAATTCCTGCCATGGCTGGCTCTTTCACGAGACATGACTGTATTATTTCTCAAAGTGATGCTGCACAAATGCATGAGAATAGTAATGCTTCGGCTAGAAATTTTGCAAGACATGACCGAACCATTTCTCGATGTTGTGGTGGGTGTGGCACGAGTGTCGAGCAGGTGGTAGAGCTGTAACTGTTGTGGAAAGCATCTGGAGTGTCTACACGGTACTCCGGTGGTACGATCTGAAGAGATAGTGGTGGGGTGTCGGTGACGAGGATGCCAGCATGTGTAGGCCGCTAGTGTCCGAGAGACTTTGATCTGATCGAAGTGATCACACATGTTGAGGGGGCACTGTGGTTGACATGAGCCGCTAATTTATTATCATGTGCAAACTTCGATGGGAGAGGCCAGCACAGTGGCCGTCTCTGGTGGGCTGGGTGCCATGAAGAGGCAAGAACACCGAGTACCTACCCATTACAGGCCAAGGTTGAAGCCAGTGTAGGTGGAGATATTATTGCAGAGTCAAGCATTATTGTGTTGAGGTAGTTTTGGGAAGAGGCACTAATGTTGTCAGTGGCAGTTAAAGGCAAATTGTGTAAGTAGAGGAGATCAAGCTGTATTGAATCCTTCCTATATGCCCTGAATGTGGCGTCGTACAATATCGTCAACATGTGGTAGGTATATGGAAGCAGGTGAATACAGACAGTGGAGTCAGTGTCATCATTTGAAGATTGGTGAACGAGCTGCATAAGGGTGAGTTATGTGAAAGAGACGATGCAGTGGTGTGCTGTACAGCCAGAGGGGCGTACCTGATGATACCAGTGGTGAGGGTGGTGCGTAGCCATGCTGTGAGGTGAGGTGCGGTCTATTAATGTGAGTGCTTCGCTGTGGCTGTGTGCCAGGGGCGGAAACAATTCAGATGCTGGGGAGAGAGCAGTGGAAGCAGTCGGACGTCGGGTGGACTCAGTCGGTCAGTGCATCAGTGCCAAATGTGTGCTCTCACTTCCATTGCCATGACAGTTGTGTGTCAAGGCGAGAGCTGTGTGACGAGGCCGCCAGATATGTCGTTATTATGTTGCGAAAGCAACGTGTTCTTCATATGAAGTGTGCCCGATGATGCACAGAGTCAGCTGAGGAGGCACACTCCTTGATTGTGTCTATGGATGTATAATTGTCTTCCTGTAGTTTATCTTGAACATTCGATGTACAGATTCGGATGGAGGCGCCAGGGCGGAAGGTCGTGTCATGCAGTGACAAGTGTGAAAGTTCAGGAGCGTGGCACATGGTATGACCAGGTAGAGGTGAAAGCGGCGTAAAAATTCCATCTGTAAGTTCGGTTTTACGATGTCCTTAATAGACAATGTGCATGTGAGGTGGTGAGGCGATGACAGTTGTAGTGTTCTGGCCACAGATCTGTGCATTGCAGTCAAAGACCTGGCAGCTTCGTGCAGTTGCAGTACCGAAGGTTCCTGTGTTATTGATAGAGGGTTGATATCAGACCTCATGCCTGACGAAATGTGGTCCATTTGAGGCGATGAGGAGGGCAGAATGGTTGGAAACGCGGTTCTGGCAGATGGGACGAGCGTAGGAAGAGTCACCACGGAACACACAACAGAGTCCAAGTCGTTGAGAAGATTACTTTCACGTGTGCAAACGGTGGTGTACAGTCCGGTTGCAGTAATTGTTGGTGGAGTTAGAGAAGGTTATTTTGTCGTACAGAGTGTGGAGACGAATAGCATTGTAGTGTAGACGAACTTGTTAAAAGCACTGATACGTGAAATGCTGGGTGGAGAGTACTGCGCTGAGCGCCAGTGGTGGCATATCGGCAGGCACAACGCCTGGTCGTGTGCATTTTTTATTTATATTTTTAATAAAAATTTAAAATTTGTACAAGAATCAGATGGCAGTTATAAAAGTCGAGGGGCATGAAAGGGAAGCAGTGGTTAGGAAGGGAGTGAGACAGGGCTGTAGCCTATCCCCGATGTTATTCAATCTGTATATTGAGCAAGCAGTAAAGGAAACAAAAGAAAAATTTGGAGTAGGAATTAAAATCCATGGAGAAATAATAAAAACTTTGAAGTTCGCCGATGACAATGTAATTCTGTCAGAGACAGTCAAGGACCTGGAAGAGGAGCTGAACAAATGGACAGTGTCTTGAAAGGAGGATATAAAACATCAACAAAAGCAACACGAGGACAATGGAATGTAGTCGAATTAAATCAGGTGATGCTGCGGGAATGAGATTAGGAAATGAGATGCTTAAAATAGTAAATGAGTTTTGCTATTTGGGGAACAAAATAACTGATGATGGTCGAAGTAGAGGGGATATAAAATGTAGACTGGCAATGGCAAGGAAAGCATTTCTCAAGAAGAGAAATTTGTCAACATCGAGTATAGATTTAAGTGTCAGGAAGTCATTTCTGAAAGTATTTGTATGGAGTGTGGCCATTTATGAAAGTGAAATGTAGACGATAAATAGTTTAGACAAGAAGAGAATAGAAGCTTTCGAAATTTGGTGCCACAGAAGAATGGTGAAGAATAGATGGGTAGATTACATAGCTAATGAGGAGATATTGAATAGAATTGGAGAGAAGCGGAATTTATGGCACAACTTGGTTAGAAGAAGGGATCGGTTGGTAGGGCATATTCTCAGGCATCAAGGGATCGCCAATTTAGTGTTGGAGGGTAGCGTGGAGGGTAAAAATCGTACAGGGAGACCAAGAGATCAGTTCACTAAACAGATTCAGAACGATGTAGGATGCAGTAGGCACTGGGGGATGAAGAAGCTTCCTCAGGATAGACTAGCATGGCGAGCTGCACCAAACCAATCGCTGGACTGAAGACCACAACAACAACAACAACGAAGGTCTATAGTAAAGCAACTCACGGTGTCAAAATTCTTAATTACAATGACTGGAGATTCTTCTTTAGAAAGTGTGGTTCCTTTCTCTCCCTAACCTGGAGATAGCTAGCTTATTCCCGAAAGTCTCTGGTGTGTGTTTGGGATACGCAGAGCATGGTAATGGGTACAAGGCCAGATTTAGCATATCCAGAGACTTATTTAAGCTAATTCAGCAGCAGTCCAACTGATGAGTACTGGGATGGTGACAAACAGACACTGTTTTATTTATGAGGCACAATAATTGATCTGTTCACTCACCGCAAGACTGGTAAGAAAATTATAATGCATACAGATGCACACTGGAAAGCTGATTCAGATTACTGTAAGTCCTTTTGAGAATATTTGATAATTTTTTATAGTGCAGCTATAAGCTGCAGCAGCAGAAAACGACGAACTGTTGCCCTAAGTGTTGTCGAAGCAGAGTTTGCTGCACTGAGTGACTCTGTTAAAGAAGCAATGTGGATGAAGAGTTTTCTCAGTGCGATTGGTCAAGATTGTTTTCTGTCGCATTCTATGAAGATTTTCATCGATAATCGAGGTCCGGCGAAAACAGGTGAAAATCGTGAGACTTCAAAAAGAACCAAGCATACGAATTTAAAAATTTTCTTTATGTGGGAGGAGGTGGAAGCTAACAACGTTAAGTTCCCAATATGTTGCAAGTGAGAAGAAATGTCGCTATCCGCTGGCAAATGGGGTCAAGGACAAAGTGTCACTTACGTGAACCATCATTCTTGAGGACTCTGATGTATCCACTGTTGTCTTCATGTTAAGACCTATTGTAAAGCCATGTTCTGCTTATATGTTAAAACAAACATGTTCCTTCATTTGCGATGTGCTGTGCGTTTGTGTGTGTCCCTGCCATTTTTGTAAAGAAAATTGACATAGCTGATATTGCTACTGCCAACTGCTGTGACATAGTTTTGGACCTGCTGAAACACTTGTACTTCTTTATAATAGCGGCTGCCGATCTTTTTCAAGTGTTCTGCAATGTAATTCTTGTCAATTAATTTAGTTCTCGTTCTTCTACAACTTATTTCTTCAGCTTTCTCTTTATCTTTCTTCGATGTAATTACAACGGTACCCAAAAGTAAGGTCTCCTAGTTTTTATATAAGTACAGAACTCTGTTTGTGTGGCAGTTGGTCACATTGTTGTGAAGAGTGCTTCACGCGCTGTGTGTAAACAAGTGCAGACGCGCAGAGGTGCTCAGTCTCGCCTTGGCAGCCGTTGAGAAAGGAGCTCCCGTTGGATGTTACTGCCAAGTGCGAATTGCGCGCAATTATTCGGTTTTTGAACGCAAAGCGCACTGCACCGATTGAAATCCATCGCCAATTGACGGAAGTGTATGGGGAGTCGCTCATGGATGTCAAAAATGTTCGTAAGTGTTGTAGAGAGTTTAGCAGCTGGTCGGACTGAAATTCATGACGAACAAAGGAGCGGGAGACCGTCAATTTCTGAGGAGACAGTTTTAAAGGTTGAGCAAAGCATGCGTGAACAAGGGCGGATTACCCTGGATGATCTCTGCACGTTGGTTCCTGAGGTTTCCCGAAGCACCGAATTTTAACGGAAACATTGAACTACCGGAAGATGTGCGCAAGATGGGCGCCACGCATGCTGACTGAGGATCACATGCGGCAACGAGTTCATACTTCCCGCGCATTTCTTCACCGCCTTGCAGCCAAACAGGACAACTTTCTGGACTCAATTGTCACGGGTGACGAAACCTGGGCATACCACTTCACATCTGAGACTGAGCAACAATCACGCCAGTAGCGGCATCCTTCTTCACCAAAGCTGCGGAAATTCAAACAAACACAGTGTGCCGATAAAGTCATGACAACCGGTTTTTGGGATCGGAAAGGGGTATTGTTGGTCGACTTTATGCCTACTGCGACCACAGTTAACGCTGAAAGGTACTGTGAGACGCTGAAAAAAATCAAACAGGCAATTCAGGACCGGAGAAGAGGAATGTTGAGCAAGGGCATACACATTCCCCATGACAACAATCGCCCACACATCGCTCGGCAAACTGTTGCTCTCCTGCAACAGTTTCAGTGCAACATAATCACTCACCCACCCTATAGTCCTGACTTGGCGCCTAGTCACGTAGCCAGCACGGTAACTCGGCGTGTTCGGTCAGAGGGTTAGCTGCCCTCTGTAATAAAAAAAAAACTGAGCTAATGGATCAACGACAAAATGGGTGTCTTGCGACGTACCCACCGAGCAGATGAAACGAACAAAATGAGATTTTTTTAAAATGTGACTATCACCTGTTCCCTAAGTTAAAAGAACATTTGGCCGGAAAGGGATTCAGCTCCAACGACGAGGTGAAAGAAGAGGTTCATAACTTTCTGATAAGCATGGCGGTGAGCTGGTATGACATGGGCATACAAAAACTGCCACAGCATCTACAAAAATGCATCGACAGAAATGGTGATTATGTCGAAATATAGCTAAATTTACAAGCTGTAAACTGATGTAAACCTTTGTAGAAATAAACAGGTCCATGTACTTATAAAAAATAGCAGACCTTACTTTTGGGATTACTCTCGTATTTAATCACTTTGTCACAAAGTTCTGCTGTTGAGTTGGTTGCTAATGACAACTGTGATAACCTTCAATAAATTTTCTGTAAAAATACCAGTGTCTTCTTATATTTCCTTTTTTGTTGTTTCTAGACTTTTATTGATTTTCAGCACAAATTAATCTGGATGTTGCCACCAGGGCATCAGAATGCAATGTTCCTCTCTAAATATATGCGTGTTCAGATTCCAATTTGAAGCTCTGAACTGCTGTGCCCACATGTAAATTTTCTTCTACCATGCTGGTGCAGCAGAGACTTCGGTACCGCTGCAATCGTTGTCATGCTGAAATATAATTAACTTCAACCAATTCTCGACTTCCTACAAATGACCTTGAAATACCTCTTGTTTCAACAAATCCTTATACTGGATCCCAACGTACAATACTGTGTCAGCCAATGGCAAGAACATTGCTTGTCAGTACAACTTGATATAAGACTAATGACATTTAGGACAGTTCTTTAAACATCTTCTGTTCTGCTGTGACGTTACACAGAATTGTCACGGGGCATGCATTTATTCGGCAGTGTAGCACGCTACTCCAAATTTAGTCGCTGACTAATGGGGATTATACAAGATTCACAGATACCGCAACTCATGCTAATATTGTGATCGGCTACCCACCTAGAAGATGCGCAGTATTCATCCGTATACAAGTCACATGCAAAACAGATAGCGAAAAGCGCACAAACAGCTTCTTATTTATAACTACTAAATTTTTTGTGGTTTAGTGATCGCCATGATCACTCGTTGGTTAAGAAGACTTAGAGTGACACGTTACACCACATGACTCATAGGTCACCAGACAAGGAGAGGCCTTTAGAGATTGCTTCAGCTTTTGAATAGCCCCCTGACAGGAATATGACAATTCATTTTTTGCACCTTACTTACATAAATTATTAAGAGGTGTGGCGATCTGTGGGGTATTTGGTATGAATTTAGGATAGAAATCGATTTTGCCAAGAAATAACTGAAAGTCTGTTACGCTGGTAGACTCTTGAATTTTTTCTGTGGTTCAACATATTGCTGAGATGGGTGCAGTCCTTTACAACTCAATATGTGGTCTAAGTACTCCATTTGCTCTTAAAGAATTCACATTTTTGTAGAATGCACTTTGGCGCATTATGCTGTAGTGTCTTGAACAGGAGACATAAGTCTGCAAGATGTTGTTCTCTTATAACGCCACTTACTAATATTACCATCCACATAGTTTGCTATATTCAAAGGTTTTTGATTTAATGCTAAAAAAAATCGGAAAATTGCTGGTGCACTAACAATTCCTGTTATACCTGAAAAATCCAAGCCGGCCATTGTGGCCGAGCGGTTCTAGGCGCTACAGTCTGGAACCTCGCGACTGCTACGGTCGCACGTTCGAATCCTGACTTGCGCATGGATATGTGTGATGTCTTTCGGTTAGGTAGGTTTAAGTAGTTCTAGGGGAATGATGACCTCAGCAGTTAAGTCCCATAGAGCTCAGAGACTTTTTTTTTTTGTTTGAAAAATCCAAATGAGGGGTCAATAACCACGAATCGGCACGACTCTTCATCTGGCGGCAATTAAAAATGTACATTTGATAAATCAATTTTGGAGAAATACTGGTTACCTGATACTTTTTATTTGAGCTCTTCTGGTCTTGGGATGGGATAAACCTAAATCTCTGATTGCACATTTATGATATCTTTAAAATCACCAAACACACTGAGGTAATTGGAAACGAGCGTATAGCATCACAGGCCGTGAGGCCCCATCCTGGGAAGTTTGGCCGCCAAGTGCAAGTCTTATTCCATTCGACACCACACTGGGCGACTTGTGCCCTGGCGATGAGGATGGAATGATGAGGACAACACAACACCCACTCCATGAGCGGAGAAAATCTCCAATCCGGCCAGGAATCGAACCTAGGCCCACTTGCATGGGAGGCAAGCACGCCACCAACCAGCTAAGCCGACAGACACTGAGGTAATTATTTGGTTTCCGTAAAGCTACCAATGGTTTTGCCCATTATCTTGATGTGGTGGGTCTGATAATGTCATGTTGCACCAGACGATCTAATTTCATCTTGAGGTCATCTCACAATGCTATAGCCTGCTTCACGTAGGACGATGCTTCCGCGCATAGAGGCGGAGCGATAGGGAGGCGTGGAGGGGAGGAGGTTTGCACATGCGTGGCGGCAGCGAGCGGGCAAACGAAGTCCGTGTTGCCGAACTGTGTTGCTGCAGACAATAGACATGTTCATTTGCCTTCGGTACATCGTATTGTAGGTTCATGTCTATGAGGGAATAATGCATTTTAAAACCGATTTCGATCATTCGTCTACATGAGAGAAATCTTACTTGTGAGTCTTGAGGTGTGTCGACTGCTCCACAGCAATTGTCTATGTGACGTCACAAGGCGAGAACAGCTTATACAGCTTTGTGAAGACGTCGAGAACAATTTTTCTCACAACGACGATTGTCTAACGGCAAGATCATCGAAAAATTGCCAGACCAAGAAGAAATGCAGATGATACACAGGTGTTCATTGGACAAATATATTATACTAGAACTGACATGTGATGACATTTTCACGCAATTTGGGCGCATACATCCTGAGAAATCAGTACCCAGAACAACCACCTCTAGTCGTAATAACGGCCTTGATGCGCCTGAGCATTGAGTCAAACAGAGCTTGGATGGCGGGTACAGGTACAGCAGCCCATGCAGCTGCAACACAATACCACAGTTCATCAAGAAAAGTGACTGCCGTATTGTGACGAGCCAGTTGGTCGGCCACCATTGACCAGACGTTTTCAATTGGTGAGTGATCCGGAGAATGTGCTGGCCAGGGCAGCAGTCGAACATATCCAGAAAGCCCCGTACAAGACTTGCAACATGCGGTCGTGCATTATCCTGCTGAAATGTAGGGTTTAACAGGGATCGAATGAAGGGTAGAGCCACGGGTCGTAAAAAATCTGAAATGTTCAAAATGCCGTCAATGCGAACAAGAGGTGACCGAGACGTGTAACCAGTGGCACCCCATACCATCACGCTGGGTGATACGCCAGTATGGCGATGACGAACACATGCTTCCAGTGTGCGTTCACCGCGATGTCGCCAAACACGGGTCCGACCATCTTGATGCTGTAAACAGAACCTGGATTCATCCGAAAAAATGACGTTTTGCCATTCGTGCACCCAGGTTCGTCGTTGAGTACACCATCGCAGGCGCTCCTGTCTGTGATGCAGCGTCAAGGGTAACTGCAGCCATGGTCTCTGAGCTGATAGTCCATACTGCTTCAGACGTCGTCGAACTGTTCGTGGAGATTTTGGTTGTCTTGCAAACGTCCCTATCTGGTGATTCTGGGATCGAGACGTGGCTGTACGACCCATTACAGCCATGCGGATAAGATGCCTGTCATCTCGACTGCTAGTGATACGAGCCCGTTGGGATCCAGCACAGCGATCAGTATTACCCTCCTGAACCCACCGATTCCATATTCTGCTAACATTTATTGGATCTCGACCAACGCGAGCAGGAATGTCGCGATACGATAAACCGCAATCACGAAAGGCTACAATCCGACCTTTATCAAAATCGGAAAAGTGATGGTACGCATTTCTCCTCCTTATACGAGGCTTCACAACCAAGTTTCACCAGGCAACGCCGGCCATCTGCTGTTTGTGTATGAGAAATCGGTTGGAAACTTTCCTCATGTCAGCACATTGTAGGTGTCGCCACCGACTCCAACCTTGTGTGAATGCTCTGTAAAGCTAATCATTTGCATATCACAGAATCTTCTTCCTGTCGGTTAATTTTCGCGTCTATAGTACGTTATCTTCTTGGTGTAGCAATTTTAATGGCCAGTATTGTAGTTGCAATAATTTCCATTTATTGCGATTTGGACTATATTATAAGTAAAAATATAATACATAACAAAATAAACTTCAAACTCAAACCGAAATCATTATATTTGTTTGACAACTGCTTCTAATCCACGTAATTTTTTAAATGTGTATGTGGGTGTGTTTCACTGCTGTTCAATGTAAATCACTATTCGTAAAAAAGAATTACTGGTAGCAAACATTAGTGCAAAAGACTATCGTAACAATTGTCAGGATGTTATCATATTTTCCGGTATCAACAGGCACTATGATTTTAAACTAACTCGTTCGACATTAAGGTAGGAGCACGCATCTATGATCCATTGAACAAACTAACAATTAACCATCTTCTGGGAATAACTCGACGGAATGCAGACCGATAACGTCGAAAACCACCGATCGACAGGTAACCCTCCCTTTTTCCCCTAATAGCTTGTAACCTGTGCACAAATTAATTCTGTCGGATTATACTGACAGTAATATGTGGGTAAACGCAAAGCTGTGTGACCACATTCACATCCAAGAAAGTCAAATTTGTATCTTCTGTCAGTCACCTGACTGCAGGAGTTCAGCACCAGTGTGGCTTATATTGTCTGGAATATTTTTATTTTTCAGCCAGAACACAATATCTCCTTTCCTGGTGCTCGTTCTTGGTTATTTCTCTGTAACAGCTGAATGATAACTGGCACGTTAATTACAGTGACTACTTCGAAGAATTTTTCAGTGAATCACTTCTTGGAAGTGACAGCATTCATTTCTGAATGGTAGTCGCTACTGTTTTCCTTACACGTAAATACAAGTTTACTCTCAGAAACCAAATCAGAAGAAGAGCCAGCATGCAGAATAAGTATCCGAGAACCTTTTCCTTGGGGAACTTTAAGACTGCCAGTACCATCACTCATTCTCCAGCAGATATTCATGGAATGATTCTGATTTACCCATGTTTTGTCACTGTAATACACTGTAGAAGTACCTCGTACTTCTGTATCGTGCCTCTTTTTAACGGACGTGCTTCGAGCTGCTTCTATGTCACTTCTTTCAATTAAAAACTTTCTTCTTAACATGTTTGCAACCAATGTAATTTAAAATTCTTAACATTGACGAACTGCTACCTTTGAAGACAATTTTCTCAGGCATAATTGTAACACTTTTTTGTGATGTTTGGTATTCCCTTCATATATATATATTTCAAACACGATGCGCTTTAAAACATCGTTGTCAAAGCCACCAATTTGTGTTACAAGTTTCTTGTGCTTTCGATGATTTTCAGGCGACACAAAAACAAATTTTCCAGAGGTTTCTACAGCTCTGACACTTTTGTTTACTATTCTCTGTACAGTTCTTTCGCTGACACGTGCTTCTAGGTTTCGTTCTTGAGGCTTCAAAATGTCAAAAATAGAAGTATCGCTTTCAGATTTGATGAAGTTATAAATGCGCGACATAAACCTCCTCGACTGCTGATGAAGCATCTACATCTACAGGGTGGTCCATTGATAGTGACCGGTCCAAATATCTCACGAAATAAGCAGTTGGTATCCGTTTGACCTATGGCAGCGCCATCTAGCAGGCCAACCATAGCGCCATCTAGTTTCCCCTTCCAAGTTAGACAAGTTTCGTTCTTTGCATTTTTTTTCGTTTGACGCTTATTTCGTGAGATATTTGGCCCGGTCACGATCAATGGACCACCCTGTATATCATTACTCTGCAATTCACAACTAAGTGGCTGGCAGTGCGTTCATAGAACCACCTTCAAGCTATTTCTCTACCGTTCCCCTCTCGAACAGCGCGCAGGAAACACGAACGCTTTTATCTTTCCTTGCGAGTTCTAATTTCTCTTATTTTGTTATGACTAAACCCCCCCCCCCCACCTACTTAGGAGGGCGCCAACAAAACATTTCACACTCAGGAGAAAGTTGGCGACTGAAATTTCATGAGAAAATCCTGCAATTCGCATATCATATCTGTGGCAGTCTCTCCCCTATTTCATGTAAATACAAAACGAGCTGCCCTTCTTTGAACTTTTCCGATCAATTCTGTCTGCTGTGGATCCCACATCTGACAGCAGCACTCCAGAAGAGGGCGGAAGAGCACCTTCTTTAGAAGGATTGTTGCATTTTCTATGTGTTCTAACAATAAATCCCGGTCTTTGGATTGCTTTCTACACAACGTTATCAATGTAATATTCGCATTTTAAGTTATACGTAATTATAGCCCATAAGTATTTAGCTGAATTTACAGCCCTTAGAATCGTGTGTTCTATGCTATAAATCGAATTTAGCGGATTCGTTTTAATACTTAGGTGGATTACTGCAGACTTTTCATTATTTAGAGTCAATTGCTACTTTTCTCACCATACAGATATCTGGTCTAAATCGTTTACTAATTTGTTTTAACCTTTGATGACCTCATAAAACGGTAAATCACAGCATCATCTGCAAAAAGTCTAAGAAGGCTACTCAAATTGTCTCCTGGATCGTTTATTAGATCAGGAACAGAGGAGCACCTATAACATATCCGTGCAAACGCCAGATACTACTTCTATAGCCTTCTATTACTTGTGTTTTACTCGATGATTTTACGATCTTTCTCACAGGAAACCAGTCATACGACTAAGACGATACTTCAGAACCAAGCAATTTCATTACATTTGCTTGTGAGGAACTTCACCTTTATTGCCATCACATGACATTTTGATTTGCAAATCACACTAAAACGTCCACAGATACATATTCACACCTACACTGCTATAAGAAAGTACGAGGGTGAGTCAAATGAAAACCTTAAATTTGTGATAACAAATCGAAATTTCGCGCCGTTATCCTGTAAGTTGGTAAGCGTGCTACAAACAGCGTGCAGAACGGCCTGTAGGTGGCAGCATAGTGCAGATGCACACATGCCCGTCGCAATATCAGTATAAAGATGGCCGCCCCACTTGCGGCTTGCACCAGGGAAAAACAGCGTTCTGTTATTCAGTTTTTGCGTAGTGAAGGAGTGAAATCTATTGAAATTCATCGACGATTGACGGTTCAGCACGGTGATGCATGTTTGTCACAGCAGCAAGTCTACAAATGTAGTAGGAAGTTCGCAAATGGTGTGACTTCAGTGGAAGATGCTCCTCGTCCAGGTCAAGCACAACGAGTTGTGACTCCACAGAACGTTGCAGCAGTTGAAGCCATAGTGAAGGAAAACCGCCGAGTGACAGTGCAGCGTGTTTACGGACTAGTCAAGGGTCAGCACACCACATTGTGTATGATGTGCTCCTGTTTCACAAAGTGTCTGCAAGATGGGTACCATGGCAGCTGACTCCTGAAATGAGAGAACGACGTGTTGATGCTTGAGAAGAACTTCTTCGGCGCTTTGAACGAGAAGGTGATGGCTTCCTTCCAAGAATCGTTACTGGGGACGAAACCTGGGTTCACTTCCACCAACCGGATACGAAGAGAGCGAGCAAGGAATGGCGCCATTCCTCATCACCAAAACCAAAGAAGTTTCGAACAGAACCATCAGCAGGGAAGGTTATGCTGACTCTGTTTTGGGGCGAAAAAGGTGTCATTTTGGAGCATTACATGCCTAGAGGGACCACTGTCTCCAGTGCATCATACACAAATCTCCTAAAAAATCATCTGCGGCCTATAATCAAATCAAAGTGACGTTGATTGCTGTCAGCAGGTGTCCTTTTGCAACATGACAATGCAAGGCCCCACATTGCCCATACAACAGTTGAAACAATCACTGACCTGCATTTTGAGTGTCATCCTCATCCACCATACTCACCAGGCCTTGCCCCAAGTGATTTCCATACGCTTGGACCACTCAGAGACGCAATGGGAGGAAAAAAGTTACGTTCTGATGAGTTACTCCACGCGGTGCATGAGTGGTTGCGCTGACTACCAAAAGAATTTTGTTCTAAAGGAATTTATGCACTTTGTAACCTCTGGAGGACTTGCATTGAGCGTGGGGGAGATCATGTTGAAAATTGATAGAGCTTTGTGCCAATTCTGCACAATAAATATTTTAAAATATATTTAAGGTTTTCATTTGACTCACCCTCGTAACATCGACATCTTAGTGACTAATTCGGTCGTCCTGTGAATAAAACTGCATTGTAGCAAAATATGACAACAGTGCAGCATGTGGGAGAAAGATTCTCACAGTTCAGTTTGTATCTCACGGGCAGCCACTTGGAAAGAGAACGAATCTTACTGGCTACTGGCAGTTAATAATGGGGGATGCGCCACCTTCCAACATGACGTGAACTATATTTGCTCTGATCTTACTCTAAAGTAGCCAGGTGCTGCAGAGGACTTTAACTGAATATGATCTTCGTAATTATTTGTCCACCCTAAGCTTAGTAGTTATTGATCTGAAAATTCAGTGCATAGCGAATCAAGATCGTCTAATTGTACTACTCCTGATACAATGTTGAAGTGTCTACTATTCTAAAACCAAACGAGAAAAGAGCATCTATCCCAAAAACTTTTTGTGCCTGAGGTGAAGAAACAACTACTGTGTATTGATGGTGTAAAACTATGTGGTACTTGCTGTAGGACTGTAACCTTTATGATGACGAATGATGCAGCAGAGAACCAGTCTGGGCATAGGTTTTCTTGCCTGTAGCACGTGGGCTGGTGGTTTGCTGGCACAGTACAGTAGCTCAGCGATTTTGGTCATGTGGCTGACTGGCTTCTGTAATTAAAAATTGAGTGAAGTATTGAATGATCGACTTATGCGGTGTCCTTTGACGCTCACCCAGACCAAATGGTAAGAACACTGACGAACAAAATGAAGGGAAAAGAATATGGTTAGCATGACTGCCTCTAAATTGTAGATTCCCGGGACGGAAACTTATTCATTTGAAGATTTTCTTTACTTTGGGGCAGGATGTTTCTGTTGTAGCCAAAGTGATGTCAAATAGAAAGAATTGCACGAGGCAGATGAACAATCCCAGACAGGATCTCCCAGCCAATATGATCATCATCATCATCGTAGGTTTCCTCATAAATGATAGAAACTGGCAAGCCAGTATCAAAAATAATATTTATTTACTGGTTGTTGATCATTAGTGGGATAGAAAACTTATACAGTTGTGCTGTAAAAGGGTTCAGCTGTTGCTGTAGCATATTTATGGTAGACCAGTGTTGTTGATACAATGCAATGAATGCTTGGATAACGCCTCCCCCTCACCTGCTGGACACCATCAAAGAAAATAATAAAGTCTTCAGAAAGTGGCAACTCATCTGCAATCTGGACACTAAGAAACTGCTTAGCAGGGTGTGGACCGAAATTAAAGCTGCTGTGGAAGAACACAGAATCAGTCGTGGACAGTATTGCTAACCTGTCATTTAAACATGGGACAGCATGGAAAGCGACGTAACTGTTAACTAAAACGTCATGCAAAGTCCCACCACTTCTCTCTGTCAACAACAATATCTGTGAACACGACGCGAAAGCGCACGCCCTGGTCCACACTTCGCCAGTAATTTTAAATTGCACGTTTGCTTACTCGAGTGCGGTGTGCATGTACGTCTTTAAACTACCTGGGCACTCTGTACAATGCATCTTGCTGTTAATATGGAGAGGATGGACGGTTAGGAACTACGTGAAGACTGAGAGTCGAATAAATGCCGCTACTGATTTGTTGCTTGGATTTTCTCCCTAAATGGATGTCAGGCTTTGAATCCCAAGACTCTCGACGAAGGTGAAGAGTTCTGATCACACTTACTGCACTGTGAATGTGAATGCCAGTGCATGGAAGATAGATCTTCTTATTTCTTTCTTTACGCTGTCCACTTGCCGTGGCAGGGCCATCAGTACCGATTGACCACCATGTCACTCTCTACCAATGGCGTCATGGGATGTAGTAAAGGTCTGTGATCAGTACATGGCTTTCCCAGTCATTGTCAGTTTGTGTGACCTTGCAAGATGGCAGGCTCTCTGGCCTCTTCATACGCTTATTCAGAGCCATCAAACCAGCCTATCTCATATTTCCAAAATCTGAATTTTCGTACATGTAAATTAATGTCATTTCGCTACTGTATTACACTCTCATATAAAGCAGGTAATTAGATGCTATGGTGTGCATGATCGAGAGTAGGATGCATGCATATCACAGTTCTGTTCATTTCCTGTAGGAGACGAGTGGGAACTTCTGGGGTGTGATGAGGCCAACCGCTCACATAGCAGGAGGTGGGATGACATCCAGCCACTGGAAATTGCAGTCAGAATCCTAACCCATAGCTAGCGCCTTTCTCTTTTGATGTCAGGTCTCAGGCGCCAGAGTAACGGCCAATCGCTGTTTTTTACGATGGCTAGGGGCTGTTTTCTCGCAAAAACCTCTTGTTTTGGGCATGAGCGCGCCAGCTCGTCGCCATGCTTTTGCTATTGTTTGGGATGTTTCGGAGCTCCACAGGATAGCCAACAAAATGAAGCTACACGCTTCGACCATAAATATCTATGGTCGAAGGCTACACGTCGCAGCCTGGTATCATGTTCATTTGGCACCTATCGTCAGAGAGACCTGGTGGAGGGTGTGATAGGCTGCTCGGCTGTTATGGCAGCACACATGTTCAGTCACTGTTGGGAAATGGCAGGAATGAATTGTATTGGCACCTACGTTGACAGAGTACGGTAATGGGAGTAGTAGTGATTTTTTGTGTATATATGGATGTGTAGAATTATAGTAGTATCAGTTTGGTATATTTTACATGTGTGTGTGTGTGTGTGTGTGTGTGTGTGTGTGTGTGTGTGTGTGTATACACACGAGTCACTGAGCAGTAGGTGTGACTACACTTGTGCTGTTAATAACACATCGTAAGATCACTTGACACTATACACAACATGTTCACTACAACTTCATTCCATGGGCAAGTAATTTTGTCTTTCTTATATAATTTTCTATATTCAAGTGCCTGATAAATTAATCGCTTTGGAGAGTCTGTAAAGACGTAAGATAAATTACATAGTGCCTTAATCGTTTACTTTTAGAAATACTAATATCTCAGGGTTGCAATGAAATGTCTTTTAGCATGAATAACAACTTATCCTTTCTTAGGTTTGGGTGGAGAAACACCTTAACTGTGAAAAATCTTGTCAGTTGAACAAAATACAGCTGTGAAGCGGCACAAGAACCTGTTTTGATGTCGATACTACTTTGGAAAATGAATGAAATTAACATGACTTTAGTCAGTTTATTCAAGAAATTAATTGTAAACCGTCTCATTTTGGCCTTACGCTATGTAATGTTGGAGTACGGTAACTAAAAAAAAGTCTATCGTTTTGCAAATAGCTGCCAACAATACTAATTGCAAACTCTGAAAAATGCACAGTTATTTTTTCAGTCATGGAGGGATGCTAATGCTACTAAAATAAGTGGTCTGGTTACCAGTAACAGCATTACGCACATCAAAAAAAGTTGTGCATCACCTCGGTTCCCGAGAGTTCCGGAACCTGTACAGAAAATTGGAACAGAGATTAACACAAACATCATTTCCGCCCGTTTTATTGCTCATGAAAATCACACATTGCATGTTGTAAGACCATAAGGTAAGGCCTTCAAAGGTGGTGGTCCAGATTACTGTACATGCCGGTACCTCTAGCACCAAGTAGCATGTCCTCTTGCATTGATGCATCCCTGTATTTGTCGTGGCATACTATTCGCAAGTTCATCAAGGCACTGTTGGTCCAGATTGTCCCAGATCCCTCAGAGTGGTTGGTGGGTCACGTCATTCATAAACAGCCCTTTTCATTCTCTCCCAGGCATGTTCGATAGGGTTCATGTCTGAAGAACATGCTGGTCACTCTACTCGAACGATGTCATTATTATGAAGGAAGTCATTAACAAGATGTGCACGATGCGGGACGCGAATTGGTGCCTCACCAATACGCTGTCAATATGGTTGCACTATCAGTTGCAGGATAGCATTTACATATTGTACAGCTCTTACGGCACCTTACACTTCCACCAGAAGCGTATGTCTGCCACACATGATGCCACCCCAAAACAGCAGGGAACCTCTACCTTGCTGCACTCGCTTAACAGTGGGTCTAAGGCGTTCAGCCTGACCAAGTTGTCTCCACGGACGTGTCCGATGGTTGTCTGCTTGAAGGCATATGCGACACTCATCGCTGAAGAGAATGTGATGCCAATCCTGAGAGGTCCATTCAGCATGTTGTTGGGCCCATCTGTAACGCACTGTATGATGTCTTGATTGCGAAGATGGACCTCGCCATAGACGTCGGGAGGGAAGTTGCGCATCATGCAGCCTATTGCACACAGTTTGAGTCGTAACATGACGTCCTGTGGCTGCACGAAAAGCATTATTCAACATGGTGGCGCTGCTGTCAGGGTTCCTTCGAGCCATAATCCGTAGGTAGCGATCATCCACTGCAGTAGTATCCATTGGGCGACCTGAGCGAGGCATGTCATCGACAGTTCCTGTCTCTCTGTATCTCCTCCATGACCGAACAACATCAATTTGGTACACTCTGAGACGCCTGGACACTTCCCTTGTTGAGAGCCCTTCCTTAACAATGCGAACCACGGTATTGACCATCTAGACAAGGCTACACTCCAGGCAACACGAGTCGTGTACCTCCTTCCTGGTGAAATGGCTGTCGGACCCTCTCCATCTAATAGGCGCTGCTCGTGCATGGTTGTTTACACCTTTGGGCGGATTTAGTGACATCTGACTGAGTCTGTGATACAATATCCACAGTCAACGTCTATCTTCAGGAGTTCTGGGAACCGGGGTGATGCAAAACTTTTTTTGATGTGTGTATTTACCAGAAATACGTTACAAGATGCAAAAGGGTCCATCCACTTCTTTTTTGTAGGAAGGTTCAAACTGGAATTAAACGGTTATAAAAAATCTATTGATACGTTTCCATTGTTCCCAGTACCTTTACTGCAAAACATAGATTCATTATCATGAAATATCGATACTGATTTTCAAATGTTCAAATGGCTCTAAGCACTATGTCATAATTACTCTACCACGCAAACATTTGGGGTTACACTCGTCTGGTATGAGACGTTCTTGGGGAGAGGAGGGGGGAGGGGAGGCACTGGGGGCCGTGCCGCACAATAAACCTGGGTTCTGTGTGGTGGGGCGGCGGTGGTGGGGGGGGGGGGGCTATTGTGGGGCTGTGAACGAAGCCACTCTGTCGTTTCTAGGTCCCTGGTTTAATACACAATACACACTTACAATGAGTCTAAAACGTAATCAGCTTTCGAGGCTGCATTTCAATTACTTACCTTGCTGATTGTAGGTGTGTAAGTCCCCCATCTAAAATATCATCTGGGTCCAGTTTTGCGTAACGCAATTTATGTCAAGCAAACCAAAAAATAACGTAGGCAAAACGAACACATTATTTATTAAAATATATTTATTACATCACAACACAGAAGAGTCTAATCAAAATGTTGACATAAAACTGACACTAAATACACTCCTGGAAATTGAAATAAGAACACCATGAATTCATTGTCTCAGGAAGGGGTAACTTTATTGACACATTCCTGGGGTCAGATACATCACATGATCACACTGACAGAACCACAGGCACATAGACACAGGCAACAGAGCATGCATAATGTCGGCACTAGTACAGTGTATATCCACCTTTCGCAGCAATGCAGGCTGCTATTCTCCCATGGAGACGATCGTAGAGATGCTGGATGTAGTCCTGTGGAACGGCTTGCCATGCCATTTCCACCTGGCGCCTCAGTTGGACCAGCGTTCGGGCTGGACGTGAAGACCGCGTCAGACGACGCTTCATCCAGTCCCAAACATGCTCAATGGGGGACAGATCCGGAGATCTTGCTGGCCAGGGTAGTTGACTTACACCTTCTAAAGCACGTTGGGTGGCACGGGATACATGCGGACGTGCATTGTCCTGTTGGAACAGCAAGTTCAATTGCCGGTCTAGGAATGGTAGAACGATGGGTTCGATGACGGTTTAGATGTACCGTGCACTATTCAGTGTCCCCTCGACGATCACCAGAGGTGTACGGCCAGTGTAGGAGATCGCTCCCCGCACCATGATGCCGGGTGTTGGCCCTGTGTGCCTCGGTCGTATGCAGTCCTGATTGTGGCGCTCACCTGCACGGCGCCAAACACGCATACGACGATCATTGGCACCAAGGCAGAAGCGACTCTCATCGCTGAAGACGACACGTCTCCATTCGTCCCTCCATTCACGCCTGTCGCGACACCACTGGAGGTGGGCTGCACGATGTTGGGGCGTGAGCGGAAGACGGCCTAACAGTGTGCGGGACCGTAGCCCAGCTTCATGGAGACGGTTGCGAATGGTTCTCGCCGATACCCCAGGAGCAACAGTGTCCCTGATTTGCTGGGAAGTGGCGGTGGGGTCCCCTACGGCACTGCGTAGGATCCTACGGTCTTGGCGTGCATCCGTGCTTTGCTACGGTCCGGTCCCAGGTCGACGGGCACGTGTACCTTCCGCCGACCACTGGCGACAACATCGATGTACTGTGGAGACCTCACGCCCCACGTGTTGAGCAATTCGACGGTACGTCCACCCGGCCTCCCGCATGCCCACTATACGCCCTTGCTCAAAGTCCGTCAACTGCACATACGGTTCACGTCCACGCTGTCGCGGCATGCTACCAGTGTTAAAGACTGCGATGGAGCTCCGTATGCCACGGCAAACTGGTTGACACTGACGGCGGCGGTGCACAAATGCTGCGCAGCTAGCGCCATTCGACGGCCAACACCGCGGTTCCTGGTGTGTCCGCTGTGCCGTGCGTGTGATCATTGCTTGTACAGCCCTCTCGCAGTGTCCGGAGCAAGTATGGTGGGTCTGACACACCGGTGTCAATGTGTTCTTTTTTCCATTTCCAGGAGTGTATGAAGTAATACTAACTCAGCTGCTGCTGTTTCTGCTTACATGGATTACAACAAGTTAGATCATGCATTGTTCAGACTGAATGAAATCGAATTTACTGTTAACGTTTGAATGCTTTCACAAAACTGATTAAGGACTTTTAGCTTTACAGTTCATTACAATGTTTCTGATACAGCTGGTATACCGACATATTACAGTTCTCATATCAAAATTACGTAAAATGTGCATCAGTAACAATATCTTAATTATTTCTATTAACTACTTAAAAAACACGTTATGACTTTTATACGTAACGTAAATCCTATGTCTTTATAGATTATTGTATCGTAAATACTCTCACTCCCCCACGTATGAATTCCACACATACAATGAAAATGCGTTTTTATTTACATTATTTTTGACACATTTTTAGTTTGCAGAGCAGTATCTCCATAAATTAATCATAATTCACTGATCACAATTCATCTCAAGTCATCTTACTGTCAGCAACACGGAAATCCATCAATGCTATAGTTGGACCTTTCGCATCTATTTAACTTCATATAAACATTGCATGGTAGCATGACATTCTCTGGTATATTCGGAATCGTACTTGTCATTATATGTTGTCTCATTCTGCTACACCAGACTTCATCATCTGACTGAAACGGCGCTAATGGTGGTGGTGAATGCTGTTCTGGCGTGACGGGTTGCTGTGGTATATCTTGCTAGTGTTCCATAGTTGCTCCTTGCTGCCTTTGTTGTTGTTCCAGAATTTGGTTTCGTAGTTGTTCTTCTTGCACCTTCTGTTGCTTTTGATGATATTCTGGCGGTTTCTGCAGCTCCATTTGATGTTGCAATTGTTCCTGCTACAGTTACATAAATTCTGGATCCATGATCGCTGCAGTTCGTCTGTTCTTGTAGTACAAATACCAAATTCGAGTACTCACCAACAATATTACAACTGCTAAAGTATCACAAGCACTCTTTGTTACACAGTAAGGATGGATACACAATTATCACTTGGTAGTTCATAAAACCAGTCCACCCTTTGTCATTGTAAAGTTGTAGTCACACGCCCAGAGAAGATTCCTGTGGTCACACGAGTCCATCAGCGCCCGTGTATTTGAAGTTCAAAGAGTTGTCCAAATGAGACCCAATAAGCAGTATCCTTATGTATGCACACTGTCAGCAAAGGAGATACTAGAGAAAAAATACAGTAGGAAATGAGCTCATGTTGGCAAAATGGTCGGACAGCTTTATTCCCAACATGATGTCAGCAGACAGGTCCACGTAACTGCTCACAGGCACCTTTGACGGCCAGAGGCGAAATCTTTTGCACCTTATATCACAGACTATCAACCTCACTACCTGAGGACACGGATGTAGCACTTCAACTTTCAAATTCACTGAACTCTTCACTCCTTACACTCATTTTAGCTTCGTTCAGTCATTTATGTCTAAAAGATTATTTCTAGGTACAAACCTACGGCGAAACACTTTTTTTCGTTTTCAGTGCAGCTTCTTAATGCAGCTGTTGAATCTCAGAGGGTTTCTCCAACCTCTCACGACTTTGCTCGGTGCACAGTTGTGTAGGGCATACTGTACAACTCTCTTAAACTTAGTTCATTTAATCTACACTCCTGGAAATGGAAAAAAAGAACACATTGACACCGGTGTGTCAGACCCACCATACTTGCTCCGGACACTGCGAGAGGGCTGTACAAGCAATGATCACACGCACGGCACAGCGGACACACCAGGAACCGCGGTGTTGGCCGTCGAATGGCGCTAGCTGCGCAGCATTTGTGCACCGCCGCCGTCAGTGTCAGCCAGTTTGCCGTGGCATACGGAGCTCCATCGCAGTCTTTAACACTGGTAGCATGCCACGACAGCGTGGACGTGAACCGTATGTGCAGTTGACGGACTTTGAGCGAGGGCGTATAGTGGGCATGCGGGAGGCCGGGTGGACGTACCGCCGAATTGCTCAACACGTGGGGCGTGAGGTCTCCACAGTACATCGATGTTGTCGCCAGTGGTCGGCGGAAGGTGCACGTGCCCGTCGACCTGGGACCGGACCGCAGCGACACACGGATGCACGCCAAGACCGTAGGATCATACGCAGAGCCGTAGGGGACCGCACCGCCACTTCCCAGCAAATTAGGGACACTGTTGCTCCTGGGGTATCGCCGAGGACCATTCGCAACCGTCTCCATGAAGCTGGGCTACGGTCCCGCACACCGTTAGGCCGCCTTCCGCTCACGCCCCAACATCGTGCAGCCCGCCACCAGTGGTGTCGCGACGGGCGTGAATGGAGGGACGAATGGAGACATGTCGTCTTCAGCGATGAGAGTCGCTTCTGCCTTGGTGCCAATGATGGTCGTATGCATGTTTGGCGCCGTGCAGGTGAGCGCCACAATCAGGACTGCATACGACCGAGGCACACAGGGCCAACACCCGGCATCATGGTGTGGGGAGCGATCTCCTACACTGGCCGTACACCTCTGGTGATCGTCGAGGGGACACTGAATAGTGCACGGTACATCCAAACCGTCATCGAACCCATCGTTCTACCATTCCTAGACCGGCAAGGGAACTTGCTGTTCCAACAGGACAATGCACGTCCGCATGTATCCCATGCCACCCAACGTGCTCTAGAAGGTGTAAGTCAACTACCCTGGCCAGCAAGATCTCCGGATCTGTCCCCCATTGAACATGTTTGGGACTGGATGAAGCGTCGTCTCACGCGGTCTGCACGTGCAGCACGAACGCTGGTCCAACTGAGGCGCCAGGTTTAAATGGCATGGCAAGCCGTTCCACAGGACTACATCCAGCATCTCTACGATCGTCTCCATGGGAGAATAGCAGCCTGCATTGCTGCGAAAGGTGGATATACACTGTACTAGTGCCGACATTATGCATGCTCTGTTGCCTGTGTCTATGTGCCTGTGGTTCTGTCAGTGTGATCATGTGATGTATCTGACCCCAGGAATGTGTCAATAAAGTTTCCCCTTCCTGGGACAATGAATTCACGGTGTTCTTATTTCAATTTCCAGGAGTGTATGTTTCTGTTTTCATAGATGAATGTTTGATGTTGGCCACCAAGTACACTAAAACTGCACTTACTAAGCAGAAATATACGCCAATTTTTGTTACATTCCTACCAACACATATAGCTGATGATGCTATATCAATCTTGTGATCACTGTTCACTGCTCTACATTAACTGAGTCGAAAAGTTTGGGAATGCTTGTAAGTAGGGGGCATAAAACGTTACCCTCACAAGAGAGTTCTCTGTTTAACTCTGAGATTAAGCACTTTGAACATAATCATTCAAATCCTTCTCCCTGTCACCCACCCTAATTACTTGAGTCTCACAGTCGATAGCAAAATTCAGATCTCCCCCTTATACAATAACACGGTTAGAAACTACATGCACATCCTCCGCCAAGTTTTCACTGAAATGTTTCACCTATATTGGTTCCTGGCGCTGAGGGTCTATAAAAGTACCCAATTACCATGTTTGATCCATCTTTGGCACTAATCTTCACCCGAACTATTTTGCAATTGGAATATGTCTTAACCTCACCAGATATCATTAGTCTATTTACAGCTATAAACACTCATCCACCACTGGCATTGAGAGTATCTTTGCGATTTAGATTTCAGTCAAAATTTAAAATCACTTGTGGTTCCTTGTACTATGTGGAAGATTTTATCACTTATAAGCAGTTCAAGTTCTAGGGTCTTTCCATGTATTCTCCTAGATATAACTAATATTATATTAATATTTTCCTTCTCACGTTATTTGAGAAACCTGCTGTGTCCTGTGTAGAGAGGGGGCGAAAAAAGGGTAGGGGTCCATTAATCATTGGCAGTTCCCAAATGTTTGTTGATTAAAAGTGCCCCTTACAGAAACGGCAGCAAGGGACAGAAAGGAAACACCGGGTACACTCAGTGTGTATGCCTGGAGGCCTTATTCAGCATGCTGAAGAGGCGATGCAGCAGCTATTGGGGGAAAAAGTGCAGATTGTGATGTGTGTTGGGACAAACAAAACCTTTTGTCTGGGCTTCAATGTCACACTTGGATCATTCCAGTGAGTGGCAGGTTTAGAAGACCAGTCTTGTGCACAGAGTTTCAATGAAGTTGACAATTTCCAACACAGTCTACAGAAATGGACACAGATCTCTGGCTGCGAGTCGCGTGGAAGAACTGAACGAGAAACTTTGAAGGTTCCATGACACACTAGACAGTATCTTTCTGGACTTTCATCACATGGTTGAGAATTGTTGCACAGCAGAATAGTAAGTGCAGAAAAGTTTTTTTGTTACAGACCGATGGAGACGGCTAAGTGGGACGCATCTGCCGACTATGCAGTGGGATTGTAATTGAATGTCAACATGAGGGACCCGAAATACAAACAACTGTGAGCTCATTTCATCAGAGTGTGCGAGAGGCAAGCCAAGAATAACTGATTCATCACTTTGATAACAGTGTGGAATAGACAGAATGTATTACTGTAATGAGGCTAAATGTAGTAATTTCACTCTGAAACCTGAACTTAAACTCTAGAGCAGCCGAGAGCACTGACAACCTTAGAAAAAGAGCGCACATTCGGTCACCAGTATGGGCAGAGGGTAGGGAACCACATCATTGTCTGCTGTAGAACATCTGCCCTCCTCAAGCTCATTCTCAAAGTTAGGCCATTCCATCTGCATTACAGATAACGATGGAAGATCAGCTCTTATTAAGTTGCAGGACACTATGGTGAATTCAACAAGTGCCTACAAGCTGCTGCCAACTTGGAGTCCACTGCTGCAAATCCACAGCCATCTGGCCATGGATGTGTAACTGGGTAACCTCTTTTGATGCTAGTCAATTGTCAGTATGAGCATTACTGCAAAGGGCATTTGATTCTAAAGCATCCTATGTCTGGGTGAAAAACACTAAATAAATTAATTTTTCTCTCTTAGCAACATATGGGCAGGGTGGGTTCTTCCTTGGCTCGGGTATGAGGTAGAATGGAACAGCATTTTTACATAAGATAACTTTTATTGTAAGTTTTGTACAATGGTTTCCTTACTGGATTGTTCTGGCTGGGAGAGCGGCAGCTGTGTCGTTTGCGATGCCTTCTGCTGCGTGGGTGGCAGCGTCTGATTACGCCTGGCGGTGTATATCTCGTGTCGCTCTTTCGCCCAGTTGACTGGAGACACGCATCGTGAGGTGGCCCATTTAATTACTGAGAACGAAGTCGTGAATCGGATGGTGATACCTTGGATGTGGCGTCCCAGTGTTTCTCTTCTCTTAGCGGCCGCGTGTGTCAGTGTTGTGCATCGGCCAGCGGAGCGACGGGGCGGGGGAAGGCCAGTGTCTCGGACTCGAACAACGGACTCCAGCTTGCCAGTCTTCGGCTGTCAGATCTTCATCACCAGCTCACAGCTGACTGTTGATGTGAGGCCGTCTCCTTACCGTCCTCACGAGTCACCTGCGTACGTAAAAACCAGTCTTCAAATACCTTCTAACTTCAGTGGTCTGGCGGCGAGGCTGAAGCTTGCTATTCCATTACAGCGGCGGACTTGGTGCTTCTGTGTACGATGTAGTCTCTTCCTGCATGACGGTCTTCAGCACTGTCTGAGCTGTACTGGAACTGAACTAGAACCGAGACTGAACTGAAAAACTACTGTCGGCCCCACTGTGTCTTGCGTATTTATTTACTTCAGCTCACTGGAGGTGAACGACTTCACGGTCATTGCCTCTTCTGTCATGTTGAAAAGCTTCTCGAAGAATCTTCTTAACGTTGGTCATTGGCTCTTGGAATGTAGGCGAGGGCCTTTGATCACATGTGACAATTGCAAAACTTGTGAGCCAGTCGGGTGATGCCCTAAAGGCTGAATCGACAGCTTCCGCTTATGTGGGGAGGGCGATGGCTTCTCCTGAACGTGCTGACTTGCAAGCGCCGGTCGTTGCCACTGCTGATCTGCCTGCTGTTTGTCAGTGTGTAATTCTTCTAAACTATACTAAGTTTTTCATTTATTTTCTGATTCCTATTTCACTTCACATTGATTTCACTAATTTATTTACCTATCTTAAGTACCACTCAACAGATGGAACTTCTGACCTGCAAGCCACAGTCCAGCTGGTCACAACATAACTGACTGAGGATGGAGGCCGAGCCAATTATCCACGGCGGAAGAATCGATCTGCCAATCTGCAAGCTGTTCAACTTAGGCACTGGGCACCAGCGTCACCGCTGTTTGGGCAGCGCAAGTATCACCCTGTTGGCTGTGTAATTGTAATGGGACCGCCAATCAGGCTGTCCTTCATGCTGCTGCCGGGTCTTCCGCCTACTCGCCATCTCGACGACCAACGACAGGAGCAGGAAGACTTGAGGGGCTGCCCCTGAGTGCAGCTGGCATCCAGAGCCACGCCAGGCTGCGGGGGCGCACAGCTTCTGCGTCCTCCTGGGATGGGCCCACAGGTATTGCTGGACTTGTGTTCAGCAAGTTCCTCGCTGGGCACTGGTGTGTCATCTCGTGCCATCATGCAGTGCGAACTCAGTATGGCTGCTGCTAGGCAGTGTTGAGAAGATGACAGAGTAATTGCAAAACTTTCACAAATAAATGACTGTTAATTGAATGGCGTTGAGTGCTATACAGGATCATTCACCCTTTCTTTCCACTCGATCTCCTACCGGCCCGCATTGTACCACTGGCATCAGGAGTGCTTCTGGCGCACTGCATTCACATCTGACACACTTTGTGGTGCTGGGTGAACTTGCAGTCCTACATGTTGAGCACCTCAGAAACTGATGTCGGCTGTCTCTGCCGTCAACAAGCCACACCTGTACATCAAAAGCCATCAGTGCTGCAGTGATAATTTGGAAATGGCATTGAAATAGGCCACAACAGCCTGCAGACCTATCATAGTTCTGGTGTAGCTGTAGGAAAGAATGTTTATGGCTGGCTAAGAACTGGTTTTGTGATTTATCAGGGCATGAATTACTGTGTTAATAAGTCGGCCGTTGTGGCCGAGCGGTTCTAGGCGCTTCAGTTTGGAACCGCGAGATCGCTACGGTCGCAGGCTCGAATCCTGCCTCGGGCATGGATGTGCGTGATGTCCTTAGTTTAGTTACGTTTAAATAGTTCTAAGTTCTAGGGCAGGGGTCTCCAAACTACGGCGTGCGGGCCGAAGCCGCTTTAGCTGGCCGGTCATCCCAGGTATCCGGCCCGCCGAATATTTGAGGTGGTACCTATACTAGCAGCAATTGAGTTTCGAGGCCTATCGCGACGAATACACCGCGACATTGTCGGAGCTCTATCTTTACAAAGCAGAAGGTCGTGGTTAAACTTGTGGCTATCCACACTAAACAGACAGACCATTCTCCGTGCGACAGAAAAAAAAAGAACGGTTAACAGACTAGTTTGGCGAAAACATGTTAAGTAAAAAAATTCTTTGCATTTTATTCTACACACGAGTCTGGTGCAAGTCTTTCAAATGGACGCCATTTCGGCAACTAGCCTTAGTAATCAATCATTATGGAAGATGCTTCTTAAGCGAGGTTTCAATTTCTTTTGATTACGTTGTAAAATACACACAGAATGTGCAGTGACATAATTTTTTGTCGGTGAAATTCGCCAGAATAAAATACACCACAATTTCGGTCAGGTACATCCACCAATCAAAATTATGTAATTAAATAAAAATCGTACTTCGTTTCAGTGCTAGCTGTTCACACAACCTTAGATTTTTGCGATTTCATCTTTCATTTAGCCTTACATTACGGTGATCATGGAGTGCTATAGTTCAATTCTTTTATCTTGGCGGCTCGGTCATGCCCGCCCAGACAGGGGAGACTGTTGCGTTGCCGGTTGTACGCGCCAAGAGAAGCAGCGCCATAGTATAGTTCGCAAACTTACGTTTAGGGGGGAGCGCGCAGTTTATGAAGTAAAGCCACCACGGCCGCATTAACCCTTTTGCTGCTACAGAGACGCGCTCCCCGCATTCCGCGATGTTCGCGATTTTGTCATCATTGCACTGTTCGCCATGTGCAGACACATGGTGTTTCGACTGCTTTGACACATTTTATCATTCGATTTCACAAAAACTATGTGGCCCAAAAATTTTATTTTTACACATCTTCTTGACTGATGCCTGCCCCCCCCCCCCCATAAATGACTTATTTTTGTTTCGATGTTCAACGCAGTTATTGTGCAGCATTAGATGTAGTTTACCATTGCACAAATTTTGAAGAGTTTGCAGATGTAAAAAAGTCCATAGCGTATACTTTCCGTATGGTCGATTTTAGTTGCCACTAGAAATTTCGAAAAATTACATTCAAACGAATAAAATTCATGAAGTAAGACACTTCAATATTGTTTTTAAAATAAAGAAAACATTGAGCACTGATCAAGGTTTGAACCCAGAATTTTCAATGAGCAGCCATACACTGTAACCATTACGCTAACACAGCTCGTCATTTATTACATCTCCCGGAGCACTTTAAAATATCACGCAAAATACAGACAAACACTGTTTGTATGATTATGAATTACTCACGTTTCGTCGAAGTACAATAGGAAATAAACAATTACGGCTGTTCTTTATTGCGAAAAAGCGGTTAGTGAGAATGATACAAACACCTTTCATTGCTATCGCCTTAATTAGCAGGCTTATTGCTTGTTTGGTTTAATTAATTAATAGAATATGAAGCAATTGATATAAAGTGTGCTATCAAGACATTGTTTTTATTCAATTCCTTTATTTATGACTGAACGTTTCTAAAACTGAAGACACTTGTCTGTGCTCTCTACTGCAGTCGAGCTCTGGCAACGTCGTTCTCTGTTCATTGGCTGACTGTGTTTTGTGACGTCAGATGCGCAGAACGAACCTAAACTCGGCCGCCGTCATAAATGACGCGCACTTTAGGGTGCTTTAATTCCACATTCGTGGAGGAGTCAATGTGGCCTGCAGACTAAAACGTTTGGAGACCCCTGTTCTAGGGGACTGATGACCTCAGATGTTAAGTCCCATAGTGCTCACAGCCATTTGAACCATTTTTTATTGTGTTAGTAAGTTGTGAAACTTCTAGACGATTTGACCATGAAGCACGACAGCTCAGTGAGTCTTGCTGGTCTATGATGTATAAGAAATATTAGTATATTTATTTTTGTTTTCTGATATTGCCTCAGTATAAAGGGTTTCCATTGGTCCTGAAGTGTAGTTCAGTACGGAGGTTACACAGTAGTCCAAAATGTGTTCAGTAACTTTGAGTGAAACCACTGAAGTTTTGAAAAATCAAGTAGCCATTTATTCCAGGATAAGACAAAACAGAGTCACGCTCATTAAGAAATGCAAAGGGAACTAGAGGCATAACGTGCAGCTCGTGTAAGACCATAGTGAACCTATTCCATCTATTGTTCCTATGGTAATTAATTTTTATGGGAAAACATCTGGGGATGTGTTGTCTTTTCTGACTGATGTTAAAAAAGTAGCTGGGTTATGGAATTGGATTGATGCAACATGTCTTTCTATGGCTAAGTTATGGTTATCAGGCGATGCTAAAATGTGTGTCACATACCATGAAACTATTGGAGAAGCACAAATGCTTAAGCATGTGGCTGTAGGACTAATCCAACATTGTCGTAAGCGAAACAGTGTTAAAATTTTCATATAAAGAAAAGCCCATGCGGCAATGCAGAAACATAATGACATCAGCAGAAGCATTCTCTGACAAGATTCATAAGCTGAAATCGCAGACTTATGAATTAATGCACGATGCAGAGGCAGTCTTCTTGTGGGGACCAGAGGTGTCGTGAAGGGTAAGGACAGAGAATCCTACTGATTTGTCCTCTACTATCAGAATTGCTACACAGTTAGAAGAAATAGATTTTGTGACTCAAAAACGGAGTGATGGATGTGGACAAATGGGCCACATGATGAGCCAATGTCGCCAGCCACAATGTTTTCAATGTGGTGAGGTTGGACATAAGGTGCCTGATTGCAGAAATAGTAAGCAGGAGGAGCGCAATAAGAAGAAACATTTGTTAAATGCAAATGACAGTGCCTTGACTGTAGGAGGTCATTCCCGACAAACACTACACAGAAATAATGAGTGCAGAGATGTATTGTTGCTTGATTGGCTTAGTAATAAGGAACATAAATTCTTGGTAGACAAGAATGCATACACGTAAGTTGTTAGTCTGACCTCTTAGGTAGAAGCAGACTTCTGGATAACAATAAGGTAAAATCATTGACAACACTGCTCACTTTTAGTATTGGGATTGAAAAGTTAAAGGAGCAGATGAAGGAGTTGCCGCATGTTGGTTAGTGTTATTGTGCAATTCTTTGGACTCGATTTTCTGAATAAACATGGTGCAATATCATTAACTGATCTTTCATGGGGTACAGTCAAACTTGGTGGGTTTTTGTTTGCATTAGGGGAGAAAACTGCTAGTGAAACAATGTTGCAAAGTGCACCTACCGTGAAGGTATTGCCAGCCAAATTGTGTATCCAGGTGAATGCAAATACTTTCTAACTATAGATTTGAAGAGTGGTTACCACCATCTTGGAGCAGTTCTGAAAGCCTGGCCAAAAACAGCTTTTGCCACGCCATGGGTACATTACCAATATCGTAGAATGCCATGTGGAGTAAGAAAAAGCCCCAGCTACATTTCAGAATTCTTAGATTGAGTTTTGTGGACTGAAACCTAAGAAATAGATGGTGTATCTTGACGACATAAATGTATTTGCAAAGAATATGGAAGAACATACGAAAATAATTGATAGAAGTCTTTGAACGACTACGGTTGGTTGGTTGAAGAGACCAAACGGCGAAGTCATCGATCTCATCGGGTTAGGTAAGGACGGGGATGGAAGTCGGCCGTGCCCTTTCAAAGGAACCATCCCGGCATTTGCCTGGGGCGATTTAGGGAAATCACCGAAAACCTCAATCAGGATGGCCGGACGCGGGATTGAACCGTCGTCCTCCCGAATGCGAGTCCAGTGGAACGACTACGAACAGCATGCTTAACACTCAGTGCCATGCCAATAGGTGCCTTTTTGCTCAAACGTAAGTAAACTACAGTATAACACCGCTTTTGTGTTCCCGGAATTAACGTTATCCCGCCGTTTACGACATTTTTTATCGGCCCCGACAAATATCCTATGCCCACAATGTTACTTTGCCCCTGATTTTGCGTCAACATATTTATAATTTTCCCGCGATTTACGCATTACGAAAAAATTTTTTGAGGAGAAAATCAAGTTGTTTACGTTTCTTGACACCAGGGCACTCTATTCAGCGGATTTGAACGGGTAAACGAGTAAAAGTTGTAACAATTCGTACCGTATCTCCCGCTGCTGCCAAGCTCTATTCGGCATGGTGACTGATGGGAGTAAAAAAGGTTCGTTCGAATGAAGATATCATAGCCAATCACAACCATTTCCAAACTGTCTCTACTGCGCAAATGCAGAACAGCGTCGGTTACGTATTGTATTCATGCTGAGCAAAACGTGTTTCGAGAATTTATTCTCGTTGTCAAGTGCAGTATTTACGTATGTATTTTTTGTAATGTTGCACAAACAAAGAATGCGAGTGATAGTTTGTGTGTGTACGTAACTGATGAGGCACAGTACTTGATAATCTCAATAAGACGAGTACAGTGCAAGAGACCCAGAATAACACATATTCAAACACCATACAAAATACTCATTTATGTATTTGAACTTGACAACGAGAAAAAAATTCTCCAAACGCATCATGCTAAGCATGAAAAAATACGTACCTAGTGCAGTATTTTATAACTTAAATAATGAATTACAGCTGCAGGCTTTCCAAAAAAACATTGATTATGAAGTTTGAAATTAAAAATTCCCAAATGCGTCGTTAAGCATGAAAAAATATGTAACTAGTGCAGTATTTCATTGTTTAAATAATGAATAACAGCTGCAGGCTTTCCAAAAAAACATTGATTATGAAGTTTGAAATTAAAAATTCCCAAATGCGTCGTTAAGCATGAAAAAATATGTAACTAGTGCAGTATTTCATTATTTAAATAATGAATAACAGCTGCAGGCTTTCCAAAAACATAGATTATGACGTTTAAAATTAAAAATTCTCTAAACGCGTCGTTAAGCATGAAAAAATACGTAGCTTGTGCAGTATTTCATAATTTAAATAATGAATGACAGCTGCACGCTTTTCAAAAACATCGATTATGACATTTGAAATTAAGTCAAACGTTTCCACTTCCCATACAGTTATCACTTCCAGTTACATCAGCGGTTTTTATTAAATAATAAACATTTATTAAATGATGAAGGCCCTGACAAGTCTTTTGATGGTTAAGTGCCACGGCGGTATCATATACGTAGCTTTCACAGCTTAAAACGTTATTTCCCACATTTTCCACCATTTTTTTGAAGTCCCTTGAAAAGTGTAAAAGCGGAGTTTCACTGTATCTAAGACATTTAAATACCCAGAAAGAAGTACAGACTGACCCACGTTCAATATCAGCAGTTTGTGATTTTGCACCATTACAAACCACAAATAAGTTACAATCGTTTTTTGGGCCTCTGTAATTACGACAGGAAATTTGTAAGGGATTTTTTGCGAATTGCCGAGCCCTTGAATCATCTACTGAGAAAAGGAGTGAATTTGGGTGGTCAGTACAGTGCCAAGATGCATGCTTTAGTGTCATCTTGTGTTGGTACTTCCCAACATTGAACAAGAACTCATCCTGTCCTCTGATGCAAGCAATGCGCAACTGCTTGTGTTTTGAGCCAAATCATGGATAATAAGGAACAACCAGTGGCTTATATATTGATAAATTGAATAAAGTAGAATTCAATTATCTGTTATTTATGGTGTTACCTACTTTCACTGTTTTTTGTATAGACAAACATTTAAGGTAGTGACCGATCTGGTTCCCTTAAGTGGCTATTGGGATTGATAGACCTTTCCAGTAGATAGGCACGGTGGGCATTGGAATTAAGTGAGTTTAATTAAGAGGCAGTGCATAAATCTGGGAAAGCAGATACTAATACAGATAAACTAACAATAAGCAGCAGAAAAATTGGAGTTCCACAAACACTTCAAACACTTGTCGGAATGGCAGAAAGCACAACAAACAGACTGTCAGGTTTGTAGGTCACATACATGTTTGTGACATGACAGTTTCCTGTGCAGAAGTATGGTGGATCATGGAGTATATAGAATGACAGAAAAGTGTGACTCAATACCACATCGACATGTATTATTAAAAGTATGATCATATGGAGTATCAAGCTAAATTTGAGACCAGACTAAGGACTTTTTAATAGGGAGGATGCAGTACGTTATCTTGGATGGAGGGTCATTGACAAAAGTAGAAGCAACTTCAATTCAGGTGAGCCCCAGGGAAGTGTGTAGTATACTTGCTGTGCATGTTGTATATTAATGACCTTGTGGACAATATTAATAGTAACCTCAAACTTTTTGCAGATGATGCAGTTATCTATAATGAAGTACTGTCTGAAAGTACCTGCATAAATATTCAGTTATATCTTGGTAAGATTTCAAAGTAGTGAAAAGGTTGTAAACTTGTGCACTTCACAAAATGAAAGAAAACGTAGTATCCTATAACATCAACGAGTCACAGTTGGAATCAGTCAACTTATGCAAATACCTACGTGTAACACTTTGTAGGGCTATGAAATGAAAAAATTACATAGCCTCTGTCATGTGTAAATCAGATGCCATACTTTGGTTTATTGGTGAATTCTGGGGAAATGAAACCAGTCTGCAAAGGCGATTGCTTACAAATCACTTGTTTGTCCCATCCTAGAATACTGCTCAAGTGTGTGGGACCTATACCAAATATAACTAATTGGGGATATTCAATGTACACAGAGAAAGCCAGCACAAATGGTCACAGGTTTGTTTGACCCATTGGAGAGGATCACAGAAATGCTGGAGAAACTGAAATGGCAGACTCTTGAAAATAAACTATCCCGAAAAAGCCTACCAACAAAGTATCAAGAATCAGCTTTAAATTTTGACTCTAGCAATGTACTACAGCCCCGTACGTATCATTCCCATAGGAATTGTGAGGACAAGGTTACACTGATTAGAGCACACAAGGAGGCAATCAAACAATCATTCTTCCCGTGCTCCATACGTGAATGCAACAGGAAAAAGTCCTAATAATTGGTACACTTGGACATAACCTCTGCCACGCACTTCACAAAAAACAGCTCTAAGCACTGTGGGACTTAACATCTGAGGTCATCAGTCCCCTAGACTTAGAACTACTTAAACCTAACATAAGCACATCACACACATCCATGCCAGAGGCAGGATTCGAACCTGCAACTGTAGCAGCAGCATGGTTCCAGACTGAAGCGCCTATAACCGCTCGTCCACAGCAACCGGCTAACACTTCACAGTGTTTGGCAGAGTATGGATGTGGATGTACACTGAAAGAGGCTACGCATTTTGACCCTTGCTCACCATAAGGTTGTATGCTGCCTGATGATGCTGACAACACGTGACACAACAGGAGAAATAAATGAGCAGAGCAGAGACTACTGGGGAGTCATTCTAGCTATTATAAGTGTGCAAATCCAGAAATCTCCCAACTTAAACAACTCTGACAAAAGCCAGATTGTTCTGGCCCAGCACCTAAGAGCAACCATCTTGGAAATGGCAAAGCTGATCAGCTGTTCACATGCTACTGTCATCAGCATCTGTGCAGAATGGTTGAAGAATCCTGAAACCACAAGTAGATGACAAGAAGTTGGACGTCCATATCTCATCATAGAACATAGGGATTGGAGACTTGCACACTCTCTAAGGCAGGATAGGTGGTTATCTGTGGCAGACCTGATGACAGTACAGCACTGGCGTAAATCTGATGTGAATGCTACTCTTGTAATTAATGGAGATGGTATTGTACCCTCTCCAAAATCCAAATGTAAAATTGATTGTGCCTCAGCACCTTACTTGGAGTTCATCACTTAAGATGGTGCTCATTCAAGCTATCCACCAGAAGGCCCTATGAACGTTGGCCCCTGCGCAAACTGGGCTATATTTGTGGACTCTGAGCCTTGTGTAAATTGAAACCTCCATCCCAGTTTATTACAGTTTCCTGTATCTTTCTTTTGATACAATACTTAATTATGCCATCCCACAAACTTGGCAATAGCATCATGATACTGGTCTCCTTGTATTTCACTTCACCGTTATATTTGATGCTTTGCTAGGCAACAGCAGATTCACTTGATTGTTTTAGTCAGCTGTATCACTAATGTTTCTTGCATCTCTCCTCTGCTGGTCAGGTAGTCTGCCCCATGTAAGACAGGTCACATTTGCACAGAATGCAGGACTGCACACATCTGGCTTTTGGACACCTTGATTGTCTTTAACATAAAAAAGACAAGTTTCTATTTTTGTTGAATGTAGTGAAATGCACTGAATGCCATGTTTCCATAGGAGTCTACTGATCTTTCCAGATACTGGGCTTGATAAGGCAGATATACCTTTCTTAGCTTCTTTTTCTCCATCTTAGCCCCAACTTCTTTCTCTGGTATTCTTGATTTTGACTGCAATACCTGTTCAGTTTGATGACCTGAGAACCCATTCTTACAAAACACTATTTATAGGTGGTGTAATCCTTTGGTGCGGCTCTCTTTGACTGAAAGGGTTAAATCTTTATGGACCAGAGGCTTTAGCATTGAATTTATTTGTGACAAGATGGCCAGTGAGCCATCCAGTTTTTTTCTTAACTAACATGTTGAGGAATGGTTGCTTGTCTGTTTTTTCAAGTCCCAGCGTGAATTTTATGTTAGGATGGACAGAGTTTAAATGTTCAGTTAATACTTCAAGATTTTTTATTTCTACTGGCCTTGTTTCAAAGTGTTCCACAAATTAGTTTGCTACGGCAGACAATAATGAATTACCTGTCACTATGCCATCAAGTTGATGTCATAACTTGCATAAAAAAGTAAGTGAAACAATCATCAAATTTTTCCATAATTAGTTGCAGGGATTGAGTAAGTGGGACTCTTGTTAAGTGAGATACTTTTTCAAAACTGATCAAAGTATTCACATCTCGAAGCTGCAGTTAACTGAGATGGTGTACAATATGAATGGAGCTGCAAATGTGCTGTCGGCACATCTCCACAAATTCACGTGAATGCGTTGGGACTGAGACAGGGAAAGAGAAGCCAAGAATCACTTATCTACCTTATGCTAGTCCAATCTCTGGAAAGATTGGTGGACTCTGGTATCTGGTGTATTTCACCCCTGTCAACATAGATAACAAGTCCTCTTTGCTATGTTACAGGCAATAAAGGTTCCCAAAACCTAATTTTTAGGGTACTGCATGCTGTGCCAATGAAACATATCTTGTATGGGCACACTATTGCAGCAAGAGGCGAGAAACATCAGCAACACACCTGACTGAAACAACAAAGCAAATCAGTTGTCACCCAGCAATGCGTCAAATATAATCATGAAATGAAACATAAGGAGACTACTTTCTTGTTGCAAATGTCAAGTTTCTGGGACAGCATAACTTACAATTGTTTCAAAATAATGATGTAGTAAAATCTAATAAAGTGCGATGGAGGTTTCCATTTAAACAGCCTGGGATACATTAAGGAAATATGTTTTTTTAGAGAATATCAGTAGAGGTTTTGAAAAACGAAAGAACATCAAAGGGAGTAGTGCACACTGGGAGTTTTTTGTAAATTTGTGGTAAGGTACCATGGGACCAAACTGCTGACGTTAGTCCCTAGTCTTACTCACTACTTAATCTAACTTAAACTAACTTCCACTAAAGACAACACACACACCAATGCCCGAGGAAGGACTCGAACCTCTGACAGGAGGAGCCGCATGAACTGTGAAAAGGCGCCTCAGACTACACGGCTACCCCGTGCAGCATTGGGAGTTAAACTCAACTATAAACAGTAACAATATTAAGAACAGGGTAGCTGAAACTCACCATACAGCAGAGATATTGAATCACAGATAGGCACAACAAAAAGACTGTCACACGATATCTTTTGGCCAACAAGACACACAAACACACACACACACACACACACACACACACACACACACACACACATTTCTGCAAATGCAACGCTCTTTCTCTCTCTCTCTCTCTCTCTCTCTCTCTCTCTCTCTCTCACACACACACACACACACACACACACACACACACTCGACCACAGTCTCTAGCAGCTGAAGCCAGACTACAAACAGCAGTGCATGATGGGAGAGCCAACCGGGTGGGGGTAGGGAAGAGGCTGGGAGGGATAGTAGGGTATGGGTGGGGAATGGTTTGTTACTGTTTTCTAATGAATCAATATACTCAATGTTTGTCCTCCTTTCCTGTGTTTCTTTTGTCGCCTGATAAATTGCACTGCACACTCTACTTATGGGCCACACTGTATCAACCATCTCTGCCATGCACAACAGACTGCTACAAGACCACACTGATTGTTGACGCAGGGTCTTATGTCCCACATGACTCCCACTGAATTCATTTATCCTATACCTTTAAATTGATCACTCGCCCTACGTCATTCTCCCGTATTTTCACGCACCTTTCCTGTGCCACACAATCTTGTATCTCACCCTACCGAACAGTTCCCACCCCTTCTCCTCTCTACTCCAGTTCGCACCCATCCATCCTCCATCACAGTGGGACCCACCTCCTCTTCCTCAAAATCACCCTCTCCAAACCTTCCAGGAATTTCTCACTTCCAGCCTTGCCTCTCAATCTTTCTTGAAAAACCTTAATCCTACTCCCATCACCACAGCTGAAGCCCAGGCTATCCGTGATCTGAAGGCTGACGGATCCATCATCATTCATCCTGCTGACAAGGGTTCCACGACCGTGGTACTTGATCGTCAGGAGTATGTGGCTGAGGGACTGTGTCAGCTTTCAGACAACACTACATACAAACTTAGCCAAAGTAATCCCATTCCTGATGTCCAGGCAGAGCTTCAAGGAATCTTCAGTGCCTTAGGCCCCCTACAAAACCTTTCACCTGACTCCATCAACCTCCTGACCCCACCGACACCCTGCACCCCTAACTTCTACCTACTTCCTAAAATTCACAAACCCAAACATTCTGGTCGCCCCATTGTAGCTGGTTACCAAGCACCCACAGAACGTATCTCTGTCTACGTAGATCAACACCATCAACCCATTACATGCAGTCTCCCATCCTTCATCAAAGACACCAACCACTTTCTTGAACGCCTGGAATCCTTACCCAATCTGTTACCCCCCAGAAACCATCCTTGTAACCATTGATGCCACTTCCTTACACACAAATATCCTGCACGTCTAGGGCCTCACTGCGATGGAGCACTTCCTTTCACGCCGATCACCTGCCACCCTACCTAAAACCTCTTTCCTCATTACCTTAGCCAGCTTCATCCTAACTCACAACTTCTTCACTTTTGAAGGTCAGACATACCAACAATTAAAGGTAACAGTAGGGAACAGCCATGGGTGCCAGGATGGCCCCCTCGTACGCCAACCTATTTATGGGTAACTTAGAGAAAGCCTTCTTGATTACCCAGGCTTGCCAACCCAGAGTTTGGTACAGATTTATTGATGACATCTTCATGATCTGGACTTACAGTGAAGAAGAACTCCACAATTTCCTCTCCAACCTCAACTCCTTTGGTTCCATCAGATTCACCTGTTCCTACTCCAAAACCCATGCCACTTTCCTCGGCATTGACCTCCATCTGTCCAATGGCTAGCTTCACACATCCGTCCACATCAAACCCACCAACAAGTAACAGTACCTCCATTATGACAGCTGCCACGGAACAGTCCCTTCCCTACAGCTTAGGTCTTCGTCGCAAACAAATCTGCTCCAGTCCTGAGTTCCTGAACCATTACACCAATAACCTGGAAACAGCTTTCGTATCCCACAACTACCCTCCCGACCTGGTACAGAAGCAAATAACCAGAGCCACTTCCTCATCCCCTCAAACCCAGAACCTCCCACAGAAGAACCCCAAAAGTGCCCCACTTCTGACAGGATACTTTCCGGGACTGGATCAGACTCTGAATGTGGCTCTCCAGCAGGGATACGACTTCCTCAAATACTGCCCTGAAATGAGATCCATCCTTCATGAAATCCTCCACCAAGAGTGTCTTTCTGCCGTCCACCTAACCTTCGTAACCTCTTGGTTCATCCTTATGAAATCCCCAAACCACCTTCCCTACCCTCTGGCTCCTACCCTTGTAACTGCCCCCGGTGTAAAACCTGTCCCACGCACCCTTCCACCACCACTTACTCCAGTCCTGTAACCCGGAAGGTGTACACGATCAAAGGCAGAGCCACGTGTGAAAGCACCCACATGGTTTACCAACTGACCTGCCTAAACTGTGAAGCCTTCTATATGAGAATGACCAGCAACAAACTGTCCATTCGCATGAACGGACACAGGCAGACAGTGTTTGTTGGTAATGAGGATCACCCTGTGGCTAAACATGCCTTGGTGCATGGCCACTGTGTTACATCATCCGAGTTATCTGGACACTTCCCACTGACTCCAACCTATCAGAATTCCAGAGATGGGAACTTGCCCTTCAATATATTCTCTCTTCCCGTTACACACCAGGCCTCAACCTCACTAATTTCAAGTTGCCGCCCCTCGTACATCACTTGTCATTCAACAACATCTTTGCCTCTGTACTTCCGCCTCGACTGATATCTCTTCCCAACCTCTTTGCCTTTACATATGTCTGCCTGTGTGTGTATATGTGCGGATGGATATGTGCGTGTGTGTGCTAGTGTATACCTGTCCTTTCTTCCCCCTAAGATAAGTCTTTCCGCTCCCGGGATTGGAATGATTCCTTAGCCTCTCCCTTAAAACCCCCATCCTTTCGTCTTTCCCTCTCCTTCCCTCTTTCCTGATGAAGCAACCTGGTGCAAAAGCTTGTAATCTGTGTGTGTGTTGTGTGTTTTTTGTTGTATCTATCTACCAGCACTTTCTTGTTTGGTAAGTCACAGCATATATATTTGTCTCTTTGTAACTTCATGCCAGTTTCAGTTGGTTTTTGCCTTTCACTATCAAAGCACTCACTCAGATTTCTTCTTGTTTCCCCTTATTTCATCCGTGTCATCCTCTTCATGATTTTTCTCAAGTATTTTGGTGTTTTCCGCGAATTTTTTCAGACGTACAGGTAATTCTATGTTATTCATTTATTTTTTCACATTTTTTCCACCACCATAGCTCCTCGCTCCTTCCATCTGTGTCAACACAGAAAAGTTTCCTTATCCCTAGCCAGAACCAAGTCCCGCATACTGTTTGTGCATTGTTGCTTGGCTCATGGAATCTTCCCAAATGGCCTTATCATTAAATTACCCATCTTCAGCTGCAACCCTTCCTTTCACAATGACCTTCAATCTGTTCAGATTCCGCTAATCCTTAGTCCTCACAAACATAGTCGTACAAAAGGATATTAATCAAGCCCAAACCTCCTTGCAATACCTTCTCTCCATTCGTAAAATTCTCCTGCTATGCAATCGCAAATTCCTGGATCCCGTAACACACATTAAAACTCTTGCCCTCCAGGAACTACAGCAACATCCACAACATCACCTCAGAAAACTCTCCACCCTGCTCACTTCCTACTCCTTCCTTGGACTACCACTGCCCACCAACTCTACAACAACCTCCAAACCTCTGCAACAACCCCTCATAGCCAACAAACCCTGTCTCACAGACCTATTACATTTACACCACCCTCCAGAACTCCCTCCCACCAACACACAGAATCCAGAACCTAAACACAGACCCAAAACACAGTCCTGAACCTTTCCTCTAAAAGCCTTAGCTCTGTAGAAATATCAGTCCTTTCCAAAGGTCTCACCTTTTGCCCCATTCGAAAATTCATACAGGACTTTTTTAAAGACTTTCTTGCCTCCTGGTCCCTACAATGGAAACACTTTTTTGCACCCAACCCTACCAATTAGACCAATGTTGAACCCTGCCTGACTTGGTTCACTCCTCCCAAATCACCTCATTAACTTTCCAGAATTTCTTAACCTCAAACCTTGCCTCACCCTCATTCCCCAAATCCCTCAACATGCAAACTAACCTTACATCAGAAGAAAGAACTGCAATCCACCACCTAAAAACTGACCTCCAGTCATTCCTCAAATCTTTAGGCTCATCCCAGAACATCTCCCCAGAATCCATTTCTCTAAACACTCCTACCACTCCCCACACTTCCTCCTTCCACATGCTTCCTAAGTCCATAAACCCAAAGACTTAACACCTTCAGCCTATTACTCGTGCCCTACTTCTCTCCTCCTGCCCCCACCCCACACACAGCAGCAGTTATGACTGCAAAATATGTGACATTTTAAGTCCATCCATAGCAATCAGTTCTAGGATTCAAACTGGGCTGATATAGTTATCAATACTCCTATGTTCACCTATATTGTATACAATTTCTTACAGCCAAGAAAATTAATTCTCATTGCTGGAGCAGAGTGTCTTTCAATCTGTAATTCTGCTACTATCTAAAATGGTTGCACTCTTTATAGGAGTGAAATATAATGGTTAAAACTACGCTGCTGAAGCATTATTGGGAGTTAAATTAAAGTAAAAGTTAATGTTTATTCAACAGGCAAGATATGTGGCCACATGCTGCATTTACTCACTCATCTTAATGACAGCATGCATGATCTCCTTTATGAAATAATACTTTGACCAATATTAGTGTGGTAATTTTATGATGGATAATTTTTCTTAAAAAATCAATACAAGTGGGCATCTAACAAGTAAACCAGCCCATAGGATTCATTTCAATTCTGAGTGGCTTTGAATATGTTATAATGTAGATTCGGTCTTTCTTATCTTAGTGATTTTTTCGGACCCAAGTTGGTGCCACACTCTCTGATCGATTTGAGCAGGAGAATGGTGTCCCTCAGAGCAGTGTTTTAAGTGTTACCCTCTTTGCCATAGCCATCAACAGTATTACCTCTACGGTAAGGAGTCCTGTACAGTGCTCCTTATTTGTGGACGATTTTGCTGCTTTCTGCTCCTCCTCCAGTGTTGCAACAGTGATTCATCAGTTGCAACTTACAGTGCGACAGCTAGAGGAGTGGGTTGCAGAGATGGGTTTTTGGTTTTCTGCTGATAAGTGTGTGTGTTCATTTTAATCATTTTCGTCGTCTTTTTAATTTGCCTGCCCTGAAGATGGGGGACACCATCCTACATTTTAGAAACACAGTGTGGTTTCTGGTCCTCATTTTTGACTCCAGAGTGTCGTAGTTGCCACACTTGCGAGACTTAAAAGCTCAAACCCTGAAGGTGCTGAACATCCTCAAGTGTCTTAGCCGCAGATCTTGGGGAGCAGACAGAGCACTTCTCGTCCAGTTTTGTTGGGCTTTTGTGTGTGCTCGTGGCTGGACTACGGGTGCATGGTGTATGGGTCAGTGAGGCCCTCTTCTTTGTGGATCACTGATGCTGTCCGCCATGAGGGAATTCAGCTGGCCATGGGTGCTTATCGGACCAGTCCCATACCCAGCCTCTGTGCTGAGGCGGGGGAACCGCCTCTTACCATCCGGCACCAACTGCTCATGGGGAACCAAGCATATAAGTTCCTCGCAGCTCCAACTTCACCCGCAAACCATATTGTTGTTCGTCCACATCTGGAGTGCCTATTTTCCAACCGTCCACAAGCCACGATGCCATTTGGGATCCGTGTGCAGCACGTGCTGCAGTCACTCGATGTGGCTCCAGTGCAACCCCAAGTCCTGAATTTTAACTGTCTGCACCCTGTGTACTGGAGCAGCCCAGAGTGATTTTAGATTTGGTGTGTACAGGAGAGATAGCTCTCCTGCCTCCATTTCTAATGCGGTCTTTTCTGCCATTTTATCTGAGCACCACGGCAATGTAGCTGTTTTTATAGATGGGTCTAAGCAGGGTGATGCCTTTGGTTACTCTGTCGTCTTCCCGGATTGTGTCCTAAAGATCAGACTGCCTCCCGAATTTACCATCTTTGACGCAGAATTATATGCAATTTTGCAGGCACTGGAGCAGATGAGACACTCTCCCAGTGTTAGATTTCTTGTCTGTTCAGATTCTTTGAGTGCCCTTTCCTCTCTCCAGTGTTTGTACCCCAGCAGATAAAGTAGCCCAGACTATCCAGGATACCCTCCTCCAATTACAGCAACTGGGGAAGGAGGTGTCTTTCTGTTGGGTACCAAGGCACACGGGAATTCTGCGGAATGAAAGGCTTGATCGAGCAGCCAAGGAGGTGTGTCGTGACTGTCAAGTCTTTCAGTGTGCTATCCCCATGCATGCCCTCACCTCGCTATTGCGGTGTAAAGTCCTGTGTTGCTGGGAACATGAGTGGCTAGAAGTGAGCGACAACAAGCTCCGTGTCATCAACCCCACAACTCGGCCGTGGCGTACTTCCTTCAAGCCATGTCAATGGGATGAGGTCCTCCTTACTCGTCTTCGCACTGGCCACAGCCCTATAATGCATAGATTTTTACTCCAGCGTGAGGACCCTCTGATGTGTGGTGCTTGTAGCAGGCAGATCACGGTGCACCACATTTTATTGGACTGAATTTTATTTTCTAACCAGCGCACTGCAGTGGATTTGCAGGCGGATCTGCAGTCTATTTTATGCAATGATCAAATGAATGTGGTTAAAGTTTTGTGAATTGTCCCAGGTTTTAACAAGATTTTGGGGAGAATTTTTAATCTGCCAACAGGGTGGCTGGCTCACGTAAGTTTTTTGGAAGTGGTCAGCCAGTCACATTTCCCTATGCTGTTCTTTTAGCTCTTCTGTGTTTTGTTTTCCCTCTGTTTTAATTTCTTGATTAGCTGTTTTGCCTCCTCATTGGTTTTAGTGCATGTGGGAGTGCCTGTGCAATAGAGTATTTGTGTTGTCATTTCGTATGCATGCGTGTATGACAGTTTTCGTTCTTATCCACATTCGTTTATTTTAATCATTGTTAGGGCACTGGTAACCTTGTTGTTGGACGCCCATAAGATCCCCAAATCACACACACACACACACACACACACACACACACACACACACACACACACACACACACACGATGAACAGTGAAACGTATAGCACCGATACTACCAGATTCAGCCATGTACGATAAAGTGGCATTCCACAGATGCATTTGTCAGAAATAAGCTAATAACGTCTCTATATTGCTGCGCACGCACCAAATGTATGTCCACCTTCAATGCCAGTTGACATGTTGGGTTGTTTAATGAGTATTTCCCATACAAATATATTTGAAATGCATATTCTACATATGCTGATATATACATTCTTTTAAGTTTGTTTATCTTTTAATACTGTGTTGTATTTGTGCATTTTTTTCCCTTTCCCAAGCTGTAACATTTTCAGAATTAATTATTTTATATTCGAAATTGTTTGCACATTATTGTTGTAACATTATTATAAATCTGTTTTGCAGACTAAGCAAGAGGATTTCAAAAAAATAAACTTGTCGACAAATCTTATTGCACCTTGGTAACATACTTTAAAAACGATAATCTTTTATTTGAAGTGTATTTTCGTATCTGTCGCCGTTTTTAATGATATTCATTCAGAAATATTAAACTGATTTTTTTTTTCAAGGAGATGTTCACCCCTTAATAATCGTATGGACAAAAGTATAAAAAATTTGTGTGTCTTATTTTGTCCTACCATACAACATATTCAAAGCCGATCAAATCTGTGTAGGTTTACTTGTAAGAACAGTTCAATGCACATTTTAAGTGCTTTATACTGAGAGCTTAATCAGTTGCAATAGAAAATCACTGACATGTGTGTCATTATGATAAAGAATAACAAACAAATATCTGTGTACATTTCATAGTAAAAAACCTGATAACAATAACTATAGTGTTTGGACATCAGAGACAAAAGTGTGACATAAAAAACCCTAATCGTAACGCCAACTCTTCTTCAATAACAAATTATAATTTACCAGAAATGTTGGATAAAAATATCTTTAATTTGACATAGTAAATGCCTAACAATGTACAAAATAATTACAGAAGATGACACATTCTGGAAGGCTTCAGAAGTAAGAAAAAATTAAATAAAACTGTATATTTAAAGAAAATGTTTTTCTTCTCAAATAATTATTCAGCATCATTTACACAGAACTTCAAACAAAATACAAAATTCACTCCGATTCAAGCAACAGCTTGAACAAATAAGTCATTTTACTGACAGTTTTCCACTTTACATAAAATAATTTCCCAACAAAAGATGTTGCACTTTACATTATGTACAATACAGGGTAGTTTTCTGACATTGCAATACAAAAATAATACGAATTCCAATACAATTATTTCCAATTTATAGCTTTGTACATAGAAAGTGAAATAAATTAACACTTCTACAATACTTGGATGAAAGAGTAGATTTAATCCATCTTCTGAAAAAGTAAATGTTTCAAAGAAGTATGACGAGTGCCAAACACTGACTAATTTTTTTTTTCTTTCCACTCCACTACAACTGTACAGCTCGCACCTCATGCCTTGCAATGAAATGACAAAACTTGGTACAAAAGTGCAATAGGTAAAATAGTCGACAATATTCACATTATTTTGTATAATCTCTGTGCTTGTTACCATATAGCTGAAAAGATAGGAAACCAAAGAACAATAAAAGCAACTGAGGAATATGCCTCAAAATTTACTGAATGTTTTCTTTAACAACTCTGCTTACAAGAAAAACAAGTAATACTTCTGCCTGTGGCAAATTCAAAACTTTCCACAATCTCTGACAATTGTACATTTATTTAATTAAGTAGATTCCAAAATAAAATGTATTATTTTGAATTCTCTTCCCATTTAATGATATGTGTTCAAGGTACCACAACAGTTTGATATCAAATGGATCATCTAGTGCCAAAGTGCCTAAGACTGGTGAAACAAATTCTCAACAATAACATTTCAGTGACGCATCCACGAAGTTGTAGATTGTAATTTCTAATATTCACACTGAATTTATCAACATAGATAGTAAATGACCTAAAAAGTAAAATAAAGGAAATTTCAGCCTAAGTTAAATAATGGAAATTTCAGCCTATGGAGCAGCCAGTCGCAAATGGAAAGGACGGAATGGGATGTGTATGGTATTGCGTTGTCATTTCAGACACTGTAAGATACAGTAATATAGATACTAGGCAGTGCACTGTTGCACAGTGACATCATATTTATAGAATATTCTGTCATGCTTGGAGAAACATAAATTAAGCTCTCCATCTGAACATGCCTAGAAGGCCAAACAGTACCAGCTGATTGCCGTGTCATCGTCAGCTGACAGGTGTCACTGAATGTGGATATGGAAGGGTCTGTGATCAGCACACTGCTTTCCCAGCTGTGGTCAGTTTTTGTGACCAGAGCTGCTGTTTCTCAACAAGTAGCTCCTCAACTGGCTTCTCAAGGGCTGAGTGCACCCCACTTGCCAACAGCAATCAGTGGAACTGAACAATCACCCATCCAAGAACTAGCCAAGCTCGACAGTGCTTGATTTTGGTGATCTGATGGGAACCGAGGTTACCACTGTGGCAAGAGCATTGGCAGAGGAACATATTTAAAACTGAAATGTGAAGTATTAATACTTCAATACTTTATATATCAGTTTTTAATAAGTGACTTTATATTATCTTGTCACAGTACTGTATGCTACAAAGAGCAGCCGGTGAGCCAAAGTTGTAGTGGGAAACTGAAGAAACAAGATGTTCACAAATCAAATATAGCTTCTAACCAAAGCAAAAAATTTCAAATAACAATTTGGTCCATGGAATCCACAAGTAGCTGGTAACTAATTACTGACAACTCTCTTATTTAGAAAGATCTACTTAAGGAATACAGTTCTGGTATGGTTGTTTGAAATATGATACCAACCATTTCTGCCAATGAAAGTGGGTGTGCAGGAAATGGAGGGGATTATAGTTACACACACACACACACACACACACACACACACACACACACACATTAGAATTACTCATGGATTTATCAGCACTGTATTATGATAAATTTTTCTCTCTTTGGGCAAAAGTGACGCAAAATAAAGGCTGTTATGACCTTGTAGGTGCAACAGCATTAATATAAAATAGTAATAACACGATGAGTCCAAAATAAACCCATACATTGTTCTTTTTTCAGAAGTTTTTCTGATAAAATAACATACTTTGAGAGAAATCAAACATTATGAACTCAATGTGACAGGTCAATACATTTGTCATTATGTGCAACAAAGATATAAATTAACTATGAGTGTCACATTTAACTATCACTGATCTGTCACACCAAATAGTAAATTAAAAAGAGAGAGAGAAATGATACCTGCAAGTGTTTAGAATGGCAGGTATGATGACTACAGGAACATAGTGAAATTTTATTGTCATTGATAGAAGTTTGAATCACAATTTATTCAAATATTCATTTTAGTTTCCAAACTGCCTATGGATATAGTGTGTTTGTAAATTGTTTGTCATGCATGGATGGATAAAGGAAAAATTTTGAATTACTTTACTGTGTTTGACAGAGGCACCAAACTTATTTCCCAACAGTACTGTTCTTATTCTCCATTTGCAGAGAATGCTCTTTCAATATAAAGGAATTCTAATGATAACAAGTAACACCTCATCTAGGTGAAATCATAATCAACAAATGGAACACACCGAGCAGAAAAGGATATGATTTGTGGCTTCCTTTTTAAAATCTGCGACTCCACTATGTTGGTAATCTGCAATTCTTATAATGGATTCTGTCATTTTCTGCTGTTATTGCACTAATTGGCACTAGATACAGTTACGTGATTAAGTAATGCCAGGCACATGGCAGATGTTACACTGTCAGTGCACAGCTACCTCTCCTGATGTGTGGATTTGTAGGTATTTTACACTGATACTCCTGTTTTGTAGCTTATCTTCAAATAAGACTAATAAATACATATTAACAATTGCAAGGTGACACAAAAATTTTAAGCACTTACTGATACAAGACATGGCACAGATAGTCCTGCTTCATCCTCAATGCAGGAAATAACTTCTTTTCTTTCACTTCACAGAAGGATAACATTATAGAACACAAACAACACAAACTGGCATTTATGAAAAATTTTGATCACGTTTGCATAAAACAGTTAACTTCATTAACAATGCCAAAAGCAACTTACAAAATCCGGAGAAGCAATGTTTTTGTTTCTCTCACACACATTCACACATACTTTTCACAGCACAATAACCTGTTTAACAGGTCTTCGTTGCAGTATTGCACATTAATGAATTATGGTTCACAGACAGACCTCTGTTTTGAGGATTTTCCCAGATATCTAACAATCAGAATTTCACAACTTAACGCGCTTTATTAAAACACAGACTCCTTGGGTCCCGATGTGGAAACTGTCGTAATCGTGATCAGGTCAAGTCACAACATTCGCACAGGCACACACTGGGAAAACAGCCAGCAAACAGGGTCAGGAATGGCATCGTGTTTCGCTCATAAATCATAAATGTAAATGCAAAAAATGACTTTAGCTGACACTTGAGAGGCACTCATTCAAAATTGGTGCTAAACATGTTGAGGTCCTCAAAAGAGGAAGCTGCACCCTGATCGAGCATCTGCAGCATGTCATTGAGCTCGTGACCGCTGTGTGTGTGGCCCCCGGGCCCGGCGCCGCCTGCTGAGCTGCCGGGAGCTCCGGGGCCGCCGGAGCCGGGGCCCTGACCGGGATCGGGGCCCTGACCACCGCTAGGCTGTTGTGGTTGCCATCCCCACATACCTGAAAATGAAACACACACATATACATATATACTGAAATTTAATTCCGAGAAATAACTAATTGTATGACAAGTGCATGTTACTGTAGAAAATGTGGAATTGTAGTACTACAATTAAAATACGCATTAATGAACATGCTATTAAAAAATTTTCATGAGAACAAAGTTACTGAAACTCATCTTTAAACAACTTTGTTTATGAGAAAGTTCACTTTTGTGGAATTCATATGACAAAATTAAAAATAATTCTGGTGTATTTTTAAGATCTGTTCCATTTACTTTCAAACAGGTAAAATTAGATTGTTAGTAGATCAAACTGCAGTAATTAGTTATTGGTTCTTTTGGCCGATAGGTCAATCGTAGTTTCTTGATTGTTAATTTAAAGCTTCCTTTTAGCAAGTTCACTGATAATCATGAAAATGGGAGCAGTAAGAGGAAAGAGTTTTCTTATTACTGACAGATGGACCACATACTAAAAGGTAGACTAATTTCTCCGGTACTTTATATGTTTCTTCTACTACATACTCAAGTTAAGCTCAACCTCTGGAACTGAACATAATTCATTCTGTGAAAGCAAAGTACAGAATGGTTGTTATGCAGAGGTCCACAAAATTTCTGGAGGAAAAGGAAGTAGTGAAAATGACATTTTATAGGCTATTTCATAACAAGAATGTAACGTTACCACATAGGTTTTAGCTAGGACTTTGTTTTATATGAAGACAGCACCCTGTCTTCCAGATCATAGATGTATATACTTAAGCTGTGTGAAATGCTTTCAGAGGATTGTGCTGAAATAGATAATGGTGATTGTGGAAACGCTTTGCCAATACCTACCACCTACTAAAGGGCTTAATACTCGCAGGAGCTAGTTTTCCTCCTCTCATGCAAAGGAGTGAGTTCTTGGTCAGCATCAATCAGCTGGAGCAACAAATCCTTTTAGCAATTCACAATGGAAGACGGAAGCAAACTAATATTCTCATTTTTTTAAAAATATGGAAGACTAATTATTTTTCCTTAGCTACTCTAGCAATCGTGTTCATCATACGCCATTACGGAATAAAGGAGTTTTTGAAAGAAACAATTCCTTCTTCTAGATGACTGCTATAAATCAAGACACCTAAACACAAGTGGAGGGAAGTAAAGAGACTAGAACCCAAGACCCCCAGGAAAAACTGTCTCATGTTGAAGGGGACACGCAGACCCCCCCACCCCTCCCCACAACGTCAAATACAGGTAGTAAGTGGATCATCAAAGACTCCCTCCTCCCTGGATAAGCGAGTCCAGAAAAAACCGAGGCAAGAAATAGGGAAACAGACCTATAGTAGTACTGCAGTATAGGTTTTTAGGGTGGCAGTAATCCAGGAAGGTTATCCACTAGTGGCCATCACCTCGCAGCAGGAGGAATTAGTACAGATGGCCCTCTTTGAAAAGATTGGGAGGAGGGGGGGGGGGGGGGGGGGGGGGGGGGGGAACGCTGGCCCATGTCCCAACTTCAGGACGTTCTCTCTAGATCGTGGTGCACTCATTTTTGTTTGAGAGGGGGTGCCCACAGTAGAATGGCTCAGGGAAAAGGTGCCCAAGATATCCCCGTGGGAAGATGCGAAGCTGCTAGTCAAGATGGCAGCGGAGCTTCTTAAGACCGTAAAGATATCATTATGGGTACCCAAGATCTTTAAGGAAGTCTCTCCCGAGACGCTGTTTGGGAAAATAGGGGCCCAGAACCCAAGGGTCCCAACAGAAGATTGGAGACTGATTAACCAGAAGGTTGGAATTGCTCCTCAAAATTCACTTTCCTCAATATGCTCTGGGCGGATAACACAGACCAGTATGTAACCCCAGAGAGACAACAGTTCTCAGGCACTCGAAGAGAGGGCTGGGAATTGGCCAAGGAGTGTGTGAACTTCAACAAAATCCAGTGGGCAGTGGGAACATTCCAACCGTCCAAGTCACCTGAACCAGATGGAATTTTTCCAGCTCTCCTGCAAATGGCAGGACGAAAGCTTGCAAGAGTCCTATGCAGACTATTCAGGGTTAGCTTAGCAGTAGGAATCATTCTCAATGTTTAGAGGCTCTGAGGACTATGGGACTTAACTTCTGAGGTAATCAGTCCCCTTCCACGCCCGAGGCAGGATTCGAACCTGCAACCGAAGCAGTCAAGCGTTTCCAGACTGAAGCGCCTAGAACCGCTTGGCCACCCCGGCCGGCAGTGTTTGGAGGGCAGTGAAGGTTGTCTTTATTCCAAAGCTAGGGAGAATTGATCGTACCAAGGCCAAGGATATGAGAACAATCAGTCTGTTCTCCTTCATTCTCAAAACATTGGAAAAACTGGTTAATGTATATGTTGGGGAGAAGAGGCTAAGTAGGGTCCCTCTACACCTGAACCAACACGCATACCAACCAGGTAAATCATGTGAGACAGCTCTCCACTAACTCATTGGGAAGGTGGAAAAATCACTTTACTTCCGAGAAATAGCCCTCTCCATCTTCCTGCATATCGAGGGGGCCTTTAGTAACATGACCTACAATTCCATGGTAAGAGCAGCAGAGGTGCATGACCTGGGTACCACTATATGTAGGTGGACCAGAGCCATGCTTAGTGGAAGGAAGGTAGAGGCTACCATGATGAATGAAAAGATGGTAATTAAGATCACTAGAGACTGCCCACAAGGAGGAGTTTTGTCTCCTCTATTGTGAAATATAGTGGTGAACGAACTCATTGAGGAACTAAATTCCAAACAATGCTTCTGCCAAGGATACGCAGATGACTTTGTCATAGTAACCTTTGGCAAATTCATTGACACAGTCAAGAATATGGCACAAGGAGGGTTCGACATTGTGCAAAAATGGTGCATTAAACAGGATCTGAGAGTTAATCCTAAGAAGACTGTTGTGGTGCCATTTACGAAGAGACGTATTCAGCATGCAAGTTGGAATTTAAAGCTCTTCGATGAAACTCTATCTGTGAAGGGGACAGTGAAATATTTAGGGGTAACCTTGGATGAGAAGCTAACTGGGACCCCTCATATTAAGAGTGTTTGCTCCAAGGCTAAAAGTACTTTAGTGAGTACTAGGAGGGCTTGTGGCAAAAACTGGGGCCTAAGCTCCAGTGGTATGCACTGGATATACACCACAGTGGTTAGATCTAGGATTTCCTATGGGGCCGTAGTGTGGTGGAAGAAGGTAGAACAGCGGGTTGCTGCTAAAGAGCTTGCTAAGGTGCAGAGATTTGCCTGCTTGGCCATAACGGAACGAGCAGAATTAGCAGCACACCAGCCGCTGGAATGGAAGCCATGCTGGATATGCCTCCACTTCACCTTTGGGTGAACGGACATAAGACTGGCCAAAACTGGGTCTCATTCGGATATCAAGAATCACACACTAACATAGTGAGTGAGGTAAATGTAGGTATGGCTGGGAAAATGCCTGCCGACTATATAGTAGCTCCCAACTGCTTCAACACGTCTTACAACATAATAATTGAAAGTAGGGAGCAGTGGGAGAAAACAGTTCGACACCATATGGGGCACATCGTTTGGTTCACCGATGGGTCGAAAACAGATCAAAGCATTGGGATATGGTTGTACGGCGTTCAGCCAAGACTGGAGAGCAGCATCTCTCTACGGAAACTGGCCTCTGTATTCCAAGCTGAAATTACTGCAATCAGGGCATGTGTGGAGGAGAATATGAGTAGGTGCTACAATGACTGTAGCATCTACATCTATTCAGAGAGCCAGGCAGCCCTGAAATCATTGGCAGCTCCTGCAACAAGAGCTAAGATTGTTGCAGATTGCCACAGGGCTCTGGTGGAGCTAGGGGGAAGCAATAGGGTGCACCTAGTGGGGGCCCCTGGCCACTCAGGGATCTGTGGCAATGAGCAAGCCGATATATTGGCTAGGATGGGGGCAACAACTCCACTTATTGGATCGGAACCTGTCTTGACAATCACCAAGCCTATGATCAAATTAGAACTACAGAACTGGCTTAGGAAACAGCATGCAGGATATTGGACCAAGGTCCAAAATAAAAACATGGTAAGGTAATTATGCCCAAGCCATATTTTAAAAGAAGCTCTGTAATCCTGGGATTGAACACTGGACCGATGACTGACCATGAAAACTTCAAAAAACACCTACACACAATAGGTATAATGGAAGAGGACCCTAAATGTAGGATCTGTGATGAGGGTGAAGAAACTGCATCACACCTAATCTTTGAAGGTATGGCATTGGAGAGTAAAGGATACTGAATCTTTGGGACAACTACACCTGAAGAAATTGTGTCTAACAAAAAACTGGTAGAGGGACTCCTTGCACTATTTAAGGGCACTGGTTGGCTTTACTAGATATACAGGGAGTGATACCACACAATAAAACTAGTTTCGGTGCAGTGGGTCAGACCTAAGCTGTTTTAGCTCTCCTGTTAAAATCAATCAAGCTGTATTTTAACTTTTAGCAAATGATGAACTTGTCAGGTACGAGTACTTAAAAGGCTTAAAAATAAAATTAAATATTAAATATACATCACTCTGGAAGTGTACTTTAGCCAAACCATGATTTAAAGAAACAAACAATGGAAAGTTTACATTGAAGTATCAACAGTATTATGAAAAGGACAGACTGATGCTCACTGTGGTAACAAGCAAATCGCAGCTGTCAAGCAGCTTCCATGCCAGCCACCAGGGGTGCTGTGTTTTCTAATAAGTTTTCATGTCTCAGTGCATTGTTTATTCCATGCTGTGAATTTTTGTGTCCCTCGTATTTCTGTGTGTCATGTTCTGATTTGATTCTGTCACTCCAGGTTAGACTGGTAATCACTTACTGACTTCCTCCCAAGTATTTGTACATTCCAGAATGATTTACCTGTGCAGTAGATTACCTTAAGAGTTCACATTCCAATCAATATTTGACGATCAGTAATAATTTCTGTGCTCTCTGTTCACCCTGTTTGTTAAATACACTTGCCACAATAATGAATTTTGTTCCAGTATACCTTGTCATACTGTGTTCACATTGTGCAACGGTCAGACAGTGCAAATTGAGCTGTACTCAACAGGACCAAGCCTGATAAATCACTATAAAATTCAAATTAACATTTGGGTTGAGGACAATGTTACCCTCTTCACTCCCCTATATCCTACCCCTCCAACCATCCACCACAGCAATGAGCAACTAACACAACGTATCTGGGTCAGGAGTCCCAGCACAAGTATTCTTCTTCTTCTTTTTTTACTGCTGCACCTGCTTTCTTACACACGTACTCCACTAGCTCTGTCACACAGTTATATTGACAATTTGTGCACAGTCACCCAAGATACTTTCTTCTCCTGAAGAGGAACACCTAATGGAGGGATTTGACTAAATTTCTACTGAATTGCTGTGTGTATGAAGTACTGCTGCTTTGTCTCTGACAAACGTGACTCACCTGCCGCAGATGACGTTGGAGCATGGTAGGCTGCTGCCCTTGCTTGGCCAGGTGCTAGCTGAGTATACGTAGGTGCTGTCGGAGCTGTTGGACCACCAGGAGACCGTGACGGACTCAGCTGGCCATACTGATAACCTTCAGCTTGCTGTCTGAGGCTCCATGCTGCAGAAGGGGCAGGGGCAGCTGCAGGTGCAGGGGCAGGACTAGCAGCTGCAGGTTTACCAACACGGCCAACACTGGCCACAGGGGAAGCGTACCCGGCAGGTGAATGTGAATGTGAGGTATCGTATCCTCCATAAGCACTACTCGGTCGCTGCTGCTGTTGCTGTTGTGGGCTTGGACCTACTGAATATAATATTTTTCATGTGAACTTGTGCTTAGAAAGAAACAACAGATATTACTGAAACAAATTACATGAAAACTCTTTCAAAGTTAATAATCCATAAATTTTTAACTCTCTGGTTTAGATTTCTATTTATCGAATATTGTCAGTTCTTGATACATAATGTCTCAATTCAATCACTTCAATTGCAGATTAAAAGAGCTCCTGCCTATGAATTCCTCTGGGACACTATGATGATAAACTATATGTTTATGATATTGGCACAACATGGTAACATAACTTCCTTTATAAATATCATATGCAGAAGTATTATTCCAGTGGTACATATCTTGGATCTTTAGAAGTTTAGTACTGCACTGAAGTTTTGGTACCATGTCCACTTGTAATTTATAGCTTCTTATATTTGTGTGTGATAAAATTTTTCATGGAAAGAGGAATTTTTAAACATGGTTAAACACTAACAGCAGTAAATGAATGTTTCCTTCCAGGGCTCATTAGACGAATTAAATTAAAACAAATTTCATTTCCTTCCATTTATTGAAAAACTTCACCATTTTACTTTAATTTTTAAATACAATATCGTATGAACTGAGACTAATGTATGTGATCTGCAACTAATTAATAGAAATAAAATATGTGCCACTTCGTGCAATGCATTTCGTTCCTTATATACAATGATGAACTTAGAACATCATGACACATACTTACAAAGGAAATATTAAACCTTGCTTTATTAATCAAGTATCACAATAAGTGGCTAAGGGGAATCTTCTGGGATGAGATATACACCACTAAAAAAGAAGCATCTGTTAGAAATTACACTCATACTTATAAAACATACAAACTACTAGTCACTACAATTTTTGTCCCTAGTGCTGTATTTATGAATGCTACAATAAACTGTTCTCAATTCTTTACAGCATGCAGCCCTTTAAAGTCACAGGAAAGATATAAATCAGTAAAAAGAGACTACTTACTGACAAGCAGAGTTGGGACACACAATGCCAGGATTGCAGTCTGGTAAGTGAAATGGGGTAGGGGTTGTGTCAGGTGGAGTAAGCTGAAGAAAGAGGCAGGAAGCAGAAGGTGGAGTTCATGGCAGAAAGCTAGCAACTCTGAAGGAGACAGCAAGTGTACAGGATAGGAATGCGGATGGGACAGGTGGCAGGTACATGGGCCAGGCATGTGATACATGGCCACCAGAGCCTGTCAGTCCATTTGATGCACAATGTAGATTATGTAGGGTGTGGATTGGGAAGGAGTAACAGGACAGAGGGATGGAGCACTACTCAACAGAGGGTATGGAGCCAGTGAGTTAGTGGAAATTGTGGGCAGGATGATTACGCGAGTGAATGACATGTTACGAGAATAATTCCTATCTACATAGCTCAGTCAATCTACTAGAATCGAGTGCAAAGTAAGCAGAAGTTCTGAAAAATATATGTAGCACTACACAGGCATGCTTTGCAGGCCCAAAGATAAATACTGGCACCAAAACCTCTGTGTCAGTAAATAAATTAAAAGAAAAGGTAGAAGAATGTAAACATTATGCCATGTATTTGATTCGATTTGATTTGATTTATTATTGGTCCTGTAGATAATACAATTTGTACATCAAAGCATATCATGATATAGGACAAGTCAATTTGAAAAATTATGTTAAGATGGTATATGACGACAGATGACAGTAGTGGTACATAACTCACATAGCAAAATACATATATTCTTTTTTGTTTGCTGCTATGTCATTTAAATCCTGTCTGCCTAATAAACTACAAAACTAGAGTGAGACAACAGCAAACAAGGAAGAATATAGATACCATTCATGTTTATATTCATATTATTCTTGTGCTGAATAGTGATAAAGTCAGAAATGTAGCCCGGCAACTGACTAGATTTTGAAATCTAAGATGACTCTAATTTCTGTGCAGAATGTAATGTACTAAAGAGGCATCTGCAAAGATTTTCAAACGGAGAAAATTTTTCGCTAAACTTTCATTCAGAACATCTTCTATCATACACAGTCTATTATTTGGTTCTTGTTGATTATTATCAAAGAAAGCAACAGTGTAAGTAACAACAAATAACAGTCCCATGCCATTGTTTTGCTTATGAGACAATTCCTCTCCTTTTTTTATTGTAAGCCGCAGTAGCGCGCACAAAAGCAAGCCATGCTGCGAGCGGTGACAGGTAGTAAACACTCATTATCAGAATGTGACAAACAATGCATGACACAGTACAATAATGCATTTTCAGCTTAGAGTGACATAAACACCTATAACAAAGAGAACAGCACTTATCAGATCAAAGTAAAATAAGCAATCGATTCAAACCAGATGAAGAACGTGAAAAAGGAAGGGTACCCGTATAAATAGCAATGGCTACTTGGTAAAGCTTAACTCCGCTTAAAACATTGTATGATAAAGCGTAACTGTTAAGCTTATGACTCGAACCAAACTACTGTAGCTGTATCTTCATCCATTCGATCTAAATTGTCTCTCATGTTACAATGGACCAACTTTGTTTCAATTTGGAGGTGCGGTCTAAAACTTTTCTCACCTCTTGAATTTCGAGTCTCAAATTTCAGGTGCGGCTTAGATTTGGGAAATTTTTCTTTCCTTGGTTTTGAGTCTCATTTTTCAGGTGCGGCTTAGATTTGAGTAAATACGGTAGTGCTGGAGGGAAGCATACATATGGCACAGGTTGTGAAGCAACCATTGAAATCCAGGGATTCTTGTCACTGCAGATATGATTCTTATCACTGCAGATATGGCGTCCATGGGTGGCCAGGCTGTATGGGAGCGATTTTTTGGTGTGGAACGGGTGATAGCTGTTAAATTGAAGGTACTGTTGGTGGTTACTGGACTTAATATGGACAAAGAGACAGATGGAGCCATCAGAGAAATGGAGGTCAACTTCCAGCAAAGTGGCACATTGTGTTGGACAGGACCAGGTGAAGTGGATGGGACAGAAGGCATAGAGATTGTGGAGGAATGAGGACAGGGTGTCTTGGCACTGGGTACACATTGTGAAGATACCATCAATGAATCTGAACCACAGAAATGGTTTGGAGTTTCATGGGACCTCATTATTTGTCTTTAGTATCACACGATGTGCCTTCCATGTGAATTAGGCACAGACATGTGTTCTGGCTGATCAGTGCATTATTGGATCCCTTATCTAAAAGATAACTGGTGCAGAACACCAACAACACTACACGTTTCAGGGTTCTGCAGCTTTTCACAACAGTAAATCAATGAATTGTTATTCTGATAGCTGCTAGGAAAGCCACTAAAATGTTACTTATTTTTTACTGGACATTATTTTCCAGTGTTTTATAAATTTTTCATGCTTTACTACCAGCTCTTGCTCTTTTGGCTATGAAATAAAATCTTTCTGTATGTGGCCCGTATCTCATTCCAGTGACTACAAAGGCATTTTCCCTCCAAATCATTTTGTAGCATTGAATGCACTTCATTACATCGATCCCCAATACTTACCCTGGATATGAGGTGCTGTTGTCATCATATGTGGATAAACCTGATCTGCAGCACGATGAGCACGCTGCAAACTGTAATCAAGCCCAGGGCCTGGACCTGCAGACTGGTAACTGGTGACCTGATCAGTAGGGTCTCCGGCTGTGTTATCAGCCTGCCCATGTAGTGACCTGCACAGAGAGCAAATGCCCAATCATGTCTGTGTTCCACAATATCAGCCTAGATGTTACTGGGAGGAAAAAATGAAGCCAGTATGATGAATTCTGAAACTGGTCATGATTTATCTGACGTGCAGGTTATTATTACGTAAAACATATCACTATGCATTTTAAACCTCAGTTCATAATCAAGCAAACATTAAAAATACATATTATATCATTATAATAGATTTAACATGACATTTTGCTGGTTGTTACTGATGTTGCACTCCTGGTAACTGTGGTATATTTTTTGTCAAAAAATGAAGAATTGCAGTAGAGCATCGATTATCCAAACTATACATTCACCAATAAAAACTACATATATTTACAACATGGATCTCTTTTATTATTACAAAGTGTACAATAGGAGTGTATGTAGGACAGCCTAGTAAACAAAATATGTAATGTATTTGCAATTTCCATGTTCAGTACAGACAAGGTGATTCCACGATGATATTACAAACTTTTGGGATACGAAAAGAGTAAATGTATCAATCTGAGGTAAAGGACCCTGGTCCAAATATGACCAAGTTGAAAGTTATAAGTGGAAATCAAACTAATTAATGGAAAATCTCATATAAAGATGTGAAACAATTACTAACAAAGAGATAGAGGGGCTGGCCAGTACTTACCTCAGCTCAGTACAGCCGATAGAAACACAAAAAACAACCGAAAATTTAAGTTCCTAGCTTTCGGAATAAATGTTCCTTCATCAGGGAGGAGAGAGGGGAAAGAAAGGGAAGAAGGGAAAGTGGATTTAGTTACTCACAACCCATCAACAAACCCCCCTCATAGCCAACAAACCTAGCCTAGCCACCCTACTCAATCTCCCCATCCCAGCACATACCCCACACAGACCAAATCTCAACTATAACCACAGTCAAATGCCACATATCACCAACTCCAATTCAGTTCTAAACCTCTCATCCAGATCCCTCTCTCCTCAAGAGACATCTGTTCTATCAAAAGGCTTAACCTTTAGCCCCACACCTAAATTCAACCACACTGCCCTGGTTAAAGATCTCCTCTCTTTCACCCGGAACCTCAACTGGAAATATCACTTCACCACCCAAACACAGCCCCCAAATACTAGACCCAGTGTTGAACCTTGTTTAGAACAGTTCCGACCGCCTTCTCAAAGGGATCCTCCTCCCCTCCCCCAAAACCATCCCTTGCAGACATTTCAGGAATTCCTCACATCCAGTGTTGCCTCCCAGTCCTTCTTGAAGAACATCCCGACAACCCCCAACATCACCCCAGCTGAATCCCGTGCCATTAAGCAGCTGAAAACAGACCGCTCTATTGTAATCCTTCCGGCGGATAAAGGCTCCACAACTGTGGTACTTGACCGTGTGGAGTATATGGCAGAAGGACTGCGTCAACTCTCCGACACCTCAACCTACAAAGCTGTTACCCAGGATCCCATTCCCTCCATTCAAACTGAGCTGCAGAAAATCCTAAAAATCCAAGGTCCCTCACAAGGCCTCACAATGGCTTCCATAGACTTACTCACTCCACCTGAGCCACGTACCCCTACCTTCTACCTATTACCCAAAATCCACAAAGAGAACCATCATGGCCGTCCCATTGTAGCAGGCTGCAAAGCCCCAACAGAACGTATCTCAGCTCTGTTAGACCAACACCTCCAACCTATCACCTGCAGACTCCCATCCTACACCAAGGACACAAACCACTTCCTAGAACGCCTCAAATCCATTCCCACTCCTCTCCCACCTGAAACCTTTCTTGTGACCATAGATGCTACATCCCTTTACACAAACATCCCACACACCCATGGTCTCTCTGCCCTTGAGCACTACCTCTCCCAACGCCCACCCGAAGATCTTCCAAAAACCTCGTTCCTTATCACACTTACCAACTTCATCCTCACCCATAATTACTTCACTTTTGAAGGCCAGACCTACAAACAAATCAGGGGAACTGCCATGGGAACCAGGATGGCTCCATCCTATGCCAACCTCTTCATGGGCCGCATGGAGGAGGCTTTCCTGAAGACCCAACAGCTGCTTCCCCTGGCCTGGTATAGGTTTATAGATGACATCTTTGTGGTCTGGACTCATGGTGAAGAAACACTCCTTAATTTCCTCCATAACCTCAACTCCTCTTCGAATCTGAATTTCACCTGGTCCTTCTCCAAAACCAAAGCCACCTTCCTGGATGTTGACCTTCATCTTGTTGAAGCTCACATCCACACCTCTGTCCATATCAAACCCACCAACAAACAACAGTACCTTCACTTTGATAGCTGCCATCCATTCCACATCAAACGCTCCCTTCCCTACAGCCTAGGTATTCGTGGCAAACGTATCTGCTCCAGTGATGAATCCCTCAACAATTACACCAATAACCTGACCAGTGCTTTCCTCTCCCGCAACTATCCTGCAGACCTTGTCCACAAACAGATCTCCCGAGCAATACATTCCTCCCCATCCAACAACAATATTCCTACCCTCAGACCACACAGAAGCATCCCCCTTGTCACCCAATATTATCATGGCCTCGAATACATCAATAAATTACTCCGCCAGGGATATGACTTTCTCAAGTCAACCCCTGAAATGAGATCATCCCTTGACAAAATTCTCCCCACACCACCCAGAGTTGCCTTTCGTCGTTCCCCTAACCTCCGTAACATCCTTGTTAAACCCTGCAATATTCCCAGACTACATTCTCTACCCAGCGGTTCCTACCCCTGTAACCGACCCCGCTGCAAAACCTGCCCCATGCATCCCCCCACAACCACCTACTCCAGCCCCGCTACTAGGAAAACATACACAATTCAAGGCAGGGCCACATGTGAGACTACACATGTCATTTATCAGCTGACATGCCTGCACTGCACAGCCTTTTAGATTGGTATGACAACAACTAAACTGGCTGAGCGTATGAACGGACACAGACGAACTGTCCGCCTAGGAGATGTCCAATACCCAGTAGCGGAGCATGCCCTCCAGCATAATTCTAGGGACCTAGGAACCTGCTACACTGTATGTGCCATTTGGCTTCTCCCACCCAACACCAGTCCCTCTGAACTGCGGAGATGGGAACTTGCACTCCAGCACATCCTTTCATCCCGCCATCCCCCTGGACTGAACCTACGTTAAACAACCTCACTCCCATTTACTTTTCAGTCTTCTCCTCTTTCCCTTTCCTCTTTAGCCATTCATGCATCTTTCCATCCTACATCTTTATACTATACACCTCTTTACTTCTGTATGCATCCTCTTTGGTTTGAAGCTGGCACAGTACCTGCAGTAGAATATCTTTGGCTTCCCTCAGACAACCATGCCTCCATCCTTGCTACCTTCCCTGTTTTCCTTTCCCTGTTGCTTCATAACCTGGGTTGTGAGTAACTAAATCCACTTTCCCTTCTTCCCTTTCTTTCCCCTCTCTCCTCCCTGATGAAGGAACATTTATTCCAAAAGCTAGGAACTTAAATTTTCGGTTGTTTTTTGTGTTTCTATCGGCTGTACTGAGCTGAGGTAAGTACTGGCCAGCCCCTCTATCTCTTTGTTAATAAGTGGAAATCATTCTGTTATCTCTGACAGGCGACCTCTTTTACTACAAGCTCTTTACTTACCATATCCAAAACATGGTAAGTATGTACCATAAGTAGATAAAAACGACATGTAAACATGAACTCTAAAGTGCATACTTTCAAAAGCTATGAGCACTTGTTTATCTTTGCTATTATGAAATATATCTCTTCTACTGAAAAAGTCCTCATAGCTCTAAACACATGCATTTTACAGCCCATGTTTACAAGACTTTTTTTCTTGTTTTGATCCATACTACCTTCTCCCAGGATATGGATAGCAAAGAGCTTGCACTAGAAAAGTATCAGAACAAGTTTCGCTTATAATTTTCAACTAATTGTTTATGGACCAAGCTCCCTTACCTCAAGTTGATACATATATCCTTCTCCATCATCACTGAAAGTTTGTATTATCATCATGGAATCACTCTGCATGTACAGGATTAACACTTATAGAACCCTTAACTGCATTCTTTCTAAGCAAGCCTAGCCACTTACGAGCCACTAAGTCGCACACTAAGTCTGAATCTGGCCAATTTCTTCTTGAGCTTCAAACCATTGCAAGCCAGTATCTAAACATGTAAATGCTTCAAAAGCAGCTGGTATGTTTTGATCTTCATTTTCTGGACCACTAGTTGATGAGGTACTTTACCAGTGACGAGATTTACAATGTCAATATACTACATTTTTTGATGCCTTGGAACTACATTGTAGACACTCGTCCATTTTTGAATATCTTATTCATCACTTCCATGGCAATTGAGTTCCCTTAGTATCTTGAGTGTTCTGGACATAACATTCTGTTCATCATTTTCAATCAGGCTTCAAGAACTTTCTGTTGTACCCAACATTTTATTGCAAGTTTTTTTTCAAATTCTGATCCTTTACACCATCCCATGCTGCTCCTATCACGTAGGATGCATGTTTCAAAGGAATATTTTTATGATTTATTACCAAACTTTCTTCTCCCTCCTCTTTTCTTTCTAAAAATAACTTACGTAACAATTCTCTTAAGTAATATAGTTGGAAACGCTCTAATACACCTTGCTCCATGGGCTGTAATAAGCCATGAAACATAACCCTACAGGAGGAAACAAAAGCTTGAAGTATGAGTCAATTTACAGGGAAGCAAGAAGTTCAAAACCACTAGATATGTGCAAGGGGGAGAGCGCAACACATGGAAGGTGTGGGCAACTGACAACTGAGCGCATGGAAACAGCACACAGGATGATGTGCAAGGCAAGGTCCAGCAAGGGGTTGAACTCAGCAGTAGAACTGTTCTGCCTGGCTTACTGTCACCCGCTGGTAAACGTTTGCATCAGCGGGCCAGCCCTTGCAATGTGTCACATGTGTCGCCTCACAGCCGTTTTCTGCACTAGTCCGCTGCAGTACACACACAAGCTCATCTGTCTAAATTGAGATGTCTGTTGGCAAGGATACTAAATCCCCCAACCCCTGAAAAGTCACATAGAGAAAATTTGGGCTTGGGCCATGACACTGGGAACACAACCAGAGAGGGTGTCGGAGACTCAGACAGTGGACCGACCACCAAAGTAGGCAGCACAGATGCTGCTGGCTGCACCAGGAGGATGGAAGTGGACCATTATCGGACACAATGGTCCTGGGGAATCCCTCGATGGCAAAAATGACCAACAACGCATGAAGAGTGAGTCAATGGTGTGGAGGACAGTCTAGCATCCTACACTAAATTTGATAAGACATCACTTATCAACAAACACATGCAGCCCAAAAATGGACCCATGCAACCGACATGCATCTTGTTCCAAGGGACCTCTGTGACCTGCCAATGGGAAAAGTGGCACAGTGATGCAGTGGCACAGTGGTGCAGTCTGGTTCTGTGCACAGGTCCTGCAAGCCCACACCAGATGTTCGATATTGCAATCAATCACCAACCTGTAGATGTGACATCACACCAATGCCTTCATATAAGTCATATCCCAATGTGACACATGCAGCAGCTGGAGTATGCAGGGACACAACAATGGGGGAGAGGGGAAAGGGGGGGGGGGGTGCAGCTAACAGAGCTGCTTCCCTGTGGCAAGAAAGAGGGCCCCTTGGATAGCACTGATATGATCACATAGGATAAAAACCATACACCATGCATCAGCACCCAAGGACATGTGGTCCAGCCAGCCCACCTGGACAGCTGAAATAATTTTATGGAAAAGCAGCTCAGCAGCCATAGTGCTCATGACCTCTTACACTTTCTATGGAAAATCCGACAAGATCTGCTGCAAGGTTATCATCCAACAGAAACCCAAAAGTCTTCAGCCGATTGAACTCCAGATTAACCCCCACCGGCAGTCGCAATAGCACATCAGCATTTGCATGCTGGATAGTGAGGCAGGAATGAATGACATAGCAACAATTACTGAGCAAGAGGATCCACCTCTGCAATCAGTGGGCAGTCCTATCTGGTAGCTTGGAATGAGTGACAAACACGGAAATCAATGGCTTGTGGGTGGTGCTGAGGAGGAAACCCTGTCACACACAAGAAAACATGAAACTTTTAAATTCCGAAAACAGCAACCAGAAACCACTTTCTTCACCTGTGAATAATTACATTGTGCCACAGAGTGTCTTTGACAGGTAAGCAATGGGGTGCTTGGTGTAATTTGGGTTAAAGATGGGACAGAACCACATCAATGCCATACTGGGACATGTCACAGGCTGGGGTTAAAGGTTTTCCAGTGTAAAAGAAGCCAAAAGGGACAAGAGCACAACTACTGCTTAAGGCACTGAAATCCCGTTGACAATCTTCAGACTAAACAAGGTTAATGCCATTTTGGCAAAGACATTTAAAGGAATGGCAGATGTGTGTGGCCTGAGGAACGAACTTAGCATAATATGAAAGCTTGCCCAAAAAATACTTTAGCTCATTCAGGTGCTTAGATGTCACCAAGTTGAAGATGACCTAGATGTTATCATCCATAAGGATGAAGCCATCTTTACTAAGCATAAGTCCTAACAGACGCACTTTCTACAAGAAAAACTGCACTTTCTCAGCTCAGTGTGTGGCTACAAAATTTTGAACAATAACAAGGCGGTTTTATGAACTGGATCAACAATACATCTTACCTGGCAATGCAGCAAGAGCCCCCTTTCCGCAGATTAATCAAAACTGGCAAACAGAGTTGGCGGCAGCAAGGAAGAGAACTTCACAGCAGGACATTCTCCAGAAGACATTGGAAAACACTATGTAGATTTCAAAAATGGTATTCTGATGTAGATCCCGCTGCACAGATGTCACCAAGGTAGTTTACACAACAGGATACGTCATGATCGAAAGCTCCAAATATCACTGATAAATTTCTGGCACAGTTGAGTTTCCAACAGGCAAGCAATTGAACTGGTTAAGTCCAAAGGGGGTACTGTCAACAAACTCTAAGAAGCTATGAACAACGACAACTGCAGGTACGGATCACACAAGTCAATGCGTGAAAGATACTGGACCCCTCAGTGCTGTAGGGCTTCTGAAACATCAACAAAGGGGTGGCCCACCGATTCGATGAAATAAGAGAAATGAAGCTCTGAATCTAAATCTTGAAAAGGGACTGAATGAGACACTAAATGAACTTTGTCAACTGTCTGAAAGCCAAAAACAAGAAAAAGCGGCTAACCTAAAAATATTTTGCAGCAATGGGAGTCAACCACTAAAATTTTAAGTTGCTGTTCCACTTTTTTATACGATGCAGAGACAGAAAGGCATACGCTGTTTATGGTACGATACAACTCATAGTAGCGGCCGTTGCAGTGCTGGGCAGTCCAAGAGTCTGTACATATCTAATTTAATGAAGCTAACTGCCACTCCCATGTTTACTTGAAATTCAACCAGTCACCCATCAACTACCAGCATCAGCAAAATATGCTAGGGCAACAGATGTAGGCCGTCAGAGAAAATCCCAGATTTCAGTGATAACCAAGGACATCCAATCAGCAACTCAATGACTGTCATGAACAGTTGCTAAATGTCCTACCTGAGAGCATATTACATTATGTTAATACTTGTTCCACAGATCATGAATAAGACATTTCATAATGATGTGGAACATACATTATTATTATTGTTATTATCATCATCATCATCATCATCATTATTTAGCATCACTCCTTCATATCTAAAAATTCATCTACTGAGTAGAAGGATATGTCATTCAGAAATTCTTTTAATTTCTTTTTAGATGCTGGTTGGCTATGTGTCGCACTTTTAATGCTATTTGGCAAATGACCAATGATTTCTGTGGGAGCATAATTCACCCCTTTCTCTGCCAAGGTCAGATTTAACTCAGAATACTGGAAATTATCCTTTCTTCTAGTGCTGTAGCTATGCACTTTGCTATTACTTTTTAATTTGGATGGATTATTAAAAACAAATTTCATACGTGTATATCTATACTACAAAGGTACTATAACTATCCCGAGTTCCTTAAATAAATTTCTGTTAGGCTATTATTCTGATTACGTGCATTCATGCAATGAATACTTTTTCTTTTAATGATGAATTACTCCACAATATAAGGCCATATGAAAGCAATAAATGAAAACACACACAGAAGACAAATTAACTGATACATTTATCACCAAAATTTCCAATAACCCCGTTAGTATAAGCAGCTGAACCTAACCATTTCTGAAGATCATCAGGGTGTTTCTTCCAATTCAATTTCTCTTCAATGCACACACTCAGAAATCTTGAATGTTATGCCTTAGTAATAGACTTCTGCTAAAAGTCTATATTTATCAATGGTGTTATGCCATTTACTGCACAGAACTGTATATACTGTGTTTTCTCAAAATTTTTGTGAGAGTCCATTTGCAGAGAACCATTTAATAATTTTCTGAAAAACATTATTTATAATTTCTTCAGCTAATTCTTGTTTGTTGGGTGTGATTATTATACTTGTATCATCAGCAAAAATAATTAACTTTGTATCTTCATAAATATAGAGCGGCAAGTCATTAATATATGTTAAGAATAATAAGGGATCCAAGACTGAACCCTGTGCGGACATCAGACTTGATACCTCCCAAGTTAGAGGACTCTGCTCTGCATATCCCATACGTGAGGCAATCTAATTGAACATGCACCAAAAGACAATCAGGGTAGCACTGCTGGCTCACCCAATGAGCGGAAGGAGAGTGAAGTCGAGGAAATGATAAAATGTTGTGGGCAGGAATTATAATGCTGTGAATGATGCAAACACACCGAGCTTGATAGGGGTGAAGAAGGGCAGCATTGTGACAACATAACACCAGAGTCATCAAAGGCGTCAACACAATGACTTGATGGGAGAGTAGGCCACCTGGGAAACCCCATGGGGCATTGGGGGCTGTTGACTGTGTACATCACCTGCCAACTGCTGGATGTTCAGCAATCTGTGCAAAATCAACTGAAGAAGAGTGGGATAATGTCACTGGCCCAGTCTGGTACTCAGGATCAATCATGCCCAGTTTGGTACTCAGGATCAATCAGGTCCCAAATCAGTTAGTCTATGTATGAAGTAACACACTCAAAATGATACTGGCATGAGACCCCGCAAATCAGCAACCAAGGCCACATATGATTGCCTGCAGTGCTGGTTAAACTGGAACCATGTTGCCACTGCATGGATTTGACTTCTAAAATACTATGTAAGCAACCTGAAACATTCACCAAATGGGAGTTTTGCCAGCTCAGTATGTGGCTTCAAAATTCTGGACAATAACAAGGCAGTTTTATCAACTGGACCAACAATACATCTTACCTGGCAATGCACAAAGAACCCCCCTTTCCAGAGACTCAGCCAAACTGGCAAAGAGAGTTAGCAGTGTGGAAGAAAACTACACAACAGGCACCTCACTTGCTACCTGTGTAGCAAGCCTGGATCTAGGGAAGAGGAGGAGGGATCGGGAGGGGGGGGGGGGGAGGGTGGCAAACCAGGGTATCTGCCCTGAGTGGCAATTTCAGGGGTGCCAAATTCATATTCTCAAAGAACAAAGAAAAAAACATTGTTTCACAAAGTGTCTAGCATCCAGGTACGTGATGTTTGTGTTATGGGAATTGTCATCCCTGTCACATCTACAAACAAAAAGCTTTCCCACAGCCAAAAGGAGACAGGGCTATATGAGCTAAGCTGAATAAACCTGAACGGGTGAATGACAGTCAGTTTGTTTATGTGGTTGATTTGGTGTGCAAATGTTAAGAGTTGTTAGTATTATTAGTGACATCCATAGATCCAGACTACTAGAGTAGATATAAATGACTAACAGGAATAACAGGTAATTACATTTTATCTTCTCAGTGTACCCAAGAAAATGAAATTCTGATAGAAAAGTTTTGCCAGATCACTAAATTACTAAGGGCCAGTTGTATAGTCCTCAATCAGCAGCTGCATAGCATCTATTCTCTAAATAGAGTAGAACACGCATTGTACTAACATGTAGTAATGGCTAAACATGGAATAAATGCGGTGTAACTAAACTGGTGATTCTGGCAGGTTTAGTGAAGTTAACCAGAGAATATGTTTTGACAACAGCAAGAACAGTTACAGCATTAGTGATGATAAGGTAGTTCGTTAGAATAAGGAAGGAGAAGAAAAGGGGACATCACACAAATTATGCGAGACAATATGACGATTCCAAATTTATATGACAATTATGTACTTATAAACTGGAGCATACGAGTTAAATGTGAAAGTATTTCCTAACATAAAACTTTTTGCTAGTAGTAGGCCTCATAGCATTTGATATTGGTATTTCATGTTATTTATGTAAGTGACATGGATGAAAATGACCATTTTTGCTTGTTTGGCGTGTTTTACAATAGCTGCAATATTAGAAACACCTATTTCGTTTTATATACCAGACAGTAATGAAATAGATGTAATCGAATTGAACAGCTTTTTCGGTATTAGATGACATTTTAATTTCTCATGTAGCAAAACGTTTAACGAATTTTGATGAGGTAATAGATTCTTTCGCAGAAAGGAAAGCATGCAGTGTAAAGCTGTAATAAGATTAGAGAGAAAGAAATGCTGGGACCTAAGGATTGAAGAAATATGTACTGTCTTGCTTGTCTCTTGTCTTTACTGCATTTATGATTGATGATTATTTCAAGGGGGGGGGGGGGGGTGGGTTGTTTGGAGGAGGAGACCAGACAGCGAGGTAATCGGTCTCATTGGATTAGGGAATGACAGGGAAGGAAGTCGGCCGTGCCCTTTCAAAGGAACCATCCCGGCATTTGCCTGGAGCGATTTGGTGAAATCACGGAAAACCTAAATCAGGATGGCCGGACGCGGGATTGAACCGTCGTCCTCCCGAATGTGAGTCCAGTGTGCATGGCACGAAGCAGCTGGTTTAGCAGCACCTGCATCTGCTCATGCTGCTGCTGCTCCTTCTATATGTGCAACTGTTCCTGCCAGAACAGCACAGCAGAAATGATGGGCCCATGGTAGCCCAGAGAGAGAGAGAGAGAGAGAGAGAGAGAGAGAGGGGGGGGGGGGGGAGGGAGGGAGGTAGGGAGGGAGGGAGGGAGGGAGGGAGGGAGGGAGGGAGAGAGAAGTGTCACACATGTAAGAACATCCCTCACTGCATTCAGCACCTGCACAGCCAAACAATGCTGCTACCAACACTGTCAGCACAAGGTATTGTACGGACCAACAGTGGATCAACAACAAGTTGGAGGGCAGACCTACAGCGGAGGCAACAAAAACTTAGAGTTCAAGTCAACCTATGGGGAAGCAGAAAGTTTGAAACTGCAAAGAGACATGCCCAGGAATGAACAAGACACATGACAAGCATGGGCAGCTGACAACTGAACACACACAAACAGCATATGGAACAATGTGCAAGTTGAGGTTTGCAGTGGTTAACTCAGCATTAGAACTTCCCTCTCTCAAGTTTACTAATCATCTACATCTACATGATTACTCTGTTATTCACAATAAAGTGCCTGGCAGAGAGTTCAATGAACCATCTTCATGCTGTCAATTGCTATTGCCTGCAGGTGAACACTTTTATCAGCAGGTCTGCTCAGACAACTCATCACGTATGCCCACCAGAGTATGTCTTCCATACCAGTTGTCTGCACTAATCTGCTGCACTACCTGTGCCAGCACATCTGCATCCATCGCAATGTTCACTGGAAAGGATACTAAAGAAACAATGGGGTGAACTGAAACAAAACTTTCCAAAAAAGTTCTACGCTATCGTGTCAGATGACAAATAAGAAAAGAACTCAAATAATTGTTTGTCTATGTTGATAATGAACCACTCTAACAGAGAAATTATGAATTTCAATGTTGGCGACACTGTCAGTAGGTGTTCTGTTCACTCTCAGACAAACATTCAACATGGTAATGAATTTATTTACTATGAATTTTACTTGTGAATACCAATCTACATTGTGTTGTTTTAAGTACATGGTAAGCAAATGTACAATCCTATTTCATTAACCAAAAGTTCAATTTTAAGGTGTACTTTAATCTGACTCATGTTTCGGGTAACTGAAAATTTGGGGTTGTATTTCAGAATTAGTGGGGTGAACAGAAACAGCAATCATCAGTGTTTCTTCAGAAGAAGACAAGAATTTGACAGCAATGATGAACCACCTGGCACTGTTCTCAATCCAGGAGATTAAGCTGTGATTAAAGTATATGAAAAAAGTAATGTCATTTAGCTCGTATACATGTAAAATTTTATTTAGAAGGAAAAACTTATGTTGTTGTTTTTTTGAAAAAACAAGGTCAATTAAACACGTTTATTTTAACAAATGAGGAGTCATTTTTTCATTTGTTGTTCAAAGTTCTTTATTACTTCTGGGGGAATGACTTGTAGACTCAAACACATCATTTTTAATATGATGTCAGTGACTTAACGGATTAACAAACTAACCAAGCTCATCACTTCTAATGTTACAATAAAGTAATGAAAGATGCAAAAAATTTTAATTGTAAAACATAATAAAAAAACACAATTAATGCAACATTTTAAGTCTGTATTGAATAAATTTTTTTTTGAACCAGATACATTTTGTTTCTTATTCTCCTAGATACAAAACAGATTCTGACATGTCCCTACTCATCCCAAAGATGAATAAATAGAAAAAATAATAAGCTTAACACTGAACGGTGAATAGAAATGCCAAGATTTTTATTTTTAATGTTATAAAAACGTGTTAGATCCTAAATCTAATTATAAATTACACGCAAAACCTAATCCAATACAATTTTGCTTTCCATATTTCTTTTCAAAATTATAATTTTCTTTTTTTAAAGTTGAGAACTGTTTCTATTCACCCCATTTTACAGTATCTATTCCAAACTTAGCTTTGGAAAATGTACGTGGTGGCTACGACTTCAATGTTCTATGTTTCTTACAGCAGTTCACAGGTTGTCTGCAAGCAAACTTGCAACACTGGGGTATGTGCATACACTACAACTAAGTGGATGTCTCTAGTTCATACTAGCTGTTAGAAGTCTATACATCCATAATTTTTTGAAGAAAGTGGAGTGCCTTCGTCTTCCTGAAAACGTAAGTTCCTGGTTGATTGGTAAAGTAATGGATATTACTTGTTGCATGGCCTGTTAAATGTTTGTGGCCGGTATTGTTTTTATGGACAGAGAGCCATAAGCAGGTGCAGAGAGTGGTATCTGAGATTGGTTATACAAGAATTAATTTTTCACTCTGCATTGGAGCTGAAATTCCCTTGTGGAATAAAACTGTATCCTGAACCAGAACTGAAACTCAAAACTGCTTTTCACAAGAAATGCTCTTGCCAACTGAGCTGCCCATGCATGATTTGTGAGCTGCATCCACTTCATCAATTCTGTCACTACCTCTCTCATGTTTTCCAAACTTCACATAAGCTCTCCTGAATGCTTTGCTGGGGCAGTACTTTTGAAGAAATGATGTTGCAGGGAAATGGTTTAGCGGCAACCAAGGTACGGTTTCCAGACTGTTGTCAGTTTCATACTGCAGTGGCTTGTGCATTGTTTCAAAATATCCTGACAAGTTAAAACTATGTACTAAAGAATGACTTGAACCCAGAACATTGTAAGAGCACTCCCCGTGATATGCAATCTTCCTGGGCCTTGGCCCTTGTGGGAATGTAATAACTGCTTTGGTCAATGAGAGCAATAGGGGCAGACAGACACCATTAACGTTTTTTAAGACTGGGCAATTAATATTTACTCACATGTTCTACATGTACAAACATAATACAATGTTTCATTAATAAGTGTAAACAAATAAGATACAAGGAGAAGAAGAAGAAATTGCTGGTGTTTGAAATACATGGACAAAAACCAGTGGCAAGTTGATGTGCTGAGCTGGACTGTGGGAGTACTTAGGTAGCACAAATGGTAGCATACTGCCTTTGAAAAGCAGGTATCTGGTTTAGAGCCTCATCCGGCAAACAGTTTTAACCTGTCTCAGATTTTCAATTCAAAGTAGAAACTGTGTGAGTTCTTCTCAAAGAAGACTGTAAAAAAAAAGCTACAATCAAGAAAATGAAAGAGGAGAACAACAGGCTGTTGTTAGTTTTATACAAATTAAAAATGTATAGTTATGAAGATGAAAGATAAATTCAAGTTTGGGGAAATAATGTTACTATAAGTAAAATGTGGAATTATACAGCTAATAACTCTGTGGTAGAGAACATTGTGTCAAGACTTCACATAGATCATTCTCTTTATATGAGTGTATTCTTTTCTGTGTTCATTCTTGAATCAATAACTATGATAAGAGTAAGAATAAACAAATACATTGAAGGGCATGAAACTGCCGAAGAAAAGAAATTATGATTTCATATTAAAAAAATCTGCTATCTTCAGCAAATATTAGTAAATATAGTGTGGTTAACCAAACTAAACTTACTTGGCACTCGTATTTGTACACACAATATACTCCACTTCATCAGTATATGGGTTAAGGAAGGCAAAAGCAGAAGTCCGTAGCCACACCCATTCTCTGCTCTTTGCACGAAAACGATACATGACTGACATGACCTGTCCTTTCAACTTCAGAACTGCAAGTAAACAAAATAGCAGTAGACATTATAAATACACAAAAACAAAATTGTGGTACATAATATACCAGAAATTATGATACTTTTTTACTAACAGATTTGTGGCTTCTTGGTTAAATATTGTACAGATTCAGAATTTTATGACATATGAAAGAATAACAGTAAACATAAACACTGTAGGTACTGACACAAATTACCATATTCAGCAGTGCCTATTCTAAAATGTCATGACAGATTTGTAATTTAAACAGTTACAAATCATATACAATATCATAAAACCAGCAAAATTAAGAAAAGCTCAACTTCCCTCTAATTATGCACATTTATACTTTCACAAATGGTTCAAATTGCTCTCGGCTCTATGGGACTTAACATCTGAGGTCATCAGTCCGCCAGAACTTAGAACTACTTAAACCTAAGGACATCACACACATCCACACCCGTGGCAGGATTCGAACCTGCGACTGTAGCAGTCGCGCAGTTCCGCACTGAAGCGTCTAGAACCGCTTGTCCACTGCGGCCGGCTATACTTTCACTCCTTTCTCATTTATTAACCTTATATTATCTTTATTTCTTTTTAACAACAATATTATGAAACAGATAGAGTGCTCCCCACAATATAGAAAAGACACTGAACTGCACACAGGCACAATGAAAAGACTGCTATACATTTAAGATTCTGGTCAAAAGGTCTTCTTCTCATACAGAAAACACAGTCTCTGGCTGTCGTAGCCAGAATGCAGACAGCAACTGTGCCTGATGGGAGCAACAATCTGGCCTGGGTGTGAGGGCAAAAAGGAGGGAGCTGGGTAGGGGAAGGTGTGAAGCTGCTTGAGGGAGTGTGAAGGGACATAAGAGAGGAAAGGGTAGGGTTGCTAGGTGCAGTTAGCGGAGGGGGGGGGGGGGGGAGCAGAAAAGGAGATATGTAGAAAAAAAAGTAGTGGGTGCATTGGTGGAATAGGCGGCTGTGTAGTGTAGAAGTGGAAACAGGGAAGGGGGTATATAGGGGGACATGGACTAGCAAAGATTGGGGTCAGGGGGGTTACGAGAGCATAGGATACAGACACCAAGGATAGTTTCCACCTGTGCAGTCCAGAAAAGCTGGTGTTGGTAGGAAGGATCCAGACAGTTCACGCTTTGAAGCAGTTCATCATGTAGGGCAACACCTTCAGCAACTGGCTGGTCCAGTTGTCTTCTGGCCACAGTTTGCCTTCTGGCCACAGTTTGGCAGTGGCAACTCATGTGGACAGACAGCTTGTTAGTTGTCATGCCCACACAGAAAGCAGCACACTGGTTGCAGCTTAGTTCATAGATACATGGCTGCTTATATAGGTAGACCTACCTTTGATGGCTTAGGAGGTAACTGTGAGGAGACTGGTAGTTGGTAGTGGTGGGAGGACGTATGGGACAGGCATGGCATCTAGGTCTATTGCAGGGGTATGAGCCATGAGACAAGTTATTGGGAGCAGATGTGGAGTAGGGATGGAAGGATATAGCGTATTTTTGGTGAGTGGCAGAATATCACTGCAGTAGTAGTGGGATGGATAGTGGGTAGGCTATTCCCCATTTCAAGACATAACAAGAGGCAGTCACGATTCTGGCCGAGAATATGAATCAGTTGTTCCAATCCTGGATGGTGCTGAGTCATGAGAGGAGTGCCCTTTGTGGCTGGATGATAGGTATATGGTAGGTGTTAGGTGACAGGAGAAACAAGACATGGGAGATTTGTTACTGTACAATACTGCGGGAGTAATTTTGGTCTGTGAAGGCATCAGTGAAACCTTTGGTATATTTGGAGTTTTGTTCATCACCTCAATTCAAGATCTACCCCGTAAGTCCTCCTCCTCTTCCTGCACCACCACCTTTTACTTAATTATGGTTTACTTGATTACCAATAGAACCTTGGTTCCCATTTGTTATGCTACTGTTTCCTTTCAATAGATATCTTTAGAGAAATAAAAACAGTCCAATACTTTTCCATTACGCACGATCATGGTCGAAGGCCATATTTAACTGACTATAAGATCCTCTTGACTATAAGACACACCTTAATTTTTAAGTAATTTCTTAAAAACATAACATTTCTATCATTTTTATTTTTAGATTGCAAAGTCAGACTAAAAAAAATCCTAGTTTGTAGAATGGAACTGACTTATAAAATCCCCGAAAATCATTGTCTAAACTTTCTCCTTCTTATTCTAATTCTTCTTCTTCGTCATTGTTATCCTCTTCATATATAAAGTGGTCTTCCCTGCCATTGGGAGCATTACTTATGCCGCACTTCTTGAAAGATTTAACATTAATGTCTTCTCTCACTCCAGACCACATCTGTTTTATCCACTGACGTAATTGTTAGATTATAGGTCGTTTTAAAGCTCCTTGTGGTGTGAATTCATGATGGGTTGCATCCATCATCCATTTGTTTCATTCCTTTCTCATATACACTTTAAATGGTTTATTTATCAAGATATTGAGAGGTTGCAATTTTGAAGTAAGTCCTCACAGAATAACAGAAAGCTCTGTATTTCCCTGTCTCAATTTCTATTTAACAGAATTTTTCAAAAGACTACTTAAACTATCTGTCACAAGAAGAGAAACATTCTTTAACAAAGCACCTTTCCTTCTCTCCCACACTCTGTTAATCTTTAATCTGATACCAGCCACATCCATCCAACCCTTGTCATGTACATGAACAGTACCTTGCAGTGTTTCAGGTTTTGGCATTGTTGTGTGCTTGAAAATGACCATTGGATTAAGTTTAGTACCATCAGCAGAACATAAAATGACAACAGTGTAGTGACATAAAATGACAACAGTGTAGTGCTTTTTTTCATGTCCAGTTATTTTTATAATTACAGTTTTAGCACTTTTCATAGCTGTTATTCGGCAGATCAAACACCATAGGAGTTAGTCCATATTCACTATTTGGCTTCATTCCGCACTGGTTTTCTTTTGATGTTGAATAACAAAGGGATGGAAAGATAATATTTTCTCTTCATACTCTTTTGGTATTTTCTGAGATATTCTGCTTTTGGTTCACATGCTAAGTCCATGACACTTACTAAACCTGTAGCACCAACCAATTCCACCATTAACATCTGTTAAGTTCCACTGTAGAGCTACCTTACAACTGAGTATTTTAATCATTTTTGTATTGATTCCAATGCTATTTTGATGGTTTCTTTGAATCCATTTCAATATATCTTTTAGTTTTTGCCATTTTGCATATTTAGTCCTCAGTTTCCTTCAGTTCTTCTTTACTAGCTCGCCAATCGCCAATGGTATTTTCCGTTGGTGGAGGGACGAAATGCTCAGTTGCTCTGTTTCCATTTTCTTCTGCATATGCTATTACTTTCAATTTATAGCCTGCATCATATGAATACCGTTTATGTGTTTCCGTTATGAAACTACTGTTATTGGTAACAAAAATCACTTTCAGTTCAAGTCCACTAGCGTGGTATACTGCAATGACACAAGATAGGCTAGATAATGTTCAGGATTTGTGATGGTAGGATGGAAGAGAGACAGTAGTAGCAAGGTTGTGAATCTCTGCAACTCATGTTCATCACATTGATGCACTGCTGCTGCCATTTGAATCCATTGTTGTCAGGCAGAAATAGGTTTTTCCTTGGTATTGAATGTACAGCCATTTTTAAGGCAGGTAGAAATTTTAGATCAAATACTGGACATTTTTATATTCACTTTCAGTATAATGCACACCCAAATATTGGAGACAATTTTTCAGAGGCGAAAGTGTGTCTTATAGTCCATAAAATATGGTAAGTATCATTTCACAGGAGTAACATCATCAGCATACTGATAATTTAGTAGTAGCCAGTAGCATTATAAGATATACCAAGAGATGAACACCGTAAGCAGATTCAGAAGGATGTAGGTTGCAGTAGTTATTTCGAGATGAACATGCCTGCACAGGACACAGTAGCTTTGATAACTGCGTCAAACCAGTCTTTGGACTCAAAATCACCACAACAACAACTTGAATAATATTGTCACTTCACAAATCACAATATATAGAAAGTTGTCCCACTGCTGTTAAAGCAGTATACTAAATGGAGATGCACTTTAGCACAAAACAAATGTTAGCCTCTAGCAACAAGCATTATAAGTAGGATTCTGTACATATGGTTCCACAGCTACTGTAAATTTCTTCAGAGAACTTTATTTTTGAAATGAACACTTTCGTTCCTGATTTTTTGCTATAGCTAATTTCATCTCCTTGGGCATTTTCAAGTTACCTGGTAGTGAAACAAATGGTAAATGTTCAGTATGTTCAAGAATAGAAAAATAAAGTGACACATATATACAATAACTTTTCACACACCTCTGTCACAATCACATACCTTATCTCCCATGCATTAGTGTGGAGGAAGCTCCATCTAATGGTAACTCTAGTAAAGGTTGCCTATGAACGTCGTGGTAACAGACACAACTTGTATATACATCACTAGTTTTGTGTTAGGTGATGCTTCCAACTTCAAAGTTTTTAAATGAGTAGAAAACTTAATAAACATAGTAAGTCAATCTCAGCTTAAGATACTTAGCAGAGGCCTAAAATTTAATATAGGCCCCAGATTCAAAGTTAGTGTGATCAAAAACTTAATAGCTAACAGAAAAGTAGCATTTAACATGGCTCAGCCACCAACTTGCCAACAAAAATGTATTACAAGCCAAGTCACTAGGTTAAGTGAAGAACAGCTGAAATGTGACAGGAATAGCAAATTTAATAGTGTTTACATAAACAAAGCAGGGCATGACGTATATAGTTGAGTCTGCACAATGCAATGACCCTAAAATCAAATAAAGGCAATAAGCTGGTCATAATGAATGAACAGGAATATAACAACATGGTACAAGAGTTTTTTAATAGTAATATTACAAAACTTAAGAAAGATACAACGCATAGATTTAATGCAATGATTAAAAAAGCCCTGAAAAACTGTGGAGTTATACTATCAGCATAAGAGATTAGGGACTTCGTGGCAAAGAACTCCTGAACTCCCAGCCTCGGAAGGTAACCAAAACTTCATGAAGTTAATGCTCTAATTCATCCAATCGTTAACTTTATAAACAGTCCCTGGCATCTAATTATCAAAATATTGAACAATATGACAAAAAATCGGTAACTTTTCAGACAACTTACTCAGTTAAAAATACAGACACAGCAACTGAAGGATAAATTTGTGAATCCCTCAAGGAGTTGAAATTTGTCTCATCTGGTATTGTAAACTTATATTCTAATGTGTCAGTGTCTGTGTCTGAAACAATTACTATTATGACATATAATGAGCTTCATTACAGAAAGGTCAGCATAGTAGAGAGAAACAAAATTGTACGATCATTGCAAATGATCTTGTAATTTAACTTCATTTTAGTCAATAACAAGGTGTTTTTCAACCTGAAGCAGCTGTATAGCAGCACAGTAGCAAATATTTTTGTAAACCGCACTAAGAACAATTTTTAATGAAGACAAATGCACAGCTGAAAATATCATTTGCTACAAAAGATATGTAGATGACACACTAAGCTTAGTCGGCAGTAGCACATACGAAATCGACACCATGATGGGCTCAACTACACACTTTATGGTATATCCTAAGATAAAATTTCAATGGAAGTACAGCAGCAATCTAATATTAATTTCTTTGGCAATATCCTCAAAACTATAATGATAGTCACTATTTTAGTGTTTACCAAAAACCAACAAAAGTGGTCATCCATAACTGAATAAAATTGCTGTTGCAAATGGATATGATATGATATGAAAGCAATCCCCCACATGAACCATGGATCTTGCCGTTGGTGGGGAGGCTTGTGTGCTCAGCAGTAGACGCAACCACAATGGAGGGGTATCTTTTAAAAGGCCAGACAAACGTGTGGTTCCTGGAGAGGGGCAGCAGCCTTTTCAGTAGTTGCAGGGGCAACAGTCTGGATGATTGACTGATCTGGCCTTGTAACACTAACCAGAATGGCCTTGCTGTTTTGGTACTGTGAACGGCTGAAAGCAAGGGGAAACTACAGCCGTAACTTTTCCCAAGGGCATGTAGCTTCACTGTATGGTTAAATGATGATGGCGACCTCTTGGGTAAAATATTCTGGAGGTAAAATAGTCCCCCTTTCGTATCTGCAGGCGGGGTCTAGTCAGGAGGATAATGTTATCAGGAGAAAGAAAACTGGTGTTCTATGGGTCGGAGCATGGAATGTCAGATCTCTTAATTGGGCACGTAGGTTAGAAAATTTAAAAAGGGAAATGGATAGGTTAAAGTTAGTTATAGTGGGAATTAGTGAAATTTGGTTGCAGGATAAACAAGACTTCTGGTCAGGTACATACAGGGTTGTAAATACAAAATCAGATAGGGGTAATGCAGGAGTAGGTTTAATAATTAATAAAAAAAGTAGGAATGTGGGTAAGCTACTACAAACAGCATAGTGAATGCATTATTGTGGCCAAGACGGACACGAAGCCCATGCCTACCACAGTAGTACAAGTTTATATGCCAAATTAATGAAATAAAAGAAATTGTTCAGATAGTGAAGGAAAACAAAAATTTAATATTCATGGGTGACTGGAATTCCATAGTAGGAAAAGGAAGAGAAAGAAACGTAGTCAGCAAATATGGAATGGGGTTAAGGAGTGAAAAAGGAAGCCGCCTGGTAGAATTTTGCACAGAGCATAACTTAATCATAGCTAACACTTGGTTCAATAATCATGAAAGAAGGTTGTATACATGGAAGAAGCCTGGAGATACTGGAAGGTGTCAGATAGATTATATAATGGTAAGACAGAGATTTAGAAACCAGGTTTTATATTGTAAGACATTTCCAGGGGCAGATGTGGACTCTGAACACAATCTATTTGTTATAAACTGTAGATTAAAACTGAAGAAACTGCAAAAAGGTGGGAATTTAAGGAAATGGGACCTGGATAAACTGACTAAACCAGAGGTTGTACAGAGTTTCAGGGAGAGCATAAGGGGACCAAATGACAAGAATGAGGGAAAGAAATACAGTAGAAGAAGAATGGGTAGCTTTGAGAGGTGAAATAGTGAAAGCAGCAGAGGATCAAGTAGGTAAAAGGACGAGGGCTAATAGAAATCCTTGGGTAACAGAAGAGATATTGAATTTAATTCATGAAAGGAGAAAATATAAAAATGCAGTAAATGAAGCAGGCAAAAAGGAATACAAACGTCTCAAAAATGAGATCGACAGGAAATGCAAAGTGGCAAAGCAGAGTTGGCTAGAGGACAAATGTAAAGATGTAGAAGCATGTATCACTAGGAGTAAGATAGATACTGCCTACAGGAAAGTTAAAGAGACCTTTGGAGAAAACAAGAACCACTTGCATGAATATCAAGAGCTCAGATGGAAACCCAGTTCTAAGCAAAGAAGGGAAAGCAGAAAGGTAGAAGGAGTATATAGAGGGTCTATACAAGGGCGATGTTCTTGAGGACAATATTATGGAAATGGAAGAGGAGGTAGAAGTAGAAATGGGAGATATGATACTGCGTGAAGAGTTGGACAGAGCACTGAAAGACCTAAGTCGAAACAAAGCTCCGGGAGTAGACAACATTCCATTAGAACTACTGATAGCCTTGGGAGAGCCAGTCCTGACAAATCTCTACCAAATGGTGAGCAAGATGTATGAGACAGGCAAAATACCCTCTGACTTCAAGAAGAATATAATAATTCCAATCCCAAAGAAAGCAGGTGTTGACAGATGTGAAAATTACTGAACTGTCAGTTTAATAAGCCACAGCTGCACAATACTAACACGAATTCTTTCCGAATGGAAAACTGGTAGAAGTCGACCTTGGGGAAGATCAGTTTGAATTCTGTGGAAATGCTGGAACACGTGAGGCAATACTGACCCTACGATTTATCTTAGAGAAAAGATTAAGGAAAGGCAAGCCTACTATTCTAGCATTTGTAGACTTAGCGAAAGTGTTCGACAATGTTGATTGGAATACTCCCTTTCATATTCTGAAGCTGGCAAGGGTAAAATAAAGTGAGCAAAAGGCTATTTACAACTTGTACAGAAACCAGATGGCAGTTATAAGAGCCAAGGGGCATGAAAGGGAAGCAGTGGTTGGGTAGGGAGTGAGACAGGGTTGTAACCTATCCTCAGTGTTATTCAATCTGTATATTGAGCAAGCAGTAAAGGAAACAAAAGAAAAATTCGGGTTAGGAGTTAAAATCCATGGAGAAGAAATAAAAACTTTGAGGTTCACCGATGACATTGTAATTCTGTCAGAGACAGCAAAGGACCTGGAAGAGCAGCTGGACAGAAAGGACAGTGTCTTGAAAGGATGATATAAGATGAACATCAACAAAAGCAAAATGAGGATAATGGAATGTAGTTGAATTAAATTGGGTATTGCTGCGGGAATTAGATTAGGAAATGAGACGCTTAAAGTAGTAAATGAGTTTTGCTTTTTCGGGAGCAAAATAACTCACGATGGTCGAAGTAGAGAGGATATAAAATGTAGACTGGCAATGGCAAGGAAAACGTTTCTGAAGAAGAGAAATTTGTTAACATTGAGTATAGATTTAAATGTCAGGAAGTCGTTTCTGAAAGTATTTGTATGGAGTGTAGCCATGTATGGAAGTGAAACATGACGATAAATAGTTTAGACAAGAAGAGAATAGAAGCTTTCGAAATGTGGTGCTACAGAAGAATGCTGAAGATTAGATGGGTAAATCACATAACTAAAGAGGAGGGACTGAATAGGATTGGGGAGAAGAGGAGTTTGTGGCACAACTTGACTAGAAGAAGGGATCGGTTAGTAGGACATGTTCTGAGGCATCAAGGGATCACCAATTTAGTATTGGAGGGCAGGGTGGAGGGTAGAGGGAGACCAAGAGATGAATACACTAAACAGATCAGAAGGATGTAGGTTGCAGTAGGTACTGGGAAATGAAGAAGCTTGCACAGGATAGAGTAGCATGGAGAGCTGCATCAAACCAGTCTCGGGACTGAAGACCACAACAACAACAACAATAACATGAAAGCAATATAATCAACCAGTTGGTCAGACAGAAGAAACATGATCACAAAAAGATACATTCAGGTATAGGAAAGTGCTCTTTGCAGGGAATCTGAGGGCAAAGGAAAACCAAAATACACTGTAGCCCCATACTGTGGCAAAATATCTGATAGAATAGGTTGTTTGTTCCATAAGATGGGAGTGCATACCAGCTTTCAATCTGGCATGCCACACAAAAATGTGACCTGTTTACCCAGCTGGGAACTTACAAAAGCTAGTGTAGCATTTGTGACCATTTCTACATCTGACAGATGGGCAGAACATTTAACATGAGATTCAGGAAACACACTGTTCCGGACGATAGCAATGCCTCGTCACTGAAGTCTCACCTATACAGTAACACCTACATGTTACAAAAGACATTGATGACACTCTGCATATATTTCTTACAGTTGATAAAAATGTGTTATGAATATTTTAGAAAAGATTGAGATTTATAACCATTTTAATAAACACCCAGAACAGATTTAAAACAAAGAGACGAAGTTGAAAAATAACTGATGTGTAGACCATTTCTGTACAACTTTTGAATCAGGTACAATTTTATGCTGTTTTCCCTTGGGCTAGGAATGGATCTTCCTATCTATAAAAGTGTATAAGATTTAACTTTTTATAATAGACCTTCCTGCCACAAGTCGCTACAAATATTATTGTTGCCAATTATGCAAACCTTCCTCCCACAAATGGTGTATGATTCCCAGATACTTGAGGCAGTTTTGTTTTATAATATTGTGACCATATTTGTATCCATTTTAATCTTTTGTTTGTTATCTGTACTAAAGTTTTAAAAGTATCCTTTTTGCAAGATAATGTGCAGCAATTATATGAAATGATCTCACTGGTTGTGCAAGCATAGCATGCACTCACCTGTCGAAATGGCAACAGACTTTGAGAATACTGTCTTAGTTTGAAACATGTAATTTTTTTTTTTTTTTGCCGACTTTTTACTCCCTCTCATATGGAATGGAAAGATTTTTTTTACATAACTTTTAGTTTAGGAATACGCAGTAAAGCCCTTGATCAAGTGTTTATTTCTTTTGTTTAACTGTAAAAATGGCCCATTCATTTGCAGACAGGCACTATGAAAAGACTGTTACACATTAACAGCTTTCGGCCAAAGTCTTCTTCAGCACAGAAAACACAAGCTGGCACACCTCACACATGCATGGCCACTACCACTGGCAGCTCCGGCCAGAATCTGATAGGAGTTGCTGGTGGTAGCTGTCATGTGTGCGTGAGGTGTGCTTGCTTGTGCGAATGTGTGTGTTCTTTTATCACTGAAGAAGGCTTTGGTCAAAACCTATTAATGGCTAACAGTCTTTTTCGATGTGGTTGTCTGCAGCTCAACAGATCACCTTTACGGTGAGTAGCAATCTATCCTTTTCCAAATATTATTGACATTCGAACCTGGAGCTTCCATTGTTTGATTTTCTTTTGTTTCCAAAATTTTTTTTCTCTGATGACACAACCGTACAGCTAAATTTGCTGACATTGATTTTTAGATTTGAGATTATCATGTGTAGTTTTATTTTAAATGGGAGCCAACAGATTCAGTGTGACCGATGCTGGCACATCGACAAAGACATGTTAAGTGTTGCATTTTTTTCATTTTACACATCTGTGTAAGTAAGTTTTAATGTCATCTGAAGGTAATATCAAATGTAATTCATATCATTATGGTTTTTATCTGAACTGTGTTAACTAGTGATGTAAATGCAAGGTGGGCCCATTATAATCACGTTTATAAGCAAACTTGGAGATAGCTTTAGATGGAATGTAAGATATGTGATTATAGTTTTTCACTGTGATGGTGGTCTGTACGAAGTTTTTATGTTTATTTCTCATTTTATTTTCCTATTCTTGAATCTGCTACAACTTTTGTCATTTGCTTCACTACCAGGCAGCTTTAAAATGCTCAAATGGGTGAAATTAGTTAATAGTGAAAAAATAATGAAATAAAGTGTTTATTTCAAAAATAAAAAGTCTACACAGAACAAGAACTTCTCTGAAGAAAGTATTATAAGGGCAACATTGAGTTAAAATGACGCGTTGGTAGGAATTTGGAGGTGACAATCTACTGGTGACTCCACAATGAGAGGAGCTTATATCACTAAACATTAAAACATGAGACAGGGAGTAACATCACTTCAGCAAAACAACTTTGCTCACTGCCTCATCCTTTCCAGGAACTTGTTGGCAGAGTTTGGCTACACACATTAAACAGCTATGCCCATGGCGGTCTCAGCCCAGATCTGAACACCTGGAGTCAACAGGACCAGTCAGCACACTGGTCACATGCCAGCACAGCCCTCAAGTCTCCAGTTAATACTATCACTTAACATTCTGAGAGTCTCTGTGTCACTTGCAATACACTCAGTCAAGAGAACAACAGTCTTTGACTAATCATGTTGTCATCAGTGTGGGTATGTCAGTATTTGTTCTGATAAAGCAATTCATTAAGCATCAAACATTGTACGACATACATGTATGAATGGGGACACTGCGGTCCACAGTGGTTGGTTCCATCAATCCTCAGTAAGATATAAATAATGGCTCTCCCAATTCTTGGTAGATTCATTCATTTTGTGTGTTAGTGTGTTTGTGTGTGTGTGTGTGTGTGTGTGTGTGTGTGTGTGTGTGTGTGTGTGTGTGTGTGTGTGTACTGCTGTTTGCAAAAGCTTCGAGGCCACCAAAATCTGCGTGATTAACCGCAAGGATAGCTACAGTCCTCCAAGTACTACCTTCAGAAACAGAACTTACAGGAATAGAAAAACCAAAACACCATTCTCAAAATACATTGGGCATTGGGATCCACAATAATGTGTTGTTTATTTGGGGCACCAGTAACTACAATTGTAACTGCTTTCAAGCTCCTGTATATAGGAAAATAAGGTTGAAATTTTCTGTAACATTTCCTTACATTATGTGATAACAATTTGTGTTACACAGAACATTATATTCTTGAAGGTTATGACTTATCAAGTATGTGAAGCTCACCTTGTTCAAAGCTTTCCTTCATGTGTGTTTGGTCTTCTGGATGAAAAAACTCAAAACATGACTTTCCTAAAAGTTCTGGTGGTGCATACCCCAACAATCCCATTACCCGCTGGTCGACGAACGTGAATTTTCCCTCCGCAGAATGTCGAGAAATGAACTCTGAAACACAACATTCAAAAATAAAAAGATTTGCAATAAATATAGTGTTCAAGATTAAGGTATACTTAATTATAAAGTGAGTGAGAAAAGTAGTGAGACTGACAACACTGCAGGTGATGTGGCAATGCTGCATTGCTCTACTTGTGTAGAGCGGTGTGATCATCCATTCCCCATGCTCAGTCTCAGTTTCAGCTCAATACAGCCATCATGTGATTTCTGAGAGCACAATCAGTGAAGCCGTATTTTTGTTAGGTGTTACGAAAGAGAAACTGCGGAATTGAGAGCAATGTTATATCAGCAAGTTTTGTGTTAAACTTGTGGAATTGGTAAATGTGACCTTTGAAAAGTTGAAACGAGCCTATGGGAAAACACTTACTATCAAGAACAAAAGTTTTTCTCTGGCACAAATCATTTTTGGAAAGCCAAGAACAAGTCAAAGATGAATCTCACTTAGAGACACCTCCAACTTCAAAAACTGATAAGACTGTCGAATGTGTGCGTTCTCTTGTGACACCAGACCAATGTTTAACAATAAGGAAAGTGGGTGACCTGTTAAACACTTTCACCGTATATCAAATACTGATCAACGTTTTGCACATGGGAAAGGTTTGCACCAAAATGCTGCAGTAAAACCTAACAACTAAGCTGAAGGTCAATTAAAGAAATGTGTGCATTGATCTTCTCAAGAGGATTCCCAGTGACCACAAATGGTTCAGTCATGTGATCACAGGTGATGAATCCTGGATTTTTGAGTATGATCCTGAGAGAAAGAGGGCAAAGTAAGGAAGGGCGAATTCCAACCCATAACATATGCATAAAGTGATACCACTCGCAAGTTAAATGGAACAGTTTATTTTAATTCTGAGCAGTGATCAGAAAAATTCTAGGTTCTTTGATGACATGAAAAGAAAGTGACTCATTAAACAGCAAAGGACCACATCAAATAAGTTTGGGAGAATGCATTGGGCTTTAGGAAGAATGAGAGGAAAGTAATTTGTGAAGAGGTCCAAATTATGCAGATGAGATTAATTCATCTGCGTCGTACAAGTACATTGACATTTGGGATTACAGAAAGATTTCCTTCTGGGTCACTCATTCACAAATACAGACTGAAGGCAACTGCATGAGACTCATGGTGGTTCTATGTATGTGTTCGTCAAAGTAAAAGTAGTTTGTATGATGGGATATACAATGAAATTGATAGGAAGAAACAGAAATGAAAAGTTTTCAAATTGGAAAAAAAAGGGAGGAGAAGAGAAGAAGAAGAAGAAGAAGAAGAAGAAGAAAGAATGTTACAGCAGCTCCATGGAAGCACGCGAAAGGAGTTTCAAAAACTGTATCTGATCACTGAATTTGTCTACAATTAACTTAAAAAATATCAGTGTTCAGCAAAAATTGGCATACCTGCATTGCTATTGGAACCAGTAAGATCACTTGTGTTGGGAGTGGAAGTAACCTGCAGCCTGCCAATAGCCACCAAACAGCAATGAGAACCATGCCCATCCTCTTCACCACCTCGGTCCATTTGTACACCTGGTGATGATGACAGCAGCGAATTTTAGCATTATTAATATAATCTCTGTTCTTTACAAGGTAAGCAATGGAATTAGCTATAATGAGTTTATTGTTTACTGTTTACATTACTAATTCATTACTACTACAGCTTCATTACATACTGGATGTAGTTTATTTCCATGCATTTTTCTCTTTCTTTCCTGTGTTGTCATAAATTTCCAGCCATTTTATTATTCTCTACAGGAAACGTAAGATAGTAATTTCCTGTGCTATTTATATGCATTGTAAGACTAAAAGAGAGAATAGATTGACACACACACACACACACACACACACACACACACACACACACACACACACACACACACTCACACACACACGTGCGCGCGCGCACAGAGAGAGAGAGACAGAGAGGGGGGGGGGGGGGGAAGGGAGGGAAGAAGGGGGGATAGAAGGGAGGAAGCTACTTTAGGATTTTTTGTGTCTGCATCAGAGATAGAGTGCAGGCTTGGACTGGAGTGAAATTGGCATTACCGCTTCAAAGTAATCACCCAGCATTTGCTTAATAGATTTAGGAAAGTCACAGAAAACCTACAACTGGATGATTGGGCATGGATTTGAACCGTTGACCTCCTGAATACAAGCTCATTGTCTTGACACTGTGCAACTTAACTAGGAGAGAGAGGGAGGAGGATGCACATTTAGATATGAGATAAATACACGATAATAGATATTAAATACTACCACATAACTTTGCGCATTATATTTTTGATCGTCTGGTGCAGGAATACGATATATACTTTAAGAACAAAATTAAATGCAGTTTTCAAAAAGCTGCCATAACAGTCCAGGAATAACTGAAAATACTTCATGAATGTGTATTCATATAGTTGCTGCTGAAGTATGTTTCTTACCTGTTGGTGGCCAATTCTTAATGTAACCTGTGCAATGCACAACAGCGTAGTTTTGGCCATCACGGGAGGGACCAAGGCTGTTACGTTGTTTTAGCCTATTGAGATGCCCAACTGCCATGTTCTCTGCTGCTATATTTCCCACCTTCATGCGGCAGATGAAACCCCTTCGTGACCCCATGCACAACCTCATGGAAGCTGTTAACAAGGAAAATTGCAAGTCCTCAATATACTTCTAGAAATTATGCCAAAAAATTTGACATAAGAAACAAAAAATATATCTGAATCGGCTTAACAGTAGAAGTGAACCATCAAAGCCAGGAACTTTCATTGCTATGACAATGCTGATGCATAAAGATACAGTTAGCTATAGCATCTAAACGGAAACTGCTACATTCTCTAATAGACAAATATTAATAACCGATCATTGGCTTCAGTCTGAATCTAACAGAAAACTTAAATATAATCATAACTCAAAAATTAAAAGTGTGTTTACACTGTCACGGCATGCACAGATAAACACAAGCCCAAAAATTACAAATCTCTTTGATGGTGAATTTATAAATTCCACAACTTAAGCATCATCTTCTTCTATAATAATTATACACAGAATACCCATTATTGCTGCCTTTTCACATATACTGAAATAGTTCCTTTCATGTTCAACCAATAAATGCACAATATTTCAGTTCTTTAATTAAACTTACACTGATGACCTTCTTTCTTGACAGTCCCAGTCTTAAGGTCAAGGATGCGACCAGTATTCTGAGGCTCTTGTGTTGAGAGTTGTTCACGGACCTTCTCCACATCCTCAGCATGAATGTTGTCATAGATGCAGGAACCAAACCACTCATTCTGGAAACAATTTTTTTTATACACTGTTTAATATTCACAGAGCTGTAATACATTTTACAACGGAGATCCAATCTCACCATAGAGTCCTAATACACTAACTTAAAAAATGTGCATGGACTGGGGTTCCATCATCATCTCTAACTATAGGTGATAATTTTCTGAAGATTAAATTACCAAAACATGCACCATGGTGTAACTCATGACTCTGAGTTAAGATTCTCTTTCTTAGTAACTTGCATCAAAGGGTAATACAAAGGAATCATTGAGAAATAAGTCAATTCTGATGGACAGCTAATAATAACTGATGGGCATACACTGATAAAAATGTGCCTAAAACTTTAGTGTACGCCAGCAATAAATTGAATTGCAAATAATAGTTACTAGTTGGCACGTAGAAGTACAAAAGGTAATAAATCTGCCCAACTAATTGCTTGAGACTTTAAAATACATCTCTCTTTGAAACTTCCTGGCAGATCAAAACTGTGTGCCAGACTGAGACTTGAACTTGCGAACTTTGCTTTTCGCGGGAAAGTGCTCTACCATCTGAGCACCCCAAGCATGACTCACAACCCATCCTCACAGCTTCAATTCTGCCAGTACCTCGTCTCCTACCTTCCAAACCTTGAGTAACAGAGGAGATACTGCATTTAATTGATGAAAGGAGAAAATATAAAAATGCAGTAAATGAAGCAGGTGAAAATGAATACAAACATCTCAAAAATGAGATCAACAGGAAGTGCAAAATGGCTAAGCAAGGATGGCTAGAGGACAAATGTAAGGAGGTAGAGGCATATATCTCTATGGGTAAGATAGATACTATCTACAGGAAAATTAAAGAGAAATTTGGAGGAATGAGAACCATCTGCATGAATATCAAAAACTCAGATGGAAAACCAGTCCGAAGCAAAGACAGGCGAGCAGAAAGGCAGAAGGAGTATATAGAGGGCCTAACCAAGGGCGATGTACTTGAAGGAAATATTATGGAAATGCAAGAAGACGTAGATGAAGATGAGATGGGAGATATCATACTGCATGAAGAATTTTACAGAGCACTGAAAGAATATAATAATTCCAATCCTCAAGACAGCAGATGTTAACAGGTCTGAAACTTACCAAACTATCAATTTAATAAGTCATGGCTGCAAAATACTAACACAAATCCTTTGCAGATGGATGGTAGAGCCTGACCTCAGGGAAGATTAGTTCAGATTCTGTAGAAATGTTGGAACACGTGAGGCAATATGGACCCTACAGCTTATCTTAGAAGATAGAATAAGGACAGGTAAACCTACATTTCTAGTGTTTGTAGACTTGGAGAAAGCTTTTGACAATGTTGACTGGAATATTCCTTTTAAAATTCTGAAGGTGGCAAGAGTAAACTACAGGGAGTGAAAGGCTATTTACAATTTGTACAGAAACCAGACGGCAGTTATAAGAGTAGAAGGGCATGAAAGGGAAGCAGTGGTTGAGAAGGGAATGAGACAGGGTTGTAGCCTATCCCCGATATTATTCCATCTGTCTACTGAGCAAGCAGCAAAGGAAACAAAGAAAAATTTGGAGTAGGAATTAAAATCCATGGAGAAGAAATAAAAACTTTGATATTTGCTAATAACATTGTAATTCTGCCAGGGACACCAAAGGACCTGGAAGAGCAGTTGAACAGAATGGACAGTGCCTTGAAAGGAGGATACAAGATCAACATCAACAAAATCAAAATGAGGATAGTGGAATGTAATCGAATGAAATCAGGTGATGCTGAGGGAATTAGATTAGGAAATGAAACAACTAAAGCAGTAGATGAGTTTTGATATTTGAGGAGCAAAATAACTGATGATGGTCGAAGTAGAGAAGATATAAAATGTAGACTGGCTCTAGCAAGGAAAGGGTTTCTGAAGAGGAGAAATTTAATATAGGGTATAGATTTAAGTGTCAGGAAGTTTTTTTCTGAAAGTATTTGTATGGAGTGTAGCCATGTATGGAAGTGAAAAATGGACAATAAATAGTTTAGACAAGAAGAGAATAGGAGCTTTCAAAATAGGGTGCTACAGAAGAATGCTGAAGATTAGATGGGTAGATCATGTAACTAATGAGGAGGTACTGAATAGAACTGGGGAGAAGAGGAAATTGTGGCACAACCTAACTAAAAGAAGGGACAAGTTGGTAGGACACTTTCTGAGTCATCAAGGGATCACCAATTTAGTATTGGAGGGAATCGTACAGGGTAAAAATCATAGAAGGAGACTAAGAGATGGATACATTAAGCAGATTCAGAAGGATGTGTGTGGGTTGCAGCAGTTACTCAGAGATGAAGAAGCATGCACAAGATAGAGTAGCATGGAGAGTTCCATTAAACCAGTCTCTGGACTGAAGACAACAACACCATTGAGGATACTAAGAACCTAAAACGTTTAGGAACCACAGTTCCATAGTTCTAGGTACTGTTCCCCTAGGTGGATTGATACTATTACATTACTCTTACTAACAGAAATCTAGAACCAAAAATGTTTGAGAACCACTATTCTAGGCAATGTTCCCTGATGTGGACTGATATTATTATACCACTCTTACCAACAAAAATCTTAATTTCTGCTGGAGGTGTCAGAAAGAAGGAAGAGAGATGAAAGTTAAATGTCTTGTTGACAACAAAGACATTAGAGATGGATCATAAGCTAGGAATGTGAACAGATGGGGAAGGAAACCCACTGTCATTTTCAAAGGAACCATTCCAACATTTGGCTTAAGCAATTTAGAGAGATCACTGGAAACCAAAAGCTACATGGCAGAGCAAAGATTTGAATCACTGTCCTGAATGTGAGTCCAATGTGCTTACCACTGTGCCACCACATTTGGTAAGTGTCACAGAGGGGCAGGGTCCAAGTTTCACAACCTTATAGTAGAATCAAGGTAATAACCAACTTGGTATACTTTACAAGTTTTGTAAACCCAAAAATTATGTATCTGTTTGATGGTGAATTTATAAATTTCAGAACTTAAGTATCATCTTTATACAAGAAGACATGATGAGACAGTCTCATGAATTTCACAAATTTGTCTCTCTACATAAAGTGCTAAAATATCATGTTTGTATTAAATGTACTACTAGGTTCAAAAAGTAATCAAAATCATTTGCATGCAAAAAATTTGATTATAATCAATTTAATACTAAAACTAGGAGTAAATTAGTAAAACAGGGTTTTTAGAATGAAAAAAGTATCCTCAATTATGGAACATTGCACTATTTTGACACAATTGCATAAAGGAATTACTGGCAACCAATTTAGCTCTCCTAATTAAAATAATCAATACAAATTTCTTTCCATACAGACAAAAATGCATACCTGTGGTTGGTTTAACACTGGAGCCACTGAATCCGAGACATAAATAACACGACCAGTATCACAAGTTACAACGAAAAGGAAACCATCTGCAGCTTCCAAGATAAGGTGCTTGAGTTCTTGGTCTGTGAGGAATGATGGTTTGTATGTCCCATCCGTGCTCGTATTGCCAGTGCCTGAAACAATAATATGGTAATGTAGTCCACGCAATTCTAGCATTATCACTTAAGTGACATGTCACCTTATTATCACTTGATTTCTTTCATCTCTCTTATACACTGCAACAACAAAAACTCTATTATAGGAACCGCATAAGGCTTTACTCAACAAAATCAGACAGTAATTTTAGTTTTGAAAATTAGTAATGCTATTTAAAAGTGCTGAAAGATAGCAGAAGAGAAACAAATGGATGATTAAAGATTCTACTGCTCCATATTGAGTAACAGCCTGAATTTGAGTTGGATTAAAACATGATGTCTGTGCAGAGAGAGGGAATAAGGCAAAGTGTGGAAAGGAAGACAAAATATATGGGGAACATACGAGATAAAAAGCTAGCATAAAACAATTGCCTGATTGCTCAAAGAGAGGGACAGAAGAATGCCTTTTATTTACATCAACACAAATACTCCATAACATGAAAAGAATGTCTAGTAAACTGTGCTCTAAATTGCACACCTCAACAGCTCCGAGCATTTGTTCAGTAGAAGAGATGTGTTTCAAAATGATGAATTGGATTAGGGTAATCCAATTGTGAAAAAATCTCCTATCAGTTCAACACCTGATGTTTGGTTATTAGAAATATCATCAAGTCCGACAGATGGTAAATTAATTTATGTGTATCCATTTTGGCCCCATGGGAATTGGGGATACATCAGGTCAGCACCAGTAGAGCCCTAAGCTGGTATAAGGCTAGTGTCTCAGAGAGATTGCCCAGTATTCCTGAGGCTCCGTCCATGACACATCTTTCCAACTGCCAAGACCCCTGAGCATAGATCACGTCACACTTCAGATTGGACAAAACAGGCAAGTATTACGGAAATGTTACTGAACACTAGACCAGTCCAAGAAGTGGAAAACATCAGTGAGAAATTGGACCAGATCGAGATCAAAGCCTTTTTTGGGGACACAGAGGAAACTTCTATGAGAGAAGGAAGGCAAAGAATGGCTTCCTAAGAACAAATCGGCAGAATTAAAGCTCTTCAAACTAAGAACTCTGAAAAAAAAACTGTCTTCAGAGAGAAGTGAGTAAATGGACCCTGCCCATTTCCAAGGGAATAAGAGAACACGAGAGGAGACAATTACTCCCACTCCCCAGGATAACCAGACCCAGAAAAAGCTGAGGTAGAAAAAAAGAAATAGACCTATAGTACTGTTGACTCGGTTTTTCGGATGGCAGTAGTTCAGCAAAGTCATTCACTTGTTAACATGGAAGTTAGTTCAGAGATGGCTATCTTACAAAGGACTGTGGAAGATCTAAGTCAAGGGCTCAACTTCAGGATGGTCTATCTGGACAAAGGTACTCTAACCTTTATCTGTGTGGGGATGAGAACAGGAGACTGGCTAAAGAAGATGGTGCTCAAGGTACCTCCATGGGATAAGCCAAAGTTGCTGGCCAAGACGGCACAGGAAGTCTTCACGACCGTGAAAATATCAATCTGGGTACCTAAACTACTTAAAGATGTTTCTCCAAAGATCGTGTTCGAAAAAGCACAGGCGCAGAACCATAAAGTCTGGATATAAGATTGCACGATAATTAACTGGAAGGTTGCATCTGACAGTCAAAGCCTTCTGGTGGATGTAATGCAAAAGCAAAACCTAAAGCAGTATTTAGGGTTCTCACGAATTACTTTCTGAGTTGTTAACGACATCAGAAGTGACAATGATGGCAACCTGCAACTCAGTGAGGGGGCAACTGCCTCCTTGAGTCGCATTCTGGGCAGACAGGAAGTGGATGAGGCCCTGGTCCAGGGACCTTGTTTATACAACATGAGCGTATCAAGTCTTGGAGGAACTGGAGGTAAGCTGATTTACACCAGGAATAAAAAACACGGAATTGTATTTGTTTTAAGAACTGAATTTCACTCATGCTGATAGAAACTTCGGTTCTGGGAATTTATCGACCAACAGGATAAAACAGCACGATGAAGGGAGCACGACGTAGTCTGTACTCACCTCAGCTTACTGAGGACAGTGCTCCTCCTTCCCATGAAGTGAGGACTCTAGTAGGCAGGCACCTGTTGCGGAATGAACAACTGCTGTTTTGGTGCAATGCCAGTCCCCATAACCTACAGTGGAGAAGTACCAACACCGACACTAACTGCTTGAATACCCTTTGGAGAACATCTAGAGAACTTGAATAGGGGTAAGGATCCTACACTTAAAAGCAAAAGAAGGGACGAAGTAATTAACGTAACTTTTGGGTTCAATTGGGTGTGAACAGACCATGGTCTATAAAAATTTTAGGATAACGAGCTGCGACTCATAAAGGAAACATCTGAACTCACGCCAACGAAGTTAAAACTTCGATAAGAAATTAAGTAAATTTAGAGGAAATGGCAGTTGAAGTGACGTCTGCCATTGTGACCTTGTAAGTGGGAAACATTCCAATCGCAAAGAAGTTCACAAATAAGAACGCATTTTTTATGGAACAATAATTTTGAATTCCAACGGAAGCAAGTGAGAAACTGTCCAACTCTGCAAGAAGGAGAGGACAATGGGTAAAATATCAGGAGGTCCTTGCCAAATAAGAGTACAATCTTGCTATTAAGCAAGCGAAACAATCATCATGGAATGTATTCTGTGAGGAGTTGGAAGGTACAGCTGCTTGCGCTAGACTTTATAAAATCCTCACTAGAATACACCTAATCCAGGAGGCACACTATGAAAGAAGGGTGGGGGGTACACAAGGACACTGCAGGGGATATCGGATACGCTTTTCCAGACTCACTTTCTTCAATGCACTCTGGGAGACAATACAAAGTTTCAGTCTCTGTGAGGCGTTGGTTTGCAGGTAACCAACGGAAGAACTGGGAATCTGTCAGGGTGTGTGTACACTTAAAAAAAAAAAAAATAAAATAAAATAAAAATAAAAAAAACAGCGAACAGAGGGAACGATTCAATCGTTCCAAATCACCAGGCCCAGGTGGAACTTCTCCGGCTCTATTGCAACAAGCATGAGAGGGATCAATCAGGCTCCTATACAGTCGGTTTCGGATTAACCTAGCGACAGGAATCTCCCCTAATGCATGGAGGGCAGTGAGCCGGCCTAAGTAGCCGTGCGGTTCTAGGCGCTTCAGTCTGGAACCACGAGACCGCTACGGTCGCAGGTTCGAATCTTGCCTCGAGCATGGATGTGTGTGATGTCCTTAAGTTAGTTAGGTTTAACTAGTTCTAAGTTCTAGGGGACTAATGACCTCAAAAGTTTAGTCCCATAGCGCTCAGAGCCATTTGAACCATTTGAGGGCAGTGAAGGCTGTTTCCTTTCCAATGGCAGGGAGAACTGGTTATACCAAGGCTAAGGATATGAGACCATTCAGTCTGTCCTCCTTTCTTTTAACGACACTACAAAAACTGGTTAATGTGCACGTTAAGGGAAATGAGGTTACCAGAGTTCCCTCCACAGCAGGGCCGGCCACGGCGTGCCAGAGTTCATGCGAGCAGCGTGTGTGGCCAGCGTGCGAGCCAAGGCCCAGCCTGTCACTCGGCTTTGCTCAGTCCTTTCAGGAAGTACCCGGAACAGCGCGACATTTCAAAAGAATGGTTCAAATGGCTCTGAGCACTATGGGACTTAACATCTGAGGTCATCAGCCCCCTAGAACGAACTTAGAACTACTTAAACCTAACTAACCTAAGGACATCACACACATCCATGCCCGAGGCAGGATTCGAACCTGCGACCGTAGCAGTAGCGCGGTTCCAGACTAGCGCCTAGAACCGTTCGGCCACCCCGGCCGGCGCGACATTTCAGTTAGCACTGCGATGCGGCATTTTGCGGTCGACACAACTCTTGAGTTCGGCAGAATCGTGATGTCAGCGCTGTTCACCCTTAATTGTATGTTCGTGGTACGAAGAATGTTCACAGACCCAGTGGCTATTTGCACAAAAAGAGGCAGTCTAGCGATCTATCGTCACAATCTTTTAAAATGGATGAGAATTCTCAATTCAAACAAGTGACAGGTACTGCTTATTTGCTACGAAAAGACATTATAGTACCACGCAGAAAGAACTTGAACTTTTAGATGACAATGAAAGAGCAAAAGATTACAACGATCGACAGAGGGGATTCATTGTTCTGTAGATCAAGAAGCACTTTGTGGGGTCGCACCCATTATCCCATTTTCAGGTGCAACGATTTTCAATGGAAATGAACGAAGAGTATGGAGACTTCATACATTACTGCAAAGTGCGTTGCTTAAACCAAGCGGCACGCCTGGAACCATTTTTCGATTTAAATTTCGCTATTGTTAAATTTATGAACGGTTTGGAAACGAAAATTACGGCATCCGGAATGGATTGCAGATAGCATTTTAAGTGGACTTGGCTGCATACTGCCCTCAGTAGCAACTTCTCTCTGATTTGACGGGGATGCATCTGACAAGAAAATCGCGTTGTAGAAGGCACACAAAGACAATCCTGTTCCTAAGCTCACCGGCGTTAAAGAAATCACGAGGTTTGAAGAATTCATTGTGGTCTTCGAAGAATTACAACGATAGTTTTATAAAGATTTTGAGGACACTGTCAATCTTACATCTGTTTCTGAGACCGTTTACCGTTTCAGTTGAAAGCGCCCCCTGCCTATATGCAGATGTAACTGATTGATCTGCAACGTAATTCCAGTTTAAATTACAAATCATTTTACGTTAAAACTGTCCAGGACCTCTACAATGCTTTATCTCAGGTGTATTTTCCAGCCTCCATAACGAGGCTGCAAAAGTGCTGCAATATTTCGATCGAAATGTTTGTATAAAAGACTTTTTTTCGATTATGAAACTAAATAAGTCACGATTACGTGGCAACTTGAGTGCTAAACTCTGAAATTGTCTGCATCTGTCCATGTGTTGACAGTTTGTACCAAATAAAAATTATATTATATATTCAGTGTGCCATAAATTATTAATTAATATTGAAATCTTGTTCTGTTTGTGTCTATGTTGTTGAGAAATATGAAATATAAAACCAAGTCATATGCAGTACAACTATACTGCCATTAAAATGGTGCGCGTTAGCCATTTTCCCCTCTTGACCCTCATCGCGCTCAGACAGCGCCGTGTGGCGGCGGGGGATGTGAAGCGAGGCTAAGCGCTTTGACACTTGTGCCCGGACACGGGCCGCGGGCCGATCTTTGCTACCCCTGCTCTACAGGAAAGCGGACACGCATATTAACCAAGCAAATCATGCGAAAAAGCACTTCAACTTGTTCGCAGAATAGGAAAAGCTCTACACTTTCAGTAAAGTGCTCTCTGCGTCTTCCTAGACAATGAGGGGGCTTTTAGCAATGCAACATTCGAATTCATAGTTGGAGCTGCATAATGGTTCAAATGGCTCTGAGCACTATGGGACTTAATTTCTGAGGTCATCAGTCCCCTAGAACTTAGAACTACTTAAACCTAACTAACATAAGGACAACACACACATCCATGCCCGAGGCAGGATTCGAACCTGCGGTCGTAGCGGTCGCGCGGTTCCAGACTGTAGCGCCTAGAAACGCTCGGCCACCCCGGCCGGCCCAGCTGCATAATAGTGTGGCATTAAGACCACTGTATGTAGGTGACATAAGGTCATGCTGAGCAGACGAAAGAAGAAGTTACTATGACGGATGTGACAATAGAGACTGACACAACCAATGGGTGCCCGCAAGGTGGGGTTTTGTTCTTGCTGCTGTGGAAACTAGTGGTGCATGAACTCTTGAAATATTTAACTAGACGTTACTTTTGCCAAGGATATGCAGATAATTTAGTCACAGTAATACTTGGCACATTTGCAATTACTATTAGAACAACTGCAAAAAGCACTCTGAACATTGCGCAAACCTGGTGTAAGAAACAGGATATCATGGTTAGTTCCAGGAAAACTGTTGTTAGTAATGTTAACGGAAAGTGTATCCAGCACATATACTAGAATCTTAAAAAATATGACGAAATTCTACCAGTCGAGGAGGTAGTGACGAAATACCCAGGGGTAGCCATGGATCCCCAATTAACTCGACCTCAGTTCCAAGCCAAGTGCACTAGATGGGTCTTTGGCAGAAACTGGGGTCCAAGTTCCAGGATCATGTACTGCATATACCCCTCAGTAAAAGACCTGTGATGATTTATGGGGCCTACAGTATTGTGGAATAAAGTAGAGCAGAAGGAGGCAGCTACGGACCTCTGGAAGGGGCAGCCGTAACAGGCTAAGTAGCAAACTCACTGCTGGCATGGAGACCATCTTGGACATGTCCCCGCCACATCTTTGCGGTTACAATGACGACAGTAGTAGGGGTACACAGGTTAAAAACTGGCAACATTTAAAATATCCAGAATCCCTCACTAATAACATGACCAGTCGTGGAAATGTCAGCTGCTTCAAAAAGCCTTTCAATGCAGATTTTGTAAGTAAGGAACTGAGGGGGACACTGTTAAAGAGGCACAATCTTTTTTACCGACGGGTTAAAAACAGACAAAGGTGCTGGGACAGCAGTATAAAGCGTACAAGATAGACGAGAGAAACTGGCAGCGGTATTCCAGGCGGAGACATTCATTACCACAGTGTATGCAGAGAAGAATCTATGCATGTGTTAGAAAGACTGTAGCATCTACAGTCAGGCAGCGAAGTAGCTCTGAAACGTCTATAAGCGTTGCAGAATGCCACGAATCTTTGGTGAAGTTAGGGGAAAACAACACGGTAAACCTCCTGTGGGTCCGTGGTCACTTAGGAATTGTTGATAATGAACAAGGTGATAAAGAGGCCCGGGCATGGACAAAGACACCATTTGTTGGTCAGGGTTCTGTTTTAATCATCAATATGGCGATGGTAAAATTTGAACTACGTAGCTGGATCGGTAGGCAGCACATAGAATATTGGTCTACAATCCGAAAACAAAAGCATAGTAGGTTTATGATGATGAAACCATGTTTAAAACGAAGTTCTACAATTGTGGGCTTGAACAGGAGGCTGACTATACTGGCCATGAGAACTTCAGGAAAAATGTGCACTCCATGGCCCTAGAGAAAAAAACCCTGAAGTACAGACTAAGAGATGTGGGGGATTAAACAGTACCACATTTGATCTTCCAGTGCGAAGCACTGGAGGGCAGAGGACACAAAATATTTGGGGCAGTAACATCTGGAGAAACAGTGTCTAACGAAGACCTATTACAGGGTCACCCACGACTTTCTTTTGTCTCCCTGATTAAATCAAATCAGTGCGTGTTGATAGAACTTTCTGGTAACAACTTTAGCAGCACGCCACTGAATTGCTTCGATATCTTCTTTTAATACGACTTGGTGGGAATCCCAAACACGTGAGCAGTACTCAAGAATATGTCGCCCGAGCGTTCTGTGCGAGGTACCCTTTACAGATGAGCTACACTTTTCTAGAATTCTTCCCGTAAACAATAGTCAACCACTCACCTTCCCTACAACAGACGTCGTGTATTCTTTTCATTTCATGTCGCTTTGCAACATTGCGCCTGGACGTTTAACCGACGTGATTTTGTCAAGATGCGGTTGGCAGGAACATTAAAATGCCTTTGAGAGTGGCGACCCCATCACAGAAATAGCCTTTATACGGGTACTACTGGTTCCCTCAGAATCAGAGAGACGTATCATACCAGTTACGACCCGACATTGGTTGAACGAAGGGTACCAGAAAGGAAGGACTCTGTATTCACTGTACACTGGGGTCTCATTACTAGCCACTTACATCAATGTACAAATCACAAAATGAACACGGAGGAAATTGTTATGTCATTGCCACTAAACGTTTTGTTTGTTACATTCCATACACAAGATTAAGACAGAGGTGTAGATTACACTTTATACTGGCCAGGTTGAATTCTCTGTTTCTCTTCTTGAAGTTTGGCATGGTGGGGCTCCAAAAGGAATTAGCAATATGTAGCAGAAGACTCTTATCCACTGTTTATTTGCCCTTCTATGGCAGATTTTGTACATTCATTCCACTCCGCGTCACTTCACAATGTTGCTCCTACAAGTTAAATTAATGTATCTCAGCTCAGAGTTGTACTGATGACGACAGTTATTGAATGACACTGCTTATCTCCAAGTTCTTCTCACGTGAAAATGTTAGCTAAATTGTTTTGGTTTTGCTGAAGTTGCTCAACCATGAAACTTTGATACAGATACTACGTAATTTGGGAAGGAAACACTAGATTTACAGTGTGATGCAGACTATATCTGTGGCGAATTCGCCAAATTCAAAAAGCAAAGCTTATACGGAAGACTGTCACTGTAACTACATTGTGTTAAGTAAATATGAAACTAACACGTTTTGGTGAAATTCAGTTAAAATCTGGTAGATAGCATGCATGCCTGCAGGAAGTGAGTTGGATTTCACGAAAGTCTGGATTTCCAAACACATCGAGAGTGAATATGCGTCCCACCACACAGTGCCCATTAACTTACGAATGCGCTGTAAATTCAATACGTTGTCGGCAGAGTGCAGGGCGGCGGGACAATGTTACGGTGGAATCCGCACAGTCGCAGCGTGGGGCTCGCGTGCGTGGCTCCTCGCCGCCCGCGACCTATCGATCGCTACAAAAATCGCGAGAGCGCGACCTTGTAGCGGCACAACAGGTAGCGCGCCCCGACGTCGCCCGCCTTAGCCATTCCAGCCCATTTGTGCATTTAGACGGCACGGGCGCATGTGCTGTGCATCTAGAGCTGTCCCTGGCCGTAGGCACTCATCAGTCCCCACTTAACGGCACAACAGAAATGTACAACGAGCGTTCGATTTCTAAGCCCTCCCATTTTCTTTATTAGGACAGTCACAAGACAGAAACTTGCGATTTGTCTTAGAACAAGCGGCCAGTCTTTGGGTATGCGTGACACGGACGGCAGCTACAAAGAACTAACGGCAACGGTAAGAGTGAGACGATATTCTGATATCAGAAATGATGATGGTTACATTACATGAACAGCGAGTAATCATTCGTTTCTCCAATTGCGTTGAGTGACACCCATCCAAATTCGTCACCAGTTATGTGAGATGAGTAGTGATGGCGTCATGAATGTGAAGAACGTGCGTTCGTGGGTGTGACAGTTCAAAGAAGGGTGAACGTCGTGTGACAAAGACCCAAAAGAATTTCTGCTTGACAACGGCTTGGTCTCAGCATGTCACGCAGGTGGAGACAGTTGTGTGGAGGATCGTCGACTGAGCGTGAAAGATATCGCCTCCGTGGCGGGCGCCTCCATGGAATTTGTGCACACAGTCCAGCACGATGAACTGAAAATTTGGGAACCTTCCTTTGGGGATGGGTTACCACAAATGCTGATGGGCGACTTCAAGCCTGCGCGCGTGGCATTTTACCAGGCAATGTTGTCACGTAATCAGGAACGGGTCTTCCTTTTCAACAACTGTGAAAATGAATGAGATGTGGATACAGTTTTTCAATCCTGAAGCGAATCGCCAGTCAGCTCGGTGGTAGCACAGAAGTTCATCGGAAAAAAAAGAAAAAATAATATACTGAGTAAGGGTCAATTCTGAAAAAAAAAAAAAAAAAAAATGCTAATGGGCAGTTTTGGGACAGCGATGGCGTAATCCTTATTACGTTATTACGTTCCAAAGGTGGTAAGTGCGAGCTACCAAGATATTGGAAGAACTGCGAGAAAAGGCCGGAGAAGACCGCACGTGTGTTCTTCCGCCAATACAATGCATAGCCGCATCGGCCGAATAGGACGCTAGAGTTTCTTCTCGTAACCAACTTTGATGTGGTTTCTCACGTTCCTTACTCATTAGACCTGGCTCCTAGCGGTTTTTGGCTTTTTCCAACGATGAAAAGCACACTCTGTAGTGGCACATTCTCCGATCGTGCCGGTGTTACATCAGAGATCACCGTGATTCGAACTGGCAATTTCCAGGTCCACTGTTACCACACTTGTCGGTATCAGACACAGAGGGCGGTGTAGCGTGTTTTTTAGCTTTAGGCCGCCAAACAGCTGAAATTCGTAGTGGATAGGCGTAGATAGCATATGCCGAGAAATTATTATGCAAGATGTGTATTATCCCTACATACATAAGCCGGCCGCGGTGGCCAAGCTGTTCTAGGCGCTTATGTCCGGAACCGCGCGACTGCTACGGTCGCAGGTTCGAATCCTGCCTCGGGCATGGATGTGTGTGACGTCCTTAGGTTAGTTAGGTTTAAGTAGTTCTAAGTTCTAGGCGACTGATGACCCGAGAAGTTAAGTCCCATAGTGCTGAGAGCCATTTTTTGAACCTACCTACATAATTTTACTTGTTGGTTTTCTTTTCTCAAAATATGCTCTGAGATGACTACTTTATTTTAGCGTTCAGGCGTTAAGGTAATTATGGAACTGTTCGAACTTGAGATCGGACCAGCTTGTTAGAACTTCTGTACAAAAGCAGACGACAGTAGTTGCCAAATAGGCTCGTAGGACAATCGTGGACACCAAGATGATGGAGTAGGACCCCCTTTTGGATATGAAACGATTGCTGTACGGTCTTGGGATCGCTTACTAGAAGCGTGTTGAACCTGACTACAAAAAATCTAATCCAAAATTTACCCGCGTATTTTTCGATATCGCATTTCTCAAACTGGCGGTAAACATAACTTACAACGTCCATACAATTTTTATCGGAACTTGATGCTGACACTCTACACTGAATTCTCTATCAGCATACGTAGCCGTTTGCGTATCTGCAAAAGTCTAGTTTCGGTGCCCGTTGTTGTCTCGAAAGGTTGGGCGAAAAACATGACATTTATTTCAACAGGTCACCATTTTGCTACAACTTAATATTTTTCAATGACTTACACAAAATTACTCTGTTACAGGTCCAACAGAAGAAATTCGGGAATTCCCGCGGATGACCAATGTTCCGGCTGCAAGGAGTTCTTCCACTTGGTGCAGCGACTACAGGGGGCGTCCGATGTGAATATAAAAATGATTTCTTACAGACAAAAGTGTAAGGAATAAAACTATATAATCCTATTTAGGATTACTTTTTATTTTAAGGAATCACGTAGATCGCCTGTTTTTCATGCGTTCAAAGAGAACTATCCCCTCAATACAAGGAGTCGATATTCTACAATGACTCGTTACCGAATAATCTGATCCGCCTCTAACGATCTCGTCGTCGACGGGACATTAAACCCTAATCTGACGCTGACTTGTTATGTACGCAGTGTCCCTTGAACCGTAAAAGAAGGATTTGGATACTACAAATACGAGGGCGTGCTGAAAAGTAATGCCTGCGAATTTTTAATGTGAAAACTCTTACAGCCTACATCTTGATTCTTCCGGTTTACATATTTATTTCTCAAAATAGTCACCTTGGCGACAAATACATTTCTCCCAATGACTTTGTTGACGGAACCACATCATCATCTCTGCTTGCGGCACTCCATCACTATCAAAGTGAAGTTCTCGGAGGCGTTCTCTATGTTTTGGAAGCAAATGAAAATCGGATTGGACCAAATAGGGACTGTATGGAAGATAATCGATGACAGTCAACCCAAGGTGTCGGATCGTTGCAGATGTCGCAGCGTTCGTGCGTCGTCTGGCATTGTCATGCTGAAGGACGATCTCTTCGAATTCGAAACACTATTACAACAGGCTGTCGCTCAAGCACCGACATAGTTACGTTACACACCGCCGTGTTACACGCTGCGATTCGGAGCCCTCTAGCGGCCGAGGGCTCCAAATACGTAGACTCACACCCACCCACCCACACACACACACACACAAAAGCACGCGCGCGCACGCACACACACTGCATGGCTCGAATCTAGAAACTCCAATTAACGAAACAGCAACGCTTTCACGCCTGAGGATGGAAACTGTCGTAAGCTTTGTCTAGTGCGACAATCCTTAACAGTCACATCACAACTCGTAGCGACTGGAGCCTTGTAATCTACGCTCCTGACAATGTCCCACGAGAAGAAGTGAATTAGCGTCCTATCTGGTGACAGAGATGCATACCGAGTAGAAACATCTCGATCATTCCTACATTACCCACACCGTAGCTCAAAGCGAACGCCTAAGCCGTGAATGACGGATGTCGACGTCCACTCAAGTTGGAACTGACTACGGTTACTACATTACTGGCCATTAAAATTGCTACACCAAGAAGAAATGCAAGATGATAAACGAGTATTCATTGATTATACTAGAACTGTCATGAGATTACATTTCACGCAATTTGGGTGCACAGATCCTGAGAAATCAGCACCCAGAACAACCATCTCTGGCCGTACCAACGACCTTGATACGCCTGGGCATTGAGTCAAACAAAGCTTGGATGGCGTGTACAAGTACAGATGCCCATACAGCTTCAACATAAATACCATAGTTCATCAAGAGTAGTGACTGGCGTATTCTGACGAGCCAGTTGCTCGTCCACCACTGACCAGGCGCTTCCAATGGTGAGAGATCTGGAGAATGTGCTAGCCAGGGCAGCAGTCGAACATTTCCTGTATCCAGAAAAGCCCGTGCAGAACCTGCAACATGCGGTCTTGCATTATCCTGCTGAAATGTAGGGTTTCGCAGGGATCGAATGAAGGGTAGAGAGCCACGGGTAGTGACACATCTGAAATGTATCGTCCACTGTTCACAGTGCCGTCACTACGAACAAGAGGTGACCGAGCCGTGTAACTAATGGCACCCCATACCATCACTCCGGGTGATACGCCAGTATGGCGATGACGAATACACGCTTCCAATGTGCGTTCACTGCGATGTCGCCAAACACGGATGCGACCATCATGATGCTGTAAACAGAACCAGGTTTCATCCGAAAAAAATGAAGTTTTGCCATTCGTGCACCCAGGTTCGTCGTTGAGTACACCTTCTGAGGCGCTCCTGTCTGTGATGCAGCGTCAAGGTAACCGCAGCCATGGTCTCCGAGCTGATAGTCCATGCTGCTGCAAACGTCGTCGAACTGTTCGTGCAGATGGTTGTTGTCTTGCAAACGTCCCCATCTGTTGACTCAGGGATCGAGACGTGGCTGCACGATCCGTTACAGCTATGCCGATAAGATGCTTGTCATCTCTACTGCTAGTGATACGAGGCCGTTGGGATCCAGCACGGCGTTCCGTATTACCCTCCTGAACCCACCGATTCCATATTCTGCTAACAGTCATTGGATCTCGAAAAACGCGAGCAGCAGTGTCGCGATACGATAAACTACAATCGCGATAGGCTACCATCCGACCTTTAACAAAGTCGGAAACGTGGCGGTACGCATTTCTCCTCTTTACACGAGGCATCACAACAACGTTTCACCAGGCAACGCCGGTCAACTGCTGTTTGTGTATGAGAAATCGGTTGGAAACCTTCCTCATGTTAGCACGTTGTAGGTGTCGCCACCGGCGCCAACCTTGTGTGAATGCTCTGAAAAGCTAATCATTTGCATATAACAGCATCTTCTTCCTGTTGGTTAAATTTCGCGTCTGTAGCACGTCATCTTAGTGGTGTAGTAATTTTAATGGCCAGCAGTGTAATTGCCAGCGTTACACCCTATAAGAAGTGCGAGAGGATGCGTTCATCTAACGTTTAATGAAGCATCTGTTCAGTGTCAAGGACGGTATTTTTTCCACATCAATCCAACCATTTGACAAAACTTTCAGTTGAAGCGCTCGACACACGAGAGCACGCCAGTTCTGCATTTCGCTGTACCGACTACTGAACGTGCCGCCACTCGTAAGCATTGCTTTGTCTTTCATAATATGAAAACATAACGTACGTATGTTCTCGCATTTTAGCAACAAGTCAAGTGTTGTATTACCAGGGGTGCCTTGTCCTAACTCCTTCACATTCCTATTTCAGAGAGCGGGATAATGCGAACAATAAAACATCACACTACTTGCTACATGCTTCATTCGTCCTAAGCAGAGGAATAAGCCCCAAACTTTTCCCTCGGGAGCAAAATGCGTCACAGTGCTTCCTTCGTTGCTGCCAGGCACACACTTGATCGTTATGTGGCCGGAGAACAAAGGGCAAGAATGGCAATTGCTCTGTAACGAGCCACTGAAGCCTATGGATTTATTACACCGAAACTTCGCTGCACAAATTCTTAACTTTGTCAGCGCAGTTCACATGCATTACGAGGACGTTTTTCGAAATATATGACTTGATTGTCAGTGATATCCAGCTATTTCCGATAGGAATTCATCACCACGTAACCGCATTCTGCCCTTTCGTTGTCTCGTAGTGGGATAATCACAAGTTCTAGAGACGTATCGGGCTTAATATAACTCCTGCGCCGTTACTGCGTATATCCTCCACATTTATATAAAATAATGACTACAAGTGTGCATTCGTGTACCTGAGATGAATACAAATTGTACAAACAAAATATAACACCAAGGAGAGAAGAACACTTATTAAGACGTATGTGACTAGTAAAACATGAAATGGCTGTCTGAGCCTAAAGCCTTGAAACAGACAGAGGTGGCGCAATTCGAGAGGACGATGGTTCAAACCCGCGTTATGCAATCCAAATTTAGATGCTCCGTGATTTCCCTAAATCGCTACAGCAAATGCCGTGATGGTTCCTTCGAAAGGACGTGGCTGATTCCCTTCCCTGTCCTTGAATCAGTTAAGAGCTCGCGCTCCGTCTGTAATGAACTCGTTGCTGACTGGATGTTACACTATAATCTTCCTTACTACCTTTCATCACTCTTTAAATGGTTCAAATGGCTCTGAGCACTATGGGACTTAACATCTGAGGTCATCAGTCCCCTAGAACTTAGAACTACTTAAACCTAACTAAGGACATCACACACATTATTTGCCCGAGGCAGGATTCGAACCTGCGACCGTAGCGGTCGCGCGGTTCCAAACTAAAGCACCTAGAACAGCTCGGCCACACCGGCCGGCATTACTCTTTAACACATGCAAATAGTCAGCAATGATTTAACATGTCGGAAACGTTCATAGTGCCTTATGTTTCAACTGAAGGTCCCTTCACAACAGACATCCCGTGGTGCTACGTACTTGCGCTGGTAGACAAATACAATGGAAATGCTGCGAGATTGAAAAGAGCTATAGAGTGGCTCAGTCGTGCAGTGGTTGCGTGTTGAGAATACTGATACTTACGACTGGGTCCGATCCTTGCTGCCCCTATTTTTTGTCTGGCGGCTTCTCTGATAATGCTGTGCGTTGGTGAAAAAACATGTTAACACTGCGACTCGTATTCTACATTAAATTGTAGGTTTACTATAAATCCTTGAGAGATAACGTTCTTTGATCTCAGAAAGGCAATAACATGATTGCCAGTACACCACAGGTATCTGGTTACGATCTCTTTATTTCAAAATCGAAAATAATATTTGTTAGCTACCTGCTCTTATAACAATAATCATTACAGCAACTACGTTAATTGTTCATATGAATAAGGTAAAAGGTGCGGCACACTTATTCTGTCTAAGTTGTTGCACGAAGGACACGATGTCGCTCTGACAAAAGAATCGACTAGGTATTCGTATGGCTTAAACCAACGAAAACTGCCTAATCGACGATATGATATCTCTTCCGAACATCATACGTACTGTAAATTAAGCTAATCCTTTCGATTGTAAACATTCGTGTCAGGTTTAATAGATGAATATAGCTCTTAGTGAATATTAAGTAGATAACTGTCATTGTTTTACCTCGAAATATTGGCTTAACAGGCGTCCTCCCCAACTTCTTACGAAGTTTGATACAGTTCAGTTCTAAAAAATACAATAAACACGAATTTTTTTTTACATTTTAAGCACACAGTGGCATGCATCACGTTTTAAGATCAACAAAAGTAGATCTATAAACGTAACTGACTTACATAGTTCTGTAATGTGCAAAAAACTGTAACTTGACTTTAGATCAGTGGTTCCCGACCGAGGGTGGGGTGGGTCGTGAAAGATCTATATGGGGGCGCGCAGACAGCTCAGCAGAAAGCGGAAACATGCGGTCATGCAAGCCTAAGCTTTTCTATTCTTATTGTACTTAGCGAACGTATTTTTTTATGTGGAGTCGGCAGCATCAGCTTTGCCTCGCGCGTTACCAAGTTACTGTTGACACACAACATTCTTCAGTCCGCGCCCTGCTATCTCAACTCAGTATTATGCTATGCAGAAGTAAAAAGTGTTTTTATTGGTTTTGTATGTTGAATGAAAAGTCTATTAAAAGGAAACCTTATATGAATAATATATTAAGCATGGAATCATGTTTACTGAAATAGACAATGTCCAACTGCCACAGTGCGTTGTGTGTTATCATGTCCTCAATGACTATTCACTGAGCCCTGTACGTCTGGGACCCCATCTAACATCAACTCATCCAGCGTAGGAAAAAAACCAAAAGAGTTTTTTTGTTGGAAAAGAAATTCTTTAAATCGCATGAAACTGGATACTAATGGAATCTTTCAGCTGGAAAATGATAAAGTTATTGAAGCAACATATGAAATTTCTAAATTTCTCTCGTAAAAAAAAAAAAAAAAAAAAAAAATCACACACCCTCTTAAACTAATGCTGGAACGTTAATCAAACCTTCCATTTTTAAAGCAACCAGAATTGTTTTTGGAGAAGACAGTCAGTGAAAAATGGATAGGATACCTCTTTGAAAGAACAGTGTGGAATATAGCATCGAAGAAATGACCCTGAATGTGAAAAAACAGCTATTTAAAATACTGAAAATGTCTCCATTTTTTACCTTGCAGTGTGGCGATTCTACCAATAGAGCACGAGAGTGTAACTGAACAGAATACTGGCGATTTGTGGTCGAGAAGATAGTAATGGAAGAATTGAACACTGCACTGAAAATGATTACACGTGCAATTAATTATACGCGTAATTCATTTTTCCGAGTCCTCCGTAATGATCTCAATGGTGAACACCAATCATGAATCATTCATAACCAAGTCCGGTGGCTTTCGAAGGACTCTGTGCTAAGCAGGCTGTACGAATTGAAATCAAGAGGTAGAAATGTATATTTTAAGCCAAAGGAAAGCTGAGCATACCTTGCAGATTTATTTGAAACTCTGAATAACTTGACTTTGAAACTACAATGTAGAAAAACCACAATAATGTATGCCAATGACGTCATAAGGGCCTTCTTCGAAAAGATACAACAATGGAAGTCACCTGGATGCTCCCTTAATTAACTTTTCGTAATTCCCTCGATTCAAGGGACTTCTAGATAGGCAACTGTAATTCTCGCTATCACTAGTTACTTGAAGATATCACACTGGCAATGCGTGCTGCCGCGTTACCAACCGCTGAACTGTCCTCGGTGGCACATGTTGCAGACTACAGACGACGCAGACAGATTCCAAACGAAAATAGAATGACAGCAAGAAAAATAAGAGTAAATGAAAAAGTCAATACGATGGTGAAAAATGACGCAGCAAAGATTAGAAATTTAAAAAAAATGCATTTAAATCAATTAAAATGACTGAAAATAATAAAGAACTCTTTTTGTTAAGTTCAGAAATAAAACAAAAAATTCTACGAAATTCAAACCTACGTCCTTCTACAACTGGGGTTAATAAGCTAACCACTGCGCTGTGCCACATCACTCCGTAAAATATAATGTTACATGTATGGCATTAGTGACCCACTCAAAACGATGAATTGCGCCCTAACAAATTCGGCTGCCGTGCGGAGTTTACCTAATGTAAGCCGATCTAACTGTATATGTGGCGCTGTATCGCGTCTTGTGCGAAAGTGTTCCAGTAGCGTTTGGTTAGTGCTGTGTACGAAACTTGAGTTTTCCATTAGCATCGTTGTGTGTGTGTGTGTGTGTTTGTGTGTGTGTGTGTGTGTGTGTGTGTGTGTGTACACGCGTGCTTACGGTTTTTTTGCGGTTATCATGTGTTACGAAATACGTAACAAAAGTGGCAGACCCATGACTGGGAATCCAAACACGTCAAAAAAGAATGCCGGACAAGGAATTGGAAGTGAACTGACCAATGGCTGTGGCAGTTTGGCACGGCGAACGGGTCAGTTTTAAACGGACTATAGTCATTGTGAGAACAAATCACCGCAGTCGCCTGAACATGGAGAGTGACCTTCGACGTGCTTAGCTAATTTGGAAGGTTCAGTCAGCTACCTCACTGATGTTCTGAATTTCTCTTGTGGCTTTCATCACGAAAAAAAAAAGTTTGGATGTGAAATGTGTTGCTCAAGTGAAAAGTAAATTATTAGGTATTTAAGTAGCACATATAAACATTTCAATTTCGGTTGTCAAGTCCTTTCGAAACTATAGTTTTGTATTACTCTACATTTGACAATCCTCTTTTACTAAAGAGTGGATTGCAAATTATTGTCAAAGTTTTTTTGAAACAACCAAATAAATAATAAACATAGGGAGCACGTGATGATAAGGGGTTGCAAACTGTGGCACCAGGTAGAAAAGGTTGGGAACAACTGTAATTTCCGACATAAACAAACGGATTAGTCGCAACATGTCGAACGCTGCGCTGTAGCAGTGCAACAGTGAAACAAGAAGCGTTTGTGCCGTGCCTGTGAAGGAGATAAATGAAGCCACAAATTACAAAACAAAAGTAAATGCACCTTACTGTTGATTAAACGTAAACAGAAAAGTGGGCAAGCGCGGTAGCTAAACGAATTGTTATTTTGCAGAGGGCAGCTACAGCGATCAAAATGCGGTCGATAAAAACGCTATATAGGGTGTACATTAAGTCCAGGAACACTTTCAATTATTTTTGCACAAGAACCAAACATTGTACAGATGTCAAAAAATATGTCCTTTTGAAGACAAACCCTGAAAGTTTTTTAATACCGCCACAGCGTAGTTTGGTAATTTGCCGATAGTCGGCACTAGCCACAAACATGGCGAGTTCAGGTGCGGAGCGAGCTGTTTCATGAAATGGCCTCCTCGATCACCACATCTAACACGGTAAGACTTTTTCTGTGGGGACACATTAAAGATCTGGTGTATGTACCGCATCTACCACGTGATGTAGCAGAGCTCCGAGAGAGAATACGGGAAGCGACTGCCACAGTCGATGACGCCATGCTGGGACTGGTATGGCAAGAATTCTATAACCGTATTGACGTCTGCCGGGTCACTTATGGTTCGCAAATCGAATGTTTGAAAACTTTCAGAGTTTCTCTTCAAAATGCAATATGTATGACATCTATCGCATAACTAATGAGGAAGTATTGAAAAGGATTGGGGAGAAGAGAAGTTTGTGGCACAACTTGACCAGAAGAAGGGATCGATTGGTACGACATGTTCTGAGGCATCAAGGGATCACCAATTTAGTATTCGAGGACAGCGTGGAGGGTAAAAATCGTAGAGGGAGACCAAGAGATGAATACACCAAGCAGGTTCAGAAGGATGTAGGTTGCAGTAGGTACTGGGAGATGAAGAAGCTTGCACAGGATAGAGTAGCATGGAGAGCTGCATCAAACCAGTCTCTGGACTGAAGACCACAACAACAACAACTGTACAATGTTTAGTTCTTGTCAATAAATAATTGAAAGTGTTCCCGGACTTTACGTACACCCAGTATTGAAGAAGATATAAATGTATTACACCTATCGACAATGGGTGAAAGTACGAATCGCGTCTTAGCATAATGAAGCTATACAAAAAGTGTCTGATTGTTGTATTTCCTCAAGTAATTCAGTCCATAGCCAAGCAGCCCATTCAATATTAATATGGGTGAAATTAATGTAAGCAAATTAAGATCACCATATAAACGAAGATTATTTATCAGAATAAGTTTATCATATTTTTTCCTTTATACACTGCTTTTGAAAAAAAGTCTGGAAATACTTACGCTTGAAAAATATTTTCCCAAAACCTATTATGAAGTGCACGTAAAATACAGCAAAATTATCACGAAGTTGAATGTGTAAATGAGAATATGCAATAACGAACATACAGAACTGCCAGATTTTTGAGATTACTTATATGATACCAAAGTAGAGAGACTAACAAAAAGACCACGTGTATATTTCAAGTCTTGAGATCGTGACAGCAACAGACTATCGATAAAAATATTTACCTCCAAATGAAAGCATTGTGGGAGCCATCAACAACTCGCTGTCTGTGCCGTCTTGTGTGCGGCCTGATGCCTGGATAACTAACGTATCTCCAATTCTGCAGCTACCGCACACATGATGAGACAGAAACAGCAGATACTTCGCGAAGCTCTATATATGGCCGGGATTACAAACGTGACTAGACTCTCATGTTGTCAGTTCGTGTCGAATCGATAATGCATTATCAAGTTCCCCTACGATTCCTTCTCGACACGGGGGTGGAATCGATTTAAGCCCATATGCACTCGCAAAACCGTTAAACTGTTTCTCATCTTTCCTAAAAATTGAATCAAAACGCACTGCTAACCAGCATCCCGCATGTAACACAAGAATCCGCTACCAGTCATCAAGGCTATAATGACAACGCTGTAGTATGTGGAAGAGTAAGGTGAATTTCACGGAGACGGATTGGTAACAGTTGTCATCAAAAAAAGAATAAGAAAAGAAAAATAAGTAGTTATTGATGAAAATAGCCCCCCCCCCCCCCCCCCGAGCAGATAGCACAGTGTGTGGAATAGTTGATAAAAGACCAATCTGACGCCCAGATCCTTTGGAACTTCTGGACGTGTTACAGACGCACAGCGCCATCATGCCTGACCATCAGACAGCGGTACACGAGGTTCAACGAATCCCGTAGTGTGAAGAAGAGGACAAGTTCTGGGCGTCCGAGCACAAGTGACGCAGATGAGGAACGGGTGCAACAGGCATTTATCCTGAGCCCAATCAAATCAATCCGCCCAGCGTCCCTACAGCTGTAGCTACCACGAACCACGGTACATAGGGAGCTAGACACGATTCTCAAGCTTCTACCTAGGTGCAAGTGATTGCTGCATGCGGTTTCTTTAATGTGTCCGGATAATGGGAGGATATGGGACTCGGAGAAGCCCCACTTTAGCATGAACACTGTGCGCGACCGTCCAAACGTGAACGTGTGGTGTGGTCTGCTTCTGTAGAGGCGTCAATAACCTCGACTGTTTTTCTGGACATGTTGGAACAGTGTGTGTTTCCACAGGTCGAAGTACTGTAACCTGACATCGTGCCGCAGCAATATGGTGCCCCTCTTCACTGAATCTCGACCGTTAAGAAGGCTTTGGAAGACACATTTCAAGGTCGCTGTATTGGAAGAGGAGAACCCACTTAGTGACCCTCAAGGTCTCCAGACATAGTCCTATTAAACTTTTTTTTTCCTTTTTTTCTTTCTATGGGGCTTTGTGAAGGATGCTGCCTACCAGATCCCAGTGTGGGACCTGCATGAACTGCTGCTCTGAAACTAGCTCACAGTTTCTGCAGATCCGGACAAGAGAGCAACTGGAATATCGCTTAGGTATCCTGCGTGCTACAGACGGCTCGCACACTGAGCTCTGTTGAACGGCTCTTAAAACGTTTGGTGTGTGTGAAGATATGCAGCAAATTGCACCTTTCCACCTGTCCCCATTTCTGAAATATGCGTGATCAAAGTTACAAAGATCCTTTCTGAAAAACCTGCATATACGTCGTAGACATATGGGGTTTCGTTTTTGCAATGTGCAGATCTAGTCAGCCCAAACAAATACTGCTCATAATGTCTTTCATGTGACGCTCACTGCAAACGTAAAGCATCGGTTTGCTTATCATTACAAATAACATCATTTTAAAATGGAATTGTATGTAGCCACTCGATAGAGAGGTCTAGTGCGATATTCGTTTCATCGATATGTATTTAACAACCACCGCAAAACCCCAAGAACAACCTGTACTCCAGCAGCTATGAGTAGTACTCCTGCATGGCGGAGGTAGACAGCGCAGGGCAGCGCTATTCGTTCGCTGCTGAATTACTGTTTATTCTATAGCCCGCAGTCCGCCTGCTTAGCTTAGTGGTAATGTGTTTGCCTACCATATGCAGCGGGCCCTTGTTCGATTCCCAGCTGTCCAAGACACGCAAGTCGCCCAATGTAGCACCACCTGACGTAAGACGCGGACGGGGCTTCCCAGCCAACAATGCTGCACGATTATTTTTGATATCCCGCAAGCTATTTCGTGGTGTGTGGCAGAGAGTACTTTGTGTGCCACTGTTATTTTCCCCTTTCCTGTTCCAGTCGGAAACGGGTCTGCAGGGAGAAAGATTGTTGGTAAGCCCCGAGTGAACGCGACTCACTCTATTCTTTTCGTAGTATTTTCACGACATGTACGTATGAGGCAGCAATATATCGGTTGACGCTTCCAGGAACGTACGTCCTCGGAATTTTAACAGTAAACCACACCGTGCAGAAGCCTGTCTTTTAGCGTCTGCCACTGCAGCCGGCTGAGCGTCTCCGTGACGCCTTCGCGCTTGCTTAATGAAACTGTGACGTAAGGCGCTGTTCTTCTTTGGATCTGCTTTCTTTCGGCAATCAATCCTATTTCGTAAGGATTCCCCACCCTCACCCTTCACCCGGACTGACAATATTCAATAACCGGCTTTTCTAAGGAACGAGAGTAAGCTGCATGATAACAAATACAGCAGTTACAAAGAACATACAGGTCGCTCATAAGTATTTTGTAGCTGCGGCGTTATACTGTCGGTACTGTTTGCATACAGCCACAACAAAGCAATGCAGGTAACTGTGTTACTTGCCCACCCGTTTAGCCGTGCGGTCTAACGCACTGCTTTCCGGGCGGGAAGGCGTGCCGGGGCGGGAAGGCTTGCCGGTCCCTGGCACGAATCCGCTCGGTGGATTAGTGTCGAGGTACGGTGTGCCAGTCAGTCTGTGGGAGGTTTTTAAGGCGGTTTTCCAACTGACTCGGCGATTGCGGACTGGTTCCCCTTATTCCGCCTCAGTTACGCCATGTCGGCGATTGCTGCCCAAACATTGTCTCCATAATTACTCTACGACGCAAACCTTGGGGCTACACTCGTTCTGGTGTGAGACGTTCCCCAGGGGGGAGAGTCCACTGGAGGTCAAACAGCACAATAACCCTGGGTTCGGTGTGGGGCGGCGGTGGGGTGAGTGGACTGCTGTAGCCTGTTGTGGGGTTGTGTACCACTGCGGGCTACGGCGGGGACGGAGCCTCTCCGTCGTTTCTAGGTCCCGGTTCAATACAATACAATACAACTGTGTTACATCATCAAGCGCCGCTGTGGTGGAATATTCGGTAAACAAACAAGGTCACACAAAAACAATGTAAGTGTTTTGTAGTTTCATTTTGTGGTACGGTATTCATAAACTAGACAGTGTTTGTATATTTCCTGAGACAACTAGAAGCATTCCAAAACACAGAGAATACCCGGTTGATGTAAGACAAGCTGTTTTGCATGTTTTGAAGAAGGGAAACTCGCAGCCTGGTGATGTTAAGAGACTACAGCATATCACAACTATAAGTGTGTGGGGTCAACCGGAAAAAAAGAACAGGCCAGGAAGGAACAGTAGCCCAATAAGCAAATATTAGGTTGTCCTCGAGAAAGGACAAGGATGGAGGACAATGATTTGTTAGCAGTCGGTTGCTGATCCCAGAAAATCGGCTCGACAAATTTGGAACGATCTGGAAAGATCTGAACTTACATGTTTCTACCGCAAAACGTCGGCTAGTAGCAGGTGATTTAAGAGCGATCGTCACGTAGACGATCAGAAATTCACAAAAAGATGAAGACCAGGACAGAATTTGCTGAAAAAAATCGAACCTGAAATGCTACAGATTGGTCCACGGTTTTATGGAGTGAGGAAAGCAAATTTAACATATTTTCTTCTGATAGTGTGCAGAATATACGTCGACCAAAAATAGCAAAGGGATAGCAAAAAGTACCAGGTACCAACCAGCAACCACGATGGTGGCAGTGTCATGGCGTGGAGATGTTTTTTTAGACATCGAGTTGGTCCTCTAATCAAAACAGAAGGCAAAATAGCTCGTTTGCTGTACAGTGACATTTTTGAAAAGAATATGCTATTCTCCCACCTCTTGAAAAATACTGCACACTCGGTCTCTTAGGACGCCGCTATCGAATGTCCCTTAAACCATACAACAACAAAAAAGCAATAAATATGTCTGACGCTTCAAATGTCACAGTCAACCAACTCGTCACGAAACACTGTGGGGAAAAAACACAAGCAAGTGTCGATGAATTTGTAAATACAATGCAAATGCTACGGAAATGGAAGAAAGGTGTAATGTGCCTTTGCGGTTTAACGCATGCGTGCTTACGGGACCCGTCTCTGAAAGGGGGAGAGTTTTTAACATTCTCCTCCCCCTCACAGTATTACTGATGTATAAAGCAGAAGTAGCTCGAAATTTGTAAAAAAACACTTAGGGTTATTAGTCAAAGCATTTCTGGGAATATCAGGCGGTTATGTGATGTTGATAACAATATTTATAAAAGGATAAAATGGTGAACACTCTTTAACTGAGGCAACATTTTCTTTGGTACCACTGACTGCACAGCTTAGAAAAACGGTCAGGCCACAAACAACTTTAAGGGAAGTAAACTGGTGTCCAAAATTATGGTAACGAACGAAAATTTTGCAAGGCTGCGTTTATTTTGCCACAAAACATTGAAAACAGGTGATGGTAAAGTAGAAACCATGTAAAGAATACGGAACATAATCAACTGCAACATACATACCGGTAGACAAAAATGGTCTTCGTTTTTTCCAACTTAAAAAGACTTGCACACACATTCTGACAACTGGTTAATGCGCTCAGTATGGGGTGTGACCACCTCTTGCACCAATGCAGGCCTGACAACGACGGGACATGCTGTGAATGATGTGGTCAATCTGTATGAGGTCTAGCATATCGTCCATCAATACGAATCTGGGCCACAGGACTTCGCAACAACCTGACAGCAGTTAAATCTTGCTGATTCACCTGTACAATTTCATGAAGAGGTGTTCGAGTGGTCAACACAATCGCTGCCCACACCGTTAGGGATTCTCCTAGATATCGGTCTCTTTCCACAACGTTTGGATCCCGATATCGTCTTCCACGTGTCATCCAGATGTGAATCCACCCAGAATCACTCTCCAGACCAAATCGAGACACGTCTGTGGAAACAACATTTGCCCACTGTTCGACCGTCCTGGAGGCATGTTGACGGCTCCACTCCAGACGTTCCCTTCAGTAAAGACACGCCAGAGGCAAAACAGACAGCAGGTCTCCAACAATAAAGGCCACACTGCAGAAGTATTCTGTACACCGTTTGCCTCAATACAACACGTCAGAGATCAGATGCCAGTTGCTGTGCTGTACTAAGGCGGTACCGTCGTACCTTTAGAACTAAATAACCGTCCGCTCTTTCTGATGTTACAGGTGGTCAGCCCTGTCCTGGTCTCCCGGAAACAGTTTCGGTCGCTATGAACTGTCGCCTCACCCGAGAAACAACGAAAGGATTCACATTAAGGCATCGAGTCACATTAGTTTGCGACTCTCCTGCTTTCATTCTTCCTATGGCCCTCCACAGCAGAGAGTCCTGAGGTGTCTTCTCTGTGCCATACTGCACCGTCGGTGACTGTACACAGCGATCGTGGATATGGGACGACCCTGCAAACACTACCCCGCTTGATAGCTGCCTTGGCGTCATTGATGGTGTGGTTGTCCGTTGGTCTGAATGCCATCTTCCGTGCAGAACACGACTGTAACGTCATCTGCTGACAGTTTGTATGATTATATTGTGAATTAGACACAGGACGCGGAAATAGTTTGTTGCTTTAATTTTGGACACCAGTGTATGCTATGACTCCAATTTACTCTTGTGACATTACTCTGTGAAAAACACACAAAATTTACTTCCCACTACGAGAAATATATTTAAAAATTTGGATGAATAATCACATACATCATCATCATCATATCATCACTTTCTGAAAATAGTCGACATGGGAAGTACAGAAGGTCATTCTAATAACATGTGCCAAATTTGGCGAATTTAACTTCAGTCGTTTAGGAGACAACTGAAATTCACGTTTATGGTAAAGTGCAAAAGAAGATTTATGAACTTATTTCGTCATACGTAGTTTTAGTACATTCAAGCTGCATCTTCCTGTTTGTCATCTGTTTCTTTATCCTCCATACTCTTTGCCTTCACCCTTTTATTTGTCCTAGCGTCCTTGCTAACAGTTTATACGGCTCTATCCGCGTTGGTTGCAAGTAGCTGATCAATAACAGTTGGAACTTAAAACAGAGTCTATTGTTTTCAGAATATGAATCCTAGAATCTGCACCATGATTGAACGTTACTGCTGCATCCATTATATCTATCTTCAACACAGTTTTCAGTATTCGCTCCCCTATGCAGCTGATGAAGTTTTTGTTTGGCTTCTGTGAAAGACCATGGAAATAACTCCTAAGAAGATTTGTATTTGCTAGATCTCTTCATTTAGGTTTAAAGGCATCCAACAATCAGGAATGCTTGAGAATATACTGTCTTCATGTACACTCAATTTCTGTGGGTGTCAGTTGAATCAATGATGTGTATTGTTCGATGTTGCTTTGAATTGGTTGCCTTGAAACCTCCATTTGGTGTTAAATTTCTTTACTGTCGGCATTTATAACACGGGAAACACACACACTGAAACAGATCAACACAGTAAGATCTGCGAAGCACACTTGTTTCAAATTCCGACAGCAAGAAGTAAACAAATATATAGTAAGACCTTTGGTTGTAGCTAAGCTTCTAGATAACCCGATATTTAGGTTCCGGTAGTCAGAGCCTTTTATAATTCACCTGTGTTTCCGATACACGGCCAAAAGCTAAACAAGTAAGGAAAAGAAGAACAGATAACGTACTGTGACGCATGTATGTAGTGTCTGTTCTTTCGGACATGACCGAAAGAACAAACACAACTTAGATCTCGCAGCCACTATGAATCAAGACATTACAGAATAAATGGCGTTAGCTACCAGTGGGTACTGATATGAATTAATAGGGAAAGTTGAAAAATCTGTGCCAGACCGGGATTCGAACCGTGCCTCCTGCTCACTAGGCAGATGGGCTATCCGGACGCAGTGGGCAGCGCAACTACCGTATCACGCCTCCAATCACACCCCAATTTCCAACTCAGTCACACACTACAGATGTAGGTGCGATGACTACCTCGTCTGGATTTCGCAGTGGTCAGCGTATCTGCCTAGTAAGGAGGACACCCCGGTTCTAATACTGATCCGGCACAAACTTTTCAACTTTTCCTTTGATTTACATCAAAGACCACTGGAATCTAACGTCATTCATTTCTTTGTGTCTTTATTCTGACGCACTTTAAGATGACAGAGGGGCTTGGCACTTGTGCAACATTACGTTCAAATTAAATTTAGGAATGAACGGAAAATGAAAATGCCTATAATCTATATACTTATGTAATCTGCATTAAATTATTTTTTCTGTCGAGCAGATTTTTTTTTCAAATTTTTAATTACTTTACACGAACATGTCCTCTTAGGAGAACATACAGTAGCGACTGGATATGACTGTGATTGCTTATGCGTAGGTGAAATAAGATTTGGCACACTCAGTTTCCCCAAACATCTGCAAGTACACTATAGATCACTGAGTGAGCTGGTTCTCTGGTCGGAGGAAGGGAATAGGCTTCAACGGAGTAACCAGGCTTTTTTTCTTTTTTTTCCCGTCGGACCGTGCCCATTCAACCAACTAAAGGGTATAAAAGAACATCGCTAATCCGTCCTCTACGGGACCGGGAGCATAGTCTCAACGCAAAAAAGGTCGGATTATCAGAGGAACGCTTTTACTGACATGTAACGTCGCAATACACTACAGTACAACTTTAATTTTCAACTGGAAATACTGCCTGAAATATTGTTCCATGTCAAAACAGTAACAATACGTAAAAACTGACACAGTAAAAAATCTTCCACGAAAGCGTAATACACAGCAGTGCCTGTACTGTAAAATACATGTGTATCATACGGTAAGATAATGTTAGTCCGCAGCTCGTGGTCGTGCGGTAGCGTTCTCGCTTCCCGCGCCCGGGCTCCCGGGTTCGATTCCCGGCGGGGGTCAGGGATTTTCTCTGCCTCGTGATGACTGGGCGTTGTGTGATGTCCTTAGGTTAGTTAGGTTTAAGTAGTTCTAAGTTCTAGGGGACTGATGACCACATGTTAAGTCCTATAGTGCTCAGAGCCTAAGATAATGTTATTTGAATGAAAAGTTTACCACCAGTATATACCTTATTACAATACTGCATTGATACACAACTGATTTGCAAGTTAACTGTCACCCTCCCGTCACGGCAGAAAAAAATTCTTGTTTTTAAGCAGGAAGAAAAAATGGTCGCTTAACAGACGACTACCTTGATTTTACCGCGATGTTCCGCCATTTCCTGATCCATAAAAGTCTGTTGGGGTAGACGCAGATTGGTTCAAATGGATCTGAGTACTATGGGACTTAACTTCTGAGGTCATCAGTCCCCTAGAACTTAGAACTACTTAAACCTAACTAACCTAAGGACATCACACACATCCATGCCCGAGGCAGGATTCGAACCTGCGACCGTAGCCGTCAAGCGGTTCCAGACTGTAGCGCCTAGAACCGCTCGGCCACTCCGGCCGGCGCTGAATTACGGATTTAGCTATTAAAAATAGTGCGAATCCATGTGTATGAGCTAGGTCTGTCTCGAAAAAAACATGGCGAGTTCTGTACAATCTGTCCTCAGTTATCGGAATAACGAGACAAGTTTTACGAATATGTGAGACAAAGGGAGAAACGTTCTGTTACCACTCAAGATGATTCGTGGTGGCACTGAAAAGCAAGATTACAAAGACTCTGTTTTGCTGAAATTATTTGAAGTTGTGCTGACATACGTCAATTAACGTTCAACCACTGTCATTCAGCACACGTGTGAAAGACAAACAATAAGTTTGAAATATGATACTCTGAACGTCTAAAGCACTGAAAATTAGGAACACACCCAACACATTTGCAAACCACTTCATACAACGGAATTGCCACTACCATAAAAACGGCAATACGCAGTAATAATAATTTTTAGACAGATATACGAAGCTACCACAAGCCAAGAAAGATCCACTACAGTAACACTAAGCATAAGCAGGCCACCCTTGCCATTGAGAAATATATATTTGAGGTTATAATTTGCACAGAAAATTTCTGATGAAAATTTTTCCTGCTTATGGTTTTCCATAAACCTGCGATTTCAGTCCACATTTTCCAAATTAAATCCCTATCATGATATTTGCCACCCTCAGGACGTCACAAACTCACTCTTTCTTGGATTTAACTTACCATTTTCTCACAGTCCATAATCGGTGTTTGAGAACGTCGATCGATTTGACCGAAGAAAACTGATTTGAGATTCACCGATTGTCGTCCGCTTTCTGTATTCGGACGATGAGACCGGCTACAGCGTGAACACACTGGTATTGGTATTACTGATTCGAAAAGATCGGCCGTCCTCGGCCGATGTCAGAATCAACTGATATCGGTGCCACTATGACCATAACCTAAGCAGGGAATCGGACCATCCGATGTCGGATTAGCGACGTCCTACTGCGATGTCATTTATAACGACATGAAAGGACAAGACGACACCCACTCCACGAGCGGAGTTAAGCTCCGCGCCTTGGCTTGCGGCAGAGGGGGCAGCCTCGCGGCACACTCGCCAGCGGCGGCTGTCACGGTCGCCAGCCGGCCCGGCACGCGCGCCGCGTATTTCGCGCGCCGTTATCAGGCGCCGCTAATGAGCCAGGCAGCCAGATAGCGGCCTGCCCGCTGTGGCTGCGCCCGGCCCGCTCACCCCGTGACAGATGCGCGCCGCGCGTGACCCCCGCGGCCGAATCGTGACCCCTGCGGGTAGTGCCGCACGTACTCGCAAACTTCCGACTCGGCAGGAGCCGCTCGCCTCTCTTCCCGCTTCTTAGCCACTCCTCGCGTTAATGGCTCTCGGAAGCCCGCCGCAAGCTGTACCGCGGAATGACATTTTCTCCTTTATGACTCCTCTACCAGCCGTGCTCATCGTCTGGCGCATAACTTTTTTGTGTTGTCTAAACCACTGAGAAAGAGTTCACAGGCTGCAGGGTGACGTTTCTGGGTATCATTCTCACCTTCATAAGAACGACGAACAATCTTCACTGTTCACCATACGACGCACGCTTTCACAGTTGCTGTCTACATCTTTCGTATAATGCTGTTCTTCGGATTCTGACCACGGTCTTACGTATATACTTTTGCACGCTATTCCATTTCAAATCGGTCGAAAAATGAGAAAGCTGACGTATTTTTTTAAAATCACTAGTAATGTTTAAATTTGTCATTTACTGTTTGCGTTATTTTCCGAACGCGACAATTTGTCTGCCGTACAACTCAAGAACCTTACTTGAAAAATATCGTATTACCGCCTCGAGCTGCTCGTAAAATGCTTTATTTATACAACCAGTCTCAGTCGTTTGACCCTTATCTTGTTCATACAAGTATTTACAGCATCATGTTACGCGAAATGTAAAATCGTTATCGTCAGGTAATAAAACCATGAATAATACACTGTTATCATATCGTAATATAAAGCCTGTCATCAGTTTATAAAAACTATACTAGGGAGTGTACACAGTCACGTTAAAACTGTAAACGGGATTACAGCTCTAAACAGATTCGTAACACGCATAGCACGGAGAGGCCTACGCTTGGTATGAATGAGACCTGTGCGTGGTATGAATCTGTTCACAACTTTAACCCCGATTACAGTTTTAACGTGAATGTGTACACTTCCTAGCACACGCGCAGGATAGCCGCGCGGTCTTGGGCGCCTTGTCACGGTCCATGCGGCTCCCCCGTCGGAGGTTCGAGTCCTCCCTCGGGCATGGGTGTGTGTGCTGTTCATAGTGTAAGCTAGTTTAAGTTAGATTAAGCAGTGTGTAGGCTTAGGGATCGATGAAGACCTGTGCGTGGTATGAATCTGTTCACAACTTTAACCCCGATTACAGTTTTAACGTGAATGTGTACACTTCCTAGCACACGCGCAGGGTAGCCGCGCGGTCTTGGGCGCCTTGTCACGGTCCATGCGGCTCCCCCCGTCGGAGGTTCGAGTCCTCCCTCGGGCATGGGTGTGTGTGCTCTTCATAGTGTAAGTTAGATTAAGCAGTGTGTAGGCTTAGGGATCGATGACCTCAGTAGTTTGGTCCCATAAAGCATTCCCACTAATTCCCACAAACAAAACTTTCATAAAGATTAAACTTATATATAGGCTCAAACTTCTTTGTATTGCACGTTTGTTCAGTTTTAACTCTTACGACTCCCCTCATCCGACGTGTGGCAACATAATTAAATAATAAATATTGAAGCTCACGCTGTAAATAGGTTGAGATGGGATGCAGTGAAACAAACAGCACGTGACCGAGAATGGTGTCGTCATATTCGTGGGTGTTGTCGCTATTTCTATTTGCTTTTCATTTTTTCTACAGCTCTCCACTGAACACACAATAAAAGTTTTCTGATATTCTTCTAAATCAAATGCTGAACATTGGCAAATTCTTATTCCATTTAAAATTCCGCTTTTCAGAGTAAATACGAAAAAGGGTGAAAACTTACATTAAAGTTAAGTTCTAAAAACACCACATCAGTACCACCTCGAACTATACAATATTACCTTCATTTTAAATTTCGTTCGAGAATTTTACTTTGGATAGTTTCTGTACTACGAATCTCAGAATTCCGGGATTTCACTAAATTACGGCAACTTTATACATTTCATTGCCTGTGGTGTTTCAGAAGTACGATGTAATGTTTCTTCGGACGTGCTGCGACTACATCCATTATAAAATGGGTGAAATGTATTCGCAGTTTCGAATATGGACAACCATCAGATGTATAATGGAATAATGACAACGAAAGTTTGTGCCGGAATGAGACTCTAACCCGGATTTCCCGCTTATCACGAGCTGTCGCCTTACCATTATGATATCCGAGCACGATATTTCACCTATATACGGTAACTCTGCTATTAAAAACACCCGGAAGCACTTGCTTAGCACAGGTACGAATTTACAAAAGATAGTAACTTAACGTGTAATTCAGATGGCAGAAAATTAAACCCTCACAAAAAATGGAAGGTCAACGTAAACTCCGCCCACAGGCTATGGCGGACCCATCTATACGGACCGACCGCCGTGTCGTCCTCTGTCAATAACATCTGTGGATGTGGTATGGATGGGTCAGCACATCACTCTCCCGGCCGTTGTCAGTTTCCGTGACCTGGAGCCACAACTGCTCGGTCAAGTAGCTCTTCATCTGGCATCACGGAGCTGTGTGTAGCCGTTCCAGTCCTCCCACCAAGGAAAAATTCCTGGCAATACAGGGAACCGAACACGGGTCTTCCTCAGGGCAGTCAGCCGTACATTTAATAAAATCCGAATCGATGGAATACGGAAATGGAAAGAACGTTGCTCTACAGAGTGACATCAATAACTATATGGAAACATCCTGAATGCCATATCTCCACAAATTCCTTATAGCAGCACTAATACTTTATTTATTAACAGCCCGACATTTTTCGGGATAAAACCAACATCTACACTCAAGACATCAAACCATACACTTTTTACATACTAACGCCTTGGTATCACTACTTTTGAGACGTACACTGCAAAATCAAATATGCTACGTTTCTAGAACAGTCGTTGCAAATGTATCAACCCATGGCAAACCAAACATAAGTCGTAAATGTCTTCATTCATCCTTTAACCAAACGAAACCAGAGGATTATTTGGGGGGCGAGGGGGGGAGGTTATAAAGAATTTGTTGATGAAGAAGAAATGACCCTCTTTGAGTGGCCTATCGCTCCTATCTTGAAACACTCTGTGTAATTCACGTGCTTCCTTGACTGCTGAAAGAAGTCTTTAGCGAGTGGCAATCGAGATAGATGGTCCCTGCGTGGTACTGCAATGTTTCTCCAATACTGCATTCAAATCGATACGGCTTTAATAATTCTCACTAATTTTCACACAATATCCTTATGTGCAATCATCATCATCATCATTATTATCAACCAACTGATTAATGCAAAATATATGCCTTTAAACTTGAAGCCCAGTGTGATATACTGTGAAAGCTGTAGCTCAGTGTGATATACTGTGAAAGCTGTAGCCCAGTGTGATATACTGTGAAAGCTGTTTGGGGGAAAAAAAAGACAGCATGGCCCCAACCTTGCCGGCAACAGGCTTTCATGCACGGCTCCAAAACAACTGCGGCTAGACGAGAGCGCACTTAATTTACAAATTTCTCCTGGAGCTCTAGCGGTGTCATGATGTGGAAAATACCAACGTTCAGTCATGAAGCTTGCCCGCAACGCTATTCAAAACGTCGGAAGTTTTTATTTATAACATGACTACATTGTTACAAACCAGAAAAATTTTATTGAAAAGATCTCGAGAAAGACTAAGCTCTTAAAAAGAGCATATTCACCGTCCAGAAAATCGTGGCACCCCTCCTGACCACTTACAACAGCCAACATCCAACAGTAGATTTTAGATTACCGTCACTCAACTATAAAAAAAATTATTGATTTTGTATTACCATAGGACGACCTCGCAGGAGCTGCCCATAGTTTAGCCGATGCTTTTAAGAAATTAATTATTCAACGTCGCACCATATTTAGAGGTAAAAAAAGGCAAAAAAGCGATTTAAACAAATTTAATATGAACATACATAAGTGATGTTCAACAATTTAAGCAAGTTAACATGGTAGAGATCTCTGAAAAAACTGTTTATAAATTTTAGCAAGCAGACACGGTAGAATATCACGCAGTAAGGTTTTATGTAGATCCACACTGACGGAAAAAAGTTAGAAACCACAAAATAATTAATGTAGAGTAATGAAATTTCGGTAATACATTTCTTTAGGTAACACATTACAGTGATTACCATTGCAAGACCACACATTAACGAAAGCAGAATTTAAGCCATTGAAAATGTGAAATTCTGGTACCAGAAAGTTGAATGCGTGAACAAAAACGTTCATGCATTGCGTTGTACAGGTGCCGCATGTCAGTTTGTGGGCTGGAGTCAATGTTGTTGTTGTTGTGGTCTTCAGTCCTGAGACTGGTTTGATGCAGCTCTCCATGCTACTCTATCCTGTGCAAGCCTCTTCATCTCCCAGTACCTACTGCAACCTACATCCTTCTGAATCTGCTTAGTGTATTCATCTCTTGGTCTCCCTCTACGATTTTTACCCTCCACGCTGCCCTCCAACACTAAATTGGTGATCCCTTGATGCCTCAGAACATGTCCTACCAACCGATCCCTTCTTCTGGTCATATTCTCTTCTTGTCCAAACTATTTATCGTCCATGTTTTACTTCCATACATGGTTACATTCCATACAAATACTTTCAGAAATGACTTCCTGACACTTAAATCTATTCTCGATGTTAACAAATTTCTCTTCTTCAGAAACGCTTTCCTTGCCATTGCCAGTCTACGTTTTATATCCTCTCTACTTCGACCATCATCGGTTATTTTGCTCCCCAAATAGCAAAACTCCTTTACTACTTTAAGTGTCTCATTTCCTAATCTAATTCCCTCAGCACCATTGGAGTCAATATAAGAACGGTTAATGCTTTTTGTTGATGATGCTTGAGCTGTCGTCCGATGATATCACGTACGTGCTCGACATTCTGTAGAGCCTGTTAGATTACAACAGCCGTACGTGGGCGAGCGTTATGTTATTGGAAAGCACCCGTTGCAATGTTGTTCATGAATGTCAGCACAACGGGTCAAACCAGCAGACTTGCGTACAAATTTACAGTCAGGATGCATGGGATAACCACGAGTATATCCTCCTGTCATATGAAATCGCACCCTAAACCATAACTACAGGTATAGGTCCAGTGTGTTTAGCACGCAGACAGGTTGGGTGCAGCTCCTCAAATGGCCTCCTCCTAACCAACAAACGACCATCACTGGCACCGAGGCAGAACCAGATTTCATCGAAAATTCGCAACAGATCTCCACTTTGCCCTCCAATCAGCTCCCGCTTGCCATCTCTGAAGTCGCAAATGGCGGAGTTTTGGCGTCAGTGGAATGCACGTTACATGGCGTCAGGCCCGGAGCTGTCCTTGAAGTAGACAATTTGTAACCGTTCGTTGCGTCACTGTGGTGCCAACTGCTGCTCAAACTGCTGATGCAGATGCAGTACGAAGGGCCAGAGAGCCGTACGGCGAACAAGATAGTCTTCCCTAGTCTCGGTAGTGTCACCTGGCCGTCCAGAGCCAACACCGACTCAAAGGAAGGCCTCGGCGCTTGTTCGTGACGTCACGTCAGCAAGGCACGGCGAACGCCAGGTCTGTTGCAGGCATACTCATAATGTTGGTGTCTCCCTCCCTGATTCAGGAAAACGTGAAACTATTGGCGGTAGTTGACCAACACACATTGTTCTGAGAAATTTCTGCAATCAATTAATTGTGCAATTCATTACACTTCTTAACAAATAGTGTACTCCTGAACTTAAATTTCCACCTGTTTTGTGGATAGACATACAAAAACAACTTCATGGTCCAGCAGCAACAGAATTCGTGCTTCTTTACCTTATTTGTAAATCTGAGGAAGTTACGTTTGTATTGGGTTGCTTTTACAAGAAACTGTGAACATATTGGTGCTCTTCTTTAGGTACCTTAGTTGACTATGGGGTGAGGAGCACTGAATGTTAATGAAATATCTTGCGATTGTACACGTTGGGGGATGGGGTGGGGGACAGAAGAAGAGGCAAAAGAGAGATACTTCTTTTATCAAAAACAAATTTTTTATCTTATAAAGTTTCTCCTTTCAGTTGCAAGAGGAGAATATTTATCTTTTCTAATGTGCATGTTAAAAAAATTTAAGCTCAGCAGTATTTTCGATGTATGAAGCTATTTTGTTTCCTGTTTAGAATTCCTTTCGTCGAAAACGACTGTAATCTAATGACTGGCAACAGTTGGACATTTACACATGTAAATTAGTTCACATTTCCAGTGACGATGTCAAACGAAAATAAATAAATAAATAAAAGAAACGAGTTCATTGTAAGGGGGTTGGGGTAAGTTTCGATAGCAAAATGGAACACGTAAATATAGTTACTTGAATGTAAAACTTCCGAAGCGTGCAATAGGGCAAAGCGTCTTCTCGTATTGATCTACGTTTGTTTCGACAGGATTCAGTAATACAGAACTATGATCTTCATTTGTAGCTTTACGATAGTAAGAAAATTTTTCATCTAAATAAAACTGCAGAATCCAAAACAATACCAAACATTTTGTCCAAAATTAAGAGATTTCTAGTGATAAGCACGCCCAGGCGTTTCTGCCTGCAACAGACCTGGCGTTCGCCGAGGCCTTCCTTTGAGTGGGTGTTACCAGAGCCCGGTCTGCTTTCGACTACATTCTCGTGACCCCCACTGCCGGGACTCAGTTACACTGGCTAAATTCCCTGCTAAGTCCTTCTCAACATCGCGGAATGAACATCCAGCGACGTCTTTGTAGCAATAAGGGCATTCTTGACTAACATCAATTCACAACGTCCAATCTCAGAGATAACTAACGCTCACGACCGTTACAGCGTGTATTTAAAGCAAATCTGATTTGCATCCTCATAGTGGCGCTACTAGCACCAGTCTCCTAGAACTTAGAACTACTTAAACCTAACTAACCTAAGTACATCACACACACCCATGCCAGAGGCGGGATTCGAACCTGCGACCGTAGCGGTCGCGCGGCTCCAGATTGAAGCGTCCAGAACCGCTCGCCATAGAGGCGCTACTAGAGCCACTCTAACTTGACCGGCGTAAAATATGAATAGACATCATATTTCAGATGTAGAGACATACCTAACAACGTTCGTTCTGGTCGCACAATTCCGTCCTGGTGTTGTGATTTTTTCCGTCAGTGTAAGAAGCTACGCCTATATGTTTCCCATGTTGGAGTTCTTCATACTACCGAGTTTGCGATTAAAAAGTTCCTTTGCTCATAGTGTATATCAGATTATTATTATTATTAGAAACCGGATTATATGCATCCTAAAAACATTAAAACATGGATATAAATATGCATGAAAAATGCTTAAGGATACAGGGTACTTATAAATGGTGAAAAAATCGATTTTTTATGGCGTTATTAAATACTATAGTCTTTCCTGATAACATTGATATATACATTATAGGGTTTCAAATGAAAAATGACCTATATATACAAAATTTTATAGTGACGGTCAGGTATGCCGCCACGCCCCCTTTATTTCTGTTACAGAAACCAGTATTATTTTCGAAACCAACTGTGAACTTTCTGTTTCCAGCGATTATCCGTAAGATACATTGTATATGTTCGTAACAGTGCAGGTTTCTAGAGTCTGTAAACGATTTATATTCGCTAATATTTACTTTTGTTTCGCTGAAACTGTTTGTTCGCGTGTTACTGAATGTTTGTTGCCCAAGTGTTACATATATTTGTGGGAGTACATATCCTTTAGTGTGCAATAAATACGAGCTACGCCACGCATCAAGAAATTCACTAAAAGGAAATTTCGTGGTAATCATTTCATAAACAAAGCAAGCCACACTGTTGAAAGTAACCTATGTATCAGTTCTTCAGGGAAGAAACTCCCATATGGCATGCCTCCTGGTGATTCAAATGTTTTGGTTAACAATGATGCTGTTTGTAATGGATTTATTGTTGTTGATGTGGGCATCTTATCTTCTTTGATAAAGGAAGTGCCGAAAGGTAAATAATGTGATGGTGTAGACTGAATGGAAATAACTGAACAACAAAGTAGCAGGAAGGGTTTAGCGTCAAAATTAATTGTTCTGTGCAGACCCTGCAATAAATCAACCTCGAAAATGACTTCGAACATTGTGCATAATTCATATGATATGACTCTGAAGTTAGTGTATGCAATGCGTGCAATAGGAAAAGGAAAAAAGTCTGCTCATGACTCTGAAGTTAGTGTATGCAATGCGTGCAATAGGAAAAGGAAAAACGTCTGCTCAAACGTTTTGTGGTTTCCTGGATCTTCCTCCTCCTCCCAGTAGACTCAGCAAGTACATAAGAATAGTTCTAGGTGCCTTGACGGTTGTATCTTAAGCCTCTATGAAACATGCAGTAGAAGAAAATGTAAATATTAGTGGAACCAGGGACATTGCTGTTGCACTTGTTGGGACATGGCAGTGTCAAGGACATCGTTCCTTGAATGGTGTTGTATGTGCTACTTCTCTGGAGAATGGAAAAATTGTTGATGTTGAGTGCTTATCTAAGTACTACCACACCTGATATGGTAACACTGAAAGACATATTACAAAATCAGTGTTCTAAGAATTACGATGGTTACAGTGGAGGTATGAAGTGTGATGGAGCTCTAAATACTTTTCAGAGGTCGGTGCCTGTTTATAACGATAAATATACGAAGTACCTAGGCGATGTGGGGGCTCTAAAGAGGTTAGGAAGGGGGCCTTCCTGGGATTATTTTCTAAATATTTGCAAAATGGGGTCGCATGCCGTGTTTCAATAATTGTCCCTCCATTGTTATTGTTGCCGGTAACAAGCGGGCGCGACGCGAATGAGTCGCAGCGAAACAATCGAAATGTACAGGACCAATTTCGAAATATATCGCACGCAGAGGGGCACCCTCAAAATCTCCGTAACACTTCATTTAAAAAACAACACACAATCAAGAATTTCGTGAACAGCATTATCTTTAATTTAATGCTATTGGATCAACTGTACATATCGTTTACAATTTATCTTACTTTTTCTACTACTCTAAACATAAACGACTAATCACTGTTCAAACGTTATCTAGTACGATTGTCTCTTCGATCACTCAAAACATATTTATAAGCAGAAAAGGACCGTTCTAAATCAACTGGAGTAACTGTGCAGTATTTGAATTTGGGTGCTACGTTGACACTTACAGTTTTTGGTAAAAGTTCACATATCCCATTAATAAAACTGTCAATTTGACACAAGGATTCGAAGCCTGGGTTATTGTTTAAAATGTTTTCAAACTTTTCTTTAAGTTTTCTTGGGAATACCTCCGACAATGTACATTTACATCCATACCCCGCAAGCCACCTGACGCTGTGTGGCAGAGGGTACCTTGAGTACCTCTAACGGTTCTCCCAATGAAAAGTTCACTAGAATAATTTTATTCATTAACTGAATAGACTGATTCGACGCCAAACCTTGAGTTTCAAGCTTTTTAATAGTTGCAGCTATACGGGAAAATGAGTGTTAATCACAGTCATGTCTTTTTTAATACCGTATGATTAAAAGCTTGCTTGCACTGACAAACTTGTTAAGCCTCTCCACCATCGAATTCGTTTACAACCCCTCTAATGGCCTCGAAACGTTCATCGCAAAACAACACAGCTTCGACCCACGTATCCCAATAAGTTACCACTGGTTCAGGAGGTAAAGGCACTCCATATATATATATATATATATGGTATAGGGAGCAGCATCTGAAATAAACACAAACACTGCAGAAGATTCTGGAAATATTTTTCTAGTACCCTCATTCACAAATCTGGCGATCGTAGAATGATTTACTTTTTTAAGTTCTTTGCAGGCCACTAAATTGGAAGAAGAAGGCTCTTCTTTTAAAGCACCAACAATTAAATTCTCAATGTAACGGCCACAAATGTCTGTAGTTTCGTGAATTGAAATCCAGGCCGGCCGGAGTGGCCGTGCGGTTGTAGGCGCTACAGTCTGGAACCCAGCGACCGCTACGGGCGCAGGGTCGAATCCTGCCTCAGGCAACTAGTTCCAAGCGACTGATGACCGCAGGAGTTAAGTCGCATAATGCACAGAGCCATTTGAACCATTTTTGAAATCCCTATAATGCTGTACTGGAGTCAATGCGTATTTCTTTCAGAACATTTACGTAAATTATCGGTATGTAATTTTTACGCATTGGTGATTCATCTGATATATTTTGATTTAAGCAATATTTGCGCAGGAAGCCTTTGAGGATAGGGTTAGTAAATTTGTTAAGAGGACAAATCCCTGCTACTGCAACTTGCGGTTGTCAGAAGTTGTTGTCGTGGTCCTTTCTTCTACATTCCTGCGATATGAAGACTTGTCTTGACATGCTGGTCTCTTATAACCTTTTTTTTCCACGAAACGTTTCTCTCGCAAACTCGACAATTTAAAACAATTCTGTCATATGTATATGTTCCAGGACGGTCAGCTACCGACGAAACGACTTTTTTTTCGGGGAGGGGAGGGGGGGGGGGGGGCGCATGGCGCACAACACACGCCACACGTCGTAAACAGAAAGCTAAACTGAAACAATAGACGTGCGACTAAAAGCTTACGTAGTTTAATTGTTGCCGACGCGCACGGTATGAAAGCGCAGGAGCATTAACGATTGCACGCAGCTCTAGGTCGCAGTCAATTGTGAGATATCAAACGTAGATCGAACTAGAGACCGCCCGTCTAAATTTTTAAAATATTGTAAACACTGGGCGAAAATTGCAGTAACCAGTGAGAAGGAGCCAAATATTCAAATGCATATGCAACATGCAAATGCTTATAAACCGGTCTCTAATTATTATTATAATAATTAAAATGAAAGGGGTGAGACGCGAAAATTTTATGCAGTCTACCATTCTATGCACCTAGAATCACTTGGGAAGTGAGAAAGACGTTGTACACGACACGTCACTGGATCTTCGCCGCTCGGAGTAGCGCTAAGCAGTAGGGAAGCAAGGTCCGTCATATCAGGACAGTAATCTCACAGGCAGTATAACGTATGGAAAGGCACTTTGACGAGAGCGAGGAATGTTTTGTGCCGCGTCGGAAACGAAGCGCCGTGATGAAAAAGAGTGTGCAACGTAAATTTACGACTGGAGGCATCGCCGGCGGGGGAGGCGGTGCAGGTGTCTTTGTGACGGTCGCTTCCTGTCGCGCACCTGACGGGAATACGCCGCGTCGCGCCGCGGGTCAAGAACACCGGCGCCCGCAGGAAGCGAGCGCTCAGCCCCCGCTGCCTGCCGGCCGTTATCACGTGGCGCTCATCTCACAGCCCCAACATACACCACGCCACGTGGTAATACACAGAGTGGCTTACGTCACTAGGGCAAAACCTGCAGAAGAAGGGATGGTCATTTACTGGACGCCATCCTATGCTCCGTGGCCTATATGCTGAGACCACCGATAGTTGGATCGCGGTTCATATCCGGAAGAAGCCTGTGAGAAATTATTTTTCCTGACGGCGTGTTCTGCAGGGTTGAGGTGAGTAACCATTCACAGGCTAGTGCAATACGGGAATACAGCGACCGTTCTGCATTTTCTTTTTTTAATCGGTATGCATGTGACAACATGCGTACCTAATAAGTTCCAAAACACCGTGCATAAAAACGAGAGTTTCCTGTGCTCATATCTCGGGTTCTATTGGTGCTAAAAAGGTAGGGTCAAGTGTTTTGGATAGCTCTTCGACTAGGAACCGCCGGCCGGAGTGGTCGAGCGGTTCTAGGCGCTACAGTCTGGAACCGCGCGAGAGCTGTCCTTAGGTTGGTTAGGTTTCAGTAGTTCTAAGTTCTAGGGGACTGATGACCACAGCAGTTAAGTCCCATAGTGCTCAGAGCCATTTGAACCATTTTTGACTAGGGACCACTTGTATACCCAACAGACAGGTCGCCTCAGTGTCACTACCCCACAGCACAGGGTCAGAGTATGAATACTGCACATTCCTCCTGCTTAGGTAAATGGAGCAAATCAGTTGGTTCTATTGCGTCTTATGTGGTCTACGGTGGGCTCGATGGAACTTAACGGAGGCATCATTAGTTCATGAGCGCTGCCTCCGGAAACCCCGAAAAAAAAAGTTTTTTTGCTATATTTTCACCGTCACAAGTGGATGAAAACCCAGCCGAGGATTCCTAGACGCTATGCATGGCAAATGGGTGAAATTTTTACGATATGTCGAACAACCTTGGAAATCATCTTGAAATCTTCACCCGTTTCCAAGATACAGAGGATCAAACTTATACCCCTTCTTCACATAAAATCGGGTATGAGGCGAAATATAAATAATAAAAAAAAAAACAGCAAATTACTCATGTCCTACTTCTTCACGTGAAAATCTGGTATGAGGCGAAATATAAATAACAAATGACCGCAACAAACTGCTCAAATTTTAACTGTTTATTCTCTAGGCATTTATCTAGAGGAGCCATATTCTCATTTTAAAAAAATCTTCATCCGTTATCGTAACTATCGTGCACCCTCCTTGCACATGCAGGGCAATTCAAAAAGAAGGAACAGATTTCAAACATTCAATGCTTCCAAAGTACAAAAGATACAAACATAATCCCAACGTTCCTGGAGAGACAAATGCTTTCAATGTGACCACCATGTATTATACAACAAATATCAAAACGGTGGCTCATTTCCTGCCACACATGAAGCAACTGGTCTCTCGCTATCGAATAACAGCTTCAACAATGCGATGAGTGTCAGGTATAGAGGGGGGGCGGGCGGCGGATAAGAACACGGTCTTTTACGTAATCCCACAGATAAAAGTCACAAAGTATGAGGTCTGGAGACATGGGAGGCGATGAAGTTCATCTTCTGCTTCTCATCTTCCAATCCAACGTCCAGGAAAGGCGCCAAACAGGTAACGTAGGACCTGCTTCGAGAAAGTTTTCGTACGATCTAGTAACACTTACAATCTCCAGTTTTCTAACAGTGTAATAAACTAGACACACTACGGTGCTCAGACTAGTCTCAACCAAAACAATGATTCCAATCGCACCTGCCAAACGCAAGTGCTTCCCCACTACCACGTTTAACAGTCGTCCGATGGTGGATGTTGCTCTTTTGTTGTTGGTGGGTTTTGTCTGAGGGGAACTACAGTGCAGATTTGCTACTGGAGCAGGACGCAAGGAACTGTCCTCGTCTAAAAACAGCAAGCGAGTCCGCCACTCTCTGTATTTCTCAGCATACTTCGCGCGAACGTAAACCTTTTTATTTGGCTAGCCTTCACAAAGGACGTGCGCCGAGCCATTCGAATGTAAAAACGAGCTCGTCGTGACGTCCACCGAATAGTCCAACTGAACTTTCTTGCATAGGTAGCCCCAATGTCACCGCCGCCGATATCCTTGAGGCACTTTCCTACGAGTCTTACGCCACGTCACCCGAAATCGTAGTCACTTTTTTTCCCTTTCTTTACGTAGGGGATGTCACAATTTGCTTCTGTTCGAACGTAATGCCACATTCTCCTACCAGCTCCGCATTTCATTTCCCAACCTGCCTCTGCCAATGTGAAGTGGCTAGCTCATAAAGGTACATATCGAGCTATCTTTACCGCATTTACACCAGACTCCAAATCCCACTGATGGATACTGTTTTGCTGTGCGATTAGTTATCCTAAAGTTTGGCCTTAAGAACCCGGAAAGGCCTAAATGTTTAAAAATCTTCCTAGGCATCGCTACGTTTTCACATTACTTTATATATTTTTCTATGTCGTGGCTATTTAATGGACCAATTGACTCCTGTGCTTATTGCACTCTGACGAGACGATACTGCACACGTAACAGCTGGCGACATCTTTCAAATTCTCTTAAAATCTGTTCGAAGGTGATTTGCATCGTTCATCGAAGAATATACGTTAAATGTCAACTGATACAGGATACACGTTTCGGTCTCTCCATACATCGTAAGATAACCCAGATAGCAAATACCTCATGCATTTCTTGCTTGTCTGTTCTGACATTTGCAATACAGAAAGCATAGGTATTTCACATTTTGAAATTTGTCTCTAAATCTAGTGATCGTTTGGGGAAGGAGGCCAGACAGCGTGGTCATCGATCTCATCGTATTAGGGAAGGAAGTCGACCGTGCCCTTTCAGAGGAACCATACCGGCATTTGCCTGGAGTGATTTAGGGAAATCACGGAAAACCTAAATCAGGATGGCCGGACGCGGGATTGAACCGTCGTCCTCCCGAATGCGAGTCCAGTGTCTAACCACTGCGCCACCTCGCTCGGTTGATCGTTCTTAGCTCGATGGCTTGACTGCAATGAGGACAATACAGTTGGTTGAATCAGAACTAAAGTGTAAACGAAGGGCTGAGTCTTGATTCCAGAATCAGTCTTCCATTCTCTAGCGGAGTGTGCACTGTATTGATTTTTAATCTACCACGAGCAACCTGGCGACTTCTTACTGGAAGCGTGTGACTGCTGGTGACGTTCTTAGAATAGAATTTTCCTAAGTAAATCTACCAAGCCAGTTATTTCGGGCAAATTGTAACCATTCTACTGCTTCTGCCTCAAGAAACAAAATAATTTAAACCACCGAAAAGAAACCAATCGGGTGTTTCTAAAAGTTAGAAATACAATTGGAACGCATCAGATCGCTTATCAGGAAAGGAATCGATTAAGAAACAAAAAATATTTACGGCTTACACAGTACAGTGACACGTGTGTACCGACTGAGCAAAATAATATTATCATACAGAATCCGAAAATTAGAGGAACGGCGCTTAGTACGTGTCGGCGAGTAGTGTAGACCACTTTGTGTTTTTCCGGTTTGCCGTAAAACAGCGGACACATACAGTGCTTGGAATAAAGCACAGATATCACTCCGGCATTTGCTACAGCCTGAGTGATGTAGCTATTGAGTTTGTGTCACAAATAAATTTCATCTGTTTTTGAGTGTTCAAATGGCTTTGAGCACTATGGGATATAACTGCTGTGGTCATCAGTCCCCTAGAACTTAGAACTGCTTAAACCTAACTAACCTAAGGACATCACACACATCCATGCCCGAGGCAGGATTCGAACCTGCGACCGTAGCAGTCGCACGGTTCCGAACTGCGCGCCTAGAAGCGCGAGACCACCGTGGCCGGCTTTTGAGTGTCGAAGCTGGTGCACAAGTTTATACTTTCAGTGGTAAGACGTAATTAAATATTAATATTTAACCCCCCTCCCCCTATGCCAAGGGGGTGGGAGTTTCACTTTACGAGCACCTTTTGAAAATATTGTAATCTTGTCAGTTAATTTATATTTCACAATTCAGAAAAAAAGTTTTTAATGATTTCAAATATCTTTTAAATTTTTCAGATAAACTTAACCCAAAAGTTTAAGTCTCTGCAGTAGATGTCACTTCCCCTTGAATGTCACATTCAATATTTTGTTTTTTATTTATTTATTTTCTTTGGGTTGGGCATAAAGTACCACGCGGTAATGGGCGTTATGGAAAATGCCTTGGTATTGTTAGAGTTAAGTAGTCTAACGTAGATTGTATCGTAATAACGAAATTCCGCTCCCTCAAGCCGGTTTCTATGCGACGGTAGAAGAAGCGTGTCGATGAAATAGTTCATATGCCTCTAAGCAATATGGGACTTAACACCTAAGGTCATCACTCCCCTTGACTTAGAACTACTTAAACCTTACTAACCTAAGGACATTACACACCAGGATTCGAACCTGCGACTGTAGCAGCAGCGCGATTCCGGACTGAAGCGCCTAGAACCGCTCGGCCACAACGGCCGGCTCTCGATCCTCACCGGCACGGTGACCGAGCGGTTCTAAGCGCTTCCGTCCGGAATTGCGCTGCTGCTACAGTCGCAGGTTCGAATCCTGCCTCGACCATGGATGTGTGTAATGTGCTTAGGTTAGTTAGGTTTAAGTAGTTAAGAGTCTGGGGGACTGATGACCTGAGATGTTAAGTCCCATAGTGCACAGAGCCATTAGAACCTTTGAGGATCGAGGAGAAGTGTCTGGGGGTCCAATGAAGCAAGCATTTTCAAGTGTTTTGGAAGACTAAATGACCGAAAGGAGCTTTATTTACCCTATCGTTTTATTGCTCCTAGAACTACGCTGCACCGGATATTAAAATCACTCTCGGGAATCATCAGACATACACTCCTGGAAATGGAAAAAAGAACACATTGACACCGGTGTGTCAGACCCACCATACTTGCTCCGGACACTGCGAGAGGGCTGTACAAGCAATGATCACACGCACGGCACAGCCGACACACCAGGAACCGCGGTGTTGGCCGTCGAATAGCGCTAGCTGCGCAGCATTTGTGCACCGCCGCCGTCAGTGTCAGCCAGTTTGCCGTGGCATACGGAGCTCCATCGCAGTCTTTAACACTGGTAGCATGCCGCGACAGCGTGGACGTGAACCGTATGTGCAGTTGACGAACTTTGAGCGAGGGCGTATAGTGGGCATGCGGGAGGCCGGGTGGACGTACCGCCGAATTGCTCAACACGTGGGGCGTGAGGTCTCCACAGTACATCGATGTTGTCGCCAGTGGTCGGCGGAAGGTGCACGTGCCCGTCGACCTGGGACCGGACCGCAGCGACGCACGGATGCACGCCAAGACCGTAGGATCCTACGCAGTGCCGTAGGGGACCGCACCGCCACTTCCCAGCAAATTAGGGACACTGTTGCTCCTGGGGTATCGGCGAGGACCATTCGCAACCGTCTCCATGAAGCTGGGCTACGGTCCCGCACACCGTTAGGCCGTCTTCCGCTCACGCCCCAACATCGTGCTGCCCGCCTCCAGTGGTGTCGCGACAGGCGTGAATGGAGGGACGAATGGAGACGTGTCGTCTTCAGCGATGAGAGTCGCTTCTGCCTTGGTGCCAATGATGGCCGTATGCGTGTTTGGCGCCGTGCACGTGAGCGCCACAATCAGGACTGCATACGACCGAGGCACACAGGGCCAACACCCGGCATCATGGTGTGGGGAGCGATCTCCTACACTGGCCGTACACCTCTGGTGATCGTCGAGGGGACACTGAATAGTGCACGGTACATCCAAACCGTCATCGAACCCATCGTTCTACCATTCCTATACCGGCAAGGGAACTTGCTGTTCCAACAGGACAACGCACGTCCGCATGTATCCGGTGCCACCCAACGTGCTCTAGAAGGGGTAAGTCAACTACCCTGGCCAGCAAGATCTCCGGATCTGTCCCCCATTGAGCATGTTTGGGACTGGATGAAGCGTCGTCTCACGCGGTCTGCACGTCCAGCACGAACGCTGGTCCAACTGAGGCGCCAGGTGGAAATGGCATGGCAAGCCGTTCCACAGGACTACATCCAGCATCTCTACGATCGTCTCCATGGGAGAATAGCAGCCTGCATTGCTGCGAAAGGTGGATATACACTGTACTAGTGCCGACATTGTGCATGCTCTGTTGCCTGTGTCTATGTGCCTGTGGTTCTGTCAGTGTGATCATGTGATATATCTGACTCCAGGAATGTGTCAATAAAGTTTCCCCTTCCTGGGACAATGAATTCACGGTGTTCTTATTTCAATTTCCAGGAGTGTATATGACACCCCAGAGGATAGCTTTCAAAGCAACGTTTGAAGAAGATTATGAAGAAAGGCTTCCACAAGACGTGAGTGATTTAGATTCCAAGTCAATGTCGCTAGATAAAATTTAGGTTTCAACTCTAATCAGTCATTTCCAAGCGGAATAGCTGCTTGCATACGGGCCAGAGGTGGATCAACGCTTTACTCAAATCTACCGATTTCCGCCCCAATTAAGATAATTCCTTCGTGGAGCGCCGTTTTGCCTTAGAGTGTACATATAGATCAATTTGCTTGCAAACCAGAAAAACACGTTTCTTGCTTAAAACTTATATTTTGTTGTTGTATGGACCATACTATCCGATACATTATTTAACATATTGAATTGAAAGCCTTAGAAAATTTTTCTTGCTGCGTGTCGTTTTCGATGAAAATCTTCTTTTCATCAGTTACAGCAAAATAAATGATCAAGTAAAGATTTTACACCTTATTTCAAAACGACAACAAAAGTTTTATACCAACTTCGGTTTATGGCCCGTACTAACCGCCGTTTCCTATCACTTAACGGGAGCAGGTCGTAACACTTGACCCTGAAGAGGAGTTCCACTGAGCACACGCGGAAGTACAGACGGAGCTGTGCCTCGACAAAGAGAGCTTACAATCGTACTTACACAAAATGTAAAAAATCCCAATATTTCACCATATGAACATTGCAGAACCCTGTAAATTTACAAACGTGAAATGATAAATAATTGCTGGGGTTGGAGGAATAGAACCAGTCGGTTGCATGTGCTTTATACTATGACCCATCTTCTAGGGCGCCTCGTTTCCTTTGCAGTACCTCTCGTCAATATTCTCAAACAGCTGAAGCAATGACACCTTCGTGTTGCACGATTGATAAGTAAGTGCGAGAAGCGGGGGTAATCCAGTGACGACACGAGTCAAACAACATCAATTTGAATGTAATGAATAGTAACATGTGATCAAAGGTATGTTTGTTATAATACGCCGTGAACGTACTCTATGTAGCAGCATATGTAAGGTCAGACAGTGACTGCAGGAAGGCCTCAACGGAGCAAAGAGCAGGGCTAATTATGGTTTTCGCGGTCATGAGGGCCACATGTTTGTACAATAAAGTAATCAAAGTGTTTTAACATATGTGTTCTGTATGAGTTGAGCTTTACTTAACCTATCACGACATATATTCGTTTATTCGAACATATTTACCATTTATTGTTCTTAAAATGCAGTAAACATCATAGCCCGCAAGTCGCCAGAGATACCTTTTACCAGCTACACCGCGACGGGCGACGCGTAGCTCTTTGCCGTATGACGCTTCTCATGTGAACGCTTACTTCCATAGCTTGTTTTCGAGCTTGTCTATTTAAGATAGACATTTTCTGTTTGTTGCACTAAAAAAAATCCGGTGACATAAATCCTCCTTTCTCCTGTAAAATCTTCGTGATTTAATCTGCCACTAGATCTTTCATCCCTTTGATTCCTACGATCACGTCCGACATTCCAGGCTTCCAACGAAGATAAATTATCGGGGCCGACGTAGTACGTGCATCCATGAAAACCGTCGCAACTCTATTGACGGTAGCTAGAGCTAAACCGTATTCAGTGCATGACGGTACGCAACATGCACGAGAAAACTTGGTATGCAAAACACAACAGCAAAAGAAAAGCCTAAATAACCTGTTTTCACAGGGCGCGGCTTTAAAGACAGTTATTACTTGTAATAAAAAGACCACTACCATTAAAACTGTCCGCCGCCGACTGCCATGCGGAGAACCCAGTTCGATTCGAACTGTGTGTGTGTGTGTGTGTGTGTGTGTGTGTGTCAGAGAGAGAGAGAGAGAGCGTATGCGCTCAGACAAGTGAGTCCAACTTTGGAGGTACTCGACCAATAACGACCGGTTCCACCGTCAAGAAACCCGACAAAGACCGAGGGAGAAACCCGACAAAGACCGAGGGAGCGGTGTTCTGACCACATGCACCTCCACATCGCACCCTGTGACGCACTAGTAGAGGATGAGATGGCGGTCGGTCGGACCAGAAAGCGGAATTTTAACTTTAGGACAGTCCAATGAAAATAGTATTTTTTTTTTTTTGTAAACAGAAAGGGGGGTGAGAAAGAATAGGAAAACGAAGGGACTATTGATGTCGGCTGGATTGGGACTTCATGCGGAACCAGCGGTGATGAGTGAAAAGTGTTTGCCGTGCCGGAATTCGAACCCAGGATCTCCTGCTTACTGGGCAGTTGCGTTGACCACTACACCACCCGTGACACAGTGCTTATCGCAATTGCGCGGACTATCTCGGCACGCCTTTCGGCCGACCCACATCCCCACTTAGTGCCACCTACCTGCAAATCCTATCCACGTCCTCCACGCTCGCTACTTTGACATTCCAGCAGGACGTCGGACGTAATAGTGCATCAACACTGAAGGTGGTGGATACATTGCCCATCAAGGAGAATCAATTATATAAACACGTGGTGTCCGACTTTTAGACATGGCCGCCGAAAGAACAGACACTACGTATTCAAGCTAAAAAATAAATAAATAAATAAATAAAAATAAACGGGAACCGTAACGTAGTCCGACAAGTCACTTCTTAATCTTCACTATTGCAGGACATGTTTATGTATCAAGAACTCAAAGGAAAGCGCACAATTCCGGCCATCTTCTTCCAAATTTAAGCTTTCGCAGTAACGTCCAGTGGTTCGTACGACCATAGGAAAAAGAAAAGTAGCTCGTAAAGCATACGAAAGTGTTTCTGACGGCTATGTTCTTTCAAAGGAGCTGATATTATTTCCAGCAGGGGATCCCATTTTCCATGATAAAACAACCACTAATGTGTCACTGCTTTATGCAAAAGAAAAACTATTGCGGTCCTGTTGTCCTCCTACAGGAATTTTCGAGGGGCTGTACCACATTTACATCAGCAATGACATAAGATCCCATTCGCCAGTATTCATAATTTATTGAGAACTTACATTATTAAAGTTGCTCAGGATCAACAATGATTAGCCAGAACATTATGATCACCGACCTAACAGCCGGTATGTCCACCTTAGGCACGGATAACAGCCGCGACGCGTCGTGGCATGGAAGCAATGACGCCTTGGTAGGTCGCAGGAGGGGGTTGCGACCACATCTGCACACACGAGTCACCTAATTCCAATAAAATCCGGGGCGCGTGGGGCGATGAGCTTGACGCTACGTTCAGTCACATTCCAGAGATGATCGATCGGGTTCAGATCTGGCGAGTTGTGGGGCCACCGCATCAACTGGACCTCGACACCACTCCATCACACTCCTGGCCTTGTGACATGCCGTATTATCTTGTTGAAAAATGCCCATGGCAGAGGGAAACATGATCGTTATGAAGGGGTGTACGTGGTCTGCAACCAGTGTACGATACTGCTTGACCCTTAATGTACCTTGCACGAGCTCCACTGGACCAATGGATCCTCACGTGAATGTTCCCCACCAGCTCGTCCCCATCCCGCAGTACAGGTGTCAAGGAGTTGTTCCCCTGGAAGATGACGGATTCGCGCCCTCCCAAGGCATGATGAAGAAGGTATCGGAACGCATCGGGCCACGCAAGGCTCTGTCACTGCGCCAACGTCCAGTGCCGGTGGTCAAGTGCGCGTTTCAGTCGAAGTTGCCAACGTCGTGGTTTAACATTGGTACATGCAGGGGTCGTCGGCTGCACAGGACCATCGTTAGGAGGGTTCGCTGCACTGTGTGTTCAGACACACTTGTACTTTGCCCAGCATTAAAGTCTGATGTTCGTTCCGACCCAGTTCGCTGTCTGTCCTGTTTTACCAGGATGCCCATCTTACGACGTTCAACATCTGTAAGGAGGGGTGGCCACCCAAGTCCATGTCGTCTCGTCGTGGTTTCACCTGGGTTTCGCCACCTGTTGAAGACACTCACCACTGCACTCCTCGAAAATCCGACAAGTTGCGTAGTTTCCGAAATGCTCGTGCCGTGCTTCCAGAACGGCACAATTTGCCCTCGCTCAAACTCAAATGGATCGCGCACCTTCCCCTTTCTACACGCTGACAGCGCGCGTGTTTGCGACTAGCAGCCATTCCCCAGCTGAACAATGGTATGTCGGTGGTCATAATTTTCTGGCTGATCAAGTGTGTATTCATCAGTCTGCAGGAGGATTATTGCTGTTTGAGGTTGGAAAAGTAGTCCGTCCCTGGATTTGTACGCCGATGTCACTTAATCTGATCTCTGTAGACGCTTTGTGTAGCGTAAAAGCAGAGAAGTTTCATCAGTAGACTAAGCTTACACCTCAGGCTGTTACCGCCTGTGCTACGACCCCTGTCCGTAACAAAGATTTTAAAGCAGCAGACGTGTTGCGCAGCTCCCAATCGCAGGCGGCAGGCCTGTGCGCAGCTACCGGCGGGGCGTCGCGTGCCGTGACGACGATAACCTGCCTCCTAACCGCCTCGGTGCGACCTGCACTGACGCGATAGCAACGACGCCAAACGAAACGTTGGGCGCGCCGCTCCGCCCTGGCAACGCATCGGATACCATTAACTGTCACGATTACGTGCTCCTTGCGTTTGCGCTCTTTACACAGGCCCCGAATTTCCAAAGTCGATTTCCAAGTACTGAAGGCTACTTTCATTCCGTATTAAACAACCTAAAATTTGACTCGTACCATCCTTGATTGCGTAAGGTAAAAGGTAGATGGCTATTTGCGACAGATTCACAATTGTTTTTCACTAACACGGATGGATTTGTCTAATTACATTAATCTCATTCAAAGAATCAACTATAAATGAATGAACTTTTCTGCGGTAAGTTGCAGTTTAAACGCTCATTAAAATATCCAATACTTCCTAGGCAGTTCTTTTGAGATGAGTAGGTAATTAACTTCGCGAATAAACGATACGTTGCGTATTTTACAGAATACACTGACGGGAAAAAATCGCAACACAAGAAGGTTCAAAATGGTTCAAATGGCTCTGAGCACTATGGGACTTACCGAGCGAGGTGGCGCAGTGGTTAGACACTGGACTCGCATTTGGAAGGACGACGGTTCAATCCCGCGTCCGGCCATCCTGATTTAGGTTTTCCGTGATTTCCCTAATTCACTCTAGGCAAATTCCGGGATGGTTCCCCTGAAAGGGCACGGCCGACTTCCTTTCCCATCCTTCCCTAATCCGATGAGACAGATGACCACGCTGTCTGGTCTCCTTCCCCAAACCAATCAACCAACTATGGGACTTGACATCTGAGGTCATCAGTCTCCTAGAACTTAGAACTGCTTAATCCTAACTAACCTAAGGACATCACACACATCCATGACCGAGGCAGGACTCGAACCTACGACCGTAGCGATCGCGCGGTTCCAGACTGAAGCGCCTAGAACCGCTCGGCCATACCGGCCGGCAACACAAGAAGGGGTTGAGCAACATAAGCGAAAGTTGGTAGGCGTGTTTCTACAGCTGAAAGACGACGTCTATCCAAATTTCACGCCAGTCGCATAAGAGTGGCCCTAATAGTGCCGTAACGAAGACGCAAATTAAATTTGCTTTAAATACACGCTGTAACGATCGTGTGAGTTAGTTACCTTTGAAATTGGACGTCGTGAGCTGACGTTAGTCAAGAAGGTCTTTAAGGTTACAAAGAAGCCATCAGCAGCATCGTGGTCGTGTAATAGGTTGGAAGCTGGATGTTCATTCCGCGATACTGCAGAAAAACTTGGCAGGAATATATCCACTGTAAGTTATCGCTGGTAGTGGGGATCACAAGAATGTACAGTCGAAAGAAGATGGACTTCGGACGGTCCTGTGGCACTACCGGGAGGGAAAACCATCATATTCGGCTTGGAGCCCTGGCGCATCGTACTGCATCTGCAACAGCAATTTGCGCATCAGCTGGCACCACAGTGACACAACGAACTGTTACAAATCGATTACTTCAAGGGCAGTTGTGAGCCTGACGCTCTGTAGCGTGTATTTCGTTGGCCCCAAACCATCGCCATTTGCGACTTCAGTTGTGTCAAGCGAGAGATCGTTGGAGGGCGAGGTGGATGTCTGTTGCGTTTTCTGATGAAATCTCAGTGACGGCCGTATGTTGATTAGAAGGAGGCCAGTTGAGGACCTGCGCCCAACCTTTCTGCGTGCGCCATACTGACCCTACATCTGGAATTATGGTTTGGTGTGTGATTTCCTATCACAACAAGACACTCTCGTGGTTATGTCACGAACCCTGGCTGCAAAATTGTAAAGTCACAAACCCTGACTGCTAAACTGTACGTCAATCTGGTGATTCGACCTGTTGTGCTACTACTCATGAACAACACTACAAGGGGTGCTTTGCAACAGCATAACTGCTGTTGTAAACCAACACGCTCTACAGAATGTCCACATGTTACACTGGCCTCTTCGATCACCGGATCTATCTCCAATCGAGCACATATGGGACATCATCGCGTCCACAACTCTTGTGTCATCAACAACCAGGATTAACCGTCCCTGTATTGAGAGACCAAGTAGCAACAGACATGGAACTCCATCCCACAATCTGACATCCGGCACCTTTACAACTCAATGCACGCACATTCAATGAAACAGCATTTCACATTTGCTAATCTCCCGCTTACACTGAACCGCGATCTTGCAACGTTTATCACTTAGATATGTTACATAGATAAATGTATTCTAGAAATTTCATTATTCTACATTAATTATTTCTTGGTGTAGTGATGTTTTTTCCGTCAGTGTATTTAATGAAAAAATAATGGTATTTGAAGCATGTCAGTTATTCATTCAACCCGAATCAAATGTTGCATCCGCTGCTGCCTAGTGACTCGATACTAAGAAACGAGACGATCTGGTAGAAAACAAAAGGCCCAAAGTACATGCTTCTTCTTCACTTCATCAGCATAGAGGCTTCTACAAGAACTAGAAGACCAGTTATCGTCAATCTCAGTTGTTGGTTCTTGTAACTTATCCAGTCTCGGAGACAGACATGACTGATGTTACCCCTTCCTTTCTCGAACGTGCGACACCTATGCCATAGCGTCTCTTTTATTTCTCATAGGTCTTGCCTTCGCTTTTCCCATTGCTTCTGGCTCTTTACGTGTATTCTGAAGAAGCTGTGTTTCGTAAGCTGAGACGGAAGTGGATCCACATTCCGGATGAGCAGCCACCCAGATTCGGTGGTTTTCCTAAATCGAATATGACGAATAATAGGGTGGTTCTTTTAGAAAGAGTATTTAGATTTCCTTTCCCATTCTTATCCTATCCGATCTTATGGTGCGTCACTATGGATCTCGTCGTCGAAGTTGTGTTCAATCCTTACCTCCTTACTATCGTGACAGACGAATTTTGCAGTAAATGTACTCACGACCCTGCTATTTATGAACTCGTGACGTGGGTATTCGCACTTTGATATTTGCCGTTTCTTTTACAGCGCGGAACATTGATCTAAGAAGGAAATGAATAGCAGCTTCCGTGTCTTTTGTCTCAGCTCTTTGTCAACATTTTAAGCAAGTCTTTTGTGGACTAATTCATTGCCGTTATCATCTTCTCTATATCTTCTTACACGATGCGGTTTGTCAGCTATAGCGAATGGAGAAATAAGAAAATGAAAATGTTTTCAATACAATAAACCTGGAAATTCTGTCGAAGCTTAAATCCCGAAGGTAAAATTGCTAACTTTTAAGATTCCCCACAGGGCGTAACTGAGGACTCGACGGAAGGAATTTCTGACTCTCAAGGGCGTAATTTTAAGTTGAAGAATGTTACGTTTTGATGAAATTAGAAAAGAGTTCACTTCTGAAGGGCTGTTTTGCTGCAACCCAATTAAAACCATTTTTGTTCTGCGCGCGGCCTTGTACAAGAGGACGTCGAATTCCCTCGTGCAAGAAGAAACTGCAACTACTAAGCATGCGCTGTTCAATATTTCTGTTAGTCTTCTGGCGCATGCTGCACTGTCTTCATTTACGTGTAATTCGAAACACTCCCAGTCTTTCTCTGTAACCACATCTACGTGTCTCTCCTGTTAACATCTCATATGTCGCTTATCAGGCATGCGAGGCACACTGAACTTCGGCTCACTGGATGAAGTGGTGGCTGTCTGACTACGAATACAAAGCGGTGACAGAACTTTATTCAGTCGCCTTAGCTGGCCGATGTGGCCGAGCGGTTTTAGGCGCTTCAGTCTGGAACCGCGCGACCGCTACGGTCGCAGGTTCGAATCCTGCCTTGGGCATGGATGTGTGCGATGTCCTTAGGTTAGTTAGGTTTACATAGTTCTAAGTCACGGGGGCTGATGACCTCAGATGTTAAGTCCCATAGTGCTCAGAGCTATTTGAGCCAGTTGCTAGCCTGTGCTAATGTCCTGTATACAAGCTGTTCGAAATTCCCGTCACATACTTCTAGGACTTGTTGAGGGTAGTGAGCACATAACATCTTGAACAGGAACTCTGTCCGGAAACGTCATCTAGCGGCTCCTGTAAACGTATGCACATACTGAGTGATTCAGTGATGATGTTGCAGACGTTCAATAATGATGGAGACGGATAAATGTATCAGTCTGAGGCACAGGTCCCTGGTTCTAAAACGAACGAGTCAAAAGTTACAAGCGAAATCAGATATCCTCTGACAGTGGAACACATGCACCGGTATTGTTGTTGCTAAGAATGAAGGGTATGCAACTTTCAGAGGCGGTAGTACGGATGAACGCAAGAAAAAATTTGCAATAAGCATGGGCTTCAAAATACATACCGGAGGAGCTATAAGCACTTGTTCATCTTCGCTAGTGTGAAACACATGTCCTCTCTCGAACAAGAGCTCATAGCTCTTAAAGAAGTATGCATTTTAGAGACCATGTTTACCAGACATTTTTTCGTGTTTTGGTCCATACTACCACTTCTAAAAGTTGCCCACCCTACATTCTTATGAACAACAGCACCGGTACACGTATTCCGTGTTCCACTGTCAGAGACATCAGAACGGTTTTCTTTTGTTAACTTCCGACTCGTTCGCTTCCGCTACAAGGACATTTATCTCAAACTTACACATTTATCCTTTTCCATTATCGTTGAAAGTTTGTAACACCATCACGGAATCACCCTGTGTATACATACATTTACAGGCGTCAGCCTTGTAACTTTGACTTTCTGTAGCGTCGTTGGATGACGTTTCCGAACATGGGCTCCTATTCAAAATATTACGTACTCACTCCCTCTACAAGTCCTAGAAGTTTCTACCAGGAATTTCTGAACACCCTATGTGATAAATGTACGAAGTGTTATCATCACTTGGATACGTTGTCATACAGAAGCTCGTGCTGTAACTGGCTATGCACAAGAGCAAAGTGAAAAGTTCTCAGCCTGACAGTGAAAGACTACGTTTCTGAATAAAACATATAGCTTTTTGCCGACGTCCCCTTTTAAACCAAGATATTTTGTACAGTGTTTTTCCACAGGTAGCATTTCATCGCTGAGTGGTGAAACCATGGCTCGTGGCTAAGTAAGTGCAAAGAAAAAAGGCAGACACGATCTGGGTCACCTTTAAGTTCACTCGTTTTACCGGTTTTGAACTTTGTTATAGGTCATCTTCAGATCCATGTGTAATTAGTGCGAATATCAGTTCATCTGCAGGGGTCACAATGCCCACAGGCGTCATGACTTGAATTGTGAAGTGAGTAAGTGCCAGATGACAAATAAAATATAGTGTGTACAATATACAGCCGGTCCTACGGTCTTTTTCTTTTAGTTTCTGTTTTTTTTTAAACCCTGTCAGCAACTTGTATTTGTGAAAACCAGTACATTTTATCTTTGTTGAGAGTCCACGTTGAACCGTAGGTGCCTCTATAGCTAGCTGAGTCAAGTCAGTTCAATAACATCATGCTGTGAGTTGAAGCTTTGACTTTCACACTTCGACAGACGAAAAGCAGAGGGTGGCAAATCTTCGGATGTTCCCACAACTTGTACTTCAGTTTTTCCACTGCCGAACCACCACAGTGACGAGCAGTGCTGTTTTTCCCACTTATCATTAATGTTTTCATTCAGTTGGTCCAGGACGTTTTGGTGGTGCTTTTCAGTTTAGTTTTAACCACAGCAAAGTAATCGTTAAGTACACTACATTCTGTTCCAAAGAAAACAATGAATATATCCTTTTCTGTGCATTAAATTCACGCTCATACTGCACAAGACTATCTCGTCGTTGATGCTTAATGTAACATATACTATGTTTGTTAATGCCTAAGGCATATCCCTCTAAAGGCCGCTCTTCCAACACACCAATGGGCAGTTTCTAGATGTTTCAATCTCTATTTTCAGTTTTGAACGCGCTTCGCGTGAATCATGTTCAAGTGCAGTCGCTTATGAATTCAGCTGCCCATTTCGTAAGCGGTGAAATGGAAGGAACAAATGCCTTATAAATCGTCATCAACTCTGGATGAACTTCCATTGTGTCAAGAAAACCTGTGAGATGTTGGAATGAAAAACTGAACTTTCACCAAAAAGTTTGGGAAGTGGAAACAAAAATATTAGAATGAACTGTCTCGCATTTGCAGATGACTTTGCCATACTTTCTGAAAATATGATGTCTTCACTAACACAAATTAACCATTTTGAGGAAATAGTCAGCTGGATTGACTTACAAATTTGTACTGAAAAAAAAAATTCTTTTAAAAAAGCATAGAATTTACTGAAAACAGATATTAGCCAAACACAGAAGGTAACAAATTTTAAATTTTTTGGAGAAATAATCCAACAAAATGGCATGGAAAAAGTTGCTACAGAAGTCAGAATACTGGGCATATGGTATAACTAAAGCCCTCTACAATAACAAATGCCTGTCTAAACACACAAAACTAAGGCATTACAGTAGAGTAGTGACAATTTTTATATGCAATTGAATGCCTTGCGTTGAACTGTAATTTAGATAAATTAGAAATAAGAGAAACACTAGGACAACAGAATGGTGTACAGAACTTAAGGATGAAAGTAAGATTCGCATGATGTGTCATTGTCAAGTTGGAAGAAACTTGGAACGTACATAAATTACTGCTGCATCGCTCTATGTGGACGTGATACAATACATCTTCCCGACGCATCCCATGCGTGCTCGGTGGGATGTAAGCACGGGGAATGGGCAGATCAGTCCATTCGCCGAATATCCTCTCGTTCCGAAAGCTCCTCCACCTGCGCCGTTCGATGCGGTCGTGCATTCTCATCGGTAAAAAGTTAAGCCAGGGACGAATGCTCCCCTGAAAAGATGCACAAGGGGAGGGAGTACAGTGTCACGATAAGATGACCCGTGAGCGTGCTGTGTTCACGCAAAATTATGTCTCCCCACATCAAAACGACAATGTTCGATACTGTTCCTGGGTGCATTACCTGTTCCCACCTCTCACCTGGTATTATGGCATGCGGAAGCATAATGTTGCACGTGTGTACGCAACCCTCGCGTACTCTATGGGAATGGACTGGCCTCAGCGTTCCCCTACTTAAATCCCACTGGGCTGCGTTGGGGAGGCGTACTGCATCTCATCCACTTGCTCCAACGAGCATCCAGCAATTGTCAACCGAGTTGGTGGAGGAATGGAACGCCGTACCATAAGACGACCTTACCAATCCTGCGGTCATCATAAGAGCACGTTGCAAGTCATCCATTGCCGGTCTATTAAGAATCGTGTCCTACCTTTTGTAATGTCCAGGGGGCCATCACGAATCGCGACGACGTCAGCGTAACTATTGTCTTTGAATAAAAGTGTCATTTCTGTTCGTTCCATTGTGTATTTTTTCCAGTTACTTCCTGTACTATACTGTACTATATGGTCCAAGTTTCATCCAGCTATTATACTTGGCAGGCACACATCAACTATTGCACAGCAGTGTATTTCTGCTTCTTGGATGTATTATGGTCACAAGTTTTACAGGGCGGGCAGGAACAGTCTGAAAAGCTTGTAATAGTGTTGGGGCGTACGTCGTACTGAGAAACAGTTGTTAGGAAAAAAATCGATACGTTGCGTCGTTTCCGATTTAACTGGTATTGAAGTTAACCAATCAGGACGCTGCGCGCGCAAATTTGAGGAGCCTCGCAGAGATAGTGTCGCCAAAGGGGTTCTTCGTTTGGTTTCCCCAAACCGAACAAACTTAGTTTTCCTTACCTAGATTAAATTTATCACTTCCGAAAAAGGCACAGTTTTAACTGGTAATGAGCACTTACTTACACAAGTGGTAACTCACACACCCACAGATGTCTGTGCATTGCCGCATTTTAGCGCGTGCAACTGCCTGAATTTGTGTGAGCAACGAGCTGATTGGCTAACGTCAATGCTAATTAAATCGAAAACTGCGCAACGTATAGAATTCTTTTCTTAACAATTTCTTATCAGAACAACCTATCCTGCAACATCCTTAAAAGCTTTTCAGACTGTTTCTGGTCACCCTTTATGTAACAAGAACAAGAGCGAAACCACTATCAATCCTTGTGGTACACGTGTAGTGATTATTCCCCATTGTGGCGCTAACGCAGGAGGGAGGAATGAAAGGGACTGCCAAAGCTATTGATTGAAGACGGCTTTAGTGGGAAATTACGACATATGAAAAAAAAATTATTATAAACAACGAACAGGGAAAAGACAAGGTTTTAACGTCTCGACGACGACGACGATGTCAGAGACTGAGCAAAGGCTCGGATTGACGAAGAAAATCAACCGGGCCCTTGTAACGGGAACTATGCTGTTATTCACCTTCAGCGATTTGAGGGAAAGCGAGAATAGCCGAATGTCAGCCCTCGATCGTGTGACTTGTAAACACATATGGTCGCGGCTGGTGTGGCTTCGCCTGGCCTAGTGAAATGAGCCCGCGCCTGCTGCCGGAAAGAAACACGGCGATCGATCGAAACGCAAGGGGAGCGCACCCACACAGGTAGTCACACGCGCACTCCGACGGCGCCCGAAAGGCGAGGAGAGCGCCAAATGCACGCCTCTACCACTGTTCGGCTGGCCTGTCCAAATATTCCAATCAAAAACTCTTCTTGAGGCCTCGGGGAGCGTACAGTAATCTCTTGCATTAACGCACCCGTTGAAGGCACTTATAAAGAAGAGAATTCGTGTGGACTGAGTGTTTCATTATGCTTCCGCGTGCGGCAGTTACCTTGTAAAAATACCAATAAGCTTGTAACACTATTACAGGGCCGCTGCTCGCCATAACAACGGAGGGGGGCATTCTTTCCACGTCCTTCACTATTGGATGCGGGCGCAGAAAGACTGACTTGTTGGACCAGCTATTGCCTACTCGCTCCACGATGTTGGGCAGAACATTTCGCCATTTGCAGAACCTTTAAACCTCTTGGTCTAACATATTCAGCTATGGAGATGAGACCAATTCTGCAGCAGTTACTTTTCCATTTACGAGATCTTATATATGGAAAGAACGTAACACTTTAATGGGAGAACATTAAAGATATAACACCTGGTAAATAGCCAAGAAAACACGGGCCCTATCCACAGCTTTCTAATGGAATGAGAGCGACGAAAATTTGTGCCGGACCGGGACTCAAACCCGTATTTCTCGCTCTACGCGATCGTTCACCTTATCCGTTTGCTATCCTTGCGCGAGTCACGGCCAGACCCAAACTTCCTTACGTTGACGTTCTTACGTTACAACCCGCACTCGTACACATTATGTAATTCCCGTACTGGAGTAGGACACTTTAATTGAAAAGTCGCTGCCTGGTATCGGCGGATAAATACAATTTGCAGTGAATGCGTTGTTAAGAAGTACGATGCAATGTTCCTTCGGATATGCATGCATATCCGAAGGAACAGGCATTGCGGCAACTACCGTCATGAAATACGGGCAACCATTAGCTATATAATGAAATGTTCTCCCCCTGCAAAGGGGTTACATAATGTGGACAAATGGAGAATTTGGCGCATCTACGACGACATAGGGAAGATTGGGTCCGGCCGTGAGAGGCGCACGGATAGTCCAAAGCAGAGGCGAGCGCTCGCGCAAAGCCGGAAACCCGGTTTTGAGTCCCGGTCAGGCACAAATTTACATTCTCGTCAGTCCATTATACAGCTGATGGCTGTCCGTATCCGGAACTGCGAATGCATTTCATGTACTTCATGATGGCTGTAGTCGACACAGTGTCTGTTCTTTTGGACATGTTTGGTTCAAGTGGCTCTAAGCACTATGCGACTTAACTTCTAAGGTCATCATTCGCCTAGAACTTAGAACTAATTAAACCTAACTAACCTAAGGACATCACACACCCATGCCCGAGGCAGGATTCGAACCTGCGATCGTAGCGTTCGCTCGGCTCCAGACTGCAGCGCCTAGAACCGCACGGCCACTCCGCGGCGGACATGTATGCATGTCCGAAGGAATACTGCATCATACTTCTTAACAACACATGCATTGCAATATCAACATCACAAATAGCGTAAATCTCGGCGATAGGATAGGCTACTGAGATTCGTACCTCTCAAATACGGGCCCCAGAGCCTTAACCAACGTGTGACCTTGCTAGGCATGCAACCAAACTGAAGCACGTACAATGCGGAACACAACATCACAAGCTGCACAGCTCATTGTTGATAGTTAGCTTAGCCTAACTGTCAGCTGAAAAGTCACGAAATAAAATGTTTGATGTCCATAGGCCAAGAAACCTCTTCCACGAGGAAGAGAAGTTTTGGAATTGCTTACACTGAACTAATAAGGCAACTAAACGAAAAAGCTGTGCACCCAATGAGTCGCCAACGTGGCATAGATCAAAGTTAAAAGCCGAAGCAACTATAAGCTTAACGTGTGTAAAATTGGAGAGAAATTCCGGCTTATCGAAGCCATCGTTTGGTTACTTTTGTTTCTCCCAAAACGTTTCGGCACTTACTGTGCGATCTCCAGAGGGTTTTATTTATTATTCTTTTTCACATAATGCTGTCAGTTATTTAAAGAGGTAACATTTAAGTGTTATCATCTGAGTCACGGCCTGAAGGTGTGGAGTGACTGCTGTGCTGTCATTTATTACTGTACAAACAACAAAATAATACATCCAATCCATAGGGAGGACTCTACTATATATTTAACGGCTTCCACCAATCAACTCAAATTTTCATTTGAGTGGTTCATATTTTCCGAGACGTGTAAATTTAGTGACAAGGAGACGAAAAGTTGATTACATGTTTCTACGGAATAGGGTAGCTATGTAATGATGCTTCTTAAATGCTGCTTTCCTTAATTCATCTGACTCAAATGAGCAGGTTTCTTCAGCTTATAAGAGAGAAAAATATAAATTCCACTGTTTCAGAAGTGTTCCAAACTTTCACTACCTAGCGTCATAATGTGGTTACACCTCCATTTGTCTTTTAATTTCAAGAGATTCTTTATGGCTGGAAATAATAAACAATGTTGACTATAAAAAATTGTTTGCACCAATTAATAACCTTTAACAGCGAAAACTGCACCAAGAAAGCAAACACAAAGAAACAAATAAGGCTGAAAAGAAGGTAAAAAGTAAGGTACTTGCGCGTTCCATGACACAAGCCCTTGCTTGACGCAACAAAAGTACTGTAAACAGCGCGCGGAACTTTCATCAAATACGCTCGTGATGCCGATACAGGCGATAGGAGGCCAGTACCGCTAGCATTACCTACCACAAAAGAATAGTCAGGTCATCTTCATCATAATAACCAGACATTCGATATTCTCTGCTAAATAGAAGCCTCCTCTACAGTTTTCTATACATTACTGTCTTCAGCAATATGCTTTCGTGTTGCCCCGAACATGTTCTAATGTTATCTACTGACCATACCTTATTCCATGGAATCCAGCCAAGAACTGGCTTTGCCCATCTATGATCCATCCTTATACGCCACACAACTCCATTTCATTTTCATCGCAATCAGCTCATGTTTTTTTCCACGAACCATTAATTTTTCTTAGTAATTTCCAACATGCATCTACCCATTGCTCGTTTTACAAGCAAGAGACGAATTGTGAAAGGAGCCATTCCTGTTTCTTGAGCTGTAGGTCTGATATGTTAGCAAAACTTCATTAGCAACTCAGGTTTCCTAACAAATAGATAAAACTCACGTTTACTGTGGCTAAAAGGCTGTGGCATTAGTCAAGCTAACATAACAGCATTAGGTGAAACGCAGTCCTTCACACAGGCCGCCCTGGCGATATGGAGGGACAGCCAAACAGTGGCAGCGATATCGTTTATGCGGCACATACACTATCGTATCAAAAGTATCCAGACACCCAAATGTAATGCGGAATTCACTACTAGACGTCACGACAGACGAGCTGCCCAATATAAGAGAAGATGTGGAGTATCGTGTTGTCACGGCCAAGAAAAGGAAACGGAGAGTATCGGTTGTCAGTAGTGAACCTGTAACAGCAGAATGGGTCGATCAGGCGAGCTCACTGACACCGAATGTGGGCTAGTCACTGGATGTTACTTGAGTAATAAATGTCTGCTTACGCAGCTGAGTGGTCAACGTAGATGGCTGCCACGCGCAGGACAGGGCTCGATTCGCAGCACTGCGAAGACTTTTTTCTTGGTGGGAGGACTGGTGCGAGGTGCACTCAGTCTCGCGATGCAAACTGGAGAGCGACGTGACCGATGAGTAGCGGCTCCGTGGCCTGGGAAGTCTGCAAAACGGCCGGGAGACCCGTGTGTTGACCCCATGGCCCTTCATCCGCATGCGCATGGCGCCGCCAAGGTAGACGTGACACGGCAGCCGATAAACATTCCTTGGGTCTTCACGGCTTGGACGAGGAGCTCGATGAGTAACAAATCCACCAGAGATATTTCAACCCATCCAAGACTGCGCAAGTAGGATGCTGGTGGTGTGATTGTGAAGTGGACGCGCGAAGGAACAGGGACTGTACGGCATGCTGAGGGTCGTCGTAAAAAATCACACGAAATCAGGGGAAGCGATCAGTCGAGAGTTCCAAAGTGCTACCAGCGAGCCAGCGACCACAACGACTGTGCATAGAGAGTTCAAAAGATTGGATACAATGGCCGAACAGCGCCTCATGAGCAACAGATTTCTGTAGTCAGTGCTAATCGATACCTGACATGTCGTGAAGAGCACCGCCGCTAGACAGTAGATAACTGGCAATAAGTGGTTTGGAGTTATGAATCACGCCATTCCCTGTGGTAAACCGATGGAGGGGTTGGTTTGGCGAATGCCTGGAGAATATTACCTGCCATCATGTGTAGTGCTAACAGAAAGTACGGAGGAGATGGTGTTACGGGATGGAGGTGTCTTTCTTTGCTAGTGTCTGTTCTGCTTATTGTGCTTAAGAAAACAGCCAGTGCGGAAGGATATGAAGACGTTTTACAGCATTGTGTACTGCGTAAAGTAGAGGAACTGTTCGGAGATGATGATTCTTCGTATCACCCTGTCATAAAGCAGCGTCTGTGAGACAATGGCTTGTGGAAAATAGCATTCCTACAACAGACTGTTCTGTCTCGACATGAACCCAATGGAACACCTTTGGCATGAGTCAGAACGTCGACTTCACTACAAACCCCGAAGTCCATCATCACTTCCTTCCACGGTTTCGGCTACTGAGGAAGAGTGAGCTACCTTTCCTCTACAGACATCCAGACACCTCATTGAAAGGGTCCCCAGCAGAGTTCAAGCGGTCATTAAGGCCAAGAGTGGACACATATTAATATACAGTAGTAGGTGTCACCACATAGCCTACTTACGCCTTTGACTGTCACGAACGCGGAGGACACAGCGAACACATCACTTGGATATGGCCATTAGCGCTCTATAGGATACAAATAACAGGAGCGGCAAGTGCAACAGCAGTTCGTATTAAATCAATTCTCGAATACAAGTATTACCTCTCTTTAATGGACTTGGGGCTTTTTAAACTCTGTTTGACTCTGTTTTCTTATGGAACATGATTCTAACTTTGTTCATTGGTGCTGGTTTGGGCCTACGTTACTTGGAGTCGTAACTTCCGCACTCAACGCGTTTTCGGGCATCGATTTACTTTCTTTTTGTTTCCACTAGTTTTGTAGAGACCAAACTGTGGAAACTTTCTCCTCGCCCTTAGACAAGACGCAAAAAACTTCCGGCTTAAGGTGCAGCCAACTTCACTTCACAAATAAAACGAAGTGATGTGGTCTGGAGGAAGCGTTGTTGGGAGAGGTTCCAAATTCGAGCCCTTGGAACCATCTCAGATTTATCTGTAGCGTTCAAGGCTCACTCAGCCTCGTAAGGGTAAACGAGAAGTTTCTTGGTAAAACAACGAGGGAAATTAACACGCAAGCTTCGATAGTGGCGTCAAAGGGAACGGCTTGCATCAGAATTTCTTTCATCAGAGTTTGCCGGTGCTGTTACTTCGCTTACTAAAGGGTCCTAAAACTACAAACATGTTGCAATTCGTATTTCTTAACTCTCAGTGGTTCCTTTTATATTTTGGTTGCGGTGGGGAAATATGTCAATGGTACTTACCAAAAGCATCGAGTTTCTACATTGCACTAGCGCAAACGAAATATTCAGTAGCATTTAGGGGACTTACGTGTAAGATGCTACATCGCATGCATAGTCAAAGTACACGGTGGCCCACGAAATGTATTACCATTTTGTTTTTGAATATAAACTTTATTGTCAATACAATCTGAAAGGAACATATACTACAATGAAGAGCCGTCCATGGACATTTGTTCTAACTCAGCACATGCACAATATGTCCACCATTTCGTTTCCTAACTTCCTTCAAACGAACACTGAAGTTAGTGATTACCCTACGGAACATGTCTCTCGTAATTTCACTGCAAGCTTGAAGTATAAGTCTTCTGAGCTCCATTAAATCACGTGGACGTTTCGGGAAATTTTTTTTCCTTTAGGTACCCCCAAAGAAAAAAGTCACATGGATTGAGGTGTGTACTATTGGGGTGGGGGGGGGGGGGGAAGGGGGGGACAATTTTGTCAGTCGCTGAAGCACTCTGGAAACATGAGTGAAATGATCCCATGTCGAAATGCTCGTGTAAAAATTCCAACACAGTGTTTGCAGTATGTGGCCTTGCTCCATCTTGCATGAACCACTGCGTGTTGAAGGGCAAGACAGTAGCAAGAAGCTGTGGAATGAAGCTATTGCGAGGCATCCTCAAATAATGCTCGCTGTTCACAGTTTCTTCAAAGAAAAAGGGTCCAATAAGTCCGTGACTGGAAATTGCTGCCCACGCTGTAATCCTCGGAGCATAATGTTGTCGTTCATGAAGCACTTGGGGCTTTACAGTGGCCCAAAAGCGTATATTTTATTTGTTAACCACACCGTCTAAATGAAAAGGCGCATCGTCTGAAATCCAAACGTTGTTGAGAACTTCTTCCCTATCCTCCGCCCACTGAGCAAACAGTAGTCTCTGCTGCTTGTGTTCTTTAGTGAGCTTCTGTGCGCAGGTCATCTTGTATGGGTACATATGGAGGTCACTTTTAAGAATGCGTTGAACGGAGCGTCTGGATATTCCCAGTTGCACTGCTGCCTTTTTACACGATTTCCCAGGACTTCTCTGTACAGCAAATCTTACCGCTTCAATATTCTCCGGCGAACAAACAGGCTTATGCCGAGGTCGCTTCGTTTCTAATATTGCTCCTTCCTGTATAAATTTATCGTATAACCTGTGGACGGTCTTCTTGCAAGGAACCCATCGTGTGTTAAACTGTTGTTGAAAACGCCTCTGAGTCACAACAAGGCTTTTCGTTTCATGAAAAAGTAACACAATTGCCGATCATTCTTGTGCGTCGCCAGTTTTCCATTGTAAGCCATAGCTGCTTATTAGTCTCCAAGCGGCAGTATCGTGAATTACACGTCATTTCGTAACTCATTTATTTTTCCAAGCTCTGCTGGTACTGATGTAGAGATCCCAGCGGGATATCTAATGTGCGTCGTAAATTGTGAAAGAAACAATTGGTAACACATTTCGTGCGCCACCCTGTATTAGCCTCAACAGCTTTCGTGTGATCGGCTTTGAATGGAAATCACATCAATTAACGCCGGCCGCTGTGGCCGAGCGGTTCTAGGCGCTTCAGTCCGGAACCGCGCTGCTGCTACGGTCGCAGGTTCGAATCCTGCCTCGGGCATGGATGTGTGTGATGTCCTTAGGTTAGTTAGATTTAAGTAGTTCTACGTCTAGGGGACTGATGACCTCAGATGTTAAGTCCGATAGTGATTAGAGCCACATCAATTAACGACCTACTGTACCGATAAAGAAGTCATGCAATTCGCAGAAGGAGCGCTGCGTATCGGTTGAGTAAGTTGCCCGACCTGTCAGATTCACACAGCGTCTGTTATTAATGGTAGGAAGTTGACAAACAGCAACCCATAAAGTTTTCTGCTTGGTGGATATTCCTTGCAGCTTTCCCAAAATGGAAACGAGTCAGAAACTCCCAGCATCCTTCATCTCGAAAGGAAACCTGTAGGAACACAGAAGGAATATGCTGAACGACTGTGTACTGTCAAAATTCTGGCTTTACTCTTTCTGTGCAAATAAAGGAACTACTCAGCCTTCCCAATTACATCCTCGGGTAATGTGTGGCACAGGTATTGACCACTAAACAGGATGACTCAGTTCGAGATGCTCTGATGTGAAGAACACAAGCACAAACTGGATTACGTTCCTTCGTTTCCCTCAAGAAGAATTTCAGCCTTACGTCTTGTAACCTGCGAGTGCCTAATGTGTTGTGAGGAGTGATGGTTACAAGCGGAGATTGATGAGTGTTCGTAGGGTAGATCGAGCGCCGCATGGATCGGCGCGTCGAGGAGTGTGGGGCCACTGGCCAGGGCTTACCGGATCGCGTGGCGACCTTTCTAGCGCACTCACCGTGCGAGAGGTGTCCCCCGGGGAGGGAGCCGGCGTCAGACCGCTCATCAATACCTGTCAAAGCAACCAACAGCCGGTTAGCTCAGCCGCGACGCGCTCAGGCGGGCCGTTCCCACGTCACGCCGCTAACTCTGCCGCAGGAGGCGGCGCCATCACCATCATACACCCGCGTGCCAGCGTTATGGCACATTCCACTTCTCAAGCGTCGAGCAGTCTGAAAACTGGGCACGCTTTCAGATGGCTGCCCCGCAGGAGGAAAAAAGGGCACCTCCGAACTCTCTGCTAAAACGCACTGCCACTGCAAAGACAGCATATCGAGTACTAACACTGCTACCAGAGTATGAGCGGTAGCCGTAAAGTTTTAATTATCACCTCGAGGAAAGTAAAGTTACCTTTTTGCTAGCACATGTCGTCGGTCTCGGTACATACTGAAACCCACGCGTCACAGTACTGTGCCACACCATTAAACGAGCAAAAAAAATAGTGTGTCCTTCATTTAAAGGGAGCAACACTACAACGATCCATGACGGATTATGTTCGTAGGACGAAAACTCTCACAGGAGCGTATTACCGAAATCTTCAGACGAGGTTACGGTTAAGACAGGGCGACACAGAAAGATGCTATAGGGGAATTTTTGGTCCACGACAACGCTCCAGCTCATTCTGCACAGGGCACAGTCAACACATGCTGCTCCTTTGGACTATCAAATTTTAAAGCACGTCTCATTTTCTCCCGAGGTGGTAACCAGTGACTTTTTCTTCTTTCCTCGGATGAAGCAGACACGTTCTGAATGACGACGAGGTAAATCTAGAAGTAGAACGTTTCCTGGCAGCCAAAATGCAGACTTCCACAACCACTATCTCCGTCACGTTAACCATCGTCGGAAAAATGTGTCGCATTGGAGGGTGAATAGGTAGAGGTAGGCTAACTTCACAACGAACTTCCATTTCATACCTTGATGTTTCCGAGGTGATAATTAAAATATAACTACTCCTGGTAAAAGCTCCCGGATACGCAAAAAAAAAAAAAAAAAAAAAAAAAAAAAAAAAAAAAAAAAAAAATGTTAACAGTAAACGAGGATGAAAACGTCGTCTGGGTTCTGAAAGATAGCTTTGGAGGTGGTAGTAGAATTGATGTGGTGGTGACGTGAGTGTATGGGGAGGGGCGAAATGTTGATGGGTCAACCACCTGACGGACAGAGGCTGCGCTGGAGAAGAGCCCCGCAACATGAGAAAACAATGTAGGAAGCAACATAATTCACCGAATAATCTTTCACTCAACGAAGTACTGACGTCGCTCAATCCGTCTAAACTAACGACGTCATCTAACCGTATGACGCGACATTTACCCCCTTCGCCCTGTCGTTTTAGACTCACTCGAAGAAAAGCAATACGGCGTCATATGGGAACGGCCCCAGTGAAAATAGCATGCAACATTACATGCAACAAAACATGCACATTCGTATTTATCTATTACTCTCCCAAATACTAAGGCATCGTGCACATTCGAAATAATACAAAGCTGTAGGTTTTGACGCTCTTACTGCATGCTGGCTATTTGCAATTTAATACAGCAGAATATTACAGGGACACAATCGCAGGGCGCTCATCAGAGACGAAAAATTGTAATTTTAAGGCGGATACATATGACCTTTATTTCTGAGGCAAAAATGAATAGTTCAGTCAGAGGTGCAAACAAGCACCTCATGAAAATTCTTTGAATTGTATCCTGGTTTGTCAGAAAAAAAAGAGCAAACGTCCTTCGATTCAGTTTCGGTAACTGTTGTCATTTCCTATGGTGTTCGATGACTTCTTCGGCATTACAAAAGGGCATATCATATGATAAGAAATTTGAAGTCGGCTCACAAGGTTCACGAGTATTTCCTGCAATGTATGAAAGAAGGAAAAAGATGTGACACATATAGACATGGAGAAACAGTAACCGAAAATTTATTTTCCATTTTATAATCACTGACAGCATACTTCGCTATATACGCAGCTACACAGAATCCAAGACAAAAATACGACGCATCCGAATCGGACAGAATTAGGTACATGGGATGTACGTGTACAGACAAACAAATGATTACAATGTACGAAAAAATTATATGATTTATTTAAGAGAAAGTGCTTCACAAAGTGAGCCAATCAATAATGCATTGGTCCAACTCCGACCCTTATGCGAGCAGTTATTCGGCTTGGCATTGATACAGCTGCTGAATGTCTTCCTGAGGTGTATCGTGCCAGATTCTGTCCAACTGGCGCGTTATATCGTCAAAATCCCGAGATGGATGGAGGTACCTGCCCATAATGTTCCAAACGTTCTCAACTGAGACGAGATCCGGCGACCTTACTGGCCGAGGTAGGATTTGGCAAGAACGAAGACGAACAGTAGAAACTCTCGAGGTGCTCGGCGAGCACTATCTTGCTAAAATGTAAGCCCAAGCAACAAAACGGGGGTTGAGTATCATCGGCGTACAGTTGTGCTGTAAGGGTGCCGCGGATGACAACCAAATGAGTCCTGTTATGGAAAGAAATCACACCCCAGACCAGCACTCCTGTTTGTCGGGCCGTATGGCGTTTGACAGTCAGGTTGGAATCCAAACGCTCTCCGGGAAATCTCCATACACGTCTTCGCTGATCATCGGGAATCGATTCGAAGCGGGACTCATCACCAAAGACAAGTCTCCTCCAGTCAATGAGATTCCAAGCCGAAGGCGTGTCTGGAGACGCTCCGGACAGTGATGGGATTTCTCTTGAGTAAATTATCCAATTTTTCTGAAATTGTAATCGTTTGCTTGTCTGTAAATGTACATCACATCTACCGACTTCCGTCTCATTCGGATAATTTCTCCGCGGTGCGTCATTGCTTAACGAGCGTGTTATCGTACAACTTGAGAATTACACACCGCAAAGAAGACAAACTGAATGTTTTGTTGAGTCCGGTTTGTTGACTCATAATTGTACTGATCACAACATTCGCACACACGAATGCCTTTTAAATATGAGTGAAACTACTTAAGACGTGTCTTTGTGTCATACGACTGTTGTGAATTGGTTGGCTACTTGGGCTATATAAACGCATTATGAGTCCCGTAAAAATGAAACATATTATCGGCTTAAGAAAGTGAAAATCTGCCTACTTCCGGACCACTGGAAAGCAGTATTATTTTTTTTAAATGTGCATCATATATTGTGATTTATCACTCCACATTAACGACATACATCGCTTTCACGCTATGAACTACTATAAGGAGGGAAAAAAAGGAGCCAGCTACAAAATTTTCACTGTACTGCAGTATTATAAGTTTCTTGTCTGTGCGTAATTTCAGAGGGAACCGGGTTTGCCAGTTCGATTCCTGACCATCACAGTGAACTACTTCTGCCGCAAAACCTATCTTTACTTCTCGCAAGTACTTGTGTGTATGAAAAAAACAATTCCACACCACCTGCCACAACACCACCGCTGTGTTCAAAACCAATTTGATGGGTTTTCATCACTTTTAATTATTTTCTCATGATAACTGAATCAATGATAATGTTCATAGGTGGGCAAAGAGAACATGTTAAATGAAGAAGAAAGGAGCGTTCATCATAATCTTGTTCGAGTGATTTAGAACTACGTGTCACACTAAATTGTTACGCATGCACTGTCTTACGGGAATAGTAGTTGTATGTTGAAAAATCTAAGATTTTTAGAAGGTTTGACTCCGACTCATGCATTTTAATCGCACTTAACGATGTTTTGAACCGTTATGTAGTATGCCTCAATGTCCTCTACTCTCAAGAGGAAACAGAGTACATTATTGACCGACATTGACATCATCATAGAGCAAAATTGCTTATCAGTACATGGAACTGTCTTGGTGATTTGTAAAGAGAGGGCAAACCGAGTATTTCCTCCAATACTATCTGCAGTGCCTTACGGATTTCGCTCTCGATATCGTATGAAATAATCCAAACGCTACAGGATAAACTTTGTACCGCTGCACACATCATCGCGATACTTCCAACATTCCGAAAATGTGATAGGCGCGTCTAATTCTAAAGTGAATATCACTAAAAAAATCACAGATGAATGACAACTGTATGGTTAATTGCGAATGTACTTCCGGAGGATATTTGACACAATTCCGCACATTTCCCTATTGATTAAAATATCGGAACAACTTCACGAGTGGATTCAGGGCTGATAGAACACAACACGGCGAAATGCACGAGGACTTGCATATCATCCGACGCTTAATGCAGGACCTGACAGTTGATCAAACTAATTGTTTCGCATTAATAAGCAGAATGGCCCATTACTGTTCGGTTACAGAACCGGCCCTAATTTCGACTGAAACAGTAACAATCGTAAAACATGCGGAAGTACCGTCAGAAGTGTCCTTATGTGGAACGACTATATAGAAATATGCTGTAGGAAAAGGAGGTGCCTGACCCTGATTCACTGCAAGAATCCTAACGAAATGTTACTTCGTTCTTGTAGTGCTGTGTTTCTTTGGATGGTAATATATTTACTGTCACGTAAGATGAACTCAGTCAAATTCCGAAATTGAAATAATGAAATAAAAATCAGCTATAGCTTAAAACGAACATGACGCCATTAAAAAATATATACAGAAACAGATGATGTAAATGTTAAAAGAAGTCATGTGCATAACGACGTGATTTACTAGGCCTACTAAAATTCTCATTGTGTACGTTCCAAGAAAAGTCAGGCAGTACATTACTTCGCCCGCACCTGCATCTCGCGAAACCACAAGACCTCGTTGTTGACGGGACGTTAAATACTAATCTCCTCCAAGACTGACGAAGAAGAAGAGAAATCGAAGCTATACGGAGTGTTTCCAACAGATCTCGTCTAATTCGTGAATGGAATATGGAAGGGGAATTGACAGAGGTACCAGAAGTAACCTCCGCCACACACTGTCAGACAGTTTGTGAAGTATAGACGTAGATGTAGAATCGTAAGACATGCACTCACATATAGAGCCAAAGGAGCAAAATTGTATTGCAAAGAGCACTTCACAGTATTGTTAGTAGTAGTCGTACTCCTCTGAATTAAATATTCGCGAAAAACTATATTCAATGAGTGTGCATGCTTTATACTTCCCTGGACTGGATACAGCTTAGATCCTAATCTTACTTTTGTAGCCATTATATATTATCATTTTTACAAAACAAAAGTCATGCCATAAATCCTTATTATTCCAACTTTTTTTAAAAACTGTAAATACTTTTATTTCATTACTAAACAGTTTACGAGGGGAGGTCACGAAGTACCGACGAAAAAATAAAATTACGTAATTAATTATTTGTTTGTTTGTACGTACGTCTCTGTAGTCTTGGCAGATACTCAAATCCACGTGTCCTAGTACCATAGCACGTCGCTGGAGGATTAAAAAAAATAAAAAAACAAAAATTGCGCAACTCATTGATAAAGTGGAGTACCGTACGTGCAGTCAAGGACCTCTCAACTACGAAGAACTAAATGGTACAGCTCATTGAAAAAGTGGAGTATCCAGTGGTCAAACACCTCTGAAGGATGAGGAACGAAGTGGCAGAGTATCTCTTTGCAAGAACTGGATATCGCAAGACAAGCTAAATCCCTGGTGATCGAAGACCTTCGTATCTCTATCAAGGCGATTGCAAAAATGTGAAAATAAGCGAGGGATCAGTCTCAAAAACACATTAAAAAAAGTTTTGCTTCGCCCAGGTTCCGAGAGTTCCGGAACTTGTACAGAAAATCGGAATAGAGATCAACATAAACATCATTTCCGCCATTTTTATCGCTCATGAAAATCTCACATTGCGTGTTGTACCGCCATACACCGACACCTTCAGAGGTGGTGGTCCAGATTGCTCTATACACCGGTACCTTTAATACCCAGTAGCATTTCCTTTTGCATTGATGCGTGCCTGTATTCGTCGTGGTATGCTATCCACAAGTTCATCAAGGCACTGTTGGTCCAGATTGTCCCACTCCTCCCCTGCGATTCGGCGTAGATCCCCAGATTAGAGATTAGATTAGTACTTGTTCCTCAGAGTAGTTGGTTGGTCACGCCGTCCATAAAGAGCCCTTTTCAATCTATCCCACGCATGTTCGATAGGGTTCATGACTGGAGAACATGCTGGCCACTCTAGTTGAGCGACGTCGTAAACCTGAAGGAAGTCATTCAAAAGATGTACACGACGGGGGCGCGAACTCTCGTCCAATGAAGACGAATGCCTCGTCAATATGCTGCCGATATGGTTGCACTATCGGTCGGAGGATGACATTCACGTATCGTACAGCCGTTAATGAGCTTTCCATGACCACCAGCGGCGTACGTCGGCCCCACATAATGCTACCCCAAAAAAGCAGGGAACCTCCATCTTGTAGCACTCGCTGGACAGTGTATCTAAGGCGTCCGGCCCGACCGGGTTGCCTCCAAACACATCTCCGACGATTGTCTGGTTGAAGGCATATGCGACACTCGTCGGTGAGGAGAACGTGATGCCAATCCTGAGAAGTCCATACGGCATGTTGTTGGGCCCATGTGTACCGCGCTGCATGGTGTCGTGATTGCAAAGATGGACCTCGCCATGGACGTCGGGAGCGAAGTTGCACATCATGCAGCCAATTGCGCACAGTTTGAATCTTAACACGACGTCCTGTGTCTGCACGAAAAGCATTATTCAACATGGTGGCGTTGCTGTCTGGGATCCTCCGAGCCATAATCCATAGGAAGAGGTCATCCACTGCAGTAGTAGCCCTAGGGCGGCCTGACCGAGACATGTCTTCGGCAGTTCCATTCTCTCTGTATCTTCTCCATGTCCGAACAACATCGTTTTGGTTCACTCCGCAATGCCTGGACACTTCCCTTGTTGAGAGCCCTTCCTGGCAAAAAGTAACAATGCGGACGCGATCGAACCAGAGTATGACCGTCTAAGCATAGTTGAATTACACACAACGCGAGCCGTGTATATCCTTCCTGGTGGAATGACTGGAACTGATCGGCTGTCGGACCCCCTCCGTCTAATAAGTGCCGCTCATGCATGGTTGTTTACATCTTTGGGCCGATGTAGTTACATATCTGAACAGTCAAAGGGACTGTGTCTGTGATACCATATCCACAGTCAACATCTATCTTCAGAAGTTCTGGAAACCGGGGTGATGCAAAACTTTTTTTGATGAGTGTATCTTGCTCGACGTCTTGAACTTAACAAAGGTCACCGACCGCTGGGTTCCATGGCTGCTCATTTCATGCTGTGAGTAGGTAACCATTATGTTCCGATGAGCCGAATTCCACTTCTACGCCGTTAATGATCAATGGTTGGAAGGTGGCCAAAGGACGTGTCGCCGTATGAATTTGGACAAGCAAGCAAAAGATTAGGTTACACAAGTGCACTTTAAATAAATATTTACTCCATTTGTGCGAAAGATCTGCTACACTGTTGACAACTTGGGACAGCCGTGAGCCGGCCACGATGACTGACCGATTCTAGGCGCTTCAGTCCGGAACCGTGCGACTGCTACGATCGCAGGTTCGAATCCTGCCTCGGGCATGGATGTGTGTGATGTCCTTAGGTTAGTTAGGTTTAAGTAGTTCTACGTTCAAGGGAACTGATGACCTCCGATGTAAAGTCCCATAGAGCTCAGAGCCATTTCAACCATTTTTTGACAGCCGTGGCTTTCTATAAGCAGAGGCCCGACAAAGGCGCGCGTCTAAGTGGACTGAATATTTGCCGATAGAGCTAATCAACAACTCGGTGGAACGTTCGGCACCAACTAGCAACCACACATATTCTTGAACTAGAAGACTAGCCCAGGTGGCCGCCGCTTACACCACCGTCCTGGAGGCCTTCATTGGTCGGCGGCCTGGAGGTTCTTGATTGGTGGTTATGTTCAAAGTGCCGCTCGCGACGTCGGCAAGAATCTTCGAGGCGCCGGCGCCGACAGTATCGACAGGCTGCGGTACTACAGCTCCCACCCATTCAAAAGCACGACTAACCGGGGCAGCAGCGGAAATACAGCAGTTTATCACGGCCGATCCACGTGACATATTTAGCCACATCATCGCCACGCGAGTGCCATGTGTATCACCATCAGCCTGAGACAAAGGAACAAAGCAAGCAATGGGAACATGTGGATTGACCAAACCCCAACATCGCTCAGTAAGACGATGCTCACTGGTTCTCGGGACTGGCATGGTGCAGTAGTAACAGATTATGCTCCTAAAGGGCATACCGAATATCCTGACAGTGTTATGGGGCGGGGGGGGGGGGGGGGGGGGGGGGGGGGGGGGGAAGGGGGGCTGCCGAGAGAAGCATCGCGGAAAGATGTCCAAAGGTGTGTGTTTGCTCAACAACGCCCCAGCTAATTCTACACAAAGCACAGTCTTACATGCTGCCTTTTTGGACTGTCAAATTTTGCTCACACCCCGTATGATCCTCAAATGGCCCCATGTAATCTGTTCCCTTTTCGTTGGATAAATAAAAAGCCATTACGCGGCATGCATTTCCAGAATGACTATGAGACGAGTTTCGAGGTGCAACGGTTCTTGAACACCCGAAAGGAGTCTTATAAAATCAAATCCTCGAAGCCATCCATCGTCGGAAAAATCTGTCACATTGAACGGTGAATATACTGATCAGCCAGAACATTACGACCATCTACCTAATAGCCAGTACGTCCGTCTTTGGCACTGTATCAGCGGTGACGCAACGTTGCATGGAAGCAGTGAGGTCTTGGTAATCGCCCATGGAGTTGGCACCACATCTGCACACACAAGTCACCTAAATCCCGTACATTCCAGGGAGGGGGCCGTTGACACCACGTTCAATTAAATCCCGTAAATTCCAGGGAGGGGGCCATTGACACCACGTTCAATTAAATCCCGGATGTGTTCGATGGAACCAGATCTGGCGAGATGAGGGGAAGGGCAGCACATCAATGGAACCTGCCGCTGTGTTCCTCGAACTACGCCATCACACTCGTGGCCTTGTGAGACAGTGCATTATCTTGCTAAAAAATGCCACTGCCGTCGGGAAATATGATCGTCATGAAGGGGAGTACGTGTTCTGAAACCACGAGCTCCACTGGACTCAAGGATGCCCACGTGAATGTTCCCCAGAGCATAATGGAGCCGCCGCCAGCTTGTCCCCCGTCCGGCAGTACAAGTGTCAAGGAGTTGTTCCCCTGGAAGAATTCGTGCTCTCCCATCGGCATGATGAAGAAGACCGTGTAACACTCTGCCATTGCGCCAACGTCCAGTGCAAATGGTGTCGTGGCCATTTCAGTCATAGTTGCCGATGTCGTGGTGTTAACATTGGCACATGCATGGGTCATCGGCTGCGGAGGTCCATCGTTACATGTGTTCGGTGCATTGTGTGTTCAGACACACTTGTACTCTGCTCAGCATTGAGGTTTGATGTTCGTTCTGCCACAGTTCGCCGCCTGTGCTTTTCTACCTCTGTGCCCAGCCTACAACGTCCGACGTCCATAATAGGGCTTTGATAAAATATCGACATATTTTTCAATAAATATCGATACATAAGAACACTATTCTTCCTACTTTATATCGATATGGAAATAACAATAACGAATGCCAAAATTTTCTTTTACATTAATTTTTTCTCATTTTCTGTAAATATTTGAAATTGGTCTTTTGAAATTTTAGTAGAAAATCATTTTAGTTTCACTGCCTTACCAGTTATTCAGCTTTCATCACTTCGTCTTTCTCTTTGACTGTGTGAAGCAAGTATTGGTGACACGAAGAAAAAGTCCGACTGCACTATGAGTGGCGGTGTGATTGGAACAACAATTTTTAATGCAACTAGTGTGCTATTTCTTCATATCGGCATTCTTCAAAAACAGTCGCTAAAAATTATGAACAAAAACCTAAATGACAAGATCGGTCTTTGTGGCGGTTCCGAGTTCTCTCTCGGGCATGGGTGTGTGTGTTGTTCTTAGCGTAAGTTCGTTTAAGTAAGGTTAAGTAGCGTGTAAGTCTAGGGACCGATGACCTCAGTAGTTTGGTCCCTTAGGAATTCACAGACATTTGAACTTTATTCTTTATTTTTTCGGCGGGTGGAGACGTGTGAGGCGGAAAGCTGACGTAATCGGTCTCGTCGCTACCAACAGAAACTGCATCGTTCAACTCCATCTTGCAATTTTGATACTACAACTGCCAGGTTGCTGGAATCTGAAAAAAATGAAAAAAACACCACAACAACAACAGGGAAGTCGGCATGAAGTGTTCCGGCCAAATCCGATGTGTAGGGAAATCGAACGACGGACCCATGGGGTACTTTTTACTGTGCTACTTACATGCACTTACCACCGTTAGCAAAATGGATATCGGCAAGAGTGAATGTGCATCGTTTTCCTTTCAATTCTTGCTCGAAGGGCGATAAGCAGGCTGCTAACTTGTTGATGTACAGAATATCTAATAATAAATCAATACTTAACACTCGAACACCGGCAGTGCATTTACAATGTGCATCTGATATTTTTATAGGCTGGTAAGTGGATATATTTTTCTCATGTCGAAAGCCGATTATGATTTTTTTAAATATCAATATATCGGATTCCTGATATTTTAAAAAATATCAACAGCCCTAATATGTAACGAGGGATGGCCGGCCAACGCCACGATGTCTGGATGTTGTTTCACCTTTGTTTCCCCTCAAGTTGAAGACGCTCACCACAGCACTCCTCGAACACCCGACATGCCGTGCAGTTTTCGAAATGCTCGTGCCGAGCCTCCGAGCCATCACAACCAAACTCACATAGATTGCGCGCCTTCCCCATCCTACACACAGACAGCACGCCCATTTATACTATTTGCACCGTGCGTGTGTCCGACCAGCAGGCATTGCTCGCCAGGTAACGCTGCTATAGCGCAGATGGGTCTATATATCGATAGGAGGTCAGAGTTATGGCTAATCTGTGTATATCCAAGCACATTGAGGGAGACTTGTGATAGTCGACAAGTAGTTGTAAAGAATGAAATTTCTCATCCCGTCCCGCCATTAACTCGATGACTGTTTCGAGTAACACCATATCTCTGACTAATTCAGGGGGACTACACTTCCCCACATATGGGATACTGATCGCTCAATTGGAACCTTCAAATAGGTGTCAGTCATGTTACTTTTTTTCTATACTACTATCGAACGGGGTAACGGGGTGTGACGTCTACATAGCAATCAGTGGCGCTGTTGCTACATTCAGCAGACTTTGAAACTTCTGCTGAAATACCGCTGTAGGTGAGGACTATCAAAGAGGCTGGACGTGGAATACGGTGTTGGCCGTGCTAAACTGACGTCGGCTACAGAGGTCAGGAAACTTTTAAAAATTCCTCCACTATGCGCCTACTGATTTGGCAACCCTACTTTCGATGTAATCTCAGAGCTAGTGTCAGTGCCAAGCACCGGCCACTTATAGTATATGCACAGTGTGTGTGTGTGTGTGTGTGTGTGTGTGTGTGTGTGTGTGTCCGACTAGCTGTCATTCCTCGCCAGGTAACGCTGCTATCGCGTGGACTGGTTTACATCGCTGGTAGTTCGGTGGTAATAAAGTTCTAGCCGGTCAGTGTACGCAGACACGGGCTAACACCGTCACCAAGTGACATGGACGCAGCTTGTTTCGATGTGGTATTTAAAACATAGTAAGTACCTATAGTACAACTTGCCTTCTGTATCAGTTTCGGAATTCAGGTGTTTGGTACGTTTTAACTGCACGAGATCCAACAACGAGGCGCAGACACGACAGAGAAAAGAGAAGAATAAAACCCGACGCTTGGCGGTAGCGCATTTTGTTCCTAGGCAGCAGAAGTGAGCACGGATGCAGGACGGGGGCTGCCAGGAAATTATGTAGAGGGGCGGCCGCCAGCCCGGGGGTAATTTCCAGGAACTCTCCCCCGGCAGAGCGAAAAAAACAACGATAACTGGCGGTGAGCGGGCGCCAGACGGAGGGAAAACCGCGGAAGCGGGCCACGAGCCCGCTCTGATCGTTACTCACGACAGGGCCGCTCGCAGGCGGCTGCTCGCCGGACGTCTCGCCTTTCTTCTGTCAGCGCCAGATCGCCTTTCCTCTCGTTCACCGTCCCATTGTGCTGCACCACTTGCGCTGTTGGCACTATTCTCGTTTCTCATAGCAGCTTTTTTGTTTCCTTACAGTGACTCTGTAGGGCACACTCGTATTTAGTAAAGCCACGTTTCTCAACTTTTTTTTCCTTTGCGGCTCACCAAAGTACGTTTCGAGCTTTCGCGACACACCTACACGTGATTTTTTCTTTCATAGATGCAAAAAAGCAAACACATCAAGTACTTACAATAATTTGTTTAAATATTAAGCGCATAATAACGTACAATCATGAACAATTTCTTGCAAATTGGACTGCTCCGAGGAACGATTTCGTAATATATTGAAAACTAAAAACCCGCCACGATTCCGAAAAAAGCACCCAGTGTTAAGTGTTAACCCAGGCATCGGCGTAGATAACTACACCTTCTTCAGAACAACAATAAAACCCACAAGTGCCTAAGAAGACCTTTGGCAATGATTAAAAGAACGCCATAGCTATACATTTATAAACGAAAAACTAAAGGAAAACACAAACAGTACATAGGTACAAAGTCCAAACCACAACTAAACTTAATGGTGTATGCTCCACCTCACACTGGCCTATATTCGATGGGCCATGACCTGCCATAAGTTAAGTAGTGGTTTTGACTTTGTACATATGTACTGTTTGTGTTTTCCTTTTCTTTTTCTTTTATAAATGTATAGCTATGGTGTTCTTTAATCATTGATAAAGGTCTTCTTAGGCACTTGTGGGTTTTATTGTTGTTCTGAAGAAGGTGTAGTTATCTACGCCTAAACCTGGGTTAACACTTAACACTAGCTGCTATTTTCGCAATCGAGGAGGGTTTTTAGATTTTAATATATTAACCAACGATTTCTGACGCGCAGCGATGTTGAAGGTTCTTGATTCCGTGATAAATTTATTATGTTCTGCATAGTTTACCTGCGGAAGACTGCAAAATATAAAAAATTACGCGACACATCCAACACGCATTCGCGACACACGGAAAAAACGCTGTTTAAAGACTGACGGTCTGAAAGGTGACGACAATGCTGGAGTCTGATGTCCTTACTCTCCACTTCCGTGAATGAAAGGCCAGGTTACCGACAAAAAAATCTCCTTTAGATTTCAAGGTAAAAAATGGCTCTGAGCGCTATGCGGCTTAACTTCTGAGGTCATCAGTCGCCTAGAACATAGAACTAAATAAACCTAACTAACCTAAGGACATCACACACATCCATGCCCGAGGCAGGATTCGAACCTGCGACCGTAGCGGTAGCTCGACATCAGACTGTAGCGCCTAGAACCGCACGGCCACTCCGGCCGTTGATTTCAAGGTACTTCAAAGTTTAAATGGCGATAGCATGTACTTCCTTTACTAGTATTCATGGTCGCAAATGAAATTCTTTGAGTTACTTGCGATAATTCTAAGTCTAGCAATGGTCTATTGTTCTGTTAACAATTCTGTGAGCTACATGGAAGTTCCATCATTACTGTCGTCCACTGGCATTTCGTGTCAGTGTGCAATATCTCAAGTATACGAGCAATACTCGCTGGAGCACGCTTTTAACTGTTGTCAATAGAATGTAAGATCAATAGAATTAAATGGCAACGACCAACCACGTTTCAAACAGGACGTTATTCACATTCTGATCACCGGTCACTAGAAACATGACACACTGACAAAATCTACAAAGTCATTACTACTTTGCACTGCATAAGAACCAAATCCTAGATATTCATGCTCATCCAAAGAAGTTGTGAGTTCAAACGTGGATCAATATTTACATCCTTTATAAAATTAAAAAGAAATTTTGCTCTTGTACGAATGACGAATTCCCAGCTGCGGCCGGTCGAAATGGCCGAGCGGTTCTAGGCGCTTCAGTCTGGAACCGTCAGATGTTAAATCCCATACTATATATTTCTCTCTAGACTCTCTAGAGTCTCTTGTAATTTCCTCAGTATTCCAGAATTTCCGGATGTTTCTCTGACTTCTACAGTAAATTCGAGTTATTTGAGAGTTCTAGATTTCCCAGAGAAGTCACCGGTATGAAGAAAAAAACCGTGTTTGCCTGTCGCTCCAGGATGTCCGATCTAGTGAGTGTACACTGTATCTAGGAAGTCTAATCCTCGTTTACTTTCTTAAACAAGACACGGAACTAGTCGAATAATACAAATGCATGAGATTAACCACGTATAGAAGCGCCTAAAGAATTCTGAGCGACATTTGTATTGAATGCGATCCTCTTTCGCATTGCATCCTCTCATTCGTCTGAGGGCCATTTGCTAGACACGTTGCAGTACATTTCTCACAGCCTTCCTACGATTTTGCCCAATTAGTTCAGGTAAAGTCCAAGTGCATACAAAAATTATTTATGACGCTTCTGGACTAATGTATCAAGTTTGCAGATTCGATTACTTCATTTTCTCTTACTTCCAAAATCTTTTACTTCTCATTTTTATTCGGGCGGCGTATACAACTGCCAGATATTAAAATCGCGACACTATAAAGGCGGCAGGCAACAGATGTCAAACTGAAGTGATGTGTAGCACTTGCTTAGAAACCGCAAAAAGTACGTGCAGGAGAGGAGAAATCGCACTGGAAGGTTGGTTGTTTTGTGAGAAGGTTGTCTTATGCGATGGTTAAGAAAGAGAAACGTGTACCAGCACGTGTCGCAGGGCGACAACGGCAGTGACGTCGCCTCTTGAGGCTGCAGTTTACCGTTCAGCGATACGGCTGCCGTGTTGGCCCCAGGAGGGCCGTACTCGACGACTCCACCCGATTAGCACCCTATATCATAGGCGTACTGTTAGCTCTGCCGTGCAACTTCTTACGGAAAGTTCGCACAGGAAATAGATTTTTTTGCAGCAAAAAAAGTACCCACACAGACAGTGCGACGACGGCTTACAGACATTGCCGACCGCAGCGCCGTATTCTGCCTGTTTACATATCTCTGTATTTGATTAAGCATGCCTATACCAGTTTCTTTGGCGATTCTGTGCAGTATGCGACAATATACATTACAGATAGAGTGACGTATTCTATTTTGATCTTGGGAAACCTCGGATGGAAATGGAAATTTGTGGTAAGTTCCTATGCGACCAAACTACTGAGGTCATCGGTCCCTAGGCTTACACGCTATTTAATCTAACTTAAGCTAACTTATGCTAAGGACAATACACACATCCATGCCCGAAGGAGGACTCGAACCTCCGACGGGGGGAGCCGCGCGAATCGTGGCAAGGCCTCAGACCGCACGGCTACCCCGCGCGGCGACCTCGGATGCTGTAGTATAAGCACAACAAGGAAATTTTCGTTATTCCCTATATTTCCTCCTACTGTAATTTTAACAGCCAACAATGTAGTATGCGACCAGATACATTACAGATAGCGTGGTTTATTCTATTTTTATCTAGGGAAAGTAGGATGCTGTAGTGCTAAGAACTCTCCTCCAATTCCCTACTTTTCAGGCGGACCTGTGAGATATCGCCCTGAACTAGTAACCGCAGACTTCAGCAAACTTCACAACAGTGATAATGATTATGTTTTGATGAGTATTTAGAGCCAATAGGTGTATTTAATACTTACCAATCCCATAATCAATGATTCTGAGCGCGAACCTCGCTCCCTATTGCGATCGTGGATTGATTTTTAGCTTAAAGGGAGTACTGCTAACAATTATATGTGCACACCTGTTGACCCTGAGCCTCAGCTATAATTATAGGTAGAACATTTTCCGTCCTACACATAATATTCCTAAGACGTCGTATTATGTGAGGCAAATCCGTCTCCATCAAACAGCAAATTGAAGCGAGGCTTATCATAAAAGGCGATTCGTTCTTTATCGTCGCGCCACTGCCAACGGTGGACAGAGGAGTCTTTGATTTGACATCAGGGATATTCTCCACAAAGGTATGTGTACACGTGTCCTTTGTCATAACAGATGCCGGCAAATTTTAGAACCAGTCCAAAATTGCCAATTTTTGGCAGAAGGCTTACTCCAAAACTGAGCTACTCCTCAAGATGAAGCTCTACATTTCGCCACAGGCTTGTGCATCATGTGTGTCTCATCACATGTCCTATTCCACATTCTGGCTGAGGACTTACCCTGTCACGTATCTTCCTCATACACAACAAAATAATAACATACGCTGCAATTTCAAAGTACACTAAATAACCACCACCCTTGTATTGAAACTAGACTCTTTCCAACTTCTGTATGCTACTTAAGACCCACATTTTCTTGTCATCTGCATAATTCCTTCACGGCACTGCATTTTTCTATAATTTACAAAATTGTAAATGTTCTACTATAGTGTGTAGCTTCGTCATCGGTGTTTTCAATTTAAATTTAATCAGATGGCAACTAAAGACTGCCGCAAATATCAACATCTCTTTCGTAAGCAGGCGCTGGTCTATCGGCTCAGCTAAGCATGGGACAACCTTTGGTGACCCACGGGCCTGATTCAAATATTTGAGCTCGCGCACCGCCTCGTCACGACTAAAGGCCTGAATAAAAAAAAGTAGCAACAACCTTTTATCCGTAGATTGGCGACAATCGAGCGTCGCCGTTGGGCACTTGAACGTCACGTGGTACAAGGCAGCCCTTTCGGACCCAAGCATTACATGACAGTGAGTGAAAGAACTGACCTACTTAGCGGTTATTTTAATATACAAGAGTGTGTGAAACATACAAACTCCTTTTACATTAAATTAAGAGCCTACTACAACGTGTCAACTTCTCTGTGGTGAATAATGCCTCAATGTTCTGCAGTAAACTGCTATTCCAGAGCACTGGGAGGTAGCAGTTTATTTTTTAATTTTTTTATTCCACAAGGCGAAAGGATTGCAGAAAGATGTTATATATGGCAACATTGAATTGGCATGAAAGATAAATTTCCATACGAGTCTGCTAAATTATGTGAAATAAAAAAAGCATTTTTCTCATTGAAGATAACTTATCACTAGCAGCATAATGGATACTTACTCGTAATACAGTTATGTAATACATTTTAATATCTATTTTCAGTTATTAGTTTCATTTCACATTTGATCAGTTTGAGATGAATAACGAGAATGATGTTTAAGACCAGGGCATTAAGATAAAATGAAAATTGGTCCTGCTTAACCCCTCTTAAGTGATAGTGCTTCAGCAGCAGTTAAGTATAGAATAAAATAACACATACTTTAAGGTTCTGCTGCATGAAACTGCACATTTTATAGACATAATTTCCTGATGGGTATAAATTAATGAACTGGATGAACAGAAAAACTGTAATGTGTAAAGCTGGCGAAGGCAAACACGATGATTTTCTGCAACTGCCATGACTGTCATTACGCTGTTTGAAAATTTGAAAAAGAGGTGCCTGCAAACCAGAAGTAGTTCTGATAACAACCACAACAATTAACAATTAGAATTAATTTCTGAATGAGAAAGGTTTCCTCTGTATTTTATTATGCAGACCTTCACAAGATGCCCTTGAAAAACTTATTGGCGTGCTTCGAGTAAATGACCCCAGTTCCAGAGTCCTTCAGTGTTAAAATAATTCTGCGGGTTTCTTCTGTCACACAGTATTTTCGTATCAGTCGCCACGGCAATTACTTGACAGAAAATGCTTGACACCTCATATACCACCTAAAATACAGGCGTACTTCTGATGAGTCACAAAGCCATGCCTCTAATCCAGACATAAGCGACATAGGTACGATTTCACACGAAGAAGAACACTTCTGGATTATCTAGCCGGAAGAACTGTAAAACAATTAAAGCAAAAATACGTGTAATTTGATGTGTACTGTAAACTACTTTCAGCAAGTGAACAGTCATAGATAAACAAAACTCAAAATTAGACGACCGAATACAGCTTAGAACGCGAATCGGAAGCTGCGTTAAACATTATTCAAATGGCAGAAAAAGTTTACCGTGTTAATGCAACACAAATCCTGGAATCGAAGTTGTTGATTCAAGTACTGGAGAAGATGCATGTAAAGCAGCCAAAGAACTCCCTCATAGCATTCCGTCTTGTCCCACTGTCACAGATATAATTGTAGATATATTTTTCACAAAAGAGCGTATCTTGTTTGGAGGAAATATACCCGCCGGGCAGAGGTAGACGCCACTCCAAAAGTAGCAGTAAAAGTAAAACCACGAGAAATGCGGTAAGGTTATTTTAAGAGGCAGGCACCAGGTCGATAATTTATTTCCTGTATTTTCGTCTTCTTATGTTAGATGCATGTAAAACGAGTCATAATCTGCAAAACAAACAGAAAATTAAATATCTTGACATGTAAACAGAAGTATGTATTTGCATTTCAATATGCTCTGTAATTCACTAATATCTCCCTCAAGCAAACTGAATGGGCATCATTTATCTCCCTCAAGCGAACTGAATGGGCATCATATATAATGCTAGCACACCTGGAGCACGTATTAGTTACAGACCTAAGTTCGAGGAAATTTTGTCCGTATTACAATGAAAACAAAATACCATGATTCAGTGATGGAATTACGAAAGTCGTCATTTTCTTCACATTCTCCTTCCAGTAGAAACCAGAAAACAATTGAAAACTGTACATCGTTGTTTACCTTAGGAACTATATTACATGCACATATAATCGTGTTCACTTCCTCATAAATGAGAATTTAACAGTTCCGTCCATAGCACTGCTATAGCCGCTTGTGTCCAAAATGGCGGCCGCCGCAGAGTTGCAGGCGATGTCGTGCTTTTAGCAAAGGCACTCGCGTCAGTCGTCTGCTGTTTCAGTCCATTAACGCCACATTTCGCTGCATTGTCCTAACGGATACGTTCGAAGTACGTCCCACATTGATCTTTGAGATTATTTCAGACAGTGTTGCTTGTCTGCTGGCACTCACAACCTTACGCTAAAGGTGCTGCTCTCGGTTGTTACGGGAAGACCATCGGCCACTGCGTTGTCGGTGGTGAGAGGTGAAATTTTGTATTCTCGGCACACTCTTAACACTGTGGATCTCGGAATACGGAATTCCCAAACGGTTTCCGAAATAGAATGTCCCACGCTTATTGCTCCAACTACCATTCCGCGTTCAAAGCCTGTTAATTCCCATCGCGCGGCCACAATCACGTCAGAAACCTTTTCACATCAATCAACTGGCTACAAATGACAGCACTGCAAATGCAATTTGTATATATGCATATCGCTACACAAAGACTTATGTCACCTCAGCGTAAGCAGTTTTCGTAAATCTGTATCATAATGGAGTTCAGCGCAAACCAAACATTAGTCGTAAATTTCATCGTTCATCTTTTTAACCAAACGTAGCTAGTCATTTTATTTTTCTCAGGACTTAACAGACGTCTCATGAGCACAACTCATAAACGATGAGCTATAAAGAATTCGTTGATGAACAAGAAATGACCCTCTTTGGGTGGCCTATCGTTTCTATCCTGAAACACCCTGTATAGTTCATGTGCTTCCTTGACCACTGGGGAAAGCCACACCTGGGTACAAATGACAGCTCCGCCAAATGCACTATCCTTTTATACCTTGAGTATGCGATACTACCGCCATCTGTATATGAACATATCGCTATCCCACGACTTTTGTTGTCTCAGTGTATAGCGTCCGCGACATTAACGTTTATGGGGTAACACACCAATACGAATAGAACGCCTTTCCCGACACGCCAAACCAACAAATTATGCCCCAAAACACGTCTTTTCGAAAGTACATTAATTTTATGTACTCCCGGAATTTCTTCCGCAGGCCAGACTGACACCAATCGCGCGCCGTATGCGCGAACTAAGCTGTCGTCGCTTAGCCAGAGAGATTCGATCTGCTACAATGTTCGCAGCATTTTTGCAAACTCTTCAGATGTTCCTTAGAACGCAGGACTCAGTCGCAGTTTGAGTGACGGTTACTTGGCAGTTTAGGTTATGGTTACCTGATGAAGCCCTCTAGTGTGCTCACTTTGATTGCTGCGAGTAAAATTCGAGTCAGCCCTGTACAAGAAGCACAGAGGAGGCACTGGTCTGCCTCGCAGGTTTCAACTGCTAGAAAGGTCCACTCCAACGCATTCTCCGCTGTTGTGTACTATAACCACTGCGCCGCCTCGCTCGGTGCCTAAATTACGAAATGGGAAATTGATAATAGTAAAAAATTTCGAAACCTTCACTTTATTTATATCCATTTAAATTTCGTAACCCAGCTACAATAATATACAAAGACTTGTTTCATAAATAACTTAATCCCTACTTATAGAGTGATCGAAACTGTTGCAAATTAACCGCACGAGCACCCCAGTTTCAACAACAAAATATACATTAATTTTTGAGAAGTAATAAGGTCTTCGCTGCAGAATAAACCGCTGACGTTTCCACAACAAAGCTATGCCTGGAACACTGTCCCTGCCAATCTGGGGTTTTTCTCTGCGGAGTGAGGGCGAAACCAAATCATTAAAAACCGATGTTTGGTAAATACAACTTATTCAGCCCGACAGCACGTTGGTTCCCTCCGAAAACAAGAAGCAGTTGGGAAAAAAGATTTGGAGCCTGCTGTGTGGATCGTTAAATTCAGACTCCAGCGGCAACCCGCAGGAAACATTCCAGTCATTTTTCTTTTAGAGCAAGCACGCACACGCGGCAATGGCGTGATCGGAAAAAGCCAGTGTAGCTTTTACTTGTTTACTAGGATAACAAACTCAATGCTGCGCCAGGGTGGCAGAAGTGTCGTGTTTACGCTCGAGAACAGGTACTGGAGGTGGTAACAGAGTATACTCCGTTACTTTAACAGGTGGAGTGCTGTCAAATGCTACACTTATATAAGCAAATGCCCTGTATTGCACAGCATCACTGTGACAATGTTTATTCACGGTGTAAGACATCAAAGTTTCGTCTGAATAAGCCACTCGGCGTTTTCATTCTAATGCTTCATTTTTTCGTAAAGACCTCAAGTAGTACGCCTTTATTGAAACTATGTCGTCTCATTCGCACATGATGACTCGTTTATTCTGGAGCGTTTTACAACAGATTTGCAGAGGCAGAACAACTTCTTTCAGTTTGCTTGCTAGCCTTGAGGTTCGGTTCTGTGCGATGAAAGGTGTGAAGTTTTCACAAAATTGGTTTTTCTCTGTATTATTCATAACATCACAGAAATTGCTGCGTCGTAAAATATTTCTCCGTATCTCAGTGGAATATTTATTGCGTGGGCTTTGCATTTTCTTCTTTGGGGTAAATACTTGAATTCCACTTCGTTCAGCATCGTGTCCGTCCTGCCGTAATCTGCAGACCATCGACTCACTCAGCTTTAATTTTTTGGTTTTACTTTGCCCTTGGTGTCACTCCTTTCTTCTTCTCATAGTTGATAAACTTAATGATGTTAATGGAAACCAATCGTGGCTGCTCGCGAGCGTATTTTCAACGATCACTTTCCATGCTTGCACAGCTAAGTATCAGCATGTGCTACTTTGAATTGGAACATGGTTGTACTTAGTCACGTGACCACGTTAATTCCTGCTACTACCGGGTTTGGAGTTCACTTTCTAGAGTAATACGTCACGTATCAAATTGATCTATGAAATAATTTTGTTTTTTCATAAAGTCGTGAAGCGCGCGTTTCGTTCAAAGTGGATGAATGAGATTACCATCACTTCATAAAATTTTTTATTTTGGGCGGTTAATCGCCAACGAAAACTCTGTCGAGATTGGTTAAGGTCTGCGAATACTGTTTCTCAATTTTTAACAGTTACTTCCTTTTCAGGTGAACCGCGTGTGGGGCGTTCGAAAACAGCCGGAAGACATGTAACGGTCGAGAATGTGCACAAATGCCATTGGATAATTGGTGGTACAATAGATGCAACTGACTTATCAGAAGAAAGCGGTTGTTTCATTTCACAAGATGGATCAACAATGAGAAAAATGTTGTATAGGTTGAGACTCGTATTTGTACGTCACTGACCAAAAAAACAAGTGCGAAAACTATTTTCTGGACAATGTTCGGACTGTTTTGAAAATACGGCAACTGTTACAGGCGCCGATTTGTTACTACGGATAAGACTTCGGTTTACCATTTGACACGAAACGTGAAACAATATTCAAACGAGTCAGGGCAAGCCGGCGTCCCTGAACCAAAAATGATGTCGGTTTCATCTGTCAGGAAGGTTACGACCACTTTGTTCTGCGGCACGAAAGGGATTATAATCACTGAATAGCCCTTCGCAAAGTACTTTATGAGCCGCGCGGATTGGCTGTGCGGTTAGAGGCGCCATGTCACTAACTGTGCGGCCCCTCCCGCCGGAGGTTCGAGTCCTCCCTCGGGCATGGGTGAGTGTGTTGTTACTATCATAAGTTAGTTTAAGTAGTGTGCAAGTCTAGGGAGCGATGACCTCAGCAGTTTGGTCCCTTAGGAATTCACACACGTTTGAACGTTTTGAAAAGTTTGGAGTCTAATGAAGTGGTTTAAGTGGCTGTCGTTGGGCATAGTTGGGCGTTTTCTTGATCTTCCAGAATCTCTCTTCAGGAGTGGAAACTACTAACTGCAAACAGATGGAAATATATACTGACCTGAAAGGTTAGTACGGCAAAAAGAAAATGCTTTTTAATTTTGTGCTAGAGAGACAACTTCGAAGGTCGTTTGTGAAGACACCCATATGCAGCGGAAACGTAAATGGGCAACGAAGGTGTGGTCCAGTTTTGACACTGTAAATCTGAAACTGCGAAATGCTTACGAATGCACGCACACGAAGAACAATCGTTAGAGGGCACAAAAAAGGGGTATTGGAAAGGGACAACGTACATGGAATTTTCGATGCCGACTATTCCTTATATTACAAATACAGACTCTGTACATTATGTAGTCAAAACAATTAATCAATCAACTGATTTGATTACATTACGGTCTGTACTTGTAATACAGGAAAAGTCAGCATCGAAAATTCGATACCTAGCGATTGTCCTTCGCGAGCGTGCATTCGTAAATTTGCCATGCCAAAACAAGGCGACGTCTTTATTCCCCATTTACATTCCCGATGCATATACGCGTCTTCATACGCAAACTAAGATTCTGCGTCTCTACCGCATCGCACTTACCCTGTTTACAGTCTAACCAAATTAAGCTACAAATTCTGCTGCATCAATGTACCCGCTGCCCTTCAACTTTATAAATCGATTCCCATCGGCTTTTGTGGCTGTTTGCATCTACTTTTTGTGATTTGTACGACCCAGCTGCAGCATTACTGCAGATACTGTGCGTGGTGGTGCTGTTACAAAAAACGTCTGCACTGATACATCTGTGAGACGCATCCTGCAACGAACGCTGTGAACTGTTAGAGTCTGTCCGTAGCTCAGAGGGCCAGTCACCAGCTATCGTCTGTGTCCACACCAGTTGCGTCACGCACCTTGCGTCAGGACACTGTACACGCACACCTCTGCATGATAAATGCAGCGTCTGCGCATCTGAACATGCCAGTGGTCATCTTTCAGAAGTGCAAGCTCTTCTTCTGTCTGGAAGTAATAGCGAGGGGACAGCAGCAGAAAACTCCAGACAGTTTCACGATGCACGTTCAGACATAATACACTGTACGAAAGATTGTCCCGGTTGAACAGTTTTGCAGAAATATATAACGGATTGTAACATGAAATGTTTGGGCAAGGGACTATAATCACAAAACTAAACGATGAATCAATGGATTCTTTTATTTGAGAGCAATAATTAGACACAAATACGAATTAAGCGGGTCTTTCCTTCCAATGAAGGAGTATTTAAAACCTGTTTCCAACTTGTCTTACTTCTAGAAGAATACCCGACGGGAAATCAAAACAATAAGATGAGATGTGCACCCATTACTTCATTATCTTTACCAGAGGCATAGTACTGACTGAACTAAACACACATGTGTACTAGCGGAAACTGCCGAAAGCCAAATCTGACTATAATTCACACACATTTGTGCTTTAACATAAATTTTACTACGGTAGGCGTACTTCCAATTACTTGGCGGCAGTGTCAACAATATTTTGCAATTCTGGCAGTCAGATCTTCCATATGGGCAGATATCGACTAGGGGTCCTGGAATCTTGTGCTCCTTGATTTTTAGCTGGTTAAAGTCAAGAATCGGGAGATACCAGACCACTACCGAACTGTCGTAATGAAGTTATGAACACGCTGTACGTTGCGTTCGCATGTATTCGTATGGAATATCATCGCAATGGTCATTCAAAGCAAGCACAACAGAAGCGCCCCCCATCTCCTTTCCCCCAATGAACAGTGGACCTAGCTGAGATAGGGTGGTACTGTCTCAGCGATACATATAGTTGTATCGTACGTGCAAACTCGACGGTGGGTTGACTGCTGGAACGCTAGGCAAACCTATTGTTACTGAAGAGGGCTAACAATCCGGGGCCGGCCGCTGTGACCGAGCCGTTCTAGGCGCTTCTGTCCGGAACCGCGCTGCTGCTACGGTCGCAGGTTCGAATCCTGCCTCGGGCACGGATGTGTGTGATGTCCTTAGGTTAGTTAGGTTTAAGTACTTCTAAGTCTAAGGGACTGATTACCTCAGATGTTAAGTCCCATAGTGCTTCAAGCCATTTGTTTTTTAGCAATCCGGGTAACTGGCTGATATCTAGACTTGTGCCAGAACTACGAACGACTATCATTCGTGGGAAATTGCAGCCGTTATTTTTCCCCAGGGCGGGCAACTCTACTGTACGGCTGAATGATGAAGGGCATCTTCCGGCTGAATGATGAAGGGCATCTTCTCGGGTAAAATATTCGGCATGAAAAATAGTTCCACAATCGGATCTCTGGGCGGGGACGACTCAGGAAGATGTTTTCATCAGCGAAAACAAAAATACTATTATACTGATTGAAGTGTGGAATATCAAATTCCTGAATCGGGTAAGTTAGAGAATATAAATAAGGAAATGGGTAGATTGGATTTAGATATGGTGGGAATTACTAAAGTTCAGTGGCAGAAAGAACAGGTGCTTCTGTTCTGGAGGGTACAGGCGTATCAACATAAAATTACATAGGAAAAGGACTAATACTGAATAACAAAATAGGAAAGCGGGTAAGCGAGATAGCTACGAAGTCAACACCCACCACAGTGGTACAAAGTTATTTATGTCAACTAGCTCCGGTGAGCACTCAGCCTCGTGATGCCAACTGAGGAGCTACTCGACCGAATACTAGCGGCTTCGGTCAAGAATACCATCATCCTATCCGCATCCACCACCGATGATGACACGGCGGTCCGATGGTCCCGGTAGGCCACTCGTGGCCTGAAGATGGAATGCTATTCACAGAGTAAAATGAGACGAGAATTTATTTGTGATGGGGGCTAAAAGTAGCACGACAGTAGGAAGAGGAACTTAAGGAAAAATTGTAGGAGGACGTGGACAGGAGGGGGGGGGGGGGGGGGAAGACTGGAAATGGAAGCAGTCCGATAACATTATGCACAGAGCACACTTCAATCGTCGCTAACACTTAGTTTAAGAATAACCTAAAAATGTTTTATACATCGTCAAGGTCTGGAGACACTGGAAGGTTTCAAACAGATTATACAATGAAAAGACAGATATTTCGGATTTCGAAACCGTATTTTAAGCTGAAAAACATTTCAGGGAGCAGATGTGGACTCTGACCATAACTTACTTATTATGAATTACAAATTAAAACTGAAGTTATTACAGAATGGTTGGAAATTTGCCCATTTTTCCCGGTGTTCACAAATGAGAGCAGTATTTTTTAGGTTTTTTAAAATAATTTATTATACAACAGAAGAAGAATGGGTAGCTCTGAGGGATGAAGTAGTGAAGGCAGCAGAGGATAAAGTAGGTAAAAAGACGAGGGCTGCTAGAAATCCTTGGGTAACAGAAGAAATATTGAATTTAATTGATGAAAGGAGAAAATATAAAAATGCAGTAAATGAAGCAGGCAAAAAGGAATACGAACGTCTCAAAAATGAGATCGACAGGAAGTGCAAAATGGCTAAACAGGCATGGATAGAGGACAAATGTAAGGATGTAGAAGCTTATCTCACTAGGGGTAAGATAGATACTGCCTACAGGAAAATTAAAGAGATCTTTGGAGAGAAGAGAACCACGTGTAAGAATATCAAGAGCTCAGATGGCAACCCAGTTCTAAGCAAAGAAGGGAAGGCAGAAAGGTGGAAGGAGTATATAGAAGGTTTATACAAGGGCGATGTACTTGAGGACAATTTATGGAAATGGAAGACGATGTAGATGAAGATGAAATGGGAGATACGATATTGCGTGAAGAGTTTGACAGAGCATTGAAAGACCTGAGTCGAAACAAGGCCCCCGGAGTAGACAACATTCCATTAGAACTACTGACGGCCTTGGGAGAGCCAGTCATGACAAAACTCTACCAGCTGGTGAGCAAGATGTATGAGACAGGCGGAATACCCTCAGACTTCAAGAAGAATATAATAATTCAAATCCCAAAGAAAGCAGGTGCTGACAGATGTGAAAATTACCGAACTATCAGTTTAGTAAGTCACAGCTGCAAAATACTAACGCGAATTCTTTACAGACGAATGGAAAAACTGGTCGATGCGGACCTTGGGGAGGATCAGTTTGGATTTCGTAGAAATGTTGGAACATGTGAGGCAATACTGACCTTACGACTTATCTTAGAAGAAAGATTAAGAAAAGGCAAACCTACGTTTCTAGCATTTGTAGACTTAGAGAAAGCTTTTGACAATGTTGACTGGAATACTCTTTTTCAGATTCTAAAGGTGGCAGGGGTAAAATACAGGGAGCGAAAGACTATTTACAATTTGTACAGAAACCAGATGGCAGTCATAAGAGTCGAGGGGCATGAAAGGGAAGCAGTGGTTGGGAAAGGAGTGAGACAGGGTTGTAGCGTCTCCCCGATGTTATTCAATATGTATATTGAGCAAGCTGTAAAGGAAACGAAAGAAACATTTGGAGTAGGTATTAAAATTCATGGAGAAGAAGTAAAAACTTTGAGGTTCGCCGATGACATTGTAATTCTGTCAGAGACGGCAAAGGACTTGGAAGAGCAGTTGAACGGAATGGACAGTGTCTTGAAAGGAGGATATAAGATGAACATTAACAAAAGCAAAACGAGGATAATGGAATGTAGTCAAATTAAATCGGGTGATGCTGAGGGAATTAGATTAGGAAATAAGACACTTAAAGTAGTAAAGGAGTTTTGCTATTTAGGAAGTAAAATAACTGATGATGGTCGAAGTAGAGAAGATATAAAATGTAGACTGGCAATGGCAAGGAAAGCGTTTCTGAAGAAGAGAAATTTGTTAACATCGAATATAGATTTATGTATCAGGAAGTCGTTTCTGAAAGTATTTGTTTGGAGTGTAGCCATGTATGGAAGTGAAACATGGACGATAACTAGTTTGGACAAGAAGAGAATAGAAGCTTTCGAAATGTGGTGCTACAGAAGAATACTGAAGATAAGGTGGATAGATCACGTAACTAATGAGGAGGTATTGAATAGGATTGGGGAGAAGAGAAGTTTGTGGCACAACTTGACTAGAAGAAGGGATCGGTTGGTAGGACATGTTTTGAGGCATCAAGGGATCACAAATTTAGCATTGGAGGGCAGCGTGGAGGGTAAAAATCGTAGAGGGAGACCGAGAGATGAGTACACTAAGCAGATTCAGAAGGATGTAGGTTGCAGTAGGTGCTGGGAGATGAAGCAGCTTGCACAGGATAGAGTGGCATGGAGAGCTGCATCAAACCAGTCTCAGGACTGAAGACAACAACAACAATAATTTATTTCGAGTGATGTAATTTTTTTAAAAAATGAACTTCTTTTCAGACTGCTGGTTTGGAGTCTAATAAGGAGACAGCGCACAATCGTCATCAACGATTTCGTCCAGATTTGTGGTATATGCAGGGCTTGGTCAGAAATGAAAGCGACAGAAGCGGGAGCTCCAGATGGCCAGGCATTTAGAAAAAAATTGCATTTTCGACGCGGGTCGGGCGAGCCACAAACCAACTACATTATCTTTGTTTCCATTTAGCGGTCGGCGGAGAGGAAAGAGTGCGGAACGGCAATCTGAGGTTTTTGGGTCGAGTCCCTGGGAAAATCTTTTTTTTTAGTTTTTTACTTACACTGCAAATATACCAAAATACTGCCCAATATATTGTATTTATTTATGTCATCATAAATGGTGTGATAAAGAATTTTTGTATTGAAAATAAATTTTCAGGAAGGGATTGTTAGGCGCAGAGGAGAAATTCGTAAATAAATAATTTTAAAATTTAACAGTTGATGATTTACTCATGTTGCGGTGACATTCATCGGAAAAACTGGGGGAGCAGTAATTTTCTCAGTATGTTGTACACATTGTAAATGGCCCATTCTTTCACTTACATGGCTGTTTTAAAGTTTCTACAGAAATACAAACTTGGTGTACGTTCATTAAAAGTTCTTTCTATCGCACAGTTTGACGGCAAACCACGCGCAACGCGATATATCGCCAAATTAACGCATCATATCGCCACGGCCGTGCTGAGTGGTCGCGCAGTTAGAAGCGCCATGTCACGGTTGCGCGGCCCCTCCCGACGGAGGTTCGAGTCCTCCTTCGGGCAAGGGTCTGTGTGCTGTTCTTAGCATAAATGAATTTAAATTAGTTTAAGTAATGTGTAAGTCTAGGGACCGATGACCTTAGGAATTCACATACATTTGAACATATCGCCAACTATTGGCGAGGATAGTGCTGATGTCCAATGGGCTGTATTTTCATGTAGTCTTCTAGGGATGTGATTACTTTTCCTCTCTCGACAGGAGTAGTTTTGAAGTTTTTGGTCAATTCTTTAACTGATCACATAAACAGACATTGCTGAGTTGCACTAGCGGGGGGAAATCACTTCAATACTGCACAATGGCAATCCTTAATCATCTTCGAAAATCTCGTCGTAAAATACTGGATTTTTTTGTCCTTCGCACGAGTCAGTCAGCAGATGAAATTTGTTCTCCTGCACGTACGGTTTCATCACGTTAAGCATAATCTTTCAGTATAAGGCTCTTGTAAGTTTCACATATTTTGACGACGAAACTCCTGTATTTTGCCGCGTACCCATTCACTATTTTTGAAACATCGCTCCAAAAGAGCCAGTAAACTCTTTTGGCATTTGTGTATGGTCGCCACAATGTTCCAGAAAGGGTAATAGCATATTGCACTGTGTACGAGTATGTTACTTCGTTTCTCGAGAAGTGTTATTGCCCCTCTATGGTGCAGCGTTCGGTTATGGTGCAGTGTTCGGTGATAAGTCGATTGGTTCTGGGAAACTGGACAGAGAACATAAATGAATGGAAATATTTTATTATACGTGACATTAAAAAGAATATTTCGACTGATGTCGCCGAATAAGAATTCTCGACGTACCTGTTTGACCTGACGCTTTAATTACAACTCCTTCTTGCAAAGGTATTGCAGAGTCCTCGCGGACTTGAAAATTCATTTGCAGTAGCACGTTTTCCTATGCTTTCTTTATTTTTTATGGAAATATTAATAAATATGATATATTGAGCATTATTTCGAATTTTTAGATACAGTGTAAGAAACGTAAAAACTGAAAAAATATCGGTTTCCCCAGATGGACTTGAACCCAAGACCCTCGCCTTAACGTTCTGTACTCCATTCACTTCGTCAGCAGCTGCGTGGAAGCAAGCTAACATTGGCGGCTCATGCCTCACTCGGCCAGCGCTCAAAGTGTCTCCCCCTCCTCACCCGCCCAAATGTTTGACAATGTGGAGCTCTCACTTCTGTCTAGCGCTGCATATGCCATAAATTTTGACGAAATCGGTGATGACGCATAGTCGCGGTCCCCTTGTGAGTTCACTGTTAGTGCTTTGCATTGTACCTCTTTGTAAGTACACAACCCTCAAACGCCAAAGTTGGCAGTCATTAACACGACTTCAAAAAGTAAGGATTATACAGCAACATATTTTTCTTGATTTGATTTTGTTAATAATAACATCTTAGAGATGTAAAGAAGCATACCATATAACATTAATTACATTTATTTGTTTATTCGCAAGCATGACATCCAGACTGAAGCGCCTAGAACCGCTCAGCCATTCCTTCCGGCCGCAACCACAGTCTCACAGCTCTCTATACGTCTTCACCAGAAGCATAATGATGCCCCCGCAGATTGTCTTTCATTATCGGAAACAGACTGAAGTCAGACGGTGCTAAATCTGGACTGTATGGGGGATGCCGTACGGTGGTGAGATTTCTGGATTTCAGGAGTCAGCATTCGGGGTACCCATCGTGCACAGACCTTCGGATAGCAAAGCAAAGCAACCCATACGTTCTTGTGAAATGCCGATTGTGCTTGCTTGCGATTTCTCTCTGAGTGATACGATGGTCGTTCTGGATCAATCTGTCAACATTTTCCTTGTAAAACTCGGTGGTTGCTGTCACAGGACGTCCAACTCTCTGTCTGTGACGCAGGTCAGATGTTCCCGCCTCAACCTAACCTAACACAACACTTACTCGCCCAACGACGCACAGTACTCACATCAACACAATCGCCATAAACTGCTTTCATTCCCTAATGAGTCTCCTTTGGGGTGACACTTTCTGCTGTCAAGAGTCAATGATTGCACGTTGCTTAAATCAGATTGACCGACGGTCTGCGCAGGGTTCCATACTTTACACTATAAGAACACAACCGTTCAATGCTAAGGCTTCCCGCCAACTGGAGCTGTAGAGAAGAGGCTACGGAACAAGCCAGTACCTGCCGCATACCAATGCTGCCAACTGTTGACGAGTTACAAAGGTGGAGGCATTACTTTTCAGTCAACCCACGCATCCAGATACCTAACCGTTCTTCGATGGAGAAAGTTGTGTGAAGTCAACACAGAGACATACAATGTATCTGTCAGATCTGCAATGCGGCGCAACAAATCTGAAACAATAAAAAACTTTGTCCATGGTGCTGGTAACTCCAAAATGCCATTACGGGTTAAATTTGATAAATCAGCATTCCTAATAAATCTTCTGAATGATCTATTTTTGTCTCGCGCTCAGTTAGGTAACATTCATCAGTTGGCGAGAGGATGGTATTGTATTATGGTCGGCATGGAGCAAAGCAGTTCCTCAGCTGTGTGTTCGTAAGAATTGGCTTCAAGATGTGGTGCCTCTGCGAGCCACTTGGATATCTGGTACAACTTTTTCCTAACAACGGAAAAGACATCGGCTAAAAAACATTAGGTTGGGTGAACATGTCGTTCTGAAATTAGTCAGATTTGTCACCAGCTTCAAACAAAATCTAATCACACAGCTTTTTTTCCCCTCAGTTTCTTCGGCCAAAAAATTGAGAGATAATGGAATGGGGTTCTCGGGTACAGTAATGAGCAACGTAATACGAAAGTGACCCGTAGATGATAAAAAAAAATTGCGATGTCCTCTTGTAGTAGCTTCAAATACAGAAGAAAAAAAATTCAGGATCAGTGATAGCTATTTGGAACGAGAACCGTAATATCAACATACGACCCAAAACCCCATAATAGATGCCTGTCAGACGCTTTCAGGTTGAAAAAAATAAAGTCGTAGTTCAACAGCCGAATACAAGCCAAGCATATAACCATTTTTTTGGGCGATGTAGATAGGTTGGCCGGTAATATTTCGTATTATCGGACTTCTATTTTTTTAAAAAAATGGTGGGGGCCTATATTTATTTTCTGTATTGATTTGTCCGTACAAAAGGCATAGCGACTTTAAAGGAAATAAAAAAATAATCAAACTATTGACAGCCTCTCATTTGTAGGAACATAGCGCAAACGTATTTGCGAAAATATGGTAGACCCCCAATATCAGGAGAAAGGAAGACCGAAGATATCAAAGAATTACCGAAATGGACAATGAGCACACTACGCATTGACGACACTGGCAAAAAAAGCCAGAAAAGCGAAAATGCAAAAATAATTCTTCATGAGCATTGTTTAAAGGGTTACCGTTCTAAAAATTAGCTTCGGTATTTATTGGCTATGTGTAATAAATACTTCTATTAAAATTTTTGTTTTATTATTACTGAAAATAAAATGCGTTTTCTTATTCTCTATTTGTACGACGCAACTCACTTCGGTGTTCCTGTTAGGGAACAGAGTTTTCTTATTCGTTTTCTTATCCAAACTATTGTTACAAAATAAAAAATTATAAAAATGGCTCTGAGCACTATGTGACTTCACATGCATGGTCATCAGTCCCCTAGAACTTAGAACTACTTAAACCTAACTAACCTAAGGACATCAAACAACACCCAGTTATCACGAGGCAGAGAAAATCCCTGACCCCGCCGGGAATCGAACCCGGGCGTGGGAAGCGAGAACGCTACCGCACGACCACGAGCTGCGGACTCAAAAATTATAGTAAGGATATCTCGAACAGATTAAGTACATTTTAAATCATAGCATGTAAGCTTTCACGGCCGGCGTCTTCATTAGTTAAAACTTCCGGGCTGAATTGCCGTGGTCCATATATATAATTTCTTCTCCTTCCTGACGTTTCGTTGCCTGCTGCGGACAACATCTTCTGAGGTGAGTCGGCGACTGGCTGCTAGGCGCTGGAGGTCCCACTTACATAGAGCGCTTAGATGGCGCCACCACTCGTCACGTGCTTTCGACTTTAAAACTATCTCTGGCTAGTGCCATCTCTCTCGATTACAGGTAATCGATTGTCACTTCGTTGGAACAAAGTCGACCGCCATATCTTGTCTAGTTTTAATCCTTCTTCTTTTCTATTAAAATTATTTCCGTACTTGTAGATCTCTATTGCTTCTCTATACATGTGAGTATAATAATGTGGGGTCTTAGCTATCACGTTTGTCTCACTAAATTTTATTTCGTGATCACCGTCTTTGAAAACGTGTTCCGCTACAGCTGATTTTTCAATCTGTCCCAGTCTATAGTTCGTCTTGTGTTCCGTTAGGCGGGTATTAACACTCCTTTTAGTTGTTCCAATATAAACCATGCTACAGCTACACGGAATTTTATACACGCCTGGGGTAGCTAAGGGGTGTCGTGCGTCTTTCAGCGATCTTAAACTTTCACTAATTTTCTTGGTAGGTCGAGAGATTGTCTCCACTTGAAACTTGGCCAAAACTTTGCCAATACGGTCCGTGATGTAATAAATAAATGGAAGAAAAACTTTTCCAGCCGACGGTTGTTGTTATCGTGTATTTTCGGACACTTAAAACTAGACAAGATATGGCTGTCGACTTTGTACCAACGAAGTGACACTCGATTACCGGTAATCGAGAGAGACGGCACTAGCCAGAGATAGCTTTAAAATCGAAAGCACGTGACGAGTGGTGGCGCCATCTAAGCGCTCTATATAAGTGGGACCACCAGCGCCTAGCAGCCAGTCGCCGACTCACCTCAGAAGATGATGCCCGCAGCCGGCAACGAAACGTCAGGAATAAGAAGAAGTTTTATATATGGACCACGGCAATTCAGCCCGGAAGTTTTAACTAATGCAGCATTTTAAATGTTTGCACAAAATAAAACAGAAAAATTTCAATTCGGGTAAATCTGTGTTAAGGGAATTGAATCTTGATAAATTGAAAGCAAAGGTAGCCGAGACTTTCAAATGAGCATCGGGTAAAGATCAATTGAACCAGACGAAAGGAACACAACAGAAGAGGAATGGATGGTTTTGAGAAATGAAACAGTAAAGGCAACAGAGGATCAAATATACAAACACACAAGATCCAACAGAAATCTTTCGATAACAAATGTGTCGATGAATTTAACTGCCGAAAAGAGAAAATATAAAAAAACAGCAAATGTGGCAAGCAAAAGGTAATACAACCGTCTAAAAGTCAGTTTCTTCGAAAGTGCAAAAGGCTAATCAGGAATGGCTAGATGACAAATGCAAGGCACTCATGAATGACTAGGGAGGAAGATACATATCCCCGAGACCTTTGGAGAAAAAGGAAACTGCTGTATGACTATCAAGAGCTCAGATGGAAAACCGGTACTAAGGAAGGAAGAGAACGTTCAAAGGTGGAAGGAATGTATAAAAGTGCCACACAACGGAAACGAACTAGAAGGCATAAAACTTCTGTTACAGAAAGGGAAAAAGAAGCAAATGTAGACGAGACGGAAGATTTGACACCATTCAATCCTTAAGTCGTAACAAGGCCTCTAAACTGGACGATACTCCCTCAGAACTACTGATATCCTTGGGACAGCGTCAAGAGAAAACTATTCCACCTGGTGTACATGATATCGGGGTTGGACAAAAATACCGCGAGATCTGCATACCTGAAGTAAATGCCGATGCTAGCCAAGCAGATACAACAGCGCACCTTTGCGCTGTTGTATCTGATCACAAACGGTACGTGTGCGATGTCTTCAAAAAGAGTAAATGACTTGGCACGCAGACAAATTGCTGTTGCTGGTGTGGTGGGTGCTTCCGTAACCAAGGCAGCCGAAGCCTTTGGCGCTTCAAGAGACACCGTATCTAAGATTCATAACGCGTACGAGAAACACGGAAAAGCATCGTCCGCTTTGTTACAACGCGGACGAAAGTGCGTGTTGATTGATCGTCACCACGCATAGAACGTATTGTGTTTTAAGTTTCCACATTTTTATCTAACTGCTTTTCATGAAGACTGTAATAATCTTAATTCCAAAGAAGGCAGATGCCCATAGGTGTCTGTGTTACAGGACTGTCAATTTAATGTCTCATAATTGCAATACAGTGACATGAATTACTTACAGAAAAACGGAAAAACTGGTACAAGCCGATATCGGGAGGACCAGTTTGGCTTTCGGAGAAGTAAAGGCACACACGAGGCAATACTGATGCATCGATTTATTTTACAAGATAAGTTTTAAAAAAGGCAAACTTTCGTTTATAGTATTTGTAAATATAGAGAAAGGTTTTGAAAATGATGACAGAATACACTCTTTGAAATTTTGAAGGTATCTGGAGTAGCATACAGGGGGCGAAAGGTTATTTACAACTTGTACAGAAATCAGACTGCAGTCGAAAGACATGAAAGGGAACCAGTAGTTGAGAAGAAAGTGAGACTGGCTTGTAGCCTCCCTCCGGTAACATTCAATCTGTACATTGAGTACGTATTAAAGGGAACCAAGGAGAAGCAAAGTTCAGGGAGAAGAGATAAAGCTTTGAGCTTTGCTGATGACATTGCAATTCCGTCACAGATGGAAAAGGGCTTGCAAAATTAGTTGAAAGGGTTGGATAGGGTCTTGAAATCATGTTATAAAATGGACATCAACAAAAGTAAAAGAAGGGTAAGGGAACGTAGTCGAATAAAATCAGGCGACGCTAAGGGAATCAGTTTAGGAAATAAGACTCCTGAAGCAACAGATGAGGTTTGTTATTTGGGCAGCTAAATAACACGTTGACGGAAGTTGCGAGGATATAAAATGCCGATTCTTACCTAACTTCGGTTTTCTGCAGAATCCTGGAACATATTCTCAGTTCGCATATAACAAACTTTCTTGAGACTGAGAAACTTACGTCCACGAATTAGCATAGTTTTAGAAAGCATCGCTTGCATTTATCCCACATGATATACTGCGAATTATGGATGAAGGGTAACTGGCAGATGCCTTATTTCTTGATTTCCGGAAGGCATCTGACATGATGCCCCATTGCAGGCCGTTAACAAAGGTACGAGCATATGGAATAAGTTCACAGATATGTGAGTGGCTCGAAGACTTCTTAAGTATAGAACCCAGTATGTTGTCCTCGACAGCGAGGGTTCATCGGAGACAAGGGTTTCGTCAGGAGTGCCCCAGAGAAGTGTGATAGGACCGCTGTTGTTCTTTACACACATAAATGATGTGGCGGACAGGGTCTATGGTTGTTTGCTGATGATGTTGAGTGACTTAGAAAAAATTTACAATTGGTGTCATGAATGGCAGCTACCTCTAAATGTGGGAGAATGTAAGTTAATGAGGATGAGTAGGAAGAACAAACCTGTAATGTTCGGATACAATATTACTAGTGCCCTGTTTGATACAGACAAGCCGTTTAAATATCTGGGCGTAACGTAAAAAAAAATGGCTCTGAGCACTATGGGACTTAACTTCTAAGGTCATCGGTCGCAACATACGTTGCGCGTACTAGAAATTAGGGCTCATACGCTTAGAGAAGGTTGTTTTCCCCTCGCTCTATATGCGAGTGGAACAGAAAAGGAAATGACTAGTAATGGTACAGGGTATCCTCCGCCACGCACCGTGCGGTGGCTTGTGGAGTACCTAAGTACATGTAGATGTAGAATCCACAGGGTTTAAGTCTAGTGATATAGCAGGCCATACTACAGGGTCTCCGCGTCCTACCGAACGTCCGGGAAAGATGCTGTTGAGGTGTCGGAGAACGGTAATGCGGAAGTGAAGTGGTGCTCCATCACGCAGAAACCACATAACCTTTCGTACTGCCAAAAGCACATTATCAAGCAGCCCAGGCAAAGAAGTCCAGTTAAGCTCCTCCGTCGAGGTACCGTGGAATAATAAAGTGTTCAAGTATGTGGTCGCCGAGAATCTCTGTCCACACATTGATGCTGAATCGATGCTGATGAGACGCCTCGAGGACTTCCTGTTGCCCACAGATGATGATTATGCAGAATGATGATGCCAGTCCTGGTAAAGGTTGCTTCGTCGGTAAAGAGGGCTGAGAAATCGTGTAATTGTGATGGTCTGGTGCAAAAACCATCGACAAAATCCTCCCCGTGGATAGGAATCGGCTGCTGATAATCTTTGCACTCGTTGCAGGTGATGGGTAGCAGGGGTTGCCATGCAAGATGCATATAATTGTACTTTGACTTACATCACCATGCTGGTAGGCCACCTGCCTCGAGCATGTACTAGGGTTCGTGTCAATATCCTGGAGAACCCGCTCCTCGAAATCTGGTGTACGTACAGTGCCTGCCGTCTCCCTGCACGTCTGAAGGTACCCATGATCACACAAACGCCCGAAAAGGACTTGAAATGTTGTGTGATGTTGGTGCCTGTGAGGATACTTGTTCTGGTATAGCCGTGCTGCCCCTCGACCTTTTCCACCTTCCTGACAATGTTCTCGACAGGAATACCGGACCATTTTGCTGCTTATAGTACGCTGCGTCAATCACACAGCCTGCAAAAGACTAGGAACACACAGAACGTGATCAGAGGAACTTTACTTCGTCAGCGCCATCTACTGCGGCGACGATGCAGTTCCGTACACATATTCATAAGACTTTTTTCATCCATTTTCAGCCGAGAATCCGTCCCTGCAGTTTGTTATATTAATCTCCACGATGTATATACCGTGGTGCAAAAGCAACTATACACACTTGGTGGGCGTAATGTATGCATCAGAACAAGAGTAAAATGCAAAACAAAGATTTGTCTGAAACTACTGTATTTCCGAGTTATGATGCACAATGTCATTTGTGGTGATATATCATGGGCCAGTCGTGCTCGTCTTCATGTCGACTGATGTTGCTTTGCATATCTCTCTACACCGCTTGGCACGAAATGCCTTTGTTTACAGACTTCGGAGTGGTGCGTTGTACTCTGAGGCGCTGTTGTAGCAGCCGGCCGCGGTGGTCGTGCGGTTCTAGGAGCTGCAGTCCGGAACCGCGGGACTGCTACGGTCGCAGGTTCGAATCCTGCCTCGGGCATGGATGTGTGTGATGTCCTTAGGTTAGTTAGGTTTAAATAGTTCTGAGTTCTAGGGGACTGATGACCTAAGATGTTAAGTCCCATAGTGCTCGGAGCCATTTTTTTTGCTGTTGTAGTAGTACCAGACGTACTTTGTACAATCATTTTATCGGTAGTTCAAAGACCACAGTCGATGTGTACGATACGATGCCGTACTCAAGTGAATACGCGGATATTCACGCCTTTGACGGCGCAGCAGTAGGCAATGCACGAGCAGCAAGATGACAGTATATGGAGTTTCAAAGCTGTTTAAAGAAATATGGCATTCGTGGTGCGCAGCAGTTAGGTCGGCCCCAACTGAACGAAGTGGGTGTTGAGAACATCCTGACAATGGTAGACGAGATCCGACCATAAACCCCCACCGTGTAAGTGGCACTGTAGGGGTTCCTCAACTGCATAGCGCCTGCTTTAGAGTCAGCAGCTGCACATATTTCTCCTGCAGAAGGTACAGGGGCTGACACGTTTAGACTACCCTAGACGTCAGAATTTCCGTCAGTGGTTACTCGAGCTGATCCACTGTTCGGTCGTCGGGTATAGTGGACAAGAGCCTGTTTACCCGTGTGGGTATGGTGAATGCTCATAACATGCGCACCGAGCGAGGTGGCGCAGTGGTTAGCACATTGGACTCGCATTCGGGAGGACGACGGTTCAATCCCGGCTCCAGCCATCCTGATTTAGGTTTTCCGTCATTTCCCTAAATCGTTTCAGGCAAATGCCGGGATGGTTCCTTTGAAAGGGCACGGCCGATTTCCTTCCCAATCCTTCCCTAACACGAGCTTGCGCTCCGTCTCTAATGACCTCGTTGTAGACGGGACGTTAAACCCTGACCACCACCACCATAACATGCGCCTGTGATCATATGACAATACTCACATGGCTACAGTACAGGATAACGACATTGTTTTAAAGCGAACATTTCGTGTGGTATGGTGGACCACTGGCTGTTCGTACCACATGTTACTCCACAACACCTGACTGACAGAGTGTATCGACAGTTTTTGGAACATGAATTGATGGTCTGCTTCACGATGTCCCATTCGCAACACGAACCAATGTATTCTTTATGCACGACAGCGCCCCTGCACATTTCAGTCGGCAGGCAAGATAGTATCTCAACGTTGATTATACCGTCATAGAGGACCAATTGCTTTGCCCGCCAGCTCTCCAGATGTTAACTTCGTGAACGTGTATCATTTGGGCTGTCTCGAGGAGCTCGCGTATGGTGTTGCAATTGAGACTGTAGCACAACAGCAGCAGCAAACTGAAAATGACTGTGAAATGTTCAGAATGAGATGAAAGGAAACTTCAACATTCCAAGAGCAGTAAGACGTGCTCGTCATTGTCTTCATCTACACGGACATCTTTTTGAACGTGTTCTGTGGTAAATATACAATATATTTTATTTTGATGCACACATTACATCCACGAACCGTGCTTAGATACTTTTGAATCGCCCTGTTTAGAATGTACACTAGTGCCCAAAATTAAAGCAAGGCTGCGTTTATTCTGCTACAAAACAATATAACCAGGTGATAGTAAAGTAGAAACAATATAAAGAACACGGAACGTAAAAAACTGCAGCATGCATAACGGTAGATTAAAATGTTCTTCGTTTCTTCCAACTTAACGGATTTGCACATATTTTCTGACAACTGGTTAATGTGCTCAGTATGGAGTGTGACCACCTCTGCATTCTGACAACGACGGGCATGCTGTGAATGATGTCATCAATCTCATGTTGTGGCAATAACGCCCATTCTTCCTGCAGAGCTGCTCTTGGAGAGAGGTTGGTGGCCACCTCGAAACCACCTCACATGAGGTTCCAAGGTCTCGTCACGATACCTGACAACTGCACATACACCTTGCCGATTCACCCGAACCATTTCATGAAGAAGTGTTCGAGTAGTCAACAAAATCCCTGCTCAGACCATTAGGGATCCTCCTCGATACTGGTCACTTTCCACAATAGTGTTCCGCGTTCCCTCTATAAGCGAATAGGTCGACAATCACTCTCCAGACAAAATCGGGACTGATCCCTGAAAAGAAAATTGGCCCGCTGTTCAACCGTCCAGGTGGAATGTTAACGACTCCACTCTACATTCATTTCTGTGAACATGCATCAGAGGTACACATACAGCAGGTCTCCGACAATAAAGGCCACTCTGCCGAAGTATTCTGCACACCGTTCTGACTCTATGCAACATACACTACTGGCCATTAAAATTGCTACACCAAGAAGAAATGCAGATGATAAAAGGGTATTCATTGCACAAATATATTATACTAAAACTGACATGAGATTACATTTTCACGCAATTTGGGCGCATAGATCCTGAGAAATCAGTACCCAGAACAATCACCTCTGGCCGTAATAACGGCCTTGATACGCTTGGGCATTTGAGTCAAACAGAGCTTGGATGGCGTGTACAGGTATAGCTGCCAATGCAGCTTCAACGCGATACCACATTTTATCAAGAGTAGTGACTGACGTATTGTGACGAGCCAGTTGCTCGGCCACCAGTGACGAGATGTTTTCAATTGCTGAGAGATCTGGAGAATGTGCTGGCCAGGGCAGCAGTCGAACATTTTCTGTATCCAGAAAGGCCCGTACAGGACCTGCAACATGCGGTCGTGCATCACCCTGCTGAAATGTAGGGTTTCGCAGGGATATAATGAAGGGTAGAGCCACGGGTCGTAACACATCCGAAATGTAACGTCCACTGTTCAAAGTGCCGTCAGTGCGAACAAGAGGTGACCAAGACGTGTAACCAATGGCACCCCATACCATCACGCCATCTTGGCGTGGCCTGCTTGCTCTCCCGATTTGAATCCCATAGAGCATGTCTGGGATGCACTAGGGAGACAGGCTGCACCGCGCAAGTGACCAAAACCTCTCTCCAAGAGCAGCTCTGCAGGAAGAATGGGCGTTATTGCCGGGTGATACGCCAGTATGGCGATGACGAATACACGCTTCCCATGCGCGTTCACCGCAATATCGTCAAACACGGATGCGACCATCATGATGCTGTAAACAGAACCTGGATTCATCCGAAAAAATGACATTTTGCCATTCGTGCACCCAGGTTCGTCGTTGAGTACACCATCGCAGGCGCTCGTTCTGTGATGAAGCGTCAACGGTAACCGCAGCCACGGTCTCCGAGCTGATAGTCCATGCTGCTGCAATCGACGGCGAACTGTTCGTGCAGATGGTTGTTGTTTTGTAAACGTCCCTATCTGTTGACTCAGGAATCGAGACGTGGCTGGACGATCCGTTACAGCCATGCGGATAAGATGCCTGTCATCTCGACTGCTAGTGATACGAGGCCGTTGGGATCTAGCACGGCGTTCCGTATTACCCTCCTGAACCCACCGATTCCATATTCTGCTAACAGTCATTGGATCTCGACTAACGCAAGCAGCAATGTCGCGATACGATAAACCGCAATCGCGGTAGGCTACAATCCGACCTTCTTCAAAGTCGGAAACGTGATGGTACGCATTTTTCCTCCTTACACGAGGCATCACAACAACGTTTCACCAGGCAACGCCGTTCAACTGCTTATTGTGTATGAGAAATCGGTTGAAACCTTTCCTCACGTCAGCACGTTGTAGGTGTCGCCATCGGCGCCAACCCCTTGTGAATGCTCTGAACAGCTAATCATTTGCATATCACAGCATATTCTTCCTATAGGTTAAATTTCGCGTCTGTAGCACGTCATCTTCGTGGTGTAGCAAATTTTAATGGCCATTACTGTATTTAGTGGATGTTGCGAGGTCAGATGACAGTTGCCGTGCAGTACTAAGGCGGTATCGTAGTGGCGTTACAGCCAAATAACGATCCTCTCTTTCTAATGTCACACGTGGTAGGCCCTGCCCTGGTCTTCGGGATACAGTTTCGATCTGTATAAACTTCGCCAGATCCGAGAAACAACAGAAAGATTCACAATGAGCCTTCAGGCCACATCAGTTTGTAACTGTCCTGCTTCTATTCTCCCTCTGGCCCTCCAGAGCACAGTGTCTGGTAGGCGTCTTCTCTGTGCCAAACTGTGATTGCATACACAGCGACTGTGAATGTGAGATTACCTGGCAAACATTACCCCGTTTGATAGGTGCTCTGACATCATCGTCGGCGTTGTTGTCAGTTCACCTGAATGCCGTCTTTCGTGCAGAACACAATTTTACGGACATCTGTTGAGTCTGAATGATTTACACACAGGACGAGGAAATAGCGGTTTGTCGCTTTAATTTTGGACACCAATGTAGCTGTGTCTACTTTTTGCAGCCGCGTCGAAATGCCAGTCGTTTGCATACGCGATCTCGAAGTACACTTCACGCCAAGGTGAGGTCTTCGTGGTGCTGCAGTTTTACCGGCCAGCAGTACACATTAGCCACAGTAGAGCGGCTCGTTTAGACGTAAGAAATAAATGAAAGCTTCCAAAGAGGGCGCGTCTCGTGCTAGAGGTGACACGACGGCGAGGCGTCACGCGAGGCGGAATGCGCGGCCGCGAAGACACGTGGCCGCCAACAAGTGGTTTGTGAGTGGCGCGGCGGCGCGGCACGCAGAGTTGGCAGCGTCGCCCTTTGTGCGCGCCGACGTGACGAGCGTCGCAACGCCACGGCCACGGCGGCGCGTCCGCTGCCAACTTTCCTCGCGGCGGCACGCACTCGCCGCCGGACACTCGCCGTTCCCACGGCCTCTCCTCCCCCGAGGCACCGCTCCTACCTACAGCCAAATTTTCTGCCATTTAGCCCGGCTTTCGGCCGTAACAGATACTCGCGAATATTATAACTGTGCGTTGCTTAATGTGACGTTCTTACAGGGTGACAATTATTGAACTATATGAAATAAAATCGTCATAACTTCTGAACGGTCCGCGTTAGGACGTTCAAACTGCACGATTGGCCGCGGGGCACGATGGGAATTGCTATGCGCATGAACGGTTTGGTTTAGCGACGAAGCCAACTTTTACACTACTGCTACATCATGAAGATGACGTGCTACAGACGCGAAATTTAACCGACAGGAGGAAGATGCTGTGATATGCAAATGATTAGCTTTTCAGAGCATTCACACAAGGTTGGCGCCGGTGGCGACACCTACGACGTCCTGACGTGACGACAGCAGTTGACCGGCGTTGCCTGGTGAAACGTTGTTGTGATGCCTCGTGTAAGGAGAAAAAACGCGTACCATCACGTTTCCGACTTTGATAAAGATCGCATTGTAGTCAATCGCGATTGCGGCTTATCGAATAGCGTCATTGCTGCTCGCGTTGGTCGAGATCCAATGACTGTCAGCAGAATATGGAATCGGTGGGCTCAGGAGGGTAATACGGAACGCCGTGCTGGATCCCAACGGCCTCGTATCACTAGCAGTCGAGATGACAGGCATCTTATCCGCATGGCTGTAACGGATCGTGCAGCCACGTCTCGATCCCTGAGTCAACAGATGACAACAAAAATCTGCACGAACAGTTCGACGACGTTTGCAGCAGCATGGACTATCAGCTCGGAGACCATGGCTGCGCTTACCCTCGACGCTGCATCACAGACAGGAGCGCCTGCGATGTTGTACTCAACGACGAACTGGTGTGCACGAGTGGCAAAACGAAATTTATTCGGATGAATCCAGGTTCTGTTTACAGCATCGTGATGGTCGCATCCGTGTTTCGCGACATCGCGGTGAACTCACATTGGAAGCGTGTATTCGTCATCGCCATACTGGCGTATCAGCGGACGTGATAGTATGGAGTGCAATTGGTTACACGTCTCGGTCACCTCTTGTTCGCACTGACGGTACTTTGAACAGTGGACGCTACATTTCAGATGTGTTACAACCCGTGGCTCTATCCTTCATTCGATCCCTGCGAAGGCCTACATTTCAGCAGGATAATGCACGACCGCATGTTGCAGGTCCTGTACGGGACTTTCTGGATATAGAAAATGTTCGACTGCTGCCCTGGCCTGCACATTCTCCAGAACTCTCACCAATTGAAAACGTCTGGTCAATGGTGGCCGAGCAATTGACTTGTCACTAAACGCCAGTCACTACTCTTGATGAACTGTGGTATCGTGTTGAAGCTGCATTATCAACGGCGTTATAAGTTCTTGGATTTTGTGCCCAATCTCTGGGGGAAAATGACATGATATCAAAACATGTACTATTAACTTCATGATAACAAGTTTTCGACACTGAAAAACGTTACGAACGACTTTTCTCAACAGAGCCACACGGTTCAACATTATGACCTCTCTGTTACTGGCATATGCCATCTTGTAAATGTTATTTATTTTTTCAGTAGTTGGTGCCCCACAATTTGCAGATTTTTGGCGAAAATCGTGTTGCACACAATTAGCTGTTACGAAACTCCTTATTATTGCTACTAATTTCGATTTTTATTGTCCACCATCATGCAGAAGTAGTTTTTCAATTACACCATCCATGTGGATAAATACATGACGTTCCATTTGATTTTATATACCCTGAAAACGCCCAGTGAAAAGCAAAAGGCAATAAAGAAACTTTTAACATTGTTCATCACGTTGGTCATACAATAATACATTGCATCCGACATCTTTAAGACTTGTTAAACGTCCAAATACCATTGTCACCGATAATCAACCAATCTAGGTATCCAACCATATGAGGGCATGTGATCAATGTCGAGAAGGGACTAAGACTCTGGAATAATATAAAGTAGATAAATGATAGACTAGTTGAAAGCTTCATACACAACTGTTCAGCCCTCATTCTCACAACACCAAACAAAACTGTTCAGCCCTCATTTTCACAACAGCAATCAGGAGGTAGTATGTTGTTGTTTTTATGGTTGTACTCTTATACTTACACAGGCTTAATGGAGCTCTCGAAACTATTGTTTCCCATTCAAATTATACTACTAAGCTCTTTTATCTCTGGTCTGATACTGTATCCCTTCATTACTTATCTGATCTACCCATCCAATCTTCAGCTTTCTTTTGTAACACCACACTTCACACTTCAGAAGCTTGAATTCTCTTATTGTCTCAACTGTTTATCATCTACATTTCACAATTTTTTACAAGACCGCACTCCAGACAAACACCTTGAGGTAGGACTTCCTAGCACTTTAATTTATATTTGACATTACAAAATTTCTTCTTCTCAAAACGCTTTCCTTAATTTTGCAGTTTGCATTTTATGTCCTCTGTATTTTGGCAATCACGAGTTGCTTTCCTGGTCAAATGGTAAAATACATTTACAACTTCTAGAGTCTCATTTCCTAACGTGGTTCCCTCTGCATCTTGTAACTTAATTCGACTACACTCCAATACCGCTATTCTACTTTCATCTGGTACATGCATATCAACAGAGTGTATGTGTGTATGTATGGGATCTCTTCCCAAACCCCTAGATCGATTTCAACTACATTTGGAACTGACACAGCAGCCCCCATGAGCAGCAGCACTGTGGGGTTTATAGACTCCCAGCTCATACAGGAGCTGAGATACAGGCAAAAACGTGTTTTTTCGTGGCCCAGGCAACATAGGCTGCCCTGCATGACGGGCATGTTGATGCTGGATCAACATACAGTAGTTCCTAAAATCAGTCCCTACATACAAACAGACGCGAGCAGGAACTTCAATTTATACACAGAGAGAAGTTTTATGCATTACACTGAGAAAGTGTGTTTCTCAATTAAATTTCGATAAATTTCGTGAACTGATGTATCAGTATTAGTTATCAGATATCAAAAGCAGACAGTCAGTGGCATATTGAGGTACTATGCTGAACGTTGCGCAGCTGTAGCTGCCGACAGTTTATTGCCTTCGTATTTCGTTGAAACTGCTCAATATAGCAGCAACAGAGCTCAATCTGGTATTAGCCTTTGTGAAAGGAAGACGCACGCGAGTTTACAACACGGATTGCAATATGGCACTAACTTTTCTGTTGGAAGGGGAAATTATCGTTATGCTGATAAGTTCTAACAGTGCTTTCTAAACTCTCCAAAACATTATCCTTGGCAAGTACATATCTGAAATTATTATATTACTAAGTATACATAACATGATAGCTACACACACTAATAGTTGCTCCTCAATGTTATCGTCAAAACTTTTCTTTGACCTTGTAACCGAAAAAGGATATGATGTGCACGGTATTAAATGACAGTCGCAGCATGACTGCCAGACTTCAGCACCTGCTACAGCGAATCGGTGACATCACAATAACTGATTGTCGAGCAGTTCCTGTGACAACTGGTTCGTTGCTTTGCCTGACAATAGTAGTCAATTGCCAGCTGTCACTGTCTAACGCAATATGAGTGAAATTGGTACTGAGTTATATACCGTGACCCCCGACTACGACGTAGCTTCGGGTGCTCGACTATCAGCAGGAACTAACTACAATGCGCACAGAAGTAGTTTATGCAGTCACTATTCCCGTGCCCCAAACACCGAATGGAATAATGGAAAACCTAACATGTGATGCGATGCCAGCGCCCTCTGCTAAGTAGTTCAGTGGTTTGCAGATTATATATGTCTATGTAAAAACATTGCTAGTTGGCAGCTTAATAACGGAATTTGTGTTCCACAACCCACTTGGTGGCTTGTGTGGATGTTAAACGTCAGCGGGCACTGGTAGTCGCTGATTCATCGTCTAAAGCCAACCTCACACGGGCTGTGAATTCGAATGTCAGCGGGAAACGTGACGAGTATCTGACGTCAGAGAGTGGAAAACGGACGTTGTGGAATCTCCCTGAACTATTGTGCAATACAAAGCATTTCATGTATTCCGAACGCGCAATCGAACGTATACCGACGAAATGGAAGAACGCTTCGTATGTCAAATACGGGTTACTTCTAGTTTTAAGTACATAAAAAGCATCAGCGCTGCTTCAATATGGAGAGAATTATATGTATAGACATACGGATTTAAAGTAGAACAGTTCCTGAATATAGATAAAATTACAAATAACCACAATAAAGAATGTCGCGCAATGGCTCTACCGCGTGTCTTTTAGAAAATGAAAAACTACTTTCCGCTTCTCCACTTCAAGAACATGTGTGTAGCTCGCGTGCATTGCCTGTGGCCGCTAGAGCGCGCAGCGGTCGCATTGGTCGTCACGTCGCGGTACACGTACCGTATGCACTAGTGAGCGTGCAGCAGCGTGGTGGGGACCACGGCAGCGCTCCGTACGCTGACTACCACTTCCCGTGTGAAGGCGGCTTAAGCAGCAGCCTGGTCCGCTTCAGGGGCCAGAGTGGTGAGCGCGGCTGGGCAGGGCAGAGCGAGTACTTACCGCGCAGCGCCTTCATGTGGGCGACGGCCATGCGCAGGATGGTGAGCTTGTCGGGCTTGCGCGCCAGCGCCGAGCACGTGGGCACCATGTCCGATAGCTCCGTGATGTACGCTGTCATCTTGTTCCGCCGACGGCGCTCAATCTCGCAGTGATTCTCCCTGCAGTAGAACGGCAACAAGACGCACGCGGTAAACGCAGTAATTCAACAAAAAACAACAACAACAGCAACACAATCAATTAACTACAAATCGATTCAGTTTTTTATATCTCTTTTACTTTTACTGCTACACTAAAAGCTACACGATTTGAAACTTGCCGCGTTCCATCGATGACACTTTCCTTCACCTCACCCATCTAATCTGACAAAAAAAAAATAATATATATATATATATATATATATATATATATATATATATATATATATATAAAGCCATATTCTCGAAATCCAAGGAGGAATGTAGAGATTGGAAAGGACCTTAAACAAGAAAGTATGAGAGAGAAATTGAAAAAAAAGAGATTAACATGGTATGGGGATGTTAAGGGAATGCATAGGCAGAGACTCTCCAAAATTATGGAAGAACTAAAGATGGATGGGAAAAGATCTAGAGGGCGCCTAAGAACACGGTGGAAAATTGGAGTGAGAATATATGTGGCAAAGAGAGGTGTGACCTGGCAGCAAGTGTAGGAAGAAAAGTGGTGGAAGCACCGAGCCAAATGCAGAGGACTCGTCAGCACCCAGAGCCGGCAGTAGCTGGAGCGGGATCCGGATATAGATTGAAATCCAAAGATTTTGATTGGTTATTGCATTGCTGGCTTGGTTCAAATGGCTCTGAGCACTATGCGACTTAACTTCTGAGGTCATTAGTCGCCTAGAACTTAGAACTAATTAAACCTAACCAACCTAAGAACATCACACACATCCATGCCCGTGGCAGGATTCGAACCTGCGACCGTAGCGGTCGTACGGTTCCAGATTGTAGCGCCTAGAACCGCACGGCCACTCCGGCCGGTTATTGCATTGCTCTTCAAGCTACAAGCCTACGAACTCTCAGGTAACCTTATAGCTTTCTTTTCCGCCGCCTCACTATTATCCATGCCACCCGCCGAATTTTTCATCCTATGGCCCTGTTCCAGTCCCAAACAGAACAAGGGAAAAATGACTGCCTATATGCCTCCGTACGAGCCCTAATCTCTCTTATCTTATCTTTGGGGTCTTTCCGCGAAATATAAGTTGGCGGCAGTAAAATTGTAATGCAGTCAGCCTCAATTGCTGGTTCTCTAAATTTCCTCAGTAGCGATTCAGGAAAAGAACGCCTCCTTTCCTCCAGAGACTCCCACCCGAGTTCCTGAAGCCTTTCCATAACACTCGCGCAGTGATCAAACCTACCCGTAACAAATCTAGCAGCCCGCCTCTGAATTGCTTTTGTGTCCTCCCTCAATCCGACCTGATAGGGATCCCAAACGCTCGAGCAGTACTCAAGAATAGGTCGTATTAGTGTTTTATGCGCGATCTCCTTTACAGATGAACCACATCTTCCCAGAATTCTACCAATGAACCGAAGACGACTATGCGCCTTCCCCACAACTGCCATTACATGCTTGTCCCACTTCATATCGCTCTGCTATGTTACGCCCAAATATTTAATCGACGTACCCTCCGCCACGCACCGTATGGTGGATTGTGGAGTATGTATGTAGATGTAGGTAGATGTAGATGGTGAGCTGTCTTGACGTCCTCCTGTACATTTTGTACTCTGCAGACATTCCAAAACCTCCACCCCTCTCCATCTTCTCATGCAACAAGCTGACAAACCCGCATATATAGTTACTCATCACACCCTCCAACTCTCCCATGCCTCCCTCCAACGTCACTCTTGATCGAGTGGTGTAATACGTGCTAACTACAGGTAAATCCAATGAAATATCAAGATACCATCTTTGGTCCAACGCTCGGCGATTCTGTCGTTCAGATTTCCACCTCTCCATCCATAGCCAACTAATTTCGCTCACTAACACAATTGAGTATTGAGGGCTACCTTCGACAGAAAAGTAACACTGATTGCACACCTTCATACCAACCAAAACAAATCCCGAAACTGATTAAAACTACTAACTGGCAGCATCTGGAATCTACATAGTTCTATTATCATCCTCACCTATAAATCCCTCATCTGAGCCATTCTAACTTCCGCCAATGTTGCTGGATCTCTGCCTCTGCTAATTTCTTTAAATTCTGGGAAGGCATGCATTCCACTTCGTCTTCCGCATCCTCCTTCCTTCCCCAACTCGCAGTTCATCTATTTTCTCACTTTCTTCTACTCTTGGAGCACCTTCGGACCCAATACACTAATCAGGAAACACAGTCTCAAACACCTGTTAGCCCACTCACTTATCACCAATCCAGGCACCCTGCTGCATCACTACATATTCATCCCATCTCCGATGTAACCTCCACGCCTTATCCATCCTCTCCGATCCGAATCCAACCAGCTGTCGCCACCTAACGGTGAAGCCCGTCTCGAGATACAGCCTTTCTTCCCGCCCTTGTCAACAACGCTACACATTTACTTCATCAACTTTTTATAAGGTGTTCGGAAATTTCCGTTACAAACTTCTAAGACTTGTAGAAGGAAGTGAGCGCACAATATTTTGAATAGGCTCCCATGTCCTGAAAAGTACTGTTTGAAAACATGTTTGCTAAGGAGGTATGCAACACGGTAGCCATGACAGGGAGTGGTTACATCGGATCGGCCGATGTCACTGAACGTCTATCCTATCTCTCTGACATTCTTTGAGCCTCATTCACGTGTCAGTGAATAGTGCAACATGGCTGTGTAGACGACTGCACAATATACCAATATGATCCTTCTGAATGGCGAAGCTCACGGTAATGGAAGAGCTGCTCGTCGCCTTTATGGAGATCGTTCGCCACAACGTTCGACTCCATCGCATACTCTTTTCGCCGCAATTACGCAGCGGCTGCGAGAAAGGGTACCTTCACCGTCAACAGGCGTGACTGTGATGGTCCAAGGAACGCCGCACAGCCGAATTGGAAGAGTTGCATCACGTCGAAGAGAACCCGTCAACGGGAACACGAGCAATTCCTTTGACCAGTAAGGAATGGAATTATGAAACAACTGGTATAGTGAGTCACGCCTAATCAATTGCTTATAAAAGTGATCGCGTTCCCAACAGGTTTGCCGGCCGGAGTGGCCGAGCGGTTCTAGGCGTTCCAGTCTGGAACCGCGCGACCGCTACGGTCGCAGGTTCGAATCCTACCTCGGGCATGTATGTGTGCGATGTCCTTAGGTTAGTTAGATTTAAGTAGTTCTAAGTTCTAGGGGACTGATGACCTCCAATAGTGCCCAGAACTATTTGAACCCAACAGGTTTTCAAATGGTTGTAGCGTGGAAACTGTACTTTCCGGGCATGGGTCCCAATTCAAAATATTATCTATTCACTCCTCTACAAGTCCTAGAAGTTTGTAAGAAAATTTCCGAACACCCCGTACAGTTAAAATGTTGTTAAACATATATAAACCTTCGACTGAAGAGCGGTTTTATCCGTTGCCAGTCCATCACTCCTCTTAAGGAACTGAAATAATAACACAAAAAGAAAAAAAAAACTTGCTGAGGAATAACGACATTTCTTTATCGATTCTCGCTTTCTGCGACATATCTGCATGAAGTTTCTGGCACAGGTCAGTCACCGTCGCTGTATTTCAGCTGCACACGCAACGGCTCTATTGAATCTCGGCTCTCGGCGACTATCTCTTGTAGACACAGCAGTATGAAACTTCGGTGAACTTTATTTGGACACATTGCAGCAAAGAATGAAAACATGGACCTCCTCGCAAAAGACACAGCACTTACGCATTTCCCAAATTAAAGCCACAGCATATAACGCATGAGAAGAGGAGTACGAAGAGAAATATGACGGCAGAGGGGTCACCTACAAAATAATCTGCAAACCGATCCCTCCACCGCCACTCACACACCCTGAAGGTCGCGGTTACAATAGATATGCGCCAGCGATAATAACATCCCCAATCACATCTACAGAAAAATATGTGTCGAAACTCCACAACTTGTTCGAGCGATTCAACATCAGAGATTGATTTCCGAATGAGTGGCATCTCGATTAGCAAGTATCTTTCTGCAAGTGATTAAGCAAATTGAAATATCGGATTCGCCGTTAATGTTACCGTTATCCCAACAATACACAATGCAAGAATTCGTAGAATCATCACAGTCTTTTAAGAGATTGCAACTCGCACATATAACCGTTTGTCCGTACAAAACCGAGAACTATCAGGCCGGAAACAGCGACCGAGCGGCTCTAGGCGCTTCAGTCCGGAACCGCGCGACTGCTAACAGGTTCGAATCCTGCCTCGGGCATGGATGTGTGTGTAGTCCTTAGGTTAGTTAGGTTTAAGTAGTTCCAAGTTCTAGGGGACTGATGACCTCAGAAGTTAAGTCCCATATGCTCAGAGCCATTTGAACCATTTTCGAGAACTACCAGTGGATAATACCACAACTAACATTATCATTATTTTTATCTTACACAAGCCAGCGCATCAATAGATAATGCTGTATATTTCTTCAAAACATCTAGGTATCAGTACTGCTATTAACTTTTTCGTCATAAATGACATATGAGACTTAATTTCTTCTTATTATATTATGCTATTAGCTATTATGTGCTGTGTTTGCATTTGTACTTACACAGAATTATTACAAGGGTTCCCTTGTTTAATACGGTGCTGGCTACATAGTATTTATACTAAACGACAATAAATTAATAAAATTTATTGCAGTCAGCGTATAGACCGCGATCCAAGGATATTGTCGAAGGCAAAAGCAACAGGTTGTAGTGCTATATCACTACATACTGTACATAATCTACTCACTGAGCTACAAGATATCCCCCGAGTTCATGTGATAGTGTAAGGGCAGTTGTTTGTCGTGAGACCGATCAAAGCGGCACCACGGTTGTGAATGTCATGACACAGGCAAAACTGCGATCTCGTGACTGAAGTCTGTTGTGAGCAAAGAAACAGCTATACCTGTGCGCTGTCTAAAGAAATCCATGAGTACCAGCAGGCGGAAGGAAGATTAGAGTTTACCGTCCCGTCGGCGTAGAGGTCATTAGAGGCGGAACACAAACTGGTATTGGGAAAGAATATCGGCTGTATGAACTTAGAAGGAATCCTCGCAGTTGTCTTACGTGATTTAAAGAAAGAGCCGAAAACCTTGGCCGGACGAGTATCTGAATTACTGTCCTCCTGCACTCTACTCCAGTGTGCGAACCACTACCCCATCTAGCATGTTAGTAATAGGCGGAGGACCTAAAGCATCCTAAAAGGCGAAGTGGACCCTTTAGTGCTTCTCATAGTCACGTTTTACACACAGTCGTTCCGCGACGACTGCATAGTCAAGTCTATGCTCAGATAACTCCACGTGATGCGTTGTCCCAACCCCCCCTTACGGCCGTATAGATTGCAGAGTTATACTGGAAACGCCATTCGGACCAACGGCTGTGGGCAATGGTGACGTTCTCGTATAAATCCTGGTTTAATGTAATAAGTGTTTCTGGACACAAGCGGCTCAATACAGCTCGAGGAACACGTAGCCACGCACAAAATACGCTGGGACGTGATAGTCACTGTGGTCATGGACACATCGGTTAAGAGAGTGTCGTATACGAGTAAACAATAGGGCTTCGTATCTTTGCGACAGAGCAGGTTACAAGCGAGCGCTGTTGCGTCGAAATAGTGGAGGGATATGTTCGAATTATTAGTCATGATGTCGTGATATGGTCCAAATGAAGTGGCCTGCTTGCAGCCGGACTGGAATTCAGTTCAGCATAAGTAGGAAAACGGTCGAGGATGCCGCTACCTCAGGCTATTCGAGACCTGCCACACACAGTGAAGGAAAAGATCCAAGATATGTACAGAGTTCCTGAATAACTAGTGGAAAATGTCCCAAACATCTGTAAATGGTATTCGTATCATGCAACTTGCAGTGTGAATACCTTTTCCTTGATATGAGGACAGTTCTAGTTGAAATAAATGAAAACTGTTGCAACTGTTAGATTAACTGTGCCACTTTCCAACGTTCTGTTGGATCTATCTTCTCAGGAGTGTGAAGTTGAGTGTGAGTCACTACACATTTGTGCAATCGTCCTCATATTCACAGCCCCTTCAGATTCCTCACGAAAAAACCCTAACAACTATCTGCTCTATATGGAGACAGCTGTTGTCGCTTTTGATAGAGTGATTTACGATGAATGAAACTAAGTGACATTTCTCCATAAAACCCGTTTTGGCTATAGCTCTTTGTTCTTTGTTACTGTAAGTACGGCCATGGCAGGGCAATTCTGCCAAGTGTCGTCAGCGTGACTAAGAATGTCGTATTATAAATATTTTCGTGTACTGTTCTTTTGTTGCAGCATCGCTGTTAAAAAAAACTACTACACAATATACGATATTTCTTTACTGTGGTCGAGCTGTGCAGTATTAATGCATTGCCTAGAGATCTAATAAAAGAAGCTTGGCAACGGATAGACAAGAAAAACGTGTTGTTTTTGGCACGAAATGTTGCCGCCAAATGAAGATTTTTGTTGCCTTTACTGGTTTTGCAACTTTCACAGCCGCGCGGGATTGACCGAGCGATCTGAGGCGCTGCAGAATTGGACTGTGCGGCTGGTCCCGGCGAAGGTTCGAGTCCTCCATCGGGCATGGGTGCGTGTGTTTGTCCTTAGGATACTTCAGGTTAAGTAGTGTGTAAGCTTAGAGCCTGATGACCTTAGCAAAGTCCCATAAGATTTCACAAACATTTGAACATTTTTTTGAACAACTTTCACATACGAAAGATGAAAATTATACACCGCCCAAAGAAGGAAAAAAATAAATAAACACACAATTAAATTAAAAAATGCGCCTAGAAGAACTGCTCGGATATCAATGTAACGTCGTACACGTTCGTGTTTAATGGTACTAGGCCTAGTAGGAGCGACAGTGGTGAAGGACACAGAGATCCCGCCTACTCGTATGAGGCAGCGTTTTCGGCGCTTGACCGGGGCTTCATTGTGGGTCTCCATTTGGCCGGCTGATTGAATCGTGAAGTTTACACATTCGTGTGGCATTCGTATGAGAGATTGGCCCGATACTGGACTGCGAGGGAACGTCAGAGCAGGCATACTCTTCGTCAAGGTTGTGGACGACCACGTGTGAACACCACAGGTAGGATGGCCGTATTGTGCACCACGCACATCGTAACCCCGGCACATCTGCGCCTGCCATCCAAAACAAGTTATGGACTCCCTCCGACAACATACGTCATACTGTACCATTGGTCAGAGCCTCGCAGCAGCCGAACTCGGCAATTACCTTCCCATGGCTAGGCTTCCGTTAATACCAAAACAAAAAAACAAAAAACAAAAAAATGCGTTTGGAGTGGTGTAGTGATCAGGAAGCAAGAACTGCTGATGAATAGTGTCGCGCTGTATTAAGGGATGAACTGGGGTCTGTACTACCCCGGTAACAATGGTCGGCACGCATAGCAGGTAATTGGTGAGAGGTGCCTTTCTTCCAACGTCTTCCTGATGGCCAGCTGTAGGGAGCCATTGGGTTTGATCAGGTCACGGAGCGAATTCCAACGGCACAACGATATGTCATGGAGATCTTGCGTTCTCGCGCGTTATTTCTCATCTGACAGTATCTTGGTGCCATTTTTCAACACGACAATGCTCGTCCACATATGACACGTGTCGCTATGAACTGTCTGCGCGATGCTGAGGTACTCCCGTAGCCAGCAAGCTCCCCATATTTGTCTCTTATAGAACAGGTGAGGGAGTAGCTCGGTCGCCAACTTCGTTTCCAGTGCTTTGTATAGAGAACATTGAAGACCAGTTACGACTGTTGCGGCTCAGCTTGCCTCCGGAGGGGATTCAACGGCTCTACCCTTCCCTAACAAATCAGAACTTGCATATAAGCCAGAGGGAGTGTACCGTCATACTGATAAGTCGGCCCGTGCTGCCGAGTTCTTTGTGAATTTAACTAGAATTTGTATTCTCTGAAAGAACATCACATGCCCTCTCAACCCATTAAGTTTCATTTCCTTTCCTACTTCCCTACTACGTGGCTCACTTTTTTTGACAGGCCATGCAGATATGCAACAGTGGACTGAGGACATAAAATGCAAGAAGGATGGATAGTCCTTATCTCATGGCATACCAAGCACCATCATAAATACTTCACTCATGTCGACACTGCTGGTTTTCCAACCAATTTTCCGTTCATGAGAACCAAAATAGGCATTTTCAGAATATTGCGAAATTTGGAATATAAGGTGGCGTAATGCCACAAACAGCTTTCATCAATAACAGCATCATGAATACGAAACTACGAAAAAATCTAGCTTATTCAAATGTTAATAGCAAAAGCCAATAATTTTTGTAATTTGTGAACAGAAATTCTATCCTCACTGAGGAATTCAGCTGGGGATAAGAAACTTAACCACGACAGATGGAAAGTGTCGGTTACAAACTCTACTATTCCAATAGCTGTGGTAACTAACAATATTATGGAAATGTATATGGTTGAGATGTCTAGCAACGGTCGTTGTGTAGAAGTCGCAAACGAAGTTTGCTCCTCTGGTAGTACTGAATTTTTTCGGCCATTCGAAATGTGAAGGGCATTTTTAGTTCACAACTGGTATTAATAATGGGCACAGCGTCACGGCATCCCAGCAGGCACTTACAGTGTACGGAGATCAGTAGGTAGAGGGAGGAGGCATAGTAGGAAGTTAAAAGTGGAACACTAAAGCTATCTCCAGTTGAAGACGTTGTCATACAAGCTGTAAGTGTGCACTCTGGAAACTAATAAAATATTACAATAGAGCTTTAGAGACTCAAAATATAAAATCCAGCACAGGCAGATAAAGGCCAAGCGACGTGAAAACAAATGTCCGTCCACGTAAAAGAAATAGTTAACAGATCCGAAACGTCAAATTAAGAATGCAAGGCCTTAACGTCGGACAGCGGCGTACTGAATCAGAGTACAGTTACCAGTAATGTAAAATGATAGACTACGTAGTCGGTATGTTGTCTACAGAGGACGACTAGATTCGAGTATTGGAAAGGTACACCAGGTGATGCTTATAATATCACTGCATCAAAACACGCCAGAAATTTGCGGAAAGATTGTTATCATAAACCAAACACAAAAAGACAGGTAAAATTTAAACAAGTTCTTGGCTGAACAAAATAGCATCGTGCTATCAATGCTACAAAAAGAAATTTACATGAGGAAGTTTGACCGCTGAACTCTTAATATTTCTTCCTCACAGTACAAACGCTGTCCAACGATTTCGAATTGTCAAGATCACGTAGCGATCTGATGAAAATGAGTGCTATGAAATTGCTGAAATGTTTTTCTTTTCCGCTGAGTCCAAAGTACGAATTGATATTTAGACATCGCCTGCCTTGTCCTTATCTCCACACGAGGAGATGCATGCGCATGCCGTCTTTGGTACGAAGAATTCGTTAGGAAGCCAACGGTACCGGTTGCGTGCCTAGTCGTTTTACATGCAAGCATTATTGCTGTGTCGCATCAGCAGTCAGAGGGCCCTGCGCTCGGCTAACGCGATGAGCCAATCGCTGGCTTCCGATGCAGGAAGGTGAGCCGGAGCAGAACCGAATCTGCAAGCCGGATTAACGACCGCCTGACTGGCACATATGCCAGCCCGGGCAGCTCCTACCGCCACCTAGGAGAGAGTGAGGCTCCTTTCTGGGTTGGTGTCGTTTTCTACTAAGTTTGTTGTATCGATATGCACTTGATTATGCGTGTAATGTACTGAAGCACTCTCTGGAGTGGTTTCTCAGTTTCATTATAAATTGCTGATATGATCCTCGTAGCACAATGGACGGCGTGTGCACTAACGGCGAAAGACGAGAAGGAACATAAAGGATGTGCAGCGGGACTTCGTGTCCAAATTCAGCACTAAACACGAACACAAAAATTTCAGAACTTTTTTGCATTAAGTAAGCAGAGAGCACATTAGAGGACCAGCAGAGAGGGAATTTGTGCCAGGATCTCCCAAAGTGATATCTCGGAAAAGATCTGGCGAACTTCTTGTCTTAAAATGATGGCGCTTGCTACTTGAGTCTTGAGGTGTTCTTGGCTCTCCTGTAGCATAAAGAAAGGTTCTTCTCAAATGAGTGCTCGGTTCATTCAAGTAATGTAATCGCAAAGTTTATATTTGGGGCAAAGAAAACCTCCATTATTACGAAAAGCTGAAGTATGAGTCGTGCTCTAAAGTCTACAAAGTACCTGTTACATTTATTAACAGTCCAGTTAATAAATATTCATTTCTCACTGTATCCGAGGGTTGTGTGTTTGAGAAGTACATGGACGCAATCTGTTCTAGCTTACAGGTTGGAACAAGCTGTATCCCTGATCAGGGTCTCCAAAACATTTCCTCTGGAGGAATACTTTGAGAATCATTGTTTTTTAATGGAACAAGATTCGGGGTCTGCAGCACAACAGGAAGCTCACTAATTTACTCCACACAGTTTCTACGTGGGAATTATTGCTGTATATTAACTTCACAGGCGACTGATGTAGTTGTCTCACACATACCACACCGGCGGTTGAGGTGTCTTGTGGACTGTGAACAGCTTTGTTACTACAAAAAATCTACTTCTGACTGAGGAATATGTGCAGAAAAAATAATACGTTATTTATGGACGAGACTTGAAGAAACAATCTGTTAAACTAGCTTCGGCGGTAATTTCGCCATTACCATTAGGATTCTATTCGAAAAACACATGAAATAGAAAGCTGCACGGTGACATTACGTTCATTTTAAATGTCGTTGTAACTAGTTGCGTACTGTTGTGTTCTGTGTTTCAAAACAGCATATTTTCCTCTTTCATTCATGTAATATCACAACTTCGTGTGATGAGTACCTTCAAACAGCATGTCATCCGTACAACGGGCATTATTCCTACTGCAATTTAGTGTAGACATTAATTAACGTTCATATTCCGGAATTTCAAATTTACGACAGTGGTGAGCTGCTTATTTGAGGCTTAAGAGAACATAAAATGTGTCGATTTAATTTGTGACATTCGTCAACATTTAAAATGAACACATTATTATGCTTGGCGTACACTTCGGTGCGGAGCAGGTTTTAACTGGTAATAACGGAGCAGTAACCACGTGTTAAGTGTTTATAAATAATGTGAGCGCTCCACTGGCACCGAACATAACACTTCGCATACTTAGTAAGTAATCAATAGAGAAGATCTTTGGAATGAATTCTACACTCTTTGACACTGTTCTTGAGTGATCAGGCATTTTCATGCTGATGGAGAAGGTATTTCATGTGTGGACGAACTCTTCAGGGGTTACAAACTGAATTACAGACCGCTGTGTCTCACGCACCCATATACACTCCTGGAAATGGAAAAAAGAACACATTGACACCGGTGTGTCAGACCCACCATACTTGCTCCGGACACTGCGAGAGGGCTGTACAAGCAATGATCACACGCACGGCACAGCGGACACACCAGGAACCGCGGTGTTGGCCGTCGAATGGCGCTAGCTGCGCAGCATTTGTGCACCGCCGCCGTCAGTGTCAGCCAGTTTGCCGTGGCATACGGAGCTCCATCGCAGTCTTTAACACTGGTAGCATGCCGCGACAGCGTGGACGTGAACCGTATGTGCAGTTGACGGACTTTGAGCAAGGGCGTATAGTGGGCATGCGGGAGGCCGGGTGGACGTACCGTCGAATTGCTCAACACGTGGGGCGTGAGGTCTCCACAGTACATCGATGTTGTCGCCAGTGGTCGGCGGAAGGTACACGTGCCCGTCGACCTGGGACCGGACCGTAGCAAAGCACGGATGCACGCCAAGACCGTTGGATCCTACGCAGTGCCGTAGGGGACCCCACCGCCACTTCCCAGCAAATCAGGGACACTGTTGCTCCTGGGGTATCGGCGAGAACCATTCGCAACCGTCTCCATGAAGCTGGGCTACGGTCCCGCACACCGTTAGGCCGTCTTCCGCTCACGCCCCAACATCGTGCAGCCCACCTCCAGTGGTGTCGCGACAGGCGTGAATGGAGGGACGAATGGAGACGTGTCGTCTTCAGCGATGAGAGTCGCTTCTGCCTTGGTGCCAATGATCGTCGTATGCGTGTTTGGCGCCGTGCAGGTGAACGCCACAATCAGGACTGCATACGACCGAGGCACACAGGGCCAACACCCGGCATCATGGTGTGGGGAGCGATCTCCTACACTGGCCGTACACCTCTGGTGATCGTCGAGGTGGCACTGAATAGTGCACGGTACATCCAAACCGGCATCGAACCCATCGTTCTACCATTCCTATACCGGCAAGGAAACTTGCTCTTCCAACAGGACAATGCACGTCCGCAAGTATCCCGTGCCACCCAACGTGCTCTAGAAGGTGTAAGTCAACTACCCTGGCCAGCAAGATCTCCGGATCTGTCCCCCATTGAGCATGTTTGGGACTGGATGAAGCGTCGTCTCACGCGGTCTGCACGTCCAGCACGAACGCTGGTCCAACTGAGGCGCCAGGTGGAAATGGCATGGCAAGCCGTTCCACAGGACAACATCCAGCATCTCTACGATCGTCTCCATGGGAGAATAGCAGCCTGCATTGCTGCGAAAGGTGGATATACACTGTACTAGTGCCGACATTGTGCATGCTCTGTTGCCTGTGTCTATGTGCCTGTGGTTCTGTCAGTGTGATCATGTGATGTATCTGACCCCAGGAATGTGTCAATAAAGTTTCCCCTTCCTGGGACAATGAATTCACGATGTTCTTATTTCAATTTCCAGGAGTGTAGTTACTTTACACATCGCCATGTTACACTCTACAATTCGGAGCCCTCTAGCGGCAGAGAGTTGCAACTTGCGTCAGCGAAGCGAGAAAGTCTACCGAGCAATATATACAGGGTGTTACAAAAAGGTACGGCCAAACTTTCAGGAAACATTCCTCACACACAAGGAAAGAAAATATGTTATGTGGACATGTGTCCGGAAACGCTTAATTTCCATGTTAGAGCTCATTTTAGTTTCTTCCACCTACGCTCAATGGAGCACGTTATCATGATTTCACACGGGATACTCTACCTGTGCTGCTAGAACATGTGCCTTTACAAGTGGTTCATGCGCGATGGAGCTCCTGCACATTTCAGTCCAAGTGTTCGTGCGCTTCTCAACAACAGATTCGTTGACCGATGGATTGGTAGAGGCGGACCAATTCCATGGCCTCCACGCCCTCCTGACCTCAACCCTCTTGACTTTCATTTATGGGGGCATTTGAAAGCTCTTGTCTACGCAACCCTGGTACCAAATGTAGAGACTCTTCTTGCTCGTATTGTGGACGGCTGTGATACAATACGTCATTCTCCAGGGCTGCATCAGCCCATCAGGGATTCCATGCGACGGAGGGTGGATGCATGTATCCTCGCTAACGGGGGCATTTTGAACATTTCCTGTAACAAAGTGTTTGAAATGCTGGTACGTTCTGTTGCTGTGTGTTTCCATTCCATGATTAATGTGATTTGAAGATACATAATAAAATGAGCTCTAAGTAAGCGTTTCCGGACATATGTCCACGTAACATATTTTCTTTCTTTATATGTGAGGAATGTTTCCTGAAAGTTTGGCCGTACCTTTTTGTAACACCCTGTATACGTCATGTAATACCTCAACCGATAATGAGAACAGAATAAAAGACCCGAAACATAACTTTTCGGCACTCCCTCGTATTATGTGAAGAATGTTGTATAGTTTAACGATTTCTAATTATAGTCTTTTTCATTCAATATGGGTAGAGGTCTGCGCGGATGCGGATATCAGCGATATTTGTTACTAGGCGGATAAAATCGCGACCGGCGCGGATATCCGCGGGTCATCTGCGGATAATGAGCAAGGCATCTGCCCAGTACGTATGTTGCAATGTTAGTTGAAAACTTCAAGTCCGTTGACATTCTTGGAATCTTGCAGGGCTCGGGTAGAGCGGATGTTTGTAGTCCTCAATCCCTGGCTACGACCAACATAGCTGTACCCAAGAGACCTGCACCTAATCCGTTTCCGCGACCGTGTCTTCTGTGTGGCCTGTGCAGTGCTCTCTGGGTGGGAAACCTGCCCACTGTCTGCCAGACAGGTGCCCGTTGCAATTTTCCGCTGCCTTCAGTTAGCGCTTTGTAGTGACCGCGTGACAACGTGCATCGTAGCAAATATCAGTGAGAGTTCTTTCTTCAAATGAACACCATATCGATGGATACAATTTCGTGTAAGGTGAATTTAAATTAGCGAAGGAAAAAAATTGATATCGCCAATATGGAAAAAAATTCGGATACATATTTGATGGCAACGAAAAGATGAAAGATATAGTGGCTTGTTTTGCATGTGAAAAAGTATATTCCTACACTGGACGCAAAAGTGAAACTTCAAATTTGCTAAAACATGAGGCTGGACAAAGTAGCATAATTACTTATTTAAATACCAGGAGAGACGTGAAAGTTCCTGAAGTTCCGCCAAATTTCATCATCGTCATTTTCAGCTGCCTTGGCACAAGAGCAGCGAAATATAATTGTTTCTATACACGTATTTTCATCACTTAACACTATTACACTGAATTTTATTTTTTTAAATAGCGTTTCCAATCTCACTAGATCCAAGCCGCTACTGTGTGTGCTCCGGAGCGCCAATGCTTTCTGTTTGGAATGACCTGCCTTAGAGTAGGTATAGAGCATTTCCTGTGATTTAAGAAGTCAAAAGTAGTTAAGTTGTCACAGAAATGGCACCCTAACAATAACTATGTCATTACATACCATAATTCTAAGTACTGCTGCCTATTACTACTCATTACTCATTCAAAACTTAAATATATGCGGATGCGGTTACGGATTAGGACCTTGCGGATGCGGTGCAGATGCAGATTGCACTTTTCTTATCCGCGCGGACCTCTACATATGGATACCTGAGAAAGGCCTGTTGTTCGACTGTAACTGTTTGCCTTTAGTAAACTGATTTTCAGCTGTTACGCATATCATGATTTTTGAAAAATATTCAAATAAAACTTATTTCACTTAACATTTCATGTGGTTTTTTTTTCTTTTTTAACGAAAGCTCACTGATGACGTAACTAGTTTGTGCAACATGTATGCATTAAACCGGACCCACAAATCTCATATTCTTACAGATGACTTGTTCCGCCCGCCACTGGAATGGCGCAGTCCTTTGTTTTGCTGAAAGTGCAGCTAGTCTGATGTCTGGTGTAGGCGGACAAACACATACACACGATCGGAGAGTAGGTTCCCGTATCGTGAGACGATGGCAAATGTGTGAGGTCCCCACAACTGAACTACCTCCATCATCTCCTGGGCGTTGCCTGTTGGCGAGAAGGTTTACGTGGTTTCCGTCATATTGAGGCCAGCCATTGGCTTTTACTAACGCGTACGAGATTCTTCTAGACTACATTTTCCCATGCTGTGAGCGTCTTATGACGGTGCGCCCATGACAATCTCCGTGTCCTGTGTCCTGTGGCGTGCGGTGTGTAGCTGTACGCGTGTGGGGCGGTGGCTTCTGTACTGCTTAGCAAGAAGGTATGTTCTGGACTGTACAGTTGCTAACTGGCTGTTGTTGTCCGGCACTGAGTTGCGGTGTGGTCTGCTGTCAGCATCAGTTACAGCCTTGCGTTATCATTTTGTTGTTCACGGCAGTTGACTCTGTCAGCAGCACTATTTACTGAACCGAAATCCTCACGGTACGACCTTGATACGGTGGCACGTGAAAAGACCAATGCTTGAAGCCCCGGATATAAGAGTATCCACACACCAGATACCACTGTCTCGCCGCGACCAAATGCACTGAAATCGCGCCTCTAGCCCATCCCGCGCTCCTCTGTCAAGCTGACGGCCAGTAGATGGTCTGACGTCACCCAGCTACTTGCAATTCTCTGTGGCTATAGGAGCATTCTCTCTCCAACACAGCAGCCATCTCTAATCTGTTGCTCATAAATGTAGAGGAATGTGAGTGGTGTGAAGTTTGCGGCTCATGTTACCAAGCACAGTTTCAATGCTCTCATCAAGCTAAGTCGGTTTAACACTAAATGAATTTCTACATGATATTGGACTTCCAATAAATAGTTTAACGATTTCATAACACTCTGTTTTCACGGATAATCAACAACAGTATGTGGTTGTCTAACCATCTCAACGCGGGAAGTTTTAAAAAGTAAAGGAGAACATGGCGGCGCTAGCAATCGATCAATTGATGTGTGCTCGAAAACATGTAACAGAGGGTGCTTTTGAAGTCTGAAGAGCCCCTAGATGTTATTTTAGACATTTGCTCTTTCTCCGACAATCAAAAGACGATATGAACACTTATAGTACAGAAAATCCACTCTCATGAAATAAAGAGGCCGACTGCAAATAAAGGCATAGTCGACAACTTGTGCGAAAGTTTTCCACGCAGGAATCAATGCAGAAAATCAGTTCACAATTGCAGTCAACCAACATCAATGGCAATGAAGATTCTAACCAAACGACAGCGAGGATTCCTCACGGACTGTAACTGGTAAACAAACGATCCCGTAATTCAGGGAGGCAGTTTGTGAGAATTGTATAAACTGTATAAATAAAGATAATGAAGCTTCGCTAAAATGAACCAGAAATGAAGTAACATTTAAATTACCTGGAAAATCCACAATATTCTCACATGGGCATGCAAGTAATCTTGCGCTTTTCCTGAGTCCGAACGGACAGCCCAAAGTAAACATCTTTTTCGTGATGTTTCATTGAGAGAACGCTAACGGGGCGCGTGTACTTGGACAGGGAATAAAGGTTAATACCGCATCTCATTACGGAAAACGCAATATTGGGGCCCGCGTCCAGGAGTACCTAAATCTACCCCATACCACATCGATATCTGGGCGCACACCGCCTGCTGACGATAACTTCTGCACATAGCCCCCAAATCACAGAGTATCTGCAGCATACGACCTCTACCTGCGAGATTTCAGTAAACACAATTTGCATCACTCTACTTCCAATGACGTTGCCAGAACTGGCGAAACGTGTCACCAAGCACTGAGAAGGTACAATTATGATTTGAACAACGGAAATGGATAACAAAGTTACTGGGAAGCAGAGTATAGTGATACTCTTACAGGTTGGACAGTTGAATCTACTAGTGCTGTGGTGGTCAACGTTTTCCCACAATCCCCAAGTATGTCTGTGAGGCAATATTCTCGTGAGACAAGAGATTAGCAAAGCAACTGTTCATAGAATTTTGCGAGGCACCTCCGTGGTCTCAGCGAGGATGATCCCGACAAATGACCGGTTTTAAGTGTAAACTCAACGGAACAGTAACACGTCGTAGTTGCGCTTACTGCGCTAACGAGAACCACACAACGGAAGAGAAACATATTAATCTACCAGAAGTATCACTGTGATGTGGACAGTCTTCCAGAGGATTGATCGGGCAGTACTTCTCTGTACAGACTGTCACAGGTCACTTCAAATGTTGCATATTATCACGCCCGGTCTTATCTACATTTTTACTGCTGAAAATTGTTACTTCCAACAGGATGGGGCACCATCTCACTTTCAAGTCGATATGTGCATTTCTCTCACTCGCACATTCCCTACTAAACGGATAAAAAGAAGGAGAAGTGTTGCCTAGTACCCATATCCATCTCTGGATGTAGCCTGTGCATCCTTTTATCTTTGGGACACTTTACACAGCACAGTGTACGCCGAATCATCACAAACACCATAGAATCTGAGAGATATAGTTCATTAGGCCTGTGACACCATTCGATTATAAACGATATAATTGGTATGTCGCCCAGTTCTAATTCGTTGTCGACGATAAAGTGCGGCGGACGATGGCCATTTTGGACAATTAAAGCCTAGTACATGACATTACAACAGTTGTTGTGTAGCTGTGTATTTTAATTTAAAAATAATGTGTTTGAAAGAAGAGAAACCTGTAGCAATACTGTTTTGTAAACACGCTATAGTATGTTCTTGATAATAAAGCATTACGAAATCGTCCATTAACTTGTAGTAACGCTGTATATTTAAATACAAACAAGAAACCTACTCAGTAATAGCTACAACAAGTGCAGAGGACGTCGTGAAAGCGTTATCCAAGATAAACTACATGCGGGACTAAAAGTCATTAATTACCGCGTGAAACTGAGTGATGTTCAGGCGCCACGCTAGCACAAAATCTAATAAGCGGCCGTGATAACCAGTAATAGCTTTATATATACTCTAATTATTCTTTGCGGCACATCACCGAAAGCACATCGATTAGCAATGGTCCCTGCCATTTAGAGAACACAGAACTATGGACCCTAAATGTTGACTGATAAACAACGGGAAAGCCACAGGCCGCTATGCTCCTGTCGGTCAACAGCATCCTCTACGAGTACATCCCCGAAGAAACATTTCTTCCAGACCCGATCATGGTGGAAAGCTTGTGTTGCCAATAGCACTCCAAGTTCTCACAGACGCAATCTTGTCGGAGATGAACGGTCTCGAGAGTCGTATTTTTAGCACACGAGAACATGTCCCGCCGTTATCCGGTGTGGACAACAAAAAGACGAAGCCATTTCCTGCATAAAAATCAATATGAAAAACTGTCGCGGTTAAACAAACAACGAAAGCCTTTTTTTTAAATCCAGGAATGTTAGGTATTTCCTCATTCGTCTATCACATCTCCTACGACCACTACAGACATTAACGACCATCCTCAGAGAGACACTGCAAATAACAGCTCAAGATCAGCTCCCGTAACTGGTATCCCGCTAGTGGTGTTCGTAATGCCGAACTACAACACATGCAAAGGGTACCGTCCAAATACAAACCACCGTTCACTTATCTGTAACTGCCTTTATCGTGCACAGCACTAATGATACATAGGACGGAAGCGATCTACTGGAGGGTTGGCGGTTGGACTACTGATGTGAAACAAGCTCCATCATAACAATTTTGACGGGTGGGCGGGGGAGGGGGACACGAGGGCACAGGTACTGATAAACAAATAAAGTGCCAATGTTCAGAGCTGTATTCTAAACATTTCACAAGGTTCATTAGAACGCGGTCGTGTGACTACGACAACGTCTCGGCTGCTGGTGGGGAAATCTAAGCTCAGCTGTCCTTGTGGTGCTTCTCATGAAACGGTTACTGGCAGAATGAATCTTTTAGGACAAGGTGGAGAGTGCACGGTTTTGAAATTTCCTGTCAGATTAGAATTTGGTTGTGAACCGGGATTCGTACCCAGAATCTCGCCTTTCGTAGACAATACCCGTGCCGACTAAGGTATCCAAGAGTGACTCATGACCCGTCCCCATAGCTACAATGATGCCAGTAGCTTCCTAACAAACATACCAACAAAAAAGCGAGTTGATATTGCACTGACATCAGTTCTGAGTATGAGCTATGTTTAAAATTTGAAGTGTCTTGCTGATGGGAAAGTTAGTTCAAAATCAGTTGCAAAAATGTACCGAACAGACAGACACAAAAAAGCAACCTAATAAAGACGTGTTAGTGTTATGCGTAAGTTTGTATAGAATGGAAATGATGTGGCGAAACTCCGTGAAGGCACACATTGCCAATGTTCTTAAAAAGCGCCGAGCGTGCGTCCGAAAGAAGCATTACAAACAGCGTCGTCCCAATCAAGTGTTTTGATGCTTACCATCGCCTTGTTCGTTGCCCGCCCCCGGTAGCTGAGTGGTCAGCGCAACAGACTGTCAATCCAAAGGGCCCGGGTTCGATTCCCGGCTGGGTCGGAGATTTTCTCCGCTCAGGGACTGGGTGTTGTGTTGTCCTAATCATCATCATTTCATCCCCATCGACGCGCAAGTCGCCGAAGTGGCGTCAAATCGAAAGACTTGCACCAGGCGAACGGTCTACCCGACGGAAGGCCCTCGTCACACGACATTTCATTTTCATCGCCTTGTCGGTTAAATCCTAGGAACTAATGGATTATCTGCAAGCAGGAGTAGAACAGGTCAATACTTTACGTTACAGCAACACAGCATCTCTGTCTCGAGAGCACAACGTTTTAGCAGGGAGCACACGACGAACACAAAGCTTGTGGATATTAACGTATAGATGGATGCATAAACAACAGTAATATACATTGCAGAAGGTTACAGCAAATCGAGGTCATAAAGAACTCTGGGAAAGACATATGGGCGTCTATAACAACATTTTAACGGTTACAAGGCAGAGTAATTAACATGAACTATTCTATTTGGTTGCATATTTAGTAAAGTCAAACGTAACTGTGTCAATGAGGCGGCTCAGACCGCAACCTGTAAAGACTCAGCTCTAGAGATCTGACAAGAAGTCCGTACGATGTAGTTTTGCTCCTGCACTAGTGCAGATATACCTCCACTGAGGATGACACGGCGGTCGGATGGTCCCGGTAGGCCACTCGTGGCCTGAAGACGGACTGCTACTAATACAGATGTACGGGAATAAAAAGGCAACCTTAAAAACTCGCTGAACACAGACACTATTAACACAATGCGTTACAGTGTCCACTGGTTGCCCCACCGTCCATGCAAACAAATGCCACCGCGATAGTTGGGTATTCTGTTTGAAAGCTGATAAAATGTGGGTCTCTAGGAAAGACAAGTTTGTGTGCAATGCAATTTCTATGGTGATTAAGGTTGTTTATTCATATCCAAGTTTGAGCTACTATGCCTGACTGCATTTCCGTTCCTGCATCTGCAAAATATATGAAAGATGTATTTTATGACCACCAAATCTAATTGACTCTTATTACATTTATCATGTAATGAAAATGTTTCATAGTTTGATACGTACAAAAATAACAGAATAACAGCGCTTATTAGCTAATATAGTGTTGGAAATTATTCTGAAATTGTAAAAATTCTAACATCACGTAAAAAATTTGCGCCACTCAAACAAACATTTCGTAACCATCGTTACGCATTAATGGTCAAAGATTTAGTTTAAAAATATAATTTGTCGCCAACTTCTTATTCGAAAAGCTAACTTTGTCGCTGCAACCATCCTTCCCTATTTTGCGCTGTTCTCTTCATTTCTTGATCAATTTGGCTCTCTGTGATCTTCGAGTATTTCCTTTCTTGGCCTCCTCTTTGTTTTCTCTCAGAATTTTGTTTCCTTTCGACGCACCTGTTAAAAACTTATTTATGTCCAAAAAGTTATGTTTTCCTGTCATGGATAATTGCTATTAAGTTTTTGTGATCACTGATCTCTTTCCAAACATACTTAATGGGTTTTCTTTCTGTCCAGATGCACCTCGTTATCCGTCTCCAAAGCCACATTCCCGCCGCTTCTAAGCGCTTTCTGGATGGTTTCAGAAGTGCCCAGCTTTCATAGCAAATCTGAAGCACGCTCTATACGATCGTCTTGACAAATTTTCTTTTCTATACGAAACAACTTGTTCACTATTAGTTATCTTCATTCACTGAATGCACTTTAACTTGCAACTCTTTCTCCGATTTCAATTCTTCGTCTGTTGTCTTCTGTAGTTAATGTCCCTTTAGGTATAAAATAATTATTAACTTCTTACGTTTTCGTTTCTTTCAGTCTGAATGTAAAGTGTCCTCGGAATTTTTTATTAGCTTATTATCATAAAAAATACAATTTTTTATTATTTTTCGATTACTTTTTGTTCAATTTACACTTAAGACGGAAAACGACTTTAGCATGTTGTGTTCCGGCAAGCCCGATAAAACTTGAGACATACACAGAAGGAACTGCTACGGTATAGTACAGAAGTTAACTGAAAGACACAATGAGACAAACAGAAATGACACTTTTATTCAAAGATATTAATCACACTTAAGTCACTGCGATTCATGACGGTCCCCAAGACACTGCGAACTGCGGGACAATGTTCTTAACAGGGAGTGAGATCCGCCGCGGAAAACGTAAAGTGCGTGTGAAATGTGGAACAGAAAGAGGCACCGCGTGGAAGCACTCGGAAGGAGTGGCCCAGAAGAGCCGGGACCTGAGGGAGCTGGGCTGCGCTGCGGCACCGTTATTAACAGCCCAGCCACACTGGCAATTGTGCTTTAATTGCGCACCTGCGACACCCTACACGGATGGCCACTTACGTCCCCTCGAGGGAGAGACGACGACACAGTTCAGCGACGACTGCGAGCGTCGGTCACATGCCATTGAGAAGAAGGCAACGTTGCTTCCTGGACGAGCATCGGGCTTGTCTTATTTCTCTTCTTTTTGGATTTAGAGTCTTTTTGTCAGTGGTGTTATGTACAAGAGACGTTCCAAACGTTGTTGGCCCAACACAAAAATGGCACGAATCTCATGAAAATACTATGATCTTTGGAAAGTAGGTATTTTTAGAAGGTCAGTTCTGAAGTTTAAGAGAATTAAATTCCTGAAATCAGTCAATTGTGAGACCGACATGAAAAAACAATCCTGGATTAGAGTTGCGTTTCTATAAGGTTTAATCCCACAGATCATAAGAGAAAATGATTATTCCCCTACGTTTTTAAAGGTTAAGAAGGGCGTTACTCAGTTCAAGTGTTGTCATGATTTCTGGACAATGATGATATTTCAGAACGACTAATAACCGGGACAATGTAAGATAATATGGCAAAAGTTCATAGTCCGATAGTCGGTGACCTCTGGGTGAAAGCTGAGACGAGCAGTTCAAATGGTTCAAATGGCTGTGAGCACCATGGGACTTAGATGCTGAGGTCATCAGTCCCCTAGAACTTAGAACTACTTAAACCTAACTAACCTAGGGGCATCACACACATCCATGCCGGAGGCAGGATTTGAACCTGCGATCGTAGCGGTCGCGTGGTTCCAGACTGTAGCGCCTAGAAACGCTCGGCTACCCCAGCCGGCGACGAGCAGTACCTACCACAAATTACTCAAGGTTTTGGGTACAACAGAGTCTTCTGCTCTACAGGTGCATTCGTCATTCGAATGAACAATCTTCCTTTAAACAAAGATACGGGCGTTTCTCTTACCTTTAATAACAGTAGGTAAAACATGAATTTATCATTACGCGTCACAGAAAAAGAAAAACAGACAAACAACGATACAAGTGTATCAATGAAAAAATTAAGAGTGTAACCCCACAACCGCAACCGTAGGTGGGTAGTAATACGCTCAGCTCCAAGAGAAAGTGAGGGGTACGACCCAGACTAAACGTCTACGTCTCGTACCGTTGCCGCCAAACTTTGTGATATTCGCTTCGAAGTGCTTCTAATTGCAACGAATTAGCCAGTTTTGGCACCCAAAATTCACTTTTTGCTCCAAAAGAAAAGCGATCGGTAGATTCACATTAAATGGGGTGGAAGTCCAAACACACAATATTTGAATAATTAGACAATTTTCTATCTTTGGGAATGGAAAAAGTTTGTACAAACTCACTAATCTGGGAAAAGAACCTGTCATGTCTTATTTTTTCCTTTCTTAAGCACAGAAATTTCTGTCATCCTTCGTATAAAAGCGATGTAGCTGTTTTGGGGGTAATGTAAGGAGTTATTCTCATTCTACTTGTGTGCGAATGGAGAAAAATATCAATACAAATTTTCTGGGCACTGTGGTCGGATTGAACTGGTGGTAGTTTCGGTACGTAGTTGCAATGCTGTAAAAAATTAAGAATTATAAAAAATACTGGATATCCATTTAGGGAATACGATAAAGACAATTTTCGTTTGAAATAACAATGAAATGAATACCCTTAGCTGCATACAGGGGTTGATATCAATCAACGGAGACAATTGAAAATGTGTGCCCCAAGCGGGACTCGAACCCGGGATCTCCTGCTTACATGGCAGACGCTCTATCCATCTGAGCCACCGAGGACACAGAGGATAGCGCTACTGCAGGGACTTATCTCTGGCCCGCCTCCCGTGAGACCCACACTCGCAACTTATTGACCCGCACTATATTCATAGTGCCCCTGCCCATCATACTCGGCTTTACTGCCGATTCCTGTAAGAGTTCGGGCACTGTTTGTGCATCCGTGCAGAAGAAGATGGTCAAATGGCCGGTGAGCCTTAACTATATACGTATATATATCATCTTCATATATATAATTTTCATTTGAATAATACTCCAGTCACAGATATTGTTCAATCGGCACATTGAGCAAACTGTGAAGGAAACCGAGGAGAAACTTGTAAAGGGAATTAACGTTCGGGAAGAAACCATAACAACTTTTAGCTTTGCTGATGACACTGTAATTCTGTAAGAGAGCGCGAAGTGCACTGAAGAGCAGTTTAACCGAATGGGTAGCGTCTTGAAAACAGGTCATAACATGAACATCAACAAAGTAAAACAAGAGTAACATAGTGGAATCTGATTCAGTCATGCTATGCCGGGGGAATTGGATTAGGAAATGAGACACGAAAAATAGTATGTCGGTTTATTATGGGAGCAAAACAACTGACGAAGGCAGAATTACAGAGGATATAAAACGCAGACTGCCAATTGCAAGATAATCTCTTCTGACTATAATTTTAAGTGTTAGTAAGTATTATATGAAAGTATTAAGGGTGGAGTGTAGCGTTGTACGTAAGTGAAACGTGGACGATAGACAGTTTGTAAAGAATAAAGTTTTTCTAATGTTGAGCCGGTCACCTTGTCAACGTATTAAGACAATCTGCCTAAAATCTTGGGAAAAATGTTAGACAGTTCACAAAACTTTAAAACTCTCAAAACATTGGTTGGGAAGTCGTTTAAAATAGAGGGCAGGTCTGTCGACAATCTGCCGCTACCCTATGGTCTGAAAATAAAATATAGTCTAATAAAATGTGGCGCACAGTGATCTATACGACACAAACATCACAGTCGGGCGTGGTGGTCTAGCGGTTCTAGGCGCTCAGTCCGGAATCGCGCGACTGCTACGGTCGCAGGTTCGAATCCTGCCTCGGGCATTGATGTGTGTGATGTCCTTAGGTTAGTTACGTTTAAGTAGTTCTAAGTTCTAGGGGACTGATGACCACAGATGTTAAGTCCCATAGTGCTCAGAGCCATTTGAACCATTTGAACAAACATCACATCCTCTCGTAGGAGCAAGACGCCATGCGTCATAGGGATGTGGCCTATGCGAAGACGAATACTGCGAGGAGGTCGTCACGGCCGCGTCGTGGGCTTTATCAGACGGAGCTTATAGTTTGCTCTTCCAGCCACTTATCCTGCCATCGAGGCAAGACTCGGTACCTTAATAGCGAGGCGATAGTATGCAGGGGCATGGCGCTCCTTGATTGCTACATCTGCCATTTCAGTCCACGTAGACACGAGCCAGTAACTGAGCAGCTATCAACTGTTTGGGTGTTCCAAGACAAACCGAAACCAACAAACGCGGTTCGTTCGTGAAGTATTTGCAACAAAACCATCGACTCTTACTTAAACTGGACGTTCTGTGGCCTTTACTTGAGAGGATCGAAGAATAGTGAATGCTGAATGGCCTACAACAATTTGTTTGCCACAAGTTATCAACGAAATACAATGTCTACTGACGTAAAGCACACCAATAGCCGACTGATTAATTGACGGAGAAAAACATCGAATTAATGTCTCACTGCCCCATTCTCTTGATTTATCGCCTAACATCTTCTGTTTGTTCCCTTTTATAAAAAAAAAAAGAAAAAATGGATGCATGACGATTTTACAACACTTTAAGAAACTGTTGAATCCTTCTACAACAATGTTTTTGAGGTAGCAACACCAGAATGGATAAAATGTTCCAGAATTGCTTTGAATGCGTGCGTAAGTGTAAAAGTGGTAAAGAAGGCCCTAGTACTGATTGTCCTCTTCTCTCCGAGCGTGTAGGTAGACAACGGGACAACTGGACAGTAAATTCCTGCGGCAGGCAGTACTGCACGACTGGGGACAATAGGTGTTGCCTCCACAGCCTGGTAATGAGGTTACGGGCATACGTTGTGCGGGCAGCCGCGGCCTGGCAAACAGGCGTCGCGAGCTTCGCACTATACACAACGCCAACTCCGATCATTCCGTGCGAAACGCAAGTTCTTCAGTGTCGTTCCCGTGACGCTTAATCGGACAGCACTGCAACCTTGTTCTTTCACAACCCGTAAAGTGTGTTGGCAATTACCCTGCTGATAAGACAGGCTCGGAGTTCTTTCCGTGAACAAAGACAGGAGGTAAAACGAGAAGCTTGACGAATAGAGTGCTTGGGGAAAAACAGTGTATGAATGTGGAAACCTTAGCAAGAGAGATAGGGCGCCGTCCCCTTTCATTATCAAGGAGGTTAACACCAGATCGTCCCCTTTCATTATCAAGGAGGTTAACGCCAGATGTGCTCCAACAATAAACACAACTCGCACACCTTGGGTTGAAGCATCTGTTGTATACTTCTGAGTGTCGCCTGAGGTCGTGTGTCATACAGTTGTATGATTTTAGTCGCAAAATGGTATTTACTACACTTGAAAATATTCTATTTAAAATTATCTATAGAAGTTCCGCTCATTACGTTGCTACCCTTAGTTCTGAAATGGTAATCCCACTACTGGTTTCTGGAAGCGCAGTTCCTACCGTTGCTCGCAGGCCATGGTTTAATTAATATATTACTGTTTGCTTCGAAAATAGTATGCTGTTGCTATTGTTCAATTATTCTCTTTAAACGCTGCTGGTGGTGTCAATATTTAGTTTCAACCAAACAACAAACAGGGAATGGCGAGAATCGTTTTGCCAGATTAGCACTGTGTGCCAATCCGAAACTCTTTTAACCGTAACATACTGTCATCCTTCGAGCAAAAAACTATTCCTAGTAGTTGGAACAAAGCACCCGTCTACAAGAAGGGTACCAGAAGTGATTCACAAAACTACGGCCCTATCTCATTAACATCCACCTTTTACATAACCTTAGAACACATTCTGAGCTCAAATGTAACGTGGTATCGCCAACAGAATGACTACCACCACATCAACTAGCATAAACTTCGAAAACATCGACAATGCGAAACCCAACTTTTCTCATATGACTTCTCGAAACCCTCAGATTGAGATAAACAGGAACATGCAGTATTTCTTGACCTCCGAAAACCATTTGACTCAGCACCACATCTTCGCTTACTATCGAAAGTACGATCGCAAATGGTATCAAAGAAAACGTGTGACTGATTGTGCCCAAAGAAGACCCTGCTGTTCATGTTGCATATTAAGGACCTAGCAGTCAATATCAACTGTAACAGACACTTTCCAATTGGTACTTTTATCTGTGATGAAGTCCTGTGTAAAAAATAAAAGATGCACAAATATTCTGTCATCTCTTAAGATTTCAAAATGATGCAAAAACTGCAACTTAATAATGCCGAAATGTTCAGAAATTAAAATTGGGCACTTCACAAAACGAAATATGTAGCATCCTTTCAGTATAACACGAGTGAGTCATAGTTGGAATCGGAGAACTCGTGAAGTTTGTAGCTACATGAAGCTGAATGTCACATAGTCAGTCGCAGGTGGCGGACTTCTATTCTTTGGCAGGATACTACGACACTGCAAACAGTTCACAAAGAAGATTGTTTGCAAATCACTCGTTCGACCCATGCTAGAATATGGCTCAAATGTGTACCACAGATTACAATTTAGGTAATGTCACAAATTAATTTATTCACCCTAACGGGTTTCGACACATCCTCATCAGAACACAGCTGTGACGAGAACAAGAAATAAAACGTAAGAAATGGTAAAGAATTTTTTTCATCCATAATACAGTGATTTCCACTCATACTTACAATAAAATACAAACAAAACCCTCGAAAGTGAGGATAAAAGACACCGAAAATAAGATTCACATACCTATGGAGACAAGTGCAAATGTCTATGCACCGATATCATACATATAACAGAAACAGTACAGGCACCGGATGGCATTAACAGTCATATAGAGGATAAACTGAGTATCAAAGACCCTCTATGAAAAAACTGAAGCGACGTATCGGGTAACTGTTACATGAAGACGCAGCTAAAGAGAAGTCATACAGGAGTAATACATTAAAATGCCACAGTAATAAAACATTACAGAAGAACTTATATCATGTAAATGTTGATAGTATGTATAGTGCATACGTAGACATCGACATAGGACAAATTACGCAATAGGCACAGAAGCGGAACAGTTCACCGTCAATACAAAAATGGGAATGTAATTTTTTATCTTTTACAACCAAGGTGTGACGAAGACACTAGGAAAAATGCACCAATACCAAGAAAAATTAAAAAATCATACAGCCAAAGTAACATATACTAGGTGACAGTAAAACCAATGATTTAAAATGTACCTTGACATAATAATAACTAAACAAAAAGAATGAAGTGTTGTAGGAAAAGGGCAACTAAGATTAGACAGGTACAGATCAACATGTGCTCACAGCCATAAGCAACAACATGAACCTGATGTTCAGCCGGCCGCTGTGGCCGAGCGGTTCTAGGCGCTTCAGACCGGAACCGCGCTGTTTGCTACGGTCGCAGGTTTGAATCTTGCCTCGGGCATGGATGTGTGTGATGTCCTTAGGTTAGTTAGGTTTAACTAGTTCTAAGTCTAGGGGACTGATGAACTCAGATGTTAAGTCCCATAGTGTTCAGAGCCATTTGAACCTAATGTTCAGCAACAAATAAGTGGAAGGGTTACAGTATCAACGTAAATATGACAAACTTTGCATAAAATCAAAACATGTAAGATAGTACGAGGGTAACAAAGTTCAGTGACAAACAGTTACAAACTAGTAACCTTAAGGCATCATCCACAGATGATCAACGATTCTCTATCTGCCTAATCTTAGGTGCCTTCTTGCTGTAATATTTTACTCTGTTTGTTTAGTTATTATCATGTCAATGTACAATTTAATCCATTGGTTTTATTGTCACGTAGTATGTATATTATTTTGGGTTGTGCCTGGCACTGGCGCGTTTTTCCTAGTACCTTTGTCACAGCTCGGTTTCAAACGATAAAAAATCATGTTTGTCATTTTTGTATTGACAGTGAGCTGTTCCGTTTCGTGACTATTGTGTAATTTGTACGTAAAGCTATGTCGATGTTTATACACGTCCCGTATATACTATCAACATTTACATGTTACAAATTGCCTTGTAATATTTTATTACTGTGACATTTTAATGTACTACCTGTATGGCTCCTCTTTAGTTGCAACTTCATGTGACAGTTAATCGATATGTCGCTTCAGTTTTTTCGTAGAGGTCACATTCTTTGCTGTTTAAATGAAAATTAGATCAAGACCCAAAGCTGCCGACAGGCGTTGATATACATCAACGGGGACAGTTGAAAATGTGTGCCCCGACCGGGACTCGACTAGAGTGTAGACATTAAGTTGTGAATGTGGGTCTCACGGGGAGCGTGCTAGGGGTAAATCCCTGCAGTCGTACTATCCTCTGTGCCCTCGGTGGCTCAGATGGACAGAGCGTTTGCCATGTAAGCAGGAGATCCCAGGTTAGAGTCCCGGTCGGAGGACACATTTTCAACTGTCCCCGTTGATGTATATCAATGCCTGTCGGCAGCTTAGGGTCTTGATTTAATTATCACATCATTCTAGAGAGCTGAACGGTCACCAATGGTATCTGTTCTTTCGGAAATGTCCGAAAGAATAGTACCATCTTCATATACTTTGCTATTTAATTTATCCTCTTTATGACTGTTAACGCCATCTGGCGTCTGTGATGTTTCCCTCATCAGTAAGTTATCGGTTCATAGCAAGAGAGTCTTATTTTCAGTGTCTTATATGCTCACTCTCGTGAGCTTTGCTTGTATTTTACTGTAAGTAGGAGTAGAAATTGCTGTATTATGGGTAAAAATTTTCATTAGCATTTCTTATATCTTATTTCTTGTTCTCGCCTCAGCATAATTATGACGGCGTATCGAAAGTGTAACGGTAGATGAATTAATTTGCGAACAAGACGTTTCCAAAATTGTGTCCTGTGTCAAATCTCAACGGTCGCTTGCGCCAAATATGGAAGGATTTCTCAATCAAGTGTACAGTGCCCATACTACACAGCGTATACACAGAAGGACAACACCACTTGTCACAGGTTTGTATGACTGATGGGAGAGCTACAGGGAGGTGTTGAAGAAACAAAACTGGCAGATGCTTGAATGTAGATGCAAACTATGCTGTGGAAGTTTATTCACAAAGTTTCAAGAACCAACTTTAATTGAGGAATCTAGGAATACACTATCACTCTCGTAAGGTTCGGGAAGACAACTACAGCGCTCACACGGGCGTTTAAGCAAAAATAGGCTTTTAAATATTTTATAGCCATGGTGATGTGGAGATTAAATGAATGTTAAAGTTGCGTTATGTAATACACATCTGCATAAGTATATTTTATTAGCGCCGATCGATTTTAGCTAACGATGAGACCATCTTCGGGTACAAAAAATGTCTTAGCTATGCACCTGCGTAATTGGAGTAACAGCTATCAGATGTACATTGTTCAATGACTAATAGTAGCTGTACTATGTAACATATATGTCCACTTAACTTCACAGCCGTTTCTGTCACAGAAACATTTATGAGGTTAAATGAACAATATGTTACGCATTTATAGCTACTATTCGTCATGCAACAAAGTAATCTGAGAACTGTTATTCCAATTACACAAATGCACAGCTGACATGTTTTTGGACCCAAAGATGGTCTGATCCTAGATCGAAATCGATCGTCTCAAATGAAATATACTGATACAGCTGTATATTACGTAATGATGTTCTCAACGTAAACAGTTATTCTTTCTGAGCTCCACTCGCGAGTGCATCATGAAGAAACCTTAACGTATGATACGACAGGAAGTAACCTCTGCTACGGACTTCACAGTAGTTTGTAGAGTAAAACTGAAAACTAGTCTTCGTCTTCCGCGTTATGGGGGTACACGATCAAATCGTTAAATCAGTCCAAAATTTCTAGTACAGCACAAACTCGAGATTCGAATAAAAGCTATATTTTTTAAACCTGCAGTTATAGGCAATTACACTGATGACATAGTCGCGACATGACACTGACGGTCCATGGTCCCGTTTCGAAACTTCCGACTACAAGAAATATCTGGAAACGAATGAAAATATGAAAAGCGCATACGCTAAGTGTTCTGTAAAACGTCATCCTCCTCTTTTTTCGGCTTGATTATGGGAAGGCGGAAACTGGATATTATGAAGGCCATCCTCCATCGGTTTCATAAACAAAAAAAGAAAAAAACAAGGGATGAGTAGGTGAGGTATTCATTAGAAATGCAAGAAAAGCAGAAGAGATCTGATGGCGGCAATTACGGCTATAACGACGTGCCCGGGGCCGTCACGCAGCCGGGCTACTGGGAGGCAGCGCGGCCCAGACCCCGCGGCGCTTCCTCACGGTACACGGCACGGCACACCCGCAACGGCCGATACCGAGATTTACGGCGTACGACGGATGGCCAGAAAAGCAACGTGCCGTAGGACGAAAATATCGCAGTACACACTACCTGTACTGCAGTAGAATTATACTGAGGGAACAAAAGCCATGGGATATCTCCTAATATTGTGACGGACCTCCTGCCCGGCGTGTTGCAGCAACAAGTCGTTGAAGGTCCTCTGCAGAAATACTGAGCCAAGCTGCTTTCTATAGCCGCCCACAACTGCGGACGTGTTGCCGTAGCAGGATTCTGTGCACGAACTGATCTCTCGCTTATGTATCATAAATGTTCGATGGGATTCATGCCATGCGATGTGGGTGGCCAAATCATTCGCTAGAATTGTCGAGAGTGTCCTTCAAACCAACCGCGAACAACTGTGGCCTGATGACATGACATCCTAGTTTGGAACATGAAGTCCATGAATGGCTGCAAATGGTCTCCAAGTAGCCGAATATTAGCATTGAAAGTCAATGATCGGTTCAGCTGGCCAGAGGACTCAGTCCATACCATGATGCAGCCACCACATGCTTGCACAGTTTCTTGTCGACAACTTGGGTCCATGGCTTCGTGGAGTCTGCGCCTCATTTGAACCAGACCATCAGTTCTTACCAACTAAACCGGGACTCACCTGACCAGGCCACAGTTTTTCAGTTAACTAGGGTACAACCAATACGGTCACGATCCCAGGAGAGGCACTGCTGGCAATGTTGTGCTATTAGCAAAGCCACTCGTGTCTGTCGTCTGCTGCGGCAGTCCATTAGCGCCAGATTTCATCGCACTATCCTAATTGATACGTTCGTCGTACGTCCCACATGGATATCTGCGGTTATTTCACGCAGTGTTGCCTCTCTGTTAGCACTGTCAACTATACGTAAACGCCGCTGCTCTCGGTCGTTAAGTGAAGGCCGTCGGCCACTAAAATGTCCGTGGTGAGAGCTAATGCCTGAAATTCGGTATTCTCGACACACTCTTGACACTTTGCATCTCGGGAATACTGAATTCCCTTCCGATTCCGAATTGGAATGACCCACGCGTCTAGCTCCAACTACCATTCAGTGTTCAAAGTGTGTTAATTCCCGCCGTGCAGCCAAATCACGTCGAAAACCTTTGCACGTGAATCACCTGAGTACAAACGATAGTACCGCCAATGCACTACCCTAACCTACTTTGTGTACGTGATATTACCGCTATCATTATATGTCATATCGGTATCCCATGACTTTTGTCACTTCAGTGTATACTACAAAAACACTTCGATCCAATTCTACAAAACCAATAGTTCCATACCAAAATTTCATATTTACACGAGCTAATTTTCAGCATTTTCAGTACATCTAGAGCCATCTCTACTGAGGAATAATGATGCGAGTAATTCATGGCTGTTGGATGTGTTTAACGTTGCTCAAACTTTTCACGTAGAGATCGCAGTACAACGTACTCGCACGTGTAGGTTATCGCCATCTTTTGGGCTTTGTGAAAGGTCGAATCACTGGCATGAGAAATACTGAAAGATCGCGCAGACTGTTGTCTGTAGTGTAGATTCTGCATATTGAGTGGTGACGAGATGGAGTCAGGACAACAGTGTGGCAAGAAGAGTGGGCAGTGATCCTTCCATATGGACTACATCACGAAAGCGTCGTAGGATTTCTCGGCTGATCCTGACGAAACGGTAGATGATAACAGCCGAAATAATCAGGGCAGAGGTTACAGGCAGCATGTTACCTCGAACAATCTGGAACAGATTACTGAAAGTTAGGTTGACATCTGGAATTGGCATGCGTCTTTCACCGCCGACGCTATACCACATACAACAGAGTCTTGCATGGTGCAGAGCCAGAGTAAAACGGCACACTGAGAGGCATTTTGAGATGGCGAGCGACGCGTCTCGCTTCTGTCTGAGGCAGTCAAATCACGAAAATCTCTCCTAAACGACCTGGTAAATGATCACAGGAAGCTGCGAATCTCGAAGACCATATCTCTCAACCTCCTGAGGTCAACGGGCAGGAGTGGGAAAGGGGGAGGCGGAGCGCTACTGGATATTGCAACACGTCAGTTTTGGTAATTGTTGGAGGGAAGCTAAATGGTTGCCAGTTTGTAGCAAGAATGATAAACCCTGTTGTAATACTCTTCAGCCAACCACGGGCAACCAGTCGTGGTTGAGAGGCTCGGGCGCTGCATCGGTGGTGTTTATGGGGTCAATAATGTGTAGCGAGATGGAATGCATCTCTTTGTAACGCACGGCGTTCTTATTAAACGGCAGCGAATGCTTGAAAATTTTTTATGTGGCAGAATGAGCCGGTGAGTAGAAGTGTGAGTGAGACAAATTGTATACGAAAGGGACAGATGTGCGAGAAAAATCGTTCTGCGGCAACGCTTCAACAAGTTTCCTACTCGTCATCTTCAAGCGAAGCTCGCCTGAAGATGACGAGTGAAACTTGTCGAACAGTTGCTGCAGAACGACGCCTTGACTCGGCTGATAACCCGAGAGGACTTCATCATCAAGACTGAATGTCCTAGAATTGTCTAAAGATAAACTTAACCGGAAACTGTAGTGATAACTTACTACAAATGTTTGCCCTCGAACGTATATAAGAGAAATTTCGCCAATGTCACCACACGAGAAAAATGTCGCAGAATGGCGCCGAATAAAACACTCCAACACCTACGAAACAACACGAGTCTGATGGGAGGTACCATATCGGGTAGTTGTAGTCAATTACTGTCAGTAATTCCGAAATCGACGACAGCCGACGAAATACGCGCATGCTTAAAACATCTACCATCTGACAGCACATGAAAAAATGGAAGTACCACCAAATATAAGAGGGAACAAATGGTGAGACGGAAAAGCCCAAGTATCTGCCGAAAAGCTCCTGAAAGTAGGAGTAGAGACTCATCCAGTGGAGAAAAGCTTCGGCAAATAGTGTTGATGAATGAGTTGCAGAACATCGTGGAAACCACCAAACAACTCATTCGCAAAATATACCCGTACATCACCGAAAATTACACACACTGGAGGAAAGGTAAACTTCGATCGACACGACGAACGTAGAATAATAAAGTGTAAACTTTCCTGCCGAATTTTTGAATTCGTTAGATGTTCGAGGAACCCTGCACCCGCCGAAATTGTGCAACGGCGCAAGATCATCACACATCTTCAAAACGCCTTATCGAAGTCAGTATAATGAAAAGGGGAAATGGTTTCCTATACCGCGAAATTTCCACCGAACTGCTCTTCAGTTTTGAAGGACTGCAATTTCTAGTGAAGTTGACTTACAGTATGACCATCATTAAAATGCAAAGACAAACATTCCACTACTGTCGTCACAACCTGAAGGAACTGTGATTTACACAAAGTCAATTACATACATCGCGTACTCATTTATTGGGTCTACCCAAACTTTATTAATTTATAGCCTGAATACCAAGCCTGCGAGCACATTACATAAGAAAATATTGTAACGAAAATGTAAAATAGCTTCCGTGATAAAATGAAACAGCAAAAATTTATAAAATAAAAGTACGAGGTAATGGAGACAGAAATAACTAACAACCTTAGCGATCAGTTTCACCACATCACACAGTACGCAGAAACTTCTATCACAATAAGCCAGGTAAACAAATTGTGTTTCGACGTAAATTCCTATGCTGCATTACTAACATTTATCATTCCCTATGTAATATATTTTTCGAAAATAATTTAAAACGGAGATTACTCAGCCACAAATCTGCAAGCTGTCTAAAGAGATCAATGGAACAAACCAGTAATAGCGGAGGAATCAACAATGACCAAACATTTCTTTCCTTGAAAAGAGTAACTAGGCGTTTGGTGTAACACAGCTGCATGTGTCAGAAGAGCACGGAGGAGGTGAGAGGGACTTTGTCCCCAAAAGGGAATTCAGTTGCCTGCACGGAGGAGGTGAGGATGTTAAGGACACTGCCTGTGCCGTTCGGTTAATAGTCCGTTCTCTCCGCACACATCGTGCCCAAGGACAGACTCCATACCGCAGCTACAATCACACGTACAATCTTCATTCCAAAAGTTAAATAGTAATTGTGTTCTCTCGGGTATTGTGTATACTCGTTTGGCTTTACTGACACCGAGAAGAATGACATTACATTTGCAGCCATCCGAGAAAAAATTTGTGCGGTAAGAACGGTCGTCATATTTACGATGTGTGTGGAAGGAAGAGACCTGCACGTCCCAGACCATGTAAAATCATCGTGCCTGGCTCCATAGATACGTTTGACTTATATGTTATTTCTTATTGCTTTCAAAGGCGCACGAAACATGGGGGACGTTACGAATTAGAAAGGAAGGATAAAAAAAATAGATTTCGCACAATGTGCAGGAAATGCTAGGGCAAGCACAAGAAGTTTAGTATTGGTAGGCACAAGATTGGTAATCTCCAACGCAGGTCCGAACCAGCTAGAAATACAAGAAACAGCTGCACAAGACTACGCACCTGTGAGTCCAGAGACTCAACTCACCAAAAACTTGAAGATTCGTCGACAGCCCTACATAAAAAACAAGTTACAGTGCAGCACAGTCCTATTCGGAGGAAATTACATCCAATGATCATAAATATGGCCTCGTCTTTACGAAATACTGGCCACGAACGTACATGCAGTTAACTTTGCCCTGACACAGACTCTTTTACTGAGCAGTGGAGGTTTATGTTGACAGTTGAACTACGAATTCGTGTTATAGTATCATAACAATCTTTTGTTATCACTCTATTCGCATAATTTTACGTTTACGGTTTGTACCTGAAGACAGTACCGTTTACAGGAAATTCAATTTTCAACACATTAATATTAACTATTCATAGAGGATTTGTCCTGATCAGGTCTCCGTAAGGTATCAGAAAAATAGACACAGGCCAAAATACATTTTCCTCTGTTCCTCTACAATGCTAACTTTTCCTTTGTTTCTGTTTCATCGAGTTCTCATAACTTATGCTAACGTAGAGGGCTTAGGGGAGGTGAGGAAAATACTACATACGGAATGATAGTGGATAAGAGTGTAGTGAAAGCAACAGCGCGCGCACACACACATCCAGCATATCTGCCTTGAAGCGTATTTCCTGTAATGGCAGCGCGTCGTAAGATCGGTCATCTCAAGAGCGCGGCAGTGTTGGCATACGCGGGAAAAGAGATGCCCGGCTGGTTGCTCGCCAGGCACGGTTACTATGGGCTTTTCTTTCCATCGCTGTATATAATCTCGGGGATATCAATAGTAGTGCATAATTTAAAAAATGCCCGAGATTCCGGATGGTTTGTAGTCATTAAATATGGCAGTCTCACGCTCTAAAGCGTTTACAAGATGCATCAGTTTGTGGAAATTTGATGAGCTGGTGCTCAGTTACTTAAAATGTAGCGTTCATATCCTCATCATTTCGTTTTGCGAGCAGACACGACTGAAGTATTAGCCTACCAGATGTTACCGAACACTTTGGACCTAACGAGGTGGCGCAGTGGTTAGGTACTGAACGCAGTGGTAAGACACCAGACGGGAAACTGAACCACCATCTAAATTTAGTTTTCCGTCAATAAATCATGACTTCCGTGTCAGGTCAGCATTTCCAGAAAGAAGCCAATAAATCGCTTAGGGTCAATATTTTCTTTGAAAGGGCACGGTCGATTTGTTTCCTAGTCCGAGGTTGTGCTCCGTCTCTAATGACACCATCGATGTGTTCCTTCATCAGTTTGGCAATGTTTAGCTCTGAAAATATTTCGCCATACAAGTAATATCTTGGAACAAGCTACTCATTAAAACATACATCCGAAGACTAATGAACGTGGCAAAAATTTAACACCAACTCCAGTAGAGTGTAAAGCAGCAACATCTAAACTCGGAATGCAAAACAATGCTGCAAAGACCTTACAGACGTTACTTATGCATCAAATATGGCACTGGAGTAAATAGGGAATAGAAGGACAATCAGTAGCACGTGCAGTGTTCTGTCACACCCATCACCTGAACCGCACGACCCTTGATTTCTGCCTATCAATGGTTTTTTTGTCAAGTAGGGAGATGAAGAGTGGCTGAGTGCCAAGGATGAGAAATGACTCTTCTACACTATGGTCCAGTGGGCTCTCTTTACAAACCCAGAATAACTCATGCCCCATACGTTTATTTATTTGCTTCTTTCGAAAACTTTTTTTTTACAATTATCTGCAGTCCACACTTTAGTACAAGTTGTTTTTGAAATATAGAGTAGCACAAAACTACAGTGTTTAAAAGACTTGGTAACATGTTTGTGCTGTCCGTGCCCCCACTAGTCTAAGATGAAACTGAAGTCGACTAACACCTGCAAGGCACTGTCTCGTTAGGCACTCCTGCAATAGCTGCCCCACTTACTGCAGTGCTCTCCTCTTAGGACTGACTGTTAATCCATTGGGAAATGAGTTAGTGAGCATGGTAGCTCAGAGTCGGTACTCACCTGGCGAAACGTTCCTTGTCTTGTATACTGTCTTCCTCCATCCGGCTGTACTTGCTAACGCTCGGGTCGTCCTCATCGGACCTGAAAATAGACAAAGACGCTTAAGTACAAAGCCATTTTTAACAAGCTGTGGACGAGTGCAGAAAAGTAAGACACTCCATCATGTCAGAACGTCAGTTTTTGACTGGCCTTAATTAGTATTCTGATGTGATAATCATGTGCTAGTAGTTGTTATAAATTAAAATAGTAAACAACAAACCCATGTTTTAAAACTGAATGTGATTGTGTGACTGTTTCTCCTTACTTCCTACATCCTCGAAACTTTCACCACATGTTGAATCGAAATAAGTTCATGAATCCCTAAGAGGCTCCAGAAACATGAGGCTTTACTGAACGAGGTGTAAGCGGCGCTTCACATTTCAAATAGATAAATAAAATGGAAGTTTTCGTTGGGGTTGGCGCTTGAGATAACTTTTAGTTTAATCCGATTGTTATGCAAGCTACTTCGATAAAAAAAAAAGACACACAAGATTAAAGGGCTTGTGGTTCGCAGCAGCGGATACATTGAATTCAAATACTCCTAGTAGTAAATGTAATGCAGACGACAGCTTCAAAAGACGTACAGGATGGGCACTTGGAAGGGCCAGAGTTGAGGGTGGAGAAAACACACTGCTGAGAGACATACTGTTCGCTACACTAAAAGAAATATCTCATACAAAATCTTCAATATTTTCAACGTTTTGACAAAACTCTTGTAGGTTTCATATTCCTGATATACTGTCCGCTGAAACAGCGACCAACACAATAAAAAATACTTGTTTTATTCTATAATTGCAATTTTTCATTTTGTATACGGGCCATCCTATGATCAAAAAATTCCAGGACGTAGAATAATAGTACGAGACAAATTTAAGAAAGATTTTTTTTCACTATGATAGCAAACGCATGTTACACAATGCAACTTTAGAATGCAAGGTTGCACTCTATACCGTGAGTTTGATGCCTTCGTGGAATTCTCTTGCAATTTTATGTATTGTGCTGGAATCTTTTGATCATAGGAAGCTTGAGAATGGTTCTGTGTGCCGAAACTGAAAGCTAGAAAAGCATAATAAAAAATTACAACTACAGACTAAAACAATTTTTTCGCTTGTCGATTTAACGAAACATGAGAAAGATAACTATAATGACCATGCAGTACCTGCGAAATATTATTTCTGGAAACGATACATTATAGGTACATTTAGAAATTAACAAAGCTGATGCTCAAATCCATGTATCTTCGATGTGTGTGTGTGTGTGTGTGTGTGTGTGTGTGTGTGTATGTGTGTGTGTGTGTGTGAGAGAGAGAGAGAGAGAGAGAGAGAGAGAGAGAGAGACAGACACAGACAGGCCCAAACGTTTGCACGAGTAAAATATGAGACGAGCACACAACACGGAACACTCATTGAAAGTATGGAGACTTTTTCAAAAAAAAATAATAGATAAATAAAAGGGAAATCGCAAAAACTAACCAAATTTAAAAACTACTTTGTCAACAAAATATAAAGTTAACATTGCTTTAAATGCGAACATTTTAGATTAGCTTTGCCGTGACTGTTATTGACATTAAATCAAACAACGAGTTCACTGTCACCAGTCACTGTTTATTTATCTCCACGACACGTTTCATAGGTTTGAACCTCCATCAACAGGTGGATTTTCATTTGTTAGTGTGACATTTGTGTGTGTGTGTTATGTTACGGAGAGGTCGTCACTGAATGAGGACAGATCTAACAGTACCAGTGACAACTCTCATGGCGTCATAAGTTGCACGTCAATGTTCGTTGTGTGGACACTCTTTTCCCACACAGGAGTGCAATATTCACCAGCAGAAAACACATGAGCAAGTGCAGCAGACCGTAGAGTATTGGCGTTCGCCGCATTCCATCTGCTTCCGGCAATCTTGCGAAACAGATTCACTTCCGGGCCAAATTTCTTAGATAACTGGAGGAATGGTTGTTTGAATGCCAAACACTGATTCCGAGTCATTCCTGAAAATACGGGACTATAGTTATTCGGTACTTCAGTTCCATCGAAAGTCACGTGTACCTTCCTTTGGGCTTCATTAAACACACGCTGCTGAGAATGACATACGAGTATCAAAGATTACACACCTTGCTGTACCTCTGACATATAGATTATAGGCAACTGGTCGCAGTCTGTGACTCACTGACATTACTCGTATGTCTCGTTCAGTGGCACCGGCTAAGCACAGATTCCGTTTTGGAATTTTTTCTTTGATAGCTCTCACAGGTCCGCAATAAACTCTCAAACCTGAGCGTTTTGCAATACATATAACACCTTTTCGCAGATGCTGGATGGCGTGTTCTTTTTCTCTGGCTAGCCTGTTTTGGGGCGTCTGCTGTTTCTCCCCGTTTAAGAATGGTCCAAATCACATATTTGTGCCTCATTGTCACCCCGTGCTTTGGACGCGTCGTAAGTGCCAAATTACAAATGCAAAGCTTTCTTTCAAATCTTGCAATGATCGGTGTAAATGAGTAATACCACGTTACACTTTCGTTCAAAGCCGGAAAGAGGCAAGGGCACACTACCTTCATTAGGATGTTCAAACCATCCTTCGAACTGAAGACAGCTGTACTCACTCTATTTCCCTCAAACCTTTCCTGCCTGACAGCCTTTCTAGCAACATTCAACTAGCAAGACTTTTGCTTGGGTCAGCAGTCGCTGCCACCACATTCTTCTTCATATCAGCAGTCCCCCTCCCCCCTCTATCCACTGTCCTCTCACACATTTACATTGATACTTTGTGCATTGTAATGGAGAAATATGAAGAGCAACACCTGAAGAAAGACAATCAAGGTTCACGACAGCACTGCTACTTTTTTTATGGTACAGTGAACATTTTACGCAAGAGATTAAGCAGGATCATAAAGCTAAGTGGTCTTTGCAGAATCTGTGCCTGTTCAAGTAGGGTGACTTCTTGTTGCCACTGCTGTTGGGCTCTTCAATCCGAAGACTGGTTCGTGCAGCTCTCCACGCTAGTGTATCCTGCGCAAGCCTCTTTATTTCTGAAGAACTACAACAGTCCGCGTCAACCCGAATCTGCTTGCTCTAGTCAAGGTATGAGCTTTGAATGCAATTTGTTTCTCCCCCATTTCCGCCTATTGTCAAACTGAATATTCAAGGTTCCTCAAAATGTGATCCACCAACCAAACCCTTATTTTAGTAAAGTTGTGGCATATATGTAACGAAATAATAGGCAACCAATTGCATAAAATTTGATTTCTTTATCAGTTACTGGCACTTAGTGCCATTCTTCGGAAGGTGATACCACCTATCGGATTATTTGCGAAACGCAATGGCTATTGAGAAGAACGACCGTGCACGGTTGGTTAAGTGGTCTCTCAGAACGGCGGGAACAACAGCGCTGCAATGTGGGAATATCGCCGGCAGAAACAGCTGCGAAGAGACCTCATGTTAATGAAGACGGCGCAAATTACACTGGTATCACTACCAGATTCAGAATGCGCACCAACGAGATAGCCTAAAACGTCATGACTTTGCCCTTCGTTTTTTGGCACGAATGGAAACGGATGACATGTGGATGCCGAATATTTTTTGGACGAACTAGGCACATTTTACTCTGCACTGTGCTGTGAATGCATAAACTGTCGCATATGCAGCTCTAATGCTCCACATGTTCCACAGAAACAACCACTGCACTAAGCTTGTGTGACTGTCTAATGTGCTTTCACAAGCTCTTTCATTTTCGGTCCGTTTTTCGTTGAGGAGATGACACCTTGCCGACCTAGTAGTGACGTCTGCACTATATATATAAGGACCTCGTTGTCCAACATGTGATTCCAGCTCTGTGAGAACGCAGCTGTGTCCACTCTATCATTTTCATGCCAAGTGGTACACAGCACATGTAGCTTGCCAGGTGAAAAGATTTGCTTCGAGAGATCTTCGGTAACGACCACATAATCTTTAGGCACTTTTAAGATGTGCGACCTTCCAGACTATCGGCCTAAACCCATATGGGCTTAAATGGCTCTGAGCACTATGGGACTTAACTTCTGAGGTCATCAGTCCCCTAGAACTTAGAACTACTTAAACCTAACTAACCTAAGGACGTCACACACATCCATGCCCGAGGCAGGATTCGAACCTGCGACCGTAGCGGTCGCGCGGTTCCAGACTGTAGCGCCTAGAACCGCTCTGCCACATGGGACGGCCAAACCCATGTGGGGATATCTGAAAGATCGTGTCTGTCAGGGATGTGTCTGGACTCTTCCTGATCCGAAGCATGGCATTCGATGACATATCGGTCAGATGACACCGAAAAAGATCTGAGCAACTGTCGACCACGCGGTGTTATGGGTGCAGTATGATGCTGAGTTGGGACGCGACACTGAACTTACGATGTAACTTGTGATCGTATCCTAACAAGCTTGCCAGAAACACCATTATCATTTGTTTGATCGTTTCTCCACTTTTCCAGCGCCAACACCACATTCTAACTGCTTACAGCGCCATATCTTCACCTGGTAGCGGAAAGTGTAATTATTATTTCTTTTAGCATACTCCGCGAGAGAACCGATTAATGAACATACCTACGATGTTTCAGCGTCCTGTGCTGCATAAAGCCCGCAGTACAACATTCGGAACACCGTCTGTTTAATTACAATGAGGTAAAAAAGTCTTGGGATACCTCTTAAATTCGTGTCGGATCTTCTTTTGCCCGGCGTAGTGTAGCAACTCAACGTGGCATGGACTCAAGTCATTGGAAGTCACCCACAGAAATAATGAGTCATGCTGGCTCTATAGCAGTCAACAACTGCGAAAGTATTGCCGCTGCAGGATTTTGTTCAGGAACTGACTTCTCGCTTATGTCGATGGGAGTCACGCCGGGCGATCTGGGTGCCCAAATCATTCGCTCGAACTGTCCAGAATGTTACTCAAATCAATCGCGAACAACTGTTGCCCGGAGACATTACATCGTTGTTTGGGAACGTGAAGTCCATGAATGGCTTCAAACAGTCTTCAATCAGCAGAACATTATCATTTTCACGCAATGATGAGTTCAGTTGGATCAGACGATTCAATCCATCCCATCTAAACACGGCAAGCACTATTACGTAGCCACCACAGACTTGCACGGTGTCTCGTGGACAAATTGGGTCCATCGCTTCGTGGGGTCTGCGCCAAACTCGAACCCTACCGTCAGCTCTTACCAATCGAAATCGGGACTCATCTGACCAGAGCACGGTTTTTCAGTCATCTATGATCCAAACGGCACGGTCTGCAATAGCTCATTAACGCCAAATTTCGCCGCACTGCCCGAACGGATACGCTCGTCATACGTCCCACGTTGAGTTCTGTTGTTATTTCACGCAGTGTTGAGTGTCTGTTAGCACTGATATTTCTACGCAAATGCCTCTGTTTCTTTGTCGTTAAGTGAAAGCCGTTAACCACTGCGCTGTCCCGTGGCGAGAGGTAATGCCTGAATTCTGGTATCATCGGCATTCTCTTGACACTTCGGATGTCGGAATGTTTAATTTCCTAACGATTTTGGAAACGGAGTGTCCCAAGCCTCCAACTCCAGCTATCATTCCGCGTTCAAAGTCTGGTAAGTTCCGTCGTCGGCCATTATGACGTCGGAAACCTTTTCACACGAATCCGCCACAGCACTGCCATTTTATAGCTTGTGTACGCGATACTACCGCCATCTGTCTGAGTGCATATAGCTATCCCATGACTTTCGTCACCTCAATATATAATCAGCCGGCGTGCTCCACAAAAGATATCAAATAATTCTGAGGAAACGTCTATTCCAGGGGTCTTGTTTCAACTTAGGTTTTTCAGCGCTCTATCGAATTCTTTTCGCGGTGTCACATCTCTCAGCTAATCTGGATGTATGTCCTCTTCCCCTACATAATACTGCCATCGAGTTTCTTTTCTTTGTCTTGCCCTTCTGGAAGCTCTCTTTTCGCCTTCCCGCCTTCCCGCTTAGTACCGGCCTGTCATCTGAGCTCCTGACAATCATTTCGCCGGTTAAGCTCTTCGAGAAATCTTATAGTGTTAGTAAAATGCTCGCCCATCTATTGCTATTGCACTCGAGTATCGAAACCCCTACGGCTGTAAACCGTAGAAGCAGTGGGGCGTGCAGGTGTGGGAGAGGCGGGGATGGGCGAGAGACGCGATGGCGTGACGCGGCCGATTAGCAGCAGGCGTGTGTCGCGGCTACCTGTGCACGCGACGCTACCTGCTGCTGCTGCTGCTACCTGCGGCTGGGCGCCGCTGCCCAACATCGCTTCCACGTGCACGGGCCAGGCAACGTAATGCCAACACACCACGTTTGGCATCCACACCTGTCCCCATCCCCCCACGTAGTGCGTAAGTCAAATATGTACAGTTGAGAGACATCTGACATCGCTAAAACTGGACAAATTTCCAGGTCCACCTATCATATTCTACACGTAATTTGCAACTGAGTTAGACCACCTTCTTATCCACAACTAGCTGTACTCGGCCACTCCTTGCTGTGGCTCAGTCTGCTTAAATGCAAAAGAAAGAAAAGAGAAAGCACACGTCTCTATACGTATGGGAACTGGAATATACGTCCTGAACTCGTTCTCTCCCCTTTCTCTGCCCATCTCCTCCTCCTTCCCCCTCTTTGTCCATCACCTCCTCCCCCCTGACTCTCCCCATCTTCTTCTCTCCCCCTCTCTCTCATCATCTCCTCCTGCCCCTTCAGCCCATCTCCTCTTTCCCGTTTTCTATGTCCACTTCTCTGTCAATCTCCTTTTCCCCCTCCCTCTGACCTTGACCTTTTTTATTGTTACTGCAAATTCAGGTTCTCTAGTAATATTCAAATCATAAACCAATAATCCAATTCTCCTGTTTGCTAACAACGTGTCACTTGGAGCCACTCTGGCCGTGTGGGGGTGTCGCATTGTCCTGCTGGAGTTGCCCAACTCCGTAGGAATGCACAATGGACATCAACGGATGCAGGTGATCGAACAGGATGCTTACATACGTATCGCCTGCCAAAGGCCTATCTAGACGTATCAGGGGTCCCATATCACTCCAACTGCACACGCCCCACACCATTACAGAGCCTCCACTAGCTTGAACAGTCCCCTGTTGACAGGCATGGTCGGTGAATTCATGAGGTTGTCTACATACCCGTACAAATCCATCCGCTAAATACAATTTGAAACGAGACGCGTCCAACCAAGCAACATGTTTCCTGTCATCAACAGTCCAATGCCGTTGTTGACGGACTGAGGCGAGGCGTAAAGCTTATGTCGTGGAGTCATCTAGGGCACACGAGTGGGCCTTCGGATCCAAAAGCCCATATCCCTGATGTTTCGCTGAATGGTTCGAACGCTGACACTTGCTGATGGTCCAGCACTGAAATCTGCAGTAATTTGCGGAAGGGTTGCACTTCTGTCACGATGAACGACTCTCTTCAGTCGTCGTTGGTCCCGTTCTTGCAGGATCTTTTTCCGGCCACAGAGATGTCGGAGACCTGATGTTTTACCGGATTCCCGATATTCACGGCACACTCGTGAAATGGTCACACGGGAAAATCCCCATTTCATCGCTACCTCGGAGATTGTGTGGCCCATCGCTCGTGCACCGACTATGACACTACGTTGAATGCTGTGATGTTAAAACTGGCACATGGATGGGTCGTCAGCTGCGGGGGCCTATCGTTACAGTGTTCGGTGCACTGTGTGTTCAGGCACACTTGTACTCTGCCCAGCATTAAAGTCTGATTTTAGTTCTGCCACAGTTCGCCGCCTGTCACGTTTCACCAGTCTGCCCAGCCTGCGACGTCCGACATCTGTAATGAAGGGTGGTCGCCCAGGCCCACAACGTCTGGAGGTGGTTCCACCTTGGTTTCGTCACGAGTTGAAGACATTCACCACAGCACCGGACAAGTCGTGCAATGCCTCCGGGCCATCACAATCTGCCTTCGGTCAAACTCAAGACAGATCGCACGCCTTCCCGGTTCTACATACGAACACCACGCTCACTAAGATAATACATGCAGCGTGCATGTGTCTGACTAGCATTCACTCCTCGCCAGGTGACGCTACTATCGCGTGGGTGGGTTTATATCATTAGTAAGTCCAGAGTTTTGGCTGATCAGTGTATATGAAAGCACATTAAGGAATGTTTGTGATAGTCGACGAGTACATCTCCATCATACTCCGCAAGCCACCTAATGGTATGTGGCAGAGGGTACTTTCGGTACCACTCTTTGATCCCACCAACTCTGTTCACTTGCGAGAAGTGCGTGGGAAGAATGATTGTCGGCAAGCCTCTGTATTGGCTCTAATTTCTCAAATTTTCTCCTCTTGGTCAATACGTGAGATGCGTGTGGGGGCAAGTAATATGTTGTCCGACTCCTCCTGAAAAGTGGTGTCCCGAAATTTCAATAGTAACTTTCTCCGTGATGCACAACACCTCTCTTGTAACGTTTGCCAGTGGAGTTCGTTTAGCATCTCCATAACGCTCTCTCGTCAGCTAAACGATCCCGTGGCGAAACGTGCCTCTCTTCGTTTGATCTTCTCTATCTCCTCTATCAGTCCTACCTGAATTCCAGATAGATGAACAATACACAACAATCGGGCGAACAAGCGCCTTATAAGCCACTTCTTTCGTGGATGAGTTACATTCCTTTAAGATTCTTCCGATGAATCTGAGTCTGGTGTCTGTTTTTCCCACTGTCTGTTTTATATGGTCATTCCACTTAAGGTCGCTCTGGATAGTTACGCCTACATATTTTATGGCAGACGCTGTCCCCAGCTGTTTGCCATCAACAGAGTAGCTGTACAGTAGTGGATTTGTTTTCCTATGTATGCGCAATATGTTACACTTATTTACCTTCAGGGTCAACTGCCAGAGCCTGCATCAATCATCAGTTATCTGCAGGTTGTTCAGCAAATTCTTACTATCTTCTGGCGTTGCTGCTTTGGTATAGACAACTACATCACCTGCGAATAACCTTAAAGGGAATCCCACGCTTTCTACTAGATCGTTTATATGTACTGTAAAAATCACACTTCCCTGTGGTACTCCCGATATTACCTTTACATCTGTCGATTTTGTTCCGTTAAGAGCGACGTGTTAAGTTCCATCTGCAAGAAAACCTTGAATACTATCGCAGGTCTGCTTCGATACTCCGTAAGCTCGTATTTTTTTCATTAAACGGCAATGCCGGACGGTGTCAAATGCCTTACTGAAATCAAGGAACACGACATCAACCTGAGCGCCGTTGTTCACTGGGCCGTGGAAGAACAGAGCGAACTGAGTTTCGCAGTATCTCTGCCTGCGGAATCCATGTTGATTTTTATACAGGAGATGTTCATTTTCCAAAAACGTCATAATTCTTGAGCATAAAACACGTTCCATTATTCTACAACAGACCTATAATTGTGTGGATCTGTCTTACGGCCTTTCTTAAAAACGGGAATGACTTGCGCTTACCTTTCTTTGCTCAAGCGATCTACGATCTACGATAAATTACTGGTAGAATGGGAGCAAGTTCTTTCGCACTATCTTTATAGAATATTATAGGTGTACCATCTGGTCCTGACGCCTTTGCACTATTAAGCGATTGTAGCTCATTTTCAATTCCACGATCGGTTATCTCAATATCTGCCATTTCGACGTTCGCACGACTGAAAGGAGGGACAGTGTTACGATCTTCCGAGGTGAAACAACTTCGGAAGACCGAATTCAGTATTTGCGCCTTCTCTCCGTTTCTTCCCTTTCGGTGCCGGTGTGGTCGCTGAGAGAATGAATAGATGATTTTGACCCATTTAAAGTAGTTGTAAAGAATGAAATTTCTCATCTCGTATCGACGTTAACGCAAAGATCGTTTTGAGCAACACCGTCTCTCTAATTCAGGGAGACTACACTTCCCCACATATGGGATGTTGATCGTTCAACTGAACCCTTCAAGTAGGTGACAGTAATGTTACTTTTTTCTTATACTAATACCATACAGGCTATGATTTTCACTTAGTAATCACAGACCCATAAAGTGACGATGCAGCTACATTCTGCATACTATTGAAAGACGAGGATATTATCAAAGAAGCTGGACGTGGAATACGGCGTTGGCCGTGCTAAAGTGATGTCGACTGCAGAGGTCAAGCAAGTTTTAAGACGTCCTCCATTTTGCGCCTAGTGATTCGGCAGCCCTGCATACGACCTAATTTCCGAGCGAGTGTCAGTGCTAAACACTCCCTCCTGCGCGCAACATGCGCGGGCTATCCGGAAAGTAACCGCTATACTGTGACTCACGCAGTAGGTCAGTGTGCTACAGAGGACCTCACATGCTCAATATTTACTGCGCCATACTCAGTACTGCGCAATAATATTGACCGTCTGAGAGCGGTATTGAAGGTTTGCGCAATATATTGAATGCGACTAGACAGCTTTAAAAATATTAACGCTCGCTCAATATATTGCACCATGTAAGGGCAGTATTGCACAATAAGCGAAGTTCCTGTCGAGGCGGAGAGAAATTCCGTTCACGCCGTACGAATTTCCGCAAAGAACTGGAAAAGTTAATGACCAAAGATCATTGAGTGTACTGGAAGATGTATACGAGTATTAAAACACCATCTTTGAGAAATGAAATTCCCGACTGTTTACGAAAAGCAAGATACCTCGTTGTCAAGTTGAGCAAAGGAAACAAGATAATGGTGTCATGACAGTAAGCAGAAATGTTGCAGTTTTCAGAATAGTAGGCAAATAAGATCAAGGTCAGCTGTCCACTAACAGTTCAAATGGTTCAAATGGCTCTGAGCACTATGGGACTCAACTGCTGTGACCATCAGTCCCCTAGAACTACTTAAACCTAACTAACCTAAGGACGTCACACACATCCATGCCCGAGGCAGGATTCGAACCTGCAACCGTAGCAGTCGCACGGTTCCGGACTGCGCGCCTAGAACCGCGAGACCACCGCGGCCGGCACCACTAACAGTAAAATTATTTTTATTTTGTTACAGAACAGAAACACAAAGACAGCAGCATATTACGCCAAGTCATTTGTTTAATTTGTAATTAGTCGTTGTTATGGTATACAAACCTACGCCCTTGTCCACTGAAATGTTTACTAGAAGCATTTCACATTTACTCCTCCAGGACGTAAATATTGTGCAATAATATTGCACAGCTCTAAAATTGTTTCACGATAAATACTTGGCGTGTGAGGTCCCTTTACAGCTGTAATAGCATCATGTCGCTTTGTTTCTCATCCATCTCTCAAATCTGTTGACAGTTATCCAGAAATTTGTGCAGTAGGTCTATAACTCGACCATAATATATTTTGCACCTGGGCGCTTCGGTCGGCTTATCTTGAATTACTATCGTGATATTTCACAAGGACACGCTGAAGCACTTAATACTAGGCGCGCAGTCCGGAACCGTGCTACTGCTACGGTCGCAGGTTCGAATCCTGCCTCGGGCATGGACGTGTGTGATGTCCTTAGGTTAGTTAGGTTTAAGTAGTTCTAAGTTCTAGGGGACTAATGACCACAGCAGTTGAGTCCCATAGTGCTCAGAGCCATTTGAACCATTTTGAACTTAATACTACGTGTACAACTGTAATGAAATCATTCACAATGTGATGCGGTTTCTTTTGTACTTGCTTACTGAAACGTCATCGCATGTTTCCAATAACGGCCACGGGGGACAAGTACAGTAATATCGTTGTCGGTTAATATAAGGAGTGAATGCGATAAGCGAAGGTGGTGTGCGTTAGTGTCGTTTGTTTAAAGCCGCCAGAAGGACTTGGTCGAAATCGACTACTCGTGGTAGGTACCCGTCACGTGCTTACGCGTAAATTAGCTGCAGCAGGGAACTGCTACGGGCGTCGTCCGCCAACAACGGAAGTTTAACACTTCCCGCCGTGCACACTCTTATTACAGTAATAGATTTTGTGTCTTCTGAGTCATTGTGTGGTTGATTTCTTTTCGTGATGAATTTGCAAAGGTTGCATGCGGATCTGATATTTTTCCTACTAGTGTCTTTCTACAGGAGTGACACAATACGTGAAAGAAAAAAAAAGGTGTCGAAGGTCTTACGATACCTGTACAAAGAAAATGCCTACATGGGTACTCTGCAAATCACACTTCAGTGCATGGCAGAGAGTTCATCGAACCACCTTCACAGTAATTCTCAATTATTCCAACCTCAACAAGAAAACGACCACCTACATCTTTCCGTGCGAGCTCTCAGTCCCCTATTTTATTATGATTATCGTTTCTCCCTTTGTAGGTCGGCGCCAACAAAATACTTTCGCATTCGGAGGAGAAAGCTGGTGATTGAAATTTCGCGAGATGATTCCTCTGCAGAGAAAAATGCCTTTGTGTAAATGGTGTCCACCCCAAATCCTGTATCACGTCAGTGACACTCTCGCCTATTTCTTGACAATACAATTCTTTGAACTTTCTCGATGCACTCCTAATCCTATCTGGTACGGATCCCACAATGCGCAGCGTACTCCAAAAGACGACGAATAATCATAGTGTAGGCAGTCTCTTTAGTACATCTGTTGCGTCTTCTAAGGGTTCTGCCAATAAGTCGCAGTCTTTGGTTAGCCTTCCCCACAACATTTTCTACACTGTGCATAAATAAGAAAGCAAACAGATAAACGGTTTAACGAAAATGGTTTCAACAGTGAAAATGTCTCGTAGTTTAATGAGAAGATTACTGTCGTTTGAACTTAGCTTTTAGAAAGAAAACAAAATAAAATGGCAAAGTAAAAAGACGCTAGGTTTTGTTTTGAAATGTTTGGACGACACGTTTCCTACTGTTGCAGATCTCAGCAACGTGAAAAATTTACCTCATGAAGATTCGTTATCGGTTTTGTTTTTAGGTATTAATAACAAATACAATTTTTTAATCAGTTACTACATTTCCTTTCTTGTAAGAAGACGGTCCCTTACAACCACACTTACGCAGTTACGGTGCCAGACCGCATACCACACAGCTATCACATCACATGCAATTTTGGTGCCGACATTTAAGCAAAAACAAGCAGTTGTGACCGGTTGAATTTTTCATTCCCGCAACAGCTTCAAATGTACGACGCTATTTTTTGACAATTAACGAGCTCACTGAAATACTTTCTTTCTCCTTGGTTAGTAAAATACTTCGACCGGTAACGAATCCTTATAAAGATCTGTACTGCATTGCGTTTGGTGTGTATAATCTAAAAAAAAGTTTTAATTCGAATTATGTCAATTTTTAAGTCGTAAGAGGAAAAATAGAACACTGGTCGAGGACTACCTTAGGTAAGATCAGTTTGGATACACCCAAGAAATGTTGGAACATGCTAGGCAATACTGAACCTATGACTTACCTTACACCATAGGCTAAAAAAACGGATAGCTATGTGTTTATAGTATTTGTAATTAATTGAAAGCTTTTGAGTATACTGACTGGAACTCAAGCTTTGAAATTCTGTAGGTAGTAGGGATAAAATACAGGGGGCGAAGAGTTATTAGATCAGAAGCTATGTAGGAAACCAAGGAGAAATTTTAGAAGGGAATTAAATGTTGATGGCGAAGAAATAATAGCTGAGGTTTCCAATGGCATTGTAATTCTCTCAGACACGGCAAAGAACATGGAAGAGCAGTTGAACAGAATGGAGAGTGTCTTGAAACGAGGTTATAAGATGACATCAACAAAAGTAAAACAACGGTAATGGAAAGCATTCGAATTACATAAGGCAATGCTGAAGGGATTAAATTAGTAAATGAGTTTTGCTGTTTGGGCAGTAAAATCACCATGACGGCAGAAGCAGTGAGGGTATAAAATGTAGCCTGGCAATGGCAAGAAAGAGGAGAAATTTGTTAGTAGTGAATATAAATTTAAATGTTAATAAGTCTTTCCGAACGTATTAATCTGGGCACAGCCGTTTACGGACGAGAAACGTGAAAGGTAAGCTGTTCAGACAAGAAGAGAATACTAGTTTCCGAACTGTATTGCTACAAAAGAATGCTGAAGATTACAGGGGTAGATCGCGTAATTAACGAAGAAGCGGTGAAGGTAATTGGGGAAAAAAGAAATATATGACAAACGTGACTAAAAGAAGAGATCGGTTGATGGGACGCATCCTGCGGCATCAAGCAATCGTCAGTTCGGAAATGGAGGGGAGGTGGGAGGGGAGCACGTAAAACTGTAGGAGAATACGAATACAGTAACCAAGTGTGATTGGATGAAAGTTCCTGTATTTAAGAAGATGTCAAGAGAGCTGCATAGGATAGTCTAGCGTCGAGAATCTCTTCAAACCAATCTTCGGACCGAAGACCACAACACAGATTATTAAATATGAAGAGGGAAGAAGACTTACCTTACGCGAAACACTATTGAGAACATTAAGAAAACAGGCATTTGAAGCTCACTGAAGAACAAATCTACTGCTGCCAACGTACATTCCGCGTAAGGAACACGAAGACAAGAGAAATTAGAGCTCGCACGGAGGCATGTAGAGTCGCTTTTCCCTCGCTCTATATGCGAGTGGAAAAGGAAAGGAAATGACTGGTAGTGATACAGGATATCGGCTTGAGAAATATGTACATCAGTGTCGAAAATTAAAGCAACAAACCGCAATTTGTCCGTTCTGTGTCTCATTCAAGACATAATAGTACAAACTGTAACATATGTCTGCACGAAAGATGGCATTCCGGTCAACGGACAAACACACCAACGATGACGTCACGGCACCTATCAAACGGGGGAGTGTTTGCCGGTCCACAAAGGCACAGAGAAGACGCCTAACAGACGTTTTGGTGTGGGGGTCCATATGAAGAATGGAAGCTGGACAACTGCAAAATATTGTGGCCTTATAGCTTAATGTGAGTCGTTCTGTTGTTTCTCGGATGTGGCGAAAGTTTATAGAGACCGATACTGTATTGCGAAAACCAAGGCAGGGCCGACCAAGTGTGCCGTAAGAAAAAGAGGACCGTTATTTTGGCTGTAAGAGCACGACTGTACCGCCTTAGTACGGCACGGCAACTGACACCTGGCCTATAAGCATCAACTGAACGTGTTGCATCGGCGCAAACGGTGTACAGAAGGCTTCCGTAAAGTGGCCCTTATTGTTAGGTATCTTCTGTATGTATGCTTCTCACGCGTCATCACAGAAAGGAACGTCTAGAGCAGAGTCGTCAACATGGCACATGGACTGTCGAGCAGCGGGCCAGTGTTCTTTTCACGAATGAGTCCCAATTAGGTGCGGAGAATGATTCTCGACGGATTCGCATTTAAATGAAACATGGCACATGATTTTGGGATCCAAAAAGTGTCGAAATGGGCCGATATCGAGGTGGATCCCTAATGATGTGGGCAGGGATTATGCTGATCACTCAAACACCTCTTCACGAAAATGTACGAGTGAATACCTCTTCCGGATATTGTACGAGTGAATAATCAAGGTTTAACAGGGTCACGTACTGTAACTAGATCTTGGGACTTCTTGTGTGGTCGTTGTGAGTTGCTGTGGACCCAGATTTCGTTCTGATGGACGATAATACTCGACCACATAAGGCACGAGTGGTTGAGGGTTTTTTTTTTTTTTTAAAAAAAAAAAAAAGGAACATATTGCACGGAAGGTGTGGCCTCCGCTCTGTCCCGATTTGAATCCTATAGAGCATGTATGGGATGTACTAGGGAGACGGATTACATCACGTCAGCATCCATCAACCACTCTCCAAGACTTGCGACCACTTCTGCGGGAAGAATGGGCGTTATTACCTCAAAATGAGACTGATGAAATCATTCCCAGCATGACCCGTTGTTGGAAGGCCTGTATTACTGCCAGAGATTGTCACACCCCATACTCATCACATTAACCAATTGTCGGAATGTGTGTGCAAATCCGCTAAGTTGTCTACTGTTATGCATACTGCAGTTGTTTACGTTCGATATCCTTCTCACTGCCTTTACTTTACTAACGCCTGTTTATATTTTCTGTGGCAAAATAAACGCAATCTTGCGAAATTTTCTTGTTGCTTTACTTTTGGGCACCAGTATGTATATAGATGTAGATGGAGTCTGACATATTTATCTCCTATAATAATCATGTACAAATTTACATATCTCTATACAGAGTCTCTTAACATGTGAGACATGTACCGTCAAATTTAATTATGGCTGAGGTAACGCTTTTCATCAGAAACAGGCGAAATATCTGCGTCCAGAAAAGTTCGTACTTGAGATCTGGCAGGCACAAAACTTCTTCAGATCGGCAGTGGCAGTTGGCAAAGCCAGGCTCACACTGAGACGCAGGTGGCGGGAGCGGTCTATCCAGCTGTCTGTCAAATTGTAACTGCTTTAAATCGGCCTACAGTGACAGCTGGCCAGCCAAGTACGGCGAGTGGACAAAGAGCCGCGTGTGACGGCCGTTACGCCGCGCTGTCGGGCGGCGCCGGCGTTGTGCCTCTCCTGCGCCACGCCGTTGTTCCCGCGTGTGCAGACGCAGCCGCCGCCACCAGATGTTCAGCGCTGCCCCAACATCTGATAAGCTTGCGCCCCCTCCCTGCACTCGCACGCGACTATGCAGTTTACAAACGATCACGGCGGCGTCAGTACCGTCTCAGCCACCCGGTGTGGCAACACACGGGTCCTTGCGAGACACAGGGGGTGCTAAAAAAATGGTTCAAATGGCTCTGAGCACTATGGGACTTAACATGTGAGGTCATCATTCCCCTAGATCTTATAACTACTTACACCTAACTAACCTAAGGACATCACACACATCCATGCCCGAGGCAGGATTCGAACCTGCGACCGTAGCGGTCGCGCGGTTCCAGACTGAAGCGCCTAGAACCGTTCGGCCACGCCGGCCGGCTACAGGGGGTGTAATCAAAACATTACGGAGAAGTGACTACAAATATTATCACCTGAAAACAAAAAAGTGAGCATATAGGAAATAAAATTTTCGATAGAGTTGATTTTTTTAATTAAATACGACCCAACATGGTGAACATGGCCAAATGGATGAGCAACGTTGAAAAAACCGGTTTTTCTTAAATAAGTAAGAAACAATGGCTGTTATAAAAAGATGTTAAATGAGAAACACGTAGGGCCTAAAAAGATCCATTAACTGCTTTTTTCTAAGTATCGAGTGGTTCATTAAGTTACGAGATACATCGAAAAACCGGTGCAAAACAAGTTCTCTATAATTCTCATTCACATTCCCACACTTACTATGTGTTGTAAGTAAGGCCCGAGATACGTCAAAATAGCACTTCCTGAAGAATTAAAAAAATATTATTTATTTTTCGAGTTATATCGATTTTTTTGGAAAAAACAAGCGCTCTCGATATTTGGCTCGATCTTCTCAGCGGAGGGCCCTACGGTAACAGTTTGAGGCTTACCTTCTTCGCAAAGACTTGTGCTACCATGCTATTAAAAATGTATACCATTTTATTAACTGTAAGGATCATACCCCGGAGGGTGTTTCAGATGTCATGTGTCGTCTCTTCACGAACTGTGATGAGCTGCACGTTACTGATTACGTTAGCACAAATTTCCGAGGATTTCTGATTTTTATGAAATAATGTCGAGTTTTCAGTGTTAGTGGAAGCTGCCTGGTTGCTTCTAAAGACAGGACAAACCGCAACATAAAAGTCTGGCCACGTTCGAGTAGGTCTCTAACACTAAAGATTCCGTACAAACTTAATTAAGTACACAGACACTACATCCATTCCGGAAATGGAGAATCTCGACGACTTTTGCCTGTTACCACCATTGATACTGGCAAGATATCGGTCCAAGGGATTGCAAAACTTTCGAGAGTGTTTTATCTTCAAGTTTGATGTCGCATAATAAATGGCAAAAGAAATCGTGTGATATAATTACAGATCAACGATAATCTGAATCTTTTCCTTTACTTCTACTATGAAATCCTTCTTCTTGTGAAATTTCATTATTCTACGTCATGGGGAAGTACGTTATAGGTTTTAATGACTGTGTTTGCGAGTATCAAAATATATAACACATACGGCCTTATGTTGTGACTGCACGGACTTGGAGGCTCGACGTTAGTTCGTCCCACGGCTCATGAGTCAAGACCAGAGAGACCTTCACCTCACAATCTGTTAAGAGCTTTTTGATCGCGCAAATAAGAACGAGATGGTTGTTAAGAAAATCATAATTGGTGAGGAGACGTGGGTCTACGACTATGATATTGAGATCAAGGTTCAATCTTCACAATGGGCGAGAAAGGTTCTCGAAGACCAAAAAAAAGCTCGTCAGGTCAGGTCACATAAAATGTCAAAGCGATGCTGATAGTTTTCTTTGACTTTGAAGGATTAGTTCATCATGAGTTCGTGCCACAGGGACAAACTGTTAATCGATGGTACTATCGGGACGTGTTGCGACGCCTACGAGAAAATGTGAGAGCGGTCTGAAACGTGGTGGGACTAGTCATGGCTCGTATCACGATAACGCACCTGCACATTCGTCCCTGTTGATGCATGACTATTGCACAAAAAACAAAATTACTGTGCTACCTCATCCTCCGTACTCTCCACACCTGCCCCTTGCGGACTTTTTGATTTTCAACGTTGAAATCCCCGTCGAAAGGGTGAAGATTTGCAACGACAGACGAGATAAAAGAAAATTCGCAGACGGCACTTCGCGCGATCCAAAAAGAGACGTAACAAGACTGCTAGGGCGTTAGGAGCGATGTGTCAATTGTGGAGGAGAGTATTTCGGTGGAGATCATGCACAGTAAGTACAAGGTAAGAGCACCAAAATTTTGTGGACAAAGTTCCGGAATTTTTTGAACGGACCTCGTATGTGACGTAAGTGTCGTTATCTTTTGTCTGGAGTGACTTAGAAAGAAACGGGTATTGTACCGATATGGGATCACAGATCATAGTATGTGGCAAATTTCAATTTCATACATCTACCCGTTCCTGAAAAAAATGGGGTCGTAACAGACGGACAGAGAGACTGATGACAAATGACAAAAAAAAATTTCGGGTGACATAGTTACAAATTAAAAATATTCGTTTTTTTTCTTTGCTTCTAGTGTGAAAACTTCTGGTAAATTTCATGATTCTACGTTAACGGGAAGTACGATACAGGTTTTGATGAGTGAGTTTGCGAGTATCAAAGTACGTGACATAAAATGCTGTATCTTTTGGGTGTAATGACATCGAATCTTCACTTTTTTTTTTACACTGCCATCGCCAAGGAACCGTAGACCGCAAATTTCAAATTGATATGTCTATCCTTTCCTGAGAAAAAGGCTTTTGAGCAGTCAGACGGACAGACAGACGGACCACAAAGTGATCCTATAAGGATTCCGTTTTCACCAATTGAGGTACGAGACCCTAAAAATGTACTGTCGCAGTAGGTAAAGTACTTCAGCAATAATTTTGAGTGTGTTATGAATCTGTTGTACGATAAAGGTAAAGGTAATATGCAGATGGTGCAGTACGAATTAACAAATTAAAAAGGAAATCACTAACGTGATATAGCTATTTTTTCCATAGATACAGACACTCAAGTACCAATATGACTCATAATGGTCTTGATTAATCACGCTTTCGAGCCGACATATGGACTTCTGTGGATGTAAGATCACGGGACAAACGTTAGTGACCCCCCTAAAAAAGCACATCGGTCGCTTTGGAGTGCTTTAGACCTTGTGGAGCTGGTACCAGGCGGTCATATGACCCTGCACTGCTGACTTACGTCACGGCAGCCGGTTGTGTTAAATCACTGCAGTCATAGGGGTCAATGTGGAGATGTGACAGAATGACAGGACGGATGTTTCGTGTTTTGACGTGTCCATGGCCATGTCGTGAATAAAGTTGCCCTACGTCTTGGTTTAACGACGCACTCTGTCCAATGTATCTATAAGGAATGGAGTACAAATCACAGACATGTATCACTGCGTAAGAACCGCGGTCGTAGAAAGATCTTAACCGACAGGGGTCGGAGACGAGTGACTCGCCTTGTCAGTAACAATCGGTTTCAAACTGGACAGGGTTTGCCGCCGTCACTGAATGCAGGACAAATTCAATCAGCTTTTCTGCGAAGGGAAGTACACGTGCAGTGGGCACTTGGGGCCGAGTACCTCACAGCGGTACATTAAGCCTCACGACTTCAATGGACCGAACAAAACAGAAACTGGACTGTAGCTGACTGGAGGCACGTAGTGTGCTCCGACGGGTTGCGATTTTCTCTCTTTTGAAACGATGCGAGGCGTCGAGTGTACCGACAGCCCAATGAGGCGTTTGACTTGCAGTGTGTAGAGGATGCAGTTAAGGACGGAGGTGGTTCTGTTATCTCCAGCGAAGTTTTTTGTAACATATCTTGAATCCACTTGTTGAGATTACCGTCAAGTTGCACAAGGATGTTCATTTTGAGAGTATCGGCGACCGAGTGTTGGCCTATCTTCTTCACGAGTTCGCTGGTGGCACCCTCACCTTCCAAGACGACAGGAGCTCAGTTCACAGACCTGCACCCATACGTTCCTGGTCTGAGGAATCCTCAGTGATCCTAGCACACCTCCACTGGCCAGCTAAATCACCCCATGGAAAATTTGTGGCACTATTTGGAACAGGAGGTGAAACTTAGCAAACAACGTTCTCTCAGACTGTGGTAGCTCTACTGGATTTAGTTTTCATCAATGAGTGGCTACAGTTGGATACGCATAGTTTAAGAAGCTTGTGGACAGTCTTCCTCGTCGAACTGAGGTCATTAGCAAGTTTTACACCCCTGGCAGGGTGGCTAATTTTTCGTTCAGTGTTCTTACATGTTTGGCGGGGACCAGATACACCTCCTTCACCTTGTCCTTCTCCCCATTACCTGTTCAGATCAAGTTCCCTCTCTACCCCATGGCGACGAGCCGACTAAAGATGACAGTAGTGAAGTCATCCATTCTTCCCTACTACTATCAGAAGTGCGACACGGTGGCATCGCTTCGCCTTATTTCACAATCAAGCTGTTTAGGATGACTCCCGCCGGCGCCGCTGGGGGGCGTGGTGAGGCTGTCGGCTGCGGTAGCTGGCGGCCAGTGCCCCGGGCTGTGGATGGAGATCCGACAACGCTGGCCGCTGGCGCACAGACCAGAGCGGACCTAACCGCAGTTCGCCGCGCTCCGTTCCGAGCACTCGCGACACAGTCCGCGCCGTGGGATTCCCCTGTGCATCCCAATGCTGCCAAAGGTCAAGGCTCACACTTCACCTGCATCTCACCACCTTTCTCAGGCGAGTGGAGGCGCTCTTATTTACTCAGTCAACAGAGATAACACGGACGGTACATTTAGATAACATATACTTGACACTGTGTACAGCAGTTACCTCAAAGGTAATACTTTGTATCTAAGACTGCTGTATAGGCAATTAATAACAAACTCTGAAATCAACTTCTGCAACTCCTCTATATCACCAACTCTAAAGCAATCCCTACATTCTTAGAATAGGGTCCATTCTCTGCAACTCCCCACCGTAACAAGATGACATTTGGTACAAGTCCACTTCACCATCTGCATCTTTAGACGCCAACTCTACTCCTTTATTATGTGGTCCGCAATTTTCGGTAAAATTCATAGACGGGTACTTGCTTAATTTAATCAGCTTTCAGCATTTGATCATGAGCCTCCTCCGTCTCCCAGTGTACCTTCAATCGTCAGGGATAACAGGGTTTACATCAACGAAAACACTTTTTTTTTTTTTGGCAATGCATTGCAGGGGCTCGTGGTTGGGTAAGTTACTATTTTTATTAATGGTCTGTTCTCTCCTTTACAGTCTGCATGTATCAGAGACGGGTAAAATCTACCACAGGTAGCACTGCAAACCAGGGTGCAGTTGTAGCTCTAAGCCCCACAGATTACTCGCAACGCTTTGTTGAGCTTTTTGACGAGTTCGCTACATATCCTCAAAGACGAGAAATATTCCCTACACTATAAATTATGGCCGAGATTCAAGTGTTACCATTACAGCTCCATACCGTCCCTGCAAAGTTCATTCACATATTATTTCCTGTTTTTACCTTCTGGAATGTATCTTCCACATGGTGTCTGTACCAGTATGTACGATCTGATTTAATCAGATGAAACAAAACTGATTAGTTCAGAATTTGAGGGTCCTATGCGGTCCCCTGTTACTCGGATTCATCACTGAAAATTCTGTCTTTGTCAAATTTGGTGTCACGAGCCATGGTACAAGAAGGAATCAAATCTTGCTTCTGATTTACAGATGAAAATCCCGTCCTAGATGTTCACCACGAATTCGATTAGTGCGTTGACTAACATCCAACAGCTTCTAGAGCACTTTACCATACATGTCTGGAGAAACGGAACGTTTCATATATTATAAACATGCAGAGGTCGTTCCAATTTCTAAGAAGGCTTAAAGCTCAAGTGCGAAAAACTTCATACCAACAATTATGTCTATAATTTATGAGATCTTAGGGATAACGAAAACACGCTACGTCATGAACACTGCTGCTTGTATTTCCGATCGGTTCTGTGACGGCTACAGTCTATAGGGGTGACCGGCGTTACAGAATCGTCGTCCCTAGTCCAATCTGACGTTAACACTGCAACACAGTCAATTAAGTCTGGAGCGGAGCGGTGCCCAGGAGCGGTGTCATTTTATTTTCAGCAATGACTCTCGGTTCTGTACTATCTTGGATAGCCGTCATCTGAGATATCTGAATGGACGTGACATATTCTGCTGGGATAGATACGCCAGTCTTACATCTAGCGTCACGGTATGAACACACCTCGGGTAAAACTTCAGGCAACCTCTTGTAGCGATTCAGAGAAACGTAATGGGACAACGGTAAGTCAGAGACATCCTGTTACCTCTCACGAGATGGTACACTGTTGACGTCTTTAATTAGGACAATACTAGCAACGTCTCTCCATGAATTGCCTACGCGATTTTGCACATCTGACTGGCCAAACTACGACCTGTACTCGCATGCGGGACCAGTTCGTACGTCAATTCCTTACTAGTGTAAGATCCATGGTATCGAGTGGTATTAAAACAGTTGTGAGTACATAACTTTAAGAAAGGGCACGGCACCTTCTCAACTGTATCACGGTATGCAGCCAGACCCAAGTGGGCGCAACATCCTACTGACAAGGGATCAGGTACTGCTTAATTTCGTTGTTCACTGAAATAAAACCACACATTCTTTCAACGCGTGGAATTTCATTTCACGCCCTCCTCTTCTTCTAGGTGCTCAACGTTTTGTTTCAAAGTGAAGATAGATCATAGATACTAGTAGACAGAAGTTAGGAGTTAATTTGTTAGACACGCTAGAATGGCTAAAGTAGATGTAAAGGGGTCCTCAACGGAAAGACTGTTTTGAACACCGCAGTGCCTTATTAGGCACGGTCCTAGTCGAGTTAGGATGACAGTTATAAAGCAAGAAACAGCCTAACGTGAAACCCAAACCATGGAGCAACTAGCAATTTTTCGCATTTACAATAACCGTAGAGGTGAATAGCGACCATCACAGGATAGACTGGGCGTCAATCACTGGACCTTCGGTTTGAGCAACACAGTTGAGATATTATGACGTTGACTTGTACGGGATAGATTCATGTTGTGGCTCCGTCTGGCGCACAGTCCAGCTTCGTACGTGTGGTAGGTTGGCAGAAGTTGACGAGCGGGCAGATGTCGAGCGTCCCTCGGTCAGATTTATCCAGAGGCGGCTCTGAGTGACTGCGCCGTAAACAGGGCGGCGGGAGAAGCACAGCCAGCGCGTTCCCACGCCCCCCTCCGACGCTGCCTATGCGGGGTTTGAGGCGGCGACTCTGCTTCATTGGAAGACTCTCCTGGGATTTTCAGGTTGAAAACTGAAAATTCCGTGAATCATTTTATGTTGTATGTACCTGAGAGCAAGACCACCCCACTCTGATTCTTTTTTTGAACAATCGAATTCATATTTATAAAACAGTTTCAAACGTCTGATTACTTTATAAATTAATTAATGTGTTAAATATGTGACTTGAACATGTGAGCGAGGAAAAGTTTACAAGATATTTTAAATTATGTTTAAAGTTTGTCGAAAGTCGCTAAATACTCTCATTCTCAAATACCGCACGAATAAAGCCGGGGTAATTTGTGCGCCACGAGTTACGCTGCCTCAAACATATACACAATTTCTAACTGTAATACCTGTCTTACTTTTTAAACCTTTAACATAAGATTATGCCTTTTACTGAGCAGATGATGATAGCATTTTAAACTTTTAAATTCGGTCAATATTTAAGTGAAAAATTGAAAATTAAATTTTCGTTGCTCTGCAAGCCGTTAGATAGGCAACCTGCAATTAAAACAGTGCATCAGGTAATCCGTTTGGTAACAGATTCTCAGTTAGGATTGGAAAAAAAAGATACATGTGCGAAAAATCATTTTTTTCCTTTTTCGAGAAATAATTTCCTACTGCAATACCAAGTAACACAATTAGTGCAATATACTTAACAGATACTGAGAAAACTTGTGCTTGACTTAAAATCTGCATTATTTTATCATTCTGGCACATTCAAGTTTTAAAATAAATGTAAATGTCGGTGCAGACATGGACTGTGCAACTGGTCCCGGCGGAGGTTCGAGTCCTCCCTCGGGCATGGGTGTGTGTGTTTGTCCTTAGGATAATTTAGGTTAAGTAGTGTGTAAGCTTAGCGGCAGATGACCTTGGCAGTTAAGTCCCACAAGATTTCACACACATTTGAACATTTTGTAAATGTCGTGTGACTAGGGCCTCCCGTCGGGTAGACCGTTCGCCGGGTGCAAATCTTTCGATTTGACGCAACTTCGGCGACTTGCGCTGCGACGGGGATGAAATGAATATAATTAGGACAACACAACACCCAGTTCCTGAGCGGAGAAAATCTCCGACCCTTAGGACTGAATTTCTGTCGCGCTGACCACTCACCTACCGGAGGCGGACAGTCTAAAGTAAATACAGGAGAATAACCATAACGCCACGTTGAATGACGCTACGTGAAAGTTAGCCAAGTTCTATTTTGCACTGAAATTCGTAAAAAGTATCTAAAGCCTGAATGTTGATCTACGAATATTGTTTAAAGATACAGATCCTAATTTATATCTCCTATTAATAAAAAAAAACTTTGCTTTTGTGCGATGGTGAGTTCTCAGTTACACGACCGTTTCTGACCTGCAGCACTGGAACTCTCGGATAATAAGGACGATTTCTGATATCGCCAAGTGTGCCGGAGGTGACCCCAATACAGCACAAAACATTACAAGTATTTATTCACTTTTCCACATTTCTTTGCTTTTAAGAACAGTTTGTTTCTGAAGCAGAACAGCGGAGTGATGTACAACGCACAGTTCAACTCCTCACCGGCCCAAATGTCCTCACGCGTAAGAAAGTAGCTTCCGGGAATCGGGGAGACGCGCCGGCCTCGGATCGGATCGGCCCGGCGGGATGAAGACGACAGTCGGTGTGTGGGCAAGCGTGGATGTAGTTTTTACGCGATTTCCCACATCCGAATACGTACCCACGTGCTGCCTCGGTTTCACGATTCTCAAACACTTTGGAAACGTTCTCAGGCTTCCTCAAGGGTAACACTAAATGCGCCTCGCGGAGCACGAAAGGCATGTGTGTGTGTGTGTGGGGGGGGGGGCTACAGGAAGGGCATAAGACCAGAAAAAAAAAGAGAAGCGTAATGTCCCCCCCCCCCCCCCCACACACACAAACCGCACGAGTCTTTCAGCATTCACCGACATTACTCTTACTGTCCCACGAAATTCAGTTCCTCTCAGAATTCCCGCTTCTCCATATTTTCCGGGCAAGTCACCACCCTGTTTATGCTCTTGGTTCAGTAAGAAGTGCACCTATCTAATCCACTAAGCTTACCGTGATGCATTAAATGAAGCAGGCGAAACGAAATACAAAAGCTTTTTTTTAAAAAAAAGTGTGTGATAAGAAGTGCAAAATGGCTAAGGAGGAACGTCTAGAAGACGAATGTATGGATTTAGAAGCATATATCTCAATGCGAAAGATATGTGCCGCCTACAGAAAAATTAAAGATACTTTTGAAGAAAAGAGAACCATCTTTATGAATATCAAGAACTCGGATGGAAAAGCAGTCCTAAGCAAAAAAAAGGGAAAGCTGATAAAGTGGAAGGAGTATGTAGGAGTTCTATTCAAGGGAGATGTGCTTGAGTGTAGTATTACAGAAATGGAAAAGGATGTACATGAAGATGAGACGGGAGTTACGATACTACGCGAAGAATTTGACAGAGCACTGAGAGACCTACGTCGAAACAAGGCCCCGGTAGTACACAACATTCTCAGAACTACTGATGCCTTGGAAGAGCCAGCCATTACAAACGTCTTCCACATGGTGAGCAACATGTATGTGACAAGCGAAATACCCTCACACTTTAAGAAGAATGTAATAATTCCAAAGAAAGCAGGAACTGACAGATGTGAAAATTACCGAACTATTAGTTTAATAAGTCACGGTTGCAAAATACTAACACGAATTCTTTACAGAAGTATGGAAAATCTGGTAGAAATGGACCTCGGTGAATATAAGTTTGGATTCCGGAGAAATGTAGGAACAAGCGCGGCAATACTGACCCTACGACGTCTCAACAAGACAGGTTAGGGAAAGGCAAACCTACTTTTATAGCATTTGTGGACATAGAGAAAGCTTTTAGGCAATGCTGACTGCAATACTCTCTTCGAAATTCTGAAGGTAGCAGGCGCGAAATACAGGGAGGCTATTTACACCTTGTACAAAAACCAGACGCAAATTATAAGAGCAGAGGGGCACGAAAGGGACCCAGTGGATGAGAAGCGAATGAGTCAGGGTTGAGCCCATCCCCAATGTTATCCGATCTCCACGCTGTCAAGCAGTAAAGGAAACCAAAGAAAAATTTGGAGTAAGAGTTAAACTTCAGGAATAAAAAAATAAAAACTTTCGGGTTTGCTAATGCCAGTGTAATTCTGTCACAGAGAGCAAAGGACTTGGAAGAGCAGTTGAACGGAATGGACAGTGTCTTGACGTGAGATTATAAGAGTTAACGAAAGCAAAACCAAGATAATGCAAAGTTGTCGAATTAAATCGGGTGATGCTAAGCGAATTAGATTAGGAAACGAGACTCCTAAAGTTTTGCTATTTGGGCAGCAAAATAACTGGTGATGATCGAAGTAGAGAGGACATAAAATATAGGATGGCAATGGAAAGAAAATCGTTTCTGAGGAAGAGAAATTTGTTAATATCGAGAACAGATTTAAGTGTCAGGAAGTCTTTTCTGAAAGTATGTGTCTGGAGTGTAACCATGTATGGTAGTGAAACATGGACGATAAACAGTTTAGCCAAGAGAACAGAAGCTTTTTAAATGTGATGCTACAAAAGAATCCTGAAAATTAGATGGGTCGATCGCATAACTATTGAAGAGGTACTGAATAGAAGTGTGGCACAACCTGACAGGAAGAAGGGATCGGTTGGTTGGACACATTCTGAGACATCAAGCGAGAAGCGTGAGGGGTAAAAATTGTAGAGGAAGAACAAAAGATTAACACAGTAAGCAGATTCTGAAAGGATTTACGTTGCAGTAGTTATTCGGAGATGAAAGGGCTTGCACAGGATAGAGTAGATTTGAAAACTGCATGAAACTAGTTTTTGGAATGAAGACAAGCTTAGTGCCTTGCGAGCCGATGTATAGGTCACGAAATTTTTGTCCATCTGCGCCCAGGTGCTTCTGCATCAATGTACAGTTCCAACAATAAATCAGAAACACGTATAGTCGTTAATGAAGATAATGAATTTCATAAGTAACGGCACGTGAGATGTAAAACGCTACTTGAGGAATGAATGTTAGGGAATGCTGTGATAATTCTACTTCACAACAAAGAACTCATGGAAAAAAGACAACCTGCCTGCCTACTCTCAGTAATTAAAACGATCACAAATGTAATAGAAGAACAGAAATACACTGCAAGTTAATCAAAAAATGAACAACATGGCTATATATAAATGGATAATGCACAACAGACGATTTGTACGCCATGATAAAAATTACAGAACGGAGCAAGAAGTATGGTGGTTTAAAGATTCTGAGAAAGATTTAGACTCATTTCAACGAAATCGCACTGGTCCAACGCACATTAACATACTGAAGAATATATACATCAACGCTACGGTTTCCAATTTTCTTTATCAGGGTAGTGAAAATTTCAGAATTGGAAGATGACACAAGTACGGAGATCGTATGTTACCTGAACTATTTATTTTCAGCCATAATGGCCATGTTTGTGAACAGTGACTGTGTGGGAAAATTATTTATTTCAAGTTTCTGCTACCTATCACTTTTCATGTTATGCTTAAGCTAACAATGCAACGCATTTCGAACATGTTTTGTTCATCTTCAAGCGTTTGTACATGCTTATATACATCGAGAAATGTTACTCAAAAATAGACAGTCTTAAACTAGCTTAATCTAGAACACTTTGTTTTTTACTGTAGCTGCTGGTGTGGCATTTGGGGGGGGGGGGGGGGGGTGTAGGAGGGGGGCAGTGTATACTAGAAATCGAAGTCAGTGAGGTCTTCTGCTGGTTTTCTTCTTTGTTGTTGACTATGTAAATCAAAGCAGCAAGATGATGTAACTGCTGTGATATACATAGTCAACAGCAAAGAAGAAAACCAGCAGAAGACCTCACTGACTTCGATTTCTAGATATACACTGCCCCCCTCCTACCCCCCCCCCCCAAATGCCACACCAGCAGCTACAGTAAAAAACAAAGTGTTCTAGATTAATCTAGTTTAAGACTGTCTATTTTTGAGTAACATTTCTCGATGTATATAAGCATGTACAAACGCTTGAAGATGAACAAAACATGTTCGAAACGCGTTGCATTATGTTAGATTAAGCATAAAATAAAAAGTGACTGGTAGCAGAAACTTGAAATAAATAATTTACCTAAACTATTTCATCTGTCCTAGAAGCAGTTTTCATATAACTGAGCCAAGAAAACGAAGCAGGAATACGTGTTAAGGGGGTAGACCAGGGTAGATTTTTTTAGCTTAAAATGTTCCTTAAGGGGTTAGACCAGAGTATTTTTTTTTAGCTTAAACTGTTCCTTAAATTGTTTATTTTCAAGATTCATTCATATAAAGTGTGCCACAAATGTTAAAATACGCCGAAACCGCGATTTACTGCTCTGTTATAACTCTGGCGTACCCGAGAGCTAGAAAGCAGACGATGTAACGCTGTAATAATCAACGAGGGAATAGAGGTCCTGTTAGTTTCGCACAGTATCACAACAGCATCAGTGTCACCTCAAACACTATTCTCAGTAAGATTTCTCTTCGTAACATGATTCGTTTATGCTACACAGTCTGAAGGCACGCATTTGTCTCGCGTCTGCTTGTCATTTCGCTTGTTTTTTTATACGAAATAAAACGTTACTGAACATGACAAACAACCGCATTTATACGGATAGAAAAGATTCGGAAAGTAACCCCAATCGTGGAAAAACCGCTTCGATTGGTAAGCGGATGTCAGTTAATCGAAATAATTTCGTCAAAATGAGAGTTTCGACATTGGCAAAAACAAGGCCAACTGTTCAGTTCCGGAAATGTCGATTAAAAGTTTGTGAAGTTTCATACTGAGAAACACTAGTTGAACCATCAAACGCTTGTTGTTTCAAAACTTCATTTCAAGTTCGCGGGAGCTATAACTCGTGAAATACACATGCAATTACATTATACCTTTTTGTAACTTGTGAGTCGGCGATTTTTCTACTGAAGTACGTAGTATTCTTGAAATATATTTCAATTTCGAGTTTTGATGCGCATTTTAATAACGACCTTCTCGTCGAAAAAAAATACTTTTAATTCAGAGTGCCGCCATCTTGTTAAAAACCTTTATTAAATATTCCTGCTCACTACGTTAGACAATATCATTAGTGTCAAAGACGGTTTTGAAATTTAGTTCTGGGCTGAAAATTGTGGTCGTCAGAGCTCCCTTCAACTGTCCTCGCATACCGCGAAGACCTTTCGTCGATATCGTGTAGTGTTCTCTGGGTTTGCGTAGTAGAATGTTAAGGGTGTACAATAAAGTTTTAAAGTGAGTTTTGTAATTTGTTATTTTATTGAAAAAAATCAAGAATACGGATTCCAAAATCGAGAGTCATCCTGGTCTCTCCCTCAACACAAAACACCTGAACTACCTGTTTCGCTGATGACATTGTGCTGTTTTTTTCTAGTACAAACAATCTTCAACAACAAATGGAGGACGTTAACTGAACACTTTTTGAAGTAACCTTGAAAATCAGTTACAATATGGTTCATAAATCAACATGCCGAAAAGGCAACTTTGCACATTTCCAATGAAGACGTAAAATCAGTGACAATTTTTGTGGTTATGTAGTTAATAACAACGAATGATGGACATCTAAATAAATAACAGAATGGTAAAAACTGTCTCAACTGTTTCGTTTTCAAAATTACGCTTCTGATGTGTTTCATAAGGAAAGTTACAATCACTGTATATTACTAGTTTTTGGTTATGGCAGTGAGATATGAACTTAAAACACAAGAACTGTTCAGTAAATGATGGGATGGCTGATTAGAATTGCTAGGAGAGAAAGGAGAACAGGGGACGACTTTGGGGGACTGACTTAATTACTGACAGAATGATAATGAAGGGAGGTGCGCGATCCATTGAGCTACGCGGAGTTTTCTTCCGGTTATAAACAGAAAACGATGAGAAGAGGACCTCAAGGAAAGAGGGTGTAAATACTACAAAACAAGCACAGACAACGTGGATACGTGCAGCTGAAGGAGCCTTTATTCAGTAGTGGAGGTCAAATGGCTGCTGCTGACGAAATGATGGTGGTGATGGTGATAATGATTACCAATCGCAGGTCTGACCGTACCTTTGGTAGCTTTCCCGTCTGGGAAAAAATCGACACCTATCTTTTATCTCAGTACTAGTTTTGGAAATAATATGCATGGACGTTTTCTGTGTTGATTAAGTCCATCAACTACAATCGGTTTGCGAGCCTTTCACATCCCGAGTGCTGAAGACGACGTATTACTGATGCGAGAATTCCGGTCCAAAACCACTGCACAATTTGAATGATTATTATAAAAAATGCAATGGTTTTTTTTTCACTAGCCCTACGTGCCCCGTCGATAAGAGTTCATTAGGAACTGCGCACTATTTTGTTAAGTATTATATAATCGGGATTTCAATCCAATTGCTCTTGGTGAATAGAAGAAATTTGTTGAAAATAATAAGAATATGTGGAGAGCATTTGCAAAAGAAAGGGTATACAATGTTTTACAATACTAAGAGGCTGTAGTGATTGAATGGTAGAACGCAGAACGGCGAAGAGTAACCTGCTGAGCTGACATTGTTAGGAGCCTCTTGTGAAATAGAAACATGAGAAGTAGGGCGCTGATATAACACCGTCTAACTAGAATTCTCGAGAACATTTCCGGAAGAAACGTTGTTAATGGACGCTCCGCCTGCTGCGAAGGCTGCGTAATAGTCATCAACAGCAGCGCTGATAGCTATTTAATGGGCCCAGTACATCCGTAGCAAAGCTGACAGTGACGTGTACGAACACGCCACAAGGCCAGCGAATCAAGTAGCAAGCACACTACGTCCTCGTCCAGAAGAAAAATGCTCTGGAGAAGTATAAAAAGGAGAGGGGAGGGGGCAGGGAAGAAGAGACAAAGAGGCTAATTTCATTCCACTCAGGAACATTTAATAATGTAACGTGGAGACCTACAAAAATTGCACAACCGGCTCAGGTCCATGAAACAGACTTTTCGGTAAGTCGCTGTGTATAAAGAGATAGATTCTGACATTCGGGCTACTCCAGCAACAGATTTAAAAATTAATATACGGTGTACTTTCTACAGACTTCAGTAATTTTCTAAAAGGGGAATACACTGATACAGCGCATTGTGGTGTTAGCAGAAAAACGCACAGGTATTCGTGAAATGTGCTTACTGCAAGGATGAACTCTGCTGAGCCATTCTTCGTGACACAGCGATTGCCTAGTAAAAAATAACATGCAAGCGAAGTAATCTGTGACTTCCTTTGTTCTCTCTGTTCACTCGCTGTTTCAGTTATCCACATGAAGACACCGCCTGGCACTCAACACAAAATGCTGCTTACGACCATTGATGTTATCGAAAGTAAGTGGGCGAGGAGACTGGGATTCTCTATGCTGCCGCTGATAAACGAGTCTTCGGCTCGCAGCTGTCCCTTCGCGCAGTCAGCGGCTGAGAACTGCAGACTCAGTTCGGAAGGAACGTCGCACCCACTGACAGCGCACCGCGCATGTGGCATCTGTTCCTGGAATAGGCGACTCCCGGCGGTTGGTGTCAGCAGTCAATGCCTACTGCCCAGCGACAGTCGCTAAAAGTGGAATATCGTTCCGTGGAACAAGACATTTGATGTTGTAACGCGTGTAAGGCATTATTCTGTGTCGGGGTGAAGATGCAGCACGAGTGCAGTCAAAGGCAGGTAAGAATAACGCATACAGAGAAAATTAACTGTCGTCTTTGTAACTCATCTTTTGCTGTTGTGTAAAAGTATTTCACTTCCTACATATTTTACCCACATGATTCAATTTTACTGACTGGTCCAGTAATTCCTGTCATTTTTTACGAATTCCCGATGTTTATAAAAGTGACAAACTCATTTACAACGTGCCTAAACCGTCACAAGGACTGCAACAAACACAGGCTGTAATATACACTATTGGCCATTAAAATTGCTACACCACGAAGATGACGTGCTACAGACGCGAAATTTAACCGACAGGGAGAAGATGCTGTGATATGCAAATGATTAGCTTTTCAGAGCATTCACACAAGGTTGGCGCCGATGGCGACACCTACAACGTGCTAACACGAGGAAAGTTTCCAACCGATTTCTCATAGCGGTTGACCGGCGTTGCCTGGTGAAACGTTGTTGGGATGCCTCGTGTAAGAAGGAGTAATGCGTACCATCACGTTTCCGACTTTGATAAACGTCGGATTGTCGAGATCCAACGACTGTTAGCAGAATATGGAATAGGTGGGCTCAGGAGGGTAATACGGAACGCCGTGATGGATCCCAACGGCCTCGTATCACTAGCAGTCGAGATGACAGGCATCTTATCCGCATGGCTGTAACGGATCGTGCTGCCACGTCCCGATCCATGAGTCAACAGATGGGGACGTCTGAAAGACAATAACCATCTGCACGAACAGTTTTTTTTTGCTTTGAGTGTGTACTCAATTTAGCCATCGGCAACACATAGTGACAATGTACACATAATTGAATAAACAAATACAGAAATGCATATTTACAAGAATAAAAAGCTTAACTGTTACAGTTTTGTACATAATGTTTTAAAAATTGAATTTAATTGGAAAATAATTAAAAGTGTCTTGGCTTACAATTCACACCAATTCTGAAATATCTTCATCAGCCGGACATATTTATAATTTACGTACACCATTAAAACCTACAGAATGTGACTAGTACTCTTGATGAAGTTAACTATCACTTTATATAGACGAACGTCTTTAGTACACAAAAGAGAAGAAGCTGATTGAGGAAGATGGTAGTCCATACTCAGCAATACCTTCAGAAAGACCAATCGTTCACGTTCAAATTTGGAGCACATAAATAATATGTGGTTGACATCAGCTTCCGACTCAGGATCACACTCACATGCAGCAGCATGGCCTTCAGCTCGGAGACCATGGCTGCGGTCACCCTTGACGCTGTATCACAGACTGGAGCGCCTGCGATGGTGTGCTCAACGACGAACCCGAGTGCACCATTGGCAAAACGTCATTTTTTCGGATGAATCCAGGTTCTGTTTACAGCATCATGATGGTCGCATCCCTGTTTGGCGACAGCGCGCTGAACGCACATTGGAACCGTGTATTCGGCATCGCCATACTGGCGTATCACCCGGCGTGATGGTGCCATTGATTACACGTCTCGGTCACCTCTTGTTCGCATTGACGACACTTTGAACAGTGGACGTTACATTTCAGATGTCTTACTACCCGTGGTTCTACCCTTCTTTCGACCCCCACATTTCAGCAGGGTAATGCACGACCGCATGTTGCAGGTCCTGTGCGGGGCTTTCTGGATAGAGAAAATGTTCGACTGCGCCCTGGCCAGCACATTTTCCATATCTCTCACCAATTGAAAACGTCTGGTCAATGGTGGCCGAGCAACTGGCTCGTCACAATACGCCAGTCACTTGATGAAGTGTGGTATCGTGCTGAAGCTGCACGAGTAGCTGTACCGGACGCGCGAGGCAGCGTGGAGATTCTGCAGCGAGCACACGTATGTCTCAACCAACCGAGGGCCGCAACTCAGCTTGTGAGGTATTACCGAGTAGAATCATTTCACTTTGTGAAGCAATAAGAAATAAAGCATTTTGAAGAAAAAAGTTGTGTTCCCTCTAATCACTTGGATTGGAAATAAGCGGAGGGCAGTGAGTCCTGCCGCACTACACGCTCAAAACTTAAATGTACCAATCCGGGGCCAAAGGCCTGCAAGTGAATTCCGCAGAGCTTGCGCATTACTAAATTTCTGGAGATCGAAATGTCCTCTGCAGAAATCAACATAGGTTTCGAAAACAACGGTCGCGTGAGACCCAGCTCGCTCTGTTCGTCAACGAGATCCAGAAGGTGGCAGGTACCGGCGACCAGAGAGTTGTGTTCGACTTTCCTGAGGTATCGGTACAGTTCCGCACCACCGCCTAGTGAACAAAATGGTTCAGATGGCTCTGAGCACTATCGGACTTAACATCCATGGTCATCAGTCCCCTAGAACTTAGAACTACTTAAACCTAACTAACCTAAGGACAGCACACAACACCCAGTCATCACGAGGCAGAGAAATAGTGAACAAAATACGAGCTTAGGGATTATCAGACCAAAACTGTGATTAGATTAAATTGTTTTTACGAAACAGAAGACAGTATATCATTCTCAGTGGAGAAGTCGTCAGGCGTAAAAGTGACTTCAGACGCACAGCAAGGGAGAGTTACATATCCATTACTTTTCACAATACACGTGAATGACACAGCGGACAACATCAGAAATTCCAAGAGGCTTTTCGCGGATGATGCTGTTGAATACAGATAAGTTCAAAATGCTTCAAATGGCACTGAGCACTATGGGACTTAACATCTACGGTCATCAGTCCCCTACAACTTAGAACTGCTTAAACCTAACTAACCTAAGGACATTACACAACACCCCGTCATCACGAGGCAGAGAAAATCCCTGACCCCGCCGGGAATATACAGAGAAGTCGCAGCCCCAGAAAGTTGTTGCGAAATGCAGGAAGATCTGCAGAGGACACATGGCGCAGGGAGTGGCAACTGACATGCAACATAACCAAATGTAACTTATTGCGAATATACAGACAGAAAAGGCAGGTGCCAGACTGCGATTCACTGGAATAATCCTCAGGAAATGAAATCCATCGTTCGACCAATATTTGGATATCGCTTGTTAGTACGGAATTTGTACCATATAGGACTGATCGAGAAAATAGAGAAGATCCAAAGAAGATTACCACGTTACGTTAAAGGTTCATTTTTAGCAGGCAGGAAAGCGTCATGTCGATGATCAACCAACTCCAGTAGTAGACGCTGCAAGAAAGACGTTCTGCGTCACGGTATGGTCGACTTTTAAAATTATGTAAAAGAGTCAATTAATATAATTCTTCCTCCTAGGCGCATCTCGCGAAAAGACCATGAACATAAAATTAGAGAAATTCGAGCCCACGCGTAGGCCTCCCGCAATCGTTCTTTCCGGGAACTATTCGCAACTGGAAAACGATAGGGGAGAGTGACAATGGTACACAAGTACCCTCCGTCACACACCGTACGGGGATTTGAGGAGTGTAGTTGCAGATGTAGGAGAGTTTTATCATCATTTTAGACTGGGTTTTACCGTGACAGTTACTGATACCGAGTGAAACTACAAGTATACTGTTACCAATCACATTTTATTTCCACTACGCGTATCAAAGATTCTAACCTGCACTATCACATGGCTTTGCATGAATTAACACAAGGCTGTCAATTCAACTAAGTACCTGGGTGTTAAAATTACGAACAACTTCAGTTGGAAAGACCACATAGATAATATTGTGGGGAAGGCGAGCCAAAGGTTGCGTTTCATTGGCAGGACACTTACAAGATGCAACAAGTCCACTAAAGAGACAGCTTACACCACATTCGTTCGTCCTCTGTTTTAGAATATTGCTGCGCGGTGTGGGATCCTTACCAGGTGGGATTGACGGGGGACACCGAAAGGGTGCAAAAAAGGACAGCTCGTTTTGTATTATCACGTAATAGGGGAGAGAGTGTGGCAGATATGATACGCGAGTTGGGATGGAAGTCATTAAAGCAAAGACGTTTTTCGTCGCGGCGAGATCTATTTAAGAAATTTCAGTCACCGACGTTCTCTTCCGAATGCGAAAATATTTTGTTGATCCCAACCTAAATAGGTAGGAATGATCATCAAAATAAAATAAGAGAAATCAGAGCTCGAACAGAAAGGTTTAGGTGTTCGTTTTTCCAGCGCGCTGTTCGGGAGTGGAATGGTAGAGAGATAGTATGATTGTGGTTCGATGAACCCTCTGCCAAGCACTTAAATGTGAATTGCAGAGTAACCAAGTAGATGTAGATATGTTGTGTTTACTGGCAGAGGGTACCCTAAGTCGTAGAAGCAGCAAATACATGTATTAAATAATGCAAATCCACCTGTCAACCTATAAAACACGTAGTAGCAATAAAATAAACCGCGATTGCTAAGAGTAGACTTGTAATTTCAATCGAAAGAGAAGAGAGCAACGAGACAGAAGAGAGAAGGGAGCGTGGGAAGGGGGGAGGAGACGCTGACGCCTTATTCGTGGCGCGAGTCGCAGGAGTTTCGACGGACCGTAGACAGAAAGAGTCCGACTAGTCTCGTGCGACGTCCGCCCGCCCGCGGCCCGCTTCCCCTGACGCAGGGAGCTGCGGTGTCGCAACGCGGCGAGTTAAATCTGCGCGTTCTCCTCGTCCACAATGGCGCTTGGAAGCTTCCGAGAAGCGGCGACGTAAACAGCAACACGTGCGCCGGCTGGCCAGACCGATTTATGGCCTGCGGCGGCGATCGCCGAGTCAGCGTCTGCTCACGCGCGCCTCGCCTACCTGACCTGCGTCTGCATGTCCGCCGCCTCTCTGCGAGCCTACACGGGCTTCCCTCACCTTATGCAAATCAGGCATGTGGTAGTTACGTCCTTATCATTTTTGAACAACAGCACTGTGCAGAACTTTCCGTTCATTTATATGATAAAATTAGTTAAATCGTAAACCAATGTAATGGAAATAAGTATTCATACACCAGAGCGTGGAAAAGTAAACTGCCTTTATTGACTATACGAAACCAAAAACACTAATTGGATATGCATTATACACATTGGCCAGTCGCCAATGCAGCTATGCTGGTATATAGAACGAGAATGAACAAGCTTTTACAAAACAAAATACAAAAACGTCTGCCAACTTCTCTACTGCGTTGGGAATTAAGTATTCATACACCAGCAGAAAATGACACTTCTAACAAAGCCAGAACATGTTTAATGCTTCGTAAGCATACCCTTCCGATGTATTACTTCTCGCAACCTCCGCGGCATTGAATGGACCAATTTTCTTGTAGTTTCCGATGTGATACCTTCCCATTGTCGAAGGAGAGCCTCTTTCAAAGAGGCCTTACTACGGATGTCGTGTTTTCTCACTCGAGGTTCCAGCTCACTCCACAAGTGTTCGATGGGATTCAGGTCCGGACTCTGAGCTGGTGTTTTAAGAGTGTGTGGATTGTTGTAGAGCTACCACAGCCGGATAATTTGCCCCGTATGTTTGGGATCACTGTCCTGCTGGAAGTAATAATTTCTAGGAAGCCCCAAGGCGTCAACAATCTGTTGTATGTTCTGTTTGAGAATGTTCATATACACGAATCTGTCCATGGTACCTTCCACAAACACTAATTTTCCGACACCGGGAGCTGACGTACAACCCTATACCATCACTCCACCATTCCGTGCTTCATCGTGGGCTGAATGTTGTTTCGGTCGGGGTCTGTATTCGGTCTTCTCCAGACCAAGATCCTACCATCATTGTGCACGATATTAAATTTGCTTTCATCACTAAACAATACAGTATCCCAGAAGTCTGCTGTCTTGGATATATGCAGTTTCGCGAATTCCATCCGCCACTGGCTGTTCTTTTTGCTGATTTAGGGCTTTCGTCTCGAGACCCTGACTCTGTATCCCGAACGATTGAGAATGGTACGAGCTGCCCTTGGATTGATGTCATTTCGGAAGTGGTCATGTACATATGCGGATAGTGCCGACGCTGTCGTTTTCGGGTTTTTCTTGTTGATTCTTAGTAGCATTCTGGTCTCTCTTATTGTAAGCTTCTGTGGACGACGGTGTCGTTCACTGCTTATTACTACATGTCTGTCCTTATATCGCTTAATGATAGATAGCACAGTCGCTCGGCTTCGTCCTATGATGTTCACAATTTCAGCATACGACTTGTGTTAAAGATATTGGGCGACAACGATGTTTCGTTCCTCAATAGTCGTTTCCTTCCCCTTGTGGCCCATTCTGCTGTTCCACGGTACCCACGTCCGACGTGCTGTTGCTTCACGGCCGCCACACGACTGCACAAGTGTGGCATGTACTCCGGGGCTGCGTCAGCCGTTTGTTTGGTTGAAAGTAGTCCGCTGTATGAATACAAAAAATGGTTCAAATGGCTCTGAGCACTATGGGACTTAACATCTGAGGTCATCAGTCCCCTAATAACTACTTAAACCTAACCTAGCTAAGGACATCACACATATCCATGCCCGAGGCAGGATTCGAACCTGCGACCGTAGCGTTCGCGTGGTTCCAGACTGAAGCGTCTAGAACCACTCGGCCACAGTGGCCGGGGCTGTATGAATACGTTTTGCCCTGTCGTAGACCGTGCGGAGTGTAACATATTTTATTTTCCCAGAATAGATTCATGGCATACGGGAAGCTTCATTACCAAGAACATGGTTATCTGCCACTACATCGTCGTACTTATTCGTATCAGCGCTGTGGGTGATTTACTATCCCTACACACCATCGTAGTTTGTCACCACCCTTCCATGAATACTTATTTCCATGACTGTATGTAACTGTCCCATGGTATAATGGGAGTATATTAACTGGAAACTGAAACAAAAAGTTCCCATTTACACTGAGGTGACAAAAGTCGTGGGGTAGCTCCTCATATAGTGCCGGACCACCATTTGCCCGGCATACTGAGGTAACTCGACGTGACATTGACTCAAATAGTCGTTGGAAGTTCTCTGCAGAAATATTGAGCCATGCCACCTCTGTAGCCGTCCATAATTGCGAAATTGTTGCTGGTACAGGATTTTGTGCACGAACACAACTCTCGCATATGTCCCACAGACATTCGACGGGATTCATGTTGGGCCATCTAGGTGGCCAAACGATTCGCTCTAATTGTCCAGAATGTCCTTCAAACCAATCGCGACCAATTCTGGCCCGGTGATACGTTTGGGTACATGAGTCGATGAATGGCTGCAAAAGATCTCCGAACATAACCATTTCGAGGCAATAATTGGTCCAGTCGGACCAGAGGACACACTCCATTTCATGTAAAGACAGCCCACACCATTATGGAGCCACCACCAACTTGCACAGTGTTGACGACCAGGGTCCATGGCTTCGTGGGGTCTTTCATCTGAGCAGGCCACGATTTTTCAACGGTCATCTAAGGTCCAACATATGATCACGAACCCAGGAGAGACACTGCAGGCGATGTCGTACTGTTGGCAAACGTACTCGCGTCGGTCGTCTGCTGACAAAGCCCATGAAGCCAAATTTCGCCGCACTTTCTTGGTGGTTACGTTAGTCGTATGTCCCAAATTGCGGTTATTTCACGCAGTGTTGCTTGTCTGTTGACATTCGACAACTCGACGCAAACGCCACGCTTCTCAGTCGTTTAAGTGAAGGCCGTCGTTCACCGCATTTTACGCGGTGAGAAGTAATGTACGCTCGGCAGGCTCTTAATATTGTGGATCTCGCAATACTTAAGTCCCTAACGATTTACGAAATGGGATGTCCTATGCTTCTAGCAGCAACTACCATTCCGCGTTCAAAGCCTGTTAATTCCTCTGGTGCGATCATAATAACGTCGGAAACCTTTTCACATTAATCATCTACGTACAAATAATAGCTCCAGCAAAGCACTGCCCTTCTATATCCTGCGTACTACCACCATCATTTTATGTTCATATCGTTATCCCATGACTTTTGTCACCTCTGTGTATATGACACTTTGTCGTAACGAGATGGAGTAAGCGGTGAAACGGGAGGGCTAGAAGCACAGTCATTTCACAAATCAACTTCCAGGTTCGACATATAATAGGGGTATTTTCAAAAACATGTGACTGACTCGAGGCATACTGAGTAACAGAATCCAGTATTTATAAAGGACGGCGAATATTCCACAGAAACAACAGTAAAAGTGCCCTAAATGAGCATTACAGAACCTCTAATGTTCTGGACATGTAAAAACTGTTTAGGATGAGCAGTACTAAAAGATTATTTGCTGCTGATGTTGTTGCGTACAAGAATTGTCGTCACTGGGCGATCGTAAGGAACTACAGAAAAAAACTTAGAAAAAATTACACTTTGTGTGATGATTGGCAGCTCTCATTAAATGTGGATGGCAATAAAAAAATGTCTATAACAAAAGTAGTCGATAGTCCCCGATTACAAAGTTAGTGATGATCATATTCAGCATGTCACATCGCATAAGTATTTAGGAGTAATACTAAGAAACGACACGAAATGACACCATAATGTGAAATCAATATCACAGTAGGGGAAATTAAGATTTGTTGGAAAAATGCAGTGCATCTGTAGAGGCAATCGCATACAAAACATTACTGCGATCAGTTTTACAGTATTGTTCCAGTGTTTGGAGTCCTAATAAAGTAGACATGCATCAGACATCCAAATAATTCAGAGGGGCGATGCTACGATCCTATATGACTGCCACAGCCCACACGAAATTGTACATCAAATTCTCTGGTAAGTTCATTCGGAATCCTTAGAAGATAGGTGACCTAGTTTTCGAGAAATCCTGTTGGCTGAATTCAGAGAATCTGTATTCGGAAAACGTTGTGCGACAATTATGCTGCCACAGTTGCACATAATAAAGACAGGTTAAGACGCTTACAAATGCATACAGACAATCTTTTTTCCCTCGCTCAAAACGCGAATCGAGATCAGAAGTCGATAACATTGGTGCGAAGTACTTTCCATCGTGCACTGTTGAGTGTATTGCGGAGTATACAAACGCATTGGACAAAAATATGATTTCGTAAACAGGAAATTAAAAACTTCAGCTTTCCTTCTGCTGTCTTCTTTTGTCACAACAGACTGATCAACGAGTGACTGGATAAAAGCCTTCGATGCCCTTAGCGATTTTACTTAGGACCGGTATTCTTTTGGACTCTAAGCAAGATCTTTTGCTGCGGTATAGACCCACGAACTTCTACCAACTTTTACCTGTCGTAATTTGCGCTTTCTTTTTTGAACAGCAAGAGCAACAGCCTCTACTTCCCCAGAATTTTCCGACTGTTGTAATTAAACCACGGTATGTATTTTCCGTCCTTCATACACTTACTCGGCACAAATTTCTCTCGAGTGCGATTTACAATCAGTTTAAACTTTGCCCATAATTCCTCTACATCCGTCTTACTGGAATTAAATTATATTAGTCCAGTGTCTAAGTGGGAGGCTATCAACTTCTTTTCTGCTCTTTCTAGCAGAAATACTCTCCGAGTCCTCTTCTGTAGCTGGAGAAATATAAGGCTCATTTTCGGAGAGCCTGGTAGTTACCTGCCGAGCAAATGTCTGACATGAGCCTAGCACTGAGTCACCAACAGTGTGAACTGTGCGACTGAGAAATAACAGCTCTGTTTACAGCCTTGATAGTTTTTATGGGGACGGAGTGAGAAGCGGTGAAACAACAGCTATCCAACGGGATCCTGCGTGTGCATTACAATCGGAGGAAACATCTGAGAACGTTGGATGAGAGCGTACTGTCTTTAGTATCAGAGGAGTAGCTAGCAGCAATATCGCCTACAGTTGAAGGACAGGCTAACGACAAGGCCTTGACAAAGTCTTCTGCAATTTCTGTATTAGAAGACCAGATATAAATACCACATTTAGGTCGAAGGTGTTTGATTGGAAAAGTTGGGGATTTTATTTCTTTATTTATTTTTGAAGATTTGTAAATTCTTTTCTGCTTACCAAAAACTTTCGTACCGTTAGGCCCCCTTAGAGAACCGAATGTTCATGGCATTGCTGTGAAGTACGTGCCTTTCGCTGTAGTATTATAATGCTTATGGTGCAGTGATCGTACAACCTGTAAGTCTTGGTCTGCTACTGAGCGCAAGAAACAGCTCAATTATGGCAGGGAACGCTACAGTGCAGCGTGCATAGGCTGTGCGGCTGCGTGCTACGTCTGTCTGATAACGGCATCGTTAACTGCTTCCTTTCTCAAATATACTGCGTCAGATGACAACACCTGCCTTTGACTGCGATAGTGTATTATGACGAGATTAAAAGTTTCCATGGAGCGCCACAAATAGACATGGGATTTCCGCTCTTCATTCAAGATTATTCGTCCGCCTGACCATTAACCGCCCGATACTGCAGCTCTGCAGCGAGTTTCGCCTTCTCGTCTTTCCTTGACTCTTCGGATAAAATCAGTAGCACGTGGACGTTGGCATTTGTAGCACAATAACCCAAGTATTATCAGCATCGCCAGTCCTTCACAGGGAAAAGGTGTCAAAGTTTATTTATTTTAAAGAAATTACTGAGATCGCATAAGATCACACAAATAAGCGTTACAAAAACTCCACCGTAAATATTACTTCAGATGTAACGCTGAAGCAGCATTAATTACTTGTAGGTTACCTGAATTTCGCTGAGGAAGTACAGGGTGTACATAAAGTTCGGGGACGCATTCAATTATTTATTGCACAAGAACCAAATATTGTACAGATATCATACATATGTTATTTTCAAGAGAACCATAGAAAGTTGTTTTTTTTTTTTCATTTCTACCGTCATAGAGTAGTTTGGTAATTTGTCGATAGTCAGCGCTAGTCGCAAACATGGCGAGTTCAGGTGCGGAGCGAGCTTTCTGTGTGTTGGAGCTCAAAAATGGTTCAAATGGCTCTGAGCACTATGGGATTTAGCTGTCCCCTAGAACTTAGAACTACTTAAACCTAACTAACCTAAGGACATCATACACATCCATGCCCGAGGCAGGATTCGAACCTGCGATCGTAACGATGGCGCGGTTCCAGACTGTAGCGCCTAGAACCGCTCGTGCACTCCGACCGGCTTGTTGGAGTTCGACACGAACAGGTGTGCTACAGCTATTCAATGGATGCTTAGAACCAAGTACGGTAAGAAGCCACCAAAAGGAAGGCCATTTACCGCAGGCACCAAAAATTCGTTACGACCGGTTGCTTGTGTCCGGCAAAGAGAAGCGGACTTTCTAGTGTGAGTGAAGTGAATGTGGAGCGCGTACGAGAGAAATTCATAAGGTGTCCAAAGAAATTGGTGCGTCGTTCATCCCGTGAACTCGAAATAGCTCCAATGACAGTGTGGAAAGTCCAGCGACAGAAGCTGTCTATGAAACCATTCAAACTGGAGCTAGTGCAGAAGCCCAATGACGACGACAACGGCAAGCGTATTTCATGAAATGGCCTCCCCGATCACCAGATATCACTCCGTGTGACGTTTCTACAGGGGCACACTAAAGATCGGGTGTGTGTACCGCCTCACCACATGATATACCGGAGCTCCGGGAGAGAATACCACAGTCGGCGATGTCATGCTGGGACGGGTATGGCAAGAATTCGATTACCGTATTTACGTCTGCCGGTTCACTCACGGTTCGCATATAGAATGTTTGTAAAAAAAAGTCTGTACATTGTTTAGTTCTTGTCAATAAATAATTGAAAGTGTTCCCGGACTTTATGTACACCCTGTATTTGCAGCAGCTAAGAGAAATGGTTGGTCTGTGACCTTCCTCTGTGATATACAGATTTTCCAAAAAGATTAATGCGATTTCACAAGGCTATATTTTCTACATGCATGAAGTTAGAAACTTGAGGTAAATTTTAGTGTAACCGCAAGAACACACTGTTTTTATTTTCAAAAAATCCATCAGACTTTTAGAAGGAGGTGTCTTTTGCATACGTGCACAAACAACCTTCAGCTACTTTTCACTATTAGCCGGCCGCAGTGGCCGAGCGGTTCTAGGCGCTTCAGTCTCGAACCGCGCGACCGCTACGGTCGCAGGTTCTAATCCTGCCTCGGGTACGGATGTGTATGATGCCCTTAGGTTAATTAGGTTTTAAGTAGTTTTACGTTCTAGGGGGCTAATGACCTTAGATGTTAAGTCCCATAGTACTCAGATCCATTTGAACCATTTTATTATTAGGTTTATGATTAAAGTTTTCATTTACCTTTGAAAATGTCCGATGTGTACTCCATTGAAGGCACGACAAAACATCCAGATGGTAGCGAAACTCATCCAACACTTATGCGAGCATGTATGGTGTTACAGTATTCGCTGATATGCCATGCGGCGTCGCAACTTAACGATAAAGTTTTGAAAGGAAACGCACATATAGTGTTTCAAAATCTCTCTCCCACCCCATCCCCAACCTCTCACCCAGAAAACAACAATTAAGATGAACCGACATTGCAGGCCAATGGTGCAATGCGAGATCGATGCGTCAGATTCACGCAGGGAATCCGGCTTCAATTCCCATTACTGCTAGGTATTTTTCCTTGCAGGAAGGACTGATACGAAGTCCACTTATCTTCGTAAAGGAAACTGAGGAGCTAAGCGAGTGAGGAGTAAGGGCTACAAGGTCAGGAAAGCCCGCAACGACCCGAAGAGCGGTGTGCTGACCTGATGCTCGTTCGTACCACATCGAAATAACGCCATATGGCACAGGATGACACGGCGGCCGATCGGCATCGCTCGGTCCACTGGGTCTGTTCACCGAGTTACTTTAGTTACAAATATAATTCACCCCATCTCTATCGTCATGGGCGTACAAAATCTTGAGACCGCGCGAAGTGGCGCAGAGGTTGGCACACCGAACTCGCATTTGGGACGATGGTTCAAATACCCGTCCATCCATCCAAATTTAGGTTTTCTGTGATTGCCCTGAATCGCTTACGGAAAATGCAGGGCTGATTCCTTTGAAAAAGACAAGGCCGATATCTTTCCCCATCCTTCGCTAATCTCAACTTGGGGTCCGTCTCTAATGACGTTAAACTCTGGAGTTCCTTTCTACTATCTTTTGAAATAGGATGAATCTCTTCGAAACAAAATGTACAGGGCGAACATAATTTCTTCCCCTGAATAAAAAAATTATTTCTAAGAAACTACCCAGGACACAGGTATGAGGTTTCTAATGAAGTTGTGGCATTGCAGCCGCATAACAGCGACTTCTTGCCACAATATTTCCGCTAACAACCATTCAGCCTAACTTCACATGAGTGTTTCGCACTGGAGATTGATTTTAAAAAAGAAGGTTGCAGAACAGCGTTGCAATTTTACAACGGTCTAACCGTCTTGGCGCGGGAGTAAAATCTTCCTGTCTTAACAATGACAGTGTCAGAATAACCCATGGAATGTCCTTTAGAGATAAAATGCTCGGCTATGGCTGACTCACTGGGCTGCGAAAAGCGAGTGTGACAACCAAGTTCAATGTATCTTGCCGTACTCTGCGCGTTGCCTGACCAATGTATACTTTCCGCACTGGCAAGGTATTCTGTAGATTCCAGACCACCGCAATCCCAGATTGCCTTTTGCCGAAAGGAGAAGAGCACAAGTCTTTGGAGGTGGGCTGACGATTACTCTGACATGATGTTTCCTTAAGATCCTGCCTAATTTTGGCGAAATATTGCCGACATACTGTAGGAACGCCCTGTACTTGAACCGCTCCTTCTCCTCTTGATCTTGTGGGTGGTCACCTTTCTTCTTCCTTAAAGCTTTGCTGATCTAATGTGGTGAATATCCCTCTTGATTTTGTAGGTGGTCACCTTTCTTCTTCCTTAAAGCTTTGCTGATCTGATGTGGTGAATATCCCTCTTGATTTTGTGGGTTTTCACCTTACTTCTTCCTTAAAGCTTTGTTCATCAGATGTGGAGAATATCCATTATCTTTGAACAAAGATTATAGGTGTTCCAGTTCCATAGCAAGACTGCCTCCATCAGGCACGACATATGTTCGATGCACCAACGTTCGAAGAACCACTTAGTTTGTGATGGGCGGTGGCAGATAGATCCACGCAATTACAGGTCTGTAAGTGTGGGCCAGCGGTAAACAGTATGCTCCAATGATCCAGAAATAGCGGACAGACGCCCTTCTCCACTTCCATCGTAAATTTGATAATCTCGCGGATAGAATTGAGATGCTGCAAAAAGTTGCACTGTGGGGCAACACTACAAAAGTATCAACCACATACCGCCAGATTACTTTTGGTTTAAGTTCTGCCGAATCAAGTGCCCTCTCTTTTAAGTATTCCATAAAAAAGGGAGACAGAACCACCCATGTCAACACCGTCAATTTGTTGAAAATATTCACTGTTGAATAAAATGTAGTTTGAGAAAAGGGCATTACGAATTGGCGCTGTTACATCAGCTTTGAACTTACTGTTGATGAGTGACAGTGAATTCACGATAGGGAACCTAGAGAAGAGTGAGAAGACATTAACGTTACAATTGAAATAAAACAGCCCTCGGCCACAATTTTTAACGAATTAACCGGGTTGCAACACTGCTAGGAGCGTCTTCCTCAGAATTTAAATCAAAGAATGGTGTTGAAACCCGGTTAATTCGTTAAAAATAGTGACCGGGGGCTGTTTTCTTTCAATGTAGCTATTCACGGTCTCTGAACGTGCAGCCATGTACAAAATTTTGAAACATCAAAGAGTCTGAACAACTTGCTGTGATGCCACACTGAGGTTATTAGTTCGCTGTTCTTATATGAAACTCTTCCGGACAGATGGATCGGTAGAGACGATTCCATATTGTGGCCCCCAAATTCACCAGGATCATTTTTGTGGCGTTACGATACGGACAAAGAGTTCAGTTCACCAGTTGCTGAAGTGCAAAACTCTTACGAATAGGAGATGCTACAGAGGCGTTGACAGAAGAGACGTTGGCAACGAAATGGAGAGAAATTGACTATCGCCTAAACGTTTTATGGGCAAGAAAACGAAACACAAGAGATGTGATCAAAAAGAAAAGAATTTTTGTTTTTCTTAAAGAATTGTTATTTATTTACATCAACATCAACTTTGTCCCCTTAAAAGTAATTTTTAAAAAAATGTTCAAATGTGTGTGAAATCTTATGGGACTTAACTGCTAAGGTCATAGGTCCCTAAGCTTACACACTACTTAACCTAAATTATCCAAAGGACAGACACACACACCCATGCCCGAGGGAGGACTCGAACCTCCGTCGGGACCAGCCGCACAGTCCATGACTGCAGCGCTACAGACTGCTCGGCTAATCCCGCGCGGCGAAGTAATTCCCCTCAGATATAATACACTAGTGCCAGGGCTTTTTCCAATGTTGGAAGCACTTCTGGAACTCACTTTTCGTTATGCTGTTCAGCCCCTTCAGCGATTTTTTTTTATGGCATCAACGGTGGCAAGACCATGTCCTTTTATTGTCTCTTCAGCCTCGGGAATCGATAGAAGTCGCAGGGGGGTTATGTTCGGCGAATACGGTAGCTGAAGCAACATAACGGTTTTGTTTTGTACCAAAAAACCAGGAACAAGCATTGAGGTGCGAGCAGAATAATTATCGTGATACAATTTCCACGAATGGTTTTTTTACAGTTCTGGTAGTCTTCGGATGGATTGCTTCAAGAAAACGGTGCATAGCTTCCCGGTAGTATTTCCTTATTGACCGTACTGCCATAAGGCAGGGACTGATGATGTACTATTCCTATGCCATTGTAATCGAAGAAAACAGCGAGAGGAACCATCTTCACATGTGATCGAAATTGTCGATTTCTTTTCGGTCTTGGCTCTTCAGGCAGTCTGCATTGGGAAGATTGGATCTTCGTTTCCACTTCATGCGCGTATATCCATGTTTCGTCACCTTACCTTCTTTAGAAGTTGTGGATCGTTGTCGACTTTATTCCGCAATTCCTCAGCGACGTGTACGCGACGTCGTTTCTGGTCGAAACTCAGCAATTTTGGAACAAATTTTGGTGCTACATGTTTCATGCCCAAAACATCCGAAAAAATTGCTGGACACGAGCGAAGGAATATGTCTACATTATCAGGTACCTCTCTGACGGTGATTCGGCGATTTTCCAGGAGCATAATCTTTACTTCTTCCACTCTGTCGTCAGTAATTGATGTGCTAGGACGTCCAGGATGGTCGTCGTTTTCGACCGACGTCTTCTTGACCTCTCTAAAACGTTTATACCAGTCGTGAACTCTGAAACGTGTCTGTGAAGTAGTTTCACAAGATGCTTGTCGAATTCGGTACAACCTATTCATTTTACAACCTGATTTTAGCTCAATTCATGAACTCTTCCAGAAAGACTGATCACTCAAATAAGGTATATTGATTATTATATGTGTGTTTTAATGTGGGTTTCGGTTTTGTTTTGTGGGAATCGCTGGATTGGTCTTCGTCCGCTGGGAGCAGACGATGTTGCTTCTCGTTCAGAGGAGAGCACAGGATGACCAACTTAGGTTTCCAATACCTGAACAGAGAGGTTTACCCATCTTAATCGAGGGCTGTGTTGAAGGCTGTTTTTGTGTGTGAGGTTGGTGACGGAGGGCTACCCCTCTGGTAGCTTCCGCTGCACGAGGAGCTAGGTAATCTGGAAAGGGAAAGGGGCACTCTTCGGTGAACGCTTGAGTGAGTACGAATCGTAGCTCTTAAGGGGGGTTTCAGGTGATAGGAATCAGGTTGAGTTAAGGCTTCGTTATGCTTAACTGGTGAAATACTTAAGAACTTTAGCTTATCTGAAGCGTGTGAAGCGAGTTATTTTTTTAATGATTTTTAATCTTATATTTTGTGGAAATTGCTTTTGTCTTTGTGTGTCGATTTTGTGTCACGTGTTTGGTGATCAATGACCCTTCTGGTTCACCACGGCACCGCAATAGGCTTTATTTTAACATTTTGCTTGTTAAATGAGCTACAATTTCTGCAAGGAATATCTGTTCTTTCGTGCGCTTTCTACAAAGCAACACAACAGTTTGAGTCAGAGTGCACCACGTGCTCTAGTTCGGCCGTTTGCAAGCAGCAGACGCAGTTAGTATATTAAATAATTATCGCACACCTTGTGTATTGGTTAAACCTCTGTCCAGAATAGAGCATGCGTAGAAGCAATGCAAATCTCACTTAGACATTTTTACGGTATTAATGCAAAGGAGATGATAGTATAATTGTCTCCCACCCCCGTCTTCTGTGTTTATTCTTGCTATAGTTAAATGTGCTCTATTTCATTATCACGTAATTCTTACTTAAATATTTCGAGTCAGGCACCAGTTAAGTGTATTTAAGATGTGCAACCAAATATTTAGTTACAATAAATAATTTACGTGAAAGATAAATTCTTTGGTGTCGATCTTACCCCCTTACTCTGATTTCCATTCCTGAATTAATCAAGTTGCTTCATGCACGACATGGAGTGCTACTTATCTGGCTGCATAAAAAAATTTGCGTACTTGTAATTAAATTATTAAAGTAATTAAACTAATAATTTTCCAGTTTTTTTTTTCTAAATGGTTAGGAAGGGCTTGGGCTGATGGCGACACTGAATTCCTGAATTTTTATCATTATTTGTGTGAGAGAAGCAGCTAGAAATGGGAGATAACTTATGGCTCGATGAGCAACGTCGTAAACATAGTAATACGTTACAACTCTTCTCTTACTCATAGCAAATTCGCCGAAATCCAGTCAACATTTCGAATGCGATGATACACTTATTTTATTTTTCAAGCAGAATTTCATATAAATTCTTCGAGCCATCTTTCTCGAAAGTAAAAATTCGCCGAGCACACGAAAACACATGTGACCTTTTCTACTGTCAACAATACACTAAATGAAACTTCCTGGCGGATTAAAACTGTGTGCCGGACCGAGACTCGAACTCGGGACCTTTGCCTTTCGCGGACAAGTAAAGCTGTGAGGACGGGGCGTGAGTCGTGCTTGGGTAGCTCAGTTGGTAGAGCTCTTGCCCGCGAAAGGGAAAGGTCCCGAGTTCGAGTCTCGGTCCAGCACACAGTTTTAATCTGCCAGGAAGTTCATATCAGTGCACACTCCGCTGCAGAGTGAAAATCTCATTCTGAATACACTAAATATTCAAAACAGCTGAATATACAAACATATATCAGGAACATTTGTACCAACAAGACAAACTATTTTGAAAATCGGACGTATAAAACCAGCGCAATTAAAAAAATTACCTTTACTTTTTGATCGCACCTCGTATGCGGAAGTGTACCGAAAAAAGGCTTTCTGAGTAAAGATTCCATAGCTGTATCTAGCATAGTTCCCTAGAAATAAATTTTTATAATCAGCGGAAGACTTCAAGCTCACCTGCATATTCCGAGAAATTTACTTTCACCTGGCGAGCCTTTACGTACTATTTTGCCTATGAAAACAGCCAGTAGTGGTGACATGTGGTGCGGGCGGGTGGCAGATAACGACGACGCCGCCCTTGCGCTGTACGCACGCGGTATCGGCCGGACGGTAGCTGCGGACGCCGGCTGAGGGAGGGAGAGCGAGTAATTTCCATTTACAATGGGCGCCGTGGCTGTGAGAGACAACAGACGCGGGCTCATTAGCGGGGCTAACAACACTGCTGGCGCGGTGTGGGGGCGTACCCGGTGCGCACCGCACCGCCTGCCCCTGGCCCCTGCCGCTGCCGCTCTACCATTACCTCGGTGCGCCGGCCGTCGCACGCGCTGAGCAGCGCAATGCAGGCCGCAGCCGCCACCAGGCTGCGCCGCGCTGCACAACCGGCGTGTCCCGCGCCGGTCTGCCAAAGCTGTTTAAAAAGCCACTCTATCCTCAATCTATTCGTTTAGGATACGAGAAGCTACTGGTTAATCAATTATTACTCGATAATGCAAAAAGCAGACGCGAACGTAGCGGGGACTAGGGATCTGCAATGTCGCCAAACCGTCTAATTCGATTTCAATTATTGAGATCTTAACAACGATATTAAATGATGAATCATGAATCAACTGACTGGCATAAAAAAGTTAGAGTCGACGGTAAACTGAGTTCATGGCTCAGAGTAGTTTCAGGGGTAAGACAAGGCTGCAACCTGTCTCCACTGTTGTTCACATTATTTATGGATCATATGTTGAAAACAATAGGCTGGCTGGGTGAGATTAAGATATGTGAACACAAAATAATCAGTCTCGCAAATGCGGATGACTTAGTCGTGATGGCAGATTCGATTGAAAGTTTGGAAAGTAATATTTCAGAGCTAGATCTGAAATGTAAGGACTATGGTATGAAGATTAACATCTCCAGAACGAAAGTAATGTCAGTGGGAAAGAGATATAAACGGATCGAGTGCCAAATAGGAGGAACAAAGTTAACAGGTGGACGGTTTCAAGTAATTAGGATGCATATTCTCACAGGATGGCAACATAGTGAAAGAACTGGAAACGAGGTGTAGCATAGCTAATGCAGTGAGCGTTCAGCTACGATCTACTTTCTTCTGCAAAAAGGAAGTCAGTGCCAAGACTAAGTTATCTGTGTACCGTTCAATCTTTCGACCAACTTTGTTGTATGGGAGCGAAAGCTGGGTGGATTCAGGTTACCTTATCAACAAGGTTGAGGTTACGGATATGAAAGTAGCTTGGATGATTGCAGGTACTAGTAGATGGGAACAATGGCAGGAGGGTGTCCACAATGAGGAAATCAAAGAAAAACTGGGAATGAACTCTATAGATGTAGCAGTCAGGGCGAACAGGCTTAGATGGTGGGGTCATGTTACACGCATGGGAGAAGCAAGGTTACCCAAGAAACTCATGGGTACAGCAGTAGAGGGTAGGAGGAGTCGGGGTAGACCAAGGAGAAGGTACCTGGATTCGGTTAAGAATGGTTTTGAAGTAATAGGTTTAACATCAGAAGAGGCACCAATGTTAGCTCTGAATAGGGGATCATAGAGGAATTTTGTAAGGGGCACTATGCTCCAGACTGAACGCTGAAAGGCATAATCAGTCTTAAATGATGATGATGAAAAAATACAAATACACTATACGGCCAAAAGTATCCCGGGTGCCCTATTTTAATGCGAAATTGACTACTATACGTCATGACAGGTAGACACGTCAGTATAAAAGTAGATGGAGAGTATTTTGTCGTCAGCAGTGACGCAGTAACAGCATTATGGGTCGGTCAGAAGAGCTCAGTGACTTCGAACCTGTTCTATACACTTAGTTGACAAAAGTTATGAGACAAGGCGATATGTACGAGGGTGAGTCAAATGAAAACCTTAAATTTGTAATACCAAATCGAAATTTCGCGCCGTTTTCCTGTAAGTTGGTAAGCGTGCTACAAATAGCGTGCAGAATGGCCTGTACGTGGCAGCACAGTGCAGATGCGCACATACCGTCGCAGTGTCAGTATAAAGATGGCCGCCCCACTTGCGGCTTGCACCAGGGAAAAACAGCGTTCTGTTATTCGTATTTTGCGTAGTGAAGGTGTGAAACCTATTGAAATTCATCGGCGAACGATGGTTCAGTACGGTGATGCATGCTTGTCACAGCAGCAAGTCTATGAACGGAGTAGGAAGTTCGCAAATAGTGTGATTTCAGTGGAAGATGCTCTTCGTCCAGGTCAGGCACAACGAGTTGTGGCTCCACAGAACATTGTAGCAGTTGAAGCCATAGCGAAGGAAAACCGCCGAATGACACTGAATGACACTGCAGCATGTTTACAGATTAGTCATGGGCCAGCACACCACATTGTGCATGATGCGCTCCAGTTTCACAAAGTGTCTGCATGATGGGTGCCACGCCAGCTGACTCCTGAAATGAGAAAACGACGTGTTGATGCTTGTGAAGAACTTATTAGGCGCTTTGAATGAGAAGGTAATGGTTTCCTTGCAATAATCGTTACTGGTGACGAAGCTTGGGTTCACTTCCACCAACCCGAAACGAAGAGAGCGAGCAAGGAATGGCGCCATTCCACATCACCTGCAATCAAATCAAAGCGACGTGGATTGCTGTCAGTAGGTGTCCTTTTGCAACACGATAATGCTAGGCCCCACATTGCCCGTACAACAGTTGCAACAATCACAGACCTGCATTTTGAATGTGTTCCACATCCACCATACTCACCACACCTTGCCCCAAGTGATTTCCACATGTTTGGACCACTCAAAGACACAATGGGAAGAAGTTCCGTTCTGATGAAGAGAATAGTTGCAACAATCACAGACCTGCATTTTGAATGTGTTCCTCATCCACCATACTCACCACACCTTGCCCCAAGTGATTTCCACATGTTTGGACCACTCAAAGACACAATGGGAAGAAGTTCCGTTCTGATGAAGAGGTACGCCAAAGTTCCGTTCTGATGAAGAGGTACGCCACGCGGTGCATGAATGGTTGCGCGGACTATCAAAAGAATTTTTTTCTAATGGTATTTATGCACTTTGTAAGCGCTGGAGGACTTGCATTAAGCGTGGAGGAGATTATGTTGAAAAGTGATACAGCTTTGTACCACTTCTGCACAATAAATAATATTTTAAAAAATATTTAAGGTTTTCATTTGACTCACCCTCATACATATACATATGACAGTAGTATCGCGTACTACATAGGCGGAGCCGTCATTTGCACGCAGGTGATTCATATGAAAACGTTTCCGACGAGATTATGGCCTCACGTCGGGAAGAGGCTTCGAACGCGGAATGGGACTTGGAGCTACACGCATGATCGTTCCAATTAGGAAATAGTTAGCAACTTGAATGTTCCGAGATCCACGGTGTCAAGAGCGTGCCGAGCGTACCACATTTCAGGCATTACCTCTCACCACGGACAACACCTTCGCTTAACGACCGAGAGCAGTGGCGTTTGCGTTGAGTTGTCAGAGCTAAAAGACAAGCAACACTGAGTGAAATAACTGCAGAAATCAATGTGGGACGTCAGACGAACGTATCCACTAGGTCAGAGGGGGGAACTGTGGCGTTTATGGGCTATGGCAGCAGAAGACAGATACGAATGCCTCTGCTAACTGCTAACAGCAAGGCATCGCCTAAAGCGCCTCTCCTGGGCTCGTAGGCATATCATTTGACCTTAAACGACTGGAAAACGGGTGGCATTGTCAGATGAGTACCGATCTCAGTTGGTAAGAGCTGATGATAGGGTTCGAGTGTGGCTCCGACCCAGGGTGCGATTTGTGCTTTTACCAGTGGGTGGGGGATGTCTTAGGAGGTTAGTAGAATTATATATGTTACTAGCTTGGACCGTGGCGTTACGCATGGTTAAACAGCTATTTATAAATAGATGTTAATGCCGAAACTCACTATTGACGCGTATCCACTATCAGAAAAGCCATCCCTTGTTATATCTTTAAAAGTACATTATAGGTAAAGCTTATTTACAAAATCATCTACATACGGGGCAGATATACGAAGGGAATTCAAAAAGTACAGGCACATTTGTGAAAAGTTGTACTTATTCTGATGATAGAAAACTGAAACATATTAATAGTATTATTAAAAACTTTCAGTGTTCGGCTCCACAAATTTAAATTATATGTAAAGTTTTACTCCAATGCGTGGGAAATAAACATCCCAGGTTGGGATGCATAAACTAAAACCAGAGGAGGGGATGGTCTGATGCAGAGGGGGGGGGGGAATCCCCCCCCCCTGCAAATCGCACACTGCTCCGTCCCCACGAAGTCATGGCCGAAGATGTCAACAAGTCACTACGTAAGCTGGTGGTGGCTCCATAATGGTGTGGGCTGTGTTTACATGGAATGAGTTGGGTCCGCTGGTCCAACTGAACCGATCATTAGCTGGAAGAGATTATGCTTGGCTGCCTGGAGACCATTTGCTGCCATTCACTGACTTCTCATACCAAATCAATGACGGAATTTTCATGGATCTCACTGCACCCTGTCACCGGGCCACAATTGTTCGCAATTGCTTTAAGGAACATCCTGGACAATTCGAGCGAATTATTTGGCCATCCAGATCGCCCTACATGAATCCCACTGTAGATTTATGGGACATAATCGAGGAGTCAACTCCTGCAACACGGGACTTACAACGACTTGCGATTCACAAACGATGGCGGTCCGCGCAACTCAAGCCACGGACAGTTGCGATACGCCCATGCTTTGGGCTTGAAGAAAAGCGTGTATCCTGCCAATTATGTCTCTCGCTTGCTTATGTAGAATTTGTTGTTTACCGCCATCGTCAGTCATGAGAACTCGCGGTAAATGGAATAAAAACTGAAAAGGCACTTGCAAAACCACAAAAGTGTATTTTAGACTGGAAATAAATTGAGACCGGAATAGAGATCTTTATACAGCTACGACAAATTCCACTAGGAAGTTCATAGAACCGTATGTAGAAAATTAAGGCAGTTGCATTGCAGCAGCTGCTCTGGTCCTGACTACAACGCACGCCCTAAGCGAGGTCAGTAGCGGAAGAGCACACGTCTATGGGGAATCGCTCGCTAGGAGCGCACGTATAGATTCCGGCTTCATCAGCTGATCGTGCTTGTAAGAAATAGTTTTTACAGCGTCTTGGTGGCCTATAATGGACAGTAGTAATGAAGACGAATCAAGACATGCTACAAAAAGACGTGGAGCTCCTGCAACTTGGAAGTTAATTCAACATAAAGAAGTCGCAGGCGTAGCTCATGTGAACCACGTGAGAAAACCTGTTCCCGCCCGGATAACTCGTGCCGACTGTAGGTGTTATAATAATTTTTCAAGTTTTTATCGTAGAGATTATTTTGTTATAATGTGTATACATTATAATAATAGTTTAATGACGGATACTTTAATCTACACTATTAGTGCATAATACTATATTATATTATACACTAATGCGTCGCATATTATAACAGTAACAATGGTAACATTTTAATAAATAAGCAATAGTAACAAAACACCTTTTTGAATGTCATAAAATGCTATGCAAATCAGTGAAAATTAAAAACGATACAGGGGAAGCTACACAATACTTTACAGGTGTGTTCCGCATCAGCTGTCAATAACACTGGTCGATGAGCTTATCACGTTATTGTTGTAGAGATCATATCTGTACTGTTACTTCATTATAGTTGCATGATTTATATACTCTGGTTTTTAAGGTGAAATAAGATGGCTGTGAAAACGAAGTGAATCTGTAGCCTCGTACAGCCAGGTGTGGTGTCTCCAAGAGATTTAAGGGGTGGATTACGTCGAAACAGTTGTATAAAACCTCAGACAAAGGCTAATATCAAAGACCATGTTCGCATCTGATCATTTCGAGTGACGCTTTAGGGGAAGACGGGAAAGAACACAAGGTATATTTCCAATTCTTTAAGTTTATATAAAGTGTGGGTACAATATTCACGAAAATATGAACCATTTGCTTATCAGAAAGATGTGAAGGAGGAAGGCAGTTCTTAAGCACAAGTGAAGTACGAATATTTTGTTCATTAGTATCAAGAAGAGTTTAATTACCCTTTTCACCGTCCAAGAACAGTTGTCTGTTCTCCCTGTGAGATGCTTACAGCCCAGATACAGGGAGAGAAGAATGGAGTAAGCGACAAAAACTTCAAGCAGAACTAAAGATTCATGAAAGGAAAGCTGCAAGCTTTTACCAGGGTCTGAAAGAGCAACTACAGCAAGAAGGTGGTCCTGCGCATGGAACCAATGAGTGCATCTGTTTTGACTATGTGCAGAACATACCGTTGCCGGATATTCCAGTCAGTGAGACGTTTAACTGTCGTATGTTTTTGGAATACACAAGACTTTCAAATGGTGACGCCTTCTTCTATCGGCACACGGAACTCTTAGGCAAGAAAAGTCTCACATGAAGTGGTTTCAGTTCTTGCCGATTTTATTCCCAGTAACATTAGCCCCAACATATCGAAACTGTTTATATTCACGGATGCTTGCACGTCACAGAATAGAAATAATACCGTTGTGATTTTTTTTTTCATTTTCTGCTGAAAGCAAACGGTTTTGAAGCTGTGCGCCATGCATATACGACACGTGGGCATTCATATGTCCCTTACAAAGGGGATTTTGGGCGCTTGGCATTGTTGAAAAAAGAAGAGGATACTGTGTACACTACAGAACAGTAGATTGATATTTTGAAGTCAGCGTCTTAAGGGAATGCCACGTATGCTGAAAACAATCAAGATATGATCAAGGATTACAAAACATACTTTTGCAAAATATATCCCAAACATGTTGATACAAGTTCCAAGGACAGAAAGAAATACGCTGTAACTTCTTACAAAACAACATAAAATGCAGATACTACTGTGACTACATCAACATTGGCCAGCAGCATACTCACTCAAGTTTTGAAGTTGAAGAACATTAAGCTTCCCAAGAACGGCCCTAATAATGCCCATAAAAAAGAGAGAGCGCAGAAAGTGCCAAAAGTAAAGACATGATGAAGTAAGTAGAAGTATCCCTAGTTGGTTTAAATAATTATTTCAAGAACCGATAAATGAGTAGGGAAACCTTACTAGTGATAATGCAGAAAGTGGTAGTGAAGTTTGGGATACTGACAGCGATTATAAAGTTTGAAATATAGAGAGTTGCAAAATGGCAAATGTCCCGAGAAGTCATTAGAAGTAGGGAACCAATTCTCTCACACAACCTTTCCGGGAGTCATTTCTAGCAGTGGAAAAAAATCTAAGTACATTTAATAACGAAACAACTAAAATGCCTATTTTCTCAAAACTGTGTTTGTTTGACGTGTGCTGTCTTGCATACGACTCCCTCCATTCAATAAATAACCCGTCACGATCACGTTTAATGGTCGCACTGGCTGCGACACTCATAGTAGAGCGGCCAGAGCACTACCGAACTGTCGCAGAACGCGTAACGTAGGTGTGCAGAATGCGCGTAAACTCGACTGTCATAGTTATGGCTCCCAGGCAACTGCACAAAATCAGCGGAAGGAATCACTTCTGTGTTCCAAAGTGGTACCAGTGCTCGAGCTAAGACAAAAACTGTGTGTACAGAGTTACAGAGAATGGGACACAATGCTCGAGCCGCTCCTCAAAGCCACAGAATTCTGTAGGCACTGCTACGTGACACCTGAAGTGATGTCCAGAGCGACGTCATTGGACAGTCCCAGTGGCTGCCTGGAGACGTGATTTAGAGTGATAAAACACGCTACACCCTGAGGGAAACCGGTGGGAGGCTTTGGGTTTGGCGAACTCCTGGAGAACGTTACCTGCCATCGTGTGTAGAGCCAACAGCGCTGTTACGGTATGGGGGCATTTTTGTGGTCTGCGTGTGGTCCCATTACTGCGCTTAAGAAAATGCAAAATGCGGAAGAAATGGACACTTTTTACAGTTGAGTGTGCTGCGTACAACACAGGAACAGACGATGATAGATTGTAGCGGCTGGTGTGGCCGAGCGGTTCTAGGCGCTTCCGTCTGGAACCGCGCGACCGCTACGGTCGCAGGTTCGAATCCTACCTCGGGCATGGATGTGTGTGATGTCCTTAGGTTAGTTAGGTTTAAGTAGTTCTAAGTTCTAGGGGACTGATGACCTCAGATGTTATGCTCAGAGCCATTTGAACCATTTGATAGATTGTATCAGCGTGATAATGCACCATGTCATAAAGCAGCCATCTATAAGGCAATGGTTTGTGGCCAATACTGCTGGCCTTCCCAGAGTCCCGATCTGTATCTACGGAACACCTTTGGATTGAGCTAGAACGTCGATCTCGCTCCGTACCACAGTGTCGAACATGACTACGTTCTCTGGTTTCGACTCTCGAGGACTAATGGGCTGCCATTCCTCTACACACAATCGGACACATCACTGAAAGTGTCTCCAGAAGATTTTAAGGCGTCATCAAGGCGAATGGTGGACAAACCACATATTAGTGTCCACAACAGTTGTCTGGATACTTTTGATCACGCAATGTATATCTAATATATTTAATCAATAATGCAACAAAATTTAACGTTACATGCCCCACAATGATTTGTCTATAGACTGCACAAAACAGTTTTCAGAGATGTTTCCCGTTCAGCCCATAGCATTGTTGATAGAGCGCATATCCTGTTTCTGAGAACTTTCTTTCAGAAGCTGACGACGTGGCAATACAGCTCAAACGTTTAAGTACAGTCTTGGCAAAGTAGTGCCGACGATATAGTTCTATATTTCAATTGGTATCTTGTTTAATATCTACTAGGCGGTAACAGCTGAAATATGACAGTTCGCAAATTATTATTTTGGGTAGTATTTTGTAACGCTCACTCCACAAATCAAACTTTGTTTCTCTATTTTCCTGTAATGAATCAATGGGTTGCCGACCCTCTCTTACAGTTGTATCTACAGTTGAAAGCAAAACGTAGATAGTTTTGACTGCCTTAGAACATGCTAAATCGTCTTTAAGTTCTTGAATCTAGCATCGAGTAGCGTTGATATGGCTAATGCGTTACCATGTTCAGCGCTTTTTAACTTCTGATACATTACTCGTCAGAATATCTCCAATATTCTGTATTACCTACCAGATATTTGGATATTTAACATACTACAGTAATGCGTGTCTCGACTGTACTTCGTAAATAGGTGGAACGACTTTCAGCAGTTTTAGCCTTATTCAAAAATTTGAAAAGGTAGCGTGTCTTTACAAATCGTCTTCAAAATTGATTTAGAAACGATTACGTTAGTTTCTAAAAGCATATTCTGAAATATTTTAGAGATATGAACTCCACGTTGGTTGAAGAGAACTTTTGGACACTGAGTCTGTAACATTATTTTTATCTTATTCGCTGTCGTTATCAACATCCATCGTTTTTGGCGATGCGGTGGTTGTAGAGGATTCTCTCACAGGCTGTCTGAATATTTTACCTGGATTATTTCTTGAAGTTCGGGAAAGATCTGCTTTCAAGACATAAAAATACTAATAATCGTAACAAGCAGCAGGGTAGTTTTGCCAACATCGCATATCTTCAATATCAATGTTAGATGTTCAAAGACGTCATAATCGATAATGTCCCAATATCGAGACCGGTGATCATCGAAAATCCCTAGCGGGACCTATCGTGGTCACCTGAATAGACACAGCTAAGAACCAGTTCGAAACAGTGCCTCCCAGTCTAAGCACGGAAAATGGTCGCGGAAAATGTCCTCGCGGGCAGCCGTAACGGCTTGCTGTTGACGACGAGAAAGAGAATGGAGTGTTAGTGCTGACGGAAATTGTAGAGAAACATGTAGACAAAATGTTAAAGTTGAGTAAATCTATGGCACGCAAATTGTTGCAAGAGGGGCATGATGCTGATCGAGGTGGAATTTAAGTACGTATTTCAAACAATATGTATTAAGGGAGACACTATTGCACTGACGAAATGGATTTATGTGATAACAGCATAAACAAATAGTAACTTTGTGAAAACTTCACAGCTTCTGTCGCACAGAACTAGACTTCTACGCTGACAATATAAAACACTGGATACATATTCTGTGTGTGGTACTTTGTTTTACAAGATGTCTCTAGTAACGAATGACTGTGTACGAAAGTGGCGACATAGTTTTATAAAAATTAAGTTTTTACGAAAAAGTAAAGCATCAGAATCAAAGTAGCCAGTGATCTACTCAGACGAAACATGAGTCGTATATATTACACTGTGGACAAATCTTGTCACAGCTATAGTGTGCGAGTATTACTGTAGAACAAAACTTCAGTCTATGCCTAATTGTTGGCTAATGTCTCCCTTCCATGCTTACTGTGCGTAAACATGACAGTGCTACCATCCTGGTCAGGTCAGCTGCTCGCTTTGTCAGGTAAGATGTAGCGTCGTCTTCTCGCTGCGGACAAAAGACAGCGAAAGAGTAAAAGCCGTGTCCGCAAATACTCTCTCCCTCCCGAAGGCCCAAAGGTGGCGCTGACACGCATCGTTATCAAAAGCTTCACAAGGCATCAATATCAATCCATTTGACACTGCAAAGAGCTTTGGCATTTAATCCACTCAATTAGTCCACGGAGTGCCCTCTTAAACTTCACGCCACCACCTCTCCTCCCCTTTCCCGCAAACATCAACGACGAAATTCTCCTCCATCCATGGATTCGAGGCGGCCATCTTCGAGCGGATCGCCGCCGTAATGTGTGCACTTGCAACATCGTATACGGTTTGCTATGACATGGTTCTCCGAACGTCTTTTTTGTTTTCGGAAATGCTGGTGGCGAGTCACTATCCAAAATTTACCAGGAAAGCTAAGCGAAGTGATGGTCTGTCCAACACTACGGCTCCTGTTTCATGTTACGTCGCAAGGGAGCTTTTCCTACGCTCTCCTAACACTAAATATGCTCCAACATTTCATGAATGTTTTTGAATTCCCGGTTATGCAATTGGTGGAGATTTTATAAAAGAAAAAGTGTCCATGAGAAGAGGATGACAGCAAATCGGAACAGATAATCGATTTATTTCAATTTCTGATATTTCACTACGAATTCGTTTGCATTATAAAAAACAATGTGAGAAACATCAAATCGAAATCAATATGGGTGTTAACAGCCTATAAATGCGGTCAAAATCTGAAACGGATTCTACCAACAGAGATTAACTCATATCTGTCGATGATAGTCCTAAATTTCAAGTAAATACAATCCAAGGGTCTTATTTCTCGAAAAGTAAAATCCAAGATTCGTCAACAACAAGAACAGTATGAAAGCAAATTAAATTTAAACGTACCTGTAATTCCTACCGAAGGAAGGAAGATTAGGGTTTAAAGTCCCGTTCACATCGAGGACATTAGAGACGGAGCACGAGCTCTGAATGATTCAAGGATGGGGAACAAAATCTGCCGTACCCTTTCAAAGGAACCATCCCGGAATTTGCCTGGAGCGAATAGGGAAAATCATGTAAAACCTAAATCTGCATGGTCGGATGCTGATTCGAACTGTCGTCCTGCCGAATGCGAGTCCAGTGTGCTAACCACTGCTTCACCTCGCTCGGCCATTCCTCTAGAGAGCGGCTCTCATTTGGAAACTGGGCGTAACATACAGTTATGGCTTCATATCAATCAACTCTTCTTCAATGGACTGTTGAGGAAGGCATGCGGTGGGTCTAATAATGCGCAAACAAAACAAAATTGTGTCAGTCATGCGTGCAGTGTATTCACTTAGTGCTTCGATGGTCACACTACCAACCATAACGTACATAAAATGAAAATGAAACTGATGCAGAATATTGTTTCATTAAAGCAATACTTCTATCGAATCTACGTCATCTAGCAGCTTGCAAGACGTATTCAAATTATTCAACAATTCTTGATGATTCCTCGGAAGTCGCTGGTATTAACTACACTGGATACGTTAAACTTCCCCATTTTTTGCAACTCAGGGGCGCAACGTACACTGTCAATTTGTAAATGAGTGACAGGTGACAAACCAGGCTACAGTCCTTTACACTACAAAATCTGCTAGTACGTATATATAACTTTTTCCGCTAACAAAAGTTTAGGGCCTACCGCTACTTGGTAGGAAAAGTAGTAATCACTGTAAAGGGATAAAAGAGTAACATTCTCTTATGTTCTGCGGCTTCGTATTTCATTGTAAATATCGCGTTCTATACGAAGTTGGAAAGTTTAATGGTACATTAAACACTTCATTATGTACAATGCCAAGTAGGCAGATGGCAACAAACTGTTTGCCTTTCCGGAAGACACAATAAACAATCGAAACTGATTTCCAAATTCCCTAGTTAACATAATATTGCCTTCTTTTCCAGTTTACAGTTAGTCGATAAGCGTAAGACTAACCAAATTTAAATGATGCTACTAGAATGATAGGCAACTCGACAGCTAAGAGCAAAATCTGGCCTCGAGGACTGAACCGCACGCCCTTCATCGCCCTAGTAACGGAAGCCATAAACCGTGACAGTCGTCCCATCAATTTCAAGGCTCATGGTTGCGCACTGTAACCTCACTCAAGGCAAGGCGCAAATCCGTGTCCGCGTCGATGCAAACCGAGTTTGTGAATGCTCAGAACAATCGCAGACGTGACTGAAGGTGGACTCCAAATGTAAAAACAAACTTACACTCTCCAATGCCTCTGAATACTTCGAGTTTCTAAATTGACGTTGCACGCTTTTGAGACTTTGCTGTGAGTGTGTCCAAATGCTGCGCAGAGGCACCGAAGAGAACGACGTTGAGGTGCAATGGGATACACAGTGGTAACAGCCTACGCACAGACTGCTGAACGAATACTTGAAACAAAGAACCACGGCAGACAAGAATGGATCTCTGACCATACTTGGCATGCAATATAGCAGAGGAGGCCGGGACAATTCCGGCTAAATTGTGCACAGACAAGAGAAGTAAAAGAAGAAATCCAACTGGAATTCTGCATATTAAATAGGATGGTTAAGAGGAGTTTCAGAAAAGATGGGGAAACATTCATCAATAATCTCGCAGCTAAGGCGGAGGCAGCAGCTAACCGAACCAATAGCTAGACCGTATATACAATCACAAGGCAACAATCAAATAAGAAATTTGGGAATGATGTGCCGATCAAGGGCAAGGAAGGAAAACTACTCACAAATCGAGAAGATACAACATTTTGAGAACGTTCTGAACCGTGAAACTACAGATGACACTGTAACTCAGCTGAATATGGACGGGAAAGAACTCCCACAACATGTCAATTAACGTAGAACAGCCATCCGAAGAAGAAATAGCTAAAGTAGCCCAACAAAAATGGAAAAGGGCCGCGCTGGATAACATCACTCCAGAGTTACTCAAAATACATCCCTCTATAACAGCAGAAATTTTACATCCACTCCTGACAGCCATATGGATGAATGAAAAAGTACCGAATGATTGGAACAGAGGCATGCTTATGAAGCTCTCCATGAAGGGAGACCTATCGGTTTGTGGTAATTGGAGAGGCGTCACCTTCTGTCAAACAAGTTCCTCTCCTGAATAATCCTAAATAGGATAAAAGGATATGCAGATAAAACTCCTTGAGAAAAATAGCTGAGCATTCATATGAATACTAATCGCAGTTTTACATATTGTTTGTATATCTTGAAAAGGCATTCGGCAGTATAATTAGAAAAAAATAAAGAGCTCACTGCAAACTTTTGGAACTCCCAAGAAAATAATTGCCCTTGTTAAGTGCATGTATGAAAACTACACGTGCAAGGTTCAACATCAAGGCCTGCTTCCATGTCCAGTAACAGTGAAGCCAGGGGTTGAGCAAGGCTGCATGCTCTCACCGATACTATTTACCGCAGTACTCGATCTTGTAATGACGCAAGCAATGGATAAAGTAAGAGAAATAAAACGAAGCAATGGAAAACACCAAGTAGACCTAGATTTTGCAGATGACTTTTGCCTTCTATCCCACAGCCTCAACGACATGAAAGAGAAATTAGAAGATCTGAGGTCTGCCGCGAAGAAAGTCGGTTTGAAAATTAATGCCCGAAAGACATACGGGCAAATGATAACAACACAGCAGAGCTTAAGCTTGGGAGGGAGGTAATCGAAAGGGCGGATAACTTTTGCTACCCTGGAACCATTATTACACCATATGGTTGTGCAACAGAGGACATTAATAGCCGCATCAACGAAGCCAATAGCGATTTTGCAGCTCTCTACTGTATCTGGAGATCAAGGGAAGTAACACCGAAGAGCAAATTGCGGATATTTGAAAGTAATTTAAAAGCCGTGCTTCTATATGAATGTGAAACATGGAAACTGACCAAGAAGCTAATCATAAGCTGCAGACATTCAACAACAGATTTCTGAGGAACATCCTGGGGATATGGTGGCCAAATGTCATCTCTAACGAAACACTCTGGGAAAGAACCAACCAGAAGCCGACTGAGCTGCAAATGAGAAGCAGGAAGTGACGATGGTTAGGACTTACACTTAGGAGACCAATGAGGACACTGTGAAGGAAGCACTTTATTGGATCCTGCAGGACGACAGAGATGAGGCAGGTCCAGAATGACATGGAGAAGATCAGTTGAAGCAGAAGGTCAACAGCAAGGAATACGATGGGAAGAAGTGAAAATACTAGCAAAAGACAGAGCAAGATGGCGATCCTTCGTTGCAGCCCTATGCTCCGCATAAGAAGCTAAAAGAATTAATAATAAAAATCTATGCAAATAACAACTCATGTTTCCGCTCTACAGGAGTAAACATGTAAAATATGGATCCATTCCGCATCATATGTTGGGTGAAACAATGAGAGCAACTGCAGTGACTTCAGTAATTATTACACGTGTAACCAATTAATTACTTCTATAATAATTCTCAATGGTAACTGCCGATGTAGCAGTAGAAGAATCACCGAGTGTTCAACGTCGTATGTCAACAATGAACGCTTCATATTTAGCCACGTAAGTGAGCTGGTTACTCTTTCCAGAAGAAAATAAAACTAGGCAAGACCGTCGAGAAGTCGTCATTATGCACTGCTGATCTTAAAATCAATCGCCGCGTAAAATTTTCACGTAAGGGGCCCCAAATCGTATACTGCCTACCTACCGTTACAGCCTGACGACGCTGCTGTTTTTCCAACGGCAATGCGACACCTACTTGCACATTTAGTCGACTGGAAAATGTACCTGTACCCATTGGCAACAAAAATTTACAACTGAAGACACTGTCTCCAAATACTTAGCCTGAAATGAAAGGTCGCCCCTAGCTCTCATATGACGGCCGTGGAGCTTATTCCAAAAAACATTCAACGGCAATACGGGTAAGGTCGATCACGGGCTACAGATCATGCCACATCTTCACCTTAAGCGCCCGAAAACTTCCTCCTAGCACAGTGCCTCGCTGGCGGGATTTTCTCTTCTACGGCAGAAGCATATTACAAGCATGAATGCCGCTGTATGTGTTTGCTGCCGTTGCCCTGACGTAAGGGTACAACATGGGTGACTTCATTCAGCTACAGGTGGGTAATCTTCGAGGTGGATTTAGCTACAGATTCTGCTGAATGATGATAATGTTCAATCACAAATGCCTACGCTAATGGACGAGCATAATCAACATGAAGGCATCGCGGGGTAGTGTGGCTAGCTTGCTCCTTTGACTTAAATTCGATTGAACAGGGATGAAAAATTTTAGGCAGAGGTGTAGCCCTTGAGATGACTCTACGCTTAGACTGTTTAGTTCGACTCTATACGCAGCCGCTTGATGCCTTCTACATCGCAATGAACTCTTGCGATTGGCGTTACTCACTCTCGATCACGGGAGCCCGGGTTCAATTTCCGGCCGGGTCGGGCATTTTCTCCGCTCAAGATTAGGCGTGTGTTATTATTATTATTTTAATCATAATCATCATCGACGTGCAAGTCGCCGAAATGGCGCCAAGTAAGAGGACTTGCACCAGACAACCGAACTCCTCGGAAGGGAACTCCAGACTAAAAATGCCACACGCACATTTCATTGCTTTTCGCACATGCATATGTTAAGTCGAAAACGGATGTTGCGCGCCCAAGGGTATAGTTTCTCGTACTTGTTGCAAATCTCGAGCACTATTTGGTAGACAGAAACAAAGCGAAATTTGCATTTTTACAACATATTTTAGAACTATTTCCTTGCGTGTTTCTCTCCGCGATGTGTATCAGTTCTAAAGATTATTTTAACAACACATTTATGGCAGTATACGATTGCACGGTCAACAAATCAAGAAATTTAAGGTCTAATAAACCGAGAAAAAAGTGTGAATAGAAGGATTACATAAATTTATTTATTATGTATTTGCGTGACAGTGACTCTGAATTTCATTTTCTATCTATGTAGAGCCAGCTGTCTCAAAATGCCAGAACGTTGACAGTTGCAGAACCCCAACATATAGTCAAGAATAATTATGTTATTCTCTTATTTATATACATTTGCAAATATTGCCATGAAGCCATTTCAGTAGCGGTAAACGAGAAATGTAATAAAACTGAACAAAATTTCGTAGTCACCTAGAACCTTCCTTGCGTAATTTGTAGTTTCAAGAACAATACAGTCAAGGAAAAGTACTATGTACTTACAAACACGAAACTAGAGCTCAAACGTGGAAATTAATCAGCAGCTTCCAACTAACGAAAAAGGCTGACACCTTTATAATGCAAAAGAGTAAGAGTAGCTGCATCTTGCCTAGAGACAAACATTATTACCTTTTCAAGCGGAAAAATTAAATTTTGCAATGTCAGTTTTTATGAATTGTGAGAACACTGGTAACACATGGATGGCGTATTGCATATGCATTAACTCCATGCATTCAGTCACGTTTGGTGCACGTGCTTTGGTTCTCCTGAACCTGCAAGCCTTAGCGACGATGTGGACGCACATCAGTACGGCTGTCCTGGGCCAACGCTTATCTCCGAAGGGCTTCTGTCAAACAGGGAGAAGCACTAGAACAAGCCTTTCTGGACAGAGTGCTCCACAGTACGGTTGCGCATCCTGTATTGCCTTCGAAGGCATCACACCAATATTCTCATTCTGCATGTCACTCGCGTGAGACACCACACACGGTAAGTAAATGTACGCTTGTGTGCAAAACTTTTAACTCTCGCATGATGGGTCACTGCCACCTAACAGAGTTCCATGAAATATGGACCACGCACAGATAGAAATGCTACAGTAAGTACAGTACAGAAAGGAACTGAAAGAAATACGCAATGGGAAGAACAGAATGACGCTATCATTCAAGGACAAAAACTATGTTGAAGTCACTGCGATTTATGATGGTTCAAAATGGTTCAAATGGCTCTGAGCACTATGGGACTTAACATCTGAGGTCATCAGTCCCCTAGAAGTTAGAACTAGTTAAACCTAACTACCCTAAGGACACCACACACATCCATGCCCGAGACGGCATTTGAACCTACGACCGTAGCGGTCGCGCGGTTCCAGAATGAAGCGCCTAGAACCGCTCGGCCACACCGGCCGGCAGGATTGTTACTCAACAGCTCAAATATCACACACGGTGTGCGAAGTAGGTAAAATGCTCAGGGTGATCACAAAAAGCAAAGAACGCATAGTACACGACAGCTTTTGGAAGGTTACAGACAAGACGGGAATGAATCGTTTTCTCACACTTGTACGGGCGACGACACGTGGATATCGCCCACCAACGAGGAATCGAAAGAAAACAGTATGTAATGGCGCCATTCAAGTTCACTCAAACCACAGAAGTTGAAGTAATATCTGGTCTCGAATCGAAAAATGACGGCTACCGTTTTCTTTCTGATTGATTTCATGGACTGTGGATCAACAATTACAGCAGACGCATACCGTAAGACGCTAACCAAACTGAGAAGTGCGATCCAAAATCCATCAAAAGTCCTCTGGCATAATCCTCCACCAGGGCAACGCACGCCTTCACACCGCTGCCAAAACTAAGGAGAAGATTCAAGATTTTCGTTGAGAACTTTTTGAGCACACTCCGTAGGGTCCCGACCTTGCATAAAGCGCTTTTTTCCTCTTGTCGCATTTCAAAAACTGGCTGGGTGGAAAACGATTTGAAAACAACGATGAAATCAGGGCTGGTGTTACCAACTGGTTCAATTCCCAGGCGGCAGCCTTCTTTGTAGAGGGATCAAAGAAGCTGGTGCAGCGCTAAAGAAAGAGTATCTATGTGAACGGCGATTACGTCGGGAAGTAAAGTAGATACGTAGTAAAATACCATTGTCAATAAAAACCCTTTCAAATGGGCTTATTTTTTTCTACGACCAAACGGATCTAGTTTCGGAATACGCCTTGTCAACATATCGAGTACCAGGGGCGCTTAGATCTTTCAATTGTGATTCTGCGGGGCGATAACACTGTAGTAGGGTGTTATTCTCTGGCTTACGTACAGTTTTAAATGATAAATTCAATACTTCACCTGTTAAAACAAGATCAACCACGGATACATCTTGTATTCATGTCATAAACTTCCCAGCGTATCTTTTAGCGCACATTACTATCGATATGCCTCATGCAACATGTAGCGCTCTTACGTTTTTCTGATAATTAAGAAGTATCCCGGACGATGTTGCTTCTTCTTACGAAGTACCCAATGGAGAAATGATTGAGTAGGGAGGCACACGTGAAGAGAGGGACACGGTGTGGCTCCGGATTCCCACGGCGCCGGCCGAGTAAAAACAGGGCAGCGGCGGCAGAGGGCAGCGGGCAGCGTGGTAGTGCCCGCTTTCTCACCGAGCGGTTCAGGATCAACGCCCCCGCGCGGCGCACGAGGCCACGAGCGAGCACCGGCCGGCGTTTCGTGACGCTCCGCTGAAAACCGTAGCGGCCAATCACGAGCTCGATGCCGCCTAAAGTGCCCCCTCCCTCTGGGAAATAAAAGTCGTAAGCGGGCAAAAAGGAAGCGCCGCTGACCCCGGGTCAACCCGATACTGGGCTCACTATCTGGAGGCCAGCGGTCGGCGCCTGCAGTTTGTGCCGAGCCGGACGATGGGTTCTCTCTCAGCCACCACGGAAATGGACCAGAAGGGCCTGGCGCTCAACATCTGATTGTCCCCGCAGGCATTACTGATAAAAGCAGTGAAAAGTGCGCGGAACACAAGCCCTTTCTCTTGAATAAATCATGCAATTTTTTCTGAAATTGTAATCATTTGTTTCTCTGTACATGTATATTGCATCAACGGTTTCCGTCACATACGGATAATTTCTTCGTGGTGCGTCGTATTTCTGCTTTAAAGTGTACTGACTTCTTAAGTTTGGTCAGCAAGCGCTCGAGTCCTTGTAAATATCGCCCACTACGCAAAACGTAACGATATTATACAAAACAATCCTCTTCTTTTAGATATTGTTAATCCCGTCAAGTACGGGCTCCGATACGCTCTATGATACGGCAATTTTATTTTATTCAATTCTGCGGCCAGATGCCCTGCCTGACACCGCAGCCGCCAGTTTCCTAAGACAGAGACGTCGTGTGCGTCACCTGTCTCTAAATTGGGAAAACTTTGTTCTGCGATTTATTGTAGTTTAACTATTTGCGCAGTGTATTTTCTGAAGTGGAATGTAGGGATCAGCCCAGCATATGTCCAAACGAACGTGGTAAACCGCCAAAAACACTTTCTGGCTGGCTGGTGCACCAGCCACGGTCGATAATCCGCCGCGCGGAATCGATCCGGCTGTGGTTCACCTCCCTGTCTCGCAAGCTAACGTGCTGCGCCCTACGGTTCACCAACAAGTAAATTATACTAAACAACAGTGGGATAAAAAACACCAATGAGCGTTGTAATCGTCTAATTTTGTATCTCAGTGTGATGCAACAGCTATGAATATTCTTATAAAGAGTCAAGGGGAGAATTTGTACAGTGCATTATCATAATTACACATCGATGCCAGTTCAAGTGATTTAATGGATCTACGGAAAGCAAAATCGGGATGCCCGCACGTAATCTGAAATGCGATCCTCCCGAAAACGAGTCCTGTTTCGAAATTATTGTGCCGGGGGAAACTGCTCCAACGCTCCATGTCAGACTTGGCGCACCGGTCCCGTGAACATCCCGCGCAAAAACAGTTTCGCGGCAGTTTTGGCTACAAGCTGGCTGGCTGGCTAACTTGAGGTGCCATCCTTAGGCACGTGCGGGTGCAGTGTTAGCACTTGTTATGCTTTGCCTGCAAGCCCTGACTCATATGAGAGTGGGGGAACCTTACGGACAGGATTGTCTTGATAGACGGAATTCGTCTAGGTTCAGGCCTGCACTCACGATCTAACAAAATTGACTAAAACTGAGACTCCGTCTTCCTGAGCGCGAGTCTATACGATATTCTACCATTAGTTCACATGCAACAAATACTATACTCACACTGCACACGTAAAATTGCCAGTTGACACCGAATACGAAATGAACACAGTCGACCACATACCGCGACTTCTATCCTGTAACAGTCGTCGCTAAAGTCAAACCAATGTAAAATCAAATGCTGAAGAACAAAAAGGTAGACGAGAGCATATTTACCAGCATTTAATCCGCAGAGCATACATCTAACAGTGGACAACAAAACTGACAATTATTCACTATCGTTCTAGCTCACGTGGAGCGTTTCGTACACGTGACTTATCTGGAGCACTTAACATTTAAATAATGTAGGCCTATTCGTTGTTAAGTTCAATATCGATCATGCAAAGATGTTTAAAAAAGTTTTAAGGAAGAAGAAGAAGAAAAGATATTATGAGTCTTTAAAACAACCAAGCACAATAACGAACTAAGAGTTTTATATTGAGAGCAAATATCTACATAAAAGTTCCGACAAAACAACTAGAAATCTTGACAGCCGATTATGGTAGACGGCAGAGGCACTCTGAAATTTAACAGATAATGGAAGAAAATTAAGAGTTTAACGCTGCATCCACAGCGTGGTCATTAGAGAGGCGGAGCACAAGGTCGGATTACGAAACAATGCGGACGAAATCGTGAGCTTTTGGAAGGAACCATTCCGGCATTTGCCTGGGCGATTTAGGGAAATCACGGAAAACCTAAATCTGGATGGCCGGCCGGGGATCTGAACCGCTGTCCACCCGAATGCGAGTACAGTGTGTTCACCACTGCGCCAACTCGCTCGGTAACTTTCAATAGAGAGGAGGACAAGTATCAACGGAACAAAAGCCGATTTGTAAATGATTTAATATCGTATCAGTTACGCATTTATACGAAAATGGTTCAAATGGCTCTGAGCACTATGGGACTTAACATCTTAGGTCATCAGTCCCCTAGAACTTAGAACTACTTAAACCTAACTAACCTAAGGACATCACACACATCCATGCCCGAGGCACGATTCGAACCTGCGACCGTAGCAGTCCCGCAGTTCCGGTCTGCAGCGCTAGAACCGCACGACCACCGCGGCCGGCCTATACGAAAATAATAATACAAAGAAGCATTAACTGTAAACGATCCTTTTTTGTCAAGTTATTGCGTAAATTTTTCCTCCATTTCGATTCTGAGCTTTCCCATTACCATTCGATCTACCCATCTAATCTTCAACATTTTTTCTGCAGCATCACATGGCCAAAATTTCTATTCTCTTCTTGTCTGAACTGCTTTATCGTGCACGTTTCAATATCGTACAATGCTACATTGCACATAAATACCAATACATCAGACTTCCTACAATTTAAATGTATATTTGGTGTTAACAAATTTCTCTTTGTCAGAAATGCTTTTCTCGCTACTGCCAGTCTACATTTTATATCCTCTACTCTGGGCATTATCGGTTATTCTGCTGCTAAAATAGGGAAACTCGTCAACCACATTTGGAGTCTCATTTCCTAATCATATTTCCAAATCTTCGGATGATTTAGCTGGACTATTTTCCATTGTCCTTGTTTTACTTTCGCTGATGTTTATCTTATAAGCTTTTTTCGAAAAATTATCAATTCCACTCAAATGTTATTTCAATTCCTTTGCTGTCCCTGGCAGAATTATATGCTTGTCGGCCAAACTCGAAGTCTTTATTTCTCTATATTATTCTTGAAGAATCAAATTTGGCAAGATCGCTAGCAATTCTTTTTATTATGACGACTGGTTTCAACAGATGTACGCTGTCGTGGATCTTGTAACATTATTAGAAGTATATGCTTGTTACAACACTGAAAATCACATAGTCATGTTGCGCCAAATTGTAACAAAAGTGGCGAGGAACATCAGCATATCACAACTAAAATAACACACAATTACAACATACAAAATGTTGTGCTGGTGTCTCAGCATACAATAATCGGCTGACACCACAATACAGCGTAGATCTATCGAGACCGGTCATAGGAATAAATAGAAATGCTAGCGATCTTGATTTTTCAAGAGTAACACAACTTTCAGATCGCCCCCCGAAGGATTGACGCAATGTCAAACATATACATTAAAATGCCAAAGAAATTGGCACAACTGCTTAGAATCGTGCAGAGCCCCGGCGAGCACGCAGAAGTGGCGCAACACGACGTGGAATGGACTCTTCTAATGTCTGAAGTAGTGCCGGAGGGAACTGACACCATGAATCCTGCAGGGCTGTCCATAAATCCGTAAGAGTACGAGGGAGTAGAGATCTCTTCTGAACAGCAGGTTGCAAGGCATCCTAGCTATGCTCAATAATGTTCATGTCTGGGGAGTCTGGTGGCCAGCGGAAGCGTTTAAACTCAGGAGAGTGCTCCTGGAGCCACTCTGTAGCAATTCTGACATGTGGGGTGTCGCATTTTCATGTTGGAGCTGCCGAAGTCCGTGGGAATGCACAATGGACATGAATGGATGCAGACGATTAGACAGAATGCTTACATACGTGTCACATGTCGTATCTAGACGTATGAGGGGTCCCAAATCACTCCAACTGCACACGCCCCACACCATCAGCTAGAACAGTCTCCTGCTGACATGCAGAGGGTCCATGGATCCACGAGGTTCTTTCCGTACTCGTACACGTCCATCAGCTCGATACAATTTGAAAAGAGACTCGTATGATCAGGCAACATGCTACCAGTCATCAACAGTCCAATGTCGGTGTTGACGGGCCCAGGCAAGGCATAAAGTTTTGTGTCGTGCAGTCATCAAGGGTACACGAGTGGGCCTTCGACTCCGAAAGCCCATATCGATGATGCTTCGTTGATGGTTCGCACGCTGACACTTGTTAATGACCCAGCATTGAAATCTGCAGCAATCCGCGGAAGGGTTGCACTTCTGTCACGTTGAACGATTCTCTTCAGTCGCCGTTTGTCCCGTTCTTGCAGTATCTTCTTCCGCCCGCAGCGATATTTACCGGATTCCTGATATTCACGGTACACTAGTGAAATGGTCGTACAGGAAAATCCCAACTTTATCGCTACCTTCGAGATGTTATGTCCTATCGTTCGTGTGCCGACTATAACACCACGTTCAAACTCACTTAAATGTTGATAACCTGTCATTGCAGCAGCAGTAACCGATCTAACAACTGCGTCAGACTCTTGATGTCTAATATAGGCGTTGCCGACCGCAGCGCCCTATTCTGCCTGTTAACATATCTCTGTATTTGAATACGCATGCCTATATGAGTTTCTTTGGCGCTGAAGTGTATAATCTTTATTTCTTCTTCCTGAACTTTAATTTTCTTCCCTGCACCTAATAATCACTATGCGGTTTGCTGTAATCAGACATTATATTTCTATCTCATATTCTATCTAAAAAGATAAAAATGTCAGAGATATTATCAGACCATCGGATCATCGTCTTTTCGTACGAAAAGCCGAGTGTCGATTTGGAAACAGCTGTGCAAGTAGTGACTCAGTGAATGCGTCCAGAATCTATGCGAGTAACGGCCAAGCGGAAGCAGAGCCTACAGTGTGGTGAACGCCTTCACCACATCGCACATGACATACAGTCCTGACAAACAGTTTGTGGTGGTCCCAGGGAAGTGCGAAGAGAGTGAGAGGTGAGCAGAAGCTGCCGAGTCACGTGCAGAGAGGCCGCAGCCAGACTGTCTGGGCGGACGCCGAGCGCCGGGACGCGGGAGCGCCGCCAGTGGCTGCCGGGCGGTAGCAGCAGGATGTGGTGAGCAGCGCGCGGTGACGTCATTGGCGGCGGCGGCGGCGGCTGGCGCCCAGCGTTGCCACAGCGCCCAGCGCGGGCCCAGAGGCGCGCGGTCAGCCGGATGCCCTGCTCGTGTCGACCACGGCATCGATAACCGCAAGGAATTAGTAACCGATATAGCCTCTTTTTTTTTCAGTCCAGTTCGGGCACTCGCGCTAGACGATTCGCATTTACCAGTGATTTTTAGTGCCCGTACTTATACTGACATTTTAACAGACAAATCAAATGGCTCTGAGCACTATAGGACTTAACATCTGAGGTCATCAGTCTCCTAGAACATAAAACTACGTACAGCTGACTAACCTAAGGACATCACACACATCCTTGCCCGAGGCAGGATTCGAAACTGCGACCGTAACAGTCGCGCGGTACCGGACTGAAGCGCCTAGAACTGCTCGGCCACCGTGGCCGGCAACAGACAAATCAGTACTGCCTCTGTTAAATATACCGTAAGTAAGAGAATACAGGCTATCTCGGCGAATCTCGATGATAAAATCTTCTGGGGTTGACAGCAGAGTCAATGCGTTGTCCTCCAGCAACGTTCCGGCAAGTTTCTTACTTGCTTCGCCTGAAGTTGGCACGTAAGTAACTTGCTGAAACGTTGCTGGAGAACAACGCATAGACTCGGCTGTCAAGCCGGCAAGATTTTATCATACCGTAAGTAATTAATTACATCAAGTAGGCCACATCTATTATATCGTAAGGGAAGTTTGGCCGAGCGTACGTATCCTCGAGTTGGGCACTTGTGCTGTGTTGGGTGCTCTTGGCGGGAACTTGCCATTGTAGCAGCGCGTAGTGGCATGAAGACCAGACGTTTTCTGCTAGTCCTTTGTTCCTTCCAGACAAACTGATAGGTGTTTTTTGCAGTGGCCGAAAGTAACAAATGGTTCACATGGCTCTGGGCACTATGGGACTTAACATATGAGGTCATCAGTCCCCTAGAACTTAGAACTACTTAAACCTAACTATCCTAAGGACATCACACACATCCATGCCCGTAGCGGTCGCGCGGTTCCAGACTGAAGCGACTAGAACCGCTTGTCCACCACGGCCGGCTCCGAAAGTAACAAACTAACTCGGTAGTTTAAGCGGTTTAAACCAGTCATTGTAGTTTAACCTATTTCATTAGATGTTAAGTCTACCTGGAACTGCTCTCTTGTCCGCGCGATAACAGCTGTCTGTCTGTCATGCGGTGGGATCCGACGACATATGTATCAATTAGTCAACGTTCCGGCCTATTGTCGGTCAGCAGCAACAGAGAAGGCGGCAAATGCATTTCGAGTACGTGAATGTACCACATACAGTACTAATGTTTGTTAGGTGGAGGATTTCGCTCTTTTTCGTATGATAGCGAGAGACGAAACTGCAATTTAGATAATCGAGTATAACAACACCACTGGAGGCAACGATCCAACGATGGAAAGACAGTCACGTACTTTTACGGGGGAGCCACATTTCCAACACATCCTCTGCCAGAATTGCCGACAGTTGAGACAATTAAGTGGAGTGTCCAAAACTCGGAAATCCTGTCCTCGTCATGGATGGAGAATGCTCTCGAACAGAATGAGAATGATACGAAGGAGAAAGAAAACTGAAAAGAGGATAAGAAAACAGGATCATTAGTTGGCCCAGATCAATGTTTAGTTGCTTTTACCAGTAAACCACAGAGTCTTGAAAGAATCGAAGTACATTGAATAAATCGCTGCAGACGTCAGATCACTTTACAATTGAGTTAATGTGTTAGAGATGATTTGTTAGCAACGTAAGCGAGAAAAACTTTATAAAAGATTCTACATTATGCCTAAAGTTGTTGGAAATCGCAGTGCTCTCATTACGAAACACGGTATGAATATAAATTGCGCTCCATTTCAAGCAAAAACTAGTATTTCAAGCACCTCAATGTCCACGACAGGGCGTCCCCTGAACTGAGTGTCGTGCGATGAGGTAATTTTGAAGGTACACTCAGTTGTATATTTGGATACTGCCTGCAAAATGTGTTGCGAATAGGGTTAGTAGTAAATAACTAATAAACTAAAACATCATGCCTGATGCTGAAGTTTTACTGTATTAACAGCGAAATAGTAGCAAGCGATAAACTTTTTCCTTTCAACATTTTGTTGTAGGTGTCGGCGAGAAAAACTTTCTTAATGATTTAAAATCGTATTTAAAGTTGTTGGAAGCAGCCAAGTGCTCCCATTCTGAACACTAGGTGAATACAGTCGTAGTTTGCTATGCTGTCTCAAGACATATTCGCAGTTTTAACCATAATATTTATCTTACCGTGTTAAACCTTTAGCATGCGATTATACTTCTTAATGAGTAGCTTATGGGAGTATTTAACATTTTTAAATTCTGTCACTAATTATACGAAATACTGATAATCAAGTGTTTGTTGCCCCTGGAAACCATTAGATAGGCAGTGAGACTGTGAAACCACGAACCGGGTTAGTCGGTTACTAATTCAATGTGAGGATCGTGTAAACAATCAAGTGATGGGATCTTTCTGAAGAATGGATCAAGTTTAATTACAAGCTTTGATGAAAGTACTCTTATGATTATGTACACGGTAAACATATATAAAGAAGAGTTACTTCAGACATTTGAGGATTATCCCGCTTCCTTTTCGATAAATTTAAAGCGTGATTGAGGAAGTGAGCTCTCAACAGGTCCATTAACTTGTACTATCGATACAATTCGGGCATAAATTCACAATTCCGTGCTCATGTATTGTCGATTTAATGAACGCGAGCTCGCCGACACTTGCTGGGCAGCGCCCAGCCTGTGGTTGACAGACGTGAGAGGTATCGATGGATCGGAAAGCCTTAGCATGGATTAACTTCGCGGTACGAAGTCATGGATTAACTTCGTGGTACGAAGTTAATCCATGACAAGTCTTTCCGCTCCATCGAAACAACTCAAGTCTGTCAACCACAGGCTAAAACGCATTTGAATGGACATTTCTCCTGTGTGTGTGAACTTGTTTAAATGTCATATCAGTGGGTTTCACTAAAATCTCATAACAACCGATAAAATATCGATTCCTCATTGCATATCTCAGACGGATGTGCAGTCAAAAAGTGGACAGAAGGTGAAGTTCCATCAAATAAATCAAAAACGTTTCCACCTGCAGGAGAAATCATGGCTACCTTTTTCTGGGGTTCTCACCGCGTGGTACTCACAGACTTATCCGCACGAATGCAAAATCGTCATGGGTGAGTAACACTCCTATTCTTCAGTACTTGACAGTTTGAAGGATAACCTTGTTAAAAATCGTTTCGTGGATTAACATTCACATTCAAATCAAATGCTGACGCTAAAGCTGAGACAGAGTCTAATTATGCACAGCTGTACAAAATTTTATTTTGCTGAGGGCATTAAAAGGACGGAGTCGTTTGACTTCAGTGTTTGTTTTTTTAGGTACGTATGTTGTTGTTTGTATTCTTCTTCTTCTTCTTTTTCTCACAGTTACGTTGCACAGGATCGAGTTTTCTAATCTTAAGGCGCGAGCTGCTTCGTTGGTATGCATCCTGTTCGATCAAACCTCTTCTTTACGTCCTTTCGGCAAATGGCGAGATCGCTAAGAATGTGCTTCTTGCTCTCCTACACGCAGTGACGGAAACGTTTCTTCATGGCGTAATTGTTTGGTCTGGATAACATGCCATACCGTCTCATGAGCGATTATATAATCTGACAAGGCAACTGGTGTTATTTCCAAACTATCTTTCACGCATTCATTATGGATCTGACACCTACACATGAGTTCGAACAACCATAGCAAAACGCGCATCTCTGCTGAAAGCAGTCCTTATCTCAACAGTAGTGTGATGTTTTGTTTATATACATCGTCTTTCATTCGAATGGGCACTTTTCAGTTATACGAAATTCCAGTAGGCGTGTGACACTTATTGTGGTTACCCAAATGAGTAACGCCTGTGTTCAAAGTGGTTCAAATGACTCTGAGCACTATGCGACTTAACATCTGAGGTCATCAGTCCCCTAGAACTTTGAACTACTTAAACCTAACTAACCTAAGGACATCACACACAACCATGCCCGAGGCAGGACTCGAACCTGCGACCGTAGCGGTCGCGCAGTTCCAGACTGAAGCGCCTAGAACCGCTCGGCCACACCGGCCGGCGTAACGCCTTTGTCGGTAGCTCCGTCATCAGATGTTACTGATCCTGTATGTATGATTCTGCTAAGCTGTGGCCATCATCATCGGATAGGCTGGATCTAATTTGGCCGAAATCGCACAACGTGAATTCTACTTCAGTCCTGTTGACGCGCACGCCAGCAATCTCTTATACCTCTGACCTGTATACTGAAATTCTTGTTCCTCTTCTGCTATTTAACTATTAACTAGCTGAAAAATGCTCTCTTCGCATGGTTTTATCTTCATTTCTTTTCTGCGAAGATCCCAGGTCACTCGAGAACATTCGGGAAGACAGTAAAAATGAACATTCAAAAAATCGTAAAAACGTAAATATGCCACTTTTTAAGCACTCTTGAATGCTACACAGTCACTACAAAGTTAGTTGTTAACGGCGCATACAGGGTGATCAAAAAAATAAATAAATAAAACGTCGAACATTTAGAGAGGTGGTAGTAACTATCAAAACTAGAAAAAAGTTCGATAAACATCGCCTCTAAAATGCATGCCTTAGGTGCTGTCAGCATTTGTCCATTTTCGCTACTGTGAAACACGTCTTTTCTACTGCAAGCTTTTTGATTTCCATATTTTTGAAAGAAGTAGTATGGACACAAAACAAGAAACTTGTTTAATAGCAGAGACGTGATAAACAGTAGCGAATAACAACAAGTGCTCATAGCCTATGTCTACTGGGTTTCTTTTTTTGTTTTGATCGTTACTAACACCACTCAAAATATTCGACCTTTTTTCTGAAACCATCCATAAGTTCGCGGGACAAAACTTCTAGCAGGTAATGAATATGAAGACTGAACAGTGAAGGAGAAAGAACAAAACGCTGAAGCTGCCCGTTTTATAGTTTGTGGAATTTACTCGGCATGTGGTCGCAGTACACTTGACACATGCAGTTAATCAGTATATTGCGCACTCAGATCTAGGAAGAAAGCAACAGTTTTTTGTTTCTTCACAAAGTTTCCAAACAGGTGATTACGTTAAAAATTAAAAATAAGTAACTATGTTTGAATTCTTGTGTTTTATTTGTCAGGCCGAAAATTTTGAATGTAGCTCATATTTTTCCTTTTTGGGGTTCCGTACCTCAATCTGTAAAAATGGAACCCTTAAATGACCACCCTGATGTCCGTCTGTTTGTTAAGACACCTTTGTATAAGGTACGGCTTGAGGTGTGGAGTTAACAACCCCTTGGCGGCGTAGAAAATACAAGCTTCCAAGTCAATGCAATCGAAAGATACGGCCATTTATGTCACGTATACTGGCAAATTCACTTATCAAAACCTATAAATGACTATCTATACACATAATCAAGTTATTGGGAAACCCTCAGAACACAAGTCCAATTCGCACTTGTTCGTTTGTTTTAAAACTAAATGTTTCAGTCGCTTTTTTAAAAATCACTATGAATATACCTTCAACAAGATACCGCTGTTGTTCAACTGAACTACTACTCCCTCTCTAATAACACCGACAAATATGGCGTGATATGAACTAAAAAAAGAGCTTGTTTTTACACTTTACGAGGCCGTAGGAAAATTCCGTCACACCCTTGGCAGGTGAAATAATGAGAATCTACACTACACTCGGAAATAAAAAAAATATAGTTTGTTTAAGAGTTCGAATGATGGGTAAGTACTAGTCCTCGGTCGCATTCTAGGAGGGACAAGCGTGGAATATATGACAAGTACACAGTGAGCGTGGCACGCAGAGCGGTAAGGTGCGTAATTTGTGATGAGGCGTAAGGACACGGCACGAGCGCGGGTTATTCGCACCTAGCGCCTGCCCGCTAATGAGACGGAGGGAAGCATCCCTGGCGGCGAGTGAGTTATGCAGTTACAACCAGCGTGCGTGCGCCCGCGGGCACGCGAACCGCGTCCGCCGCCAGCCCTGTCCAAACTCGGCGGGCCACGCCTACCACCACACCGAGCGCCGCTGTTGCTGGCTGGCTCTACTGTTGGGCTCTCCGCGTCTGCTCACAATGATTACCGAGTCATTTAGGCAGTATGGAGTTCAGTGGATACACTGCGAGATGGCAACATTCAAAATACAGGGTGTACAAAAACAACGCGATCAACTCGAACAAATTTCTCCAATTAACCACAGGTCGGAAATGCACCGTTGTAGAGATACGGTCATAAAATGAAAGCACGACGAAGTTTGTCCCATAAGCAAACCTCTTTGGCGCCGCGACAATTATTCGCAACATGCAACGAATTTTCGAGTGAGTAGAACAATGTCAATTTTGTAGCGACAGTTTGAGAAAAGCAAGGTATTCAAAATTTAATTTCCTGTTTCACACTTACTGGCCTATTGTACTCGTTAGAATAAAAGCTCGTTCATGATCTGTACTGCAACAAAAAATAAAACATGTGACCTTAAATTTTGTTATAAATAACATTGTATCTTACAATACCACATGTAGACCACTTCACTGCAGCGTAGTTTCTGTAGTACAACTTATCTACTTAACACAGTAGTGGTGTGACGGTACTTTAAGTTTCTAATTTCACAGCCTGACTTCACCCCGTAAAAAAAAACGAGCTCCAGTGCAAATATGAATCTGGCGAAGCCAGCCATGGATATGAATTGAATTTTGGTGTAGCTCTGAAAGGGAATCATTATCTTCAGCTAATTTAATTAGCAACTGCGCTCCTTAGCATAAAAGATATTAGCTGGGGCAAGTTATTTTAAATGCACATACTTCGTCGCGCTCGTCTCTGTAATTTTATGGCAATAGTTTCACAAAGATGCGCTTCCGACGTTATATGGAATATTTTGCCAGGTTCGACGTCGCTAACCCTGTTCAGACATTATCATGCTCTTTTTTTTTTCACTGCATAAAATCGCTAACATTGTTACAAAAAACAAGTTGTCCAGTAGAGTTTGAAGTATTTTGTGTCAGATTTCTCGAACAAAAGTAAATATAGTCATTCCTCTTAAACATGCAGCCCAGTTGTATGCAGACACGAAATGAGCGAACTGGAAAGAAGTGCTGAATATATCGCTCAGCAGAAGATCGACAGAAAGTATATCTTGCGAACTTGAAAACACCAGGTCGTAAACCCAGTGCGTCCACAAGACATCCACTAGCATTTACGAAACCCTGGTGTTTTGATAGTGCTACGCTTCCAAAGATAGCTTCTTTGTTAAGCCATGCGGAGCTGCTGCAAAACATCTAACAGGGTGCGCAGTCGAGAAAATTTCGCCAAGTATCTATTTAATACTCCTACTGGTGTGGTAAGATATTCTCGTGGATGACACGTTCACGACAGGTAAATATCAAAGACTACCTAAATTCACACTTTCCTTGGAGTGCGATTTTTCCAACACAATTGTTCATCCTGCTTATAATGTCTCGTAATAAAGGACATGCTGGCTGCGTTCCTGCCTGTATAGTATATCACAACATTTATCATAATGCCAAAGTAATAACTATAAACTGAATCGTATTCTACTTAATGCGAAAAATACAAAAAAAACTTAATACATACATGCTTGCTCAAACTGCAAAATGTTCTGATCAACTCTGTTTAAATGAACATAGTCCAAAAGTAAGATACAAACACTTCTAACAAGTCCCCTTTTGTAATTGTACAGTTGTATCCAGAATGCATTTTCATTCTGCAGCCGAGTGTGTGCCGCAAGGATTTTTTAACTCGGGACCTTTGCCTTTCGCGGGCAGTTGTTCTATCGACTGAGCTACCCAAGCACGACTCACAACCCGTTCTTCCACCAGTACCTCGTCTCCTACCTTCCAAACTTCACCAAAGTTTTCCTGTGAGACTTGCAGGACTAGCACTCCTGAAGAAAGGATACTGTGGAAACATGACTTAGCCACAGCTCGGGGAATGATTAGAACTAGCTACAGCACTTTCCTGAAAAGACAATGATCCGGAGTTCGTGTCTCGGACCGGCACTCAGTTTTAAACCACAGTGTTTTAAACTGTCAGGCAGTTTCATTAAAATGTAGTTTCAGTGCAGGGAAATGGGGTTTGCAATTTCAAAATTGACTGCATCTACCTGTACAGTTTGGTTTACCAGTCCTGGACGTAAGTATGAGATTAAAGTCGTCAAATTGAGCTTACGCTTTTCGAGCTTCTAAAAGACAATAATGATGCACAAAACAAAATGTCTTACACACCCCTCGAATTTGAAGTCAAAATATTATAGCAGCAGACAGTTTCAAACGTGGACAACAATCAAAGTATTTTGTGAATGAAGGTCCTGAAAGTTTTGCAAAAAATCAGGCATAACAGCATGAACTGAAAGCCGAAGATGTTAATAACTGACAGCTTGAGAATGAAATTCTAGCCATGTGAATAGGATGTGACATTCACGCTGTGCGTATTAGAGCAACCTCGAGACCAAATTATCGCTTTACTAATAACGAACCTTCTCAAAAACTACCGACTCTACTGGTCTTTTTCCCGGGTAAGTCACCAAAGCAAGAAATTAAATGAACGCCCCTTTTTCTTATTCACAAAGCAAATACTTCAGTTACGATGTCGGTGTGACCACTGACACACAATTTAATTCGTAGAAAAAACGCCAATCGTCAGACTAAATATTTCTCGAATGAAATTTTCACTCTACAGCGGCTAAGCCATGTCTCCGCAATATCCTTTCTTCCAGGAGTGCTAGTTCTGCAAGGTTCGCAGGAGAGCTTCTGTGAAGTTTGGAAGATAGGAGACACTGTACTGGCGGAATTAAAGCTGTGAGGAAGGGGCGTCAGTCGTGCTTGGGTAGCTCAGTCGGTAGAGCACTTGCCCGCGAAAGGCAAAGGTCCCGAGTTCGAGTCTCGGTCCGGCACACAGCTTTAATCTGCCAGGAAGTTAAATATTTCTCTATTGTTAAAGTGGCAAAGTTCCTCACATCGTGACGGCACAGACTAGTGGCTTCTTGATAGTTTCAAAGCAGTAGCGACAGCCATGTGTCCACGGGGAAGCCTTTGTTCAAATGGTTCAAATGTCTCTGAGCACTATGGGACTTAACATCTGAGGTCATCAGTCCCCTAGAACTTAGAACTACTTAAACCTAACTAACCTAAGGGCATCACACACATCCATGCCCGAGGCAGGATTCGAACCTGCGACCGTAGCAGCCACGCGGTTCCAGACTGAAGCGCCAAGAACCGCTCGGCCACTTCGGCCGGCTTTTGAGTCAGAATTACATTAGGAAGAGACCGTCCTTATATGGCCTTAATTACCGTGAAAAGCTTAGAAGGTGTCGCAATTTGTGCACAACATAAAAATTCGGTTAAATAGGGACAAAAAAAAAAAACAACAACTCTGCAGGCCATACAGTCTATCTGAGCGAAGCAGCGGGCGCTAAGCTAGTCTTTTATATGTAGGCCTACTGGTGCGTAACCACTGTCAATTTCTTGAAGGAAATTATTTTCCTGCGTAGGCTTTTGTTTTATTTCGAAATAAACTTTTTGTTTCATATTTCAGTGATTAGCTATTTTCGCCCCTTGGGCATTAATCAGGCTACATCGCAGTACAAATTGTCATGCATGTAGCCTGTTATATTTCAAACACCCTAGTGGGGGAAGCAACTTGTGATGGAATCGCTAATAATGGTTTACCTCACCCACAATAGGTGTGGGCACAACCACCTCGGACGAGAAGCCCATACGGGACAAAAAATCTCACCCCTTATGCGGGTTTTGTCTGTCGTGCCTACTATGTATGGTTGAGCTAAACCCGTATTAGGGACGCCGTCACATGTTACTTTCCCACGTGGATGTGTGCAATATATCATGCTACAAAGATTACAAATTTTACTGTGATGTAGCTTGATAATACCAAGGGGACGAAACTAACAAATCACTGAATTATGAAATAAAGTGCTAATTTCGAAATAAAATAACATCCTACGCATGAAAATGACTTAGCCCAGGAAACTAATTCCAATTACTACCATAATTTTGGACGACATAGGCATGAACGGTAATAACAGATAGTAATTGAATTGATTTGTTGAATATAGTAACAGAATGATTTGTTTCAGAATCTGCAAATAATAATAGTTTTGCTTCTTGTATGCCTCACCAGCTGATACTGAAGTAATGCGGTATGTGGTGGGCAAAGCATCGTGTACTTAAGCACTCGACGTTTTTCGATCCACAATACCTGCTCCATTCATCGCCACCGCCTGCCATCATGAGTATAACTTCGTCATTTAACAAATGGTTCAAATGGCTCTGAGCACTATGGGACTTAACATCTTAGGGTCATCAGTCCCCTAGAACTTGAACTACTTAAACCTAACTAACCTAAGGACATCACACACATCGATGCCCGAGGCAGGATTCGAACCTGAGACCGTAGCAGTCTCGCGGTTTCGGACTGCAGCGCCTAGAACCGCACGACCATCGAGGCCGGCCGTCATTTAACGTTTGTTATTTGTTATGTACTTTATATTTTACTATTATTATTAGACTTCCCTCTACATCCATTCTGTACCTTGTATTTCTGTGTATATGGTCTCAAGTGGGTCATATTTTGACCGTAACGGGTTACCTTTGCCCTAATTATTTTATTGCGATCAAGAACATTTGTAATTCAATTTAAAAAAAAAATTATCGAGACCGTTGGTATTCCCCACGAAAAATGTTCTCAAAAATTACTGAAAAAGTATGTTCACACTTAAAAAATTTCAAAATACCTCCCTAGCCAATTAGTTATATGAACTAACTTCCGAGTCTCTATTGTATCGGGAGTACACAAAAAATTATATCAAATATCAGTAAGTATTAGTTAATAACTTAATATTTAAATAAAATATCACACTTCAATATACAGAACTGTATTTCACTTTCCGTTATAGAGTTACATCAAATTTACCACCTCGTTGAATGTCACGCTAAAAGTTCAATTCCCATTTGGGCATTATGATGCAGCTTTCCCTAATTAAATCAAATGGCACCTGACACATATGTTGTTTTCAGAAAACAGCACCGCAGAGATAGTGGAGCATCGGCAATCTATACATTGAGGTGACCGAAATGAAGGAATACATATTCACGTATACATACGGCGGTAATATTGCGCACACAAGGTATAAAAAGGCAGTGCAATGGCGGAACTGTCGTTTGTACTCAGGTGATTCATGTGGAAAAGTATTCCGACGTGAGTATGGCCGCACGACGGGGTTAACAGACTATGAACGCGGAATCGTAGTTGGCGCATGGGTCATTCCGTTCCCGAAATCGTTACAGAATTCAATATTCAGAGATCCACAGTGTCAAGGAATGTATCGACAATACCAAATACCCTGAACATTTCAGGCATTACCTCTCACCACGGACAACGCCGTCACTTTAACAGCGGCGTTAGTGTAGAGTTGTCAGCGCTAACAGACAAGCCGGCCGGTGTGACAGAGCGGTTCTAGGCGCTTCAGTCTGGAACCGCGCGACCGCTACGGTCGCAGGTTCGAATCCTGCCTCGGGCATGGATGTGTGTGATGTCCTTACGTTAGTTAGGTTTAAGTAGTTCTAAGTTCTAGGGGACTGATGACCTCAGAGCCATTTGAACCATATGCTAACAGACAAGCGACACATCGTGAATAACCGATGAAATCAATATGGGACGTACGACGAAATTTGGCCTTAATGAGCCATCCCAGCAGACGACTTACGCGAATGCCTTTGCCAAGAGCACATCATCTCCTGCAGCGGGTGTCCTGGACTCAGGTCCATAACGGCTAGACGCTAGACGACTGGAAAACCGTGGCCTGGTCAGATGAGTCCCAAGTTGGTAAGAGCTGATGGTAGGGTTCGAGTGTGGGGAGACCCCTCGAAGGCACGGGCCCAAGTTGACAACAACGCGGTGGACAAGATGATGATGATGTTTGGTTTGTGGGGCGCTCAACTGGGCTGTTATCAGCGCCCGTACAAATTCCCAACCTTTGCTCAGGCCAAAGTCACCAGATTCATGAATGATGATGAAATGATGAGGTCTACACAAACACACAGAGGCAGGTGAAAATCCGTGGCCCCGTCGGGAATCTAACCCGGGACCCAGTGCTAAGGAAGCGAGAACGCGACCGCGAGACCACGAGCTGCGGACGCGCTGGACAAGCTGATGGTGCCTTCATAATGGTGTGGGCTATGTTTACATGGAACAGACTGGGTCTTCTGTTCCAACTGAACAAATCATTTCCCGTAAATGGTTATGTTCGGCTACTTGGAGACCATTTGCAGGCATTCATGGACGTCGTATCACCAAACATGTCACCGGGCCAGAATTGTTCGCGATTGGTTTGAAGAACACACCGGACAATTCGCGCGAATGATTTGGCCACTATGGCCCGACATGAATCTCATCGAACATTTATGGGACATAATCGAGAAGTCAGTTCGTGCATAAAATCCTGCAACAGCAACAATTTCGCAATTGTGGACAGCTACAAAGACAGCTCGACTCAATATTTCCAACAACTTGTTGAGTCCATGTCATGTCGAGTTGCTGCACTACGACGGGCAAAAGGAGATCCGATACGACATTAGAAGGTATCTCGTGACTTGTGCCATGCCGAGTTGCTGCACTAGGGGCGGGCAAAAAGAGGTCAGACACAGTAGTGGGAGGTATCCAATGACCTCTGTCATCACAGTCAACGGTCTACCGTCAAATGTTTGAAGAGATAGGAAGGGCTGGACGCTGTGGCGGTGGCGATGTGCCGCCGTAAGTAACCCACATAACTGGCGAGAAAGTGCCGAGGCGAGCCGTGGCGTGGCGCCGGCGCCCGGGGCTTTCTCTGTACACAGCCAGGGGCTCACAATAACTACGACCACGCGGGAGGATTCTTGCTCCGTGTTTTCTAAGTGGTTGGTCGTGGTCTCTGGTAGTGTATAGCACGCTAATTTCATGTTGAGGGGACTACCTAATGACCCTACGACAGTAACACAGGGGTTCTGTTGCTCGCAAAGGGAAAAAAAATTCTCACCAACTGGCCACCGCCTTGTGCATCTTTACATGACTGACAACGAGACAAACTGGCACTAGTTCGGTTTAAGAGGCCGGCGGGCCAGGAGGTGGGGCGTGCCTTATCTGGTGGACGGACGCGGTGCCACGGCGCGGCGTCTAGGCGCCGACTCGCGGCCGACCGCAGACCGCAAGCGTGCGTGCCTCGCTCTGCCGCAGGGTTGGCAGGCCTGCACCCGGCTCACCGGCCTGCCGGACCCGCTGCCCAACTTAACGTAACGAGCGCAGGGCTAGTGGCGTAAACTACTGCTATGCCGACCGTGCTCACCCTCTAGTCCCTGCAATTATAGTCCGTGGATGATCCCGTAGCTAATACTGTCAATTATAGCGCCAGCAGTGTCACGTCTGCAGGGCTCAAAACGCAATATACGTCTAATTTCTCACTTGTTTTGCACGTTTCAGTAACCAGGAACCTCTTTTTAAAAGCTGCGTTACTCTGCTGCTGATAAATGTTGCACGTTAGACAACATAACTAAGTTTAAAAGAAATACAAATGAAAAAATGACGACTTTCAATACACAAACGCTGCTAGCGATTGTACATCCCTAATACTTCCCTTGTCCTTAATTAGCAACTTCCTTTTACAGCGCTCGATCAACACCAAAATACTGTATAGCATTTGATTTGAAGTTAACAAACGTAACAGATTTGTTATCAAAGCAAATTATTTTTCTGTCACTGGTAAGTAATAGAGTTTAAATTAAGAGCATTTAATTTGAAGTTAACAGATTTGTCATCACATCAAATTATTTTTCTGTTACTGGTAAGTAATTCTATTAAGAGTTTAAATTAAGAGCAACTTCAGAATTGCATTTTGTGGACATAAAAAAGTTTCTTTCCCAAACGTAAATGATTATCTACATTTTCACAAACTTATTTCGTATGACCCATCTATTCTATATTAGTCTCCAAGAAAAACGTTTTTAAAATCTTTTTTTTTGGTCGTTAAGTTTTTATAATTATATTACAAGAAATGCAAATATTTTTTGCCCAATAGTTGAATCTTATGATTAATTGTGTTAGAGAGCTAAGAATGAGTTGAATCTGAAGATACAACTACAAAAGTAAACGCTATTCCACATGAAGTTAATATTAGCAATGGCAAATTCATAACGAAATTAGAAATTGACTAACCAATAACAAAGCAAGGTTCACACAGTGTCATAATGAAATGTATTAAACATTGAGCACGACGACGTACACCTCGTGCTACGATGCAGAACGGTCTACCACGACAATCAAAATTTCGTACATATGTGTGTGAGGGGGGAAGGGGGAGGAGGGGGGGGGCACGGCACTATCGCACTCGAGCAAGCATTAATCACCTTCTCCTACTTCATAAATACATGGTCCTCCAACACGCTTCATCAAAAATGAAATAAAAGATATGCAAACTTCGCATTCAATCTATTCTATTAATTACAAAGTAATTCTCCGACAGCTCTAAAATCACACACTAGCACGAAGCCAGACACGCCCTCGTAACCTATGCTAACAACGCGAAGATGCTACTCAAGCATCACAGATCTCAGCGTTGGTGATTCATGTAATTACCATCAGTTATCTGGACAGCACAGTATGACGGCAACTGACCCTGAAAAATAAATTATGTTAGGTCCTCCATGCGTGAATTTTATATAAAAGAATTTAAAGGCTGTCAATTCAACTACATACCTGGGAATTACAGTCACCGAGCGAGGTGGCGCAGTGGTTAGCACACTGGACTCGCATTCGGGAGGAGGACGGTTCAATCCCTCGCGTGGCCATCCTGATTTAGGTTCTCCGTGATTTCCCTAAATCGCTTCAGGCAAATGCCGGGATGGTTCCTTTGCAAGGGCACGGCCGACTTCCTTCCCCGTCCTTCCCTACTCCGAAGAGACCGAAGACCTCGCAGTTTGGTATCCTCCCCAAAATCAACCCTCAATTACAGTCACGTACAAATTAAATTGGAACTATCACATAGATAATATTGTGGGGAAGGCAAGCCAAAACTACTTTTTATTGGCAGAACAATTAGAAGATGTAAAAGATCTACTGACAAGATGTCTACACTACGACTGTCCATCTTCTTGTGGAGTGCTTCTGCGCAGTATGGGATCCTACCAGAAGGGTTGAGGAAGGACATAAAGTTGAAAGGACAATCAGTTTTGTATTATCGTCAAATAGGGCAGACAGTGTCACGGATATGATAAACGAGTCGGGGTGGCAATCTAATGATTTGCAAAGGCGTTTTCACTGCGGCGATATCTTCCCTCGAACTTTCAGTGAATAACTTTCTCCTCCGAATGCTAAAACATCTACATCTACGTGATTACTCTGCTATTCACAATAAAGTGCTTGGCAGAGGGTTCAATGAACCACCTTCAAGCTGTCTCTCTAACGTTCCACTCTCGAACGGCGCGTGGGGAAAACGAGCACTTAAATTTTTCTGTGAGCGCCCCGATTTCTCTTATTTTATCGTAATTATCACTTCTCCCTATGTAAGTGGGTGCCAACAGAATGTTTTCGCAATCGGAAGAGAAAACTGGTCATTGAAATTTCATGAGAAGATCCCGTCGCAACGAAAAACGCCTATGTTTTAATGATTGTCACTCCAATTCGCGTATCATTCCTATTTCGTGACAATACAAAACGAGTCGCCCTTCTTTGTACTTTTTCGACGCCATCCATCAGTTCCACCTGATGCAGATCCCACACCGCATAGCAATACTACAGAATAGGGCAGACAAGAGTGTTGTAAGCAGTCTCTTTAGTAGCCTGTTGCACATTGTAAGTCTTCTGCCAATGAAGGCAAATGCCGGGATGGTTCCTTTGCAAGGGCACGGTCGACTTCATTCCCCATCCTTCCCTAAACCGATGAGACCGATGTCTTTGGTTTGCTCTACACACAAAATCATCTATGTGATCGTTCCAATTTAGGTTATTCGTTAACTGTAATCCTTAAGTATTTCGTTGAATTTACAGCCTTCAGATTTGTGTGACTTATCGCGTAATCGAAATTTGGCTGATTTCTGTTAGTTCTCATGTGAACAACATCACACTTTTCTTAATTCAGGGTCAACTGCCACTTTTCGCACCATACAATATCTCATCTAAATCATTACGCAACTCGTTTTGGTCATCTGATGACTTTACAAGACGATAAATGACATCACCACCTGCAGACAATCTAAGACGGCTACAAAGATTATCTCCTATATCGTTAATATCGATCAGGAATAATAGAGGGCCTATAATACTTCCTTGGGGAACGCCGGATATTACTTCTGTTTTAGTCGATGACTCTCCGTCTATTACTACGAAATGTGACCTTTCAGACCGGAAATCACGAATCCAGGCGCACAACTGAGGCGATATTCCATAGGCAGGCAGTTTTGTTGACTCTCACCTATAAAACTGCAAAGATTTCATGTAATGTCTATAATCAAGTCAATTGTACGGACCTAAAAAGTGTAATACTGAAAATCTTAGCACTTGAACTCCACTGAATTCGCGGGGTGGGAGATTTGTGTAACTTGACTCCCAATGCATGTCATTAATGCATAATCAAAATCTTACTTCGCAACTAAAGTCATCCGCTTTTCACTTGTATAAAACATGAACAATAGATTTTCTTCGTAGTGGATGCGTTAGCCGTAAATTTACTACGTGTAGGCGGCATTCTTCCACTAGGCTGCATTTATTTATACCTCCATGACAACTAGTTTGGACTTTTAAGCCATTATCCAGTGTTTGACTAGCACAACTGCAATACGTACGAAATTTTTCTCTCTTTAAATACACCGAATAACAATAGTATTATGGCACCTTCCTCTGGCTAAAAACTGGATAGTAGCTTGCAAAGCCACGAAAAAGAAGTCTAAATAAATGCAGCCAAAATGCCCAAACGCCGATTTAAGGGGTTGTATCTCATTCCCTAGAGCAATACTGACGTTACTGCTATGTCTGAAGATGGCTCTCCACCCAAAATATATTGTGCTAATCTCTCCCTGTGAAAAGGCCTTCAACCAAGTCTCAAAACTGAGTAGATATCATGCTTTTGTTAACAGGCGTCAGTGTGGTACCCAGGAAAACAAATTTACCAAGTCAATAAACTGAATCCGTTCAGTCACCTCGAAAAATTTCATGTGTAAAAATCGCTAGTTGACATTCATACGGTCTGTTTTAAAAATCGATGTTGGACGCTACGGAAAATACTATTTTTAAAAAGGAGGGAATTATGTTTTGAATTCTTTCACATAGAAAGTTATGTGAAACAGTACAATGGTCCACGACTGTTGTCTTTTTCCATGTGGCTGCTCTCTTCCAACAAACGGCAGTAGTTTTACACTAAAGGCATCTGCGGTAAATTATGGCTAAAATTACAGTTAATTCACTTGCTGGTATCGTAGAAAGTGTGACGTGAGAATACTCGACGAAGTATTTGAAAAAAAAAAAATGGTTCAAATGGCTCTGAGCACTATGGGACTCAACTGCTGTGGTCATTAGTCCCCTAGAACTTAGAACTACTTAAACCTAACTAACCTAGGGACATCACACACATCCATGCCCGAGGCAGGATTCGAACCTGCGAGCGTAGCAGTCGCACGGTCCCGGACTGCGCGCCTAGAACCGCGAGACCACCGCGGCCGGCTGAAAAAAAAAAAAAAAAAAAAAAAAAAAAAAAAAAAAAAAAAAAAAAACTGATTGTGGATTCCCCCATCCCCTCTCAATAATGTACAGGACGTTTCAAGAAGATTCGTACGATTTTTCATGACTATATCTTCAACATAAATGAAGATAAAAACTTGGGACCGAGCGAGGTGGCGCAGTGGTTAGCACACTGGACTCGCATTCATTTAGCTTTCACGTGATTTCCCTAAATCGCTTCGGGCAAATGATGGGATGGTTCCTTGCAAAGGGTACGGCCGACTTCCTTCTCTATCCTTCCTTAATCCGATGGGGCCGATGGCTTCGCTGTTTGGTCCCCCCTTCCCTGAACCAACCAACCAAAAATTGGAGTGTACTTTAACTTACACACAGAACTTCAATGGACTATCTGATTTTACCAGGTTGGTTTACAAGGGCGTGCATAGTATCTTTTTAGTAGCATTTTACAATTATGTTTAGGACCAAAGTTTCTATTTATCTTTCACAAATGTTGAATGTGCCCTCCACCGGACATTCCACCTCGTCCCAGACTATTGCGAACATGTCTGGAGTTAGGTACTGCATGCACTGTTATTACTACGCAGCCTACAACTCACTCTTTGGAAAGGGAAGCACAAAGATGAAAGTTTTCACGAACCACCACAAAATAAATGAAATATCGTGAGCTCAGGTGACCTAGTCGACCAATGATGCAAAACGACACCCGCACGCCCCGTAATTGTAATGTAACTGCCTGTGTGGAGACAGAGAAAGTAAAATGCCTTTTGCTGCTGTGTTGTCACCATTTTCGGCTCGATGAAAATTGGGTAATGAACGAGCGAGCTAGCTACACCTGGAGACCCCTACCGGCAGCCACAAGATCCGGCGCCTTACAACCAGCGCCAGAGTAAGCTATTACTTTCGGTGCATAAGTTAAAATTTGTCCCAGGTTTGTATCTTCATTCATCTAGAAGATATCCTTGTGAAATCGGTTGGATGTTTCTGAAATACCTTTTACATAATAGTTACAGTCACAGTGTTGTTAAACCATTATCGGAAAAGTGACAGATTTACATTCCATAATGAATGAAGCCGGCAAAAAGGAATACAAACGTCTCAAAAATGAGATCGTCAGGAAGTGCAAAATGGCTATGCAGGGATGGCTAGAGGGCAAATATAAGGATTTAGAGACTTATCTCACGAGGGGTAAGATAGATACTGCCTACAGGAAAATTAAATAGACATTTGGAGAAAAGAGAACCACTTGCATGAATATCAAGAGCTCAGATGGAAACCCAGTTCTAAGTAAAGAAGGGAAAGCAGAAAGGTGGAATGAGTATATAGAGGTTCTATACACGGGCGATGTTCTTGTGGACAATATTATGGAAATGGAAGATGTAGATGAAGATGAAATGCGATATATGATACTGCGTGAAGAGTTTGACAGAGCACTGAAAGACCTAAGTCGAAACAAGGCCCCGGGAGTAGACAACATTCCATTAGAACTACTGGTGGCCTTGGGAGAGCCAGTCCTGACAAGACTCTACCATCTGGTGAACAAGATGTATGAGACAGGCGAAATACCCTCAGACTTCAAGAAGAATATAATAATTCCAATCCCAAAGAAAGCAGGTGTTGACAGATTTGAAAATTACCGAACTATCAGTTTAATTAGTCAAAGCTGCAAATACTAACACGAATTCTTTACAGAGGAATGGAAAAACTGGTAGAAGCCGACCTCGGGGAAGATCAGTTAGGATTCCGTAGAAATGTTGGAACAACTGTGGCCATAGACTTAGAGAAAGCTTTTGACAATGTTGACTCGAATACTCTCTTTCAAATTCTGAAAGTGGCAGAGGTAAAATACCGGGAGCGGAAGGCTATTTACAGTTTGTACAGAAACCAGATGGCAGTTATAAGAGTCGAGGGACATGAAAGGGAAGCAGTGGTTGGGAAGAGAGTGAGACAGGGTTGTAGCCTCTCCCCGATGCTATTCAATCTGTATATTGAGCAAGCAGTAAACGAAACAAAAGAAACGTTCGGAGTAGGTATTAAAATCCATGGAGAAGAAATAAAAACTTTGAGGTTCGCCGATGACATTGTAATTCTGTCAGAGGCAGCAAAGGACTTGGAAGAGCAGTTGAACGGAACGGACAGTGTCTTGAAAGGAGGGTATAAGATGAACGTCAACAAAAGAAAAACAAGGATAATGGAATGCAGTCGAATTAAGTCGGGTGATGGTGAGGGAATTAGATTAGGAAATGAGACTCTTAAAGTAGTGAAGGAGGTTTGCTATTTGGGTAGCAAAGTAACTGATGATGGTCGAAGTAGAGAGGATATAAAATGTAGACTGGCAATGGCAAGGAAAGCGTTTTTGAAGAAGAGGAATTTGTTAACATCCGAGTACAGATTGAAGTGTCAGGAAGTCTTTTCTGAAAGTATTTGTATGAAGTGTAGCCATGAATGGAAGTGAAACATGGACGATAAATAGTTGAGACAAGAAGAGACTAGAAGCTTTCGAAATGTGGTGCTACAGAAGAATGCTGAAGATTAGGTGGGTAGATCACATAACTAATGAGGAGGTAGTGAATAGAATTGGGGAGAAGAGGAGTTTGTGGCACAACTTGACTAGAAGAAGGGATCGGTTAGTAGGACATGTTCTGAGGCATCAAGGGATCACCAATTTAGTATTGGAGGGCAGCGTGGAGGGTAAAAATCGTAGAGGGAGACCAAGAGATGAATAAATTAAGCAGATTCAGAAGGATGTAGGCTGCAGTAGGTACTGGGAGATGAAGAAGCTTGCACAGGATAGGGTGGTGTGGAGAGCTGCATTAAACCAGTGTCAGGACTGAAGACCACAACAACAACAACGATTCATTACCGGAGTACCTCAAGGTGAATCACCGTGCATATCAACACAGTGACGGGGACAAGAAAAGCCACTGCGATATTTAGACTGTGGCAGTCGCTGTCCGGAGCCAGAAAGGGCGTGGCTGCCGGCACGTGCGCTCTTTAATGACGATACTCTGCGGCCAGTTACTCAGCCTTGCTCGTCCTCAACACCACCACTGGTACCCTGCACTACTCGTAACAAGTGACTCTTCCGCTAATACATTTATTACAAAAACATGTTTGAGTAATAAAAGAATTCGATTCTCTCTTACATACTTAAAGTAACTTTATTCCCGAGTGACCTTAATTTCAACAATAGTTAGGAGACTATATGACGTTCGATTAAAGGAAGAAAAGGCCTGCTGACAATGGCAGTCAAAAAAACCTCTTCTCTAGTGCAACCACGCGACTTTACGTAGTACGGCTTTCACGCCAGTTGCTATTCGGCGCCAAAGCAACAGGTTTGCATGCTAACCAGCCGCTAGTCGGTCTCTTTGAAACAATTCTGCAACGGTCTTTATTCTTGCAACAGTATTTAGCATCTGTCGCATTCTTCACAACGTTTTCCCAATAGTCACAGAGCAATTGCTTGACAACAGTGACATATAAATCACAGCAGAAGAATTACTGCACCTATTCCCTAGCAGAGGCACTCCATCCTTGGTTTTGCGATTACGGCTTCATAAAACTACAGAACAGAAGGCAATAGTAGGACGAAGAGGAATTCCATGTTTGTTTTTACGATTCCCCCATTCATAAAAATACTGAATAGGGTGGACGATTAGGGAAACATTGATACATCTAAACGGAGAGCCAAGTTGATACACCGTGTAACATAAAAAGTGAAGCATCAAGAATAAAGTTGCAATTTTCTGTGACAGATAGAACGGCGACCAGAGAACATCAGTGTTGTTCGTACTTTGTGTTATTACGATAGTGTATATAAAGGGCGTGAACAGCGCCGTATGTTGAGTATCACTGTGAAGGACACGCACACGCCGTGTACTCGTCTATGACAGCGTTATCGCCACTTGACATGAATTTTGAAAGAAGCCTCATCATGGTTCTCGATTTGCCACCCGGTAGAGTTGTACACTATTTAGATTTGTAGGGCAGTCGCCCTATCCATCCTCCCATATGCGAGCCTTTAAAACTGCACCATCTCGATAGGTATAGAATTTGAGCACGGTTAGCTAGGTGGATCGGTATCACATCAGGGTCTACGTGTCTGGCGGTTCGATCGCAGTACATTCCTAGAGCTTTTAACTGTCACTTATCACTTCTTTTGCCTTTTGCAATGTATGGTAACGTGAAAAACGCCGAGTTGCACCCTAGTACGGAGTTCACGCTGAACTACATGTCCCTCTATTGCTCGATCGGTAAGCTCAAAGGTCGGAGGGAGCCAAAGGCATACTAGAATACCCCTTCCAATAGGACCGTGTCGGGTTGGTGACAGTTTACATACTGACTGCTATAGTAATAGACGCTAGCAGAAAATTGAAAGCCCTAAAACTCTATCAAACACCGAGCAGAGAAGGGAGTCGACAGTTTTCGGCCCGCGGACGACCACATGTTTCTATGATTACTTTAAGTCTGGATCATCTACTATCAGCTGCAGCTCCGAGTCCAATACCAAAGAAATCGGAAGCCAGCTCGCAAACAGGAAATTTTGATACCTATGTTACTTGAACCTCACATGAATAATCTAAATGTTTGGTGCGCGACATGGTTTTTATCCTGATATTTCTGTCTGTCGTGCAACTAAATTTTCATCTCTTGCAGTGCTTTATAGATGGTGCTCTAAAATTACCGTTACAAACTTCTAGGGCGTGTAGAGGGGACTAAGTAAACAAATCATGAATTTGAACCCTTGTTCAGAAACGTATCGTTTACGTGTTACAGCCGTTTGAAAATATGTTGCTAGGCAGTTATGCGACAGGGTAGACACGGTGGGGGACCCTTATGTCGGATCGGCTGATGTCATTTGACGTTTATCTCGCCTATCTGATCTGGTTCGAGCCTCGTTCACGTGTCTGTGAGTGTTAGAGCAACAAGGTTGGGTACACGTTTTGCAGAATACACCGACGTGATCCTTCTGTATGGCGAAACTCACGGTAATGGAAGGCCTGCTCATCGCCTTTATCGAGATCGTTCTCCACAACGTTCCACTCAATCGCATACGTGTTTCGCCTCAATTACGCAACATTTCGAGAAAGGATACCTTCACAGTCGGCAGAGGTGACGGTGTTACTCGAAGGAGACGGCGCACAGTAAACAACAGTGTTCGCCAAAAATGATAAAGTTTTGTTTCTGTTTCTTTAGTTGTTAATGAGTGGAGTTGTAAAACAAATATAAAAAATTATTTGTAAAAGTGGTCGCGTCATCAACATTTTCTCAAATAGCTATAGCACGGAAACGGTATGTTTACGGAGGCAATGGGGATTCTAGAGTACCTCATACGTGGCGCAGGGATTTCAATGTTTACCAAAACAGCAGATATCTACTTTCAAAAATATACTGAAAACGTAACTTTAATTTCTGATGACTGTGACTACGTTATGTATACTAAGTTGATTTAGAAGCGTATTTGTAATCTTGAAGTATCTATAGAAGTTTATTTCTCGCTCATGACATAGTGGACTCGAATATCGCCCGATCATAATTATGCAGCTTCGAAAATGCTGTTACCCAGGATGATAAAGATGATTAGCTCCTGCCTGCCATAAATGCAATATACGACACTAATTTATCCATTTTAATGGCTATGAAATATATTATTTTAATACATACAGCAATCAGGAATTTTTGTATGTATTCGTACGTATATTATTACGCCTTTCGGGGTTTCACCCATCTTCAATTAGCGGGATACATACACTACTAGCCATTTAAATTGCTACACCAAGAAAAAAATGCAGATGATAAACGGGTATTCCTTGGACAAATATATTATACTAGAACCGACATGTTATTACATTTTCACGCAATTTGAGTGCATAGATCCTGAGAAATCAGTACCTACAACAACCAACTCTGGCCGTAATAACAGCCTTGATACACCTGGGCATCGCGTCAAACAGAGCTTGGATGGCGTGTACAAGTACAGATGCAGCTTCAATACGATGCCACAGTTCATCAAGAGTAGTGACTGGCGTATTGTGACGAGCCAGTTACTCGGCTACCATTGACCAGACGTTTTCAATTGGTGAGATCTGGAGAATGTGCTGGCCAGGGCAGCAGTCCAACATTTTCTGTGTCCAAAAAGGCCAGTACAGGACCTGAAACATGCGGTCGTGCATTATCCTGCTGAAATGTAGGGTTTCGCAGGGATCGAATGAAGGGTAGAGCCACGGGTCGTAACGCATCTGAAATGTAATGCCCACCGTTGAGACTGCCGTCAATGCGAACAAGAGGTGACCGAGACGTGTAACCAACGGCCCCCCATTCCATCACGCCGGGTGATACGCCAGTATGGCGATGACGAATACACGCTTCCAATGTGCGTTCATCGCGATGTCGCCAAACACGGATGCGACCATCATGATGCTGTAAACAGAACCTGGATTCATCCGAAAAAATGACGTTTTGCCATTCGTGCTCCCAGGTTCGTCGTTGAGTACACCATCGCAGGCGCTCCTGTCTGTGATGCAGCATCAAGGGTAACCGCAGCCATGGTCTCCGAGCTGATAGTCCATGCTCCTGCAAACGTCGTCGAACTGTTCGTACAGATGGTTGTTGTCTTGCAAACGTCCCCATCTGTTGACTCAGGGATCGAGACGTGGCTGCACGATCCGTTACAGCCATGAGGATAAGATGCCTGTCATCTCGACTGCTAGTGATACGAGGCCGTTGGGATCCACCACGGCGTTCCGTATTACCCTCCTGAACGCACCGATTCCATATTCTGCTAACAGTCATTAGATCTCGAGCAGCGGGAGCAGCAATGTCGCAATACGATAAACCGCAATCGCCATAGGCTACAATCCGACCTTTATCAAAGTCCACCTTACAGGAGGCACCGCAATGTTTCACGAGGCAACACCGGTCAACTGCTGTTTGTGTATGAGAAATCGGTTGGAAACTTTCCTCATGTCAGCACGCTGTAGGTGTCGCCACCGGCGCCTACCATGTGTGAATGCTCTGAAATGCTATCACAGCATCTTCTTCCTGTCGTTAAATTTCCCGTCTGTAGCACATCATCTTGGTGGTGTAGCAATTTTAATGGCCAGTAGTGTATTTGAATCTTCAGTCAGTACATAGAAAGTCGACAGCAAATTGGAAGCTGCAGCTGTTTGTCTACTCCACTTGTTGTTACCCGCTTCTCGCCCTTATGGATGTGTCCCAAACAGTTTCTTACTTCTACTTTGTACAAACACAGCCCCAGTATGCGCCATCCGCCAGTGTCAGTTGGCAACATACGCCTTTTGTAGAGTCGAATAATAATGTAGCCTATAGCAGACAATTACGTGAACTAATTGCAAAACACTTAAATTATGGGGTGCCGGAATGTAATACTTTTTGCCGGTATCGTTGCTGGTGACGGGGAAGACGGCCGCCGGATCACGGACGGTGCGCCGCTACGTGCCGTTTATGAAGCGCGGGCTTAGCGCGGACGTTAATTGTAATGCGTCCCCAAACAGCGTGCACGCGAGCGCAGCAGGTGTCCGCGGCGCTGATCCCCGCGCGCCCGGCGCAGGCACGCCCGCCTCATCTGCAGTCTTTCCGCCAGCCGGGAGCACGTGGTCGCCCGACTGCCGACGCCTCCGCCGCCACGTGGACCGCCATCCGCCCCAGCGAGCACGCCACCCTTTGCCATATCAAGGAGAAACAGAAAGCAAGATTCGAAAAAAATATGTTTGTCCGAGATGAAAACCGTTTCTGAAAGCGTTCATTTGTGTCTCTATTGCGGCTGCATATACACTACATGCCATTAAAATTGCTACACCACGATGATGACGTGCTACAGACGCGAAATTTAACCGACAGGAAGAAGAGGATGTTATATGCAAATGATTACCTTTTCAGAGCATTCACACAACGTTGGCGCCGGTGGCGAAACCTACAACATGCTGACATGAGCGAAGTTTCCAACCGATTTCTCATACGCAAACCGCAGTTGACCGGCGTTGACTGGTGAAAAGTTATTGTGATGCTTCGTGTAAGGAAGAGAAATGCGTACCATCACGTTTCCGACTTTGATAAAGGTCGGATTGTGGCCTATCGCGACTGCGGTTTATCGTGTCACGACATTGCTGTTCGCGTTGGTCGAGATCCAATGACTGTTAGCAGAATATGGAATCGGTGGGTTCAGGAGGGTAATACGGAACGCCGTGCTGGGTCCTAACGGCCTAGTATCACTAGCAGTCGAGATGACAGGCATCTTATCCGCATGGCTGTAACGGATCGTGCAGCCACGTCTCGATCCCTGAGTCAGTTTGCAAGACAACAACCATCTGCACGAACAGTTCGAAGACGTTTGCAGCAGCATGGACTCGGAGACCATGGCTGCGGTTACCCTTGACGCTGCATCACAGACAGGAGCGCCTGCGATGGTGTACTCAACGACGAACCTGGGAGCACGAATGGCAAAACGTCATTTTTTCGGATGAATCTAAGTTCTGTTTACAGCATCATGATTGTCGCATCCGTGTTTGGCGACATTCCCTTGAACGCACATTGGAAGCGTGTATTCGTCATCGTCATACTGGCGTATAGCCCGGCGTGATGGTATGGGGTGCCATTGGTTACACGTCTCTGTCACCTCTTGTTCGCATTGACGGCAATTTGAACAGTGGACGTTACATTTCAGATGTGTTGCGACCTGTGGCTCTACCCTTCATTCGATCCTTGCGAAACACTATATTTCAGCGGGATAATGCACGACCGCATGATGCAGGTCCTGTACGGGCCTTTCTGGATACAGAAAATCTTCGACTGCTGCCCTGGCCAGCACATTCTTCAGATCTCTCACCAATTGAAAACGTCTGGTCAATGGTGGCCGAGCAACTGGCTCGTCACAAAACGCCAGTCACTACTCTTGATGAACTATGGTATCGTGTTGAAGCTGCATGGGCAGCTGTACCTGCACACGCCATCCAAGCTGTGTTTGACTCAATGCCCAGGCGTATCACGGCCGTTTTTACGGCCCGACCTGGTTCTTCTGGGCACTGATTTCTCAGGATCTATGCACCCAAATTGCGTGAAAATGTAATCACATGTCAGTTCTAGTATGATATATTTGTCCAATGAATACCCGTTTATCATCTGCATTTTTTGTTGGTGTAGCAATTTAAATGGCCAGTAGCGTAGTTGTGTTGGTCTAAGTGGGACTATACACTGATATGAACTGGTTTAGGTTCTGTGACGTTTCGCTGAATGACAAAGTCTGGTACGCCATGCAATTAAAAGGAAGGAAAATTATACTTCAACGACCGCCCGACAACAATGTCATTACAGATAGGGAAGCATGGAGGAAGAAATCGGTCGTGTCTTTTTCGAAGGAACCATTCCTGCAACTGCCTTAAGCTATTTAGGGAAATCGCTGAAAATCTAAAGCTAGATACATGAAATGTATTCGCAGTTGCGAATATGTACTGCCACGAGCTGTATAATGGAATGACGAAAGTGAAAATTTGTGGCGGAACGGATTTCGAACTTCCGTACCTCGTCGTTCCTGCGCCACATCCTGTACTCCTACACACACGTAAGTCTCGTACAAGGGGTATATTTTATTTAAAAGTCGCAGTCTCGTACTGGCGGATAAATACGATACTGCAGTCCCTGTGCTGTTTTAGAAGTACGATGCAATGTTCCTTCGGATATGCGTAATCATCCGCTGAGAACGGAGTGTAACTAAAAAAATTTCTCTCCCTTTTACGAGAATACACATAATGACTGTAAGAGTGCAGACTGTAAACACATGGTTGACGACATACGGAAGTTTCGGTTTGACCGTGAGTCGTGCTCGGGTACCACAGTGGTGGCGCAACTGTTCGCGATAAGCGTGAAATCGGGGTTCGAATCCCTGTCCGGCACAAATTCTAATTTGCGTCATTCCATTATACAGCTGCGAATATATTTAGTGAACTTTATAATGGCTGTAGTCGCCGCAATGTGTCGGACTTCTGAAACAACATAGGCACGACAATATCATCTGGAAGGTATCTGTGAGGAGCGGCGGCCCATTCTTCCTCAAGACCTGAAACCGGAATAGGATGTGACGTTTGCCGCTTGGGCCTACAGCGAAAGCGTCATTCTAATTCATCCCAAAGGTGTTCATTTGGGTTCACGACGGAAATGAAGGCACGTCAGTCCATTTCACGAATGATATTGACCACAAATCACTGCTTCATTGTAATGATACAGTCATCGTTTCGAACTGTTCCCCCACTGTACGCAGGACACAGTGCTGTAAAATATGTTCATATCCTTTCGTATTTACGGTTCTCTTAAGAGCAATAAGGGGATCACAACCTCCAGTACAAAGAGCATCCCATACAGTAACACGACCTCCTTCGTAGTTCACACAACACATGATGGCAGGTAACGTTGACCAGGCTTTCGTCAAATACATCCATTCCAAACGGATTGCCACAGGGTATACCGTGATTCATCACTCCAAATCAGTTGTTTGCAATCATCCACTGTCCTGTGGCTTCGCTCTTTACACCACGTCAAGCACTGATTAGCACTGAATACAGAAACGAGTGGCTTATGAGGAGCTGTTCGACCACTGTACGTCACTCTTTTCAAATCCTCCGCACAGTCACTGTGGTCGCTGGATTACTGGTAGCACACTAGAACTCGCGAGTGAGTCCTTCCGCTGGTTTCATGCGATTTTTTATAACCACCTCCGCAATGCCCGACGGTCCCTGCCCATCAATACATGGGTCTGCGCATGGTGTACACAATCACACCACTGACACTCGACCCGGGCAGCTTTAGAAAGCTTGAAACGTCTGACGGATATCCAATTTCTAATCGACGTCGAAGTTGGTGTGCTCTCGTCACCGACCCATTCTGCTGTTACCGCCTTCTCCACAAACAATACTCCCCGACTCCTTTTCTACTGCCTGAAATGCCTCTCGTGATATCTAGTAGTCATTTCTGCATTACATAGGGGTGGCTGGATACTTTTAAACTGATAGTGTATGTCTATACCGTTTCGTCGTTCAATGGCTTGTGGTGCAGTTTTACCTAGAGCACATAATAGCTATTTTTATATTAAATGATACGATAGGAGGCCGCAACATCAAATTAACAGACTTAATCGACTATCTGTTAGACACGAAACTTGTTAGCCACTTCCAAATGGACGAACGCCCAGAACAGCCGGTCAGCTCCGCAGTGGCAGTGCAGGTCACTCACTGCGGCGTCGCTTCCGCTCGGAATGTAGGTTCGGCTTTTGTGGCAGTGCGGGCGTCCCCGGGGCGCAGGTTGCCACATAATGGGGAAATTTATGTGCGCGGCGTATCAGATGTCGCTTTTTTGTTTATTCCGCGGGAATGGAGGCCTCGCGTGCCGGCTTATCAGGCGGCGGCCCAGCCCCGAGCCGCTGGCCGCGCCGAGACAAGACCGAGCCGTGTGCCGCGCTCCTGCTGCTCTCGCATTCTGCTCCACTCGAACATCTCTCATTCCCGGACATTCCGAATGATTGACTGTAGCTACAGAATCCTACCAAGGCTGCAAACCAATTCTCGACACATTGGAAAAAGACGATCAATCGAAATTATTAGTACGACAAAAGTTTGATAAACGATACCTTGAACTGTGACTCAAAACTCATTCATCTGCATTTCGGTGACAGTTCTCTTCGATTTATACCAGCATTTTCCGAGTGGAGCAACTAGATGACGGCGGGCGATTCAACACTTAATTAGAGTGAATGCCATTAAAATTTAAAAAGCTCCGAGGTGACGGAATTGATGCTGAGACAAGTTATTTGAAGACACTTGGGGCGGCAAATGTCTGTAAATGCCCGAAAAGTGCATGATAAATGTTGAACTTGTGACGTTGCCAGATGACGTACGTCTCCGCACGAACAGCGGTTGAGCCTATCGGCGTGTCGCACCTGATCATCACAAACCGAGTCAAGTATTCAATCGGTGTGGATTTCGGGTCTTTAGCGAATGCAGCCCAAGGTTCGAGTCTTGCGTATGGCAGGCAATATTTTTTTTCGTTTCATTAGACAATTAAGTGTTTACACAGATATAAGATTTATTACTTTATTAACAGGCATTGCAGCCTCCGCAAAGTACAGTATAACGAAAAACTACCACGTCGCGTCACAAGTAATTGGTATAAGCTTCTGAACTGCGGCGTTAACAATAAAAATGGTTCAAATGGCTCTAAGGACTATGGGACTTAACATCAGTCCCCTAGACCTAGAACTACGTAAACCTAACTAACCTAAGCACATCGCACATATCCATGCCCGATTCGAACCTGCGACCGTAGCAACCGCGTGGTTCCGGACTGAATGACCCATAACCGCTCGGCCACCGCGGCCGGCGTTAACAATAAACAACCTTCGTTTTCTTTACTGCATAATGCCTGTAAATAAAAAAATAAGGGACAAAGAAAAAAATGAAGAGACAAAGAGAAAGAAACAGAAAACAAGAACAGCTTTTGCTTGGTCGCAGCGACGACAGCAATTTTGTAACTTCTACGATTGCGACACATCACATTAAAAAAAGGTGTTTGAAATTTGCGTCGTTGTACATCGTCGTGTACCTCCGCCTCCTACCAGCGAGCGTATGCTCGACGAGCCCAACCTCTGCACGTCCGCTGAGTTTCGTCACCTGGTGATGTCACATTTACCACTTTTTAGAGTCCTTACCGCTTTTTGCGCCCCCATATATCTTAGATCACTTGTTTTTGTATCCCGCCTGCGAGGCGGCTCGTGGGTAAGGAACAGGAACAGGAAAAGGTACTAGTCTCTCGGTACTGCAGATACAGTTAAGGCAACTTTACTAGCGGATAGCATATGCAATCATATATAACTTGCAAGGTGGTGCGAAGTTGAAGCGAAGTGTCCTGGCTGGCAGCACCTGATTAAATGGGCTGAAGCAACCGCGGAGCTCGTAGACCTCGATAGCACGGGCTAGAGGGCACTGTCGTCGGTGTCTCTCGTAGTGCCAACATAGCAGAGTGGACTTACGTTGTGGCAACGTAGCTATCGATACCACACTTGTTCAGTGTCATCTATGTCAATTCGGGGTTTTTTAAACGTTAGTGCGAATCAACCTGTACATACTGTGTGAAAATTATTCAAACCGACAAACTCTGGTAGGTTGCACGGACACCAAAACCAATTGTTTTCTCTAGTGTCATAATTACCTGTGACCATTTTTTCATTCTGTAAAGGGGGTAATTGTTCATAGCACTCGTGCACTTGTGCATAACATGGGGACGAATCAAACGACTGTAAGAAACATCCTTTATCGGTAGCTGTTAATCCATTTGACTTACAGAGTGTCCGCAACCTGGAACCAGATGATTATCCACTAAAAGGAAGGGTTTTGATGTGGTACCCGCAACACTGTAAAGTGCAGCCTACATTTCCGTCTTCTGTGCTGAAGCAACGTTCGGGCGTGATAGGGTGCTCAACATCTACATTTCGCATGTTTTGAGTGAGGTTAACCGACATGCCACATTTGTTCGTGCTCATCAGTTGTGGTTCTACGTGAACGTGTGAGAGGTGGAAGCTCGTGCCTGTTTAGTTGGGCCATATCTCCTTCCTTAACCCTTAAATGACAGCCATTATTACAATTTTTTCGCTAGAGAATAGCCAGAATTGCTAGATGACATGCCACGCGGTACAAGACGGCGCATGTGGTTCCAGCATGACGGTGCATCGGCACATTTCGGCCGTCTTGTGCGTCGATTCCTCACCGACAGTTGGGAAAACTGGTTTGGCGATTAAGTGTGTAGTGTTAATGCCGTTGTCTCTTCGTAATAAAGAATTATAACCTGTTTGTGTTACTTTTTGTCCTCACAGGAAAACATGTTAGAAAAAGCATTTTTATTTTACCATGCAACCTCCCAGAGTTTGTTAGTTTCATCCAGGGTCTGAACTATAGCGCTATTTCACTCGGTTGGAATCGCTACTGCTATAGACAGACACAAAACAACAGAGCCGTATTCGATCCTACATTACGACGTCGCGGAAAACTGGTACTTGTTTCGTATACTGTGAGCATGCATCGATGTAACAATCACGGTCAGCAAACTTGTGAAATTTTGTCACAAAATTTATCACGTAATTGTAACAATACTTAAAAACACAGACAGTGCAACTACGAGTAGAGTTTCGAGACAGTATGTGACACAGAGCAATTACTACTGAGTGACTCGGGATGACTGTTTTATGATGCAACCCAACCAAAGTAGTTATTTGTTTGCAGTGGGCGTGACGTGTGGTGGAAGCAGCCATTCGAACGGCGAAATGCTGAATCAGCCCAGGTACGTGACGCGATAGCTAAGTGCGCGACAATACCCGTATCTGTGCTCCATTAGCGTGCACGCCACAAGTGACAGACCGAACAGTATCGAGGATTTATACAGCCGTCGGCACAAGTAAGCCACCCGAAATGATTAAACCTGTATCTACTAATTAACTGTCTCACATCTTCGTTAAACTTGTTATTTAGGTTCGACGCACTGATTATTACGCTATGGTGTAAGATCTATTGTGTCATTGTCATATACTACCGTATCATTCGCTCGCATGCCGGCGGGAGTGGCAGTGCGGTTCTAGGCCCTACAGTCTGGAGCCGAGCGACCGCTACGGTCGCAGGTTCGAATCCTGCCTCGGACATGGATCTGTGTGACGTCCTGAGGTTAGTTAGGTTTAATTAGTTCTAAGTTCTAGGCGACTGCTGACCTCAGAAGTTAAGTCGCATAGTGCTCAGAGCCATCTGAACCATTCGCTCGCAACATCTTTCAGTGACTCCTTTTCTTCCGGAGGCACGTTAATGTCTCACTAAGGGCTACATATTTCGATGTGCTGGCGATTCAGTTGTAACTGTTGTGAGCATTCCAGTACGAAATCTATATTCGAAGCTAAATATCAATGCGCAAAAAATACATAGACAAAATGTAAGAGAAAAAACTTCATGGCGAAAGACTGCGGCATAATCCACGGATCAATATTTACAAAGGTATAAAATAACCTATACCACTGATTCATTTCCTTGCTGATACAACCGGAGACACTCATGCATTACAGGTCGCAGCAAGTAGTCTGTCGTGGGTATAGAAGGCCCGCACCACATTACACGTTAGCCTCGACTGCAGTGTTCCCAAAGGATCAGCACAACGCCACCGTCTACAGACCAATAAGTGTAGCAGAAAATGGATGTTCGTATCAAAGAACTGAGGTCACGGCTACCGAGGCGATTCAAACACCGGCGCTGCAGAAACTTAATGTTAACTACTTCCAATAGCATAATTTTTTGTTACGAAATGCAGGAAGAAGATGGTCAGCGCTTGGTGAAAAGCGTGTAATGAACGTAAGCACACCTGATATCGATTGACTACACAGGATCAGTCACAACACTTCAGTCCATTCACAACACTCCGGTCTGTAGGAATAAAAGTCAGGAGTGGTTTGGAAACACTTCGTAAATCTAGTCGTAGGGAAGGGAGGTGCCAAACTGAGATTTATCTGGAATATTCTAAAAGAAATTATCCACGAATGAGCTTTCTCTGCCAAAACAGTTTTTCGATCAATTCTTGATTACTGTTCTCTGGTCTGGGACGCCTAACCAGTCCGATTAACGGGGCCGACAGAGAAGGCTGAGAGAAGAGCTGTGCGCTTTTAGACGTTTGTTTCCAGTCGTCGCGATCGCGACACAGAATTGCTCTAAAAGAAGGGAGGTATGTATCTCTGAAGTCTTATTCTCAGCAGGCCGGTGTGGCCGAGCGGTTCTAGGCGCTACAGTATGGAACCGCGTACCGCTACGGTCGAAGGTTCGAATCCTGCCTCGGGCATGGATATGTGTGCTGTCCTTAGGTTAGTTAGGTTCATATAGTTCTAAGTTCTAGGGGACTGATGACCTCAGAAGTTAAGAACCATAGTGCTCAGAGACATTGTCTTATTCTCAAAATTTCGAGATCCCACGATCCAATACGAGGCAAGAAATAGGTATTACTTCCGCTAACTTACATTCATGAGCAGCTGAATTAGTGCTAAGAGGATCGTAGGCAGATCGCAGCTGTCGCCACAGAGAACTGAACAGTTCAGCGCGTCATCAGACCTTTTACTGGTCATCGGCGTCACAGTCCAGCGAGTGGGCAAGGGGCGAATATCAGTGTAGATGATCCCGGGCTGATCGCGGGTAACCTACGCATCGACAGGTTTGCTGACTTTTCACTTGCCGCCGAGTCCATGTTGTGCCGTAAGTATACCTCGATTCGGAGAAAATCATTACCTCCAGAGCCCACTACCACGAGCAACAAACTGTTTATGACAGTGGTCTTTATCGAAAATCGCAGTCTGCAAGAGCGGAGATTCCGGTCAGTGTGTGGCTTGTCACTGAAAGTAAACCTCTGTACAGTTGTCTTCAACGCTCCAGAATAAATCGACAAGTACTCTGTAGGCCACTTCTTTCACGAAAAAATTTCATTTCCTCAACATATCCAACTGACTAGGAGACGGGGATCTGTCCGAAATTTTATGTGGTGAAAGAGGACCCCTAACACATCACGTGGTTAAAATATTAGGACGCACTACCCGGAAAATTCCGATACAAAGTTTCTTAGGTGCCTGATGAGTATAAAATGTTACTCGATTGCCGAGCCGCCGTCTGACCTAGATGGTTAGGGCTCGGACTCTTACGTCAAAGGTGTCGGGTTCGATTTCTCCTCCAGCACTTTTTTTTGTTCAGTTTCACTTATTTTGTTATTCCACCAATTATTCAAAAAGTTTCTCAAACCTACATTATTTTTAAAACATTATTTTAGCTCAAGAACGTAAAGTTTTTCATTCACTGAAAAATATACGTGCTCGTTGTTCTATTTCGTTTATGGGCTTTAAAGGTTTAAAGGGGCTTTGTAAGGGTCCCCTTGGGATTATAACGGTCATCTGCGCATAGGACTGTGCGCAAGCCGTGAGAAGTAAACGGCAGTTTGTTTCTCGATTTCGTCGTGAACAGACGTGCCTGTTTCAAATTTCAACGTGTTATTTAGATCCGAGATTAAACATGTCGACTGAAGAAGCTGTTGGCTCATCTGGAATAGGAGAAGAAATTCCTGAAGAATCCATTCATAGTGATCTATGAAAATCACGACTGAAGGACGCAGTGGTGTGTTATGAAAAGCTGTTGACGGAAAATAATTTAATTGCATCGAAATCTTCGGAATTTGAAACAGACATGTCTGTTCACGACGAAATCGAGAAACAAACTGCCGTTTTCTTCTCACGGCTCGTGCACAGTCCTGATGACCGTTATAATCCCAAGGGGACCCTTACAAAGCCGCTTTATACCTTGAAATCCCATAACACGAAATAGAACAACGACCACGAATATTTTTCAGTGAATGAAAAACTTTACGTTCTTGAGCTAAAATAATGTTTTAAAAATAATGTAGGTTTGAGAAACTTTTTGGATAATTAGTGGAATAACAAAATAAGTGAAACTGAACAAAAAAAAGTGCTGGAGGAGAAATCGAACCCGACACCTTTGACGTAAGAGTCCGACCGCTAACCATCTAGGTCAGACGGCGGCTCGGCAATCGAGTAACATTTTATACTCATCAGGCACCTAAGAAACTTTGTATCGATTTTTCCCGGCATTTTCCGGGTAGTGCGTCCTAATATTTTAACCACGTGAGGTGTTAGGGGTCCTCTTTCACCACACAAAATTTCGGACAAATCCCCGACCCCACGGTCATGCCGTCTCCTTTTGAGTCTCAAACTTTTCTTATGATTCGTTTTAAATGGTCATTCTACCTTGGGTCGTAACTTATCGGTAATTTACGGTACGTCCTGTTTCGAGTGATCAGCCACCAGTAGTGTCATATAAAAGAAGAGGAAGGTGCGCTGCCCAAAGTGTGTAGGGCCAGTACTAGAACGCCGGTATCTGTCTCTCTGTCTTTACTGCTGCATCAGCTGAAATACACAAGCTCGTGTCGAAACTGGACCCAATATTACAGGTGGCCAGTCTTTAAAAGCTTGGAGAGGCGAAAGGAGAAGTGCGATTGACATTGGATAACATTTCATTGTACTGTAACACAGCACGTGACTCCCCAATCCACGAAACGTTACCGCCATATGTGGAACACGCCTCGGCGCGGCGGTGGCGGAGTTCCGGGTTCGAGCCCAGCAGCCACAGCCTTGAGCGAGTCACGGCGACCGCCTGGACACGTACGTCGCCAGGTCACACTTACTCAATGGCTGTCACCAGAACGCTAAAACACACGGCCAGGACAGCACGCTGACTCACTCCGATTTCCTTACCGACGCCCTAGTTTTTGAAGAAATGCTCTGAAAAACATCTGCCTTAAATAAGTTAACATAGCTACGAAAAAAAGCACTCCAGACAACAAAATTAGTCACCCCAGTGCTACACTGATCGACAATACACTCAGTAAAAAGAAGAAACAGAGAATAACAGCACTCCTTTATTCACCTAAGACAGCACAAAATCACAGTGATAGCAAATGGGCCCCACGCTACATGTGGGTAGGACTTCACAGCTTCTTGCCGGGAAACTAAATCCAGGAAATGTACTCCAGCGTTTTTCACAAGGAATATTGTTGCCCGCCTTCTGTTCAACAAGAAAGATAAGATTCCACCTTTAGAACCGAGTGGAATTTATAGAATTTCCTGCAATCTGTGCGGCAAATTATATGTAGGTCAATCACGTAGGTTTATAACAATTAGACTGATTGAGCATGAAAGGAGTTAAAGACTGAGAAACGAAGATTCTAACTTTGCTGAACATGCTCTGAATAAATGTAATTTATATGATGTGAAATGTGAAGTTCAACATAAAGGAACTAAAGGGAGAAAAATAACATTACTTGAAAGTCTGGTCATTAATAAAAACCAATCAAAGAATCCTGACCTGGTCCTTAACGACCAAACACAATTCCATTACCTACTCTTATTAAAGTAGCATCCAGTTGTTATTCATATCATCATTAGCTAATAAGCTTGTTATATCTTCCCCTCCCTTTATTTGTTCATATGACATAGTACCCTATGCCATTACTCACTTGTAGAACATTTCTGTTTTATACACTCACATAGTTTTAATATTTGAATGTACTGCAATATAAGATTTATTTCTTCAGTGTCGCTTTAAGTATTACTTCGTGCTTGTGTTTTGTATCGATTTAGTCATAAAATGTCACTTATCTTTGTACAGCATTCTTTGTACAACTATAAATTCTCGCTGAAGTTGTGTGGACTATGTGCTCAGCATTACGTTATCTGACGATGGCCTAGGAAACCCAAAGCCGGTTCATAACGAACTAACAAATGTTTTTGTGGAACATTAATACGTTATATTCAAGTTATTAGATATTACTTACTATCATTATCACTTTTACGTGCCGTATGAAACAACATAAGGTGCCGAGAAAATGTATACAAAATTCTGTACATACATTATTACCTATCTTCATTACGAAAGTCTCGTTATGAATTATACTGCCAATTTGTTACAAAAGAATAAAGTAGAAACTTAGTGGCGTTTCACTCTAAGTGTACAAATTGATAGCAAAAACCGCTGCGTAGAGCTGCTACTCAATGTGCTATAGTGCAGAAGTGCTACACGATTAAGGACACTAATGAACTGCAGCAGTCTGATGATTTAAGTATCACACTGAAACGAGTAATGGGGCTGTTATTCACGACGAAAACACTCCGGCAGGGCCTGTCTTGTATGACTGTGTGAGTCTTAGAAGTGCAGCTCTCATCTCGCCAAATATTCATTCAAACGGTTCAAATGGCTCTGAGCACTATGGGACTTGACTTCTGAGGTCATCAGTCCCCTATAACTTAGAACTACTTAAACCTAACTAACCTAAGGACATCACACACATCCATGCCCGAGGCATGATTTGAACCTGCGACCGTAGCGGTCGCGCGGTTCCAATCTGAAGCACCTAGAACCGCTCGGCCACACCGGCCGGCTTGTCTGTTAGCGCTGACAACTCTACACTAACGGAGCTTTCAAAGTGATGGCGTTATCCGTGGTGAGAGGTAATGCCTGAAATGTTCAGGGTATTTGGTATTGTCGATACATTCTGGAAAGTATTCATTAAAATTGTACTAAATGAAACTATTCACATGTGCGACAACGAATGCACACGAATGTGAAACAAATAGTACAGCTTGTTATGAACTTAGCACACTCTCTTTCGCTTATCGCAAACAGAATGTTTGCATTAAAGAATAGAAAATTCAAAACATTGTTACGCATCTGTGTGCTCTGTTTTACCTTAAAACGACTAGCGATCACAGTGCCAAATTCCAAAGTAATTGTCCCATTGGCAAGTCATGCCTTCAGACACAGAAGTTTTAACCAATGCTAGAAAATTTTTAAGTGATTGTGTGCATGCATTCTGGGTCCCAACGTTACGTTCTGGTAAATTATTTGCTTTTGTAAGATTATAGACAAGTAGTTGCGAACTGGACATGCGATTAATACATAAAAATTCTACAAGTGGTTTTTGTAATTTGTTCATAAACGTCGACTGAAGCGTCTCCTTGTCGTCTTTAAAGTGATATCTTCACAAAAAGGGTTGCTGGGTAAAGTTGGATATAAAATCACGTAGTTTTACTGTGCATCCTTTTGAGTGCTACTTGAAGTGAACATTACCCAAACAGTTAAAGATTCATATGATTACTTGCAGCGTCTGGCAGTATTAACGATGTCCACGGCTTGTGACCGCTCACTGACACGAATTTCCGATTGTTGGATTTCACAACGTCACCACTTAACTGCAGTGTAAACTGAATATTCTTTTACTGTTATTACATTTGTAGAGTGAATCCTAACTCCACCGACACAATTTCTAATGTTGTTCGGGATTTTTTAAAGTATTTTGGTGAAGGGGCCGATTATCTCCTGTGGCTTGTTACATGGTTATAAGTTAATTAAGACTTCATGTGCACCTTATTCTAGTTATCTTAGTTTCTGTGAAAATACCTTGAAAACAGTCATAAAGCTTGTAATATGCAGACCGGCCGAGCGGTTCTAGGCGCACCAGTCCGGAACCGCGCGACCGCTACGGTCGCAGGTTCGAATCCTGCCTCGGGCATGGATGTGTGTGATGTTCTTAGGTTAGTTAGGTTTAAGTTGTTCTAAGTTCCAGGGGACTGAAGACCTCAGATGTTAAGTTCCATAGTTATCAGACCCATTTAAACCACTTTTTGTAATATGCGAGACCAAAACGTAGAACACAAAGCACGTTGTAGCGCAAAACTATTGTGGTGTGATTGCCATCGCTGCAGGAACAGCTCTGCATAGCGTCGATCGTTTCGCTCAACTCTTTCGCCAGTAAACCTACGAATATAGCTGTGTATCACTCTTAACGTACGATTAACATCACGTGAATTAGCTCTGCTGGGCAGAAATGTTCAGTGCAATACAGATGCAAAATAAATGGGACAGGGGTGGGGGAGGGGGGAATCAAAAGAAATGCAATTACTTTGTAATGAGGTATAGGAGAAAACGGGGGAGCCTTCTACCAAAATGCTCAGAAAAAAATTTTTTCAGTGGAATTTATGTTCATTCTATATTTTCGTATCTCACTTTATTTCATGATTGTTTACCTACGTACATACAAGGTCCCTGGACTGTTGGTACTTAAAATAGCGGCTGAAGTAACTTAGTAAAAGATTTTCTCATTTTGTGTTTCTTTCATTTTGTCACTCTTATTTTTGGTTTACCGACTAGCATAGAGAAAGTGGGCCATTTACTGGTAACGACGCAATTGTGAAGGCGATGCTTGTATACTTGTGACGCGATTCAGTAGGTTTTTGTTATACTGTTCTTTGCAATGAATCAGCGGACACAGCAAGATCGGTGAATAAAATAATAAATTTTACCTCAACGGAAACATAACTGCCTGCCACAGCGCAAAAAACAATGCCTGCCAGAGCCCAGAAGCAAGACGAATCAATTCACAGGCGGGCTGCTAGATTTGTAACTGGTTGGCTCGAACAACATGCGAGTGTTACGGACATGCTTCGGGAACTCAGATGGGAATCCATGGAGGGGAGGCGACATTCTTTTCGAGGGATACTACTGAGAAGATTTAGAGAACCTGCATTTGAAGCTGACTGCCTGACGATATACTGCCGTTGATGTACACTGAGCGTAAGAACCACGAATATAAGATACGAAAAATTAGCGCTCATACCGAGGCAAATAGACAGTCGTTTCTCCCTCGTTCTATTTGCGAGTGGCACAGGAAGGGAAACTGCTAGTAGTGGTACGTGACTGGATTGCGAGGTAGCGTACGGTGGATTGCGTGGTATGGATGTTGTTGTAAATTTTCCGACTACTGCGACCCGATGTATCTTATATCAATTGTCTCAGCGTCACCTACGCCGCTTCAAGGGCTATTAAACGTTGGTAAGAATAAACCCCCGTATATTTTGTTCGTAACAAATTTCGATACGAGTTTCCCTTCACGATAGTGTCAGGCGTTCCATTTAATTGCACACAGTTCCCGAAAGCGTAGTGAAATGATAGTGATGTTTGGACAGACTGTTACTTGTCTTCAATGGCACAGTTGCTCTAGTACGCCACGTTCAAAATTGCAAGTAACTCTGTCCGTGGCTGGTCTGTTTACCACTCTCACATGATTATCGGCTGTTCCGCACTCAGGTTTGCTGTGATCTGCAGCACACGGGCCAAACGAGCACGTTGCAGCGCCGGCGGCGTGCAGTCAGCTCGCGTCGCGTACAGAGTGAGCTGCGTAGGCTGACGACTTCATCGGCGGGCTCGGCAGGAAGCGAAACAGCGACGGCGCACAAAGAGGACGCAGCGGCAGCGTCGCGTGCAGGCGGTTGCCGAAGCCGCGGCCGCCCTGTGTGTTTCAATTATCGACCTGACGTGGCGGCCGGCTGGTGAGTGAGCGAGCAGGCGCGCCGATAGCATCTCGCCCACAACAAGCGCGCCGTGAAAAGCACGCCACCTCCAAACAGTCCGCCGCCGCGCCGTGCCGCGCCGGCCCGACAGCCGAAGCGCCAACCTGCCTCAGTCTCCAACGCTGACATAACGCGTAGCCGTATATGTTGTGCACATAATTATATCCTTACACTCTCTGTTCTACATTTGTGTAACACGTTTTACGCCCACGTACTATGACGTTTTTGGAGAACCGAAATTTCCTTCATAAAAACTGGGCAGGTGCGAATAGAATTCGTAAACTAAGTATTCCGTACAAATGTAAATATGTCTGTAGACAGTTTAGCCATTCCGGGAATCGAGGATATTGACAATTTTTGCTTGTTATCGACACTGATACTGCCAAGATATTTGTCCCTGGGATTCCATGAGCTACGAGAATGTTTTAATTTCAAGTCTGAAGTCGGACAACAAATGACAAAAGAAATATTTTTTCGTGTGATACATTTACAAATTAAAAATTTCGGATGTTTTTCCTTTACTTGTATTGTGAAACCTTGCTTCTTGCCATATTTCATGATTCTAGGTCACCGGGAAGTACCCTATAGGTTTTAACGAGTACGTATGCGAGGATCGAAATATGTTACATTACAGGCCGTATCTTCTGACTGAATTCACTTAGAAGCTTAAAACGTTTACACCGTCAAGTAACCATTGACCTCTGAATGTGGCTAAAATTTCAAGGTGATACGTCTACTCGCTCCTAAGAAAAGGCATCACAACAGTTGACCAGACAAACAGACAGACAAGAAAGCGCTCCAGTACGGTTTCCATTTGGCAGACTGAGCCACAGAACCCTAAAAATCAACAAGGAATACGCAAACAGAGCTCCCTGCTCGCTCTGTCCGTCCGCGAGATCCAGAGCGTCATGAGAGATCGGCGCTCAGTTTTATGCCGCGTACCTTACTTCAGGAATGCATTCTATGCGGCTCCGCACTATCGTTGGCGGAAGAAAATAAGAGTTTACCCAGCATCGGTCCACAATATTTGTCACTGCATTCAGGACTTCCTCGCAAATGGAACTCAACACGTTGTTCATAGCAGAACAGTTTCGACAAATGTAAAGATAATTTCAGGAGTACACCAATGAAACTTTATGGGGCTGCTACCAAGTATACCGTTTTGGAAGCTCCATGATGCCATTCGTAGACGCTGAAGCCCATTGGGATGTAGCAACACGAGAAGAAGGAGGACCTGTACAGGATCGGTGATTGATGCTGGACTTGGCGGTTCATCCTGAACGTAAATAAATATAACGTATTGCGAATAAACACGTCAAGAAGCCCACTATTGTTAGATTACGTTATTGCAGAGGTGAATATACCAGTCCCCGTCAGATCACCGAGATTAAGCACCGTCGAGCGTTACCAGTACTTGGCTATTTGACAGTACGGGTACGCCGCGAGCTGTTGAGAATTTTACCCTTTACCTTCACCACAGAGGGGACAGGAGGGGTGGTGGCAATAAGACCCTGATCACCAATCGTTGCGCCAATGTCCTCGATTAAATTCCAAATCTATTCGCAGTGTCCCACGAAGTGAGGGAATGCGACGCTGTAGATAGCGATCCGTTTGTTGGGTCCGTTGGATGGGCACGTTAAGCTTGGCGTTCACCCTCTTCCTTGTCTCATCATCTACAACACCAACCACACACACACACACACACACACACACACACACACACACACCATTACAGTTACATATATTCCACAGATACACTTACACAAACAGCTCTTATACTTCGCGAGGGAGGGTGACTGCGAGCGCGGAGGATGAAAAAAATAATCTTTCCAATTAAGGGGAAGAACCAGCCCTTCGGGGCCTCCCAGCCGTTCATGCCTTACGGCTTTATTATTACCGACATATCACTGGAAGGAGTAATTACCATAAAATAACTACGGAAGACCTAAAGTGGAACGAACACGTGAAACAAACTGTAGCAAACGCGGACGCTGGGCTGATATTCATTAAAAGAATCTTGAGCAAACGTAATTCATAATTCATACACGAAACACTTGTAAGACACATAACCCATTATTGAAATTCGTTTGGATTAAAATAGGGAGAGAGAGAGAGAGAGAGAGAGAGAGAGAGAGAGAGAGAGAGAGAGAGAGAGAGAGAGCCGATCCAACGGAGAGAGAAGCGTTTCGTCACGGCATTATTTAGTAGGCGTGAGCGCGTTATAGATACTCAAACACAAGTGGTAGACGTTAATGTTGAAATCTGGAGAGCGCACGTTCCATCAAGAATCGGGAAACATGTTACTTGCTTTACTGAAGATTCAAAAGTTGCTCGGTATTGTGGATTCTGTGATCATTCAACTGCTAACTCTATCCCTTAAGATTCTTTAGCAACTACGTAACTACGAGCTATGCTAAACTTCTGGAAAAGATTTGAGGCTGCAAGGTGATATACATTGTGGGCCACCGAATCCGAAACCGCCATAAGCAGCAGTTTAGACCTGTTCCTCCTCGTCCGTTGTCACAGTTCGTTTTCCTGAGCTGATGCCGTCGTCGCCTTGCTTCGAATGACGACTGCGATCCAGAACAAGACACCTCTAACCTCGTCGCTAATATTATTTTTTAAGAATTTTTCTTCTTTTTACACAGCTTGAGAAATTACGTATGAGACTGCACATCTAATGTAACCAAAATGGTTTCCTAACCCATTATTTGCCTACGCCATTTCTCCAACTTGTCAGTGGGATAGGCACTGTAGGTGACGGTAGAATTATAAAAAAGATCTATTTTAGTAATTAAAGCGACACAGTCTTGTTCGATACCGCTACAAGATCGAATGTTGTGGTGAATAACTACGTCTTCTTCCGGACATTGTTCGCTGAAGGATTTTCGTGCCGGCAACTTATCGAAATCTGCCTTGTGCTCATCGGTATATAGTTAACATAGACTAACCACCGCTAACCAAACGTTCAAATGCGTACATGCCTTTTGTTTGCAGTTTGACCTACTCCCTAATAATTCTGAGATAACGGTCATCAGCTCGTAGTGCACTCCTTACTAAGGCCATTGTTTTCTCAACAACTGCAGTTTATATATATAAAAAGCTCTGCCGGCTTTTGGGGACAAACTGAAGACAATACACAGTATCTTGAATGGATTTACAGAAATTATCACATACTCACGAGAACTATTCCTTATACTTCACTGTCAGTCCACATCAAGAACAACAAAGAAAGAACCTTTTAAACATGATTTTTGTGCAAGGTATAACGCAACTTGGTGTCCACATGAATGAGTCCTTGAGAGCTAAATCAATTAAAACTCAATCCCAGACAGACACTACTTAAGTTAGTCACATAGCCAGTCTCATAGGCAATTACAATTTTTTTGGGTGTCATAAGGTGTTATGGATAAAGACTATGCAATGGTGTTCTACAGCAGGGGTTTAGCAAGTGCCGGTCGGAGTGGCCGAGCGGTTCTAGGCGCTACAGTCTGGATCCGTGCGACCGCTACGATCGCAGGTCCGAATCCTGCCTCGGGCATGGATGTGTGTGATGTCCATAGGTTAGGTTAGGTTTAATTAGTTCTAAGTTCTAGGATACTGATGACCTCAGAAGTTAAGTCCCATAGTGCTCAGAGCCATTTTTTTGTTTAGCAAGTATCAATAATCAATGCGGCTCAAGAAGTGGCCATCTATCACACGGTCGGTAATATATATCAGTAACTTCTAAATTACTTAAATGTGCGGCGGGGTCAGGGATTTTCTCTGCCTCGTGATGACTGGGTGTTGTGTGATGTCCTTAGGTTAGTTAGGTTTAAGTAGTTCTAAGTTCTAGGGGACTTATGATCATAGCTGTTAAGTCCCATAGTGCTCAGAGCCATTTGAACTTAAATGTGTTAACCACATACCTCCGACCATTCCCGCCGGAGCATTTAGAGAGCAAAAGAGTTTAGCCTCGTGGTTCATATTTTTAACACAGTGGACTGTTTTTGGGATATCAAGCTCAGTGTAGTAATGACAGCACCAAGAGAGAGACGTGACCGTCTTGCTACAGAACAGGAACGTACTGTGCTACGAAAAGCCCGGCTAACTATTCTCTGGCCGGAAGGAGAGCAACTTAAATAAGAGTGAGGCGGTGGCCACAACTCGGTGTACGACAGCAATAGCGTTCATATAAGTATTTTGGCTGCTAGAGAAGATTTTATTTAAAAGTTCAATGTTGCATAAGGCGGAAATTACCAAACGATCTTACCGCTGTGACTGACAAATCATACGAGCAGGAAAAGACAAATTTGCACAAAGCCCAATAATAATGATCCACGCTATCACCAACCACCATTTCACTGATTAGTACAATACCGGAGACTGCCCGAACGCAATACTAACTACAGGGCAACACATACATTATGAATTCAAATGCCTGCTGACACACATTACAGATTAACTCAGTAAGTCATATGAAAATCTTTACATTTCACGGGTACTGTTCTACAGAATGATATATTAGGCATGTCATGAACTGATTTGAGCTTCTATACTATTTACATAATAGGCTAGCGTTCCAAGCAACGGCATTGACGCAGTGGATACACCGGTTCCCGTCGGGTCACCGAAGTTAAGCACTGTCGGGCGTGGCCGGCACTTGGATGGGTGACCATCCGGACCGCCATGTACTGTTGCCATTTCTCGGGGTGCACTCAACCTTGTGATGCCAATTGGGGAGCTACTCGACCGGATAGTAGCGTCTCCGGTTCAAGAAAACCATCGTAACGACCGGGAGAGCGGTTTGCTGACCACACGCCCCTCCTATCCGCATCCTTATCTGAGGTTGACACGGCGGTCGGATGGTCCCGATGGGCCACTTGTGGCCCGAAGACGGAGTGCTAGCGTTCCAGCCAAGAGACAAGAGAGAGGCGGAGGACTGGCTTAAAACACTTACTCTGGAGAAGCAAGGATCAATCCCCGTTCTGATTTTAGGTTTTCCGTGGCACAGTGTGACGAGCTGATGCATTCGTTCAATATTATACTTCTCTGGTATTAAACTTCGTGGAACACGTCTTCATCTTATGCATACCTCCCATACAAATTTCTGTGACATACTTTATGGCTCAAATACAACTAATCACCATCTTCATTTTTTAAAATTAAAGGCAGGTGGTGTCTACACAACATCGTGAGATAGTAACTTGATGATTACAAAAGTTTAAAACCACACAAAGGAAGTGATGCGGAAGCTCTCTGCGGAAATACAGTCACACTCTAATAAAACGGTCCACGGGGATTTTAGTGTTTCTACTAGAATACAGTACTTTCTTCTGATCGCGATACCATTCACACTGCCATCTTACACTATGAAACCCAAAAGCACACATAAACGCGGCATGTTTGGAAAGACTCTTCCCATTTCACAAGAGTCTAGGGACTGGACAAAAATATGTGAACACGCATGCTTGAGAATAAATACAGGCACTAGCCGAGCTTGCACGCTGCGCTGCTGTACTAGACCACGAACAGCAGCTGTGCAGTGTCCTCAATTCGTTGCAGGTGTCAGTCGGGGCCGCAACATTGTTCTGTGTAATTGTGCGTAAATTATGTCGGAGCAAAATCACTTAGTTTAGAAGATAAAACCACTTCAGCTGTAAGTACTTCATTTATAAGCATATTCCTTATACAGTAAATAGTAAATAATCCAGGCTCTGACTGTCTTCACTACAAACTCTTTTGAAGTGTTAGGTGTTTCAAAAGACACAACATCGAAGATTTATACCGCATACAAGGAAAGCGGAAAAACATCATCCACTAAGTCACAACGCGGAAGAAAGTTTGTGTTGAATAATCGTGACAGACGGTCATGAGAAGAAGGTTATGAAAAAAAAGTGGGAACGTATCTTCATAAGTCACTGCAGAACTGAATGACGCACTCGCGAACGCTGTCAACGTCAAAACAACACAAAGGAGCTCCATAAGGAACGAACTACAGGCGAGCCGGAATTCCAAAACCATTCACCAGTGATGAAAATTACCCGTAACGGGAAAATGTGGTGCCGAAGCCACAAAACCTGGGCTATGGAGCAAGGGAAGGAAGTCGTTTGGTCAGATGTTTCATGTTTCGCAGTGTTTCCAACTTTTAGCGAGTTTACGTCCCAAGGGTGAAGCATGGAGTGAATTCGGTGATGATTTGGGCAGCTACATCGTGGTACTCCATGGGAACCATGGTTACTCTGCACAATCACATTACTGCCACGGATTACGTGACTATTCAGGCTGATCAGGTACACCCCAAGGTACAATGTTTGTTCCCCAATCGTGATGCTGTGTCCCAAGACTAGAGGGCCTCTGTTCATACATTTATCATCGTCCAGGACTGGTTTGTGACCTCCAGGATAAATCGTCGCATCTCACTTGTCTACTTGTCTACCACAATTACCAGATCTCAATACTGTTGAACCTTTGGACAGAAGGGTGCTTAATCGCTATCCACATCAGTCATCGTTACCTGAACTTACCACTATTTTGCACGAAAAAATGGTACAAGATTCGCTTGAAGACCATAAAGAACATGTATTTATCCATGCCGGAGCGACTGGAAGTTGTTCTGAATGGTAGAGGGGTTTGGTACACCATATGAAAGATGGTAATGTGTTTTTGGTGTTCCCTTGTTTTTGTCCACCTTGTCGATGAATGAAGAGAGAAACTTTGGATACATTTTAACTTACACGTCGGAACTATAGGTTCACCTTCGCGCCAGCCTTGTCGTTTCATTTGTCTGCCGATAGGTGCCTGCCTGGTGCAGAAGCCTCATTCATCATTCAATGAACATCGAATCGAGATAGTGATAAGATAGTAACAAATCGCGGTTAGCGTTCTCCTTTTCAGCAGGTGCAATTTAGTTACAGTTGTGCGACGTGATTTTCGTCGAGAGTACCTCCTACAGCGTAAGCGGCGTACCGATCTCGCACTGCACCCGTAGACTTCAAGATCGCCTCGTCTCACAGTGAGCATGGATGGACGTGGGGCGGGAGTTATTTAGTGAAGTAAGGGGGAAAAGTCCAAAGAGAACTGCACCTCTCTCCAGCGCGGTAAGCCCGTACCATTTGAATCTGTCAAGAGCGTTCTAGATTTTATGCTCAGCGATCGAATTTGCGTCGTGGCAATAATGATGGCTAAACTGCTTACAACTACCGTGCCTGAGTAATGACCGCGAAACGGGAATGCCGAGCCGGGTGGCGGCGCTGAGCGTTCGGCGGCAGCAGGGGGCCCGGCTAATTGGTGAGCGAGCGGCGGTGTGTGGCGCCGAGACGTCGCGCGGCCGACCTGCTGCCGCTCGCTCGATATGCAGCCTGCTCTGCCTGTGCCTCTGCGACAATCGATCCCGGCCTCATTAACGACAGCTGCCAGATAAGCCGCCGACACAACAATCGCCGCTGTGCCGTGACCCGCCCGGCCGGGCTGCACAACAACGCGATGGCAACGGAAGCCTGTGATGTGCTGTCCTACCCACAGATACGCCTGTTCTAACAGCTCAGTTATTTGAAACCTTACATGCCATAAAATACTAGAGCTACGTGGGGTATTCACGAAGTCTTAATTATCAGCTGAAGCCTTTATTTCCTTGCTGGATCTTGTTTGCAGTCCTCGTGCACATGAAAATCACCGCGCCACAATACCTTACACGGAGGTACCAAAGTCTCAGGATAGCGGTATGCACATATACAGGCTGTGGTAGTATCGCATACACACAGCTATGAAAGGGCAGTACATTGACGAAGCTGTCATTTGTACTCAGGTGATTCATCCACATCTACATACATACTCCGCAATCCACCATACGGTGCGTGGCGGAGGGTACCTCCTACCACAACTAGCATATTCTCTCCCTGTTCCACTCCAAAACAGAACGAGGGAAAAATGACTGCCTATATGCCTCTGTACGAGCCCTAATCTCTCTTATCTTATGTTTGTGGTCTTTCCGCGAAATATAAGTTGGCGGCAGTAAAATTGTACTGCAGTCAGCCTCAAGTGCTGGTTCTCTAAATTTCCTCAATAGCGATTCACGAGAAGAACGCCTCCTTTCCTCCAGAGACTCCCACCCGAGTTCCTGGGGCATTTCCGTAACACTCGCGTGATGATCAAACCTACCAGTAACAAATCTAGCAGCCCGCCTCTGAAATGCTTCTATGTCCTCCCTCAATCCTACCTGATGGGGGTGATTCATGTGAAAAGTTTTCCGAAGTTGTTATGCCCGAACGAAGGCACTTAACAGACTTGGAACACGGAATGGTAGTTGGTGCTAGACCCATTGGACATTCCATTTCGGAAATCGTAACGGAATTCAATATTCCGAGATCCACAGTGTCAAAAGCATGTCGAGAGTACCACACTTCAGGCATTAGGTCTCATCATGGGCAACGCAGTGGCCGACGGCCTGAAGTTCACGACCGAGGCAACGGCGATTGCGTACCGTTGTCAGTGCTAACAAACAAGAAACACTGTGTGAAATAATTCCAGAAATCTATGTGGGACCTACGGCGAACGTATACGTTAGAACCGTGCGGGGAAATATGGCGTTATTGGGCAACGGCAGCAGACGACCGCCGCCAATTGCCTTTACTAACAGCACGACATCGCCTGCAGGGCCTGTACTGGGCTCGTGACCATATCGGCTGGACCGTAGGCGACTGGAAAACCGTGGCTTGTTCGGATAAGTCTCGATTTCAGTTGTTAAGAGCTGATGGTCGGGATCGCGTGTGGCGCAGACCTTACAATGCGTTGGACCCAAGTTGTCAACAAGGCACTGTGTAAGCTGATGGTGACTGCATAATAGTATGGGCTGAGTTGACATGGAATGAACTGGGGTCTCTAGTCCAACTGAACGGACCACTGACTGGAAAGGGTTATGTTCGGCTACTTGGAGACCATTTGTTCCTAAATAACGATGGAATTTTTATGGATGACAATGCGCCTTATCGCCCGGCCACAACTGCTTGCAATTGGTTCGAATAACATTCTGCACAATTCGAGCGAATGATTTGGTCACCTATATCGTCCGATATTAATCTCATCGAACATTTATGGGATATAATGGAGACGTCAGTTGGTGCACAAAATCCTGCACCGGCAACACTTTCACAATTATGGTAGGCTACAAAAGTATCATGGCTTAATATTTCTGCAGGGGCTTCCAACGACTTATTGAGGCCATGTCACGTCATTCTGATACAACACTCCGGGCAAAAGGAGGTCCGGCAAGATATTAGGAGGTGTCCCAAGACTTTTGTTAGCTCAGTGTATTGTGCCACTGGAAGAGTCAAAACACATGGGGCAGCCCACTGTTATGTGAAGTGTCGTTTGGTAATTCGTTTTCTGCGTCTAAAAGAGAAAAGGAAAGAAAGAAGATGGTGTTTAACGTCCCTTCGACATCGAGGTCATTACAGACGGAGCACAAGTTTGGCTCGTGTCAAGGATGGGAAAGGACTTCGGCCGCGACCTTTCAATGAAACCATCGCGGCATTTGCCTGGAGCGATTTAGGGGAGACACGGAAAACCTAAAGTTGGAAGGCTGGATGCGGGTTTGAGCCGACGTCCTCCCGAATGCGACTCCAGAGTGCTAACCACTGCGCCGCTTCACTCTCTCTGAAAGAGAAGAATGCTGCAACAATCCACACTGGCCAGAGGTCGAAAATACCGCTACAGTTGTAAGGTTCTTGTATTTAGAACACAACCAGTTTCGGTCTCTTCTACGCCCATCTTCAGGTGTTTTTAGTTCATGCTGCGGCCGCAGCGGACTACTAGAGGACGCAGTGTATTTATTACCAGCAAGCGCAGAGCACGGACCTCGCGCTCGCTGGTAATACACCGCATCTTGCACTAGTCCAGTGCGGCGCTCGGGGTCATAGTACGAACTAACAACACCTGAAGATGGGAGTATAAGAGGCCGAAACCGGTCGTGTTTTAAATAAAAGAACCTTACAACTGTAGTGATATTTTCAAATTGTGGTATAATGCTCAGTTGCGGATGTTCCATAGGCCTACTGAGTTGGTAAAGTCTATGGCACCAATCCACTATCACTAACAGAGCCGTTAGGTGTCCGAACGCTTCCAGTTCTGTCAAATAACAATGAAAAACAAGGAAGTGGCAGACCATATCTCTGTGGAGGGCCGAGAATCACATGAGAAGTGCAGCCTCTGGTGCTCGAGGACCGACACATCACATTAGAAGTAATAGCGTAAGTATATATTTAAGTGTCAGGAAGTCGTTTCTGAGAGTATTGCTATGGAGTTTAGCCAAGTATGGAAGTGAAGCACGGACGATAAATAGTTTAGACAAGAAGAGAATAGAAGCTTTCGAAATGTGGTGCTACAGAAGAATGCTGAAGATTAGATGGCTAGATCACATAATTAATGAGGTGGTATTGAACAGAATTGGGGAGAAGAGAAATTTGTGGCACAACTTGACTAGAAGAAGAGATCGGTTGGTAAGACATATTCTGAGGCATCAAAGGATCACCAATTTAGTACTGGAGGGCAGCGTGGAGAGTAAAAATCGTAGAGGGAGACCAAGAGATGAATACACTAAACAGATTCATAAGGATGTAGGTTGCAGTAGGTACTGGGAGATGAAGAAGCTTGCACGCGATAGAGTAGTATGGACAGCTGCATCAAACCAGTCTCTGGACTGAAGACCACAACAACAACAAAGTAAAAAGTGGAAATCAGAGATGGTTCAATTTTCAACGTCTTGTATGTCATTTTGAACATGGGTTCCTTCACTGCTGCCACACACTCAAAATGGCCGTCGAACCGAGGCAGCTGTGTCAGGTCAATCCAGATGACTCCTTTAGTCGCTGATCACCATGGACTAACGCTTGCTGTATCATTAAGACAAAGAGACAGAGGAGCGTATCATGCAGTGGAAGCATGTGGATTCAGCGACCTCAGTAGTCATTAGACATCGTGAGAGAGCAGAAGACATTGTGAGAGAGCAGAATGGGGCGCTCCGCGGAACTCACGGATTTCGAACATGGTCAGGTGACTGGGTGTCACTTGTGTCATACGTCCGTACGCGAGATTTCCACACTCCTAAACATCCCTAGATCCACTGTTTCCGATGTGATAGTGAAGTGGAAACGTGAAGGGACACGTACAGAACAAAAGCGTAGAGGACGACCTCGTCTGTTGACTGACAGAGACCGCCGACGGTTGAAGAGGGTCGTAATGTGTAACAGGCAGACCATCATACACGAATTCCAAACTGCATCAGGACCCACTGCAAGTACTATGACAGTTAGGCGGGAGGTGAGAAAGCTTGGATTTCATGGTCGATCAGCTGCTCATAAGCCACACATCACGCCGGTAAATGCCAAACGACGCTTCGCTTGGTCTCCGGAGCGTAAACATTGGACGATTGAACAATGTGGCGATCCGATACCAGGGTGTGAGTATGGCGAAAGCCGGATGAACGTCATCTGCAAGCGTGTGTAGTGCCAACGGCAAAATTGGAGGTGGTAGTATTACGCTGTGGTCGTGTTTTTCATGGAGGGGGCTAGCACACCTTGTTGTTTAGCGTGGCACTATCACAGCACAGGCCTACATTGATGTTCTAAGCACCTGCTTGCTTCCCACTGTTAAACAGCAATTCGGGGATGGCAACTGCATCTTTCAACACCTGTTCATAATGTATGGCCTGATGCGGAGTAGTTACACGACAATAAAATCCCTGTAATGGACTGGCCGGCACTGAGTCCTGATCTGAATCCTATAGAAAACCTTTGGGATGTTTTGGAACGCCGACTTCGTGCCAGACCTCACCGACCGACATCGATACCTCTCCTCAGTGCAGCACGCCGTGAAGAAAGAGCTGCCATTCGCTAAGAAACCTTCCAGCACCTGATTGAACGTATGCCTCCGAGACTGGAAGCTGTTATCAAGGCCAAGAGTGGGCCAACACCATATTGAATTCCAGCATTACCGATGGAGGGCGCCACGAACTTGTAAGTCATTTTCAGCAGGTGCCCGGATACTTTTGGCCAGATAGTGTATTTAATATGTATTTGTGTAGCATATAATTAGCCAATGCCATTGACTGTTAGTAGAAAATGATACAGTACCAATCTCTTTGGAGCATATATATTAATATTTTTGATAATCTGTAAGTTGTGGGTTATGTTTCTGATGCGATCACACTACATAAGATAAATAAATAGCACCGCCGAAGAGGTGAGTACTCAGCCACCAAAGGGTAAGATGGTGTTGAGTGTTTTTTGGTACTGCCCTGGGGCGGTGCTGAACGGTTCTGCTGTTAAAGGGCAAACAGCAGCGACATAGTCCAGTCGATAGTTATTAATAAGAAACAGGGATTTCGGTACAAAAGGTCCGACTTTTCTGAACTTTCAGTGCGTTGTATGCAGGTGGTCTGTAAAACTAGAATCAGGTGGTCTGTAAAATAATCTAGAATCCGTTTTCGACAATGAGAACCCTTTGGTAATTAGGTGGGAACCGAAAAACCGTGCAATTTTGGAACATTTTGCGATTGTTTGTCTTTAACTCTCTCCCTGAGTTCTATGATTAAAAGTATTTCGACTATTCTTGTAGAGCGATAATGTCCTCCAATTTGAACAAAAAAAAAAAAAGGTTCAAATGGCTCTTAGCACTATGGGACTGAACTTATGAGATCATCAGTCCCCTAGAACTCTACTTAAACCCAACTAACCTAAGGACATCACACACATCCATGCCCGTGGCAGGATTCGAACCTGCGACCGTTGCGGTCGCGCGGTTCCAGTCTGTAGCGCCTAGAACCGCTCGACCAACCCGGCCGGCGTCCAATTTGAACATTTAAACGACTGTTTACATGCAATTCTTATCAAATACAGAACTTCCACGGAAAGAAATTGCAAAAATGCAGGTTTCGGCGTTATAACTTTAGTTATAAGAAAAATGTTACGTGCCTGTAATGGCAGCGTTTATTAATCCGGAACCCCGCCCCGTATCAGTGTGGTATTAATTTTTTTCTGGCATTCGTGGGCTCGATAACAACATGGACCGCTGGGCTGTCCTTGTGGGAGCCGAAGACGTCGATGCTCTTCATCCTCCTCGCACCGTCCTCCATCCCCGTCTGCGTTGTTGTTGGAAACGGGACTTAATCATTGCGCACTGTGGTCCTACTGTTACCACATAGATTCAGTACTTCTGCATGTGTAACCTAATGAAAAAGTTTAAAGCTTAATGACTGTGGGGCTGCAATCTGTACGTCGGACGAGTTGAAATGAACAAACAGAGATGTTCATTGAGTTATATTCAGAAACATCTGAACAATGTGTAGATATGAGATCTATCACTGGATATGGGACAACATCGACGAACGAGGCAACGAATGCACCGACCAGCTCGCCAGAAACGTGCAACGATTCGCACCCATATATTAATATCCCTTCTGCACTATATTTACTATCGACGGCTTCACTGTAGGGCAAAAGAAGGAAGGTCATCGTTGTGTAACAAGGACATTATCTTCGAAAGAACTTCGCACTGACTTATCTCGTAGCACATACTTTATACCGCATGGTTTCTTAAGCGGAAGGAGATTGCTACCATTCAGAGATTAAGAGCAGGGCATATAGCTACCAACAAAAACATAAGTTAAAATTAGTAACCTCCCCCTTTCGATTACTGTACAGTTGAAGGTTACATCACCCATTTTTATTGGGATGTGTACAATGTAAGAAACAAACGGCCCAAACACTACACGAATAACTAAAAATTGTTGGTTACTTTTCACTCCAGTTAGTTCTAAGTTCTCTGAACTATCAAACCTGTGAATGTATCAATGATTTCATAAGTTTTTTTAAAAGGGCTCGTCAATGACAGGTTATGTTTGTATTTATCACCTGACTGGTCCTCTAATGTCATGGTTTACGGAAAAGTTTAACTTTGAATGACACGAATTTCTGAGTCTTTATATTCACGGTAACAAAGTGAAAAGACATTAATTTTATAAATTTCGATATATGCATATGCTACGCATAACGTATCTCGTAAAATTTAATTCTGTCTCAGTACTCTGAATTTTCTACTTGGTTGTCCGAAGCCATATGAAGTCAATGCCGTATTACCTGCTCAGCCAATATCATCTGGACATGTCTACTCCCCAGCTACTAGAGATACCTGCCAGCTAACCATTTTTTCTTCCACTGTGATCTACGAATTACATTCCAAATAGCGTTGTTGTCCCCCGGCGTAACAGCAGTGTAAGGGTGAGTACCCATTGTGGTTGGCAGTCGCATGTGGTAAGACGCGTTGGTCCTTTCTCTTCTCTACTGAAATTCAGTAAAGAACCACCTTTCGCTGGCAACCTGTTCCACTCAACTCCATTTTATTTTAATTGCAGTAATAACGACGTGCTCAACTCCAGTCCGTTTAATTCATTTTGTTCCCTGTTTCTCCTAGTAAGTTTCAAAATGCAGCTGTTCACATATCATTAGCAGCCCTCAGTTATGGACTGGTTTGCGCATTAAATGTCCAGAAGCCAAAACTGGTAATACACACTAATTGCGAACTATCGACTAAATACACGTAAAAAGCTTAATTTTGAAAACGCTCTTTAGTGGTCCAAATGGATTCTAGGTCATTTCTTTCGCTCCGAATTCAGTCGCCGTTTTCATCTGTCATAGGTACAGAAACTTGGCAAATACTTATTTGAGTGTTTAATTTGTGCTATTCTCTTCGATGTGTTGATTACAAATTATTTTAATACTGTTGTAGCTCGGTTCCGGGATTATTTCAAACCTGTTCTATTAAATTATATTTGTTGTTTAGATTTTACCCGCACAAGAGGCAAACAGTAAACTGTCATCAGCAAAAAGCAGATAGTTCACATACATTGATGAGCCAAAACATTACGACTACCTGCTTAACAACTTGTTTGTCCGTTTTTGGAACGAAATACTTCACTGATGCTGTGTATCGGGGATTCTATATTTTGTTGGTAGGTTTGTGGAAGTATGTGGCTTTAGATGTCTACGCACAGGTCATGTAATTCGCGTAAAGAATGGGCTGCTGATTCGCATATGCGGTGATGGCGCCCGATAGGGATCCAGATGGGTTCCATAGGATTTATATCACGCGAATAATCTGGTCGCCGAGACATCAACGTGAGCGCACTCAGACCACTGTAGCATGGCTCTGGCTCCGAGATACGGACAATTATACTGCTGAACGATGACATTGCCGTCGGGGAAGGCATCAAGCAAAAATGGATGCAGGTGGTTCGCAGCTGTCAGTGATTCTTCGATTACTACTACAGGTCCCATGCAAGCGCAGGAGAATGTCTCCCATAGCGAAAACACTGCTCCCAGCAGCCTGCGTACGTCGCGTGCTTCACGTTTCGAGCCGCCGTTCACCTCGATGACGGCGTTTGGGAAACGACTAACGACCTAGTGCACCAAAAATGTTGGTCACCCGAAGAGCCGATACGTTTCCATTGATCGACGGCCGACTGCCGATGGTCCTGCGCCCACTGCGGTCGTAACTGATGATTCGTGGATCAACATGTGAACACGTACGGTTGTTTGCTGCAGAGCTGTTCAACTATGTACGATGAACGGTGTGCTCCAAAACAAATTTGCGTGCACCATCATTGTGCTCTTTCCGGCACAGATGACAAGCACGTTCTGTGAAGACTCGTGGACATCAACTATTTAGCGCCTAGTGGTAGCTTCACCGTTCTTCTACCTCTTCCCGTAGATGTTCATGATAGTAGCCGTTATCGTGATATTCGTTGACAGGCTCTCCGTAATAATAATCTGTTCTTCACCAAAGTAGCTTATCTCAATGAATTTCCCAATTTGCAGATCATATCATCGCTAGGGTGACCCCGTCCGTGTCTGCTCCGCTTACATACTCTTTCTTGTTACCGCGTCAAGTGCCGCAGTGCCAACAGGCGGCATCCAACGTCGTGGTGGGCGGTTGTCATAATGTTTGGCCAATCGGTGTACATTTCAGTGAAACATAGTCTACCTAATATTGGTACCTGTGGGCAACTACTTTAATTCTGTATCCTTAGATTCAGGGAACAGGTAGTAAAGGCATGTAATACCCCGTGTTTTCACTATCTTGATAAACTGCACTTTAAAATATTTAAATCACGTAAGTACGTAGGGAAAGCGTGAAAAATATCTCAATAGTGTTTATTTATGTGGAAGCAGGGCCTACTTAAGAAGGTTTGATCAGCTGAGCAAAAAAGTGCCAGGGTCAGAACTGTTTTTTAACTTGTATGTACAACGGAGCCATACTTAAAAATAATGTGCTGCATTTAAGTGAAAATGTATGTGAACTTCAGGAAACTGAAAACGTCTCTATAAATTAATGTGCAACGCGTCTGCCAAAACGTAAATTGCATTTATTCAGTTACGCATAGGCAAAGATAACCTGAAAATCATTAACATCAGCTTACTAGCAACTGAGAATTGATAAGAGCAATACTGAAAAATTCTATTTGTGCTTCGTTTTGTTGCGACTGGCTGCGGCGATCGTTTTCCTCCTGCAAGCGATCCATCAAAACAAACATTGTCTGACAGTACAGTCGTTCGACGATGGTGCACTTGAGAACGAGTATTTGGCCAAATGTGACGCTGGCACTAAAAATTTAAAAAAATAATCTGTAGAATAAAAACACCCTTGCAGGAAAAACGGTTTCATTTAATAAATGGTTGAGTGTGAATTGCCCACCCCCGGTAGCTGAGTGGTCAGCGCGACGGCATATCAATCCTAAGGGCCCGGGTTCGATTCCCGGCTGGGTCGGAAATTTTCTCCGCTCAGGGATTGGGTGTTGTGTTGTCCTAATCATCATGATTTCATCCCCATCGACGCGCAAGTCGCCGAAGTGGCGTCAAATCGAAAGACTTGCACCCGGCGAGCGTTCTACCCGACGGGAGGCCCTGGTCACACGACATTTACATTTAGTGTGAATTTAATCGCCGAGAGGTTTCCCATGTTCGCAGCGTCACCTCAGGATGGCACTGTCCGCCGTAAATGCCCTCTACGGGGCAACAAAAAGGGCGCCAGTAAACCTTGTGCGCCACGAGCTATGTGGGCGGCAGAGTGGTCTCTGACAGCGTCGCACAGCAGCTCTGAACACCTCAGCTTATGAGTCGTTGCTTGTGAACAAGTGAACATCAGCCCGTACCATCTGCGCTGAACTCATTGCGAAAGCCAAAAGTCGAACGACTGAGGTACAGGCTGCGTGCTGTGGAGAGAGACGATGGCTGCTTACAGTAATCTTTAACACTCGCGCTAACGACTGCATCGGACAAAAAGCGATGCTATTTTGATGTACTAAAGCACAATTCAACATGTTGTGAGAAACGCCTACTGTGGTAACACTGTGAGCATGGCGGCTTAAAAAACTGAAGACGTTTACGCTTCCTGAAGGCTCCGGGACACAACCAAAATTAGTACTGTGACAGCATGTCCCGTCTCTTGCCCCATTCGCTAAAAAGCCCCCCCCCCCCCCCCCCAAAAAAAAGATGTAGCAATTAATGTCATAATACATGCCCTAAGACATACAAAACATATATAAATAAAATATCGAACTACGAAATTCAGAATGAAACACATATCGAAAATAATAAACACGTATTATATGGAATTACTTCATTTCATATTCTAATGACTGGTAATACCTTCTCTGAAATTTCCTGATAATATCTGAAAAATCTGATGTGAGGATAGCTCATCATGCAAGCGAGACGGTGCGAATGTCCTCTCTACATTAACAGCTTTCGCACTTTACAAGGCAGATAAGTGATTTGAGGTTATTAAAACGGAATGTAGCAGGCATTAGACACTCTTATGCGAACAAAACTGTGTAGTTAGAGATGTTTTCCCACCAAATAATTGTGTGTGTGCTTTGAGAAATAAGCAACTACTCGACTGCCTTCTTTTAATTAGAAGTACTGTTGATAGGTCACAAGATTGTTGCTTATCTTTACTTACGTAAGTACGCAGTAACGTCACGATATGGGCACTCACCTGTAAGAGAAAAACACTTATTCATTTGTCTGCACAATATTGATCACATAAAACTCTATTTCAAAGAAAGTGTGAGCAAATGAACTAGTATCTACTATGTCGTACTCTTACATATCGCTTAGCCTACTTATCATAAGTAACATGTGATTTAGTGGCTTAGTGAAGCAACAATTCTAGTTATTTGTCCGTAAGTTTGCACAACGACCCTATGTAATTAAGAACATAAAATTAAGCAGTGCCCTTAAAGGTAGGTCAAACCGAGATCAAATAATTTGCAGCAGTGCGCAATGACCAATCAAAGAAAGCGCACAGATGCGTAGCTTACAAATGGAATTAGCTATACATATTCTACCACGGAGCTTCGAGCTTTTAACACAGCTATCTTGTTTACGATAACTTTTATATAGATATTAAAATATTTTAAAAGGTAAATAAGTTACACTGTTTTCCATGAGGAAAGTAGTTGCAGTGTCAAGAAGCTAGCGCGTTGGGGAACCACCCAAAAAGTGTAACTGAGGTTATAGTGCTTTTTATCCCCGAGATGTCGGCTGGGAGTACTCTTTCGTCAGATTCAAATTAAGATAACTATTAGGTAGCGGCTTCGATGATGCCATTCTTTATCCATAGCGGCTTCCTGACTCAGCAACAGTACCTGTTGCACGCCCACCTCTTGAACTCAAAAGTCACGATAGTGTGAGAAATAAACACGACGTAGCTAGCCTGAGACGTTGTAAAACATTCAACGTAAGAAAGATATATGCTGACGATCGTGTCTACAAAAGTAATGTCAAATAGTTTTCACATTTCCCTCAACTCAGGTCCGTCAAATAGTTTTCATATTTCTCACAATATATGATATTACTGTAAAGCTCTCTCAACTCAGACCTACCTAATAAAAATAGACTATTTCAGTTATTAGAAGTTACCGACTGCATTTCAATTCCTCGGTGGTCTACTGTCACGAGACAAGCGACAAGAACGTGGTGCAGTACAGTTATCGAAACCAAATGGTAATACTGTTAACTATCTTTGTGAGCAAAATAAAATCAAGTCAGAACATAAACCATTTTCTCAACGCCTGAACTTTTGAGAATTTCGATGGCTCCGAGCATACGGTAGGCTTTCTTCTCCTGGATTTTCAGATTTTAAAAGAGAAAATAATTGCTGTAGTTCAAAAGAAAAACGCCTTTTGCAAGCAGCACATGAAGCTTTTTTGTTTAACTTGTGCAGCAACATTTCAAACATTTCACTGAAGCTTTTACAATACAATGGAAAAGTACTAACATGCCAGCTTCTAATACATTACTTGTAACGCAAAGAGCTTCCTCTCATGTTGCAACCTGGTTGAAAGTGCGCCATTTTCCTTGATGCCACTGTTTTCAAAATATAGCACTGCAACTGCCATTTTCTGTATCCACAGTGCTATTCGTTTCCGTAAGTGTTTCCTACCTTCTCAGGTTTGCTTTCATATTTTTTAACTAAGTGTGTGCTGATGCCAATTCTCTCTCTCTCTCTCTCTCTCTCTCTCTCTCTCTCTGTGTGTGTGTGTGTGTGTGTGTGTGTTTAATATTTTTATTTTTCATTTATATGCTTGAGAGAGAAATGAGTTTTGTGATCATGTATTGCGATTACTTTCTATTAAAACAGGATCAATCGGTGTGAAGAGTGAGTTGTTATTCATATCCATTTGGTCATTTACTAGTAGCTTCTTTTCAGGCTTTCTTTTGTATCTGTGGTAGTTTTCTGGTAAGGTTAGGAGGTGTCTTTCATGATTATTCTATTTTAGTGTCGTCTGGAAGATTACAGCTGGATTCCTGAGTTACGCATATATACAAAAACAGAGGGTTTAATTATGTCATGTATGTGTCTTGCAATTGCAGTGATTAGGGGAATGCTCGGAGGGATTCATGCGACAATTAGTTCTGGACGAATGAACAAACTTAGTTTCACTTGGTATTTTTTGGTATTATTATGTAGGCTTACAATACAAAGCAACGCGGACGCTGTTGACACCATGCAGATACAAACTTATCGTTGAGAATCACATAAAAATACGAGTGGACCAAAATTCTTGTTTTCAAAAATACTTCGCCGCGCATTTGCGAAAGACATATCTAGCACCAGATTTTAAAAGGTATCAATATTTTACTGTTACATAAATCATTGAACTTATTCCCTGCACTGCAATAAACATGATTTTTGTGAAAGTAAAGTTTCAGCCTCTCATGTGTATATAAGTAGGAACCATGCGACTAGTAAACATTTCGTCACTTAAATCTAGTAGTTACAGGAGACGAAATACTACTTCACAACGCTACTGTGAATAGAATTGTTTGATAAATAAGGTTTGCACTGCGGAAACAAGTTAATACTGGCCCCGTTCTCAGCATGCAATAAGTTCCATGATACTATGTATAGTTTTGTTCAAGACCTGCGCGAAGATACTATGATGAAATATGCCAGTGACACTAACATTGAGGGTTATATTTTACAGATTCCCTTTGCAGTTGGCAATTGGCCTGACTGTTATTGAGATGGCAACACAAGCATTTTGTTTTACATGGGCTGAGTTCGAGTCGCCACATACGTTAATACTGCTACAGGAATGGCAGATAATGTATCGATGTCCTCACGTTCCAATTGTCAGAATCTCGACACATCGATCGCAGACGGCCAACATAACATCGCATAAGGAACAATATTACATCGCATAAGGAACAATATTCGAAGCAAATGTGGTAGCATTAGGGGATCAACTGTTGCAAAGCTCCACTGTTATGCATTGGAATTGGTGTATAGTACAGTAAAATAGTAAGCTTCTGCGCGGTTAAACAGCAACCATATCAATACGCTCGACACACACATAATACAACAGGACGAACGATCACATACCGTTTATAAACTACACCCACTTGTAAGGCTCCTAGTCTGAGCTATATCTCTCCAAATGAACTCAGAAGGCAGGAAGCTATGATACATAAGTTTAAGGTAATGGATAACCCCGAGCTTTCCATTCACTACTATATCCCTGACAGGGCAAAATTCAGCCAACGTGCAATAAAAAATGGTGCAAAACTTATTTACGAAGTATTTATCGTACGTCATAAATGAGAGCAAATATACATCCGGCAATCACCTCCACAAGTACAAACGGACGTAAACACAGTTATTAAACTATATGGCTACGAGTTGCCCAAACGTTAAGTGGAGGACAGCAAACAGAATCCGCACAAACCACAAAATATGCAACTACTTTCATTTGAAACACAAAAGTGTCGGGTTCGCCTTGGAGCATCAGCGAGACATTCCAGACCATGTAATAACTTCGTGCAGGAGTTATTCATTACATAATAATACCCTGTAATACGATAAATGAAACTGACACTGTAAAGAGTACAATAAACCTATCGCGCAGCCGGAAAGCCGCACTGCCTAATTGTTGGGAACGCAGGGGACTGCTTGTGTGTACGAGTCCTAATCGCGGTCGTAACTTTTTTGCCCCTCTTCTTGAACTAATAAGAAGGTTCGTTTTCGACTGAGACACGTGCCTGCACGCGTGTGGTGTGAGGGGCGTGTCTCTGCAACCGTCAGTCCGCCCATCGCCGACCTGTGGCCAATGGCGGCAGGCGTGGGTTGCCGCCGCCATCGCCTGGGCCCGCCCCCACCACTGCCGCCGTCGCTGGCACCGCCAATCCTACTACGACGGTCGCGAAGACGCCAGCCACACAGCCACTGACGAAGCAGCGAAAATCCTGCACGCAATGTCGCCTTATTATCTCTAAACCTTTATAATTATATTCCAAGTGTCCAAGGACAGTAACCAATGGAAACTTTTAACTTTTGTCGCCGAGAAAAGACGTGTAGATTATCTCTGCATTCTTAAATCATCCTTCAGTCACATTGGACCAAAACATGCGACGGTCGATATTATTTTCAGCTTAATATTCTACAAGACTACAGAAAATCTACCACCGCACAATAAGAAGATACTTCTGAACAAGACATACACTGATATATCTTATTATGCAGACTGAATCTCAATATCTGTATGATAAATTTGTGTAGTATAATATAAATAACGTTATAATGCGTTGCGCAGCATCAGCATCCGTATCACCCCTTCGACCACCACTCACGGACGATGATGGTGCGACACTCTCGTATTTAGTATATCGTAACTCTTCTTATTACCGCAATTCAAACGAGCAAGAATTCATGATCAGCAATTCTTCTACATCAAGGGATAAGTTGTCTAATATTGTCATCATAAGCAATTCTTTTCCAACCTAATTTTTGTATATAGATTAAAAGAGTTTCGCTTCTGTGACGGAGAAATATCGTAGTCTTCTTTGTTGGCGCTGATTGCATAAAAACATTAACAAGCAAAGACTCGAGCTCTGCGAATATTTTACAAGCAGCGTTCAATACGTCTCCGCATTTAATTAGTTTTCTTTCGCCTCCTTCTTCTTCCGCAAACGGATAAAATTATCTGAGAATATTTTTCTATTTGGCACGAACACACACATCTTTTTTGATCGGTCAAGGTCATATTTGTGTGCCTGAAATTTTCCTATAACGTGATAGCGAACTGATGTAACGGGCGGAAATCAACAGTGGCGGAACGTCCACGTAATATGGAAGTAATGTTCCGCATGGACTGATGTTAAATGTCTTTATTTACGACTGTGATTTCAGCTATTGTGCTATCTCAAGCACTAGCTATGACATTTTTATTGATCGCGAGAAGTCCTGGTTTTCTAGTCTTATGACATGAAACCTGTAAATATAGTTTATACGACGACGATGTTCTCTTGTTATTAGGGACGCCTAAGCGAGGAATGTCTTCGGAAGTTCCTGTGTCTCTGTATCTCCTCCATGTCCGAATAACATCGTTTTGGTTCACTCCGAGACGCCTGGGCACTTTCCTTGTTGAGAGCCCCTTCCTGGCACAAAATAACATTGCGGACGCGATCGAACTGCGGTACTGACCGTCTACAGACAACACGAGCCGTGGTACCTCTTCCTGGTGGAATGACTGGAACTGATCGACTGTCGGACCCCCTCCATCTAATAGGCGCTGCTCATGTATGGTTGTTTACGTCTCTGGGCGGGTTTAGTGACATCTCTGAACAGTCAGAGGGACTGTGTCTGCATTACAATATCCACTGTCAACGTCTATCTTCAGGAGTTCTGGAAACTGGGGTGATGCAAAACTTTTTTTTAAATATATGTGTATTTGGCGAGGGGTCGATGTACCGCTCTGTGTTAATAATGGCGCCGTGTTTCAGAAAGGGAATAACGCCCTCCATAAACACTCTGGTCACCATGGGTGACAATGGCCTCGAAGCCCTCCATAAACAAATTGGTCACCAAGGGCGAAAATGGACTACCGACGGCGACACCCGCCAGTCTGTTCAAAAAATACGTTACGAAATAGAAAGTAAGTCGAGTTCATACTAAGTATGAACAACGCTGAAGTCTCTTTATCAAAACTTTTGTCAATAACTTTCGCGCTAGAAGCTCCTAGCTTAAGCCACAGCATTTCGGAGAAATGTTGACGACACGTTTGTAGTGGGGCCCCATGATGAAGAATCTTTAAGCCATCAGAATGTATTAATGGACAACGGAAATGGAAAAGGAGGCATGCCTTTCATTTTTTGATGTCTTGGTTCGGCGCTAAGATAAATAAGGCGCTACGAACGACACCAAAGGTGAGTATAAAGAATACAGAAGAAGCAAAGGAAGATTTAGTCCATGGTTTCCCTGCCATATGTGCGAAACCCTAGCCAAGAATAGGGTGGATCCTCCGCAAGCACACAGTAAAAGTGATTTCTGCCTTACAACGACGACGGACTATTGGATTCCGTTAAGGATGGTTTGTTGTTACGGAAGCCAAGTGCTTACATGATCTCCTGCGAGTGTGGCCTTTCATACACCGGACAGAAGACTCGTACAGTCCATGGAAGGTGCACCAACACCGTAGTTGCACCCAGCCCACCATACTGCCCAATAAATCGTCTGTGGTAGAGCACTGTATTAATACTGGTCACTCCCTGTTGTATGAAAACGTCGGAATTCAGCGTCGCACATTTGGTCAGAATCCCGAAAAAGTAGCCACAAATTAAAAAAAGTTTGGAGTTAAGAAATTTCGTTTAAATTACTGGCTAGAGTAATGTTGGAGCTACTGAATCCCCGCCTTAGATGCGGATAGCTGTTTCTTCCGAAGGTTGATTTCAGTTGCAACGCCGCATTCATTTGTGCGCCGCCCGCCGAGCTATCTGACTGGGAAAGTACTAGAAGTTAGGACGAAATATTTTTATTCAGCGAAATCAGACCATTTTTTTAAAATGGGACTATTTCAGAACGTATGTACTTAATTACAAGAACTTACTTCATTATTTAATCATTAATTTAACTTCTTACCGGAATGCAGGCAAGAAAACTGTAAAACGCGAGAGAAAAAAAGAAAGATAAGTTTTGGATTTCACGACATTCCGCCTTCTTTTTCATTTCGTACTTATCAGTAATATCTTCGCGAATCAGCATTAAAAACGAACTACTAACCGCAAGTCTGGCATTGAACCATTTTTAACCACAGTTGCAAAATACCGTTATTGACGCTGAGAAAACTGAATCTGAAGCCGAAAAGTTTTGAAGCTACGCAATTGCAACAGCCAGGCATTATTTCAAAGAGTGCTAACGGTACAATATGCCAACAAGAGTCCATAAATTGTTGATCCACGAACCGGACATACGTAATTGCTTCTACACCTTTACTAATCTGTCAGGTGTCGGAAGACGCGCAGGTATCATCAAACAAGTTCATTAGGAAATATCGCATAAACTTTCCTCGAAAGTCTTCTCGCGTGAAAAATATGGAGGATGTGTTCCGGAGACTTGGGGCAACAACCGATCCCTATATGTCCTTCTTGCGGAAACCATCTCTGAGGAAAGTGGAAATTTTGTCGTCGTTGCCCTCTAGATACATGCTGCAGGTGATGAAGAGGATACCTATGTCGGCGAAGAAAGACATAAAGAAGGAAATGAAGATAAAGACCATGAACCCCAAAAAGAAGAAGGTTAAGAAGACTTGTTACGAAAATTTTCATTTTCCAAGTACTGAAGCGTTCGGCATCACTCCCAAATGACGTTTATTGCATATCTAGATTTTGATCAAGTCTGGCCATCTTCAGTGCAAACATTTTAAAACATTAAAAACTCTTGTACATGTACATAGTCCCAAATGGACTGTGGGTTCGCACTCAACCTCTGACATGATTAGCCCATGGAATCAATCAAACTTTTCAATTTTTGTTACTATTTTTTGCGTTAATAGAGCAAGTTTTGTAATAAGTTTACCATTAAAACTTCAAATGTTTTCCGAAAACATCTTCTGTCCACTTCATTAATTTTTTCAGAATTCTTTTCGCCACACTGGATCGGCCATTTTGAATTTTTCAATTTTGATATACAAGTTACCATACTGGAGCAATTTTTCATCTTTTAGGGATTCTGTGTTGAGAGAAGCTATTGAAATTGGATTAGCGACGAATTTAATTAACAGAGCTTGGACAAGCTGTGGAATCCGGAGCGTTCTTTAATAAACTATCAAATACGAGCCATAGTGCAGTTGACAGTAATACCTCGACTTCCCAACGCGGATTGACCGTTCCACGGATCTACGTACTTCACGCATGTGTGTACTTCGTTGCCGCCGATCAACGTGCTTGGTGCCTGTGTATTTGTGGCTGCATGCGCAGTGGCGCGATCTGCCACTTCAGAAGGACTGAGTCAGTGCTGTAGCGTCAGTCATTCGGCTCACTCAGAAGGTGGCTCAACGGTATACGGCCGAAATATTAAAAGAAACAGCGGAATTTATGTAACTGAAAACCCGAAATTTAATACAGCCGACATTGCCCCGCGAAAACAGCAAGATGCACTAAAGCTTTTGAGGTTTGCTGACGGCATTGTAGTTCTGTCCGGGACAGTAGAAGACTTGGAAGAGCCGCTAAAAGAAATAAATAAGACTCTTGAAACGAGATATAAGATGAACATCAAGCCGTTAAGGTAACTGCTAATGAGACGCGGTAGATAAGGGATGCAAAAGCATGTCCAACAGAATAGACACTTTTGACGGCTCCGTACACGTTTGCTTCAGGGCACTAATTTCGTCGGAATTGCTACCGGAATCAATAGTTTGCCAGTAGAGGAGTAATGGACGAGAGATGCTGCATTGCAGATTCCGATACGTTGGAAATTTGGGTCGTCCAGAGACCCGTGTCCGAATGGTCGAGGCGGTTAAGGCAACCGCTCATGAGAAGCCGTATATCCTTGTTCGAGTTCAGGTCTGGCACAAATTTTCAACTTTCGCTATACCATTTCCACAATAGCCTTCGCAGCTGGAAGTCACTGGTTTCCCACCCAACCCTTTCCTTCACATTCCTGTACTTCATATTCAGCGTGTACTATCCGCAGACCAGCGTGGAGAACAGTATGAAACTAGTCTCCGGACAACAAGAAGTTACGGTACCTTAGGTGGCACAATGATGGGAGTGCGTGGTCCTGACGAATGCCTGATGATAGGCATCTACACGAGTGTGAATGTGATGAGCGCAAAAAGTCAGTGGATGTTGACAGATGTCTGGGGTCGGTTTACCTACTCTGAACTAGAACTATTACTTTTGGTCCACACTAAAAGGAACCCAGATGTTTTTGAGAATATTTTAAACGGCACCGTGCATCCCACTCCGTGCAACAGTTAGGAATGCAGTCTTTGACGCACCAGCGTTCTCTGTCCACAAAGGACTTGCTGAAATGGCGAAATCAAAGCTCCGACCTGAAGCCCAATGGATGCATCAATTGTGTGCTTGATCATCTCACCCCCATGAAAATGGCTCTGAGCACTATGGGACTCAACATCGTAGGTCATAACTCCCCTAGAACTCAGAACTACTTAAACCTAACTAACCTAAGGACATCACACACACCCATGCCCGAGGCAGGATTCGAACCTGCGACCGTAGCAGCCCCGCGGTTCCAGACTGCAGCGCCAGAACCGCACCGCGGCCGCCTCTCACCCTCATGACCTGATGATAATTATTCATCGTGATTCAGGAAGAATGCAAACTATTTCATCCTCCGATGTACCAGAAGTTGGGATTAAAAGCTACCACAGTAGCACAATATTCTGTAAACAGAATGTTTGTGAGAGAAAGGACAATTCTCCGACATTGTAATGAAGTGTAATTTTTCTACTTCACAAGAAATGAAACAACACGTTTAAAAAGCTAAGCTCCATCTGCTTTCTTCAGGAATGAAGAAAAATATTCATTAAAAGATTATAAAAAAAAGGTTTTCATGATGAAAAGAAATACGCATTACAAGTGGATACAGTACAATGGACCATTTGCAACTGTAGAAAATAACGCAACAGGGCAATGATTAGGAGTTATCATTTTACCTAAGATTCACAAATTTCGATAACGTTTTTAACTAATTTTCAATGAAATGTTCGCTATCAGCCACAGTCGTTGAATTAAATACTCGGCAAGGCCCCGAACGTCGCGTGGCGGAGGGTACCACTACTAGACATTTCCTTACCTGTTCCACTCGCAAATAGAGCGAAGGAAAAATGACAGTCTGTACGCCTCCGGAAAAGCCCTAATTTCTCGAATGGTATGTTCGTTGTTCCTACGAGCAATGTATGTAAGTTGCCGGCAGCAGAATCGTTCTGCAGACAGCTTCAAACGCCGATACTCTATAGTGTTTCCCGAAAGGAGCGTCTCCTTCCCTCCAGGGATTCCCATTTAATTCCCGAAACATCTCTGTAACACTTATGTGTTGCACGAACCTACCGGTGACAAATCCAGCAGCCCGCCCCCGAATTGCTTCGATGTCTTGATCCCAAACACTAGATCAGTGCTCAAGATTAGGTCGCACTGGCGTACTATATGCAGTCTCCTTTACAGATGAACCCCACTTTCCTAAAATATATGCCAATTTATCAAGATACTCGAAAGTTATCAAATACTTGAAATAAGAAACTGAAGGATTAAAGGTTAATGGACCCAGCTGAAACATCTTCGTTCTGCTGACTATAGAGGTTGTTTAATTCAAGTGCAGATAAACAACAACGAAAGGAAGGGCTTAATAAAGGCTGTTTGAAAGTAACTTTGCAAATAAGTTACAATAACAGTAAGATAATATACAATGAACACATCGAAAAGAAAGCTACAGAAATAAAGAATGAATTTACAAAACCGGTTGGTGGGTTTTTAAATTTACGGTAACTAAAGACGACTGGATGCACAGCAAAGACACAAACAGAACAGTAAAATTGGCCAGGAGTACTTCTTGTAAATTAGCAAGGTTTTCAGAACTATAATGCAGATGTGTCTGAAACAATAAGTTTACGATCAGTTTGTGTTACCAGTTCTGCATTACGGGAGTGAGACCTGGACTTTTAATATAAAAGTTACTCAAACACTGATGGTCGCTCAGCGAAAAATGGACAGGTGCCAAGTTGGGAATAGCAAGGAGAGACAGGAAAACAAACAAATGAATCAGCGAACTAACCGGTGTACAGCCGAAATTATTGCTAATGAAAATGAAATTGAGCTGTGGGAGAGTCTAAAATGCTAGCGTCTTTGCTACGAACGGTAACTGGTGCTCAAAGAGTATTGAACGCGTCGCGTATTTCCAATTTCCGTCCTACAAAAAGCACTCCCTCCTGAAAAATTCGTTAAATACGCATTCTACTGTCTTGTGTTCTACACTGGCCAAAACAATTAGGGGATCAGTTGAGATATCTAGGTTCTGAAGTACTGCCATCGGCAGAATGAACTACAATGGTTCGACGTCGTCTTTCTGTCGGTTCTACGGAGTGGAGACACCGAGATAGTGGTAAAACCGGAAAGTTGCTGTTGAGGGGATTGGTGTTGACTTGCGTTTACTCTACCAAACGAATCATACAAGCAGTTGGTTTCAGATAGTGTAGTGAGCAGATGTAATAACAACATGTCTTACCCGAAGCTATGGCATGGAGAGCCATAGGATGGTTGGAAGCGGGGCAGACAGAGGGAAGTGGCTGTAGCTACTGTGTCCAAATGTGTAATTTCCAGGACCTCGACGCGATTTCAGACAACAGGAACCGTTACAATAAGACAAGGCCAAGATGATCCAGCAGAGATGGCCGTTATCTCCGGTTAACAGCCCGTCGAGACAGGAGGCTGAATGCAACTCAGCTGCAATGCACTCTCCAGGCAGCAACAGGTCGCGCAATATCAACACAAAAAGTCCGAAATCGCCTTCGCAAATGTGACCTCTACGCACGGAGGCCTTTGGTGTGTGTCCCATTAAAACCACACCATTTATCCCGCAGAAACTGGGCGGAGGTACATCAGGAGGACATCAGGATTGGAGTCGTAACGCTTGGTGCCGGGTACTGTGCACTCATGAGTTAAGATTTTGTGGATGAGTGGTGTGGGCAGGTGTCAGTATTGACAGACGTACGGTCCTCTATGACGTTCAGAATGGCGCTTTGACTGCTCAGAGGTATAGAGACGAGATCCTTCACCTTTTGTTGTGCCCTACGCTGGTGCCATAGGAGATGGGTTCCTTCTGGTGGACGATAACGCTTGTCGCCATAGAGATGCACTGCTGGACAACATGCTTGTAGCTGAGAGAATTGAACGAATGGAGCGGCCAGCTTGTTCACCGGGCTTAAACCCGATGACCATGCCTGAGATGCACATGGCAGACGCAATGCAGCCAGACCAGCACCTCACACACGGGTGCAGCGCTGGATATTGCACTCATGGCCAAATCTCCCTCAAGAGCTGATTGATAACCTCATATTAACCATGCCACGCAGGTATGCAAACGTACTGGCCGTCCGAGGTGATCACACACCATATTAGAGGGCAACGCGAATGACTGTTTCACTATTATGGTAGCCCCGTGGTGCCTCGCTCTACGTAAAGCCATGTAAAACTCAAGTCAACTCATTCCCTAATCGTTTTGAGAAGTGTATATATACACACTGAAGAGCCAAAGAAACTGGTGCACCTGCCTAATATCGTGTAGGGACCCCGTGAGCACGCACAAGTGCCGTAACACGACGTCGCATGGACTCGACTAATGTCTGAAGTAGTGCTGGAAGGAACTGACACCATGAATCCTGAACGGCTGTCCACAAATCCGTAGGAGTGCGAGGGGGTGGAGATCTCTTCTGAACAACATGTTGCAAGGCATCCCAGATATGCTCAATAATGTACATGTCTGAGGAGTTTGAAGCCCAGTGGAAGTGTTTAATCACAGAAGAGTGTTCCTGTGGCCACTCTGTAGCAGTTCTGGATATGTGGTGTGTCGCATTGTCCTGCTGGAGTTGACAAAGTCTGTCAGATTGCACAACGGACATGAATGGATGCAGGTGAACAGACAGAATGCTTATGTACGTGCCACCTATCAGAATCTTATCTGGACGTATCAACCCAACTGCAAACGCTCCACACCATTACAGAGCCTCTACCAGCTTTAACAGTCCCCTGCTAACATGCAGGGTCGATGGATCCATGAGGTTGTCACCATACTCGTACACGTCCCCATACGCTCGATACAATTTGAAACCAAACTCGTACGACCAAGCAATACCTTTCCAGTCATCAAGAGTCCAATGTCGGTGTTGACGTTCTCAGGCGAGGCGTAAAGGTTTGTGTCGTGCAATCATCAAGGGAACACGAGTCGGTCTTCGGCTCCGAAAGCCCATATCGATGATGTTTCGTTGAATGATTCGCACGTTGACACTTGTTGGTGGCTCAGCACTGAAATCTGCAGTAATTTGCGGAAGTGTTGCAACTCTGTCACGTTAAACAATTCTCTTCAGTCATCGTTGGTCCCTTTTTTTGCAGGATCTTTCCCCGGCCGCAAAGATGACGGATATTTAATGTTTTACCGGATTCCTGATGTTCACGGTACACTCGTGAAATGGTCGTACGGGAAAATCTCCACTTCATCGCTACCTCGGAGATGCTGTGCCCCATCGCTCGTGCGCCGACTATAATACTACGTTCAAACGCACTTAAATTTTTATAACCTACCATTGTAGCAGCAATAACCGATAAAACAACTGCGCCAGACTCTTGCTGTCGTACATAGGCGTTGCCGATCGCAGCGCCATATTCTGACTGTTTACATCTTTCTTTATTTAAATACGCATGCCTATACCAGTTTCTCTGGCGCTTCAGTGTATATATTAAAAGAGAGACGTTCATTTCCGTATCTCAATAGTCTGTATGTGACTTTTCTGATCCTTCCTACTATTGTGAATAGTGCAAACTCTGTCATTTGTCTGTGGGTTATTTACGGACAAAAGTATGATTCTTCATATTCTTACAATCATATTTTTGTTCCAACACTGCTAAAAATTTAGGTCTGCGTTGCTCAATGTATTTTGGTTTCTTTAATCAATTGTCTTGATCGAGTCGTAGAATTTTCACTGCCTTGACTACGCAGTTACGGGTATATACCCTGTTATGATCAAAAGTATCTGGACACAGTGTTCGACTCGGGATTCTGGGCACGCCAGACCATTTCAGGAATGCTATTGTACTCAGAACCATTGCCTCACAGAAGTTTCTTTATGACAGAGTGCACTGACATGTTGATACAGACAGTGATCGTCTTCGAACTGTGCCTCGACTGTACGCAGTACACGATGCTGTAATATGTGTTCATCGCCTTCCGTATTTGCAGTTTCTTAAGCGCAATAAGGATGTCACACCCTAAGCACAAAAAAAACCATATATGTGTCAATTCCTAAGAGAACAAGCTCATAGGTCCCTAGACTTACATACTACTTAAACTAACTTATTCTAAGAACAACATACATGACCATGCACGAGGGAGGGCTCGAACCTCCGGCGGTAAGGGCCACGCAATCAGTGACATGGCGCCTCTAACCGTGCGGCCACAAAAAACAACCCACACTATTAATACTACCTCCTTACTCAATGTTGGCACAACACCTTATGGCAGGTAATGTTCTTAAGGCATTCACCAAACTCAAACTCTCCCCTCGGATTGTCACAGGATATAACGCGATTCATTATTCCAAATCACTCGTTTTTTATCATCTACTGTCCACTGGCGTCGCTCTTTAGACCACATTATGTGTCGCTTAACACTAACTTCCTACACACAGTCATTGCGCTAGGTGTGCTACGTGGACTGTTGGTAGCACTTTGGAACACAGGAGTGATTCCCTCCGTTGGTTGCATGCAATTTTTTTTTTTACACTCACCTTCCGCGATGCACGAGGGTCCCTGTCAAGCGGAAGTCTGGGTGGTCTTGATTTAGCTGTGATTGTCTCTTCACGTTTCCATTTCGCAATCAAATCACAAACAGTCGACTCGAGCGGCTTAAGAAGTGTTCAAATGTCCCACATCGATTTGTTGCTTAAGCTTCACTGAATTGAGCAATCGACAAAAAAGACACACAGTTTCCTTTGAAAAACAGTGAGGAATGAAGCCTAGCGGTTCGAGGGAAGTGAGTGTCCTTCCGCACAATGGGATCCGGACACAAAGCTGTGTGGACTTGGGATTCCCCAACAGCTGCACCCGGCCTCCCGTCGAAAGGATGCTACACACCACAACATTCACTTATTGAAAACTTCCTCCGGCGGAGATGCAATGAAGTTATTGCGCACGGATCCCGCTAAATTAACCGTGATGTTAACGAATGAATGAAAATTCTGAATATGCAGGAACTGGGAGAGTATTCACCTACTGACACAATACCACGCCTTCATGTTCGAAATAGGGAACAATCTCCTGCATAATCATTATTTTGGTGATTTTAAGCAGTTTTAAGCACTTACACGTCTTTGAAAGCGGAACTATTTAATGAAAATATTATATAAAAGAGCTGATTCTTATCACATGACCCACAGTCATACATCGCTCCTTGGAATGTCATGTAGGCAGCTGTGGGCAAATCAGACGAAGTCTAAGGCCTAATGCGTTGGTGGTGTTTCGTGTACATAGCGATAGTTGCACCTCTCCCAATCATACAATGAGTGGTTCTACAGATTTTGTAACATCCGCAAATGCCTCACAGTTCTAAGTTAGAATAAAGAAAGTCGCCTTATCGTGTAGGTATTGGCCTAGTTCTAGATGTGTGGTGAAATATCCGTACAGCAATATTCAAAACACGGTTTTCTTGACTTCTCAATGCACACTGAAATTATATGATGTAGATCTTCACTTCAACAGTCATAATTTCACAGTCACTGTAGTATACGTATCACGTATGTACCAGAATTACAATATAAATTTTAAGCAGTACCGAAGTAATTAAGACAACAGATGTGTATTGGGAATGTCAAAGGCATAAGCAGTGAGTTAGTTGACTGAATCTTAAGACAAATTTGTTTTATACGCAGAAACTTATGGTGTAGCGAAATGTTCGCTAGTACGATAATGTCTGCATCCGTCTGGGGAGCATAAATACAGACACGAAGAATTTAGTGCTGCGAAACTTTGCATATTTTTAAAAAAATTTGTTAAGTTTATTTGACACTAGCTGCGCACCGCAATGTTAACCACGGTTAAACAGTAATTTATATAAAAAATGTTAATACTGAAACTCACTACCCACGGATATGCACCATCACAAAAGTTATCTGTTGAGGTATTGAGGTTCGAGCCACTTGCGGCCCATCAAACGTTAGGGGCAAAAGAGAAAGGTGAGGGGGGGGGGGGGGGGGGGGACGGGACAGGGCGGGAGGGAGAAGCTGACAGAACTCATGTCGCTCGCAACTCACCCGTTTATTTCTCGGAAAATATTTTTATGCGACCGAATAGGGAATTACTGGATGTGCCAGAAAAAGCATAATTTCACGAGTGTTTGTCAGATGCTTAACACGGGAAAGATCAACACTCTGAGGCTTCTTGTTCTCTACGTATTTGTACAGATAGCTGATTACCCGGCGTTTATTCCAATCTTCTGTTAGTCCATTTCTTCCTTGCCCCTGTCTGTGTGTCCATCACCTCCTATTCCTTTCTCTCCCCACGTTATAACACCCACCCCAACAGGCGGCTGGAAGTTCTTGCCCGCACAATTATTTGTTTCCAGGTCGTAAATAATATGTCGTTCCGGGATTTTAGGACGAGCTTTTTACCCGTTGCTTTGCCCGCGTAAGCACATGTCAAATCTACTTCACATATATTCAACATACTTCACAGGTATTTGTACACATATTTCACCTGTACCATTAGCGAATTACGACCTGCAGTTTTATTTTCACGCAGATGAAAGTTAATGAAGTTGTTTCACCTGTACTATGTGTCGTACAAGGATATAATTTTGCAGGCACATCCAGTGCGTATATGCGGCGCTTGTGTCTGCGTAATATCTTATGAATAGAGTTAAAGAGTATAGAAGTAATAAATTAAAACCATCATGCCTGGTGCGGCAATTGTTCACACATGTCAGTGCTTATGACGTTATCTACTAAACTGTGAGTCGTACAATGATAGATTTTTCTAGTTACATACAGCGGCTTATGTGGACACTGTCTGCAAAATGTGTTGCGAATACAGTTAGTAGTAGAGAAGTTACCAACTAAAACGTCAAACTCTATGCGGCAGTTTTACAGCACGAACAGCGAAGATGTATAGACGATAAACTTTGTTTCCTTTCCTCATTTTGTGGGGGCTGTCAGCGAGAAAAAGATACGTGAAGGTTTTATAATATGTGCAGTTTGTTGCAAATCACTAAGTGCTCTCATTCTCAAATACTGGATGAATACAGTATGGGTATTCGTGTGTCGTGTACTACACTGCTTAATCAACCCATCCCTTTGATAGATATGTATACAATGTGTTCAAAAACAGTGTCGAATACTTTGACGGGTGGCAGTACTCATCGAAACAAGAAAAATGAGTCCAATAAACATAAATTCGGAAACGCATACTTTCTGCGACGAATCTGTGTTTACAGGAGTTGTTCAAAGTAGCGTCCATTCATGACAATGCGCCCCTCTGCCCTCCGGCGTAAGGAATGACGCACCCTTTAAAGTATTCCCAGTTATTGCTATACCTGCTGGCACGCATTGAAGACCCGACTCTTCAGTGTCCGCACATCGTTGATTGGCGTGGCGTAGACCAATTCCTTAACGTGTTCTCATACCCGAAAGTCTAGGGAACGAGCAGGCCAATGTGTGTCCCCCCTCCCTCGGCCACCTGTCCTGAAATGTTTGCGTCAGCTGTTCGCGCTCACTGTAACTAAGGGTACTTGTGCGCATGAACCACATTTGCTGCAATGGATAGGCAATACGTTAATGAGAAAGTCCAGATAATGCGCCGCAATTAGCGTTTGTGGTAGCACGTGTGGACCTATTAATCTATTGCCAAGTACCCTGCCCATACGTTGATTGAAAATCGGTGTTGATGCCTTCTTGCCTGAAATGCTTGGGGATTTACAGCTGTCTATACATGCCGGTTATGGAAATTCACAACACGATCTCTTCTGAACCCTGCCTAATCGATAAATAAAAGCATGGATATGAAGTGGATCGGCGGCCCACTTCTGCAACAACCATGGACAGAACTGCCGTCTGTCCTGATGATCCTATGGCCGTAAGGCTGAACGCGCTTTGGATGAAACGGATACAGCAATTGTTCGTGAAGTATACACCAGGCAAGAGAGTGAGACAAGCCTCCTGCTGCTGCTAATCGTTGCACGCTGGTCCCAGGAGCTCCTCCATGTCAGGCGTGCGGACTGTGCAGGGTCTCCCACTGTCAGTCTTCCGAAGTGGAAAAGTACCTGTGTCCCTCAGACACTGGAAAAGTCTACCGAACAGCTTATTAGAGGGCACTCTGCGCTGTGGATATTTTCCAGCGTACAGGGCACGAGCTCGCAGGCTACGTCCATTTGCTAAACCATAGCAGAATATCATATACGCCATTTCACTTGTCAATTAGCGGTCTTTCTTTCCTAACAAGTGGTGGAAGATAGAAAATATAAATGTACTACACCATTTGTATGTACAAACAGCGTGTAACAGTAAATACATGTTTGGAAGAAGGTAGACCATCATGATACGTACCCTGGGTTGACAGTAACAATAGGGCACACAAACACGACGAAAACTAACGCAGCCTACAACACGACTCGAACCACACAACAGACTGCAGACCACCTAATGGTAGGTAGAGTACTTTGAATCCTTTTTTTTTCCTTCTTCTTTTGCTTGTGCCTTTTTCCCGCGGATACGCAGAGTCAGCATGGTTAATCGGATGTGGCAATGTTAGTTAAGGCCGGATGCCCTTCCTGCCGCCACCCCGTACCCTCCGGGAAGGAATTAGTGTACCCTAACTGTCTGCGACTAGTGTAATCCATGGAATAGAGCGAAAGTGTTCAGATGTCTACGAGCCGTGTACCTGAGGCGGGACGTGGGGACCAGCCCGGTATTCACCTAGGGATTTGTGGAAAACCGCCTAAAAACCACATCCACATCCAGGCTGTCCGGCACACCGGCCCTCGTCGTTAATCCGCCGGGCGGATTCGATCCGGGGCCGGCGCGCCTATCCGAGTCTAGGAAGCAGCGCGTTAGCGCTCTCGGCTACCCTGGCGGGTAGGTAGAGTACTTTGAATAAGACATCATAATACCTGTACCCTGCCGACACATCTGACGGAGCGCCAATGCAACAACTCTGTCAATATCCGCAACCAAGCATCGCGCAGCTCTTCCTATAACCGCGATTTTATGTCGGAAAGTATACGTTTTTGGACCTATAGTTACTGGGCTTACTTTTCTTGTTTCGATGAGTGCTACCACCTCTCAAAGTATTCGACACTGATTTTGAACACCCTGTATATGAGACAGCCTATTTCTTAAATCAGGGCATAAGCTATCTCCATTCCAAATCCGTCCAATCGTTTCAGCGGGAAGGAATAACACGCATACACACACACTTTCACCTTTAAGAAAAGGCAAGTGTTGCTCACATCTTCATATTTCATCACCATTTGATGACTGCGAATTGCATTCGAAAGGCAGGCTGAAGAAAGATTGTGGTTTAACGCCCCGTCGACGACGATGTTTCGACACGGACTTCGGAAGGAAATCCGGGCATTTACGTGAAGCGATTTAGGTAAGCCATGAAAATCTTAAATCTGGCTGGCCGAACAGGGATTTGGACCGCTGTCCGTTCGAATGCGAGCTGAGTATCTTCGCCACTTTCTCACGTTGCTCGATGAGCTGTATTCACGTTAGAAAGAATAAAAGGTAAAATCGCCTATGTTCCAGTACATTGTGCCCAGGTGCTGTAGTGATGAAAGAAGATGTTAACAATGGACATGGAAAAACAAACGTGGAATTTCAAGGTAGACACACTTTAACGAACAGTAGAAATCAGCGTCATTAGAAGGGAAACTGCTCCTCGTAAGTAGATTGCGGCCTTGCTGAAGGAACGATTTCAGATTCGTCTCTCGTGATTTACGGTAGCCAAGCGAAACCTAAATATGGATAGACGGATTGTGACTCAAGAGTCCGCTACTCTGGGACAGTAGTCAATATCGTTGATATCTCGTTTGGTGTAAAGGAAACAAACGAGGCGAAGATAAAATATGTTTTTCCCGTTCTCATTATCTCTAGTATTTTTCTTTGCAGTGCAAAATGTGAAAGTAGGTACTCTTGTATCTTTTCTCTATTCTTTTTGTATTATACAACGCTCTAATATGGTAGGTGATACTGACCATTCCCTCTGGAGCACCTTCTATTGCATTTGTCTGCTCTATTCTACATTCCTCTATTGTACATCTACATACAACGTCTATCTAAAAAGTTTCAACATTGATTGACTATAAGCGACGTCAGAACTAACCACACTGAAAATAACACTATGTGCATTCCACGAGTCAGAAGTGAGCAGGTAGTGTTAAGTACTGCATGCGGGCCGGAGTGGCAGTGCGATTCTAGGCGCTACAGTCTGGAACCGAGCAACCACTACGGTCGCAGGTTCGAATCCTGCCTCGGGCATGGATGTGTGCGATGTCCTTAGGTTAGTTAGGTTTAATTAGTTTTAAGTTCTAGGCAACTGATGACCTCAGAAGTTAAGTCTCGTAGTGCTCAGAGCCATTTGAACCATTTAAGTACTGCATGTGTGACCGTAATTTATCAACGGTGTTGTGTCACAAATAGCAATGGAGCAACAACTCTAAATCAAATTTTCTCAAAAGATGGGCAAAGTTTGTGCAAAGTTGGCCCCCGCACATTTTGACTCCTGAACAAAAACAGAGACGCGACTTGATTAAAATGCACAACTTTGTCAACTCATTTCTGGAAAAACTGCGTCACCGGTGACGAGACACGCTATTATCAATATGAACCTACCACACAACAACAAAGTGCGGAAATTCACATAAGGGGTAAACGCTATGACGACGTACCGATTTTCAAGGCAATGTGACGCACGAGTTGAACATCAGGTACAAGGACTTTCCTGAGAGTTTCACAACGTTGTATGAAAATTCTGTGCGTTGTACTCCAGCAGGAGAGACCGAGCAGGGTAGCGCAGTGGTTAGCACACTGGAGTCGCATTCAGGGAGGAGGGACGGTTCAAACCCGCGTCCGGCCGTCCTGATTTAGGTTTTCCGTGATTGCCGTAAATACCTTAAGGCAAATGCCGCCATGGTTCCTTCGAAAGGACTCGGCCGCTTTCCTTCTTCATCCTTCCCTAATGCGAGCTTGTGCTCCGTCTCTAATGACGGGACGTTAAACACTAATCTCCTTCTCCTCCCCAAGTGGGGAGAGACTGTACAACACCTGAAGCCTTGAAAACATTTTAACGTTCCTCTACTTCTTATTAATCCAGTCTCGACAATTTTTGGGCTCACAGACTACATATTCTGCAACCACTGTGTAGTGCATGGCAAAGGGTACTTGGTATGATACATCATGATACTGTTTCCTTCCGTGCCAACCGTATTGACTGCGGGAAGGAAATCCTTAAATGCCTCTGTGCGTGTCGTAATTAGTCTAAACTTTTCTTCAGTGTCCCTACGGGAGTGATACGTTGGAGTATGAAGAATATCTCCAGATTCTTCACTTAAAACAAGTTTTCGAAACTTTTTAAGCAAGTTCTTACAGGATAATTGATATCTCTCTTGAAGCTTTTTCGGAATTTCCGTTACATTCTTCATTGAGTCAAACACACTTGTGACTTCATGGAGTCATTCATTGTATACGTTCAACGTACCCAGGATGGAAACCGATACCACTATGAAAAGCATAGATCGCTACTCACCACACAGAGGAGACGTTGACTTGTAGACACGCACAACGAAAAAGACTGCTGTACAATCAGGTTTTCGGCCAAAAGGCGTTCTTCCAAAGTAGGAAGCACACACAAGCACAAATCACACTACATGACCGCTGACTCTGGCCGCACTGTCTGGACCAGCCATACACAGTGGTCGCGGATGTGCGCCTTGTACTTGTGTATGAGTTTTCTACTCTACAAAAACGCCCTCTATTGAAAGCTCAAATGTATTTTAGTCCTTTTGTTGCGTCTGCCTAAAATTCAACGGCTTTTCTATATGGTGAAAAGCAATCTATCATTTTCATAATAGTGTCGATAATATACTAAGCTGGGAGGCACAAGTGATTTGTAAGCAGTCTTCTTTGTGACTGACTATATTTTCCAAGTGTCCTGCCAATGAACCGAAGACTGCCACCTGCCATACCTATGACTGAGTCTACGTTTTTACACCCAGGTATTTGTAACAATCGACTGATTCCAACTGTGAGTCACTGTTGTTTTAGCCATACTATATTTCTTTGCTGCGTTCTGTGAAGCGAGCAAATTGACGCTTCCCAGCGTTTAAATGTTTGCGCCACTCTCACATCTTATAAAGGTGTCAATCAATGTTTGTGCAGCTTTTCTTCAGATAGAACTTCATTATAAACACGTATGCCATTTGAGCCTGCAGCCACTATGAATCAAGACACAAAGGAATTAAAAGGCATTAGCTGCTAGTGGGCACTGATTTATATTAACGGGGGAAGTTGAAAATTTTTGTCGGGCTGGAATTCGAACCCGGGTTCCTGCTTACAAGGGCAGATCCATCGGCACTACGTCATAGGTTTCGAATCCCGGCTCGGTCCGGTCCGGCACAAATTTTCAACTTGTCCCATTGATATAAATCCAAGCCCACTGATAGCTACTGTCTTTAATTCCTTAGTGTCTTGATTCATAGTGGCTGCAGCATTAAAATGGTGTCTGTTCTTTCGGACATGTTCAGTAGGACAGATACCACATTTATAATTACGACGATGACGGTCAATGATCCCTTCGGTGTAGATGCACACGAAGCTCGAACTCTTACGATTTACGGGAATCGGCGAGTTGCAGTGAGTAATGAGGCTAACGCGCAAGAGCACTACACCAGTAATGTGTAGTATAAGTTGAGAATTTGGGTTTGACTGGAGCCATGCTACGGAAGTCGGTGTGGCTGTAGTGACCAGTGTTACTACAGGGAGTACTGCTTGACGCATCTGCCTAGTAAGCAGGAGACACGAGTTCGAATCTCGTCCTGAAGCATATTTTCAACTTGCCCCACTGATATAAAACAATGCCCATAGTATCCAATGTCTTTAATTCCTTCGTGTCTTCATTATAAGTAATTGCATCGTGTGCAAAAAGTTACTATTACTATTGCCTGTCAAGTCGTTTATACAGGTTGAACGTTAACAAAACCGACAAACTGCTGGAACGGATTTCTGATTAGAAATGAAGGAAAAAAGGTCCTATGAACATGTGACCGGAAATGGACGGTGTGCGTGCAACGACACAAATCGTCCTGGAACACAGTAAAGAACTGCATCACGTCCGCTACTGATAATCCTTGCACACGTTACAGGTGATAGCGATAGTTGTGGTTGTCATGTAGGATGCGCGTAATCGTACTTTGGCTTACACATGTTGGCGGGACACTTGCCTGAAGCATGTACTAGGGTTCATCTCAATATCCTGTAGAACCCTATCCTCGCCGGCCGCGGTGGCCGAGCCGTTCTAGGCGCTTCAGTCCGGATCCGCGCGACTGCTACAGGCGCAGGTTCGATTCCTGCCTCGGGCATCGATGTGTGTGATGTCCTTAGGTTAGTTAGGTTTAAGTAGTTATAAGTTCTAGGAGACTGATGACCTCTGATGTTAAATGGCTCAGAGCCATTTGAACCATTTGAACCCTGTCCTCCAAATCTCGTGTACGCACAATCCACCACCTCCTTGCACGGTCGTCTGTCTGAAACAACCCATGATCACATAATAAAAGTCCAAAAAGGGCTTGAAATAGTGTGTGATGTGGTTGGAGTCTATGAGGGAACTTGTTTTGGTACTGCCGTGCTGCCACTCGACGTTTCCATCTGCTTGGCCGCAAACAAACGCCATCTCGGCTTGTTATCTACACGAATACCGGACCACTGTGCTGCTTACAGTACGCAGCGTCAGACAGCCTTCAACGCGCAAGGAACATACGGCACGTGGTCAGACGAATTCTCGTTCATCAGCGCCATCTACCGTGACAAGTATGCATTTCCCTGCAGCTAGTCGGTTTTATTAATGTTCACCCTGTAAAAATATGAGTAAGAAGGGTCCGACAACACACTTCCCTCGGGTACACCTGAAATTACTTCTACATCCGACATAACATAATGCGCCCCCCCCCCCCCCCCAAAAAAAAGAAATACTCAATCCAGTCACATTCTGTAATGTAATCGTAGTGTTGTAAATACCGTCCGTGCGACCAAGTCAAATACTATCCCTAAGTCAATAAATACTGCATCCAACAGATTGCAGTGATTTGTGACTTACAGGTCATGCGAGAAAAGCGCTAGCTATGTTTCGCACGGTTGATTTTTTTCGTAATGTAAGCTGCTTAGCATGGAGACTCCTTTGGGAACACTTAACCAGTTCCTCACTAAATGGCTGACATCGAAATAAGTGTCCAAGGAATAGAAAAGCAACTGGAATCACTCAACAGACGAAAATTGACGGGATACCAGTTCGATTCTACACAGAGTACGCGAAAGAACTTGTCCCCCTTCTAACAGCCGCGTACAGCAAGTCTCTAGAGGTACGGAAGGCTCCAAATGATTGGAAAATAGCACAGGTCGTCCCAGTCTTCAAGAAGGGTCGTCGAGCAGATGCGCAAAACTATAGACCCATATCTCTGAAGTCGATCTGTTGTAGAATTTTAGAACATGTTCTTTGCTCGGGTATCATGTCGTTTCTGGAAACCTAGAATCTATTGTGTAGGAATCAACATGGATTCCGGAAACAGCGATCGTGTGAGACCCAACTCGTTTTATTTGTTCATGAGACCCAGAAAATATTAGATACAGACTCCCAGGTAGATGCTATTTTCCTTGACTTCCGGAAGGCGTTCGAAACAGTTCCGCACTGTCGCCTGATAAACAAAGTAAGAGCCTACGGAATATCAGACCTTCTGTGTGGCTGGATTGAAGAGTTTTTAGCAAACAGAATACAGCATGTTGTTTTCAATGGAGAGACGTCTACAGACGTTAAAGTAACCTCTGGCGTTCCACAGGGGAGTGTTATGGGAGCATTGCTTTTCACAGTATACAGGGTGTTACACAAAGGTACGGCCAAACTTTCAGGAAACATTCCTCACACACAAATAAAGAAAAGATGTTATGTGGACATGTGTCCGAAAACGCTTAATTTCCATGTTAGAGCTCATTTTAGTTGTTCCGCCTACGCTCAATGGAGCACGTTATCATGATTTCATACGGGATACTCTACCTGTGCTGCTAGGACATGTTCCTTTACAAGTACGACACAACATGTGGTTCATGCACGATGGAGCTCCTGCACAATCCAGTCGAAGTGTTCGTACGCTTCTCAACAACAGATTCGTTGACCGATGGATTGGTAGAGGCGGACCAATTCCATGGCCTCCACGCTCTCCTGACTTCAACCCTATTGAATTTCATTTATGGGGCATTTGAAAGCTCTTGTCTACGCAACCCCGGTACCAAATGTAGAGACTCTTCGTGCTCGTGTTGTGGACGGCTGTGATACAATACGCCATTCTCCAGGGCTGCATCAGCGCATCAAGGATTCCATGCGACGGAGGGTGGATGCATGTATCCTCGCTAACGAAGGACATTTTGAACATTTCCTGTAACAAAGTGTTTGAAGTCACGCTGGTACGTTCTGTTGCTGCGTGTTTCCATTCCATGATTAATGTGATTTGAAGAGAAGTAATAAAATGAGCTCTAACATGGAAAGTAAGCGTTTCCGGACACATGTCCACATAACATATTCTCTTTCTTTGTGTGTGAGGAATGTTTCCTGAAAGTTTGGCCGTACCTTTTTGTAACACCCAGTATATAAATGACCTAGTAGATAGTGTCGAAGTTCCATGCGGCTTTTCTCGGATGATGCTGTAGTATACAGAGAAGTTGCAGCATTAGAAAACTGCTACGAAATGCAGGAAGATCTGCAGCGGATAGGCACTTGGTGCAGGGAGTGGCAACTGACCCTTCACATAAACAAATGTAATGTACTGCGAATACATAGAAAGAAGGACCCTTTATTGTATGATTATATGCTAGCGGAACAAACACTGTTAGCAGTTACTCCTGCAAAATATCTGGGAGTATGCGTACTGAACCATTTGAAGTGGAATTATCATATAAAATTAATTGTTGGTAAGGCGGGTGCCAGGTTGAGATTCTTTGGGAGAGTCCTTAGAAAATGCAGTGCATCAACAAAGGAGGTGGCTTACAAAACAGTCGTTCGACCTATACTTGAGTATTCCTCCTCAGTGTGGGAACCGTACCAGGTCGGGTTGACAGAGGAGATAGAGAAGATCCAAGGAAGAGCGGCACATTTCGTCACAGGGTTATTTGGCAAGCGTGATAAGGTCACGGAGATGTTTAGCAAACTCAAGTAGCAAACTCTGCAAGAGAGGCGCTCTGCACCGCGGTGTAGCTTGCTCGCCAGGTTTCGAGAGGGTGCGTTTCTGGATGCTTCCCCCTACTTATACCTCCCGAGGAGATCACGAATGTAAAATTAGAGAGATTCGAACGCGCACGGAGTCTTTCCGGCAGTCGTTCTTCCCGCGAACCATACGCGACTGGAACAGGAAAGGGAGGTAATGACAGTGGCACGTAAAGTGCCCTCCGCCACACACCGTTGGGTGGCTTGCGGAGTATAAATGTAGATGTAGATGTAAATTAGCAGTTATCTGCAACAAAATTCCCGTCCCTGAGGCCCCGTGTTCCTGTTTCCGGGCGTTACGGGCCCAATCAGCAGGCCTAATGACGTGGAGAGCCACGCTGCGGCTGTCTTCGAGCGACGGCCGCAGCCGGCGAGCGTCCTTCGGCGTGCAGAGAGGTACCGTTGTGTGGAGCGGGCCCATTTCCAGGCGACAGTCACGAGCCGAGCCGCGGCTGCGGGTGCCAGGCCCGCAACAAAGGCATTCCTGGCTCCCTACACGCGACACGCAGCTGCCGCTGAAAGGAACAGCGCCCGGCAGCCGCGCAGCGAGACACGCAACTCGCATCGCGAGTGCGGCCGCGCCGCACTGCTCCGCGATCGGGGGAATTGCCGAAGCACAACACGTAATTAACGGGACGGTTTCCACTTGGTCGCGTACTTCCAACTTTACTGTCATCTTTGTGGGGAGATTAACGTGTTTCACTGAAATAGTTCGCTGTAACGTATATGAATCTCGAATAATATGAGGAACAGACATCTTATCCTGGACTCTATTTGTTCAGGAAGTTTCATCCGATTAAACTACTGTAAATACCAGTGCAGATCTTGATACATTAATAACTTGCTGCAAGAACTGACAAAATTGATCGGAAACGCCGAAAAACATAAAGTTGCGTACCTCATGGAAATTAATAACCTGGAGGCCTCTGTGTACATGATTAATGACCCACAGCCACAATCAGCCTTATCACGCAAGTAGCTAAAAGCTGCAAAATGCGAACACGAATTATTTACTTGTGGTGCTACAAAATAATGCTGAAGATAAGAGGGTATATCGGGTAACTAAACAGGTGGTACTAACTTGAGTAAAAGAGGCGATCGTTTAGTATCACATATCCTAAGGCAACTCCAATTTTGTTGTGGAGGGAAATAGAAGGGGGTAACAGCTATAGAGGAAGACCAAGCCGTGACCACTATAAAAAGTTTCAAGCGGGTGTACATTATAATGTCCTGCAGAGATGAAGAAGCTTGAACAGGACAGATTGGCACAGGGAGCTTTATCAAATCACTCCAGGGCTGCGGTCGAGTTTCTGAAACCATCTACACGGTGATATAGATTAGGATCCCTGGTATCACACCCTGCAGCCATTAACCCTGGTGGATCCTCGTTTGCGAGTAACCAAGGAAAAGAATAGCAATTTTGGGTGATGTTTTAGATACTTAATATACACTTATCTACGTACTGAGGAGATGAAGCGTAGTGATTGGTATACGAGCATGGCGTCCAGGAGGTTGTGGGTCCAAATCCAGTCATGTGCTTCAACATTTAATTTTTTTAAAAATTTCTAACCCTTTGTAACATAATTTCAATCATAGTATTAATTACATTTTCGTCCATGTAATTGCATTCATTAGTTCTATTCCTCATTTTACGCACTTACTTAGAATCCTTTTTTTCGTTTAAATCTTCACCTGTGTTATTTTGTCCATAGTACAAAAGGAATTTATATTTTCAATGTTTTTATGGCGAATACCACCCACAAAACTTACATCTTGTACGTAACGAAAAATACATTTTCTAACACCGTTGCATAATCAAAATACATAAATTATTTCGTGTTTTGGTTTTTAATCGATAGATTAACATTTTAAAACGCTTAAACATTGTTACAGAAAATAATTAAAATCATATGCACAAAGGTTCCAAATGAAAACAGAATGTTTGGAATAAAAAATAAGAGAAATAAAAAAGTTAATATGATTACTGTGATGTGGTAGAAGATCAATAAATTTTAAGAAAAACATTTAAACCAATTAAGTGAATAAAAATAATGATCAAAGTCATTTCTATAATTATTACCACAAATTAAAAAAATAATTATTTAAAAATGAAAATTTTTGAAGCATCTGACGAAATTAGAATCCATAACCTCCTGCAAGTCATGTTCGTATGCCAAATGCTAATCTGCAACGACTCTATAAGTAGCAATGTCTATTTTAAGATTCTATAACATCAGACAAAATAACGAATTTTTTTTCGTTGGTTACTCTCAAACGAGGGCGCACCAGGATGAATGGCTTCAGGGTGAGATATCTGGGACCCAACTTATATCAGTGTATAAATGGTTTCAAAAACTCGATTTTATCCCTGGGAATTTCTCCCTGTAAGATTACAAGAACAGCACATGAGACTAAAGATACTCGTCGATCAGAAATTGAACGATGGTATACGAGTATCTTAGTGACAGGCTTCGATTCTCCTGTAAGATACTGTGAATCAGCAATTGCTCCACGAGTAAGAAAGCTCATGGAAAGCTTTTACGACCTGTAGTGGAATATTTTCGTCAGTTTGAGGGATCTTTATCAATTTACACGACCTGAATGATCTTGTTTTGAAAGGAAAAGCAACGCGCGCGATGGAGAGTGAAAAACATTCTGAATAAAGAAAGCTACTCAGCGTGTCGTAAAACCCTACTTAAGAAATTGTAGGGACTGGAATGGGATAAATTGCATGGAATAAACGAATATAGTTCAGCTCTCTACTTAATGCGCTTCTCTGAATTAAACGGGTAATAAATCTGAATATGCTAGAGAAGAAACTAACTCTGGGCCTACTTTAATTTGATTTACAGACCATACATATAAATGAATTTACCTCGGTGAAATTATATTTCACAGGTGCCCGAAACGTTCTCAGCAATGCAAAAGGCGCATAACCACGTTGTAGTCACCTCTATAATTTTCGAAGTACCATACTTTTCAAATCCCTCATGTCAACAAAAACTGAGTCTTCTCACAGCGACATAATTTCACGTACCACACACAATCGAAATCTCCATTTTCACGTCATCAGGATCGAATGTTTCACAAGAGTGTTCACGGAATTATTTCACAGGCGGATAGTGGCTGTACGGTCTGCACAGAGGGCAGCCCAAGCTCCTCACATTCCGAAATATTGCTCATTTGTGCCACAATTCTCCGCGACGACACTAAAACAGCACAACCTTATCGTCAGCCTCAGTTCGCAGATGCGTGGCCCGTCAGAGGAGGTTATGGGCTCTACCTTGATGAATCCACAAAACACAGCTGAAAAGGCTAAAACTTACAGGGAACAAAACCAAAATTGCGCTCTGGACTTACAGATTATAACAGTGACTCAAATTTTAGACAATCTATATTTCTCGATTTATATTAAAAAACATTTGATGGAGGGATACATAAAACAACTGTTATACCAAGTATGCGACTACTGAAGCAGAGATAGTTTTTATCACCTCGTTCTGTACGTTATTCACCTACTAAGTCCAACTTCATGTGATTGTGCCATGTTTTAGAGGTCGTCGGAAGTCTTGAACGACGATAAACATATTCACTTCGTGAAGTCACCTTTTCTCAGGAGTTGGACCTTTGATTGGTTCCATAAAATGAAAAATTAAATAAATTCACTTGAAAAAGAAAGGCAGGATAGTGTACAACGTTCCGTCAACGAAAATATTATCAGAGACGGTCACTCTACAATATCAAGATCAGTCTATCTGTCTATAGGTTTATTAGTCAATAGGTGTTGACCAGCAGCCATTCTTGTGAAAATCCGTTTTTGCTGTTCGTAAAATGAAGTTCAAATTTGTTGTAATTACAATAGACCTCCATCAGGCGTAAATTACACTGTTTGATGTACGATCATGGTGCACGACGTTTGCAACTCTAAAATATTCTCGATAATGCTGAGATCTAGTGGATGCGAAGGTTAAGTTTCAGGAAAGCAGTAACTATCTCCAGAAATGCTCTACGCATAAATGTGACCACCACTGCGTGCAGTCCTATACTCGGGATGAAAAGCAGCAGTGGATCGTTATAGTAGTAAGAACGACACGTGTTAGCAGAAATCATATCAAAAATAGATACGTATTTACCTGAAACTTCCTGCTGTTACTTTGAGGGGAAGTGTATCCTACAAGTGCTGAGTACGATTGTGTACTATCAATATCGCCTTTTCAAACGAAAGATGAGTTGTGCGCTAGAGTCTGAGCCAATATTATTATTATTATTATTATTATTATTACAGTATTTTTATTATTTCTAAGACTGAACTACTTCTGTCTATCTAAAGACAGTCATGACTGAACTACCTTTGTCTGTCTAAATACAACTGTCTATGTCACATCTTTTCAGGCCGCTTTTGGTTAAAAGCAACAGCTCTATAATCTCCTTCGTTCTTATTCTGTATCAGAAGTAAAACTGAAAGAACGGAATTCCGGCCATATTAACAGACGTACAAATCAGTTTACCTTATAGAGGTGACAATTCTCAGCCGACCCGAAAAACTTAACACAGCCAGCCAAAGCAGGCGTTGGGTGGAAGTGGTATTCAGGCACGAATCAGTACGAACATTCTCAACAAATACCAACAGAGATAGCCTGGACAACGCATGGAGTCTATCGTATTCTTTGATCAATTCACAAAGAAGTTACTGTAGTGCATCGATATTCCAGCGCGGATGGAATGTGTAGCCAGAGCGAGTTTGCCGACGAACATTTCTGGCTCTTGTAAACCTGTGACGGCACCGGCAGTGGCGAGGTCATCGATGCGGACGCGAGTGCTGTAGCTACGCCAGGGGCAGTCAACCTTTTTTCCCTCCACCCACTTTTTTATCTCTATTAATAGTAAAATTTTCTAATATCCATCCGTATCCACAGTAACGGTGACTTATAGAGTAAGAATTAATTCTACTTTGTAGGTTTAATAAAGTACAGTTATAGCAAAGTGGTGCATATAATAATTATAATTACTCATCAAATGCTTTATAAAAATTTTATGCAAACCTAATGAAAATATTTTTAAAACCCCTACCGCTTGTTCCCCATCATGAACCAGTAACGCCCAGTAGCGGGCGGTGGGGACCAAGTTGATTACCACTGTTTTCTAAGTGAACCATCCATCTAAACGCATATTAACAAGAAGTCTGAAAACGTCTATGAGAAAGCTTCTGCTTCGCCCAATAAACTCAATCATGTGTTAGGTACACGTTATCCCAAGCACGTCGTCCATTATGGACTACTTGTTAAGAACTGCGAATGTTTTCACACAATTATCCCAGAACTTTGTTTTATTTTATTTTATAATTATTCAGTACTTAGTTGATATGTCATTGCCAGGAGATCCTATGGATAGTCTGGCTGCCTGTAATCACTGTTGCTCAATTAGCACCACCCCTGGATGCACGTGTAGGGTATTTTAAGGTTAAACCTCCATCAACGCTTCGTTGGTGCAATAACAGCAACAGCTAAAAAGTGTATGCCAAGAGGATACCGAAAAGAATATGTTCCAGGATGGAATGAGGAAAGTGAAACACTGTACCAATACTTCTAGCAAAGTGGTGACCCAGAGATAGCTACGGAACTATTGTCCAGCTTGGACATGTCTCGGAGGCAGAAATGGGCAGAAACAGTCAAAACTATGGACTTTACCCACTCGAGCAGGAAAGCATGGAGTCTTCTGAGAAAACTGGGAGGAAGTGCACCAGCATGCAGAAAAAATTCCGAAGTAACACCAGACCAAATTGCTTCCCACATCATTACTACATCAAGAGTACCTCCTGACAAGAAACATACAAGACATATCAGACGACAGTTTCGTGACCTGAAAAAGAAGGCATCTCCCTCATCTGAGAATACCCATCCCTTCACAGTTTCAGACATTGACTCTGAACTGAAGGACCTCAAACCTCTTAAGGCACCTGGATTCGATGGTATCCATCCAGAATTCCTGAGCCATATGGGAGGAAAAGCTAAGAAATGGCTGGCAGAATTCTTCACTGACATCCTGCTGACTGGTCAACTTCCATCTGAGTTTAAAAAGGCGAAGATAATATCTGTTCTGAAACCTGGCAAACCCAGCAACAAGGTAGAAAGCGATCGCCCCATTTCCCTACTCAGCTGCTGCTACAAGCTTTTTGAAAGGCTAATATATAACAGAATAAGTAGCGCTATCTTAGAGAACGTTCCAGTTGATCAGGCAGGCTTCAGACCAGGACGTAGCTGCTGCGACCAAGCATTGTCTCTCACATCCTTCGTAGAGTCAGGAAACCAAATGAAGCAGAAAACACCTGTGGCATTTGTTGATCTAACTGCCGCCTTCGACACTGTATGGAGGGAAGGCCTTATCTACAACTTTCTCCGCATCATACCCTGCAGAACAATGGCTCGACTGATTAACAGCATGCTAAGTGATCGGAAGTTCCAGGTAATCAGTGGAAGCAACATAAGTAAGGAGAGGAAGCTGAACAACGGATTGCCTCAAGGATCAGTTCTCTCACCCTTACTGTTCAACCTATATCTATCTGATCTACCTGACACTTCGTGTCCAGAAAATACTGCTATGCCGATGACCTGGCTCTAGCCGTCAAACACCAGGAAATGAAGACAACAGAAGAGATTTTAGCCAATGACCTGTCTGCATTAGGCAATTACTTCAAAATCTGGAGACTCCAACCCAGTGTGAGTAAAACAGAAGTGTGTTGCTTCCATCTAAATAACCAGTTGGCGAACGTAAAACTGGAAGTAAGTTTCAGAGGCAGAATTCTTCGTCACAATTGGAACCCAAAGTATCTTGGTGTCATCCTGGATCGTACACTATGCTTCAAACAACACCTTCTTAACTTAGCTCAAAAGCTGAGGACTCGAAACAACATCCTCCATACGCTATGAGGAACTACCTGGAGATCTTCAGCAACCACCCTGCGAACTTCAGCTCTGGGCTTGGTATACGCAAGTGCTGAGTATTGTGCACCTGTTTGGATGAATAGTCGTCATACAAGGCTTGTTGATAACCAGCTGAATACGACAATGCGCATAATATCTGGCACAATCAGATCTACTCCAGTTTATTGGCATCCACTGTTAACCGGTATAATGCCTCCTGATCTACGCAGATGTACTGCCCTTACGAGAGAATTCCACAAGATCTCCAGGAATTCTAACCTACCCGTGCATAGCGACCTGCAACTTTTAAATCGCAAGAGACTGAAATCACGCCATCCAACTCTGTGCGATACTGCTGACATGGTTGCTAAGAATTTCAAACCTCTTGAAGAATGGAAAGGTCGGTGGGAAGCAGTGACAGATGTGCACCTGCATAACATCTTCTCAGGTGCTAAACTTCCAAGTGGATTCGACTTACCACGCAAGACCTGGTCTACTCTCAACACAATCCGTACCAGCCATGGGCTATGCAGGGATGCTCTCTTTAAGTGGAAGAAGCTGCCTGATCCAGCTTGTGACTGCGGGGCTCCATACCAAACTGTTCACCACATTGTCAGTGAATGCAGGATTCGAGCCTATCACGGCGCCAAAGAGGACTTCCTACTAGCAACTCCAGATGCAGTGCGCTGGATTGAAGGACTGGATATTCAGTTGTAAAGACAAACTTACGTTTCTTGTGTGTCAATATATACATATGTATATGTAATTTCATGATATGTCTGTATTAGCCATATGCTAAATAAAAAAAAAATTATTCAGTACAGAAATAAATCGAAATGTCCTTTGGATAGGGCCTTCCATCGGGTAGGCCGGTCGCCTGGTGCAAGTCTTTTCAGCTGACACCACTTCGGCGACCTGGGTGTCGATGAGGATGAAATGATGATGAAGACAACACAACATCCAGTTCCTGAACGGAGAAAATTCCAACCCAGCCAGGAGTCGAACCCGGGCCTCTCACATGTAATTCTGACGCGCTAACCACTCAGCTACGGAGGCAGACATTTTTTAGTACTTGAAAGTGTGTAGTGACAAACACGTTGAGCTCGCGATGACGGCAAACAGCAATCATACTAGTCCAGATATTCACGTAAGATGACACAGTCATCCTGTACAGTTTTGTCTGCCAAACAGACAACACATATGTACATCACAAACAAATTTAACAGTGTAAACATACTCTGTGGCGTGGACTAACGGGCAGAGCACTGGACTCCGGGCCTGGAGGTCCCTGGTTCAATCCCGGATAGGAGCGAGGACTTTTCCTCGTTCCAGTCCCTCCACGACGGCCTCGGGTTCACTGAGTCGGCTATAAAGTTAGTATATGAGACGTTTCTCGGAGGTGAAAGGCAGCCTGTGTGGTGGGACGCCTCCCTCCCCCCCCCTCCCCCCCCAAGCGCCCCACTAGTGGCGCGGCGAAGAAAGCCTGTACTCTACCTACCAATAGCGCGTCACAGGCTTGCTCCACACACTTACTGACGATGACATGACCATCGAAAGCTGTAGTGGTTTTAAAATAAAACCAGAGGTGACTGAAGAAGAATACCAGTAACTGTTTACACAACATCCTTGTCCTTGAGAAAACCATCTCCACTCTTAACAGACACTAAACTCCGGCCGAACAGGCTATGAAGGCCAGCCGTGTCATCCTCCGCCCATAGGCGTCACTGGATGCGGAGATGGAGGGGCAGGAGGGGCATGTGGTCAGCACACCGCTCTCCCGGTCCGATGTCGGTTTACGTGACCGGAACCGCGACTTCTCAACCAAGTTGTTCCTCAGTTTGCCTCACAAGGGCTGAGTGCACCCGTTTGTCAACAGCGCTCGGCAGACCGGATGGTCTCCCATCCTAGTGCTAGCCTAGTCCGACAACGCTTAACTTCGGTGATCTGACGGGAATTAGTGTTAGCCGTTGGCTAACAGACATTTTAGGATGTAACAAGTTATAGGTGACAGTGACACAAACAAGCAATCATTCAGATCTAAAATTACGCTATTTTGAATAAAACTATGTCAAATTACAATATCTGGTGCTTCAGTGATATAAATAACATGTTCGACAAACTGTAGCTTCAGGCTATCGCCAATTTCGTAATATGGCCGAAAAGCATACGGCCGTAACGTCAGTTGAAGAAATGGAGTATCAGCAACTGCACGCCTTAAATTTAATTCGACGCAAAAGAAGAACTGTACAACGAATGCCCACACAAGGGAACTACACTCCTGGAAATGGAAAAAAGAACTCATTGACACCGGTGTGACAGACCCACCATACTTGCTCCGGACACTGCGATAGGGCTGTACAAGCAATGATCACACGCACGGCACAGCGGACACACCAGGAACCGAGGTGTTGGCCGTCGAATGGCGCTAGCTGCGCAGCATTTGTGCACCGCCGCCGTCAGTGTCAGCCAGTTTGCCGTGGCATACGGAGCTCCATCGCAGTCTTTAACACTGGTAGCACGCCGCGACAGCGTCGACGTGAACCGTATGTGCAATAGACGGACTTTGAGCAAGGGCGTATAGTGGGCATGCGGGAGGCCGGGTGGACGTACCGCCGAATTGCTCAACACATGGGGCGTGAGGTCTCCACAGTACATCGATGTTGTCGCTAGTGGTCAGCGGAAGGTGCACGTGCCCGTCGACCTGGGACCGGACCGCAGCGACGCACGGATGCACGCCAAGACCGTAGGATCCTACGCAGTGCCGTAGGGGACCGCACCGCCACTTCCCAGAAAATTAGGGACACTGTTGCTCCTGGGGTATCGGCGAGGACCATTCGCAATCGTCTCCATAAAGCTGGGCTACGGTCCCGCACACCGTTAGGCCGTCTTCCGCTCACGCCCCAACATCGTGCAGCCCGCCTCCAGTGGTCTCGCGACAGGCGTGAATGGAGGGACGAATGGAGACGTGTCGTCTTCAGCGATGAGAGTCGCTTCTACCTTGGTGCCAATGATGGTCGTATGCGTGTTTGGCGCCGTGCAGGTGAGCGCCACAATCAGGACTGCATACGACCGAGGCACACAGGGCCAACACCCGGCATCATGGTATGGGAAGCGTTCTCCTACACTGGCCGTACATCTCTGGTGATCGTCGAGGGGACACTGAATAGTGCACGGTACATCCAAACCGTCATCGAACCCATCGTTCTACCATTCCTAGACCGGAAGGGAACTTGCTGTTCCAACAGGACAATGCACGTCCGCATGTATCCCGTGCCACCCAACGTGCTCTAAAAGGTGTAAGTCAACTACCCTGGCCAGCAAGATCTCCGGATCTGTCCCCCATTGAGCATGTTTGGGACTGGATGAAGCGTCGTCTCACGCGGTCTGCACGTCCAGCACGAACGCTGGTCCAACTGAGTCGCCAGGTGGAAATGTCATGGCAAGCCGTTCCACAGGACTACATCCAGCATCTCTACGATCGTCTCCATGGGAGAATAGCAGCCTGCATTGCTGCGAAAGGTGGATATACACTGTACTAGTGCCGACATTGTGCATGCTCTGTTGCCTGTGTCTATGTGCCTGTGGTTCTGTCAGTGTGATCATGTGATGTATCTGACCCCAGGAATGTGTCAATAAAGTTTCCCCTTCCTGGGACAATGAATTCACGGTGTTCTTATTTCAATTTCCAGGAGTGTAAAATTTCAGACGGGTGCGATGTGGTGGTTTCTATTCTGTGCTCAATTAGAATTAAACTTATTCGTCGCGAAAACCACACCGGCGCGATTGTGATTCGTAGCATGAACAACCGTCATGCTAGAAAATGGCATGCTTGGTAGATAACACGTCAGTCGTGAACCAATGCTGTTCCTTAGCAATAATACTGACGTAGCTTCTTTGGACTCGCATTTCTGAGGAACAGGTAGATTAGCGTTTCCCGTGATTTTCGTAAATGGGTTAGAGTAAATGTTGAGATGGTTCAATGGAAAAATGGGCAGAGGTGATATACTTCCCCGTCGTTTCAAAATCGGAACGCGTGCTCATTCCCTAATGAGCTTGACGCCGATACGGCGCTTAAACCTCCATGACGTGGTCACCGGGTACTGACAAATTCGCTCGGACAAAACAACAACGGCATATTAAGTCGGCCGTGAGTTTTTAAAAATAAATCCTCCAAACATTAGCTTTAAGTGAATTTTAGAAACAACAGAAAACTTAAACGAGGGTGGCTGGTCGGGAATTTAGGCTCCGCTTCTCTCTAATGCGAAGGCGTAATCATTGCACCACCTCTGCCAGTGTGTTGTTTGTGTCAAGCTGGCGTCTCCCGAAATACAGCATACCCTTGACATACCTAGTTGTACTGTATAATGGGAACTAACGGCGTGGTTTTGAACGAATGGGTCGCCCGGTGACGATCTTAATGGTAACAATGCTCCGAATCACTGTTCCTACACTAGCAATGTACTCCACTGTTTATCATGCCACGAGACGGGACAGCTATTCTTTACACAGCAGCAACAACATCTCGCTATCCGCTTTCTTGAGGGAGGCACGTACGTCGAACGTAATGTGGTTTACAAATGGTTTTCCATCTTTCATACAATTCTCCTAAAGCCAACATGTGAATCTTCGACGAGAATCACTGACATCCAAATGACCGGTCAACAAAATACGCCCATAGTCAAAGGCGGTTGAATGAGAAGCTTTCTCCGTATTTGTGCCTGTAACCGACTCAATGTTTTTTTATAAGCATGAACGTGTGTGTATGTGGTGTATCAAAAACACCGACAACACTCTTAGTATCGTTTCTGTTGGACGCAAGTCGCCAAACAGCTGTCGAAGACAGCTGCCACAGCCACTGCCTCCTGTCATCTGGTGTTGTGCGGGTTTTGGCCCAAAAATCACGGTCGCTAACTGACCTAAACCAATACAAGGACTTAAGAATGGGAGAAAACAAATTTCCCTCGTCTTCGCCTTTTCTCTAGCCCAACTGTCTGGCAGGCTCCATAGCAAAGACATGAGTATGATTCAGGGTACTACCAACATTTTTTCCTTGGCGGGAGCACTGATGCAGCGTGCACTTTAGCATCGTGATGCCAATGAGGAGCTACTTCATGAAAAAGTTATGGCTCCACGGTTTGGAACGCCTGAAAAACGGCTAGAAGTGTGGTGTGGAGTGCCGACCACATGCCCCTCCATACCAAATCCGTATGACGCCACAAGGCAGAGGATGACATGGTGTCCGGCAGACGTCCGTTGGGCTTTCAGGTCTTAATTGTGTGAGTATCGTCATCCGAGGTTTGTGCACCGTGGTGCAAGGATCAACATGAAATGGCAGCATCATACTTAAAATAGAACTAAGTATTATTCTAATTTATGTCAGATACTGAACCATTACAGTGTGTTAATGGGAAATTTGATGGGATATGGCTGAATTACTATAATTTAATGATGTCACGGCGTTTTCTGTAAGTGCTCCAATGCACGACCAACTTCTTCTGTTATTTACAATTTTAGGGTAATTTGTAACTTTTTTTTGCCAATGTCTCTCCCTTGCTCCCCCAGTATTCCAAATATCCACTTTTTAAGATCGTGATCGAAAGACACATGTAAATATGAAACTTTTTAATGTTCAATAATTACCACAATGCGTTATTTAAACAAATAAACTATTGCTACATAACAAGACTCTGCATTATTAACACGTGATGTCATACTGTATTACTAACAGTGGCATTTTCTGACAGCATTCCAAAGTATGACCATTTCCCACTGTTATTAACAAATTTGGGATAATTTGTTGCCATATCGCCGATTTTCTCACATTTTTCAAAACCGACATTCTAGGACACACTTAAGTACGGGACTTTAAATGTTAAACAATACATTTCAAACAAATACTTCGATATCCCACGCCAAACAAACTAGTACATTGCAACAAATATGATCCTGCTATGGGCTAATTTCGTGAGCAGATTGTCTTTGCGCTACATCATTGTAAGACTGCCTGGAGTAGTCTGACACTACAGGATTATAGTATACTTGAAAATAACGGTGGAAAAAAATCCAGATATGTACACATACGAAACATCGCCAAATTTACGCTGTCAACATGTAGAAACAGATAGGGGCAAGCCCTTTATTTAAAACAAACAAACAAATGAGAGGTGCAATCACGTACAATAATGGAAATAAGTATTCATACACTAGAGCGATGAAAAGTAAACTGCCTTTATTGAAAACACGAAACCAAAAAGACTAATTGGATATGCACTATACACATTGGCCAGTCGCCAATGCAGCTATGCTGGTGTATAGAACGAGAATGAACAAGCCTTTACAAAACAAAATACAAACACGCCTGCCAAGTTCTCTACTGCGCTGGGAATTAAGTATTCATACACCAACAGAAAATGATACTTCTAACGAAGCCAGAACATGTTTAATACTTCGTATGCATACCCTTCCGATGTATTACGTCTCGCAACCTCCGTGGCATTGAATGGACCAATTTTCTTGTAGTTTCCAACGTGATACCTTCCCATTCTCGAAGGAGAGTCTCTTTCAAAGAGGCCTTACTACGGATGACGTGTTTTCTCACTCGAGTTTCCAGCTCACTCCACAAGTGTTCGATGGGATTCAGGTCCGGACTCTGACCTGGTGTTTTAAGAGTGTGTGGAGTGTTGTAAAGCTACCACAGCCGGACAATTTGCCCCGTATGTTTGGGATCATTGTCCTGTTGGAAGTAATAATTTCTAGGAAGACCCAAGGCGTCAATACTCTGTTGTAAGTTCTGTTTGAGAATGTTCATATACACAAATCTGTCCATGGTACCTTCCACAAACACTATTTTTCCGACACCGGAGGCTCACATACAGCCCCATACCATCACTCCACCACCTCCGTGCTTTAGCGTGGGTTGAATATTGTTTCGATCGAGGTCTGTATTCGGTCTTCTCCAGACCAAGATCATACCGTCATTGTGCACGACATTAAATTTGCTTTCATCACTAAACAATACAGTATCCCAGAAGTCTGCTGTCTTGGATACATGCAGTTTCGCGAATTCCATCCGCCACTGGCTGTTCTTTTTGCTGATTTAGGGCTTTCGTCTCGAGACCCTGACTCTGTAGCCCGAACGAATGGTACGAACTGCCCTTGGAGTGATGTCCTTTCGGAAGTGGTAATGTACATATGCGGACAGTGCCGCCGCTGTCGTTTCCGGGTTTTTCTTGATGATTGTTAGTAGCATTCTGGCCTCTCTTGTTATAACCTTCTGTGGACGACCATGTCGTTCACTGTTTATTACTACATGTCTGTCCTTATATCGCTTAATGATAGATAGCACAGTCGCTCGGCTTCGTGCTATGATGCTCACAATTTCGGCATACGACTTGTGTTGAAGATATTGGTCGACAACGATGTTTCGTTCCTCAATGGTTGTTTCATTCACCTTGCGGCCCATTCTGTTGTTCCACGGTACCCACGTCCGACGTGCTGTTGCTTCACGGCCGCCACACTGCTACACAAGTGTGGCATGTACTCCGGGGCTGCGTCAGCCGTTTGTTTGGTTGAAAGTAGTCCGCTGTACGAATACATTTTGCCCTGTCGTAGACCGTGCGGAGTGTAACATTTTGTTTTCCTAGAATAGATTCATGGTATACGGGAAACTTCATTACCAAGAAAATGGTTATCTGACGCTACATCATCGTACTTGTTCCTATCGGCGCTGCGGATGATTTACTATCCCAACATAACCATCGTAGTTTGTCACCACCTACTGTATGAATACTTATTTCCATAACTGTATGTAATCGTCTGTTGTCATAGGCGACTCGCCAGACAGCTGCCGAAGGGGGAACTGCCGCCGCCACTGTCTCGCGTTATCTGGTAACGGCGGTCAGCCCGGGTGAACTATTCTTCGGCCGAGAGCGAGATAAAAGCTGTGCTCAGACGGCGCACTGCCCGCCCATGTCTAAGAATACCCGGCATCGTCTCTCTCCTTCGCATATGAGATGCTGGCAACTCTACCCAACGGTAGACCAATGCTTTCAGCTGATAGATAACGTTACTGGAGAGCGAGAGAGGCGGAGAATGACCGCTCTTTGTCTCACCTGCAAATGCATATGAGGGCGAACAACGATCACAAGTGCCCCACACACATGATGAATGAATAGATGAGTGAGAGAGTGAGAGTGAGAGAGAGAGAGAGAGAGAAATGAAGAATGGCTGCCCTTTGTCACACCGACGAATGCATTTGAGATGGGTAACGGCCAAGATATCAGTCTGCGCCAAGAGCAACCAATCTGGAAGCAGTAGAGCAGCAATAATTACGCGCCACGTCACACGTCGAAGAATAAATGGCCAGCCGCGATAATAACAGAAACGTGAGGACACACCATGCAGTTTGTCTTAAAAGGATCTGATATATTTTTATTACATACTCTCTAACTCCCTGATGAAAGATGAAAAACGAAAATTGTAAGATTTACGACCTGTTTTAAACATCAAGTAAAAGGTCTATAATTTGGCAACAAATAAATAAAATAACTCCCTGAGGGTGTTTCCAATCATGAGTTATTAGCAAAGTTCTCCTGTACAGTAACGGTTTTTTTACGCTGACTGCTCAAAATGGTCTAGGACACTGGTAGTAACCATAAAATATACAATGAGCTGTTTCGTAGTGACATCCTGATCAAAACTATCTACCGTGAAGAAATCATTAAATTTTTATTTTGTTTATGTATACAGAGGTAAACTATGATCGCTGTATCTAATAAGCTGTCTAATGAAAATGCCACTGATCGTGTATCACACTGCAAAAGGCATCATGTTGGTTCCTCGTATATAACTTTTTTTTCCAACTCCGGACGGAGCATGGTGAATCTGTTTCATTACAGACAATTCTCGGCGAATTTAGAGGTGGGGCAAGACGGTTCCCAATTGGAAGCAAAAAATAAACCTCATGCACACATACCTTGGTAAATAGTGGTAAGCATACAGCTCCTACTATGTGGTATTTTTTACCAATCATTTTGAGTGCATTTTTGGTAAACATTTTTGGAATACAGTGATCAATAGATTGTTATATTTTAACTAAAGTTCAGTCTTGATCACAACACTGTTTTGAGTGCACTTATTTCTCATGGCCTGCTGTGTTTTTGCCTAACTAGACAAATTAATTTGCAGAGTCACATCAGACTGAGCGGTGTTTGAAGTCGTGTTGCCTAACTACGTGGCGTTAACTGGCACTATAACTTTTTTACATATTTTTGTCGCCCTCGGCAACACTTCCTATTTGCATCTTACCGACAGCGTTATATGACGCATTAAGTCAGGAATCCATGTTATGAATCACACACTGAGCTTTCTGGACATTAACGAAATTTCATCTTGTGGGCAAGAAACTAAAACGACGCCGAAAGACAGAAGCAGACGAGAAGGATTTTTTATTCAATGTCGCTATGTCATTTGCGTAGAGTTTAGTGCGAGAAATGAACGGACTCCATCAGATTATACGCCACTGCACCAATTCAGTCTTAGATGTCCAAAGGCCATCAGAAGTTACATTTCATTTTATTAAATTGAGCATTATGCCGACTCACAGCGATCGTTTCACTCGAATGAGGATAGAGGAAGTCAATCACTCATTGTTTGGTGACTGACGCTGGGCACTATTTTGAGAGAGTAAGGAAGGCCGCACGGTAACGTTCTGTACACGACAAGAGTAAATGAAGAAGAAGCACAAATCAACTAATATACCAATCTGACATCAGATTTAGAGTATCGTACGGATATTTCATCTGTTTGTTACACGAACACAGGCTTTATCATTAGTTATCTGCAAATCTCATGGGGTACAGCTTGTGCTGAGGTTTGGGCACGTCAGAAGGTGGTCATCAGTTTGGACATTCCGACAGTCACATATTGGTTCCCCATCGAAGTAGCCCCAACGGGCAAAGTTATACTTGCAATATGAGACCCTTGTCCTCAGCCTGTTAAGAGTCTTGAAGGATCTGTTACTTACAGCCGCAAGTTCTTCCTTCAGGTCCAGGATACGATTTGGTGTTGCCTCCTTCCATAGCAGAAGTTTCCTCATTTCGATGGTGAAGCTGATAGTCTCTGTCGTCCAAAGGACGGTCTTTCTTGAGAGAAGCAGCCTGTTGTTGCTGGCACCCGTGTAGAGGTTGACGACTGTCTATCATCTGTTTCCTCTTTTCCAACTCGGCAGATACTTACCGCCGTAGTCTGTGGGGAGCTATCCCTATGAGACGATAGTTCTTCTCTGTCGGTATGGGCCTCAACCATCCTGATATGATGTGGGATGACTCATTTACGGCCACATCAATGAGTTTCACGTGGGCCGAATTAATCTACAAAGGCGCGGTATACACAACTACCGACAAACTGAGTGCAACGGCTATTGTTCGAAGCATTTGTGGGTCAGCACCGCAGTTTGTGTTAGTTTACAAATGATATCACTTCTAGCACAGGCCTTTTGCTGAGTGCCCACATAGTGCTGTTTAAATGACAAGAGTTCTGTCCATCCTACCGCTTGAGTATTTGGGAGAGTAGCAGTGGCCTATCTCTTGCCCTTTCCAGCTCACATGGGGTTTTCTTTTGTCTTCCTTATTCTCAGGTGCAAACTGCAAACTTGCATGTTTTGTGATTTTAGTTATAGTAATCGCCTAGTATTTCCAAGCTGCTGGTTAATTTTTCCTCCACCTTCTCGAAGTTGGTTGGGAAGTCGCGGCCGTGTCATCAGCATATGTAAACTGCATGCCATTGGGATGCGTTCGCTAGTCGTTTGTGTATATATTCAACAGCAACAGAGCTAACACACTGTCCTGAGCGAAAGTGATTTCCAGATACATTTCCCTGTACTTCGACAACTGATCGTACTGCTGGGTTTTCTTCCGATATTCACTAAACGAGCTTGGTTTTACACGCCATAACGATAGCAAACGTCGATGGACTTACCATAAATCTAAAATTAATTAATGTTGCGCAGCTTTCGAAGTCATCTCCACAATTCGGTTTACACAAGTAACCGCACAAAATAAAGTCTGGCACACGGGATTGAACTGGCAAAGATATACAATATTCGCCGGTCTTCGTACAGTACAAAGAGTTTGCGCAGTAAAAATTTAATTTCAGCAGAGCCGTCGATATATTGTACAACATATTACACAACCTTCTACCTTATCGATAGCGATATCGACATTGTACAGCATTATTGCCAGTCTAGAAGCCACTAAAGGGAAGTTTGCAGGCTCGATGTGGTCTATGTTAAGTACGGCAAGTTTGTGTACTTTTAACTCTGGAACTAATGAAGATTAGAATCTAAAATTTTTATAGGTACGTTATGCATGTTATTTATGTTCGCTGAAGCCTAATTAAGAGATAATAAAAAATACAGATATATATTTTTTTAACTAGGCTATTTTTTACTGTGAATATTTGTACATGCAAGCCCCTAGATTCACACCTATTCAAATCACTATTATGATGGTACTTCAGTAGGTACAGTATAAAACAAGTCACAAAGTTTCATGTAGCTATAAGAAGTAATTTTTGATACACAGGTACGTAAGTATAAAAAACTCACTTAGAGAAAATCGCGTTTAAAATTACAAAAATTAAAACATATTTTTAAATTAAAGCTCAAAAGCACCCAGCTGCATAGTCTGCATCCCATCATCTTTGCCACCCTCCTTGTGAAAGCTTCTTCCGTCTGGTTGACCTTGTTCCTTTGGTGGTGAACTCGTCTGCACACTATGCCTCAACGGGCCTCGACTCATTTTTCAACCATCTTCAGAATGACAGCCTGGGATGATGTTAGATGAGCTAGAACTCTATTTCTCCCCATATATTCATCATTAAATGTTAACACAGTTCCCACTAAAGTCCCTTTTCAGTCTATTTAACCCTAAACACATTTTTTGGCGCTCTTATCCAGATAATTATTGAAACACTCTTTGGCATGTTGAGTCCGCCTTGTACCAGGTGTAGAAGTATGAAACCGGAATTTCCCTACAAATAGTGCTAGCCGTCAGTGTACGACAATGAGACCGCGTCTGCAGCGCCTTCTGCTTCCTGTAATGATTGACGACGAATGTCAACACACAGTAACACAAGGTCATACATCGATATCTATTTCAAAGCCGAAAATATGTCGAGTTTTGCGCCTACGAACTACGATTTGCGGACAGTATTGGTTTTCTGTTACCACTGGAAGAAAACTGCCGCAGAATCGCATCGAATGTTTGTCGAAGCTTTCGGCGAACATGCTCTTGGGTAAACGAAGTGTTTCGAGTGGTTCAAAAAATTAAAAAGTGGTCCTTTTCACGTGAGAAACGATGAGCGCAGAAAATCACCGAAGACGTTAGAAGACAGCCGGCCGCGGTGGCCGTGTGGTTCTAGGCGCTGCAATCCGGAACCGCGGGACTGCTACGGTCGCAGGTTCGAATCCTGCCTCGGGCATGGATGCGCGTGATGTCCTTAGGTTAGTTAGGTTTAAGTAGTTCTACGTTCTAGAGGACTGATGACCTAAGATGTTAAGTCCCATAGTGTTCAGAGCCATTTGAACGTTAGAAGACAACGAATTGCAGATTTTATTGGATGAAGATGACACTCAAACTCAACAGGAACTCTCGGAACAATTGAATGTGACGCAGAAAGCCGTTCCTCTTACATTGAAAGCTATCGGAAAGCTGCAGATTGTAGTAAGATGGGTTCCGCATGAACTGAATGAAAGACAGCAAGCAAATCGAAAGACTATCTGAGAAAAGCTGCTCGTCAGATGCAAAAGAAAGTCGTTTCTCCATCGAAGAGTGACAGGTGATGAAAAATGGATACATTTTGAGAATCCTAAGCGTCGTAAATCATGGGTGAATCCAGGCAAACCACCAATATCCACTGCAAGACCAAATCCCTTTGGAAAGACGACTATGCTCTGTGTTCGGTGGGATCAGAAGGGTGTCATCGATTACGTGCTGCTAAAACCTGGCGAAACCGTTAACACTGGTCGCTACCAACAGCAAATGATCGATTTAAATCGAACATTACGTGAAAAACGACCGAATAAGGAAAAAGGCAACAAAAGTCATATTGCTCCATGGTAACGCCCCATCACACGCAGCAAAACGGGTCAGGGAAAGGATCGAGGCGTTCAGTTGGGAAATACTAGGACATGCGGCTTATTCTCCTAACTAGGCTCCATCCGATTTTCATCTATTTGCATTCAAATGGCTCTGAGCACTATGGGACTTAACATCTGAGGTCATCAGTCCCCTAGACTTAGAACTACTTAAACCTAACTAACCGAAGTACATCACACATAGCCATGACCGAGGCACGATTCGAACCTGCGACCGTAGCAGCAGCGCGGTTCCGGACTGAAGCGCCTAGAACCGCTCGCCCACAACGGCGAGCATCTATTTGCATCCTCGCTGAACTCAGTTCGATTGAAAATGTAGGAAAATGACTCGCTGACTGTTTACCTTCAAATGAAGAACAGTTCTTTTGGAGTGGCATTCCTAGCCTGCCGGAGAGGTGAGAAAAATGTATAAATAGCAATGGAGATTAATTTGAATAAAATATTGTTTATCAGTTTCAAACAAAAGACGTGTAATGATTGTAACCAAATTCCGGTTTCATAGTTCTACACCTGGCAGACACTTATATTGTTAGCTTTCGTATCAGGTCTGGGTGAGCTGGGTTCTTATTAATCCGCTCGATGGCTTCAAGAACCGCTTCAGGAACAGAGTTCTTGTTTTCAAAATACACTCCCGAAATTTCAACCTTCCGAGATTTATACCAGATCCATGTGAGAAATGTGAATGTATCAGTTTTTTGTCGCTGAGAGTTGGTGAAAATTTTGAGACCAAGTCTGCTTTCATCATATTTTCTGAATCATTTCCGGTATACTTGTTGGCCATTCCATAATACTGCTTTAACTGAGCTACTGTTCTATTAGTCAGTGAACCACTCAGTGACCTACCGCAATGAGTGGTGCTATGAGTTTGTTTTAATTTTACGGGGCGTGTGCCCATTCACTTTTTTGTGTGTGTCCATCGAATTCCAGTTTCTTTAACGCCACACTTTCCTATTGATTCAAATAAACTACACTTTTTAGATTCGCATATAAAAAGACGCAAGTCCGAAATTGCGTAGTTTCGGACATATGCAAGTATTACAATAAAATTAAAAATAAAGTACTTCAAATGTCACAAAGATAAGTTAGATGGCAATTTGTCCAGGAAAGAGTGTAGAATACTGTAGGCGATGTTTTGCAAAATGTCAAAAATTTTGAATTTTTGCCTACAGATTCCCTCTGACGCAAGGGTAAACAATGAGACTGAGGTCCGACTTCCTTGCGCAATTAACACGACGGAACCGGCAGAGGCCGCGTGGCCGCAACAATGCGCGAGGTGGCGCTGTAGGAGGGCCAGCGGGCGCTCGCCCAGCCAGCCAGCCTGCCCGCCTGCCTGCCTGTCCGAGCGGAACAGCGGCCGCTCCGCACCGCGCCGCGCCACGCCGCGTTGCCGGATGTACGCCGTGGGAACCCGGCACTGCACAGAGAACAATGCCCAGCCAGCCGGCACCGCGTACTCCCGCTGATCGGCCCCACGCCGACTCGCGCCGTCTGCCAAATCTGCGCCCTCCGACGCCGGCTGATCGTGCCCACCAAAAAGCGCCACACGTATCACACAACCACGGTTTACAGTTTTCTAAAGCCACTTTCATAACGATGGATTTCCTTGTCTCAACCGACATTCGAGACAAGTGTGTACTGCAGCGTCCTTGGCGTTTTATTCCCGTACTGAGTCTCGACTGTTTTGGTTTACACGTCAGCGCCAAAACCGCCGTTGTTGTGAGTGTGAGAGCTGTCTGCTGAGTAGTTGGGTACCTGAATGGGGAAATTCGTAAAATATTCCTGGCTTTACAGCCATCAAATTCAGCTGCAAGAAGCTCTTCTCATAGCAGTTGACAACGCAGCAGTGGGAATATGACGTAATGTCGTTTGAGGTACCGGTGACAGACGGTTTATTCCGTACGTGTATCGTGTGAGCGACTGCCTAAATTATGGTCCCTCTTCGCGACTGGCTACTCTACTGGGGACTTAGCTTCTATGGTCATCAGTCTCCTAGAACTTAGAACCTAACTAACCTAAGGACATCACACACATCCATGCCCGGGGCAGGATTCGAATCTGCGACCGTAGCGGTCGCGCGGTTCCAGACTGTAGCGCCTAGAACCGCTCGGCCACCCGGGCCGGCTCAAAAGTGTTAATTATCGGCAGAATAACAAACAACTGCTAACCGAAACAGCAGACGAGGTACTTCAGAGAACTTCGGTTGCGCCTAACTTGGAAGGCAGGCGATGTGATTTCGGCAGAGCTCGATCGGCGTCTCGGGAGGACAGACATATGCCTGCCGCGGTGTGTATTGGTTAAGAACTTAATTGCAAGTTAGGAGACGAGGTACTGGCAGAACTGAAGCTGTGAGGCCGGGTCGTGAGTCGTGCTTGGGTAGCTCAGATGGTAGGGCGCTAGCCCGCGAAAGGCAAAGTTCCCGAGTTCAAGCCTCCGTCCGGCACACGGTTTCAATCTGCCAGGAAAAGCCACTTAATTAGCAGTCTCTGGTTATCTGGAGATGTAACTGAGAACAATCTGATTGTAATTACGTTAATACGCAGTTTATTGTTGTGTTTATTTTCTGTGAAAGTGTGAAGAATGGTAATTATTTGTGTTTCATGAAGTGGACTATAATTAGGCAGTTTCTGGTATTCTGCTAATAAAAAATCGAGTGGCATCCCTTTTAAACAAACCAGATCAAATTTTAATTATTTATGCAATATAGTTCCTCGCTAACTGTATATTACAGCCTCAACACAGCGGATTCACGACCTACGTGCTGTTCTCTGTTCAGGGGACAACTACAGAAAACTGCAGGTTGGTTAATATTATTCAGAACCTAACGCATTCCACTCGGAGCGTTGGAAGCAACAAGGCACTTTGCGTGTACTGCAGTTTTAGCACAAATGAGAGCAGTTACACGTCACTTCTGGTAACACAGAGCAGGTATGAAGGAAGGATATTTTCGAGGGAAGGGTTTTGTTATACACACGAAAATCATTCTCGCTATCTCTTTCTTTCACTTGCCGTAAAGCGAGGTTATGAGGGACTCTCTTTTTTACAGTAATATCTAAATATAGTAATAAACTATAGGAACAATGATAACAGGGTTTATTATTAATGACCAAATCAGAATCTAAAATGGAAATTCTCGTCAAATGTCGTGTCATAAATTGCTCACATTCCTGATGACTGAAAGAATAGCAAGTGTCATCCAAACATTTTAGAAGATATACATTTATTTGGTAGGGAAAATATATACTAGCGAACACATCAGACAATATGTAGAACGCAGTAATTAGCGCCATTTAGCTTGATCCTTTGCATCTTGTTTTCTTGCTAATTGCCAAACAACGAAAATTATTTTTCTTGACCAACAATCTTTACCTTTTTACTGTTGAAACAGGTTTCAATAACAACTTTATCTATAGAATTTCTTATTTATGTGCACTGTAGGTTTTTTTTCTCTGCAAAAAGTAAGTATTTTTTGCTCTCAGATTTTTCGTCTCTCTTGTAGACTGGACGAACAATAGTAGGAAGAAATAGCAGGACCTTCTGCAACTTTCAATTGCCACGAAAACAAGGAAAACAACTGAATAAAGATTAACGAGACACGAAAGAACAAACTCAATTTCTGTAATAGGAGCTCGAACCCAATAGGTTATAACTTCCGATGTTAGCAGACGCCGCCATAGTCCCTTGACTCTGCGCACGCGCAGTGTGCAGCATACTCCGAAATTCAGAACTTGACTTTCAGCACAATCTATAGATTATTGACGTCATACGCATACTCGCGTCGTGGTTTGTTGCTGACTTATACCTAGGCACGAAAGGCGGACGCACATCCTAGTGGCAGATTTTGAACAGAAAGTCGCTCTTGTAAAACCACAGCTCCCATCCCTATATCTCTTAACTTCCACCGGCAGAAGTGGCCGAGCGGTTCGAGGCGCTACAGTCTGGAACTGCGCGACCGCTACGGTCGCAGGTTCGAATCCTGCCTCGGGCATGGACGTGTGTGATGTCCTTAGGTTAGTTAGGTTTAAGTAGTTCTAAGTTCTAGGGGTCTGATGACCTCAGAAGTAAAGTCCCATAGTCCTCAGAGCCATTTCTTAACTTCCTCCTCGCCAAGCAACACGGATTCCGAAAATACGGTCATTTGAAACCCGAATCGCTAGAGGTCTGCGCGGATGCGGATATCAGCGATATTTTTGTTACTAGGCGGATAAAATCGCGACCGGCGCGGATATCCGCGGGTCATCTGCGGATAATGAGCAAGGCATCTGCCCAGTACGTATGTTTCAATGTTAGTTCAAAACTTCAAGTCTGTTGACATTCTTGGAATCTTGCAGGGCCCGGGTAGAGCGGATATCTGTTGTCCTCAGCCCCTGACTACGACCGACGTAGCTGTACCCAAGAGACCTGCACCTAATCCGTTTCCGCGACCGTGTCTTTTGTGTGCCCTGTGCAGTGCTCTCTGGGTGGCAAACCTGCCCACTGTCTGCCAGACAGGTGCCCGTTGCAATTTTCCGCTGACTTCAGTTAGCGCTTTGTAGTGACCGCGTGACAACGTGCATCGCAGCAAATATCAGAGTACTTTCTTCAAATGAGCACCATATCAATGGATACAATTAATTTCGTGTAAGGTGAAAAAGGTGAATTTAAATTAGCGAAGGAAAAAAATTGATATCGCCAATATGGAAAAAATGCGGCTACATATTTGATGGCAACGAAAAGATGAAAGATATAGTGGCTTGTTTTGTATGTAAAAAAGTATATTCCTACACTGGACGCAAAAGTGAAACTTCAAATTTGCTAAAACATACGTGTGAGGCTGGACAAAGTAGCATAATTACTTATTTAAATACCATGAGAGACGTGAAAGTTCCTGAAGTTCCGCCAAATTTCATCATCGTCATTTTCAGCTGCCTTGGCACAAGAGCAGCGAAATATAATTGTTTCTACACACGTATTTTCATCACTTAACACTATTACACTGAGTTTTATTTTTTTAAATAGCGTTACCAATATCACTAGATCCAAGCCGCTACTGTGTATGCTCCGGAGCGCCAAGGCTTTCTGTTTGGAATGGTCTGCTTTAGAGTAGGTGTAGAGCATTTCGTGTGATTTAAGAAGTCACAAGTAGTTAATTTGTCGCAGAAATGGCGACGACGAAATTTCCGATGCGGGTGCTACGTGCTAAATGTCTGACTTCGTTGACACAGGACCGACAGTCCCGAAAGAAGAACCGCCGTCACTGTAATTGTTTCCTGAGTTAATTAATCGCCAAAAAGATAACTTTGTTAACACTGAAAGAATAACGTCTTGTATTAAAAACCGAGTCAGTCCGTTTGTCGTTCGCCGCGATAACTTCACGCTATATAACTCATCATCATCATCATCATCATCATCATCATCATCATCATTTAAGACTGATTATGCCTTTCAGCGTTCAGTCTGGAGCATAACCCCCTTATAAAATTCATCCATGTTCCCCTATTCAGTGCTAACATTGGTGCCTCTTCTGATGTTAAACCTATTACTTCAAAATCATACTTAACCTTCTCCTTGATCTGCCCCGACTCCTCCTACCCTCTACTGCTCAACCCAAGAGTCTCTTGGGTAACCTTGCTTCTCCCATGCGTGTAACATGACCCCACCATCTAAGGCTGTTCGCCCTGACTGCTACATTTATAGAGTTCATTCCCAGTTTTTCTTTGATTTCCTCATTGTGGACACCCTCCTGCCATTGTTCCCATCTACTAGTACCTGCAATCATCCTAGCTACTTTCATATCCGTAACCTCAACCTTGTTGATAAGGTAACCTGAATCCATGTAGCTTTCGCTCCCATACAACATAGTTGGTCGAGAGATTGAACGGTGCACAGATAACTTAGTCTTGGTACTGACTTCCTTCTTTCAGAAGAGAGTAGATCGTAGCTGAGTGCTCACTGCATTGGCTTTGCTACACGTTGCTTCCAGTTATTTCACTATGTTGCCATCCTGTGAGAATATGCATCCTAAGTACTTGAAACCGTCTACCTGTTCTAACTTTGTTCCTCCTATTTGGCGCTCAATCCGTTTATATCTCTTTCCCACTGACATTATTTTCGTTTTGGAGATGCTAATCTTCATACCATAGTCCTTACATTTCTGATCTAGCTCTGAAATATTACTTTGCAAACTTTCAATCGAATCTGCCATCACAAATAAGTCATCCGCATATGCAAGACTGCTTATTTTGTGTTCACATATCTGAATCTCACACAGCCAGTCTATTGTTTTCAATATATGATCCATAAATAATATGAACAATAGGGAGACAGGTTGCAGCCTTGTCTTACCCCTGAAACTACTCTGACCCATGAACTCAATTTACCGCCAACTCTAACTGCTGATTGACTATCCATGTAAAGAACTTTAATTGCTTGCAAAAGTTTGCCTCCTATTCCATAATCTCGTAGAACAGACAATAACTTCCTCCTAGGAACCCGGTCATAAGCCTTTTTTTGATCTATAAAGCATAGATACAATTCCCTGTTCCACTCATAACACTTCTCCATTATTTGCCGTAAGCTAAATATCTGGTCCTGACAACCTCTAAGAGGCCTAAACCCACACTGATTTTCATCCAATTGGTCCTCAACTAATACTCGCACTTTCCTTTCAACAATACCTGAGAAGATTTTATCCACAACGCTGATTAAAGAGATAACTCTGTATAACTGCTATATAACTGCTTATTCGAAATACATGGCATACTGTAATACGATATCAATGACTTCAGAAATAAAACGAATGTGAGATGTTGTGAAGTAAAAAATATGATTAGTATTGTGTGAGTTTATCAAAAAGGCTGTGCCCATTAGAAGTATGGCGAATACATAAACATCGGAATAATCATTATGCTTCAGTAAATCATTGCTGATTTCAATACGACATAAAATTATGAAGATCATATCTTTGTCATTTACTAATTATGATAACTGAAATTTAATACATGAGCATACTTTATTCTGAAATGAAAATAGTCTGACGTAGACTAATTGCTAAAGGCCTTTAAAATATAGTCTGACTTCTGTACTAAAGCTACAAATACCACAGTAGTTCAAGTAGTCCATTCTGAAAAGAATCAGAGGCATTACTTCGACAGTTGCGCTCTTTAACGTGCTTGTGTACTGAGCATTATCTGCGGAAACAATAGCAACGGACGGACATTAACATTCAATAAAGATGAATTGCTCAGCCTTGCTCTACGTTTTGCCGACCAATACCAGATGAGAGAATCTGCAGCAGTGATTTTGAATAGGCGACTCATATCACGTCCCAGACTCTTCTTAATAAGTAGCCCACGGAGAGTCACAGAATTAATATTAATTCATGAAGTCGTGCTTCGTGAGGAAAGAGAGTGTAGAATTACCCAAGATGGCCTCATACAGATACGGCTGAACGCAACAGTCAGCGTAGCTGCCCCTCATTAATAGCCAGCGTTCAGAAAATCTCTCTACATGTTCATGATATTTCAAAGTGGTGCATAGATTCACAACTTGATTTAAATGTTTAGAAATTTACAATTGTGAACACCACAACACGAAAAAACGTAATATTCTATATCTACAATAACACTGGGTCAGAACTACAATACATCGACTTATACGAACACCCGACCGTAAAAATCTGTTGGCTGGTAGAGTACGCACAAGATAGGGGCTGATGCGGAGTGACCAATTTCGTCTGAAGAGCTGGACAAATTCATTCGTCTGTTCGAAAGGGGAGTCCGACAGCGTTTTGCCCCTTTCCGCCGGTCGGCGCTGACAGAATAGCCTTTCTCAAACGATTTTACAGAAACTATTCAGTAAAAAATGTTCATTTTTGCGTTTCTTATAGCTTTATACGACAGCTTCACGATAGTGTGCCCATCATTTCGTTAATGGTTACACTTACTGTGACATTTGCAAGTAAGACACTAAGCGAAATTCGAAAAAGTTTGCAATGAAAAATAGGGGTCGCAATGAATTTGCGTTTGGTGCATATTACATAATACATATGAAATTTGTGATATAGCACATTCATGTGCGATCGCACGCAGCAGAGTGAAATAGCCACAACATTCTTCACATTTCATAAATGATTTGAGAAATCGAAATCAGATCTTGACAAATGACAGCACATAAAGAAGAGAGTATTTCGCCGCATGATTTTTATGCGCAACTCCATTATGCACTTCGTGTTATTCCCGTAACTATGGACTTTTTCGGTGAAAGAATGTTAAGTGCCATCGACAGCTGGTGAAATGAGAAATGCTATGGGTTTGGAACAACGTAAGTGAAGTCATTACACGTTGATTTCTGTGTCGAAGACGTGCCTTTTCATAAGCTATTGACGTTGCTTTTCCACAGTTCGTCACTTTCTAAATGACTGTTTAAGAATTCTATCGCAATTGCTTTTGCACACCATGTTAGTGAGACGACACTGTGTAAACTCCGCTGAAGCTCAAAAAATGGTTCAAATGGCTCTGAGCACTATGGGACTCAACTGCTGTGGTCATAAGTCCCCTAGAACTTAGAACTACTTAAACCTAACTAACCTAAGGACATCACACACGTCCATGCCCGAGGCAGGATTCGAACCTGCGACCGTAGCAGTCACGCGGTTCCGGACTGAGCGCCTAGAACCGCTAGACCACCGCGGCCGGCCCCGCTGAAGCAAATTTTAACGTAGCAACCAGTGGAAGGTGCAGGTTTTACTCAAAAATCACAACTCATGACGCTTCTCTGACAGCTTCAAATGGTTAACAAGCCAAGCGAATATAAATCGCTACGTTTTCAGCGGAATTCTTTCCAGACGCTAGCCACACTAGAGGTGACAGCAGATCATCTTGAATGGTCACCATGCAAGTGTGGGCGTGGAGGGGCTCTATTTCATATTTACAAAAAGAATAAAAAATGTGAGCGTAAGCTTAGAATGGCACTTCCCCTCCAGCGCTAGGCATTTCCCGTACAGAACCTGCCTTCAAACCCCATCTCTACTACTCTCCCCATACGTGCCCTGCCGTTTCGCATCTACGGGACACGGTATTCTGCGCGTACACTTATCACATGGGCACAGTCATAGGTAAAGCAGGAGCCACACTTCGGTTCACTGGTAAGATTCTGGGAAAATACAGTCATTCTACACAAAAAGCTTGCGTACAAAACGATACTGGGATCCATCTTAGAAAACTGTTCAGGAGTCTGCAATTCGCACCAAATACGCTAACAGGGATACAAAGTTCAGCACGAATGGTCACAGTTTTGTTGGGAGCGAGTCACGGAGATGCTGCAAAAACATACACTGCTACACGCCTTGAAGTACACGCCTCCTATCCTGGGAAAGCCTACTCACATAGTTTCAAGAATAACTTTTGCATTACGTGAGAAATTTTTCTTTCCAGGGAGGCGGAGTGGGGCAGCTACCCCTTGCTGAGTACACCCTTGCTCAGAAGTAGTTTCTCTCAGCAACGACAGAGGCAATATGAGAGACAATGTTCTAACATATTTTCCGGCAAAGGAGACCTACCAGGATAGCATATCAGCACTACCAGGCAGAGTGACACTGACGGTACATGGTGCCACGTACCGTAACGAATTCCCTGTCACACTCCTACTAACAATCATTCAAGGTATCCACAACGTTGCGCAGTTTGTTAGGCGATAACCATGTCTTATATTTGAATTCGCTCGCACAACACGTTCCTATAGGAACTTGAATTTATACGCCTCTCGACATGTTCAATTCCTGTTCTCAGTGCCTCATTTTTGGTTAAGAGATCACCCAGTTCCTTATATTTGAAAGAGTGGATATGCAGAAATTGCCAGCTTGCAATACAGAACAGCCACCCGTTTGTTCTTCCTACCGACATCCTGAATTAACGTACCCCAATCACGTTAGGCTATGTGGGAACATCGACGATTATTGAATGTACAAGTCATGTAACCTGTAGTTCAGCACAGCAGCCTACGCAAAACTTGTTTGACATTCTTCAGAGTTAAGGCAAGGTACTATCAATCTGATAGGAAATGCAAAGAACATCGAGAGCGATGGAAGCAGCCACCAGGAAATAATTTCAAGGTGCAAGAATCGGTGGAGAAGGTTGGGAGCCCGTCCATTGAAGATGCATTAGGTTCGTGTAGAAGCTGCATAGTGAAACTGACTTTGTACAACATACATTTTATGCATCTCGTATTGTATTCTTAGAAGCTGATACGTGAGGCAAGATTCTTTTGTTACATACTTGTAATTCCCCTAACTTTCTAAGATCAATATTTTCCTTTCCCGAAACAAGTTAACCATTTCCAAGGCCACAATGGCGTGAAGATTTTCAATATATCTGTAGAGACAAGAAAGCTAAACCCTTGGAGAAAATATGTCTTCAATAAAACCTGAAAAACACATAAAATTTCCCAAGCGATAAAAATTTCTGCATGACTGGGGCTAAATGAACAAGGAAATGCGTAGCTCTCGTTTGTAACGCAGTTTTGAAACGGTACTATTCTCCGACTGAGATGTCTGAATATTCCACCGGGGCTGTGAGCTAGCCGAAGTGGACGCTCCGTCTGCGACTCCTACTTGTTGCACCACCGCTGGCGGCTCCGCATGCAAGTGCAACTGGAACCAAGGTCGAGCGTGACGCTACTGTACACAGAACCGCCAGCTGCTGTCAGCCAGTTGACAATAGGAGCCCATATTCATACCGTAAACTGTCGTTATAGGTCTGAGAGAATACTGTCGCCGTACAAAGGTGCGGAAGGGCGCAAATGAGTTATAAGACCCAACTTCTTCAAACAATCCCGCAATGTAGCTAAAGAAACAATTTATGTTCCTAAAGAATACCGATCAGATACTGATGGCTCCCTAGGGCACAGGGCTGAGTCCTTCACCTTCAATAAAGCGTCATAATTAGAAGTGAAAGTTGATCTGTGCGTTCCCACAAGGTAAAGAATTTTACTATTCACTATAATGGTAAATGAATTAGTAGACCACGTCAACAGCTCTGTGAAACTGTTCCGCGGTGGTATATACGGGGTGATGGAAAAACGTTTACAACCTGACATGGCGCATCGGGCATATAACAAGGATCAGTGATCACACAGGAACCAGCGGTCGCAATAGCCATCAGAGGCTACTAAATGCCGTTGCAGTTATTTAGTCACATGCTAAAAATGGACGCCCATTTCAGGAGATACTCGAAGTTGTGTGTGTGTGTGTGTGTGTGTGAATTCCTAAGGGACCAAGCTGCTGCGGTCATCAGTCCCTAGACTTACACACTACTTAAACTAACTCATGCTAAGAACAACACACACACCCATGCGCGAGGGAGGGCTCGAACCACCGGCAGGAGAAAATGGTTCAAATGGCTCTGAGCACTATTGGACTCAACTGCTGATGTCATCAGTCCCCTAGAACTTAGAACTACTTAAACCTAACTAACCTAAGGACATCACACACATCCATGCCCGAGGCAGGATTCGAACCTGCGACCGTAGCAGTCGCACGGTTCCGGACTGCGCGCCTAGAACCGCGAGACCACCGCGGCCGGCACCCGGCGGGGAGGCCGCGCAATCCGTGACATGAGGCCTCCAACCGCGCGGCCACTCCTCACGGTTCAAAGTATTCTCCAGATGCATCGAGACATGTCTGACGTCGACGCTACGTTGAACGGCACATCCTTTCAAAGATACCTGATGTTTCTCGAAGACATGCTGCCGCAACAATCCCGCCCACTAGGTCCCCCGGCGATGTAACAGGTGTTTCATACACAAGGCCCTTCAGATACCGCTAAAAGAATAAATCGATTGGGAACAGATCGGGTGATCCTGGCAGCTATGCGACTGGCTCACCACGACAAAACTAGTGGTCGGGAAAGATTGTCTGTAGATGTGCCCTCATTCGTTTGCTGAAATGCGGGAGGGCTCCGTCGTGCTGAAATTGAATGCGGCGACGAATGGCATGGCAACATCATTTAGCATATCTGGTAGCACCTCTAGCAGGAATACGAGATACTTGCCCCGATCAAGTCGGTCCGGAAGACCGAGCGAGGTGGCGTAGTGGTTGGCACACTGGACTCGCATTCGGGAGGACGACGGTTCAATCCCGCGTCCGGCCATCCTGATTTAAGTTTTCCGTGACTTCCCTAAATCGGTTCAGGCAAATGCCGGTATGGTTCCTTTAATAGGGCACGGCCGACTTCCTTCCCCATCCTTCCCCAATCCGATGAGACCGATGGCCTGGCTGTTTAGTCTTCTCCACCAAATCATCCCCCTTGATCCAGAAGAATGTACGCCCCAATTAAAGAGTCCGACGATGGCAGCCCGCAAGTGACCGTCGCGCCCTCTAGTGGCTTTTGCGACCCTCTGTCCCTATGTGATTACTGAGCCTTGTTGTACGCCCGAAGTGCCCTGTCAGTTTCTAAACTTTTTTTTTTTTCATCACCTTGCACATTCATGGAAATGCATAAAGTCTCGAAGATTAACAGTAACTGATTCAGTGTAAACAAATGGAGGATAACTTACTGAATTGTTCGTGTGTGTAGTCTGTAATAAGTAATTAAAGTTAGTCACAACATTACGTGCCAAACAGCAACCAGCCACTGTTAATTATTCTATTTATAGCGAAACAGCGGCGTTGTCGGTTTCAAACCGACAGGTTCGTTAAATGACGACGGCATTTTCCCCCTTAGGCTCGGTGCACGAGCGATGCGACACAGCATCTCCGAGGTAGCGAAGAAGTGAGGATTTTCCCGTATGACCATTACACGAGTGTACCGTGAATACAGGAATCCGGTAAAACACCAGTTCTCCGAATCGCTGCGGCGGGAAAAAGATCCGACGAGATCGTGGCCGAGGGTTCCTAGGCGCCACAGTCTGGAATCGCGCGACCGCTACGGTCGCAGGTTCGAATCCTGCCTCGGGCATGGACGTGTGTGATGTACTTAGGTTAGTTAGGTTTAAGTAGTTCTAAGTTCTAGAGGACTGATGACCACAGTAGTTAAGTCCCATGGTGCTCAGAGCCATTTGAACCATTTGAAGAACGGGACCAACGACGACTGAAGAGAATCGTTCAATGTGAAAGAAGTGCAAACCTTCCGCAAACTGCTACAGATTTCAATGCTGTACTATCAAAAAGTGTCAGCGTACGAACCATTCAACGAAACATCATCGATATGGGCGTTCGGAGCTGAAGGCCCACTCGTCTACCCTTCATGACTGCTCGTGGTAGCCGAACGGTTTGAGGCGCCTTGTCACGGTTCGTGCGGCTCCCCCCATCGGAGGTTCGAGTCCTCCCTCGGGCCTGGGAGTGTGTGTTGTCTTTAGCGTAAGTTAGTTTAAGTAGCGTGTAAGCTTAGGGAGCGATGACCTCAGCAATTTGGTCCCATCCGACCTAATCACAAATTTCCAAAAAATTTTGCGCCTCGCCTGGACCCGTGAACTCCGACACTGGAATGCTGATGACTGGAAACATGTTGCCTGGTCTGACGAGTCTCGTTTCAAATTGTATCGAGCGGATGGACGAGTACGAGTACGGGGACAATCTTATGATTCCAAGGACCGGCACGTCAGCAGGGGACTGTTCAAGCTTGTGAAGGCAGTGTAATAGTATGGGGCGTGTGTATTTGGAGTGATGCGGTGCCCTTGATACGTCCAGATACGACTATGACAGATGACACGTACGTAAGCATCCTGTCTGATCACTTACATCCATTCATGTCCATTGTGCATTCGGAGGGACAATACGACATCCCACAAGTCCAGAATTGCCACAGAGTGGTTCCAGGAACACTCTCCTGAGTTTAAACACTTCTGCTGGCCACCAAACGCACCAGACATGAACGTTATTGAGCATATCTTTGATGCCTAGCAACGTGCTGTTGAGAAGAGATCTCGGTTCCCTCGTACTCTTACGGATTGATGGCCAGGCCTGCAGGATACATGGTGTCAATTCCCTCCAGCACTATACCAGACATTAGTCGAGTCCTTGCCACCTCGTTTTGCAGCACTTCTGCGTACTCACTTGGGCCCTACACCATATTACGCAAGCGTATCTATTTCTTTGGCTCTTCAGTGTATATCGATAGCCATAAGCGGCGTATGTTTTGTTCAGAAATAACAATGGCTGGTTGCAGTTTTTTCTTCCGGGAAGAATCCACCGAGACAGCATTTTCAGGCAGCCGCAGTGTCATTTTCCACAAAATAGCATCAGTCACAAGAAGCAAATATTTAGGTACTACTACACAGACCAATGAAACGTGGAAAACAGATGCTACATTGAAAGGCGCGGGAAGAAGGCATTTGCCAAAACTTTCACTGCCCATGTAGAATCAGTGGAATAACACCCAGGGGATCAGAGATAGTACTCAGTACATATGAAAGTGATCTTTTGGATACAAAGATATGCCAGGATATTTGAGCCACAATGTACAAAAACTGTAGCTTTCCACGGTCTTAATGAACATTCGCTAAGTTAGTAACGTTTAACACGTAAATACGTTAATGATTTACTGTGGTAAACAAGAAAGGTGGACATAAATAATACGGCAGTCAAGTCTGTGAGGAAGAGAAGATTTATATAGTATCAGCTGGAACGCAATTAAAATAGAACATGTTTTACTTCGGGTGAAAAAGAAGTAAGGTTCAGTGTCCGCAGAGGACTAGGTCATTAAATTGGAGCACACGATAGGATGAGACACAGGTGAGGGAGAATATAATAGGCTTTGGAAACGAAAATCCTCGAATCGCCATACTGACTTATGGAAACTTCGCTTATGTATCAGCATATTTACACTCTATTCACTTGCTAATAAATAATCAGAGTGTGCGGTTTAATTCCATTTACTAGCCTGAAAGAATACACAATCAGTGAACACAACTATTTATACGCGAAACATCATTGCTACTCAAGGAATTTAATATCAAGAAGCCGCCATAGCTTAAAGGAAAGCAAGATGACTTTTTTGTAAGAATACGCGACTACAGAGCACGAACACGGGCACGGTTCACACAGCGAGTATCACATATCTGCGCTTCCGCCGGAGGGACGATGAAGTGGCTGTCGGGTTGAAAAGGCGATACGGGATGCGTGGGCTGCCCTTGTAACTGGAGCTTACCGGATCTCCATGAGTAGCAGGACGACGCACACAGGCGTGAAATTTACTATCCGGAACTACCATACTATAAGCACTCCCGTGAAGTTTGGTGACACGTTATAAACGAAATGGTCTAACACCACAGGATTCTAGCACTGAAAACAAACAAATATACCTTCAACTACTTCCGGTCCCACCACCTGTTTTCGTCATAATTTTGTGATCCGATGAGACTAGTACTAACCGTAGACTATATGTCTCATTAATTTTCAATTTCGCATTTGATGCACTATACGGCTGGTTTCGTTTTGTGAGTGATTGTGATTTCGTTTAGTTGGCCTGAATCCCCACACAAACACAAAAATGGGTTGTAGTTACGGCAGTGCCTACCGATCATTATTAGAGCTAGTCTCCTTATACTTTCTACACAATTTCTGAGGATGGTATTAAACTTTAGGACGATGAATATATTCCGTGGACGATGGTTGCCGAATATCTACTTGATTTTCGGGCACACCTTGCTGACTGATTTCGCAAACATTGCGACGTTGCGCCAAAGAGCAGAAGATACGAGAAATGAAGAACAGGTTCCACTTCTCCAACACACTTCTACGAAGTTATGACTGTTGTCATCGACCTAGTTTTTCAAATGGTTCAAATGGCTCTGAGAAGTATGGGACTTGACATCTGATGTCATCAGTCTCCTAGAACTTAGAACTACTTAAACCTAACTAACCTAAGGACATCACACACATCCATGCCCGAGGCAGGATTCGAACCTGCGACCGTAGCGCGACCTAGATTTCTCCATAGCTTCTTGCAAATAAACGTACTACATACTGAGTCAAATTACAACACTCTCGCAGAGTCATCGGAGCATATATCAACAAATATCTGGAGCCGCAATAATGTTCCGGGATGCAATTCTTTCCTGATGATTGTCCTTACATACTTCGCGGATGGGAATATAAATACGGGTGACAGAACAATTCAACTCAAAAGTAAGTTTATTTTTTTTTACCTACTTAGCTACTTTTATATTCCCGTACCTCAGGCGGTGTCCGCAGCTCGTGGCCTTGCGGTAGCCTTCCCGCGCACGGGTCCCAGGTTCGATTCCCGGCGGGGTCAGGGATTTTCCCTCCCTCGAGATGACTAGATGTTGGGTCGTTTTCATCATCATCATTCATCCCCGTTGCGGTCGGAGGAAGGCAATGGCAAACCACCTCCGCTAGGACCATGCCTAGTTGGCGGTGCGGGTCTCCCGCATCGTCCCCTACGCTCCTCTGAGTATGGGACCTCACCACCACCACCACCACCACCTCAGTCGGTAAAAACGGAACACTTAGAGTACCATTTTTTTCTCCGTTCAAAACAGTCGAAATGTATGTCACTTACTAATGTCCATAGTCCCCTGGGGATGTAATAAAAGGAAGCCTAAAAGTCAACGTAACGACCAATTATGTCGCATATTTTAATACTCGTAAAATGGCTCAAACCTATGGGTTACTTCCCATTGGCGTCTCCTCGAAAGTGTTGAAATGTCTGGAACCGATATCTTGCGACTATGAATGTCGATAACAGTCAAAAATCGTCGAGGTTCTCGATTCCCGAAATGGATGAACTGTCTTCACACGTAAGTCTGTGCGGAACCCTCAGTGTGCGAGACCTACTCGCACCTGGTCCACTTTTTATTTAAACGTTTCAAACGAGGATACTTAATATTTTTCAAGAATACCTAAGAGAAATTCAGTTTCATTAATTTTTCCGTGTCGAATAAACTGTAATAAATGCGCATTCCACGGCCTCAATAACCTGCTTCTTTTCTGTCAAGATCGTACTTCTTTGAAGTCTTTGTAACAAATTGGACACTCTGTAATAAGTTATTCATTGTTGAGAAAATGAAGGAGTGTCTTGAAGCGTCGGAAGACAAAATAATTATCGAAACAATTCGAATTAGCGAATGTTATATAGCTGCTGACTTCGAATCACGAATTACGAGTGTTTGCGAGGCTGGTTGTTATGACAGTTTATTCCTTTTGTAGTATGTACCAAAACAGGTAGGAGTACTTCAACTATAGTCTGTTAAAATTACTTGATACTTCACGTGTTGGAGGTGTCTTCCTCCAATCGACCGCTCAACGTCAGGAACTGTTCGCCTTTGTCAAACTGTCACAGCAAATTGTCAATTGACTTATAATTCCTTGTCTTGCTTTTTTTCTTGTGTTTGGATCCTGAATTCGATACTTTTATTTCGCATTTCTTCACACATGATAAACACGCCCAAAACAACACAAATACACAAAGCGTTGGTACCGAAATCCGCACATTTTGTGCACTCCATTAGCCAAAACCTAATAAATTCTTTCGAATAAGACGTGATTTGGCTTCACATATTCGAAACTCATCACAGACAGCGGCCTAAAGTAGGTAAACTTCGCATGACATGGTGTAGAACAGAACATTTTGAAAGCAGAAAATGGTCTTTACAACTGGTTCTATAGATAAATAAGTATTTTACAACAATGTGAAGGTATTCTAGGGGTTTCCAGACTTCTGAGTTTTCCGGGACAGTCCCGGTTTCGTATTTAAAAGAAGAGCGTCCCGAAAATTGCTTTCGGTTTTGTGATGCCAAATAAATACTCTCACAGCATCTATTTCTTCCCAAATGCTGTCGTGGATTTTTATTTTAACTGTCACTGTTAAGCAAAATAATGATTTTTGTTTCATCGTTTCATCAAGGGCCTTTATTGAGCGTAGCGCATCTTTCTATTATTAACTCTTGTCTTGGGATTCATTTCAGTTAAGAGGTTGCAACTACGTGCTTCTCTGTCCGAGGCTCATTGTGCTTAGTTCATATTTGCGTGTGTGTGAAGTGAGCTCCAAATGCCAAAGCGAAAGTGTTCCTTTCAAGACAAATATACAGAAGAATGGTCTTTCATCAAAAGAATAATTCATGATTATAAAGTGGAATGTGGAATATGTAAGTTCTATTTTTCCACTTCACATGAAGGAAGGGCAGATGTTACAGATCATTTAGGCAGCTAAAACGTAAATCAAACATGTGCTCAGCTAGCACGTAAAAAAAAGACCTTTTTATTTCAAAGTCATCAAAACACAAAAAAATGGTTCAAATGGCTCTGAGCACTATGGGACTCAACTTCTGAGGTCATTAGTCCCCTAGAACTTAGAACTAGTTAAACCTAACTAACGTAAGGACATCACACACATCCATGCCCGAGGCAGGATTCGAACCTGCGACCGTAGCGGTCTCGCGGTTCCAGACTGCAGCGCCTAGAACCGCCGGCCATCAAAACACAGCCTATCAGTAGCAGCAGCGCAATTAACAATGTGTTATCATACCGTTACACATCATATGTATTTAAAATCTGCAGACTGTACTACTGGGCTAAGCTCCAATCTTTTTAACGATTCTGTCAGCAAAGAGTGGGCAGAACTGAAACAACAGCACTTTTGAAAGCAATTTTGGCCCGTGACACTATCAAAAAAATATGCGACGACTTTCACTGGTCCGCTATTATTCAATAGCTACAGATGCGAGTAATCACAAAGCTGAAAAAATATTTCCTTTAATTGTTCAATATGGCATTCAAGGGAAATTGCTTAAATTAGTTTCGCTGCCAACTGAAACCGCCTCTACAGTAAGTACGTACTGCATTACGGTATTAGAAGAAAATAAAAGTGACAAGACTAAGTGTATTGCATTTTGCAGTGACAATGCTAACAGTAATTTTAGAGAATTGCGACTAGCAGGTACGAACAATGTATTTGCTACACTGAAAAGTGAAGTCTAAACGAAAATTGTTTAGGAGTTGGCTGCCCTGCTCACAATTGCACAATGCTGCCAAGACAGCCGCTGACGCGATGAGTGTTGACGTAGAAACCTTTATATCTGAACTATTATTTCTCCATACACACAATACGAGTGGAGCGTCTAAAGGCGTTTTGTGAGATTGTGGACATCGAATGTCATACATTGTTGTCACATACAAAAACAAGTTGGTTACCTTTGTTTGTTGCTGGCAGAGAGAGTAATAAAGTTGTATGATACTCCTAAGTCATTCTTCCTCTTAGTCCCGGTTTATGATTCACAAATTTATGGCCTTTGTGGTTAATTTTAGAGAAACGTCCCGGTTTGCTAGCAACAAATTCTGGCAACCTTATGTATTCCGTAACGCGGTGATTAAAGTAATAGTTTGCGGTACCTATGGAAGCGTGTTCGAATATCGCCAGGTGACAATTTTTTTTTCTTTTTTAAATCTTTACTAAACTGACTGATTATTATTATTTATTTTTGTTAGTTGGTTCGATCTTTTTTTTTATTTTTAATCTTTTGTGGCACTAATTTCATCTTAAGCTGATTTTTTCATTTGCTGTTATTTTTCTTCCCATCAATCTTCTTTCTTATGGAATCATAAGAATCGGCTTGTGTCGCATACAACCTGTCTATGAGATCCAACCGGGACCGCTCATCGGTCGGTATCGCGTCAGCTCGCATAGCAAAAGCCGGAAGTATTACACTACTCGTAATTAAAATTGCTACACTAAGAAGAAATGCAGATGATAAATGGGTATTCATTGGGCAAATATATTATATTAGAACTGACATGTATTACATTTCCACGCAATTTGGGTGCATAGATTCTGAGAAATCAGTACCCAGAACGACCAAGTCTGGCCGTAATACGCCTGGGCATTGAGTCAGAGTCAAACAGAGATTGGATGGCGTGTACAGGTACAGCTGCCCATGCAGCTTCAACACGATACCACAGTTCATCAAGAGTAGTGACTGGCGTATTGTGACGAGCCAGTTGCTCGGCCACCTTTGACCAGACGTTTTCAATTCGTGAGATCTGGAGAATGTGCTGGCCGGGGCAGCAGTCGAACGTTTTCTGTATCCAGAAAAGCCCGTACAGCGCCTGTAACATGCGGTTGTGCATTATCCTACTGAAATGTAGGGTTTCGCAGGGACCGAATGAGGGTAGAACCACGCAAGGGTCGTAACACATCTGAAATGTAACGTCCACTGTTCAAAATGCCGTCAATGCGAACAAGAGGCGACCGAGACGTGTAACCAATGGCACCCCATACCATCACGCCGGGCTATACGCCAGTATGGCGATGACGAATACACGCTTCCAATGTGCGTTCATCGCGATGTCGCCAAACACGGATGCGACCATCATGATGCTGTAAACAGAACCTGGATTCATCCGAAAAAATGACGTTTTGCCATTCGTGCACCCAGGTTCGTCGTCAAGTACACCATTGCAGGCGCTCCTGTCTGTGATGCAGCGTCAATGGTAACCGCAGCCACGGTCTCCGAGCTGATAGTCCATGCTGCTGCAAACGTCGTCGAACTGTTCGTGCAGATGGTTGTTGTCTTGCAAACGTCCCCATCTGTTGACTCAGAGATCGAGACGTGGCTGCACGATCCGTTACAGCCATGCGGGTAAGATGCCTGTCATCTCGACTGCTAGTGATACGAGGCCGTTAGGACCCAGCACGGCGTTTCGTATTACTCTCCTGAACCCACCGATTCCATACTCTGCTAACAGTCATTGGATCTCGACCAACGCCAGCAGCAATGTCGCGATACGATAAACCGCAATCGCGATGAGCTACAATCCGACCTTTATCAAAGTCGGAAACGTGATGGTACGCATATCTGCTCCTTACACGAGGCATCACTATAACGTTTCACCAGGCAACGCCGGTCAACTGCTGTTTGTGTATGAGAAATCGGTTGGAAACTTTCCTCATGTCAGCACGTTGTAGTTGTCGCCACCGGCGCTAACCTTGTGTGAATGCTCTGAAAAGACATTCATTTGCATATCACAGCATCTTCTTCCTGTCGGTTAAATTTCGCGTCTGTAGCACATCATCTTCGTGGTGTAGCAATTTTAATGGCCAGTAGTGTACTTGCCTTTTCCGCTGAAACTTTCTTTTTTTTTTTTTGTTCGTATAGGCCAGATTTAATCGTCGTGAGCAAAGCGAGAGTGATTAATAGTTCTGCTGCAGATTGCTGTCCGCCGTTTTCTTGGATACACTGTATATCAAGAGGTTGTGGTTACGTTCGGGCACGAGTGTAATTTCAAGGCTACAGTAAGTGTCTCCCGTTCACGCCATGACTGATGGCAACAGCGTCCAACACTGCTCTGCCTTAAATGGAAAGTATTTCATTACTTACGGAGTGTTTGCGAGTCGCCTTTAACCGAGCGGTAGTAGATGTGGCAAAAATGTAGAGCCAAGTGACTGACGTCAACTACGAAGTAATTTTAAACGAACTTTAGTTCGATTAGTAAACAAATTACACACATCGAGGTTCAATTAGCAAGGGTCGACTGTATCGCATACAGGAAGACGCGTCTCATAGCTGATGACGTCACGTTCGCAACACGTGACGCGGTTCAGGCAGGGCTAGCAGAGGCGAGAGCGGCGTGGCCAACGTCAGCTCTGAGGTGGCGCGTGTTGTGCGCGGAACGTGCCGGCCGCCCAAACAAGACGTGGCGCGTGCGCCCGCGCCGCCACAACGGGCTGCAGCCGGCAGCGCAAGGCCGCGCGCGCACAGCACACCTGGCCGGGGCAGCCTAGCCTACCAGTCGCTCTCGCTCTTCTCTTCCTTCGCCAGCACCCCACCCAAATTCTTCCCGGGTCTTTCCCCACACTATCGAAAACCTCATCCTGACAACTTTCCGGAATTAATTTTTCAATCTGCAGCGGGCTTTGCCTTTGTTTCGAAACTTTCAGGCAGATGTGTACAGGTCTAGGTGTCTAACCCAGAACCTTACTTTCCAAAACAATGGTCTTATACTGACTGAACTATCCTAGCGTAACTCACCTCCCACAACTTTACTTCCACCAGCACCGCTCCCCTACACTCCACTCTTCACTGAAGAACTCCTGTCTACTTTCAGAATGATATTTTCACTCTGCAACAGAGTGTGCGCTGATATGAAACTGCCTGGCAGGTTAAAACTGTGTGCTGGACCGAGACTCGAACTCGGGCCTTTGCCTTTCGAGTTTCGGTACAGCAAACAGGTTTAATCTGCCAGGTAGTTTTATATCAGCGCGCATTCCGCATTCTGAAAACATCCCCCAGGCTGTGGCTAAGCCATGTCTCCGCAGTATCCTTTCTTTCAGGAGTGCTAGTTCTGCAAGGTTCGCAGGAGAGCTTCTGTTACGTCTGGAAGGTAGGAAACGAGGTACTGGCGGAAGTAAAGCTGTGAGGGCGGGGCGTGAGTCGAGCTTGGGTGGCTCAGATGGTAGAGCACTTGCCCGCGAATGGCAAAGGTCCCGAGGTCGAATGTCGGTCCAGCATACAGTTTTAGTCTGCCAGGAAGTTTCCTGTCTACTTTGTTGGTTTAGCTCTCCTCGAACAATATTTTATTCTGCTGCGTAGTGTAGTTACTTCAAACTTCCTGGCATTGCATTGTCCGCGAAACGCGAGGTTCCGGGTTCGAGTCCCGGCCCGGCACTCAGTTCTAATCAGTCAGTTCTGTCAACAAATAAAGATGCAACGTCCTTGACACTGTTTCCCAAAGTTTCCTTAATTTGAGAAGCATAAAAATGTGGTGACAATCATTCAACATCGTGCTCATAGATTAGGCCTGACTTGACGTTGCAAGCCCTATTACATTCAGTTTTCTGAGCGTATTGTAAACGACTTTTTCCTGCAAATTAACTAAAAAAATGGCTCTGAGCGCCATGGGACTTAACATCTATGGTCATCAGTTCCCTAGAACTTAGAACTACTTAAACCTAACTAACCTAAGGACATCACACAACACCCAGTCATCACGATGCAGAGAAAATCCCTGACCCCACCGGGAATCGAACCCGGGAAGCAAATTAACTGTTACGATTTCATCAACGCGATTAAGAGTGGTTACCAATGCCTCCTTCATCATATTAATATAGAGACAATATTTCCATATGGAGTCAGTGAACGCATAAGGAAGAGAAGCACGATTCTTCAAGAAAAGGTGTTCAAAAACATTATCACGGCAGTTAATGACTGCGAACCTGTTTTTATTACAGTCACCTAGATCTCTTCCCACTTTTTCTTCAAAGAGCGTGATCACCGGCGGAAAATTATTGCATTTTAACACTCTGGAGCTAGAAAACTTCCTAATGAGTAAATGCATGTTAAGGGTCCTCCGCACAAAGTTAGCGAATGTTTTGTCACCAGCCTCTGATCGTATACGAGAGTCTTTACCACTAAAACTGAGAGTGGATAAAGCAATAGTTCATCTTCGCTAATGTGGAACACATCTCCTCTATTGAACAACTGCTCATAGCTCTAGATATTTTTTCTTGTTCTGGTCCACAGTACCACCTGTGAACGTTGCCTCCCTACAATCTTAACAACGACAGTAGCCGACCGCGGTGGTCTCGCGGTTCTAGGCGCGCAGTCCGGAACCGTGCGACTGCTACGGTCGCAGGTTCGAATCCTGCCTCGGGCATGGATGTGTGTGATGTCCTTAGGTTAGTTAGGTTTAAGTAGTTCTAAGTTCTAGGGGACTAATGACCACAGCAGTTGAGTCCCATAGTGCTCAGAACCATTTGAACCAACGACCGTACCGGTACACGTGTTCCACTGTCAGAGGTATCAGAATGGCTTTCCCTTGTAACTTTCCACTCGGTCGTTTCCGGTATAGGAACCGTTTTACGCAGTGTAAGACGCTATGGACTATAGGAAGCATTTTAATTTTTAAGAAATTTAAAAAAAATCATTATTAACATTAGATTGCCTAGCAGACTAAAAAAATCCTAGTTTATACAACCGAACTGATCTTTAAAGTTCCTGGAAGATTCATCTTCTACTTTTGGCTTTTTTGCATTCAGTCCTCTATTTGTACATTTATTTTTCCTCTTTTTTTTTGTACTAGCCCGCCAATCGTGGTTGGTCATTTCTGTTGGTGGAGAGCCGATATGCTGCTCTGTTTCCACATTCTTCTGCAATGCTATTACTTTCATTTTAGCGCCCGCATTATATGAATACTTTAATTTTTTCCACTACTAAAATATACTAACAAAAATATTGTACTGTTACAGATGATACAAATCACTTTCAATTCAAGTTCATCAGCACCGTAGACTGAAATGACGCATCATGGGCCATTTTTAAAATTGCAGGGAATTTTAAATCCAACTAAAGACGTTTTATATTAATTTCAAGTATAAGACGCACCTGAATTTTTGAGAAAATTTTTCGAAGAAAAAAGTGCGTCCTATAGACCGTAAAATACGGTATATCACTTATATACGACATTTCGACTCATTACTACAGTTACGAAGGGCATCTGACCACCGGCGCGTATCGAGGTCATGTTTAGTACCATCTTTGGAAAGAATGCACACGAAGTTTCAGCCATATTGGTCTATTTCTTTGTGTTTGGCATTCGTATGAATCAAAGAAGTCGAGCGACTGTCAAAAAATGGACGAAAAATAATTTCATGTGGTGATTAAACGTTACTTTATCAAAGGCAAAACGCCGGAGAATAAAGAGAAGCTTGATAAACATTACGGTGACTGCACCTTCGATTAGAACAGTTTATAAGTGGTTTCAAAATTTTCGGAGTGACCATGTGGGCACAAGTGATGCTGAACGTTCTGGAAGCCCTGTGGCGGTACGACTCCAGAAATCATAGATAAAATCCATGATATGGTGATGGATGACAGAAGAGTTCAGGTACATGACATTACTAGTCCTGTGGACATCTCGAATGAACGGGTACATAATATTTTCATAAACATTTGAACAAGAGAAAGCTATCCGCAAGATGGGCTTCGCGATTGCTTACGCTTCACCAAAAACGGAATCGTGTGAAGTGTTGCAAGGATGGTTTGCAGCTGTTCAGGAAAAATCCGCAGGACTTTAAACGTCGTTCCGTCACTGTGGATGAAACATGGATACATTACTATACTCCTGAGACCAAACAACAATCTAAACAATGGGTTACCAATGGAGAATCTGCAACAAAAAAGGTGAAGAAGACCAGTCCTTTGGCCGGAATGTTATTGCGCTTGTCTTTTGGGATTCGCAAGGGATAATCCGCATCGTCTATCTGGAAAAGGGTAAAACAGGAGCATATTACTCATCATTACTGAACCGTCTGAAAACCGAGCTGCAAGAAAACGCCGGCGATTGGACCGTAAAAAAAGTCCTTTTCCATCACGACAATGCACCAGCACACACCTCAGCAGTTGTGGTAGCAAAATTATTGGAAACAGGATTCTAACTCGTTTCACATCCCCCATATCTCCATACTTGGCTCCCTCGGACTACTATTTGTTCACCAATTTGAAGAAATGGCTGGCGGGGCAAAGATGTTATTCAAATGAGGAGGTGACTGCAGCAACTAATAGCTATTTTGCAAACTTGGACAATTCCCATTATTCAGAAGGGATCAACAAATTATAACAGCGTTGGACGAAGCGTATAAGTCTAAAAGGAGACTATGTTGAAAAATACTAAAGGTTTACTCCGAACACGAAAGTAGTTTTTATTTCTGCACGGACTTTTCGAACGCCTCTCGTATGCTCTCTGTGGGAGGAATCGGAAACTTTGCGCGTGCCCTCACGAAATTTCATATAATTCATACCGAACTTTCGAATTAGCAACATTGTTGTTGGACAAAATAACGGCGTTATTTTCTGGGCGACCTACGCACACGAACACAGGTAACTTCCACGGAAACCCTCCTGTGAAATGACCGAAATTCTGAGGCCTGTTTGGACTGACATATTCGGAAAGAAAATGGTGCTGACTGACTGCCTGGCTTTCCACAGAACGCGTTCAGTGGGATATCCGCTGACAGGGATAGGTCTAATGTCAGAAGGAAGAGCAGCAACACCTACGAGTCAATCTTGTCACTTTACCTCGGCGTATCTATCAGCAGAAAATAAGTCACATGTTCAATATATTGCATTCAGTAATTGATTTACATTAATACCTGTCTCGTCTCTTGACTGTATTTTGGATGTGAAGTGCTTCATTTTTACAGAAACGGCAATCCACAAGCTAACGAGTCACTTTACACGAAACGGGAAAAAGAACACAGAAACCTGTGAGCGCAAAGAAGTGTTTCGTTAATACCAAAGATTAGGTAGCCGATATAAAGAAGTACTACGCAAGTAGATACTGCCTGAAATACGAAAAGAGAACGTCATGCAAGAAAACTGCCTTCATCCCATACCGTAAACGCTACGCTTAACTGTCAAGGAATACGGCAAACGTGACAGCACCCGGACAGTTACGACTTCCTTCTAGTGGCGAGCATTTGCTAAATGTGACTTCTGCCGCCGCCGGCAGACCTGTTCCTAGCGAAAGCAAGCATGCGTAGAGAGTACTTCATGCAACGATGTTATGGTGGTAGCAAAATACGGAGCTCAATTATTTGTATATCAAAACGTCAATAGTTGACATTAATACAGACTATGTATATTATCGCACAGTTTAAAACAAATTAACAGCTGTTAAGCACCTCATATCGATAAAGTATTTATTAATGGCGGAAAATCTAAATTTTACAACAGTTCGTGTAATGGACAAATACTTACTGGAAATCGTCAGTGCTACCACTTCAAATTAATCTAGGAAACCCGGCAAAAAAAATTTGAAGTTGTCATACGAGTTCGCGACACTTCAGAATGAAATTCTCACATATTCAATGAATGCGAAGGCTTGAAGTTCTTACTCATACAGTTCTATACGTAGGAATTTGATTTAGAATACAACAGCAGAAAGTTCAAGCAAAGTGCCGTCAGGTCACCTTACTGCAAAAAACAATCATGTGAATACAGCAGCATTCAAAAGAAGTGTTCCGAGCCGCCGCTGTGACCGAGAAGTTCTAGGCGCTTCAGTCCGGAACCGCGCAGCTGCTACGGTCGCAGGTTCGAATCCTGCCTCGGACATGGATATGTGTGATGTCCCTAGGATAGTTAGGTTCAAGTAGTTCTAAGTTTTACGAGACTGATGACCTCAGATATTACGTCCCATAGTGCTTACAGCTATTTGAACCATTTGTTGAAGTGTTTTGTGCCAAATACAAAGACCGCCCTGAAGTGACCGGCATGTGCTCCGGTAACTGCAATCCGTGCCCGGACCGCCAGAGTTAGCTTTTCTTTGTTTTCATAAATCATTTAAGCAATGTGTAGGGGTGGTTCGTTTGAAAAGAACACGTCCAATTTCTTTTCTCACTGTTGGCTAAGCCGTCAGTTTGAATGGGACGTTTAATTCCTATTTTCTTTTCTTCTCCCGTGTACGAGAAATAAGAAGCATTAGCCACGAAATGTCTAATGAGAAGACAAATAGACTAACGAGAACAGTGCCTACAAGTTGCGCTGTTCCCAAATACTAGAGGGAAGTTCATCTACTTATCCGCACCAACCTGCTACTGTCAGTACTCAAGAAGGTCTATGGCAATTTTCAGTTTCTTATCATTTTACTTTGTCGTCCATTTCTGAATCAGAGTATTGAAAGCCGACAATACTACAGAGTGAGTCAAAAAGGACTTTCCAGCTTTGGAATAGTTTAGAAATTTACTGAGGTAACTTACAGAACCGGTAGATGTGCCATTCTGCAGCTACAGAACTTCAGTTTGTTTCACGTAGTACATCAGTACTCCTTTCCGTCACCAGGAGCACCAGCGTAGTGCACAGTTAAAATGTGTCACAGGCGCGGAGCGTGCTCGGTTTCCGTTTTGGTTTCATGAAATCTCTGCAATAACTGTTCGGCGCAAATTCTCACCGAATACGCTAAGGAACCCCAAAGCAAGTTTACAATTTAGCTGCCGCTGCACAAGTTATTCGATTTGCTGCAACGACAACGAATGAGGGGGGGGGGGGGGGGGGGAACTGACATATCTACTTTTTGTGTACGTTATCTCAATAAAATTCTGCATCATTATAAAGTTGTGTAGCCATTTTTGATTCACCCTGTATAGTTCTCGAAACGCACCTGGGCATTGTCACGAAATTTTATTTCTAAATGGCACTTGATTCTTATACCTTCAGAAACCACAGATCTCATATAAAACGTTTTCCACTACACGCCAGGTCCATTACAGCCTGGTTGACTGCACACACACATGGAATAAAGGGAAGTGGGCTGGCGAGTTGTGAGACCTAGAACTGCACGATGTGTAGCGCAACACTAGCTGTGTCGTAACAGGACCGAACCTCGTGAGTGTGGAACAAGTAACGCGAACAGCTCGTGAGATAGAGCTATCCGTTAGGGATGGCACACTACAGTTCCTGTGAAAACACCGATAAGCTCTTACTTAACGACACGATTAGCTGTAATGGAAGGATTGCTCCTCTATTTTGTGCGCGAGGTTTTCCAAATCTGCCTGCGCCATCGCCAATTATTTTCGCTAGAGTAGCACGATCCACAAGGGAACGGACTCCTTCACACCTAACAACGTACACTGTCTATGCGTCTGAGAGGAGCTGTGGTGCAGTGAACGTCACTCAGGTGTTCACTCAATCACGATGAAATATTTCACTTTCGTCACTTCGGGGGGACACTAACATAGGTTCTGTCCAGTGTTGTGGAATGTCCCTTGTTATTCGAATTTGACACTATCTTTAGATAGCTTGCAAACAGCACTGAAACGTCCTAAAATGAGTAATGAGATGCGGCATTGACTACCTTGGCAACATTTAATCCTCCACTACAAAAATATTTGCGAAGAATTCAGCCTCAAACTATCCACGAAGCTCTACTAGCGTCAATATTGTTTCTCGGAGGACTGGCAAATGACTGATTATTCCGAAGACCTTCTCACCTCTATTTCCGTAATTGATCCTTTTAAACAGATTGCCGCACTCTCGCTTGTGCTGCATAAAAATACGTAGCTACTTCAAAACTCATTCGTACCAAGAGAGGTTCAATAAAAACAGCTCCTATCGCCTTAGTCGTGAGCATCTAACCCCTTCCTACCCATTCCTACAGACAGCGTGATTCTACGCTGTTCAATTCATCTACGTCCGGAACCGTTTAAGATACAGTATCACAATTCTATTTTCCCCTCACACGAATTGTGTGAAATTCCTCAATAAACGTCGGGTAGTCTCTTCACAACCATATATTAATTACAGAGATATCGCTATTAACTTCGGTTTTTGCACATGGAGATATACTAATTTTATGCCGCTACTATCGTAGTTTTAAAACAGAGGTGAGATGAATACAACGACGTTTCACTCTTCAAAATCCGAAACGTCATTCTGGAGAAACTACAGCATTCAGAATTTATGATTTATCTGTTATGAACGGCTTGACGCAGCTCAAGAGAGTCAAGTGGAATAATGGAGAAAAGTTTAATTTTAAACGGATACTGATTACATTTCGCTGCATCTGGTTGGATCGCTCACCAACTAGAAGGCAAAGGAGTGGCATATAAGCGTAACAATTCTGCTCTTGTTTTTGCCAGGGCCTTTAAGGAAAGGAGCACCTCAAAAACTGCATGGATTTGTAAAACAAAGATTTGAAATGTTAAATAATAGCTTCGCTTCACGAGTTTAATGTTAGAATGCACGCGTTGGAAAACTGAAACACCAACAAGAAAGGAAATCACAAAACAATGTGGTCATAAACACTTCATTAAAAATTCTATTATGTCATCAAGGGTTCGAAATGCCCACTGATTTCTGCAATACAGGTTTTCAGCCGCTTGCACAAAGAGGTCTGGACAGGCTGAAGAGATTCCATCGATATTATTTCACATGCTGCAAGAATGGGATGTTTTAAATCCTCTTCGTTCGCCGGAGCTTGTGCAAAAACTTCATTTTTGAGTTTCTGTCACATCAGGTCAATGTGGGGGCCAACGGATAACGTCTTGCCGGCTGCGGTGGTCGTGCGGTTCTAGGCGCTCCAGTCCGTAGCCGCGCTGCTGCTACGGTCGCAGGTTCGAATCCTGCCTCGGGCATGGATGTGTGTGATGTCCTTAGGTTAGTTAGGTTTAATTAGTTCTAAGTTCTAGGGGACGATGACCACAACAGTTGAGCCCCATAGTGCTCAGAGCCATTTTTTATTTTTATAACGTCTTCACGTTCTGCTCTGCGAACTTATAAGGAAACGGCTGAGCGCTCTCCTAGCCACAAGCGAGTAGTGAGCTAGCCATCGTACTGGCACAACACACATACACGTACTTCACGTTGCAATTTCTCTACGCAGGCTGGGATCACTTCGCTAAGAAATTGTACATGCTTTTACTCGTTACGGTTTCTTCAGTGAATTACGGGGACCAATCACGTACTCTCCAATAATATCGCACCACGTGTTCACACTCCACTGTCTCTGACGTTGAACCTGCCTCATCCAGTGCATTCTCAGCGGCCCAATAATGCACGACAGAATTCCACTCATCTTCTACAATGGCGCTGATTAACATGTTGGAGCGAGTGACACGTGAAACGGATGGAAGCTGTTACGCAAACAACAACGGGTTCACTTATTCCAATCACTCGCAATTTCTCAGGAGCTAATATGTGGATTATGAGCAACAGCTGCCATAACAACATCTATTTCGGATGAGCTGTTTGAGAATTTTGCGACATAATAACTGCTTCAGTCGATGACGGGCGTCGCGTCGGATAATGAGAAAGCTGCACAATATTTCAAGGAAACAGCTGCTGGCCATCATCACGTGCTTGGTGACGTGTCGCTGCAGTGGCTTGCCAATATATGCGCAAGCTAGCCAGAAAAGCGCAGGCGCCAAGGAGCAGAGCTGTGACGTCACCGTAGCCGAATCGTAGATCACAGCGACATCCAGGGGCCCCTTAGCCACGTCTTTGCATGCGCGACGCGGCGTTGTGCTGGCGCTAAATTTTAAGGCTGAGGCCATACGAGCGGAGTGTCTCCTCAAAAGCAGACGCACTCTTATATATCGCAGCCGGACAATGAATTGGCTATCTTTTCCTAATTGCTCATAGTTTACACACTACTCCGAAAATAAGTAAAACATCGCGCGTCTTTCGGCAAGTTTACACTGAAAAATGTTGTCGCTGGCCAATTTACGTTTGGTTCATTTTAGGTAATTCTTTACTGTGTATGAATTGTAGCTAACATATGGCAACTGTTTGTAACACTGGGACGTGAGCCATATCTCTATCCAGTCCCGAGTAACAAAGGGTATATATTGGCGTTTGGCCGCAACTCTCCACGTCACGCCACACTCGAGTCTATGGACACTCGTTATGCAGAGCTGTGCCTAGTGTTTCTTTTTTGCATAGTATTTACAGCTACACTTTAAAAGTGCATTAACAGGTTTTTCATTGCAAAATTAGGAGTGGACATTCACAGATCCAGGGGCAAAGTTACTAAATGTGATCAAAAGTATCCGGACACCTAGCTGAAAATGATTTACACGTTCGTGGCGCCCTCTAACGGTAACGCTGGAATTTAATAGCCCTGATGACAGCTTCCACTCTCGAAGGCATACATTCAATCAGGTGCTGGAAGGTTTCTTGGGGAGCCCATTATTCACGGAAGGCTGCACTGAGGAGAGGTATCGACGTCGGTCGGTAAGGCCTGGCACTAAAGGTGTTCTGTAGGATTCAGGTCAGGACTCCATTACAGGGATGTTATTGTCGTGTAAGCACTCCGCCACAGGCCGTGCATTATGAACAGGTGCTCGATCGTGTTGCAATCGCCATCCCCGAATTGTTCTTCAACAGTGGAAAGAAAATAGGTGCTTAATATATCAATGTAGGCCTGTGCTGTGGTAGGCCACGCAAAACAACAATGGTTCAAGCCTCCTCCATGGAAAAACACGACCACACCATAACACCAAAGCCTCCGAATTTTACTGTTGACGCTACACACGCTGGCAAATGACGTTCACCGGGCATTCGCCATACCCACACCCTACCATAGGATTTGTCACTCCACACAAAGTCTTTCCACTGTTCAATCGTCCGATTTTGACGCTCCTTATGTCAAGCGAGTCGTCGTTTGGCATTTACCGGCGGCATGTATGCCTTATCAGCAGCCGCTCGACCAAGAAATCCAAGATTTCTCACCTCTCGCCTAAATGTCATAGTACTTGCAGTGGATCCTGATGCAGTTTGGAATTCCTGTGTGATGGTCTTGATAGATGTCTGCCTATTACACATTACGACCCTCTTCAACTGTCAGTCAACAGACGACGTCGGTCTGTACATTTTTGCGCTGTACGTGTCCCTTCACGTTTCCACCACTATCACATCGGAAACAGTGGACGTAGGGATGTTTAGGAGTGCGGGAATCTCGCGTACAGACATATGACACAAGTGACACCCAATCACCTGACCACATTCGAAGTCCGTGAATTCCGCGTAGCGCCCCATTCTGCTCTCTCACGACTAGGTCGCTGATATGGAGTACCTGGCAGTAGGTGGCAGTACAATGCACCTAACACGAAAATCGTATGTTTCTGAGGGTGTCTGCATACTTTTAATCACTGAGTGTATTAGTTTCCCTATTATTTTAGACGAAACACCAGCCTACTGTTGTTTTCGTTACACGTCACAAAAACATGTAAAATGCATATGAAAGATAGAGAGAGCATTAAATTACTCACAAAGGTGGCACGTTCTACTTACCCAATATCAGGACTTATTTTACAATTACTATTCATGGAGGGGCATTACTAGCCTGGCACAGGAAGTGATACGGAGAGGAAATGAAACACATTTTTCTGTTTTCCTACATGTCGATTCTCTACTCGAGAGCGTAAAATGTGAGCTGTGAGCAATGTCAGAGAGAAAGAGAAAAGAAGCGAGATTAAACGTTGGTACGCAAAATCATACGGAATCTATATGTGTTATAAGCGATCCTTCGATCTTGTTCCTGAGTCTCGAGCGTCTCCAGCACGTGCGCTGCGGCCTTAGGATCGGAGCGCTCACGTCAGCAGTATGACGCCAAACAGCTGCTGCCCGGAAGCACACGACGCTCCTCGTTGCGTCGTCCCAAGCGGCTATCAGCGAAATGTGACTCTGTGACTCACACAATCTGTGAAGGTCCGCCGATAACGATGCAGACATTCTCCAGAAGGAGACGAGTGTAAGACTGAAGCGACATCTTTTCTCAAATTAAACTATATGTTTATAGAAACCTTTTGAAGCTCAAACATCTACGATGCATATAAGCAGCAGACTGAAACGACGAATGAAATTTTGTTCACGGTCAGGATTCGAACCCGGTCTCCTGTTCACTGGCCAGATGCACTAACTACTATGCCACCCTGGCACAACGAATCTGCACATCTACACCAACTACCCCGTCCTCAATCCAAATTCCTATTCACGCCACAACCCACTTGGTATTCCCCCTAAATACAATGCTGTTCCAGTTTAGGTGGAATACCAACTGGGTTCAGGCGAGTATGGAAATTTGGATTGATGATTGAGGCGTGCAATTGTGCAAAGTTACTGTGCCAGAGTGGCGTAATGGTTGGGACATCTGCCTAGTCAGCAGGAGACCCGTGTTCGAAACCTGGCCTTAGTATACATTTTCATTCGCCGCTTCAGTCTGCATATACAGGGTGGTCCATTGATCGTGACTGCGTCAAATATCTCACGAAATAAGCGTCAAACGAAAAAACTACAAAGAACGAAACTTGCCTAGCTTGAAGCGGGAAACCAGATGGCGCTATGGTTGGCCCGCCAGATGGCTCTGCCATAGGTCAAACGGATATAATCTGCGTTTTTAAATATAGGAACCCACATTTTTATTACATATTCATGTAGTACGTAAAGAAATATGAATGTTTTAGTTGGACTACTTTTTTTTCGCTTTGTGATAGATGGCGCTGTAATAGTCATAAACATATGGCTCGCAATTTTTGACGAACAGTTGGTAACAGGCAGGTTTTTTAAATTAAAATACAGATCGTAGATACGTTTGAACATAATATTTCGGTTGTTCCAATGTTCTACATGTACCTGTAAATACCACATTAATGCAATAAATGCTCAAAATGATGTCCGTCAACCTCAATGCAATTTGCAACACGACATTCATCTCAACAGTGAGTACTTCGCCTTCCGTAATGTTCGCACATGCATTGACAAAGCGCTCATGCATGTTGTCAGGCGTTGTCGGTGGATCACGATGGCAAATATCCTTCAACTTTCCCCTCAGAAAGATATCCGGGGACGTCAGATCCAGTAACGTGCGGGCCATGGTATGGTGCTTCGACGACCAATCCACCTGTCATGAAATATGCTATTCAATATCGCTTCAACCGCACGCGAGCTATTTGCCGGACATCCATCACGTTGGAAGTACATCGCCATTCTGTCATATAATGAAACATCTTGTAGTAACATCGGTTGAACATAACGTAGGAAATCAGTACACATTGCACCATTTAGATTGCTATCGATAAAATAGGGGCCAATTATCTTTCCTTCCATAATGCCGCACCATACATTATCCCGCCAAGGTCGCTGATGTTCCACTTGTCGCAGCCATCGTGGATTTTTCCGTTGCCCAATAGTGCATATTATGCCGGTTTACGTTACCGCTGTTGGTGAATGACGCTTCGTCGCTAAATAGAACGCGTGCAAAAAATCTGTCATCGTCCCGTAATTTCTCTTGTGCCCAGTGGCAGAACTATACACGACGTTCAAAGTCGTCGCCATGCAATTGCTGGTGCATAGAAATATGGTACGGGTACATTCGACGTTGATGTAGTATTCTCAACACCGACGTTTTTGAGATTCCCGATTTTCGCTCAATTTGTCTGCTACTGATGTGAGCATTAGCCGCGACAGCAGCTAAAACACCTCCTTAAGCATCATCATTTGTTGCAGGTCGTGGTAGACTTTTCACATGTGGCTGAACATTTCCTGTTTCCTTCAATAACGTAACTATACGGTGAACGGTCCGGACACTTGGATGATGTCCAGGATACCGAGCAGCATACATAGCATACGTCCGTTGGGCATTTTCATCACAATAGCCATACATCAACACGATATCGATCTTTTCCGCAATTGGTAAACGGTCCATTTTAACACGGGTAATGTGTCACGAAGCAAATACCGTCCGCACTGGCGGAATGTTAAGTGATACCACGTACTTATAAATGTGTGACTATTACAGCGCCATCTACCACAAAGCGATAAAGGGGCCCAACTAAAACATTCATATTTCTTTACGTACTACACGAATATTTAATAAAAATTGGGAGTTCCTATTTAGAAAACGCAGCTGATAACCGTTTCACCTACTGCAGCGCCATCTAGCAGGCCAACCATAGCGCCATCGGGTTTCCCCCTTCAAGCTAGACGAGTTTAGTTCTTTTTAGTTTTTTCGTTTGATGCTTATTTCGTGAGATATTTGGCCCGGTCACTATCAATGGACCACCCTGTATATATGACATATTTTCGTTTGACTATCGATCGAGAATGTCGAGCGCTTAGATCAGCACTCACTGCTATATGTGATCTTTGCCGATGACAACTGATAGCCGGAAATGCTCACACGACGCGTCACTTCGACCGACTATCAGTGGAATACCACACTATGATTCATCCTGCCTGTAAAGGTCTAGCAGTAGCGAGGCAAAAGGTCATACGGATGAAAACGACTACTAAAAATCTGCCGATATTTTGTTTCATAATCGGAGAGAGTGTTGTTTCAACGTATCAGTCAAACTACATGTAGCAAAGCAGATAAACGTCTGATTCATCCCGGCCGTATTGCTGAATAATTCGATCTCTGCTTTCACTAACCAAATTTGTGTGGTGGCGTCATTTCGTACTACTTTTTCGACACCTAGAAAGTAAAATGCAGGGACTCGAGCAGTTCCGTGAAATAATCCGTACGTGACGCCGTTTGACATGACCAGCGCAAAAAGAAGAGAAACTCGAGTGCGCGGCATCGAAGTAAAGCAGAGCCACGTTTATTACGTGACACAGACAGAAATACTACAAGTAACTTTCTTTTCCAAGAGTGTAGTGTCTCGTGTTTGCAACAATGCTAATGGCATAGCAAGGTCGACACCCTAGATCACTGACAGTTTTCTATGTGGATCGATGAACTTTGGCAATTTACCTCGGAGATAAATTTCAGGAAGCATGAGCTAGCTGCATATTCAGCTCATTAACATATCCCCAGAACGTGGATAGCATGTACAGTGTTTCCCACTTTTTGCTTTGACCTCTTCATGCTATGGTAAGGCATGTCGCCCAAGACCTGATGTCGCAATTAGCTCATGTGAATAGTGGTCGATTTCCTGCAGTTGCGTTTAATACTTTGACTGGCACATACGTGCACAGTTTGTCTACAGACGAAATCTCGCCTATACCAGTCGCATGCGTGATAAAAGAAAACTACATAATGGAATACTTACTGGAAGAGCATAAAATGGAACATTTTAAACAATGAATTGCGTTGAGTCGTGAGTGTTCATAACATAAAGTGCCAAAATATTATGACTTCCTGCATAACAGTGGGCTGGTCCGCCTCTGGAACAATACCGATGCGAATCAGCGGGGCACTGATTCTACAAGTCCATGGCTAAGTTTCCGGTGGTATGTGGCAACAGATGTCACCGCACAGGTTGCGCAATTTCTGTGAGCTGCGTGTCGGTGGTTTGTGGGCATCGAGTTGGTGCACCATAGCCTCCCAGACGTAATCCCTCATGTTCAGATTAAGCGAATTTGGTGGCCTGAACGTCAAGATGAGTTCACTATCTTGCTCCTAAAAACAACTATAGCGTGGTTCTAGTGTTGTAACATGACACACTATCCTGTTAGAAGATACCACTGCGCCATCTGGGAAGACATCTAGCGTGAAAGAATGCAGGCAGTTCGCAATAATGTTCGCTTAGACCACAGTTGTCAAGAGGCCTTCGATTACTACCGCAGATTCCTTGGCAGTTCAGGCAAGTGTTCCCTATAGCGTAATACCGCCCGTGACGACTTACGTCAGGGGCGCGGTGCACCTTTCAAAGGTGCCGTTTGCCTGGGACGACGAGGTGTCCGTAGACGACTGTCGACCTGGTGTAACAAGAAACATGAGTCATCCTTCAATTAGTTTTCACTGATTCTCAAGGCAGCACCAAGCTTCGCCATTTCCGATATATTCTTCCAAAACGCCGGGCCAAAAGTACAGGAAATGGATAAAAATATGGAAACGCCAAAAACATTACACATTATAATGCTTAATACGGTGTAGGAAACCCATTGGCATTGAAAACAGATTCCAGTAGTGGATAAATACAGGTCCTGTAGGGTGTTTTAAGAGAATCTTCCTGCAAAATAGTGTCAAGTCCAGATAACGAGGATAGAGATGGATACCGATCATGCACCCTTCTCTCCAAAGTAGACCGTAAATGCTCAATAATATCGTGATCTGGCGACGGTGGTGGCCAGGGAAACTGCAACAATTCAGCATAGTGCCCAAAAACCCGTCCTAGACGATGCAAGCTGTGTCCGTAGGGGACCTGTTGTCTTGGAACGCAGCATCACCATTGGGAAAGATGCACTGTACCTTGCGATGGACCTGATAAGCCAAAATTCTCACACAGTTCTTGCAGCCCAAATCATCACCGAACTCTCACCTCGTTTCGCTCTCGGGAACTATACTCGTCCAGGAGTTGGAAATAGTGTGAAACAAGACTCATTTGCCCAAATGACTTTCTTCCATTGACCGACCTCTCGCCTCGTTTCCCTCTCGGGACCTAAACTCGGCTAGAAGTTGGAAACAGTGTGAAACAAGACTCATCTGCCCATATGACTTTCTTCCATTGCTGCATACTTCACGTTTATGGCTCTGGCACCACATTTTCCTGTTATGGGCATTTGTATCACTGATGAGTAGTTCTGAACAGGGTTCGCGAGTGCGACATTCAGTTCTAAAAAATGGTTCAAATGGCTCTGAGCACTATGGGACTTAACATCTGAGGTCATCAGTCCCCTAGAACTTAGAACTACTTAAACCTAACTGACCTAAGGACATCACACACATTCATGCCCGAGGCAAGATTCGAACCTGCGACCATAGCGGTCGCGCGGTTCCAGACTGAAGCGCCTAGAACCGCTGGGCCACAACGGCCAGCCACATTCATTTCTGATGTGACTTTTGCAGCCGTCGTTCCTTTATTTTTCGCCACAATCCTCTTTAATGACCGGCAATCACGATCACTCCACATACACGTTTTCGTCCGCACTGTAACATCGTGCCTGATGTTTTTCTGATTTCCTCGTAGCCATAATAAAATTAACTCGGTCTGTTACGTTCCCACGAATAAACCGCTGAATCTAATTTGATGAAGTCTGGTATGCAGATAGCATGAATGCTGAGGAATAGCACAGACTTGCCGGCCGCGGTGGTCGTGCGGTTCTAGCGCTGCAGTCCGGAACCGCGGGACTGCTACGGTCGCGAGTTCGAATCCTCCCCCGGGCATGGATGTGTGTGATGTCCTTAGGTTAGTTACGTTTAAGTAGTTATAAGTTCTAGGGGACTGATGACCTAAGATGTTAAGTCCCATAGTGGCCAGAGCCATTTGAACCATTTTTGAATAGCAGAGACTACTTTAGAAAGCGTGTGGTAAAAGAAATTTACTAATTTGGAGGGTGTAACGCGAAATAAGTAGATCTACTTTCTCTCTGAAAAAGCTATTTACTGTGTGACTTTTTAACGTTGCCATATTTGTGAAAATGTTACACACAGTACCATTCAACATAATGAATACAATGCTTAAATGATCTTCAACGCGTTTAATTCATATCTCGATACTCATGTAAGTCACAAGTGCGTCGCATTTAGCCACCAAGGGTCACGTGTATCTTAGAGCTTCTGAGACACCTAAGTACTTGCAGCAAAGGCGTCATATAAACGCTGTATGATAAACAGAGAGACGTCGTGCCTTTGTGTGTAGAATGTGCGAGACTTTTAACGAGGCTGCATTTGGTTATGATATGCGATCGCAGCCGCGGGTAACACGGGAGGGCAGCTGACATTATTGCATGTATAAAATTATAAAATTTGTGCTGCATCGAATTAATTTTCTTCCTTCGTCCGTTTGTTTCAGAAACTTCAGGTCTGAGTTTAGCGTTGTCACCATTACTCATCATAACATAATTACTGGTGTGCATGAACACCTCCGCTTCAGTCTGGAACCGCACGACCGCTACAATTGCAGGTTCGAATCCTGCCTCGGGCATGGATGTGTGTGATGTCCTTAGGTTAGCTAGGTTTAAGTAGATCTAAGTTCTATGGGACTGATGACCTCAGCTGTTAAGTCCCGTAGTGCTCAGAGCCATTTGAACCATTTTTGAACCTCATGGTCTTGTGGTCCACTCGACACGTTACCGCCAACATTTGTGCCCGACACAGAACCTCCGCAGCATTATGTGCATTTGTATTTCAGTATAGCAAGTTACAAGGGAGAAGAATCCCTCGCCCATTCCATAGCTTTTTTAAGCCAAAAAGTGTTTCTGTGCTCAATTTACAGGAATTACCCATCGACGAAGACAAGAGTAGAGTTTGGAAAAATGTTAATTAAAAAATTCCCCATAAGACGTCAAATCGACTTGGTTGGAAGTAATCTATGGGAAGGTATTATGTGAAGATATCCACAGCTGTCTGCGTGCACTGTTCGGCTATACTGTGCTTACCTGGACGGGGAGGAGAGTGAGGGCAGCTGACGTTATTTCATGTACAACAGCTTGCTTACCCACCATAACTGATATGCAAAGGCAGCCGCAGGTAACAGTTAGTACTGTAAAAATCTTAAGACACGGTTCCTCTTGCAACATTGGTCACTCTAGCTACCTTTATTAGGAAGCACCGCCCATATGAGCACTAACAACTGCCTATGATCGAATTCACTTAGCTCCGACACAATGCACTCACAACTACCAAAAACATTGTTCTGACCGCGACTGACACTTGCCACGTTATGAGGTGCCGTTTGTGGTCAAATACTTGAGCGCAACCCGCAGGGTTGGCATTTACATTCAAGCACGCACATCTCGCTGTGTTTTTATAATTTTGTCCAAGGTCTGTACCTGCGCTTTGTAACAGTCGCTTATGCCAACGGATTGTCACCCGTATAGCCGCTAGAACGATTCGTCACTCATCTGTGATACGCCTACGTACTTTCATTACCATGTCAGATGCACGGAGTGCCACCAGGCGCAATTCGGCCTTGCGGTGGGCAGTAATCATTATTTTGGCCCATAATTTTAGTTATTAGTAAATGGTGGTAGATATGAAGACCAGATAAAGCGGCCTGGTTGTTAGTAGTAGAGGGCTGCACCGAGCTAAGCATGAAAGCACGCCTGATGCGGGGTCATGGGGTCAGAAGAAAATGGTGCGTAGAAAGTAGTCATTGGAGTATCAACCACTGGAAGAAAACTGAATCTGTACATTAGCGTACCACCGGCACATTCCGAGTTTTGTAGTTACTTGATTTACTATATTACAATACTAAAATTATGAAGTGAAGCCTGATGACGGTACGAAGGTCTCTTAAACAGCACCAAAGAAGCATCCGAGCTTAACGGCCCCATACAACGAACGAACCACCATCAATGCTTCCACTTCATGGGAACTGCGAAGACTTTGGGGTGTAATCCAGCTCACTTGCACACATCAAACACCAGGGACAGCATTCTGCCATCTCCGTCGCCCATTACTAGGCAAATCTAGGCAACTATTTTTTTTTCTTGCACTACCCAGATTAAAACCAGACGCTTCAGGTTGAGCGCTAGCGCACTAACGGGAGTTATTGGTCTCGGCTACAGAAGAGAGTTTCACACGGTACGATCCTCTACACAGCACGCAGAAACCGAATAGTTACCTGTGGGGTGTGTGGCCACCTCTGTAAGTGAACGCAAATAAAACGACACCGTCAGCCGTCGCCAGTCACCAAGTCACTTACTGTACCTTGTGGGCCGTGCGGTTTGAGGCGCCATGTCACAGACTGCGCGGCCCCTCTCGCCGGAGGTTCGAGTCCTCCCTCGGGCGCTGGTGTGTGTGTGCTGTTCTTAGCATAAGTTGGTGTAAGCAGTGTGTAAGTCTAGGGACCGACGACCTTAGCAGTTTGGTCCCTTAGGAATTCCACACATTTGAACAGTTTTTGAACCCTGTGGCCACCGTAGCCTACGGCGGCAGGGCAATGTTCATCACGCATTTTTTAGGGTTACACGAGATGAGCAGCAGGCCTGATGCAATGACAAGCTGCGGGATATCGTTGACAAACTGGCGATAGTAATCACTACCTCAGGAAATTTCTAAGAATATGAAAGTTCTCATTAAGCACTGGGTAACGAATGCGTATCTCGCCTTACTTGCCACATCAGACAGATGTATCTCACTTCACGCACACAGAGTTGGTCTACCGTATGTGTCCTTAATAACTCGTTACCAGTGAGCTTTCGCTAGCAACATGACAGAATCAAAGCAGACGAGACTTATCCCATTTCATGATGTTTTGCATCACTGATGAAATAGTCTTCCACAGTATTTAATCATAATGATACAGAGCTTTCAGTTTGTTTATACCAGCTTATGTGGGCAAGTCAACCGCCACTGCATTTTCGAGGAAACTAAAATGGACGTACCTCTGGATTGGGCTCAGACTAATGTGGCTCTAAGTTAAGTACATCCAATTTAATAGTGAATATAGCAAGTTAAAAAGTGTAGTGCAGAACTGTTCCCAATGGCACCGACATACCACAGGAACAGGCGCCAGAGTAAAAATGGCTCTGAGCACTATGGGACTTCACGTATGAGGTCATCAGCGCCCTAGAGCTTAGAACTACTTAAACCTAACCAACCTAAGAACATCACGCACATCCATGCCCGAGGCAGGATTCGAACCTGTGACCGTAGCGGTCGCGCGGTTCCAGACTGAAGGCGCCAGACTAGAGGCGTTTCTTTTAAAGGACATACTACCCAAGTAAGGCAAAAGGTAAAATTCGTTCCTAGAATTGAAAAAAGAACAGACAGAAGTTAATATACTGCCAGAGAACAACGTATACCTAATTGAAGTGAAAAGTCTGTCTCAAGGAGACATCTCTCTAAATGTTTCAGAACAATCTACGCCCTCACCAAGAGAACACAATATGACAAGATCTGACAAAAGAAAACTCTGACACAACTCTCACGAAAATAACAAGTGACTTAACAGGAGAGTACAATACTGTAGGATCTATAACTGTTTGGGAGGTTGCCTTTGTCACCCCCTGCTGCAGAAGTGGGTCCGTAGCAAAAGAGTCATTTGAATACCCTTACTGACTCAAGGACGTTGTCAGTTATGATGGCAGTGAATAGGGACAGATTACAATTAGTTAGAGGAACAAGAGTCAGCTGCTCATTGCACAGGTTGACGCGAGAAGTCATCCGCGTAAAAACTAAATAAGATTGTCTACTCCATGTATTGCAAACAATTCCGTTTACACTCAGCACTACATAGTTCACAAAACGCAACAGCTTTCAGGTGAAACGATCCTGTTATTAGAAAAAACAAGCTGTCTGTATTCATTATGCTTACTGACGTATAACTCAAATTTTGACATGTCTGAAAGAAAAACACCAGAAAACTGCGATTAGAAATTCGGTGCAAGACAGGACTTTCGTTATTATCATTTGAGCCTCAGTATCAATTTTGGCTCAAGCAACTGTTCGCTGGATAGTTGCACCCACGTTACTTGAGGTTTTAAACGTAAAAAATACGTAAGCAGCAGGTTTTTATCACGGTATTTGGTACTTAACTGCAGTCAGCAACAGGTGACAAAAACTGAAATTGTCGGGCAGCAGCCGTCTGCTGCAAGCCTGCTTAACTTTGAAGCCTACACATTACAACATCCTGGTGCCCGATTGCATCATGGAAAATCTTTCCATGACACATGATGAGCATTGAAAATTCCAAAAAGTGAGACATTTTCAAAAATGCCGTTAGGAATATCTCACACATCCAAGACGGACCAAACCATGAAAAACTTTTACCTTATACAAATTTATGCTCAGAGATTCCAACTTGCACAATTCATCGCTGAAAAGTTTTCGATCTGAGTGGTTAATTTTAAATAATAAGTTCTAACACGATAAAATCTTTACGGATAGTGATATCAGTCTACTTAAAAAATTCTGAAACGTTGAAATCAACCTTGTGAGGATGCCTCATTTATACTCCAGTCACTTCGCGTTTGGATACATATTTTCAACAGCACGGAAAACTAATCGGAAAAAGAAGTGCGCTATCGGAACCTTCCTGATGTCAACTTTTCACAAAACCAACTGTCCACTCGTAAGTGGGAAAGCCAACGCGATGCGATAAGAAGCGAAATGCCAAGAGTTGACCTACGAGACGGAAGACGAGCGGCCGAGTCCAGTTCATTGTTGGGCCTCAGCCAAGATTAAATTATAGACTCCAAGGGTGTGGAAAACTGCTAGCAACTTATTAGCAATGTGTTCTACATCTATAAACATATTCCGCAAGCCACCTTCTATTGCGTGGTGGAGGATACTCTGTACATTTCCTTTCCTGGTCCACTCGCAAATAGAGCGAAGGAAAAATGACTGTCTGTGTGCCTCCGTACGAGTCCAAATCTGTCGTATCTTGTCTTCGTGGTCCTTACACGAAACTGATGACGGCGGCTGTAGAATCGTTCTCCAGTCAGCTTCAAAGTCCGGTTCTCGAAATTTTCTTCCATAAACTGAGGCTTCCTACATCAAAATATGACCATTTTATTCAATTCACACTGACACGAAACTACTTGCAATGAAATAATGAAAGAGGAAAGACTTTTCTTACACGAGAAGTTAACAGAAAAATTTAGATTCAAGTATTTAGAAGCCAGACTCAAAACGCAGCCTCTCTATTGGTTCGCATTTTCCTAATATTAACAAGAAATCGTAACTGAGAAAGATGAAACAGCGGATGGAGATACGCGAGGCCGTTAAGTCGATTCAGACTCAAACGGGATTAGCAGTAAGAACCGTCGTCAACAAATACTGCAAGGGAGTGCCGAAAACGTAATTCAGTGGGAACAGTAACGAAAAACACTAAAATCGTCCAATCTCAACCAGAAACTGAAATAGAAGCAACCAAGGGTGGCAGCCAGATCAACAAAAATCAATTTAATATGTCCACATTCGGTAAAATAAAGCTTTCGCCCGAAGAAAAATTACTTCTTTTGTAGACGACATGCGAATACATAATTTATACTGGAATTGGCCAATATTCATAGCAATTAACAATGAAGATAATGCGAAATAATTCATTAATTTTTTCTATACTAATGGATTACTTTTAGACAGAAGTGAGTATATTGCACGCAGTAATAAAGACACGAAGGAACATTTTTTTGTCGAAGTGTGTCCCTGGCCAGTTGTAGGAGACTCCTACCAGGCACAACAGAGTCTCGTGCCGAACAGTGATCAGTAGAAGATTTAGCACATGTTGCTTCGCGTAATGGGAATATGCCACGATGTAATTTACTTGTTGCATAGTCCGTAAATCATACTGGAATGTGGAAAGTATGCAAATAATGTTTTTAAAATTTCGCAATAGGTTCTCCGTAACAACCGCGGAAACACTTCTGCCGGCTACGTTGGAAAAAAATCCTAAATTTAACCGAGGTCTGGACCTTTACCTCGTTCCTTCTGTCTTCTGTTATGAAATGAAAATCGGACACCAGCCAGCTCATCAGCAATTCACTGACGGTTCCGCAACGAAACACTAAAAACGTTGTCCATAAATAGACAAGCGTGAACTTTTCTGACAAATGGATTGTCATCACTCGTGCAATATTTCAGAAATGGAAATCTCTATCGCTGTCTTTCAGGTAGACGAGAAATGGTACAGACGCTGCGACTTTTTGTCGAACGTTTATCAATTTTTAGCATAAATTTTCAACAGAAACATTGTAAAGGTAACTGTGCACCATAGTCGGCGTTCTACACAGTGTGCACTTTGACACCAGGCACGGTCAATTATAACGGTACACAACGAATGCATTGGCTTCAACAGTGAGGGCGGCGTGGCGCGCGCACCTGCGTCTTTTGGAAGCGACGCTTCCCGGTGACAGCGGCGGCTGTTGAGGGGCGGGAGGCTGCGCCGGGGGCGGCTGCAGCTGATAGCCGGCGTAGGGCAGCGGCGGCAGGGGGGGCGGCACGGCCCCCGAGGCGGCGGCGGCTGCCGCGGCGGCAGCAGCTGCCGCGCTGTACGAGTACATGGCGCGCACACGCACTCGCACTCGCGTATCACTAACATACGATACAACACAGTCACGCGTTACGTCTGGCCGCCGACGCGGCCGCGCTCACACTGGGGAAGGATCGGGCTGCTGCCCGAGGCGCGACGCCCGCAGCAACGCTGCCAACCTTCCGCAACAATACGCCACGCCGGCCACCCGCACGCCCGCCAACCTGACTCCGGCGTTGCTGCCAACTACACGAGCGGCCAGAAGGCGCGCTGTCGCTGCGCTGCGCTTCCAGTCGACTTCCTGAAGCCTCTAGCACCAAAGTAAAGCTTCTGTATTCTTGTGCGATTACTGACACGGGGAAGTTCCTCATCGCACCCCCCCTCAGATTTAGTGGTAGGATGGTCCGTCAAAAACTGAACAAAGATCAAGTATGAAAACACGAATAAGCTGTACCAAAATGTGGAAACAGAAACGATACTGAAACAGCGAACGGCCCAAGCTCAAGATGTGTCACATCGAGCAAATCTGAGGAGCCGCGACGTCGTAGTTATGTGGTCACGATGTTGGACAGTGAAGGGAGCCGTTTTCATATCTCCCTCGTGTCTTTTTTTTTCTTCTTCTTTTTTGATGACGTGTCTGTAGGCTGAATTTAAATTTGTGTCTGTGTCGTGGTGTACGTCCGTTTGCAGCAGCGAGGTGTAAGGAAGAGATCTCCAGACATAATACATACCTCCAATTTGTTCTACATAAGAACCACATGTTTTGAGCATTGTGCTATGTTGTAACATCGGTCGCACCCGTTTATTTGCTATTTTCATTTCTGTGAGAGGTCTACGTGGCATCTCATCTGCTCTCACTATTTATCACATTTACTTGTGACGGTGAAATATTCTTACCATATGGCTCATATTCTATAACCAGTGTGTAGTATAATTGCCAAGACTACAGAAGAAGAACAGACAAGTCAATGGCCGGACAGGCAGTTCATAATTTTGTAGAGACAGAGTGAGTGAGAAGGGGTATCAGTGAGACTTGAACACGGATGTCCCACTTTGCAGTCCAACATCGTGAACCTAACGAAGTATGCCGCGCGGCGTAGTCACATGGTCTGCGGCGCCTTGCCTCCCCCCCACCCCCCCCCCCCCCCACCCCCGTCGGAGGTTCGAGTCCTCCCTCCGGGGCATTGGTGTGTGTGTTGATTAGGCAGTATGTAAGCTTAGGGACCGATGACCTCAGCAGTTTGGTCCCATAGGAACTTACTACCACGAAGAATACGCTGAAAACTCAAGTCTGTCCATTTCTCATTTCTGTTCTCTCTCTGTGTGTGTGTGTGTGTGTGTGTGTGTTTGTGTAAGAGAGAGAGAGAGAGAGAGAGAGAGAGAGAGAGAGAGAGAGAGAGAGAGAGAGAGAGAGGGGGGGGGGGGAGAATTTATGACCACGCAAACTCACTATTCTCGATTTTATGCACATCTCTGAGCGCATAAATTATTATATCTTTTCTGCAGCCTTGGAAGAGGTCTCCAAATCATGAAGCTACAAGGAAGAAGGAGTAAGCATAAACGGATCTTACTTGAACCACCTTCGATCTGTGGGTGACAACATTGTTTTGTTTGCTTCGAATCCAGGCGAACTTCAGCAAAAAAGTTTAGTTACTGAACAAAGCAAAGTAGGCCTGCGGATTAATTACAATTAAGATTAAATAATTTACAATTAGTATCCCAATAGAAAATAGCATAAGATTAATGATGACGTCACAGAAACAGTTGACAGATTTTCAGAGCTAGGACAACTGAAAACAACAAGCTGGCAAGCACTTAATAAAGGAACAACCAAGACAAACGTGTATATGAGATGCTGAAGATCGTAATATATGGCTAAGTCTGAAAGAGGGGTATATCCAGCAGTGGATTATAAACGGATTACGATGATAATGATTCTCAGTGTGATTCTTTCTGGTGGCGGGGAGGTAAATGATTTGTGGTTACTTGAATGATATCAGTTTGCTGTACTGGCTGTTATTGTTGGGATTAAACCGACCTCTTATACTGTTCACTATACGCAGATTCGGCTGTGTTGCCATTCTCAAGTGTAGAGTATCGTCTGTTACCCGCATAAACGAGGATTACAGTCGGCGTACTTGTCTACGTCACACAGTTTAGAAGCAGTATGTGAATGGCTAGACTTTCGAATTATAGACACGGCACAAGGTGCTACGAAAACAACTGTTGCACAGTGTAGTCACAAGTGGGGCACGTTGTTATTACTCCAGAAATTTATCATAGCTGTGGACAAATTCGCTTTGTGGCTTCTTTCCACTGTACGACAATGCCAACATTTTGTATAACTAAAAGAGTAATAATTACACGAACAATCATTTGAGATAGTCTATTAAAATCGCCGTTTAAATATAAATGTATACCGAAATAGGATAAACTCATTCGTTTTATCGCGGATACAAATATCACAATTTGATTTTCGTGATTTTTTCCACGAATTTACGTAAACAAATACAAACGTCTGAATAAAGTTGTTTTCGTCATCAGCCCTAAAACCGGTTCTATGTTCTCTCTACTCATCGTTTTCCAGCTATCCTCTTATATTTCGGTATAACAGCCGCATCTCGCCTATTGTATTCATATGTAGAGCTGTCCCTAACAGTCTTGCCCTCCTCTACTATCGATTAGATTATTGTTTTCAGCGACAGTTCATGTCATTATGCGTGTCCAGGCATTCTACCTCTCCGTTTCATTAAGTTTATTACCGTAATACGTGTCCAGGCATTCTATGGTACCTCTTCGTTTCATTAAGTTTATTACTCGTTGTGCAGCGTCTTCATAATTTACTCGATCAATCATGATCTTCAACAGTCTCATGTTCAAAGGTTTCTTGTGGTTTAATTTCTGTCGGCACCTATTGACGACCATGGTCTGTGATCCAATCCAAATTTCTCATGAAGTTTTTTTTTTCAAGTATGAGGTTTTATGCTTCAATGGCCCACGGGCGTCGAGTCGGAGAACGTTGTGGAAGCTGCACGATATTTCAACGAGACAGCCGCTCGTCATCTTCAGGTACTTACTAACGTGTTGCTGCAATGGCTCATCAATATATACGCTGACTCGGTAGAAAAGCGCAGGCGCCAAGGGGTGGGGTTATAACGTCATCGTAGGCGAATCACAGAGCACGGAGACATCCAGTGCCCTCTACCGGAGAAACGAGCCACGGTCTTCGCATTTGCGACGCGGGAAAAGCGCGGTCGCAAATACCAGCCCAGCGCGCGCGCGGGTAGTTGTGTTGATGATGATGATGAGTCCCATACTCCGTTTACCGAGCGTAGGGGAGCGCCGCGGGAGACCCGCGCCGCCATACTAGGCAAGGTCCTAGTGGAGGTGGTTTGCCATTGCCTTCCTCCGACCGTAATGGGGATGATTGATGATGATGATGAAGACGACACAAACACCCAGTCATCACGAGGCAGGTGAAAAATCCCTGACCCCGCCGGGAATCGAACCCGGGACCCCGTGCTCGGGAAGCGAGAACGCTACCGCGAGACCACGAGCTTGGCGCCCAGCTTAAGTGTGCGGACTCTGATTCTCCGTCTGTGTTGACTCGGATTCGTTCGTCTGCGGCCGGCGATGCCTTAGCACCGCCAATGCTGGTTCCCATGCCTTGCTGAGGTGAAATCCCGTGTTTCTATTGGTTCTTATATGTGTTTCGACTGCTTTTTTTAATGAAAGAGTCTCAGTACGAGGAAGCGGACAAAAGGATTTTTGTCTCTCCGTACTTCACGCCGTGTCCCGTGTCAAGAAACGTGTTCAGCCACAGCAGACTTTTCTGGCTGATACAGACTGGTATGACGACTATGTTCAGGGATCTATCCTTAACAGTGCGACACGTCTGGCCAATGCATCATTTCCCACACGGACACGGGATTTTAGATATCACTGGTCTCCTTAGATTGAGGTTGTCTGCACTCGCGCTGGAGGGTGTAAGACAAATTTTATTTGATGTTTTCTGAACAGCCCGCCAAGGGCACGCCGCAAACATACGGTAGAAAAACAATCCTCGTGGAGTTCTCCGTTTCTTCTACCTCTTCTTGAGCTTCAGTGCGTTCAAGTTCAAATCCGTTACGGATCTGTTTATCAGAGTAACCATTTTGTACATATACAGAGCGAAGATGGCTAAGCTCTGCTGATAAGCTTCCTGCATCTGAGATAATTCTAGCTCTACGAACGAGAGTCCGTAACATGCCACTGCGTTGAGACGGACGACGGTAGCTCGTAGATATAGGTCAGCGTGAGTCGGTTTACGAAACACATTACGACTCAAAAGCCGTCTTCTTTTCTGCGCATCATTTCCATGGTGAACAAATGCTTGGATGGAGGGTATTAAGGTGTTTCACAAATGCAGGAAGCGCGCAGCTCCGTATGGTAAAACTACAACAGTGTCGTCCACATATCTCCAGAAACGTTTAGGTTTCAACAGGGCTTACTGAAGCGCTGTTTCCTCGAAGTCTTCATAAAAAGGTTAGCTACCACGGGAGATTAAGGCCTATCCATAGCAACACCGTCAGTCTGCACAAAATATTTTTCACTAAATGAAAAGTGAGGAAGCACATGCTTTAATTGATGTAAGTTGTCCTCCTCCAACTTAGGTCCCATAACTTGTAATGAATCCACCAAAGGTACTAACTAATACGTCAGCTGGTACGAGACGCATAGTCGTTCTTCTATCAAATCTTCCGGTTTCGAATGTGATGTTCACATTTTCCTACCAGTGAGCTTAGAAGAGAAGCCAGATGATTTGCTCCGATACTGCTCACGATGGGGCGAAGTGGATCCCCTTCCTTATGGATCTTAGGTAGCCCATGAAGTGGTGGGACTGGCGCTTGTACTCTTAAGTTGTTTTTAAGAAGTCCAGCAAACTGGTTGGATCTGAGGAGCGAGGATATCTTCCGTTGTATTGCGTCAGTTGGATACTTCTGGAGACAACGATACGCTGAGTCCTGCAGTAAATCCGTCATCATGCAGAAATTACGGAAACGCTTCTATTCTTTTGCCTGCAACACCTTATTTCTATGATTCGTCTATGATGACGTTATAACCCCACTCCTTGCACCTGCGAATATATTGGCGAGCCACTGCAGTAAACACCTGAAGATAACGAGCAGCTGTCTAGCTGAAATATTGTGCAGCTTCCACAACATTATCCGACACGACGCCCGTGAACCAATGAAGCAGTTACTACGTCCGTAAAGACTCAAACAGCACAAGAAGTTTTATATTTTTAGATGTTCTATTTACAGGAAGACATTTTTCCTTGTTCAATTCTTGCTTTTAGATCTTTCTTGCATCTTGGTTTTTTAAAATTTGTTCTACTTCTGAAATAGCAAAAATTGTCCACTTCTTCAAGAGATTCTTGTCCTAGTTCAACTGTTAACCACATAAGATGGGCATATTACAGCTATCAGCTAGCACCCGTTCCGTTCCACCCCACCCAGATCAGTTCCTGTTCATTTCGAGCGACCACTGCTGTGTCACGGTGATTTTTTGTCCATGACAAACGAGTTCCACATAGAAATAGTCCTCTTCTATATAAAAATCAAATATCAGTACTGACACACGGCAAACCTGTCTCACAATCTCCTGAGTCTGGCCTCTTTATTATTCTATCAATGCTAATTACTCCAGGCTGCTTCGCGTTTGTGTAGTTGATATCTCCATGCCAAAGAATAGAAAAACATTGATTCCTTTCTACGCTATCACCTGCCTTTTCCAAATATACGAACGCTATGCTCGTTTTTTCCCAAAATCTGACGTCTGCTATTAACCGCAGTGTGTTTAGCAGAACTCTTGGGTGTCCGCCCCGGTCACCTAGTTGTTCCTTCACGATACCGAATAGACTCGCTGCCATTTTTAGGTGGTCCCTGATGACTGCCGCTCCGCCCGGTCATCACGGTGCAATGAATATCGTAACGGGTCTGTTTTCCGAAGTATCGAGGAGGAATTGCGTCGCGACACGGGCGGACACTAGAGAATTCTGAAAGTAAGAAACACGAAGGTGGAGAAAACATAATAGATATTTTAAAACAAAACTGTTCCTCTCCTAATCTGCTTTCCATTTTACCTACCATCCTTCGATGAAATACCCCTGCGATGCTAAACCGATTTGCGATAATTATCGCATCCAGCCACTTTTACTTTCAACACCGAGCGAAGCGGCACAGTGGTTAATACCTCGGACTTGGATTCTGGAGGACTACGTTTCAAACCAGACTTTTTCTTCATGGACGTTAATATCCATCAGCATCGACCTGCTCTGTTGAATGAATTTAGAGAAAGTAAAGATTTACATCGCATGGTCTCATCAGCGAGGATCACACGTTGGAGTTTTATGGGAAGTAATTACAACCGGACAGCCGCCACAAACGACCATTTAAAGACAGCCTTAGCCGAGCGGTCTCAGGCGCTGCAATCGTGGACTTCCGCGGCTGGTCCCGGCGGAGGTTCGAGTCCTCCCTCGGGCACGGCTGTGGGTGTTTGTCCTTAGGATAATTTAGGTTAAGTAGTGTGTAAGCTTAGGGACTGATGACCTTATCAGTTAAGTCCCATAACACACACACACACACACACACACACACACACACACACACAAAGACGGCCGTACGACTCGTTCTCAGAAAAGGGATCGATTCTCAATAGAGCCCTTGAAGCTTCTCACGGAGAGCGTGTTTCGTCACTGTGAAGCATATGAGTCGGCTGGGGATAAACATATCTTTAATTTCTATATATTCATTTCATTTGGGGAAAATATGTTGCTGATCGGCGCGGGATCGTCTCATTAACTGTGAGAGATGCTAGAAGATGATTTCACTTTACGCATTCACACATCAGCTAAAAGACACAATAAGAACAGTACCAAGAACCCTCAAATACACACCTCTTGAGAGGCTACCAGTGTTAGTCTATGTCCATTCTCCTGAACTTTGAAGGATAACAAGACATGCGAAAAAATTGGTACAATACAATTCAACTACACATCGGAGCCGTAATCCAAAGACGCAAGGGAAAGACAAGTCCCGACCCTTCTCGCGGCCACTGGGCAATACTGTGGATTATACACTCACTGCAACCTGACTGAAGTTTAGAGTGACGAAATGGCTGCGTATGTCCTTACCAGCAGCATTAATATTCTTTCATCGTAGTCAAGACTCTGGTCAAAAAAGGTATGGCCGTCACTGAAGTCAGTTCAGATTAAACACAGGCAGCTTATGTTCTGGCTTCATACAAAAAGTGTGCCGACACTTGGAAACTGTCTACCATTTCATCATAATGTAATGTCCGCTTGGTGCGTCACAAAGTGCGTAATATTGCAACGAATGTTATGTAGAGGTTGGATATTAAAGTCTGAGTCTGTAAATGTCATCTAATGATACATATATATTATTTATTGTGCACGCCCTCTTGCTCGCGTTTGCTATCCCCTCCATACCATATGGGAATATCACTTTCCGCGAGAAAGTGCACAATATCGTGTACTTGTTGAATGTTGATGCACGCAATTCATCCACGACAGCCATTTTCTGTCGTGTCTCGGGCATCCACTAACTACATTGCTGTGCCTATCCTAATCTCTATATCCTGTGATCTGCGGTTAGCAGATGTAAGCTAATGATAATCGGTTTTGGTATACCAAAGCTTTGAAATTTTTTTAGGTGCGTGGCTGCCCACGTGTGGCTGTGTAGTACTGACGGGAGGGGAGGCTCTAAATGTGCTGAAGTGGCGAGTGATGTGCGACACTGCAATCCGTTCACATGCTTATCCACTGCTAGCCAGTCGACAGTGATCCCTGTAATCCACAAGTTGTTTAAAATGGCAACTGAATCCGGTAGCAGAAGTTATGGCCACATATGAACCTGGAGATGGTGATACGCACCTAACCTGATGTTAATACCGCTTCCACAGATGGAGTGTTCTACCGCTTCCACAGATGGAGTGTTCCACATGCGTCTAGCTCTAATAAGTTGTTCCTTATCAACCCTGTGCGAGACTGTCACTTAGACGGCAAGTACTACGTCTGGTATCACCAATTTTGTACCACAGAGTCTACACCAGCCGTGTTCCTCCAACACATCTATTTTCAATTTAACCTCACATAAGTGTATATCAAATAGTAATACGAAAAAAAGATACATGCAAAATAAAACGTATTTTCATTACTGGCCGAACTGCTTAATACATGCAAAGCAAAACGCAAATGAGACAAACAAGAACAACAATAAAAACATGTTGTTGTTGAACATTACAAAACGTATTTGGCCAACATCAGCCACACTAGCTTCTACATATAGAAAAAGGAAGTTTTATACACCCGGTGTCCTGCAGCTTACATGTATGGGAAGAACATAGTACTCAATAAAATATCAGCTAAGACTGCATAATAATTTATTTTATTACTAATCAGTATCGAGCAAATGTCCAGCCAATAGTGGTCATATAAAACACTATCTAAGATTTAATTTTTACAGTAAACTGAATATTACGATTGAAACTGTGAACCGAGAGTTACTGTGGAAGGATATAACGATCGTGGTCGTGAATGTAAAACAGGCTGCTATAATGTTCTTTGAAGATGAATTTGCAATGCAAAGCTGCCAGTAGGCCATTAGTCTCTGGGACATCTATGCAATTACGTTAACAGTGGTATTAAGATGCTTCTTTACACCCAGAGTAGAGTGCTGACATCGCAAAGCAGGACCTCCACTTTGACAATCTGATCCAGAAGCGTTCTCCGTTCTTTCACCAAGACATGACAGACTCTGCATGCATTTTCCGGGTTGTCATAGCTGGTTTACGCCGGTTGCGCAGCGTGTCCCAAACTCTTTAGATCAAAATTATGCAGATGCTATAGAACACTAAATTGAGAACTTTGAGATAATGGTCTAAATAAATATTCGTTACGAAGTAAACAGTATGCGAGCAGATCCAACAGTGCGTCTAAACAGTGCAACGTCGTCCTCGTGAACACGGTTTAAAGCGGTGTACAGCGCCCAAAATCTTTATTACGCAAACAAAATAAGTTGAAAAGTTGCAGTTAGCGTAGAAACATAAAAATTAGAGCGTGCAGCAATTGTCGAAAGTGTTATTCACGGATGAATCTGAGTTTGAGGTATTTGGAAGCCATCGTTGAATGTTTCTTCGTCGAATTCGCGGAGAACATATGAAGCGTTTATGTGTGACGCGACGCCTATGCCAAAGCATGGTGGATGGTCGGTCATAAGGTGAGCAATATTTTTTCCGGGTGATAAAAGCTGAATTGAATAATCAAGATTCTGCCTCCCACATTGGGTTAAGTCCTAAAGTTTTACCAGGAATGAGATGCCTTGGAAAATGTGATGCCTGTGAACGTCACATGTTTGATATGTTTTCGTATCAGTTGCAATTTTAGGGTAACTTCTATCTCAAGCCAGAAGTGACGATCCCAAAACTATATTTCTCCCTAAGATTATGGACATCAATGCACACCTTTTCAGCAACAGTAGCTTTCAGAAGAGGAATGAAACAGGACTCCCCCCCCCCCCCCCCCCAATAAAGTCGACCAAAGAATGCGAGTATGTTCCATTATGGAACCACCATAAGCTTGCGCTGTGTCTTGTGGAAAAATGAGGTCCATGGCTTCATGGGGTCTGTACCTCACTCGAATCCTACCATCAGCTCTTACCATCTGACCAGGTCACGGTTTTTCAATCGTCTATGATTCAAACGATACGGTCACGGGCCCAGGAGCGGCGATGTCGTGCTGTTAGCAAAGCCACTCACTTCGGTCGTCTGTTGCCATAGTCCATTAACGCCAAATTTCGCCGCACTGTCCTAACGGATACGTTTGTCCTATGTCCCATGTTGATTTGTGCGGTTATTTCACGCAGTGTTGCTTGTCTGTTAGCACTGACAACAAACGCCGCTGCTCTCTGTCGTTAAGTGAATGCCGTCGGCCACTGCGTTGTCCATGGTGAAAGGCAATGCCGGTAATTTGGTATTCTCGGCACACTCTTGACACTATGGGTCTCGGAATACTGAATTCCCAAACGATTTCCGGAATGGAAATCTAGAGCAACCTCCCAATTGAATGTTTGCAACTACCACTGTTAGAAGTCTGTCAATTCCCGTCGTGCGACCACGATTACGTCGGAAACCTTTTCAAATGAATCACATGAGTTCAAATGACAGATCCGCCAATGCACTGGCCTTTTATACCTTGCATACGCGAACTACAGCCATCTTTATATGGCAAAACTCTGCACATGCTAAACATGTAGATACAGCCCTGTCGAGACAGGACGCATTGTTACAGGCTGCTTACGACCTACTCCTGTCAATAAGCTGTACCAAATTATGGGTATAGCACCGTCACGCATTCGAAGGCAAGCTGCAACATAAGTGGAGAAGAAAAAACAAGAAATCGACCCCAGACATCCTTTGTTCGGACATGACCCTCAACAGCCAAGACTGAGGTCAAGAAAAAGCTTCCTACAGAAAACTGTGGCAATTCGTTCATCTCCCTGAACTCGCAGAGAGGAGCTTTGGGGAGACTCCCTAGTTGAAGACAATCACGTAACGGTCAAGGAGGAAATAGCCGAAGGTTCACGCCTGTCATACGTGACCTGGAAGACTTTGAACAGACTGCGAGTCGGGGTGTCAAGGTGCAAAGCCAACCTCAGGAAGTGGGGCTTCAGTAATGAGGAGGTGACCTACAGGACGAACAACATCTGCTAGTCTGCAGGAACCTACCGGCTGCATGCACTATCTGTGATCTTACTGCAGCCAGCGAAACTGCTGTGATAACCGCCGAATACTGGGCCCGTCAAAAATATAATCATCTTGCTGCTTGTTTGTATACATTCTTGAATCTGTGTCATAAAAACTACTGTACATACTTGTTGTTGTTGTTGTGGTCTTCAGTCCTGAGACTGGTTTGATGCAGCTCTCCATGCTACTCTATCCTGTGCAAGCCTCTTCATCTCCCAGTACCTACTGCAGCCTACATCCTTGTGAAACTGCTTAGTGTATTCATCTCTTGGTCTCGCTCAACGATTTTTACCCTCTACGCTGCCCTCCAGTACTAAATTGGTGATTCCTCGATGCCTCAGAACATGTCCTAGCAACCTATCCCCTCTTCTAGTCAAGTTGTGCCACAAACTCCTCTTCTCCCCAATTCTATTCACTACCTCCTCATTAGTTATGTGATCTACCCATCTAATCTTCAGCATTCTTCTGTAGCACCACATTTCGAAAGCTTCTATTCTCTTCTTGTCCAAACTATTTATCGTCCATGTTTCACTTCCATACATGGCTACACTCCATACAAATACTTTCAGAAACGACTTCCTGACACTTAAATCAATAATCGATGTTAGCAAATTTCTCTTCTTCTGAAACGCTTTCCTTGCCATTCCCAGTCTACATTTCATATTCTCTCTACTTCGACCATCATCAGTTATTTTGCTCCCCAAATAGCAAAAGTCCTTTACTACTTTAAGTGTCTCATTTCCTAATCTAATTCCCTCAGCATCACCCGACTTAATTCGACTACATTCCATTATCCTCGTTTTGCTTTTGTTGATGTTCATCGTATATCCTCCTTTCAAGACACTGTCCATTCCGTTCAACTGCTCTTCCAAGTCCTTTGCTGCCTCTGGCAGAATTACAATGTCATCGGCGAACCTCAAAGTTTTTATTTCTTCTCTATGGATTTTAATACCTAATCCGAACTTTTCCTTCGTTTCCTTTACTGCTTGCTCAATGTAAAGAGTGAATAGCAACGGGGAGAGGCTACAACCCTGTCTCACTCCCTTCCCAACCACTGCTTCCCTTTCATGTCCCTCGACTCTTATAACTGCTAGTTTTTGTAATTATGTTATGTCTTGGACTCGAAAAATAAATAAATAAAATCTGTGCATATCGCTATCTAATGACTTTTGTCACCTTAGTGGGTACTGGTGTACAACAGGAAATGCCGCAGCATGAGAGGTGAGAAAGCTGCAAGATCGCACCCTGTTGACAAGTGTGCCAGCTCGCGCGCTGCCGTCAGTCACTTTCGCAGCTGGGAACGGCGGGGCGCGATGTCGCAAGCGAAGGCGACGCATCGTCGGGCGGTAGGCCAGCGGCGGACAGAACGGAACGGAGCAGACCTGCCGCGGATGGCCAATTGCGCAAGAGAGGCGCCGTGTGGCGCGGCGCAGGCGCAGGCGCGAGCTTGCCCAACGGCCGCCGCGAGCTGGACTCTGCGCTGGCTGACTCACGTGGCGAGCCGCCAGCGAGCCTCGACAGACGTCACATTCCTCTCGCAAAAAGGAGTACATTTTGCTGCACTCGTGTTCCAAAGGCCCTAAAGTCTACCGGTATGCAGTTTTGCCAGCAACAGCGCACTGAAGGTTTATCACTAACCGGTCATCCATATAGGTAAACGTCAGGTTGTAAAACTACTATGTCTACCGCTGAGTATCAAAACTAAACGTACACTATGGTAGTTTTTCCTAGTAGCCTTAGTCATCTAATGTCGTACGCGCGTTATCTGCACGTTAGTTGTATGCCTGTCGGGCGTACCCCATGACGAGCGCTTTCTTTATCTAGGCGATCAATGTCTTACAACGTTTCGCTAGAAATCGGAAACGATGAACTTTCTAGGAGCTGAATGATTTATAAAGCGTACATAATAGGCCATGCAACCTACGGAACATTTTTGTTTTACATGGTTATCGTCCAGCCTGTTACGTATATATAAACATCTAAATCTACATCCATACTCCGCAAGCCACCTGACGGTGTGTGGCGGAAGGTACTTTGAGTCCCTCTATCGGTTCTCCCTTCTATTCGAGTCTCGTACTGTTCGTGAAAAGAAAGATTGTCGGTATGCTTCTGTGTGGGCTCTAATCTCTCTGATTTTACCCTCGTGGTCTCTCCGCGAGATATACGTAGGGGGGAACAATACACTGCTTGACTCCTCGGCGAAGGTATGTTCTCGAAACTTCAACAAAGTCCGTAACGAGCTACTGAGCGTCTCTCTTGCAGGGTCTTCCACTGGAGTTTATCTATCATCTCCGTACCGCTTTCACGATTACTAAATGATCCAGTAACGAAGCGTGCTACTATCCGTTGGATCTTCTCTATCAACCCTATCTGGTAAGGATCCCACACCAGTGAGCAGTATTCAACCAGTGGGCGAACAAGTGTACTGTAACCTAATTCCTTTGTTTTTGGATTGCATTTCCTTAGGATTCTTCCAATCAATGTGCGTTACTGACGATTAATTTTATATGGTCATTCCATTTTAAATCACACCTAATGCGTACTCCCAGATAATTTATGGAATTAACTGATTCCAGTTGCTGACCTATATTGTAGCTACATGATAAAGGATCTTTATATGTATTCGCAGCACATTACACTTGTCTACATTGAGATTCAACTGCCATTCCCTGCACCATGCGTCAATATGTTGCAGATCCTCCTGCATTTCAGTACAATTTTCCATTGTTACAACCTCTCGATATACTACACCATCATCCGCAAAAAGCCTCAGTGAACTTCCGATATTATTCACAAGGTCCTTTATATATATTGTGACCAGCAACGGTCCTACGACACTCCCCTGTGGCACACCTGAAATCACTCTTACTTTGGAAGACTTCTCTCCACTGAGAATGACATACTGCGTTCTGTTATCTAGGAACTCTCCAATCCAATCACACAATTGGTATGATAGTCCACGTTCATTACACGACTGTGGGGAACTGTATCAAACGCCTTGCGCTAGTCAAGAAACACGGCATCTACCTGGGAACCCTTGTCTATGGCCCTCTGAGTCTCGTGGACGAATAGCGCGAGCTGGGTTTCACACGATCGTCTTTTTCGAAACCCATGCTGATTCCTACAGAGTAGATTTCTAGTCTCCAGAAAAGTCATTATACTCGAACATAATACGCGTTCCAAAATTCTACAACTGATCGACGTTATAGATATAGGTCTATAGTTCTGCACATCTGTTCAACGTCCCTTCTTGAAAACGGGGATGACCTGTGCCCTTTTCCAATCTTTTAGAATGCTATGCTCTTCTAGAGACCTACGGTACACCGCTGTAAGAAGGTGACAAGTTCCTTCCCGTACTCTGTGTAAAATCGAACTGGTATCCCATCAGGTCCAGCGGCCTTTCCTATTTTGACCGATTTTAATTGTTTTTCTATACCTCTGTCATCTATTTCGATATCTATCATTTTGTCATCTGAGCGACAATCTAGAGAAGGAACTACAGTGCAGCCTTCCTCTGTGAAACAGCTTTGGAAAGGAAATTTAGTATTTCGGCGTTTAGTCAGTCATCCTCTGTTTCAGTACCATTTTGGTCACAGAGCGTCTGGACATTTTGGTTTGATCCACCTACCGCTTTGACATAAGACCAAAATTTCATAGGATTTTCTACCAAGTCAGTACATAGAACTTTACTTTCGAATTCATTGAACGCCTCTCGCATAGCCCCCCTCACACTACATTTCGCTTCGCGTAAATTTTGTTTGTCTGCAAGGCTTTGTCTATGTTTGTGTTTGCTGTGAAGTTCCCTTTGCTTCCGTAGCAGTTTTCTAACTCGGTTGTTGTATCACGGTGGCTCTTTTCCATCTCTTACGATCTTGCTTGGCACATACTCATCTAATGCATATTGTACGATGGTTTTGAATTTGAACTTTGTTTATAGCAAAACTGAAATTGTCAATGTTTAATTAACGTGAAACAGGAAGATGTTATAGTAAAACAATACATAAAAAACCACAGATATATCACATAGCGTTAGAAAACGCGATTTTCTCAGAAAATAGGTAAAATAAAAAACCCCAAAACAAAAATATGTCAAACATCGCTTCAATACTTCTTCGAACTTATGTAAAACATGTTTCTGTTCCCAGAATGATATTTTCACTCTGCAGCGGAGTGTGCGCTGATATGAAACTTCCTGGCAGATTGAAACTGTGTGTCCGACCGAGACTCGAACTCGGTACCTTTGCCTTTCGCGGGCAAGTGCTCTACCAACTGAGCTACCGAAGCACGACTCACGTCCGGTACTCACAGCTTTACTTCTGCCAGTACCTCGTCTCCTACCTTCCAAACTTTACAGAAGCTCTTCTGCGAAACTTGCAGAACTAGCACTCCTGAAAGAAAGGATATTGCGGAGACATGGCTTAGCCACAGCCTGGGGGATGTTTCCAGAATGATATTTTCACTCTGCAGCGGAGTGTGCGCTGATATGAAACTTCCTGGCAGATTAAAACTGTGTGCCCGACCGAGACTCGAACTCGGTACCTTTGCCTTTCGCGGGCAAGTGCTCTACCAACTGAGCTACCGAAGCACGACTCACGTCCGGTACTCACAGCTTTACTTCTGCCAGTACCTCGTCTCCTACCTTCCAAACTTTACAGAAGCTCTTCTGCGAAACTTGCAGAACTAGCACTCCTGAAAGAAAGGATATTGCGGAGACATGGCTTAGCCACAGCCTGGGGGATGTTTCCAGAATGATATTTTCACTCTGCAGCGGAGTGTGCGCTGATATGTTTCCTCATGTTTCTGTTATTTATAAACAACTTTCGCATTTGTCAATAATAACTTGCCTTTGATCACGATGAAGAACCTTCTACAAGAATTATATTTTGTTTATGTCTATATGTAAACTGTACTCGCACCACAAGTAAAATGGTTCAAATGGCTCTGAGCACTATGGGACTCAACTGCTGTGGTCATCAGTCCCCTAGAACTTAGAACTACTTAAACCTAACTAACCTAAGGACATCACACACATCCATGCCCGAGGCAGGATTCGAACCTGCGACCGTAGCAGTCGCACGGTTCCGGACTGCGCGCCTAGAACCGCGAGACCACCGCGGCCGGCACCACAAGTAAGCCCTTGGGTTACGTAACATATGAAACGCAATTTGTATTCCGTGAGGATATAAAGTACACAATGGACTAACACTGAATGATGTGTTGTCCTAATAACGTGCAAAACAAACAACGAAACAAATAAAAAACAAAGAGAAGTCGTTGGCTCCCAGTTTCTCTCTCACACATTCATTTATGTTTTTTTCTTACGAACGCTACGCCGGCCGCGGAGGTCTCGCGGTTCTAGCCGCGAGTCCGGAACCGAGCGACTGCTACGGTCGCAGGTTCGAATCCTGCCTCGGGCATGGATGTTTGTGATGTCCTTAGGTTAGTTAGGTTTAAGTAGTTCTAAGTTGTAGGGGACTGATGACCACAGTAGTTGAGTCCCATAGTACTCAGAGCCATTAGAACCATTTGAACGAACGCTACCTTATTACCAGTAATCCTACCATTTACTACCGTAGTTTCGGTAGAGCGCAATCTCCAGTAATTATGCATCAACGATATAAGCCTTCGATAGATACTACGACAGCCGTCACAAAAGACGAAAAACTCATGGCTTCGTCGAAGTGTAGTTGATAAAGACGTGGATTACAGAGTCGAATACAGTACGGTCGCATCCCCCTTTATGCATTTTTTTTTCGTCTTAGCGTTTTTCGCACATGCTGGGACTTTCTTATGAATGTAATATAAGTCTTTTCTGCAAATATTTATGTTATTTTCATTTCCGTCTGATTAGAAAATGAAGGACGAAATAAATATTTGGCTGTTTCTTTCCCAATTCGTGGCGATTTCCGAGTCTGTAGTTAGGCAGGAACCTAGGACAGCTTAAAACTGCCGCGAGTGAAACAAGCAGCAACGATATTCATATTCTTCCTGGTCATGATGTATCCGAAGTTATCGAAAATACTACGAGTACAGCAAAGACAATCTGCGGAAACATACTCCTCTTTGCCAGAGGATTGCTACAGATCCCAACGTCTTGTCAAATTACTGATGGCCACAGTCGCCAACTCCTAAGAATCGAGAACGTTGTTCTCGGGAACAAAGAAGAATCGGATACGCTTCCGAGAACCGCAAACTTTCCGAGTAGGATCTAGCAGCTCTGCCCTATCTGGCAGGACCACCGTACGATTCAACAAGCCGGCTGTACTTGTAAACTTCTCGGAACTCTCTTATCTTATGCGCCTCTGTCCATAATGCGATATGTCGTGTCAACAGGCACGCCTCTAAAGAAACTACAGGGAAATAACTAGAAGCGTTACAGTAATTTAAATTCAGAAAGAAAAGTTTTTAGAGAGCGTTATAAATAAGAACACTGGTTTCAACAGACACAATTTTTTGTAATTTACAGACGTATTTATTGCACAATGGACAGAAATCTAAGATAATACAGTATAACCGTTTACAGCAGGTATGTACAGACCTGCTAGTATTGCGCGCCGCAAGCCCCTCACGGTGGCTACGCAAGAGCGAAAAAAAAGATTCCTTATACATAATTAGCTCACGTTTCCTTCACAAATATCGGTGTTATTTGACGAACATAATAACAACAACGTATTTTTACAGTAACATTATTTACTTAACCGAATTTGAAACATGACATTCTATTAGATTTCACAATCGCTTTGATGTTTGGTTCAATTTTTGTCGAAGCTAAGTGCAAAACGGCCTCTAAATTGTCGTTCGTCAAATGGTTCCTATTTTTTGTTTTGTTAATGTTCACTGTGGAAAAAGTTTGATTACATATATATGTAGATGCAAAGGGGTTATCGCATTTTAATACGTTATCTACCAATAACTAATAATTGTTTCCATCGATACAATGATAGAAATTGAACAGACTTGATTCGTCAAGGGTAATTCACACTGTTCCATCATTTTGCATGTCGATGAGTTTCAGCTGCACTATTTCGGGCGCTTTCTCAGATAACAGGCACAAAAGTTGCTAAATAAATCGAGCAATGGCTTTATCTTGTGAATATCAGCAAGCGAGCGAGGTAGCACAGTGGTTAGCACACTGGACTCGCATTCGGGAAGACGACGGTTCAAACCCACGACCGACCATCCTGATTTAGGTTTTCCGTTATTTCCCTAAGCTGCTTAACGCAAATGGCGGAAAGGTCCCCTCGATAACAGTAAAGCTGATTTCCTTCCCTAATACGAGTTTGTGCTTCGTCTCTAGTGACCTCGTTGTCGACGGGGTGTTAAACAGTAACTTCTCCCCCCCCCCCCCTCCTCGCGCAAACCACTGAAACGGGCCTTGAAGGTTCATCGTACGTAATCTCAAAGTTGGCCTTTAACTGTTCTTATACTTCCATGTAGTTAGTAAAATTGACATAACAGCTCCAATTCAGTAGAGTTTGAAACATGAATTTATACAGAAAAAACATTAGAGGGGCATATAGTTGCGTTATGAATTGTCTTTAGTCTTCAAGCCTCCAATTTAAGGTATATAATTGCTTGGTAACGTCAGTCAGAAATGCTGAGTCACATTACCAATTCGTATTTTTTAACTCAGAGATAGGCTGTTCCTATTCTTTCCAGAAATGAAAATTTCGGTTTCATGAATTAATTTCCGAAACCGCTCCTGCGCTTTATTTCATGGCAGGTTCAAAGCCTATTGTCTTTGGTCACGAAGTCTCCTGCACGATTACACAATGCAAAAATGATTAACAAACAGTTTACAAGAACGTACGGTGAGTGGCGGGCAGCCGTCAGATCAGCGGCAGGCTGCTTGCGGCTCGTGGTCTGTGCCTCTCAGAGTACACTTGTGAATTCTGCAGGAAGCATATGAACTGTGATAACGTTTTTTCAGACAGAGAGTGGGTCAGTGACGGGCATGCTCTCATTGGATCCTTTTTTAATGTACACTCATCGTCATAAAAAAGCTACATCCAGAAGGAACCAACCGACCCACTGCAAACTGAGTGGGTATGTTACAGCTTTGCCAATGCTTTCTTTTGCACGATCGATTGCACATTTAAGAAGCGTGGGTAGAGCCGTGAATTTCTGTCCGCCGGTTGATATTAGAGGGCTCCAGCACGACAGCGAGCACAGTCAGTGGCTAGAGTATCGCCTGAATGAGCAGTGTGCCCAGGCGACACCTTTGACATCGGGCGACCATAGCTAGACGAGTTCAGGGGGGTGGGGGGCTGGGTGGTCGAAATAGTCGTACTGCCCGCCACGCCGGTGCCGCGCTTGGTGCCGATCAGCTGGCCTCAGGTTTTACAGGTCTTAGCGATTTCCTGTGGCACACAGCGAAAGCTTAACAGTACTCTGTGTACTGTTGGCGTTTTCTGGTTATTGTGCGTTTGTTTATATTAAACCTAGTAGTGTACACCAGGCTCACGCTCACCCTCAATTGCAGAAACTGCCAGAAGATAAATATTCAATAATGAAATTGGACTCTCATATATTAAGTGCATTTTATTTCACCTCTCTCATGTAGTTTCCCAATCAATATTAGTATTACTGCATCCAAAATGTGACTCTATGTAAAGGTTGTCTTGGAAAGTTTTCAATGAAGAAACTTGAAAATGGTAAGGATCTAAAGATGTTATTTGCGGTTCAATTAGGTGAATACGGTATTCACTTAATGAAATGCATATAGTACAGGATTATTTTGAGGTTTTCCCAGTTATTTGTAAGATCCGTTCATTCATTATTTTCAATCACGTCTAAGTTTAATGGGACTTTCATTTCGAAAAAGGAAAAAATATGGTCCAAATTTGTGTACTGCAACATAGGGCAGTAATAAAAGTTTATATCGCCGAACTGTCCAAGACACAGGCACGATAATCAAAATTTTCGTAAAAATTAACAGTTCTTTCGAACTTTTTCCTTTACTTTAGGAGAGCGAAAATCGTTTGGGAAGCTGAGAAATACAGGATTCTGTTTAACCTGCATGACGTTACTGCAGATTACATTTCAAGATTATTTTCCCTGACCTGTAATCTTGAGTGCCTCAAACTTACTACTAAAAAAAATTATGGAACGAACGATGCCACAACGTTCTTCTTCCCACATACTAAATACCAGGCTTCTCATGTGTGTAAGTTATACAAAATTTCATCAAAATCGAAACTGGTGAAACAAAAAAGTTATTTATTTGAAGGATCTCATACAGATTGTCTCAGTATGCGCAATTGTAAAATATCTAGTTTCTGAGACCTTTAAAAGGTTATACATGGTATCAACGACACTAGTGTCACATATTTTATCAGGGTTCTCCTTGTAAAAATTGAATTCAATTTTTTAATTCACTGCTATTATCAGTGGCAATTTTCATTTGTTTTTTATTTTTTATCGGTCAGCACAGACAGTTGTACTAAAATGGTCTTAATATCAATGAACCTGAATCCCTGCAACACAGTGTACCTTCAGGCAATTCCTTCATCCAAACACTTCAGAATGGAAATTTTCTATGCTACTGCTATTGCGACTATGGACAACAGAAACAATTCGTCCAATTGTCAAAATAATTCAAACACTTATAAAAAGGTACATAAACACTGGAATTGTGTATATCTTGCTCTAATAACAGACTCATTACGCTAACTAGCATAATCACAAAAAGTGACAGCTGTTTCTGATTCTCCATTCCAGTTCAGTACACTAATAAACTACTTCTCCACATCCAGGATTATGAAATGCAATTACAGTCTTTCCGCTGTTAGCACATTCAAGCCGTTGAAAGGAATGTTACACAAAACCATGTGGCTACTCGTAAACTGCGGTAGTTTGATATGAACTTCTCGAGAGAAGTACATAAAGCTCCGCTACTTAGAGATCAAATTTAGCTCCACGTTAGCGAACGAAACCAGTGTTCATTATGTTTGCGCAGTTACCGGCGATAAACAAGGGATTGAGACCAATCTACCTGCGTAATCCTCTACACCCAAAAACATATTGAATTAGTCAGTTAAAATAATTTCTCACGAAATAATTATTTGGAGTTTGGGGAGAATATAAACTTCACTTCGTGCTAAATCGTGGGGTATATTTTTTGTGAAGTATGTCCTAAAAACGGCATAATCGGCTTAGGCATTTCACACATTGTGGAGATCGTGACAACTTACACGAGATTAAGAACTACAGTAATCAACAATTTCGAATTTCGCGCGAAATGAATCAAACAGTTCCTTGTCCTAAAGGCGAACGTAAGCTTTCGCTATTAGCCACCAGGAAGCGCTATGACCTGCAGACCCGAGGCTAGCCGAGTGCACCGGGATTTTCTGTCTCCAGACCCAGTGTACGGATACCACCACTGGCGGCAATGGGTACAAGGAGGCACGGATGCGCGACATTCAGGATTTGGACGTCCAACACGCACCACAAAGTGGGAGAACCGACTAATTGTTCACCACGAGCGAACAGATCCTACGGCAACGACAGGGGCCATTCAGCGGACTGTCCTGCCTTCTGTGCAACAGCCTGCTGTAAGCGCTATGTCCGATTAATATTACTTGCCAGTTGACGTCTGTCACTTGCCGCTACAGTGTTGCCACATCGACTGCGGGCTACCGCCCGGTTATGGGCGACACACTAGCACGGCGGATCACTTCGCAAATGCCCTTAATGTGTAACGCGGAGCCGCCGCCGAAATGTGACAGAAATGCGAGAACCTCTGTGGATATCTGATTTTAAGTGACCAATGACTGAAATGCGGCAGACGACGCGTTTTGTAGCCCGTAATTTAAACTCATTTCCTAACCTTACCACAGCTTCTGGTGTGCAATGTATCCGATAAAACGGCGGTCAACAATCTGCAGCAGAACTAAAATCACGATCGCTCTGTTCACGAGCAAACCAGAGGCAGCAAAACCTTAGTTTCAGTGCTAAAGGCAAACTGTAATTTCTCGCTGTCATTGGATACTTGAAACTGTCCTGACACACGCTACACGTGCTGCCACGTTACTAACTAATGAACAGTCCTCCCTCGCACTTGGTTGTAGATTATAGGCGACACAGGGAGGTTCTAAACGAAAACAGAATGATACTGAAAAAAATGCGAGTAACTAAAAAAGGCAATCGATGATGAAAATGACGTAGAAAAGTATTAGAGATTAAAAAAAACGTTAAACCAATTAAGTGAATAAAAATAATAATCAGGACATTTTGATTAAATTTAGAAATAAAAAAATCTCTGTATTTGACGAGATCCGAATCTATGGCCTTGCCCTATACCGTTACGCTGTGTTAGTAATTATTACCCTGGAAGGGCAGTTGAGCGCAACGCACAATGCCTTGCAAGGAGGATATAAGATGAACACCAACAAAAGCAAAACGAGCATAATGGAATGTAGTCGAATTAAATCGGGTGATGCTGAGGGAATTAGATTAGGAAACGAGACACTTAAAGTAGTAAATGAGTTTTGCTATTTGGGGAGCAAAATACTGATGATGCTCGAAGTAGAGAGGATACAAAATGTGGGTTGGCTATGGCAAGGTAAGCGTTTCTGAAGAAGAGAAATTTGTTAACATCAAGTATAGTTTTAAATGTCAGGAATCGTTTCTGAAAGTATTTGTATGAAGTGTAGCCATGTGTGGGAGTGAAACGAGGACGATAAATAGTTTAGACAAGAAGATAATAGAAGCTTTCGAAATGTGGTGCTACAGAAGAATGCTGAAGATTAGATGGGTAGATCACATAACTAATGAGGAGGTACTGAATAGAATTGGGGAGAAGAGAAATTTGTGGTACAAATTGATTAGAAGACGGGATCGGTTGGTAGGACGTGTTCTGAGGCATCAAGGGATCACCAATTTAGTTCAAATGTGTGGGAAATCTTATGGGATTCAACTACTAAAGTCATCAGTCCCTAAGCTTACACACTACTTAACCTAAATTATCCTAAGGACAAACACACAGACACCCATGCCAGAGGGAGGACTCGAATCTCCGCCGGGACCAACGGCACAGTACATGACTTCAGCGCCTTAGATCGCTCGGCTAATCCCGCGCGGCACCAATTTAGTATTGGAAGGCAGCGTGGAGGGTAAAAATAGTAGAGGAAGGCCAAGAGATGAATACACTAAGCAGATTCAGAAGGATGTAGATTGCAGCGGGTACTGGGAGACGAAGAAACTTCCACAGGATAGAGTAGCATGGAGAGCTGCATCAAGCCAGTCTTTGGACTGAAGACTACAACAACAACCCTGGTGACTCAGTTGCATCGATGAATTGCAGCCTTCTATCTAAAATTCAGCTTCACGCAACGCCGTGCGAAGTTTATGTACGCTGATCACCGGGATTTTAATAACTGTACATGCGATGCTAAATGGCGTCATATGCGGAAGGATCCAATAGTGTTTGGTTAGTGCTGTGTATAAAGTGTGTGTTCTCCGTTATGTCCTATTTCACCAGCAAAACGCTTGTCCTCACGTCTCCAACGTGCCTTGCTGCTGTGGATATTCTGCCATGGCCAGCCAAACCACTAGATCTCTCCGATCGTGAAAGTGTGTGATGCCATGAAGCATGTCCTCATGACTCTACTTCTAGCCAGCGATCTGCGGAAACTGCGTGTAGATGCAAGTGGCGTGGGATGGGGTAACACAGATCTATAACTGAGACTTGCAGAACTACATTCTATGACCCCGGAACCCTGTATTCACAACCATGGATGCCCAACGCCATACTAAAATACTACAGGCTGTAGACGCGGAGAAGAAAAACAATCACGGATTTACTTCCGGTTTAAAAATACACTTTTTCGCGAATGAAACTATACTATACCCCGGTAAAATTAAATTTTTACGTGTTAAGTGACAGTATATTTTCCTTTAGAGCTGTAGAGCTTACAATTCCTTTGACTGTTAAATGTTTTATACACTGGCGTAGAGCTTCCCGGCGCTTAAGGAAGCAAAACCCAGAAAAAAAGTGTTTTCGGAAGATCTTTAATGCGCGGCAACATCTACACTGCTTATTATCGTATAGGAGTATAAATACGAAGTCCACCAAATGCAGCAGGTAGTTTCCGAAGCACTGAAATCGAGATTGCAATGCGCTATTGTCAGCCACTTGTAGCTCATGTCACGTGATTCGACAGCCAATGACGACAGATATTCAGAGCATACGAAATGTGATGCAGTGAGCCAATAGCAATATCACTGTCAAGTTGCGCTAACACGCAAACATGAGGAGTTAATGGTTTAAATTAATATATACAGAGTACAGCTACAAGAAAAGCTAAGCTTTCACAAGTAACACTGGTGCGCAAAAATTTTTTGCTATCTTCTGCGGTTATTCAAGATCCTAAGAGCACAACTTAAATTGCAGTACCTGATTATTTCTGACAAGCACTATTATAAATTTCACTGCTGTGCACCGAACATTTCGTGGGTTGCTTGGCTGAACAAATATTCTATCCAGCACTTTGACTTTTCCATAGAAAAGCCAATTACGTGTGAAATTGCTCAAGAATCCACCTGGCACGTTTTGAAGGATAATTATACTATTTGCCAACGTTACTGCATAATTTGTAATCTATCAAAGAACTAAAGTAAATATGAAAAACTATCCTTGAAGCTTGGCCTGTTCAAGCATGTGTTACTCTTTAAGATGCAGTAAACACAAATGTGTCGCTAACTTTTAAATAATGGCATAAATGGATGGTGTTCTGAGCCCGAAATTTTTCTACGTGGCCCATTCTCAAAGTGTTTTGAATGAGATTCAAATGCTCCGTGACTTAAGAAATTCATCGCACATTGTCACACGTATTCATCTTGTGTAAAAGGAAATTTATTTGGAAAGAAACTTTTCTAAGACCAACATTCGCAAAGTTTTCCTGTGACCTATTAAAAATGTAAACAGTTGTAACGTCACGCTCATTGAAAGCAGTTATTTGTTACGAAGTATTCCACAGTCTTCGTCCTAAAGCGTTTTTGTTGTCGGTCGTCCTAAACCGTTTTTGTTGTCGGCAGACGCTTGTGTGTGCACCTTATATTTTTGCTACAAATGATGTATTTTACTTGCAACTAAACTTCTATTTTGGCGTTATTCTCTCATTTGCCTTTTATTGCTTTAATATTATTTTGCAGCAGCGGTCTTTGTTAGAGTATCAGTTTTTACCAGTCAAAATTACAGAAAGTTGGAATTCTAAGAAATTCCCGGATTTTTCCCGGATGAAAAAATTCCCAGATTTTTCCCGTATTTTCCGGTTGTCCCAGTCGTACACACTCTGAACTACAGAGATTAATTGGCTAGCAAAGGCCACTGAATCATGCCAACTTTACGGATGACGACCAAAACAACAACAAAACGTGTGGGCGATTCAGTAGATAAGGTAAAAAGTGCCAAATTACTAATAAAAGCACGGGTTAGACTTTGCGAATAAGAAGGAAAGAAGATTAACTTCGACGATGATGTCATTATAAACGGAGTACAAGTTCGTATTGGGAAAATATTAGAAGGAAATCGACCATGCCCTTTGAAAGGAATAATCCCAGATTCCGAATACGACTCCACTGTCTTACTAGAGCACCACCAAGCTCCGCTCTTTGCGAATACATTTCTCGAGAACTCTTTGAGAAGAAAGTACATGTGCAAGATTTCAAGGGGACCAAAGAAGATATGACATTGACTATGTTTTGGTAAAACAAAATACACTCCTGGAAATGGAAAAAAGAACACATTGACACCGGTGTGTCAGACCCACCATACTTGCTCCGGACACTGCGAGAGGGCTGAACAAGCAATGATCACACGCACGGCACAGCGGACACACCAGGAACCGCGGTGTTGGCCGTCGAATGGCGCTAGCTGCGCAGCATTTGTGCACCGCCGCCGTCAGTGTCAGCCAGTTTGCCGTGGCATACGGAGCTCCATCGCAGTCTTTAACACTGGTAGCATGCCGCGACAGCGTGGACGTGAACCGTATGTGCAGTTGACGGACTTTGAGCGAGGGCGTATAGAGGGCATGCGGGAGGCCGGGTGGACGTACCGCCGAATTGATCAACACGTGGGGCGTGAGGTCTCCACAGTACATCGATGTAGTCGCCAGTGGTCGGCGGAAGGTGCACGTGCCCGTCGACCTGGGACCGGACCGCAGCGACGCACGGATGCACGCCAAGACCGTAGGGTCCTACGCAGTGCCGTAGGGGAGCGCACCGCCACTTCCCAGCAAATTAGGGACACTGTTGCTCCTGGGGTATCGGCGAGGACCATTCACAACCGTCTCCATGAAGCTGGGCTACGGTCCCGCACACCGTTAGGCCGTCTTCCGCTCACGCCCCAACATCTTGCAGCCCGCCTCCAGTGGTGTCGCGACAGGCGTGAATGGAGGGACGAATGGAGACGTGTCGTCTTCAGCGATGAGAGTCGCTTCTGCCTTGGTGCCAATGATGGTCGTACGCGTGTTTGGCGCCGTGCAGGTGAGCGCCACAATCAGGACTGCATACGACCGAGGCACACAGGGCCAACACCCGGCATCATGGTGTGGGGAGCGATCTCCTACACTGGCCGTACACCTCTGGTGATTGTCGAGGGGACAATGAATAGTGCACGGTACATCCAAACCGTCATCGAACCCATCGTTCTACCATTTCTAGACCGGCAAGGGAACTTGCTGTTCCAACAGGACAATGCACGTCCGCATGTATCCCGTGCCACCCAACGTGCTCTAGAAGGTGTAAGTCAACTACCCTGGCCAGCAAGATCTCCGGATCTGTCCCCCATTGAGCATGTTTGGGACTGGATGAAGCGTCGTCTCACGCGGTCTGCACGTCCAGCACGAACGCTGGTCCAACTGAGGCGCCAGGTGGAAATGGCATGGCAAGCCGTCCCACAGGACTACATCCAGCATCTCTACGATCGTCTCCATGGGAGAATAGCAGCCTGCATTGCTGCGAAAGGTGGATATACACTGACTAGTGCCGACATTGTGCATGCTCTGTTGCCTGTGTCTATGTGCCTGTGGTTCTGTCAGTGTGATCATGTGATGTATCTGACCCCAGGAATGTGTCAATAAAGTTTCCCCTTCCTGGGACAATGAATTCACGGTGTTCTTATTTCAATTTCCAGGAGTGTATTTGGAGTCAACTTACAGACTACAACATTGATCTGTATATAGTAAACATTAACTTAAATTCTACCTGAATGTCAAGCAGTTAAAAAGAAAATACATTAAGCGTTGGAACTTAAGCAAAGTGAAGGAACCAAAATCTCAAACCTGACTTGCCAAAAGAAATAAAGAAAGGGAGGGGGGGGGGGGGGGGGGGGGGGAGTGTAGAGATCATAAATGTAACTGGATAATCCAGCGGTCACGGTCCCTGCAAACCTCGTGCTGCTACCACAAACTGCCTCCGTGCCTATCTGTTTCTTGCTCGGTTCCTACAGGTGTTCAAAATGGCTCTAAGCACTATGGGACATAACATTTGGGTCATCAGTCCCCTAGACGTAGAACTACTTAAACCTAACTAACCTACGGACATCACATACATCCATGTCCGAGGCAGGATTCAAACCTGCGACCGTAGCAGCTACGTGGTTCCGGACTGAAGCGCCTAGAACCGCTCGGTCATAGCGGTCGGCTCCTACAGGTGTCTTCAGTCCCCAGGGCTGCATTGTCCTTCGCCATGTCGTCCATCCAGCGCTGCCTTGGTCGTTCTACGAGCCGTCTGGTATTTGGTTCCCCTCAAGTGCTTTCTTCACCTATCTTTCTTCTGGCATAGGGGCTACACGTCCCGCCCACTGCATTCTTTTGCTCGTCGACTAATGTAGGGTTGTTGGCTGTTGCATCAAGAGATAGATTTCCTCATTCTTCCTCCCTTCCCGTTCTACTTTATCTAAAATCCGTTCCCACTCTTCTTTCAAATATTAATAGCTTTTCCTTTTATCGTTCACAATCATACTTCAGGTTTCTGAATAGTACTTGGCCGCTGGGCATATCATTGTGTTACATATTCTTATCTTAGTATTCGCTGATATTGATTTCAAGCTGAGCGTCTCACTGATGGAATACATGCTGTTCTGTCTTTGATGTACATTTCTATACTGTTGTTGCTGGTAAACCAAGATACCAAGTATTTGGTGAACTCTCTTGAACTTCATGTCATCTGCCTCGAGTATTTCTTGCTGCTCTTGTCTTCTTCCTAATGGCACGAGCTTGTTTTTCGTCTTGATTCGCTTCTGTATAATGGAAACAGAAAATTAGGTGAGAAGATGGACACAACAAACTTTTTCCACTATACACCGTAAAACGTGTGGTGAAGCACCAATATTACGAAATTCTATCCTATTTCATTCGCATAGTGGGCGAGGGTAAAACAACTGTAAGTCTCTATACGCGCCCTAATCTATCTTATTTCTCTCTTATGGGCCCTATGCGAGATATAAGATACTGGCAGCAGTCTTCCTGGAATCCAATCCCCTAAATTCATCTTACAGGGTTTGGCGAGAACAATTTCGACTTTTTACTAAATGTTCCCATTTATATTCCCAGAGCTTATCTGAAACACTCTTGTATGTGCTGTATAAACGTTTTACGATCCTACCAGCGCGTCTCTGAATTCGTTTGATTTTTGCTATCATGCGTACTTGATACGGATTCCGATCTCCAACTGCTGAAGCAGTATTCCATAACTGGTTGAATTAGCGTCTTGTGTGCGATTTCCATTAACACAAGGACATCGACATTTTTCGGCTCTTCCAACAAATCCAAGTCTTCCACACGGCTTGCCAATAAACTTATCTTACGTCTCCGTCCCATTTCATAGAGGTTCAAGTATATCCTCTATAACTTTCTATAATGTGACGTACTCCGGATGTACACCCCTAGTCTTTAACTCGTATACTATCAACAGCTGCTCAAAATAAATTCTGTCTGTTAAGGATGAGGACACAGTGCACGAGTCTGTGTTTACTCAATAACAATTTCCGCTTTTTTCCCCAGACACGTAACAGTTGATACGACCTGTACGAAATACGTCAAGTCAATCTGCGTCAAATGTTCTTTAATATCCCATGTGAACAAATACCTCACGCTAGATATAAGTAATGAATGATGGTGTCTTCGTTGTTTTTGGCCTCTGTAACTGTCGCACATAACATATTGCCGAAAGGTTGTAGCATTTAGCCTGTTGCTACGGCGAGGAATGTTCTACGAGGGCGGTTAAGACTAGTAAAAAATCAAAGAAAAATTATTGTTTCGTAAATAATTCACCTTGCTCCTCGACAAAATTTGCTTTGAGGGATATACACTTGGTCCCGCGATCCTCCAGCTTTTTCATCCCAGCAGAAAAACTGATTTTTTCAGACACTGCAAAATACTTCTTGACTACAACTATCACTTCCTCATTTGATGAAAATTTCTTCACAGTAACCTTAAGTTTCAAGTTAGGGAACAGGAACAAGTCACTTGGGGCTAAGGCTAAGTCTAGCGATGAGGAACCAATTCAAAGGGCAGTTCTTGCACATTTGCCATTGTTAGCGCCGATGTGTGGGATGGTGCATTATAATGGTGCAAGAGTATTATTTTGTGTACCAGCCTAGGTCTTGTTTCAGCCAATGCATGTTTCAAACGGCATAATAGGTTCCAGTTACGGTTCTGCCTTTGTCCAGATAACCTATGATGGTTATTCCTTGGCAATCCCAAAAACAGCGCCCATCGCCTTATCAGCTGACAAAATGATCTTTGTCTTCTTCGGTGCACTTTTACCATTTTCTGTCCATTGTTTTGAGTGCCGTTTTGACTCTGATGTGTAATGATGGATCCAGTTTGCATAAATAGTCCTAAATCCGAGTAAAAACTCTTGCCGATTGCGATTAAACATTGTCGGACACTGTGTTAAAATTGTGTGCCAGATTTGCTTTTGGTCGACAGTTAGCAGTCGCGGTACCCATCTCGCACACAGCTTCTTCATAGCCGATTCTCTGTACAGGATATTTGCACTCGCTCAGATGAGTAGCTACATTCTAGACAATCTCATGAATTTTTATTGTCAATGGTTTACTTTTAAGGTTATCTCAATTGGACGGCCGACTCGCACTTCTTCTTCAGTGCTTGTCTGACCACCTTTAAATTCATTAATCCTAAAGAAAATTGTCTTCAATCATGGTGCAGAGTCCGCGTGAACTTCATCCAATTCTGTTTTGATTTGTGTGGCAGTCTAACCCTTCAAATGAAAATGTTTAATAACAACACTAAACTAAGTTTCTCCATTTTCCGACGACTGTGAACAATGAACTCAACGTTGTACATGCCTGAAATTCTTTATACGATCCTTGGAATAATCAAGTTCACCAACCATGAAGAGGTAATGGCTCAGAGCACAATGGGACTTAACAGCTGTGGTCATCAGTCCACTAGAACTTAGAACTACTTAAACCTAACGAACCTAAGGACATCACAAACATCCATGCCCGAGGCAGGATTCGAACCTGCGACCTTAGCAGTCGCACGGTTCCGGACTATGAAGAGGTAACAAATATGTAGCATTCTTTGATGGAAATTTACCAGACTTATCAAATCACTCATGTACCACTCTCCATTGAAGTTCTACGCTCTACGGCCTCCTTGGTGAAAGGATAGGCGATGCGTTGGCACCGCATTTCATTTCAGCTATCCCTTTGCATAAAAAACACAACTACGCACTATATTCTACAGAACATAGAGCAGATGTCAACGGAAAGAAAAAAATACTATGGGTGTGAAGGAAGAAGTTCCTTTCAGTTAGGTGTCTGAACAAACATTGAGGCTCGCCAAGCCAATAGCATCACAAAAATCTTTCTTATTTGCTGTCTGAAGCCTGCATAGGTGACAAAATCTCGAAGTATATGCCATCTCTGTCAAGCGCAGCTTGGTGAACAAGCGACTGGGCTACATCATCTTCCTAAACAGCCCAGCCACCTTACATTGTTGACTAGCTGTAGTCTATTTTAGAGCAAAGAATCTTTCGTGGTTTTGTTGACGCTAAGTGTTTATCTACACGCTGATTGATAGAAAAATATTCCGCTAACAAGTCGTGGGTTGCTTGTATCCACTCCGTGGTGAATCAAATCTGCACAATAAACTACAGGCAGTCCTACGCTGTAATTAATGCAGTAACTCACATACTTCAATTGTTTAACTAATCACACCTGAGAACAAAAGGATATGTGGCTGCACGCCAGCTATAAAGTTTTATGTCACTCTACTTCCTCGAATATAAACGGTAATACAGTTGTCAATTCTGAAATTGAGTGCAGGCTACTCTGGACAAGCAATTTAAAAACAGGATGGAAATACAATGACCAGTGTTGTAGCCACAAATCTGAATAATCAGCACTCTATCTGATATTAACTATAGTCCGCAAGCACAGAGTGTACTACATTGACAATGTGCCTTAGAAATAATTGTCTCCTCGTGCAAAAGATGTCGGGCTTATAAAGCGTGCTGAAACGTATGCTTTCACTCGTACTTAAAATGAACTATTCTTTCTGAGCTACGGCCTGTACATAACATCGAAAATGAATGAATGATATGATACTGTTTCATCGTTGCTACGAAGTGCTGAGCAAACGCAGACTATGAGCATCTTTTTAGTACTCTCTTTTAGAGCTTTTGAAAAAAAAAAAAACTACCATAGCTTTTTAAGATATGTGTAACCTCGCTATCTAAGGATAAGCACAAACGAAATTGAGGGATAGCCATGCTGTCCGAAAGGCCAACGCGAACTCACCGGTCAAACTGCCCTTGAGTTCCGTCAGAGAAAGCTCTTGCCCTGAGCCGCGGTAACGCGCTGCCGGTTCATGTCGGGGAAAGACCGGCTTAGCCTCAAATCGGGAAAAATCGTTGTCTGGTGCGGATTACACCTTGGCGTGGGTGGAATATGGATTTCGTCCCTCCTGGGCTGAAAGTCTGACATCTCTGCATAAATCCCATAATCCTCTCGGCGCACAGCACATTTCGTGTTCAGTCCCTGATGTTCTCATTTCAGCTGGCACTGTTACCGGAGAGTTGAACGGCTCATGCACCTTATGCGGTCACGTACCGGGAGCATACACCGTTGTCCTTTTTTGCTAGTCTTTCCTGACGTCGGAGCACCGCAGACTAGGTAACGCTGGCAGCAGACCTAGACACAAGATGCTGAGCTAAAATATTTGGATCATGAACGTGGAATATTGTAATCACTTCGAACAGCAGAATGATTTTGTATGTAGGTCGACGTACGAGTCCTCTGTCGATACTACCAAATCTGAGTACGCTCGTTCTTTTCAGTAGATGGAACGCTATATTACAATGAAGAACTTATGATTATGCATGGAAGACCATCGCTATAAAGAAAACGAGAACTGATCACATAATGTTTGTCTCCAATACTGGCAAGAAATGAACATAAGCTTGTGGCTCCTACTCACCATAATGGTCTAGGGACACTGGAACAGTGTACTGTTGTTTTGATGACAGTAAGGGACTAGAATTTTCTGATATCACTTATCCAGTCATCTCTTAACACATGGGGTTAAAAAAACAATGTATTCCGAAAATTGCATTCTAACGTAAGTCCGTTATCTATTCACTGACTCGCAAATCTCCCCCCCCCCCCCCCCCCCCCCGAAGAAAGAAAAATCTCTCTCTCTCTCTCTCTCTCTCTCTCTCTCTCTCTCTCTCTCTCTCTCTCTCGCACGCATGCGCTCCCCCAGCTCCCACCCCGTACCGCACCATATTATTATCTGCACAACAGTTAAAAAGCTGAATACGAGTTTACATATCGTCACATCATCTGTTGCTAAAGGCTTCACACACGTCATATAACGCCATCACATTATTTACTGAAGAGGCATGCGAATACTGAGTTCTGTGCCATGACGCTTTACGTACAATAGTGTGCGAAAACAGGAGCCACAAAAAATCGTACAAAACAGTGTTCCAAAATGATTTTGAGTTTGTGGATGGTGTAGGGCACACGGAGGCGACCAATATGAGCAACAAGGAGTGGGAAATGGCTGGCGTGGAATTAAACTGTGGATTAAGAAATACTTTTTCAAAGTTAGATTGTGTGCGCCGTCGGTCACGTCTTCTGCAGACCCCACAGCACTGGGTAGGTGTTCACGTTAGTTCTGCGTTGATGCAAACTGAATAACACGGAAACTCTCGCATTTGAAAACAATGCACTGGGTACACGCTAATGAGACAGTGTTTATGCGCATGCTATAATTGTCCACAATGGATAGAACTGTTAGCAGACTAGTTGTCATTAATATGCAACGGTTAAAATAATTCTAATTCTACAGTCAGACCCATTAATTAATCAGGGCTACTGTTTACAAAAATTCTTCAAACTCACACTAGAAATTAAATTAGAAATGTGTTCGGTTCTGAGGTCATCTGTGTAATATAACGGCAAATACACTATCGTGAAAAAAAAAAGCAGTACACCCTTTTCCAGGTTTTCAATTCACTCAGCATTTATTGTTGCAACGGTGCATATGGAGTATATGAAAAGATTACATTTACAGATCACTAGCATACGTGGTTGTGTAGTGCCAGGTATTGACCCATGCTGAAACACACATATTAGTACGTAGTGCAGCCTCCAAGGGCAGCAATGCAGGTGCTGACTCTGGCATCCAGTCGATCGTACAGATGGCGAATACTGTGCTGGGATACGTTATGACACGCCTGCTCAACCTGCTCACGTGGTTCTGTAAGAGTTGATGGTTGACAAATTGCACGAGTCACTTCTCGTCCCATCACACCACACATCTACATCTACATCTACATGATTACTCTGCAATTCACATTTAAGTGCTTGGCAGAGGGTTCATCGAATCACAATCATACTATCTCTCTACCATTCCACTCCCGAACAGCGCGCGGGAAAAACGAACACCTAAGCCTTTCTGTTCGAGCTCTGATTTCTCTTATTTTATTTTGATGATCATTCCCTCCTATGTAGGTTGGGCTCAAAAAAATATTTTCACATTCGGAAGAGAAAGTTGGTGACTGAAATTTCGTAAATAGGTCTCGCCGCAATGAAAAAGTCTTTGTTTTAATGACTCCCATCCCAATTCACGTATCATATCTGCCACACTCTCTCCCCTATTACGTGATAATACAAAACGAGCTGCCCTTTTTTGCACCCTTTCGATGTCCTCCGTCAATCCCACCTCGTAAGGATCCCACACCGCGCAGCAATATCCTAACAGAGGACGAACGAGTGTAGTGTAAGCTGTCTCTTTAGTGGACTTGTTACATCTTCTAAGTGTCCTGCCAATGAAACGCAACCTTTGGCTCGCCTTCCCCACAATATTATCTATGTGGTCTTTCCAACTGAAGTTGTTCGTAATTTTAACACCCATGTACTTAGTTGAATTGACAGCCTTGAGAATTGTACTATTTATCGAGTAATCGAATTCCAACGGATTTCTTTTGGAACTCATGTGGATCACCTCACACTTTTCGTTATTTAGCGTCAACTGCCACCTGCCACACCATACAGCAATCTTTTCTAAATCGCTTTGCAACTGATATTGGTCTTCGGTTGACCTTACTAGACGGTAAATTACAGCATCATCTGCGAACAACCTAAGAGAACTGCTCAGATTGTCACCCAGGTCACAATACGCTAGTCACTACTCTTAATGAACTGTGGTATCGTGTTGAAGCTGCATGGGCAGCTGTACCTGTACACGCCATCCAAGCTCTGTTTGACTCAATGCCCAGGGGTATCAAGGACGTTATTACAGCCAGATGTGGTTGTTCTGGGTACTGATTTCTCAGGATCTATGCACCCAAATTGCGTGAAAATGTCAGTTCTAGTATATTATATATGTCCAATGAATACCCGTTTATCATCTGCATTTCTTCTTGGTGTAGCAATTTTAATGGCCATTAGTGTATAAAAAGGACACCTCTCACTGAGTGTGTTGTCAGAAGTGTCTGCTCAGATCACATTTTGTGTAAGTGCATGTGAGGTGAAGTAGTGAGCGGAAATTTGTGAAAAGCTAAATGAAACCAATGCACTAAATAGCAGCTGATTGGAAGAGCAACCAGGGACACGAAACAAAAAATGGTTAAAATGGCTCTGAGCACTATGGGACTTAACTTCTGAGGCCATCAGTCCCCTAGAACTTAGAACTACTTAAACCTAACTAACTTAAGGACATAACACACATCCATTCCCGAGGCAGGATTCTAACTTGCGACCATCGGCCGGCGACACGAAAGAGGAGCACTAAAATCGATGTATAATATAGTTCAGTTGGCGATGTAATTTTAAGAAATAAAAATTTGACCCACAGAAGATGACACACTGGTGTCGAATCATGTCTGGGTAAATATAAAAATAAACTAATTGCGTGTGCATAAGGCTGATTTCCAAAAAAAGCCAGTTTTTAAATCGCAAACATGGAAGAACGAAAAGAGGAGCTTCAAACCTTAGTAAAATGAGTAAACATTAAGAAAATGCGACAGGAAGGCATAACACTGTTGATAATACAGACGACTGTCGGTTGGAATTCCGAATCTGGTAGCCTTCTGGCAGTAACAGATAATATAATCTCTGAGTTTCAGCTAGAATCTGAGAAAAAATGTGAAGACCCAGAAGACACGGTCGGATGTTAGTGGAACTTCCTACACGAACGTAAATGATTAGAGCTGCAATTCTCTGTGAAGGATGAACGGCCGCCAGAGAGCACTACGGTTGTCACGAGGTCTGATGATGTATATAAGAAGTGTGAACAGCGTCAGATGTTGAGCGACCACTGTGAAGAACACAGGGACGCTGCGTGCTTGCGTGAGACGTTATCAGTACTTGGCAGAGTTTGAAAGCGCTCTCGGTGTGGGTTCCGTTTGGCCAGCTAGTCGAATCGTGCAGTATCCATATTTGTGAGACATCTGTATGCACCAGTGGGCTGATGTTGGACTGCATGGGAATGTGACAACGGGCACACTCCCCTTCAAGGTTTCGGTTGATCACGTCTGACGACCACAAGGGGGAGGATCGCCGTACTGTGCAACAAACACATTGCTCTGTGTCACCCCGCACCACTGGTAGGGGACTAGCAGCAGCCGTACTAGGTCATTGCCGTCCCACGCTTAGGTTGCCGTCAACACCACGGCACAAACGGCAGACGGTCGTAACACTGTCCCTCCTTTCAATCGTCGTACGAACATCGAAATCGCAGATATTGAGGATAACCAACCGCGGAGTTGAAAAGGAGCTACAATCGCTTAGTAGTGGAAATGCTTCAGGACCATATGAGATACCTATAATATTCTATAAAGATTATGCGAAAGAACTTGTTCCCCTTCTAGCAGTAATTTATCGTAGTTCGCTTGTGCAACGAAAAACGCGCAGTTCATTCCCGTTTTAAAGAGAGGCCGTAAGACAGATCCTCACAATTATAGACCTATATCGTTGAGGTTAATCTGTTGTATAATTATGAAACATGTTTTATGTTCAAGAATTATGACGTTTTTGGAAAATGAACATCTCCTCTATACCTCTATAAAAATCAAAATGGACTCCGCAAACAGAGATCATACGAAACTCAGCTCGCTCTGTTCCTTCATAAGATCCACAGTGCAGTGGGCAACACCGCTCAGGTTGGCTCAGGTTGATGCCGTGTTCCGTGTTCCTTGATTTTAGTGCGGCATTTGACTCCGTTCCGCATTACCGTTTAATGAAAACAATACGAGCTTACGGAGTATCGGAGCAGTTCAGCGGTAGGATTCAAGACTTTCTTGCAGATAGAACTTAACAAGTCGCTCTTAGCGGAGCTAAATCGACAGATTTACACGATAAATCAGTCTAATCTAAAAGCCGCAAATTCAACTAAATACTTAGGTATTACAATTACGAACAACTTAAATTGGAAGGAGCACATAGAAAATGTTGTGGGAAAGGTTAACCAAAGACTGCGTTTTATTGGCAGAACACTTAGAAAATGTAACAGATCTAATAAGGAGACTGCCTACACTACGCCTGTCCGTCCTCTTTCAGCATACTGCTGCGCGGTGTGGGATCCTCACCAGATAGGACTGATGGAGTACATCGAAAAAGTTCAAATAAGGGCAGCACGTTTTGTATTATCGGGAAATATGGGAGAGTGTGTCACAGAAATGATACAGAATTTGGGCTGGACATCATTAAAAGAAAGGTGTTTTTAGTTGCGACGGAATCTTCTCACGATATTCCAATTATCAACTTTCTCCTCCGAATGCGAAAATATTTTGTTGACACCGACCTACATAGGGAGAAACGATCACCACGATAAAATAAGGGAAATCGAAGCTAGTTCGGAAAGATATAGGTGTGCTTTCTCCCCGCGCGCTATACGAGATTGGAATAATAGAGAATTGTGAAGGTGGTTCGAAGAACCCTCTGCCACGCACTTAAATGTGATTTGCAGAGTATCCATACAGATGTAGATGATGTAAATGTAATATCCGGAGTACCACAGGGAAGTGTGATAAGACCGTTGCTGTTTACGATATATATAAATTATCTAGTACAAAGCGTCGGAAGCACTCTAAGGCTATTCGCAAATGATGCAGTTGTCTATGCCAACGTAGCAACGCCAGGAGATAGTATGAATTTGCAGAATGACCTGCAAAGAATTGATGAATGGTGCAGACTCTGGCAGTTGACTCAACAGGAAAGGTCGCATTGGACAACGCCGCTTCGAAGGACGAACACGATACGAGAACATATATGTGTCTCAAAAACTATTCGCCTAATTATTATGATATACTGGAAACCGTCTTTTTAAGCCCATCATGTTACGCTAACCAAAGATAGCCTCTTATCTCTGTAATTAAAAAAAATAGCACAAACATGAAATGTGATGTATTCAAGTAGCCCCTGTCCCTGAAATTCACTGTCCAAACGGCATCTTTGTACCTATTACGGTTGGGGAGATACAAGAGGTGTTATGACTTAGCTGCCTCACCCTGTATATAAACGATCTAGTAGAAAGCGTCGGATGCTCTCTAAGGCCATTAGCAGGTGATGTAGTTGTCTATACCAAAGTAGCAACGCCAAAAGGTAGTAAGAATTTGCAGAACGGCCTGTAGAGAACTGATGAATGGTACAGACTGGCATTTGGACCTAAACGTAAATAAATGTAACATATTGCGCATACAAAGGAAAAGAAATTCACTACTGTACAGCTACCCTATTGATGACAAATAGCTGGAGACAGCGTATGCCGTAAAATATCTAGGCGTAACTATACAGAGCGACCTAAAGTGGGATGACCATATAAAACAGACAGCGAGAAAAGCAGACACCAGACTCAGTTTCTCCGGAAGAATCGTAAAGGAATGTAACCATTCACGAAAGAAATGGCTTATAATGCGTTTGTTCGCCCGATTCTTGAGTACTGTTCATCTATCAGAGATCCCTATCAGGTAGGACTGATAGAGGAGGTAGAGAAGATCCGACGAAGAGCGGCGCGTTTCGTTACGGGATCGTTTAGTTGACGAGAGAGCGTTACGGAGATTGTAAACAAACTCCACTGGCAGACGTTACGAGAGAGGCGTTGTGCATCACGGAGAGATTCACTACTGAAATTTCGGGACAGCACTTTTCAGGAGGAGTCAGACAACATATTACTTCCCCCCATATAGATCTCGCGTATTGACCACGAGGAGAAAATTCGAGAGATTAGAGCCAATACAGAGGCTTACCTACACTCATTCTTCCCACGCACTATTCACGAGTGGAGCAGGGTTGGAGGGATCAGACAGTGGTGCCGAAAGTACGCCACACACCATTTGGTGGCTTGCGGATTATGATGTGGATGTAGATGCGCTTGAAGTGGCACCGCGACAGGGAAGCATAGGCTACTGATGAATGGCGTTACACTGTGATGAATTGCGGTTCTGCGCTACCCAGAATGACCACTGTCGGCCAGTGTGGCGGTGACCTAGAGGGAGGTCCCACTTTTCCAACGTTCTGAAGAGGCACAGCGGAGTTAATCCTGACATCATGATGTGGGTTTACCATCGGTTATGACTTTAGGTAGCAGCTTGTGTTGATTGAGGGAACTTCGACAGCACAACGATATGTCAGACACATCCCGCATCCTCATGTGTTACCTTTCATGCGACAGTATTGTGGTGCCATTTTTCATGACAAAGCTCGTCCATACATGGTACGCGTCTGCACGAACTGGCTTCGTGATACTGATATAGTCCGATGACCAGTAAGATCCCCATATCTGTTCCCAATAAAACGTGTTTGGGACCAGCTGGGACGTCAAATCCGTCCCACTGCTAGAAACCCGTACGTCAAAGACCAGTTAGAACAGTTTGGGTTGGCTTGCTACAGGAAACGACAGAACGGACATATGACACACTTCCCGTACGGAATAGATGACACAGTAATAAGCATTCCTGGCGTAGAGGAACAACTGAAAGAGTTGAAAACAAATAAGTCACGAGGTACGGATGGAATCCCAATTTGGCTTTTAGAGAGTATATAACATTGGCACCTTGCCTATCTTGCATTTCCGTGAATCTCTCGCCCAGAGCAAAGTCCCACACTACTGTAAAAAAGCGCAGGTGATTCCTGTATATAAGAATGGCAAAAAACAGACCCGCAAATTTGCAGACCAATATCCCTAACATTGGTCTGATGCAGAATCCTTTGACACATTCTCACCTCGAATATAATATTCTGAGTCCGAGAATCTTATTTAAACGAATCAGCATGGTTTCAGGAAGTACCGCTCGTGCGAAGCCCAGCTTGCCCTTTGCTCGGATGATAAACTGCGAACTATGGATGAAGGGCAACAGGCAGATTCCATATTTCTAGGTTTGCGGAAAGCGTTTGACAGTGCACCCTATTGCAGGCTGTTAAAGAAGGCACGAGCATGTGGAATGGGTTCACAGATATGAGATAGTTAGAGAACCCAGTATGTTGTCCTCGACGAGTGTTCATCAGAGACAAGGGTATCATCAGGAGTGGCCCAGGGTCGAGTGATAGGGCCACTATTGTTCTCTATATAAAGACATGATTTGGTGGACGGGGATGGTAGCAATCTGCAGTTGTTCACTGATGAAGCTGTATGGTACGGTAACGTGTCGAACTTGAGTGACTGTAGGAGGGTACAAGATGACTTTGACAAAATTTCTAGTTGGTATGATGAATGGCAGCTAGCTCTAAATGTAGAAAAATGTAAGTTAATGCGGATGAGTAGGAAAAACAAACACGTATTGTTCGGATACAGCATTATTAGTGTCCTGCTTGACACAGTCACGTCATTTAAATATCTGGGTGTAACGTTGCAAAGCGATATGAAATGAAACAGGCATGCGAGAGGTCGACTTCGGCTTAATTGGGAGAATTCTACGAAAGTGTGACTCATCTGTAAAGCAGACCGCATGTAGGACGCTAGTGTGACCTGTTCTTGAGTAATGCTCGAGTGTTTGGATCCGTACCAAGTCGTATTATAGGGAGACAGAGAAGCAAATCAGAAGCGGGCTGCTAGATTCGTTACTGGTAGGTATGAACAACACGTGTTACGGACCTGCTTCGGGAGGTCAAATAAGTATCGCTGGAGGGAAGGCGACATTCTTGTCGAGGAGCATTAATGAGAAAATTTAGAAATGAAATGTCGTGTGGCTTGGGCCTCCCGTCGGGTAGATCGGTCGCCTGGTGCAAGTCTTTTGAGTTGACGCCACTTCGGCGACTTGCGCGTCGATGGGGATGAGATGATGATGATGATAATAACATAACATCCAGTCACTGAGACCGGCATTTGAAGCTGACTGCAGAGCGACTCTACTGCCTCCAAACATATATTGCGCGAAAGGGTCACGAAGATAAGATACGAGAAATTATGGCTCTTACGGAGGCATATGGACAGTCGTTTTTCCTTTGCTTTGTTTTCGAGTGGAACAGGAAAGGAAATAACTGGTAGTGGTACAGGGTACCCTCTGCCACGTGCCATAATGCATACATACAGCCCACAGGGGGTGGAACGTCATACTGATCACTGGGATCATACTTCCAAGTTGTTTGTAAATTGCCCGCATCTCTTGGTCGTGCGGTAGTGTTCTCGCTTCCCACGCCCGGGTTCCCGGGTTCGATTCCCGGCGGGGTCAGGGATTTTCTCTGCCTCGTGATGGCTGGGTGTTGTGTGATGTCCTTAGGTTAGTTAGGTTTAAGTAGTTCTAAGTTCTAGGGGACTGATGACCATAGATGTTAAGTCCCATAGTGCTCAGAGCCATTTGAACCATTTTTCTTTGTGAATTTAACTCGATTTTGTAATAACTGAAATAACATCATGACATAACCTCTCAAACCGTTAAGTTTCATTTCGTTTCCTTCTCCCGTTCCGGATGCTTCAGCTGTTTTTGACAGACAGTGTATTTAATCGATAACAACAAACGCATTATATGCGACAAACTTCCGTGGCAACAGGTCATAGGGGGTCAATTCGAAGCGGGACTCATCAGTGAAGAGAAGTCTACTGCAGTCAGTGAAATTCCAAGCTGAAAACTTGTCCTGACAACGAGGAGAGATGGTCTGGGGCGCAATTTCTTTTCATAGCAGGATTCCTTTGGTTGTCATCCGCAGTATCCTCGCAGCACGGCGTTAAGTTGACGATTTTTCTACGTCTCGTTTTGTTCGCTCTCATGGCAAATCATCCCGGGCTTACGTTTCAGGAAGATAATGCCCCCTCTCCCCCTCCACCGCACACGGAGAACGTTTCTACTGCTTGTCTTCGTGCTAGCCACCCCTACCTTGGCCAGCAAGGTCGCCGGATCTCTACTCAATTGAGAAAGCTTTGAGCGTCCAACTACCTTGGGATTTTGACGATCTAATGAGCCAACTGGACAAAATTTGGCATTATATCCCTCATGAAGGCATCCAACAACTCTATCAATCAATGCCTAGCCGAATAACTGTTTGCATAAGGGGCAGAGGTGGACCAACCCGTTGTTGACTAGCTCAAGTTTGCGAAACTCTCTCTCTCTTGAGTAAATCATCAATTTTTCTGAAATTTTAATCATTTCTTTGTCTGTACATGTTCAACACATCTATCGATTTCCGTCAATTCGGATAATTCCTTCGTGGTGCGCCTTTTTTTTCGTCTTAAGAGTGCATTACTATGAACGCTGGACCGGTCCCTTCGTGCTTTTAAGGTAGGCGTGTGTCACCGGTCATACTAATGCTCTGACGTCTCTGGTTTTTAAAAATATAAAATAAATTATATTTCTAGAAACAAGCGTAGTTTTAAGAAGAGTAAAAGACGATTCTGAGCCGATGAAAATAATTAAGTATATTGATGGAGAGGAGTTATTCTTTGGAATTGAGCTAGTGATACGAATGCTGTTCTGTGCTGTCGGTGGTGGAAGTAAATGGCTGGATCTGGGAGTATGTATATTACCGATAACAGAGCCCTGATATTCGAAAACAAAAGGGAAAAAAGTGACGGTAGCTAATGCGATGTATAGACGTGGATGCGATTCTCTTTGATCAGAAAACAATGCCCGTCGAAGACTCGCATGATACAGAATAAGATGTGTGCTTTAGATGACACGAAAGAGAAACAAATCTTACAGAACTGACATTGCCCCAGGGTTGAATACGATTCGGACAAACGATGAGAGTTCAAGGAAAGAAGTTAATAATCTTGTGGAGGACGCGTGTGGGATGATCTGTGCCGGAACCATAGTGGATTGTACGGCATTCAAGAGACTGTATAATTTAGGATGGGCAGGTATCCAAGAGCAAATTGGGAAATGTATATCAATATACGTAATAACATATTGCCAGCATCCACGTTGGATATGTACCATCAGAAGAAATAAATCATTCTTTCACGAAGTACAGAAATTTGGTGCACTTTTACCTGTAAAATGTACACTGATGACCCAGAACACTAATCACCTTCTTAATAGCTTGTTTGCCCGGCTTTGGAACGAAATTCATCCCTGATTCTGCGCATCAGGGATCCGACTGTCTGTTGGTATGTTGTGGAGGTAAGTGGCATTAGATGTCTACGCACCGGTCATGTAATACAACGGACCGTTGATCTGCGTACGCGATGCGGTGAGGCGCCCGATAGCCAGCCATTTGGAGGAGGATGTTAGTGTTTAACGTCCCGCCGACAGTGAGGTCATTAGAGACGGAGCTCATGCTCCGATTGTGTTAAGGAATGGGAAGGAAATCGGCCGTGCCCTTTCAAAAGAATCATCCCGGCATTTGCCTGGAGCGATTTAGGAAAATCACAGAAACCCAAATGCCGGACGCGTATTTGAGCCGTCGTCCTCCCGAATACGAATCCAGTTTGCTAACCACTGCGCCAGCTCTCTCGGTACCCGGATGGGTTCCATAGGATTTATATCAGGCGAATTTGGTCGCCGTGAATTCTCTAAAATGCTCCTCAAACCACTGAAGCACGGTTTTGGCTCCGAGACACGGACAAACCACACCACCGAAAGATCACATCGCCGTTGGGGAAGACATTAAACTTGAAGAGACGCGGGTGGTTCGCAGCTGTCAGCGTTCTTAGATTACCACAACAGGTCCCATGCAAGCGCAGGAGAACGTCTCCCATAGCATAATGCTGCTCCCATCAGCTTTCGTCCATGGAGTGCTGCGCGTTTTGAGCCGTCGTTCAGCTCGATGATGGCGTTTGTGGAGAGGATCATCGAGCTAGTGTAGCAAAAATGTGATTCAACCGAAGAGCTGACACGTTTCCATTGGTTGACGGTCGAATCCCGATGGCTCAGTGCCCGTTGCAATCGCAACTGCCGATGTCGTTGGGACAACACGTGAACACGTAGGGACTGTCTGCTGCGGATCTCCATGTTCAACAATGTACGATGAACGGTGTTCTCCGTAACACTTGTAAGTGCACCAGCTTTGAACTCTTTCGGCAAAGACGCCACAGATCACCAACTGCGCTACTTTACAGAGCAGATTTGCCTCCGAACCCCACGTTCTGTGACAAATCATGGATGCCCGACCATCTTCTACCTCTTTTCGTAGATGCTCATGATAGTAGCACGTGAACATTCGACCAGCTTTGCCGTTTTAGAGATACTCGTTCACAAGCGTGCTTAATACGTGGGTGAGTCAAATGAAAACTGTAAATATTTTTAAAAAATATTATTTATTGAGTGGAAGTGGTACAAAGCTGTATCACTTTTCAACATAATCTCCCCCACGCTCAATGCAAGTCCTCCACCGCTTAAAAAGTGCATAAATTCCTTTAGGAAAAAAAATCTTTTGGTAGTCCGCGCAACCACTCATGCCCCGCGTGGCGTACCTCTTCATCAGAACGGAACTTCTTTCCTCCCATTGCGTCTTTGAGTGGTCCAAACATATGAAAATCACTTGGGGCAAGGTCTGGTGAGTATGGTGGATGAGGAAGACACTCAAAAAGCAGGTCTGTGGTTGTTGCAAATGTTGTGCTGGCAGTGTGGGACCTTGCATTGTCATGTTGCAAAAGGGCACCTCCTGACAGCAATCCACGTCGCTTTGTTTGATTGCAGGCCGCAGATGATTTTTTAGGAGATCTGTGTATAATTCACTGGTGACAGTGGTCCCTCTAGGCATGTAAGCTCCAAAATGACGCCCTTTTCGTTCCAAAAGAGAGTCAGCATAACCTTTCCTGCTGATGGTTCTGTCCGAAACTTATTTGGTTTTGGTGATGAGGGATGGCGCCATTCCTTGCTCGCTCTTTTCGTTTCCGGTTGTTGTAAGTGAACCCAGGTTTCGTCTCCAGAAACGATTCTTGCAAGGAAGCCATCAATTTCTCGTTCAAAACGCGGAAGTAGTTCTTCACAAGCACCAACACGTCGTTATCTCATTTCAGGAGTCAGCTGCCGTGGCATCCATCTTGCAGACACTTTGTGAAACTGAGCACATCACGCACAGTATGGTGTGCTGACCCAAGACTAATCTGCAAACATGCTGCAATGTCATTCAGTGTCACTCGACGTTTTTACTTCACTATGGTTTCAACTGCTGCAACGTTCTGTGGAGTCAGAGCTCGTTGTGCCTGACCTGGACGATGAGCACCTTAATAATCTTCCCTTTGTCAAAATCGCTTATTTCAATGCATTTCCCCATTTTCAGCTTTTACTTTGCTAGTGATCCCCATTCCGTGTCTGTTTCGCTTTCATACGCTTGTACTTTGGCTACCGCGTAACATGCCTGCAACGCCACGAGGAGGCATCCAACGTCGCAGTGGGAGTGGTCATAATATTTTGACTCACCCGTATACCATAGACAGAAACTCGTTCAATAACAAAGTGGCTCTAAAAATATTTGTCCGCAGAAACACTTAACACCATGCACAGTTCGTGAATGCGACGTCCGCTGCACTAACAAGTAAAATACTTCTACCACACCCTCCCACCACTAACCGATTTTTTGTGTCTCGGCATACACTGTTAGTTTGGTAAACGAAAACGGGCTTGGCTGCTTTTTCGAGTACATCACGAACTCATTTGTGACGGCAACAACTCCTAATTTCCTCTAACTTCTCTTTCCTCCGCGTTTCTGAAGCTGATAATTTGCTGACGGCATCAGGAGCCTCATCTCCAGCGCTTGATTATTGTGTTCTGACAGTCGCAACCGGCAATTACAGTTATCCACAAAACTAACGACACAAGCTTACTGTTCGCTGGTGGACGTGAAAATCCCCATTAAAGCAAGTCGATTCGCTTTTTAGTCGGTACACTGGTTTTAGCTGCATCTGGATAAGCGGAAGACAACTGTGATTCACCGCAATCTGGACGACATAACCACGGTATCAAGGGAGTGACAGAAATAACACCCACTTCAGGAGAGATCATTAACATATTTGGCAAAGTAGAAGAGCAAACACGACGACATTACTTCACACTTTCTCGTGTCAACAAATGCATGAGAAAGTGTGACGTAATGCTGTTGTGCTTGTTCTTGCGCTCCGTGTGTCATTCGTACAACATGTAAGTAAAGATGTCAATGAGATTATTTAGATATACAGCACAAATAAAAATGCGCACTAATACAAATTATGCCTTTTGCACAGAGGTAGCGACATTTCGGAACATTGCCTCACTGCTACACACAGCAAAAAATCTTTTCACACTTCTCATGAATTTGTAATTAACAACTAACGTCTAAGTAATAGTTAGACATATGATGATGGCAGCCTGCCGTCAAAACGCGTCGTGGCAATAAACAATGGAACATAATCATCGCTAAAGATGAGAAAGAGTAAATAATCTTGATCATTTGCTTCCGCAACTGAATATAGTTCAAATGCCTCTGAGCACTCACTATGCGACTTAACTTCTGAGGTCATCAGTCGCCTAGAACTTAGAACTAATTAAACCTAACTAACCTAAGGACATCACACACATCCATGCCCGAGGCAGGAGTCGAACCTGCGACCGTAGCGGTCGTTCGGTTCCAGACTGTAGCGCCTAGAACCGTACGGCCCCTCCGGCCGCCCCACAACTGAATAAACGTCCAGCATAGCGCTGCGTGTTGTTGTATTTCGTCACCTGAACGTGACCATTTAAAACAAAACCGTTTGTGGTGTAATAAACTAACACGCAAAGACAACAATCGTGGTTTTTATTAACATTCTGAAAACGTCATTTTATAAATTTCGCAATAGTGTCGACGCTCAAAGTCAAATATTCAATTAGAAGTAATCGTAAAGGACAAAATTTACAATCTCGTTACGAAAATCTTTCGCTGTATAGCTGATTTCGTTGCTCTTTCAAACTTTAAAAGATTAGGATTATGAACCCTTATAGCAATGGGAGATTTTAAAAACTAATGCTCCAAATCAGACCCGCAGAAGTTGCCAGTTCGTCGCGAACATCGAGGATTCTCTTGAGGGCCCTGAAACAATTACAAAAGATAAGAACTTCTGTAACTCGGATACTTATACCGTGATTAAGACAGCTGGAAGGTCCCATGCATAGCTGCTTTTGACAACGTAGGATACTTGAGACAGTGTAGAAATAGTTCTAAAGCCTTTTCTTCCGATTGTACACACAAAAATACTCTTTGACGTACACACGCTGGTCTTTTAAACAAGGCGTATTATAATTAACAGCGAAGACTGACACTTGTGGTCGTATCCTAGTTAGCGCTAATGTATCTACAACATAATTTTTTTGATTAGGGCCTAAGTCGCCATTTCAGTCATGACCTTCGACAATGACATCGATCTGCTGTAGAATCCTAGAACATTTTCTGAACTCAAACTTAATGGGGTATTTCGAACGAGAATGTCCTCCTCAATGCCAACCAGCGTGGATTCCGAAAAGAGCCAACTCGCACTTTTATCACACGACATACTGAAAACTTCGGATCAAGACAGTCCGGTAGATGCGGTATTTCTTGATTTCCGAAAAGCATTTGACTCAGTACCACATCGACACTTATTGTCGAAAGTACGATAATTTGGGGTATCAAGTGAAAGTTGTGACTGCAATGAGGGGTTTTTGGTAAGGAGGACACAGCATGTTATCTTGTATCGACAGTCATCGTCAGATGTAGAAGTAATTTCGGGTGCGCTCCAGGGAACGTGACGTTCATTTTTTATGTTACCGATCTTGCACACAATACTAATAGCAATCTTAGGCTTTTTGGAGATGATGCGGTTATCTATAATGAAGTACTGTCCAAAAGAAGTTGCATAAATATTCAGTCAGATCTCGATAAGCATTCAAAGTATGCAAAGATTGGTATCTTCCTTTAAATGTTCAAAATTGTAAAATTGTGCCCCTCGTAAAACTAAAAAACGTCGTATCTTGTGACTATAATATCAATGAGTCACTGTTGGAATCGCCCAACTCATACAAATACCTGGGTGTAACACTTTGCAAGGTTATGAAATGGAATGATCACGTAGGGTAAGACAGATGGTAGACTTCGATTTATTGGAAGTGCAACAAACCTGCAAAGGAGATTGATTACAAATTACTGGTGCGACCCATCCTAGAATACTTGTCAAGTATGTGGGACCCACATCAAATAGAATGGTGGGAGATATTGAATGTGTATAGACAACGGCATGAATGGTCACATGTTTATTGCACTTGTTGGAGAGATTACAGTGATGTGGAAGAAACTAAACTGCCAGATTCTTGTCGACAGACGTAAATTAATCTAAGAAAGCCTACTAACAAAGTTTCAAGAACTGGCTGTAAATGATGACTCCAAGAACATACTGTAACCCTCTACGTATCACTCACATATGGATCGCTGGATAAGATTAGAATAATTACTGCGCGCACAGAGGCATTCAATCATTGGTTCAAATGGCTCTTAGCACTATGGGGCTTAACATCTTAGGTCATCAGTCCCCTAGAACTTAGAACTACTTAAACCTAACTAACCTAAGGACGTCACACAACACCCAGCCATCACGAGGCAGAGAAAATCCCTGACCCCGCAATCAATCATTCTTTCCGGTGAATAGAACGGGAAGAAACCATGAAAACTGGTACAATGGGAAGTACCCTCTGCCATGCACTTCACGATGGTTTGCATAGTATAGATGTAGATGGCCCACTGTTTAGGAATGTGGTACATGCGTAATGAGGGCACTTGTACAGTTATCTGCGGGCTTATGATTTCGATTTCTAACGCGCCAATACGTTCCGTGAAGGATAAGTTGAGCAGGGCCCCCGTACCTTGGCCCCCAATCTCAGTGCTCTGGATTTTTCGGTCTAGGGTGACGTCAAAAGTGAAGTGTACAGCACTTCCGTTGGTACTGTTGAAGAACTGGAGAAGCGAAATGTGGTGCTTGAACGAATTCGTAACTCATCGCAGAAACGAAAGTGCCGTATTGCGTCCCAATGCAAGGATGACTCGTGGAACGGATTCTTTGATCGTACAGCGAACTTTGGCAACTATCGCGCTAAAGTAACACTGTATTTCTTGTTAAGGTATAAAATGGGCATTTGTACCTCAATTACAGGACTTAATTGAAAAGTCCTCATTTCAAACACATTTGTACTAACTAGGAAAACATATCATACTGAATTCAAGGACTCCTTCAACTCACACACTGTCATTTATTCTCACAAAGAGCTCGTTTGCAGACCTATGTTCGTTGGAACGTGTCTGCTTCTATATCGTATAATTTCACCCCCCTCCCCCCCCCAAAAAAAGGTTCAAATGGCTCTGAACACTATTGGACTTAACATCTAAGGTCATCAGTCCCCTGGAACTTAGAACTACTTAAACCTAACTAACCTAAGGACATCACACACATCCATGCCCGAGGCAGGATTCGAACCTGCGACCGTAGCGGTCGCGCGGTTCCAGACTGAAGCGCCTATAACCGCACGGTCACAGCGGCCGGCCCTAATTACAGGTAGTGAGTTTTCGCTGTTAATTATGATACATACCGAATGGGTTCAAACACAGCTTAAAGTCAAGGATGCCCTACGAGAATTTTTAGGGAGGAAGGGCAAGACCTTGGGTTATGGCGTATCTTAATATTCTGGAAGACCAATGGTGACTTGTAAGTAACCTTAAAAGTACCATTTCCGATATTGTTAAAAATCTATGTAATGTCGACTTTAAAATCATTTTCTTGAAAGAATAACTCCTGACTATGATACGTGGTTTCCTTACTCGAAACTGTCTCCTCCTCGCAGTCGTCTGTACTGCAGCTCTCAACTCTGTTAATTTTGCTTCTTTTTTATTTCACGAGACGGCTATCACACCTAATTAGGATGCTGCAAATGGCGTGGATTGCTCTTTTCTCAGACACTGATATACGCTTCTTGACCATCCTCACACAGTCACTAATATTCACACAGACTGCAACGACTGTTCCGCTTCTCTGGCACCTCGCAGTCATTAAGTCGTTCGTGTCATTGCTCTCATGTTCAAACACGAACTTACATGGTGTGAACATGATAAGAGTAAAACCATTCTATAGATACGTTCTGTTTCATTCCATTATTGTTTTCATTTCACTGAATTATTTCTAAATCCCTGCCGAGCCTCGTCAGTAAGCCGCATAGATTTCTGTTACGATTTTCTTTTCAGATTGACATGTGTTCATGGGTGTCTTTACAGAATGAATAAGAGTGAAAGAAACAGAAAAAAAAACTGCTGAACGGAGATTGTATAATTATTTTGCTTTGCACGCCTGTTGCTTTCATACATGGTACGTCACATGATTGAGTTACCATACACAGTGTTCTGTTTTATACTTTTATGACTCTTGTTTTACTGAAGTATAACTTTTGATTGGTACACTTCAGAATCATACAGGCTGTTATCATTTAAATTAACATGTATTTGCTATTTTACCTCGCACTCTGTACGTAGCTATGCTGCACATCATCGAGGTGGGCTAAATGTTTGTTTTAGTTCCACAAGACTACTGTACAGTTATCACAAGATTATAAAAGGCGCTACATTAAGTGAAAGATTTAGTCCAGAACTAAATTGTTTACTGAAAAAAAGAAACAAATAATTGAAAAGCGGTTACCGATTATTACACATTTTTGAAAAATAGTTTTATTTTGCAGTAATAGATTTTATACCGCGTTTACATTTTCAATAACATGATTTTTCACAACCCGTTCTGTCCACAATTAACCACAATAATAAAATAACACGACAACTTCTTTTTTAAACGTTTTTGGCAGTGAGCGGGAGATATGATGCACTACTTGGTCGGCCTTTGTTAAAGAGAAAGCCTCCTTCACGCACTCCTTCAATGCTGAATTTTGAAATGAAGTGATTCATCGCAAGTTTGTCACATAGTCTGCAGCTTCGCAATTATTCTTCGTGAAGTTCTGTAATTTACATAGTCTTTGATCCTTATGCTATCACAATGTATGCAGCCTTTGTTTATTCTGAAAACATTTTAACTCCGCAACATTTAAGTACGTCTGACAACGCGTTACATTGTGTTGTGGAGAAATATCTAACCATGTCACAGGCATCTGAACACTAAATTAATTCTTACACGAAACACTGTCGGATAGAAGAAGAATCTTATACCCTATAACACGAGTACCTTCGTAAGTACAATGGTTACACAGCGATAACGGAAATTAAAGGATTCATTTCCACTACACATTGCCAATTGCCATGCGAATGCACGCGCCATCTACCTTCAAGAACAGCTGGTGTCTCATCGCGCGACCTTGCGGCGAAAGTAGAAACCACAGTGGGAAGATGGAAATGTGGTACATGAGGTTCCAATGTCACTATTGCTCGTCCTCCTATAGGAGTTTATTACCGCATCGTATTTTTAATTTGAGAAATAACTGCAGATGCGAGGTAGAAAAAGGGAATAATATTTCCACTGAGTAACGGAGTTGGGACCGTGGATAAAGTTGTGAAATCATGATGAGAATTGTTAATGCGATAGCAAAAGTACTGTCAACAAAGATGTGTCAAGTCTTCACCCTCTTTAACGTTTACTTACCCTATTGAGCCAGCACGACGTTTCTGGATGACCTTGGTAGGGTCAGTCCCTGCAAAAAGAAAAGCGTGCAACAGACTATCACTTGGTGCTCATCGTCGAACAGCTGATAAGAAAATTGCATGCAACCTCTCACATGATATCAGCTTATCTCTTATTAGAACACATGTGACAAAGAGATTATAATTTTTCTATTAATTTCACGACCGAGGATGTGCCCTTCGAATTCAACTACGATGAAACATATTAATAAAATTGACTAAACACCGACATGACTGTACGCCAAGACGTATTGCCGTAACGAAGATTTCAACTTTGTTTGGTGCATTATGTCGGTCACTGTTACAAATCCTATAAGTTACTAATTGTTTTCTACCAATAACATTACAATCACAAATCTGCCACTTTATGAACTGCACCCAATATGTACACTTCGGATACAATTATTTTCTGACTCTTGCTCGCTAAAGATGGAGAAAATTAACATGATCAATACGCCTGTCCGCATAAATGAATACCTTAATTCTCAAATGCGTCAATCCACTATGTTCCTGTTTGACAGGAGGGCTTTCGTTACTCATGTCAGATTTTCTTCTCCGAGAGAATGAAAATCCATAAAAAAATGTAAAATACAGGTAAGAGGACGTGGTATAAACTTCAAACCTGACAGATATATAAACAGCATATGAAAACATTAACGACCTAATGTTTTCACAAGCTGAAACATAATGTGGTGACACTACCACAATCCCGTAACAGCATGCTTCGGTACAATGCAGCTTTTGAGGTCCACATTTTTAGCAGCGTAGTGTAAGCTACAGAAACCTTCCAAGTATCTTATTTTCCCTGAAAGCAACTTTAATATTGTTGAAACATATTTTAATTTCACAACAATCAAGGACGTCTGCATTAAAGTATCTTACCTGGTACAGAATGAGTAGTTAATGCGGACATCTGACTTCGTATGCATGCGTCAGTAATGATGTTCTTCGAAACTCACGAACACTTACAAATCCTTCAAGCAGAACGATTTGAAAAGCACGTACTATAAACGCCTAAAAAGTCAAAAACATTGTTTACAGCAACATGGAGGCCATATTCATTTCTCGTGTTTACCGTGGATTTCCGAGAACACACGATCAAATGCGCCATCTTTGGTCATAACCAAGAGCAAGGGTTTGTTTTGACAGGTTAGAATGAATAAGGTTAGGGACGTGTTATAGTAGGAGGCTCGATATTGGGGGCAAATAATACCATGCAGAACCGCAGCAGACGAAAGTTGTTTTTATGGATGTTAGCAAAAGTCCAGCCCGCGCATCGCAGTTATTACTTTTCAGTCGATTCATTTTCCTGTTCCTCCTCACGAGTTGAAACCAGTAAGGATTTCCCTGTTCCTTCCATTGCATATCTTACGTTACCTCATATTTCATATAAGACAGGGAAGCAAACGTTCTCACCTTTCCTTTGCATTATAGCAAGAAAAGTCCGTCTTTTTTTCTACGTAGCATATTAGTGTTCGTTTAAATCTAGCCTACAATCACACTAAGTGATCCCAGCTGCTTTCATTGACATCTCCTTCGTCGTTGTATGAATCAAGCGTTTGTTCCAAGTGAAGCAGGTTCGACAGAGATCATAATTTGGTAATAAGTTGTCAAAACATTAAAACTGTCATAGATACAAGTCATTGTTGCTGTGGGATATACTAAACACATTAGTACGAAAATTGGCATAATTTAAAATTTTAACTTAATGCATTGGACGGAATATGGATACTAAAAATGTATAATCTACTTAGGCCACTGATATATGGTCGGATATGCAAAGAATTTGTAGAACAGATTCTCTTTGGCAGTATTGCAGCGATACAATGTTGGCATTTTGAAATCTTCGTTGGATGTTTATTATCAAAATCGATAGTGAGGTCATCAAATTGTGTTTGGGTGCATAAAAATTCTGTTGCAATGTGAAAGTTTGCCTTACTATACATAACAAACCATACCGAGTTAACAAAATTGACCAATAGAAGTTTCATTTATCGAAACTAGTAATTTCTCATGGAGAAGAGCGAGACAGAACATGTCCCCGCAGAATCAGCCTTAGATATTCCTCCTGCTGAAGTGCCGAAAGACGATGCTCCAGAGTCTGAAAACGATGCTACAGTTGCGGATAAGAAATTGGCTAGTCTTAGACTCTTATTGGAAAAAGATTTATTAGCAGCGGACGTGAAATGGAGTTTATTTGTGGCTGCTTGTCAACATTACAGGCATGACACTTGTCTCAAACCTTTCCCTCCGAAGTTCCTTAAAGAAAACAGTAAAGACATTGATTCATTGGTACGTATTTATTTTTGTGTGTAATGTTAAGGTTGCTCAAGAACATATTCATTAGGAAGTAGTACATTGTTGAAGATTATTTCAAACTGTTAATAAACCATAAAGCAATTTAAATACGAAATAAGTAGAATGTATGAGGAAATAGAATGTGTGTGGTAAATGTCACTGACAGGAAGCGAGTCGTATTGGATTGTTGAGTCATTCTCTTTGAGAGCTTTCCCGGATAATGTATATATTTTGCAATTTATGCGCGCACTTATGAAGAAAGGCTAGTGGTTTAGTGGGTTTTAAACTCTGCTTTGTAATTTAATCAAAATACATTAGTACAATGTACTGCTGCATGTTGAAAAGAGTGTTGTAAAATGTCTTGTTTAGCGAGTACATTGTAAAAAGAAAAGTTGTAGTATTGCATAATGTGAGTTTTTACATGATTGTAAGACAGCTGTGTGCAATTATCTAATTTAAGACCTTATCAGCTACTCTGTATGCTGCTAGCTGCATGTTTGAACCTGAGACCTGCAGTTATATTCTTGAAATAAATACATCCCAAATAGATAGGCTACATATGCCTAGAAGAAGAATAATAGAAGGGCCCATTAACAATTTTAGTAGACACTTTTATTCCCCTCTTGTCCCCAAGCAATTCTTAGTTCAGTTCTATGAATGTGAATGATCACCTTATAATGCAATGCTTCTGCTTGGTGGAAGGGACAGTGGATTTTTATTATGTTCTCAGTTCCTTTATTGACTGCCATCAAGAGGCTAGGATGGGGAGGCCATATGCAAATAAACATGATTTATTTGCATGTTTATTTGTGGATTGGTAGTAGCCTACTTTGGACAAATCTACAGATTGTAAAACGAATTTTGTCTCATCTTTGATATCTCAGATTCTGAACTTTTTTTGTACATTTGTATTGGTAATTGTTTGCAGAAAAAAATCACAACTAAAAATCTTTTGGACCTTTCATTTTTGATTTATTAATATTTAAAGCTTACAAAATTATGTATTTTATTGATTTTTTTTAAAACATTAAAATCACCTAAAACTTACACCACATTATTTAGTTTCATACAAGCTTTAAAAGTATTTGCTACATGATGATAATCATAATAATGCAGAATTTTCCCAAATCAGGCTTTTGTTAATTTTTGGAAATTTCAAAATCAGATTTATTTATTGAAAAAAAGGTATGTTAGTTGTATATTATTTGTTCATGTGTGTGACAAATATCATATTGATATTCCCATGGTAACATCCACCATGTGATCAAAAGTATCCAGACACCTGTCTGAAAATGGCTCACAAGTTCGTGGTGCCATCCATCGGTAATGCTGGAATTCAATATGGTGTTGGTCCACCCTTAGCATTGATGACAGCTTTCACGCTCGCAGACATACATTCAATCAGGTGCTGGAAGGTTTCTTGGGGAATGGCAGCTCTTTATTCATGGAGTGCTGCACTGAGTAGAGGTTTCAATGTCAGTTGGTGAACCTGGCACAAAGTTGGCATTCCTAAACATCCCAAAGGTGTTCTGTAGCATTTAGATCAGGGCTCTGTGCAGGTCAGCCCATCACAGGGATGTTATTGTTGTGTAACCAATCTGCCACAGGCTGTGCATTACGAACAGGTGTTCGATCATGTTGAAGATGCAGTCATCATCCCCAAATTGTTCTTCAACAGTGGGAAGCAAGAAGGTGCTTAAAACACCAATGTAAGCCTGTGCTGTGATAGTACTATGCTAAACAACAAGGAGTGCAAGCCTCCTCCATGAAAAGTATGACAACATCATAACACCACCGCATACGAATTTTACTGTTGGCACTACACACGCTGGCAGATGACACTCACCAGACATTCGCTATACCCAAACCCTGCCATTGAGTTGCCTTATTTTGTACCATGATTTGTCACTCCACATGTTTTTCCACTGTTCAATTGTCCAATGTTTATGCTCCTTACACCAAGCGAGGTGGTGGTTTTGCATTTTCGGCACTCAACCAAGAAATCCAAGTTTATTCACCTCCCAGCTAACTGTCACAGTAATTGCAGTGTATCCTGATGCAGTTTGGAATTCTTGTGTGATGGTCTGGATAGATGTCTGCTTAATACACATTACGACCCTCCTCAACTGTCGGCGGTCTCTGTCAGTCAACAGAAGACTTTGGCCCATCCGCTTTTGTGCTGTACGTGTCCCTTCACGTTTCCACTTCACTATCACATCATAACCAGTGGACCTAAGGATGTCCAGGAGTGTGGAAATCTCTTGTATAGACGTAGTACACAAGTGACACGCAATCATCTTATCACTTTTCGAAATCCATGAGTTCTGCGGAGTTCCCATTCTGCACTCTCAACAATGTTTAATGACTACTGAGGACACTGAAATGGAGTACCTGGCAGTAGGTGGCAGCACAACGTGCCTAATATGGAAAACATGTTTTTGGGGTGTCCAGATACTTTTGATCACATAGCGTATATATTCACATAAATTTCATTTTACTGCTAAACGCAGAAACTGGCACGTAGTCTGTTGGATTTCCTTCCAAGTTCTCATGCAAACCTTAAAGATCGAAACACATAGAAGGCTGTCAAATCATTTATTTTTATATAGTGATAATTGGTTTTTTTACATCATTATAATTAAACACTCATATTGAAATTCAGATTTGGCTTTTTCACATTAAAAATGAAAATATTTTTTCACTATTACAACACATGCTCAAAAAAGACTGTGAATAATTCACTTAATTATACTTCAATTTTAAAAATACATTTCTGTTAATCAGTATTATTTTTAATTAAACAGTGGGGTAGCTGTTATATGTAACAGTGTGTTATTTGAATGCCTTCCAGTGATAAACTTTTCACTCATCTGCAACATGAGATGGTCATCCAGGAACAATATTTTTAAAGCTGAATTATGTATCGCTGTTTTCTTTCAAATAAGACAACCTTAGTTCTCCTGAGCAGTAATGATAAATTACTGATGTAACAACCTGTTTTTTGCAATATAATCTGGGAGACTTTTTGCAGTTCTTTATTTAATAGGTTTGTTCTTCTATTGACAGTTGTGGGATTTAATTTACAAAGTGTGTTTTTTACAGTCAAATTATCTGGTCATCTTTGTTAGGAAAAGGACAGTGCTGATCTGCAAGGATATGTAAATAAAAGGTTTACTTCTCCTCTTTCATCTCATGATGAAGTGATCTACTGTGTGTTGTCATAGGCACAAGCAACAAGCCCTGTAATCTGTTCAAAAGCGTGACACTGCACCTGGATGTATTTGAATTTTATAGCATCAAAATCCTTAAAATCAGAAACAATTTTTGCTTAACCTTTGGCTTTTATCATAGGAATAAATGCATAATCCTTCTCTCTGTGACTGCTGTGGCTTTATAAAATCTTTTTGCCAGTCTCCTTTTTTGTATTGCAGGCACATCATTTGTCACATAGAAAAAGTGACTGATAACATACATGCTTTACCTCATTCAAACATTTCAGCGAAAGGTAATATTGAGTCATGCTATGCTTTCACATCTGATTAATACATGTGTGAAGAAAACCACCTAATTAGGTGCATTTATTAAGCCACTTGTTTAACTGTATATGAACATCTTCATGCGACAAAATGGCAAAAATGTGGCAGTGGCACAATTTAAGGTTCTTAATTGTCTAATAAAAAGTAGAATCTACATGTTAGAATATGACAAGCACAGTTACTGTCAATGGAAATGAATGTTTTTGTACATATTGGTAATACATATATTTTCTGTTGTTCTGTAAATATGAACAGTTACATAAATCAATTTATGTGAAGTGAAAAATGTTTACTATCCATTAGATTATTTGTGTTAATTGTTATTAAGCATGGTTTAGTAAAATTTTAAAATGATGAACCTAAGAGTGGTCAATTAATACTCACTAATTTCCTTGTAATTGTAGTTTTATGAACCAGCTGTAAACCTTGTGCAGCTGAGGTACAGCTGGCAATTGTAGTGAAATAGAATTTCAGTTTGTTCCCTTTGGAACACTATCATGGAATTTGTCATACATATTAACAAATAAACACAGTTTTAATAGGCCAGGAAGTTTCATATCAGCGCACACTCCGCTGTAGAGTGAAAATTTCATTCTATATTAACAAATAGTGTATGACTAATGTACTGTTTTTTAAATAAAAAAATTCAATTTTGAAATTTTCAAAGTTACAAAAAAGCTTTTGGTTTGGGAAAATTTAGCATTAAAATGGAATTGGCCAAGTAGCACATATTTTTAAAGCATATAATAAAGTGAACAAAATTATATAAATGTCAAATCTGTATGTCAAATAGTTCTTGAGATATAGCCATTTTTATGCTTAAAAATGTGCTAAAAATCGGACAGTTTCAGAAAATTTAAAAATAAATATGGTACATCAAAAATGAAATTGCCCAACAAAATCATTAATTCTGAATTTTATCTTATTCTAATAGGTAGAATAAAATGAAATAACTGTAAAATTCTGAGTCATAAAGGTTCCAATTTTATTTTTTTATTGGCAGATTTCACATGTATTGACCAGTGTAACTTGTGTCATTATTTTGGGAAATCACCTTCTGTTATTTGACACATTGGCATAACAGGTCAAGGAAACTAGGTTCTGATCTGCTCGAGATTTAAATGCCATTCTCGATACTTCCTTGCATCTAGAAAGATTATTAGTTTTGCTGTGATCGGCCTTGTGATCTTCCTCTTGTGTGTTTTTTGATTGATTTTATATGATTTATTGGGGTCTGTGACACAAAGTGAGCCAAAGCTTACTTGTCCATAAAATGATTCTGTATGTAATTCAGGCAAAGCTGGTGAGAAAATATAAAAACAAAAATGAGTCTCTAAACTGCTGCAGAGAACATTGGACAGAATAAAAGGAATGAGCCACCAGGAAACTTTTCAACTTGGGGGACTCATATCTGCTGTAAGCCTCTTAAGGAAACTTGCTAAGTGCTATACACCTTTATTTAAGTGCAATGGCTTGCAAACAGATTGTGAAGTAACTCTGCAAATTGTTTGGAATGTTCTTTTCTAGAATAAGAAAATTCATCATGAATCTGCAGAATTGCTCCAAAATGTGATATTGTAGGATATAGAAAAATGAATGTGTGCTAAATAAACCAGAAAACAAGAAAGCACGCAGCACCTTTGAAAATTGTTGCCTCCCAGCCTAAATAATATAATGCATATGCATTTGTGTTCAATCAACAGATTTTATAAGTGCTGCAGGCAAAGTATGCAGCATTTTTTCTCATGTATGGCAGCATTAACATCATAATAATTGGAATTGTTTGAGATTTTTATTTTTGCTCTTGGTCATATTTGAGGAATGTTAAGTAATTTAGGAAATTGTGTCTTATATGGTCAGACAGCGATTTGACCACACTTCTCCTGTACTTGACTTCAGCACCTTAACATCTCCAATAAATCTCTTTCTTAGTGATACTCACATTTTTAGGATTATTAGTTAGTTACGGGCAACATAAGATTGCGGTACCACCTGTCAGCTTTGACCCATAATCTCAAGATGGTGAATGCCCCTATTTCAGGCATATACCAGGTGGTTGTAATTAAAGTGCAGCTACTCACTGAGATCCAGAATGCGCTGTAATTGTTGTATGACAGTGAAACTTGGTAGATGTGCTAATGCATTAATGCAGAGCCGATTTATACTGGCCACAAGGTGCAAATACGGATCTGTATAGCATCTCGTTGATGTCTCTGATGCTCATATTGAACAAAATTATGTTAGTGGCGATTGAAAATAAAATGAACATTATGTATTTCCAACCTTTTTGACCTTTTCTGCCCATATTCTGTACCTAACCGATTCCACGTGGAAATATTTCTATACGTCTACCTTTCAGTATCAGTGCCAGCCTTGCACCTGGTGGTTAAAATTGTTGTTGTGGGTCTTCAGTCCTGAGACTGGTTTGATGCACCTCTCCCTGCTACTCTATCCTGTGCAAGCTTCTTCATCTCCCAGTACCTACTGCAACCTACATCCTTCTGAATCTGCTTAGTATATTCATCTCTTGGTATCCCTCTATGATTTTTACCCTCCACGCTGCCCTCTAATGTTAAATTGGTGATCCCTTGATGCCTCAGAACATGTCCTACCAACCGATCCCTTCTTCTGGTCAAGTTGTGCCACAAACATCTCTTCTCCCCCAATCCTATTCAATACTTCCTCATTAGTTATGTGATCTACCCATCTAATCTTCAGCATTCTTCTGTAGCACCACATTTCAAAAGCTCCTATTCTCTTCTTGTCCACACTATTTATCGTCCATGTTTCACTTCCATACATGGCTACACTCCATGCAAATACTTTCAGAAATGACTTCCTGACACTTAAATCTATACTCGATGTTAACAAATTTCTCTTCTTCAGAAACGCTTTCCTTGCCACTCTCCGTCTACATTTTATATCCTCTCTACTTCGACCATCATCAGTTATTTTGCTCCCCAAATAGCAAAACTCTTAGGTGTCTCATTTCCTAATCTAATGCCCTCAGCATCATCAGACTTAATTCGACTACATTCCATTATCCTCATTTTGCTTTTGTTAATGTTCATCTTATATACTCCTTTCAAGACACTGTCCATTCCATTCAACTGCTCTTCCAAGTCCCTTGCTGTCTCTGACAGAATGACAATGTCATCGGCGAACCTCAAAGTTTTTATTTCTTCTCCATGGATTTTAATACCTCCTCCGAATTTTTCTTTTGTTTCCTTTACTGCTTGCTCAATAAACACATTGAATAACATCGGGGAGAGGCTACAACCCTGTCTTACTCCCCAACCACTGCTTCCCTTTCATACCCCTCGACTCTTACAACTGTCATCTGCTTTCTGTACAAATTGTAAATAGCCTTTTGCTCCCTGTATTTTACTCCTGTGTCCTTTAGAATTTGAAAGAGAGTATTCCAGTCAACATTGTTAAAAGCTTTCTCTAAGTCTACAAATGCTAGAAACGTAGGTTTGCCTTTCCTTAATCTTTCTTCTAAGATAAGTCGTAAGGTCAGTATTGCCTCACGTGTTCCAGTGTTTCTACGGAATCCAAACTCTTCCCCGAGGTCGGCTTGTACTAGTTTTTCCATTCGTCTGTAAAGAAGTCGCGTAAGTATTTTGCAGCTGTGACATATTAAACTGATAGTTCGGTAATTTTCACATCTGTCAACACCTGCTTTGTTTGGGATTGGAATTATTATATTCTTCTTGAAGTCTGAAGGTATTTCGCCTGTTTCATACATCTTGCTCACCAGATGGTAGAGTTTTGTCAGGACTGGCTCTCCCAAGGCCGTCAGTAGTTCAAATGGAATGTTGTCTACTCCGTGGGCCTTGTTTCGACCCAGGTCTTTCATTGCTCTGTCAAACTCTTCATGCAATATCATATATCTCCCAGTTCATCTTCATCTACATCCTCTTCCATTTCCATAATATTGCCCTTGTACAGACCCTCTATATACTCCTTCCACCTTTCTGCTTTCCCTTCTTTGCTTAGAACTGGGTTTCCATCTGAGCTCTTGATGTTCATACAAGTGGTTCTCTTATCTCCAAAGGTCTCTCTATTTTTCCTATAGGCAGTATCTACCTTACCCCTAGTGAGATAAGCCTCTACATCCTTACATTTGTCCTCTAGCCATCCTTGCTTAGCCATTTTGCCCTTCCTGTCAATCTCATTTTTGAGACGTCTGTATTCCTTTTTGCCTGCTTCATTTACTGCATTTTTATATTTTCTCCTTTCATCAATTAAATTCAATATTTCTTCTGTTACCCAAGGATTTCTAACAGCCCTCGTCTTTTTACCTACTTGATCCTCTGCTGCCTTCACTACTTCATCCCTCAAAGCTACCCATTCTTCTTCTACTGTATTTCTTTCCCCCATTCCTGTCAATTGTTCCCTTATGCTCTCCCTGAAACTCTGTACAACCTCTGGTTTGGTCGGTTTATCCAGGTCCCATCTCCTTAAATTGCCACCTTTTTGCAGTTTCTTCAGTTTTAACCTACAGGTCATAACCAATAGATTGTGGTCAGAGTCCACATCTGCCCCTGGAAATGTCTTACAATTTAAAACCTGGTTCCTAAATCTCTGTCTTACCATTATATAATCTATCTGATACCTTTTAGTATCTCCAGGGTTCTTCCACGTATACAACCTTCTTTCATGATTCTTAAACCAAGTGTTAGCTATGATTAAGTTGTGCTCTGTGCAAAATTTTACCAGGCGGCTTCCTCTTTCATTTCTTAGCCCCAATCCATATTCACCTACTATGTTTCCTTCTCTCTCTTTTCCTACACTCGAATTCCAGTCACCCATGACTATTAAATTTTCGTCTCCCTTCACTATCTGAATAATTTCTTTTATTTCATCATACATTTCTTCAATTTCTTCGTCATCTGCAGAGCTAGTCGGCATATAAACTTGTACTACTGTAGTAGGTGTGGGCTTCGTATCTATCTAGGGCACAATAATGTGTTCACTATGCTGTTTGTAGTAGCTTACCCGCATTCCTATTTTCCTATTCATTATTAAACCTGCTCCTGCATTACCCCTATTTGATTTTGTGTTTATAACCCTGTAGTCACCTGACCAGAAGTCTTGTTCCTCCTGCCACCTAACTTCACTAATTCCCACTATATCTAACTTTAACCTATCCATTTCCATTTTTAAATTTTCTAACGTACCTGCCCGATTAAGGGATCCCTGCCCGATTAAGGGATCTGACATTCCAATTAGAGCTAATGAAAAGGAAAGTTTGCTACTCACCATGTAGTGGAGATGCTGATTCACAGATAGGCGCAAAAATAGGACTGTCACAAATACAGCTATCGGCCAGTAAGGCCTTTTTCAATCCCCACCTCCCTCACACACACACACACACACACACACACACACACACACACACACACACACATGACTAAAACTGAAACCACACTGTGAGTAGCAGCACCTGTGCATGATGCAGGTGGCGACCTGGTGGGGGTAAAGAGAAGGCTGGTGCAGGGAGGGCCATGGATAGTATAGTGAGGGTGGCTGACAGCGAAGTACTGAGCTTAGATGGTGGACAGGGGAGAGGGGGGGAGGAGGGGCAAAAGAGAGAAGTAAAAAGATCGGGTGTGTTGGTGGAATGATGGCTGTGTAGTGCTGGAATGAGAGTAGGGAAGGTTGTGGATGGGTGAGGACAGTGACTAATGAAGGTTGAGGCCAGGAGGGTTACGGGAATGTAGGATGTATTACAGTGAAGTTACCATCTGCGTAACTCAGAAAAGCTGGTGCTGGTGGGAGGGATCCATATGGTGCGGGCTCTGAAGCAGTAATTGAAGTAAAGGATATCATGTTTTGCAGAGTGTTCAGCAACAGAGTGATCCACTTGTTTCTTGGCCACAGTTTGTCAGTGGCCATTGATGTGGACAGAAGCTTATTGGCTGTCATTCCCACATAGAATGCAGCACAGTGCTTGCAGCTTAGCTTGTAGATCACATGACTGGTTTCACAGGTAGCCCTGCCTTTGATGGGACAGGTGATGTTTGTGACAGGATTGAAGTAGGTGGTGGTGGTGGTGGTGGGAGGATGTATGGGATAGGTCTATTACAGGGGTATGAGACATGAGATAAAGGGTTGGGGACGGGGGTTGTATAAGAATGGACGAGTATATTGTGTAGGTTCGGCAGACGGCGGAATACCTCTGTGGGAGGGGTGGGAAGAATAGTGGGCGGGACATTTCTCATTTCAGGGCATGATGAGAGGTGGTGGAAACCCTGGTGAAGAATGTAATTCAGTTGCTCCAGTCCTGGGTGGTACTGAGCTACTGGGGGAATCCTCGTCTGTGGCTGGACAGTGGGACATACGGAGGTGGTGGGTGACTGGATAGATAAGGCATGGGAGATTTGTTTTTGTACAAGGTTGGGATGATAATTGCAGTCTGTGAAGTCTTCATTGAGACCTTTGGTATATTTCAAGAGGGACTGCTCATCACTCAGGTGGCTAGGCTGTATGTAAGGGACTTCTTGGTATGGAGTGGGTGGCATCTGCCAAAATAGAGGTATTGTTGGTGGTTAGTAGGTTTGATATGGACAGAGGTACTGTTGTAGCCATCTTTGAGGTGGAAGCCAACATCTAGGAAGGTTGTTTGTTGGGTTGAGTAGGACCAGAGGAAGCAAATGGGGGAGAAGTTGTTGAGGATCTGGAGAAATGTGGATAGGGTATCCTCACCCTCAATCCAAATCACAAAGATGTCATCTGTGAATCTTAACCAGTTGACAGGTTTAGGATTCTGGGTTTTCAGGAAGAATTCCTCTAGATGGCCCATGAATATATTATCATAGGATGGTGGCATGCGGGTGCCCATTGCCATACCCCAGATTTGTTTGTAGGTAATGCCTTCATAGTATTAGTAATTGTGGGTGAGGATATAGTTGGTCATGGGCCACTAGGAAGGAGGTTATTGGTTTGGAGTCTGTTGGGCATTGGGAAAGTTAGTGCTCAACAGCGGTAAGGCCACGGGCATTAGGAAGGAAGGTATGATCAATATTGACAAGTAGTACACCATGTGGTAAAGGGACAGGAATGTGGAGATTGGTGGAAGAAATGGTTGGTATCTTTTATATGAGAGGGTAGGTTCCGAGTAATAGGTTGGTGTTGGTCTACAAGAGCAGAGATTCTCTCAGTGGGGGCACTGTTCCTAAAAACACGGTTCCTAAACACCTCACTTGATTCAGATTGGTTGATGACATTTTTGCGATCTGAATTGAGGGTGAGGACACCGTATCCACATTCCCCCAGATACATGTTGACTTTCACCTCAGAAATTGCTACATCAGTACCTCTGTCCATATCAAACCTACTAACCACCAGCAATACCTCTATTTTGACAGCTGCCAGCCGTTACATACCAAGAAGTGCCTTCCATACAGCCAAGCCACCAGTGGTCGTTACATCCCCAGTGACGAGCGGTCCCTCTCAAAATATACCTAGGGTCTCACTGAAGCCATCACAGACCGTAATTATCCTTCCAACCTTGTACAGAAACAAATCTCCCATGCCTTATCTTTCCAGTCTCCCACTGCCTTGCAAAGTCCCACCCTCCGGCCACAGAGGAGCATTCCCCTCGTTGCTCAGTACAACCCAGGACTGAAGCAACTGAATTACAGTCTCCGCCAGGGTTTTGATTTCCCCTCGTTGTTCTCTGAAATGAGAAATGTCCTGTCCACTATCGTTACCACTCCACCTGCAGTGGTATTCCACCATCCACCAAACCTAAACAAAATACTTGTCCATCTTTACACAACCTTCGCTTGCAATTCCTTACCTCTTGGCTCATACTCCTGTAATAGACCTAGATGCAAGACCTCTCCGATACATCCCCCCCCCCCCCCCCCACCACCACTACCTACTCCAGTCCAGTCATGAAAATCGCCCCTATCCCATCAAAGGCAGAGCTACCTGTGAAACCAGTCATATGATCTATAAGCTAAGCTGCAGCCACTATGCTGCCTTCTGTGTGGGCATGACTACTAACAAGCTGTCTGTCTGCATGAATAGCCACCGACAAACTGTGACCAAGGAATAAGTGTGGACTACCTTGTTGCTGAACACACTGCCAAACATGACATCCTTCATTTCAATGACTGATTCACACCCTGTGGCATATGGATCCTTCCCGCCAAAACCAGCTTTTCTGAATTGCGCAGCTGGTAACTTTCACTGCAATGCATCGTACATTTCCATAACCCTTCTGGCCTCAACCTTTGTGAGTCACTGTCCTCACTCATCCAGCCCCTTCCCTGTTCTCATTCCACCACTACACATCTATCATTCCACCATTACACTCAGTTTTTACACTTCCCTCCTTTTTCACTACTCCCCACCTCTCCCCTGCCATCCATCTAACCCTAGTACTTCGCTGTCCGCCACCCCCACCATGCCATCCCTCCCCCTGCCCACCCCACCCCAGCCTTGTCGTTACCCCCACCCGGTCGCCACTCCTATCATGCACTAGTGCTGCTGCTCACAGTGTGATTTCGGTTGCCTGGGACTGCAGACGTGTGTGTGTGTGTGTGTGTGTGTGTGTGTGTGTGTGGTCTATTGCTGATGAAGACCTTTATGGCCGAAAGCTTTATTTGTGACAGTCTTTTCGTTGTGCCTATCTGCGACTCAGCACTTCCTCTATGTGGTGAGTAGCAACTTGCCTTTACATAATATTGTTAAATTCCAGCCTGGATTTCCATTGTTTGATTTGTATTAAAAAATTGTATGAATGATAGTGATGCATTCTTGTATATTAAATTTATATTTTTGTCTTGTCAGCTTTTCTGCCTGGATAAAGATGGGATATAAATCATTTTGACAAAAAGTAACCATTTGTCACTGAATCACCCAATAAAGGTACACTGTAACCAGCAATAATTAATGCATCATGGAAAAAAATGAACAAAGAGCACACTGAACGTCGGTATGGAGTGCCACAAATGAATATCAGAATTGTAAAGATGGCTGCGATTGAACAACTGTATAAATTTGAAGAGTTGAAAAAATTAGCCAACCAGTTGCAAGTGGTTGGCTATTTTTTTTTTTTTTTCCCCAACCTGTACAAATGATTATGCATGTTACACTGTGAATAGCTGAATATCTTCACAAATTTGCTATTAAAAATATGAGTCCCATCTTAAACATCTGAATCTCTTTCTCATTAATAGATAATGGAGACTTCTGCACAGAAGATTCATCATCGAAATCTGGAATATTGGAGTTGCTACACCCACTACAATCGCAGTATCCACACAAAACAGAATACTGTAAATTAACACTACAACAATGACAATTTTGTTCACGTACAGTTTCTCACTGGAAAGATATTAACTTTAAGATGAATTTGGCAGTCTTTCTTCAGTTAAAACTGGCTGCAGAAAACCATTTTTGGAGACACATCCTCACGTAGTGGGTAGCAAATCTTCATTGCTGTGTACCTGAAGTAAAACCATTTTGAATGCTTGCTTGCTGCTGCAGATATTTGGGGAAATTGAGCAAGATTCATGTGAGAGGTGATAGGACTTGTTTTCACTGCTTTTAGGAAATTTTGATATCGAAGCACCGTACAATGCCAGTAGAAAATGCTTGTCTGCTTCTGTTACTTCTTGAGCATTTGCATTGGGATTATTGAATACTGAAGTAATTTCTCATAGATTAGGCTGTGTGTAGAGAAGTCAGAATGATATTTTTCTTCCCTTGGCCAAACAAAGATGATGTCATGTCACACCCCGATATAGAATGTAGAAATAGCAATACTCGATATAAGTCTCCAGATGTGTTTGAAAGAGAGGTAATATGTTAAGTCCATTAAGGGCATTTTCCGATGGATGAATTTTGAAAATAAATGGGCACATTACCAGCAGCAAGTCTAATTAGGATGAGTGAATCGACATCTGTGCCAACCAGCACAGTTGCCTTCTCTCCTGCCATCTCCAGTGCTGTTGGAACAATCAGTTTATTAGCATCAGCCTGCTCTTGCTGTGTCAAAATAGCACCAAACTCCCGGTGATTTGGTAAACCAACAGTAAATAAAGTTTTTCTTGGCCCACCATGCACATAAGTGTAATAGTATGGCAAAGCATTGACTTTTTGTGTGATGTCTGTGCTCTTCACTTTTTGTAGTGGGCATGGAATAACCATTGAAGATGGAAACGCAGTTATTTCAAAAGTATTTTCACAAAATGACAGTACAGTGCGTATAATTCTTTGTAAGTCAGACACAGTGGCCAAACAACTCTGTAACCATCAACTATCTACAACACAGGCACAATCTTGAGGAGGAGAGGATTACTTGTCGCTTTGGTTACAATTATCTAATATATCATACAGTACGGATTTTGGTGTTTTTTCTCATGTAATAATCATCAAACAAAAATAAGGGTTGAGTTGTTAGTTAATGGTTTAAACATATATGGAAGTCTTCATTGGTTTACGCAATCATCACAACTTACTCTGAAGAATAACTTCTTGTAGCAGCTGTTGTGGTATCTGGCTTCAGCAGCAACTAAATCAGTAACACTTTCCACTTGAATTGTCACATTTTGACCCCTAGCATCATCATAAGATTTAGTGGCACCCAAAGTAGACTATTTGCTCTTTATAGCTTACACTTTGTAATCATTTCGGTAGTCGAGAGGCAAATTTATATCATTATTCCTCTCCACAGAAGAGGCAGTGCTGTTTGAAGTCAAAGGTAGAGACAATGGATCTCAGTTTTGGAATTTTTGAAGGAGAGTGTTGAACGAAAGTCACAATATTCCTCAGACGCATGTAGTTTCTATGCTAGTTCACATGTACCCGGACAGCTGCAACACTCTCCAGTTTTTTTAGTAATCCAGCTATACACTGTAGACCGCTTTCCACTAGAGTTTTGATATCATGAGCAGCAGTTATTGTTTCCTCTTGTGACAGCAAGGTGTCATTGCAAATAAGGCACATCTCTTCCATCTCCACAATGCAAAATAATTGACCAGTTACTCAGGAACATGAAAGATGCAAAAGGAGCATCATTTATTTATTTTAGATACTGTATCAACCTGCATTTAAAGTATACCTAGCAACACACCAACACAAATAAATTTTTAGTTTATTCATAGTTTTTCAACTTAGAAATGTTAAAATAATATCAAAAGTGATAAAATATTGTGGACATTTTAAAGGTCCTTGTAGGCACAGATTTGTTATTTCAATAATAAATGCAACAAATAGGAAAATCCCAAGTGGTAGTCTCAGTATCAGGTTCCAGTTAAACAACGAAGTCCCCAAACTCATTGCTGTGAAAGCACCCTTTCAACATAAATTTCATTAACACCCTTTTGCCTGTTGTTTAAGATATTCATATGCCTTCTTGAGGAATACTCCTGTGATGAACTAAACATGTTTCCCTATCACCGGAGACTACTCATATATAATAGAAACTCTTAACATAAGATCTAAAAATATCTGCTTGAGAAACTGAAGGAAAATTCTAAGACAAAATCAGTCTGGCTAGTGAATAACCACACCTTACAGTAAATAAATTCAGATAACTCTGTTATTATTAGTGATAGCGAAAATGTGTTGGTATTGGTTTACAGCTCTAAGAATGTGTTACATAGTTAATGAAATAACACTGTCATTATGTTGCATAACTACCTAGTTATTGATAGACAAACTTCGAAAACGGTTGAAAAACTTTTTTTTTAATTTCTTTTATTTTTTATTTTAATTATTTTGTTAATATAACTCAGAAGAAATTTTAGATATATGTTAGATATTGCTACATAGACATTTTTCAACTATTTCTCTATAATTTGGTGCAAAAACTACCTTTTTGTGTTTATTGTATGGGAGTTTATAGCTGTTTAAAAGTTACAATAGAAATTCTTTTGGCAACCATACTGCTGACGTTTTAACCCCAATTCCACAGCCTGAAGCTTCGGGCACTTTTAATATGTTAGCTAAAACATCAAACTGAAGCTATTTCAAAAGGTTTCATCTCTCCCCTATTTTTTTCATACTCAGGCTCTTTTTTTTTGCATATAGTTACTGGCTTATCAAATAATAGGCCAGTAAAGCCTTAAGGGGGGACGTTGATGAAATTGACCAAATATGTCAATTTTCGATTTTTTATTTTTTTTATTTGTTAATACAACTCGTGAACAATAAGTTCCCAAAGTTTCAGTGTTGAAAGCGCATCTGAAGTGCCTGAAAATTAATTAAAAGTGTGATGCGGCCTCCCTGCCACGCCCATATTTTGAAGCAGCACTTCCATACCAGCTCAGTGACCTGTGTATTACTTTCAACCAAATATGTACGGCATACATATAGAAGACTGTGATAAACGTACTCTTTGGTTTTATAGATCATCTTTGGCCAATCCTGCACTTTTCAAAAAGTGTGTTCATGGCAAAACCCAAAATCCAATAAGTTCACTCATATGGAAACGATGCCCTAAAAACACATTTGCATTTGCTATAGTTGTCAGAATTGCAACTTATGATGCATTTATTGTATTTAATGATGGGAATGTCAGAAGGATGAAGGTATTAGAAAGAATGGGTTTCAAGATAGGAAATTTTACTCAAGACATCCTGAGAAAAATAGATTTACAGCATGTCTCTGCAGCTGAAAAGTCAGTTGAAAACCTGGGAAAGGAAAGAAGACAGACAACAAGAATCCAGAAGAGAAGCCTTGAAGGGAAAGATGACCCAGAGTACTTCTGAAGAAGTGACATAAGGAAAAAAGTTTGGTTGGACTTTAAATTGCTTTTCCTGAAAAGTTTATTTTTTAAAAGTTTATGTACCTTTTCCTCAGCTTCTATTTATGCTAGAATTATGAAATTTTGTACACACATTTCTGTAAACCTAATTCTGATTGCAATCTGAGATGGGGCAAAGTGCTTGAAATTTTGCATGAATTTAAAATTGTACTTGTGGAATTATAATTTAAAAATATGAAAATTCTCCAAGTTGACCTATTCCAAAAGCCTCATGAGAGAAGCTTACAACGTATAAAGAGATGAAACAGAGAAATTTTTGTAGAAATCTCTTGAATACTTTCTGAGAAAAAGGAACATAAATTATTTTTTGAAAACAAAACTTAAAACTTCATTTAAAAAATAGATGAATATATATATTATCAAAGGGTTTTATACGGTAAATATGTTACTTTCCTGTAAAGTGTGGTACAAAATTTTGTTGCCACATCTCCAAAACTGTGGATTTGGTGCATTTTTGAAATAGTGTGCGATTTCATCAACGTCCCCCACTTATAAAACATCAATCACTTTTATACATGAGACTGTCTTAATAAATATACACAAAACTGATTGATAATTTTATGGCTGCTAATGAGCTTGGCTGTGTTGCAGCCTCAGACAAAATAGCGGTGACAGCCACTGCCACCACAACAAAGACACACAGCTGAATACATAATGCCAGGACTGCAGTTCAACAGGTGTACTGAGGTGAGGGGTTGTGTCATGTGGGGTGGGTGATGCAGTTATAAGAAGTTGTGGTCGTGTTGAGGTTCTGTGTTACTTGTGTAAGGTACTTTATTCACCCCTATTGCTCAGTTTGAACCAAACTGTCATTTTAAATTTTAAAAGTGTACTTGTGCGTATGATTGTACGTGTTCTACTAAATTGTGTATGAAATCGAAAATAAAGAGAATATACCAAGGTATGTTTGAAACACATCATCCAAAAATTGAATACAAATTACACTACAAAACAAGTACCCAGTAACTATGCTCACACATTGAACCAACTGAAATATGTAACACAAATATGTGATCTTGCACTCATGTGGTTCTAGTCTGTTTAAGGCTGTGAACTCAAGCACTAGGGAAACAAGTGAATTTATATAAAGTATAAATTTCAACTGGTTTTTATTTGCTTTGTGCTTCAAAGTGAAATTATATGAAAACATCACCAGTGTGACCAGATACTGACTGTTCTTCAGGCATTAGTGTAGGTGTATAGTATCATCTGAAACGTTTACTCATATAGTTTATTTTAAAAAATGTGCTGATGCTGTCATATCATAAATTCTGTTATGAAACATTACTTTTCTTCAAATCATAAAGTAACTAACAAGAAACCTTTTTTCAGAGAGATGTTGTTGATCGTACGCCATCACTGAAATTGCTGTCTCAAATCCTAAAAGATCCTGACGTTCACCAGTTAGATCCAAATATTGTTGATCTTCTCCACTGGGTTCTCAAAGGGACACAACAACTTAAACGTATACCAAAAAAACAGGTTTGTTTAGTTTACTTTTACCATAGTGGTTTGTAATTGTATCACTAACAAAGTGTCATATTGCTTGCATGTTTATCCTTGAATTGAATATTTATGCGACTGATTTGTTTTCATTTATTTCATTGAGGAATATTTGTTTATCTGTTAGCGATGAAAGAGAGCAAAGTAAAACTATTCCTCTCAAGACATTATTCTAATTTCTTTCTTCTGGCTTGTATTTGTTGTCCACAATCTGTCAGCCACTTTCCTGTAACCATACAATATAGCAATTAAGAGATATTCAAAGTGCTCTAGGCACTGTGGCAAATGAAGTCAAAATCAGTGTACTGCTGTCATTGAAAGAAAATATCATTCATTCCACATCCTCATGTCTACACATGTTAATGGAGCCAAGTGCCAGTGACTTGTAAGAAAACATAGTGTTAGTATGGCAGACTGGACTAGCTACTGCACATTTCACTGCTCCAGGATCCATTGGGATTCATATGTCGTGCTACAACACCTAAATGTGGAGGCACAGGTTTTTCTCCTATGCCACTTCAAAAAGATATGGGGTGAAGGCTACTGTCCAGATCCATGGCAGGAGGCAATTCTGAATCCAGGGAAGTACAGTTTCTCTAATTAGCTGTAGGGGTGCTGTGCTTGCTACCTGTATAGGAAAGACCTTTGAGCAAATGTTAAACCAACAGCTAGTGAGGATTCTTGAAACCAGGAGGTTAAGCAGCCAATCTTAGTTTCGGAAATACCAGTCCACGCTAGATGACCTATTCCACATGGAAGAAGTGAAGCAACAGTCATTCCTAGGCAAACGGCAGTTTATTGGTATCGTCTTCAATCTGGAGAAAGCGTAATGTTGCCCATCAGCTTCATAAGTGGGACTTCTGTGGGTGTCTCTCCACACTGCTGTGATCCTTCATTGCTGAATGATACTTTGGTATCGAGTTGGTGCTGTGCACTCCAACTAATTCCCTCTGCAGAATGATGTTCCTCAGTGCATTCTTCTGAGCGTCATCCTTTTTGTTGTAGCAGTCAGTAGTACCTTTTCCACAAGGAACCCAGTCAAAAATTCCTTATTTGTGGATGATTTTGTGGCATTCTGTTCTTTCTCCCGTCTCATAAATACTATATGGCAACTATAGCTGAACCGTAGCAGGGTGGAGGATTAGGCTAATACTATTGGTTTTAATTCTCTACGGAGAAAAAAGAAACTGTTTGTGGTTTAACATTATTATGAAATGGATAGTTGCTACTCACCATATAGCGGCTGAGTCACATATAGGCACAACTAAGAAACTGTCAGCAAGGAAGCTTCTGTGCTATATGGTGAGTACCAACTACCCTTTTCATAATATTTTCATTATTTTCTCCTGGATTTTTCTTTGTGTTTATTTTAATTGTTCACATTAGTCTTTTGTGTTATCAGAAATTCAGATGAGGGCACCACCTTGGATTTTAAGACCGCAGTGTTATTCTTGAGCATTATCGTTAGTCAGAGAATAACATGGCTGCCACATTTCGATGATCTGAAATGTCTGAAGGCACCAAACATCGTAAAATGTTGCTGTGGTAAGAATCGAGTGGGAAGGAGGGCAGATCAGTCCAGTCTGCTCACATTCTATAGCACCTTTTTCTGCATGTGATGTGACTTTGGCAGCATAGTGTATGTATCAGATAGCTATTCTTTAAATAAGAAGTTGGATGCTGTCTCCATGAAGACATTAGACTTGCCACTGGGGCCTACCAAACCAGTCCTATTTGTAGCCATTGTGCAGAGGCTGGTGAGCCACCTCTTACCATTTAGCAAGAATTCCACATGGAGTGACATACAAAGTGAGGTCAATTTCCAAACATCTTGTTGTTGGTATTGGGACTAAAACTTCATACAATGGAGATCTGACATTCTCTCTATACGAAGGAATATCTTAAGTGACTTGGTGTCACAGACATACCATCTCTTAAAACGGGTGGAGTAAGTACCATCCCTGGATACTTGACAGGCCTACAGCTTAGACAGTTCAAAATAAAACAAGATTAACACTCTGCTTATAGTTTTAATATGGGTTTTTAAGGGTATAGGATTGGGTGTAAGGAATGAAACAGGAAGCTGCATGGTAGAATTTTGTACGGAGCATAAGCATAAGTTAATCATCACTGACACTTGCTGTAAGAATCATGAAGGATGGTTGTTGTATATGTGGAAGAGGCCTGGAGGCAACGAAAGGTTTCAGATAAATTATATAATGGTAAGATAGAGACGAACCAGGTTTTAAAATGTAAGACATTTCCTGGGGCAGATGTTGACTCCGACTACAATTTATTGTTTACCAACTATAGATTAAAGCTGAAGAAACTGCAAAAAGGTAAAAATTTAAGAAGATGGGACCTGGATAAACTGAAAGAACCAGAGGTTGTTGAGAGTTTTAGAAGGAGCATTAGGGAAGAGTTGACAAGAACTGGAGATAAGAATACAGTAGAAGAAGAATGTGTAGCTATAAGAGATGAAATAGGTAAGGCAGCAGAGGTTCAAATAGGCAGAAAGATGAGGCCTAATAGAAATCCTTGGAGAACACACTAGATATTAAATGTAATTGATGAAAGGAGAAAATATAAAAATCCAGTAATTGAAGCAAGTGAAAAGGAAAACCAATGTCTCAAAAATTAGATCAACAGGAAGTGTAAAATGGCTAAGCAGGAATGGCTAGAGGGCAAATGTAAGGATGTAGAAACACATAACACTAGGGATAAGATGGGTGCTGCCTATTTGAAAATTAGAGAGACTTTTGGAGAAAAGAAAACCACATCTATGAATATCAAATCAGCTGGAAAATCAGTCCTAACCAAAGAAGGGAAAGCAGAAAGGTATAAGTAGTATATAGAGGGTCAATAAAAGGGCGACGTACTTGAGGGCAATATCGTGGAAGTGGAAGAGGATGTAGATGAAGATGAAATGGGAGAGATATGATACTGCGCGAAGAATTTGGCAGACCACTGAAAGACTGAAGTCGAAACAAGGGCCCGGGAGTAGACAACATTCCATTGGAATTACTGACAGCTTCAGGAGTGCCAGCCCAGCCATGACAAAACTCTACCATCTGATGAACAAGATGTATGAGACAGTCGAAATACCCTCAGACTTCAAGAAGAATACAATAATTCCAATCCCAAAGAAAGCAGGTGTTGACAGGTCTGAAAATTACCAAACTATCAGTTGGGTGAGTCACAGGTGCAAAATACTAACATGAATTTTTTACAGACGAATGGAACAACTGGTCAAAGCCAACCTCGGGGAAGATCAGTTTGTATTCCATAGAAATGCTGGAACACACGAGGCAATACTGACCCTACGACTCATCTTAGAAAATAGATTAAGGAAAAGCAAACCTACATTTTAGCATTTGTAGATGTAGAGGAAGGTTTTGACAATGTAGACTGGAATACTCTCTTTGAAATTCTGGGGGTGGCAGGGGTAAAATACAGGGAGTGAAAGGCTATTTACAATTTGTACACAAACCAGATGGCTGTTATAAGAGTCGAGGGACACGAATGGGAAGCAGTGGTGGAGAAGGCAGTGAGACAGAGTTATATGCTATCCCTGATGTTCAATCTGTACATTGAACAAGCAGTAAAAGAAACTAAAGAAAAATTTGGAACAAGGGAGAAGAAATAAAAACCTTGAGATTTGCTGCTGATATTGTAATTCTGTCAGAGATGGCAAAGGACCTGGAAGAGCAGTTGAATGGAATGGAGAGGATCTTGAAAAGAAGATATAAGATGAACATAAAAAAAAAAACTAGGATCACGGAATGTAGTCAAATTATATTAAGTGATGCTGAGGGAATTTGATTAGGAAGTTAGGCACTTAAAGTAGTAGAGGAGTTGTGCTATTTGGACAGCAAAATAACTGATGATGGTTGAAATAGAGAGAATTTGAAATGTAGGCTGGTGATGGCAAAGAAAGTGTTTCTGAAGAAGAGAAATTTGTTAACATCGAGTATGGATCTAAGCATCAGGAATTCTTTCCTTGAAGTATTTGTTTGGAGTGTTGGCATGTATGGACGTGAAATGTGGACGATTAACAGTTTAGACAATCTAGAATAGAAGCATTTGAAATGTGGTACTGCGCCGTGAAGACCCACCTCAGTGTTGGGGTGGTACCCTCTTGACAGTGGCCCATATTCTTCTGCTATGTCCTTCTTTGGCTGCCCTACAACTTCATCTTCGGTTGCCGGACTCATTATCATTGATTTTAGCAGACAACGCCTCATTGGCTGATTTTGTTTTACATATCATCTGTGAGGGTGGGTTTTATCATTTGATCTGAGTTTTACCACCTGTTCTTTGTCCCTCTGTGTCCTCCATCCTAGTGCTTTTATGGTAAGGTTTTAATGTGTTGCAGATTGGCTGGCTTGGTCAGCCACTGTAATCTGCTTCCTTGTTTTACTCTCTTCTAACTGCTTCTTGCATCTCTCTGTTGTTCTCTTGTCCTCTTTTGTTCCTTTCAGTGTTCGTTGCCTTTCCTTCGTTCTTGTGGTCTTTCCTTTCTTTTCATTTTGTGTTATATGTCTTGTCTATTTTATTCTCACTTGTGGCATTGTTTAGGAACAAGGGATCGCAGACCTCGTAGTTTGGTCCCTTTCCCCCTCTTACCAACCAACCAACCAACCACCCGCCCGGTTGCCACTCCCACCATGTGCTGCTCTTCGCAGTCTGGCTTCAGCAGCCAGAGATTATGGTCAGTGTGTGTGTGTGTGTGTGTGTGTGTGTGTGTGTGTGTGTGTGTGTGTGTGTGTGTGTGTGTATGAGAGAGAGAGAGAGAGAGTGCGCACACATGCATGTGTATTTTCGACGAAGGCCTAGTTGCCCGAAAGCTCTCTTTTTGACGGGCTTTGTGTTGTTGTTATCTGTGACTCAGCATCTCTGCTGTAATTTTTTGAAACATTTACTGTAACATACTTCATTTTAGACTGACTGGGAGAGAAATGGAAAAACACGCAAAAACTGGCATGCTGTGCAAAGCAACATCGTGGCTCCTGAAGAGTATGACATGACTAATCGTTCATTTTGTCCAGATGCTGCATAATTATGTAGGTGTGCCTTGTTATCATTGTCATGGTGTAGGTGCCAAGAAATTTGACCCAGTTAGGGGCATTTTCACCACAAGTGTTCACTTGAGATCTTGAAAATTGGTAAATGATGGATTCCAGTAACTATGGCACACATTTTATTATAAGTTGAATAGATAAAGCAGCAGAAGGAAAACACACACATAAAAAAAGATTTTAGTTGTGCAAGCTTTCTGAGCCAGTGGCTCCTTCCAGCAGGCATATCTTGCATACCTACAGCCTTTTTTATATGTATTTTCTCATGCCACTGCTTGCTGAGCAGATTTTTTATCTAGCCAGTTACATTATGTTGTTGAAAGTTGATTATTTTCCTTGTTACACATTTTATTATGTAACACACTTATTGTTACCTAGTGCTAACAAGTATTTATTTGTTTGTCTAGATATATTGAATTTAGTGTACTGTCTATGCGAGTTTCTTGCTTTGCAGTTTTATAACATGTGTGTTTGTGTGATCTGGAATACAATGAAAAACATGGTTACAAGAAATCCCCAATTTATTAGGTCATGGAGTATTCAGAGAGATTTCAGGCTTGCAGCTGGTTGTTGTAAACTTCATTGAACGACATTTCGGCTGGACAACTGCCAGCCATCTTCATGCGAGCCAAACAAGGACTAACAAAGACATTCTCTGCTCCATCTTATATAGTGCGCTGATGGTACTGTCGTGCATGCGTTAAAGTCGCAGAGACTGAAGGACCACACCGCCCAGTGACAGCGCCCTCACTGGTGAAACTGCAAGACTCAGCTGCCATCAGTATTGTCGCTGGCCGCAGCTATCGAAGTTTTCTGGTGTCTTCGTCTCGAGCAAATTTTGGTGATGACAGGATTCCGCACGTTATTCAATTGGTAACCATTGTCACGGTTCATTATGTTTCCCTCGATGTGTATTTCAACGGATTTTTTGATAATGGAGTCCCAAAAAGTTGTTGCTGTGGCCAAAATTGAAGTTTTGTCGTACTCCATTGAATGTCGGTTGGAAATACAATGTTCCGCAATTGCAGACTTACTGGGTGGCAGTAGGCAAGTGCAACGTTGATGATCCGTACAGCATTCTTCCACTGTATGTGTTGTCTGTCCTATATAGGCCATACCACATTGACACGGAATTTTGTAAATTCCCACCTTCTGCAGTAACAAATCATCCTTCATCGATCCCAGCAAATCTGAAATCTTAGAAGGTGGACGAAAAACCACTTTCACATGAAAATTATTAAGAATCCTCGCTATTTTGAAGGAGATATTTCAAACGAAGGGAAGAAAAGCTAGGGACTTGGCTAGTGCGTTCTCCTCTTCATCCACTTCCCGGTTCCTGGCTCTAGTTGAGAAGGCCCTGTTAATTTGCCGGGTCGAGTATCCATTGTCTCTGAACACCGTCCTCAAATGTGCAAGTTCCTTGGGCAAATTCTCTGCATCTGACACTGTATGTGCCCTGTGAACAAGGGTTTGAAGTACACTCACGGTTTGGGATGGGTGATGGCAACTTGAAGAATGCAAGTACAAATCAGTGTGTGTGGGCTTACGATAAACAGAATGTCCCACTGAGTCATCACTCATCCATTTAATCAAAGCATCCGGGGGAAGGCAACCATCTTTCTCTAGTTCCGTAGTAAATCGAATATTCTCATGGATGGAGTTAAGATGATGAAAAAACTCCATTAACTTTTCTTCTCCATCGGGATACACTATGGAAGTATCATGGACATATCTCCAAAAAACAGTTGGTTTACAAACTGCTGATTCAAGTGCTCTTTCCTCAAAATCCTCCATAAAAAGGTTAGTCACTATAGGAGACATTGGGCTGCCCATGGCAACACCATCGGACTGTTCAAAAATATTCCTGGTTAAACATAATATTAGTTTAGGAAAGAGCATGCCAAAACAAAGCATTGATGTCCGATTCAAACTGTTGACCAATTAGTGCCAAGGAATCTGCAAAAGGTACTTTTGTGAAAAGGGAAACTACATCAAAACTCACTAGAAGATCTGAACTACTGAAGTCTATTGATAAAATCAGCAGAGTTCTGTATATGATGTAAACAATTTGCCAACAAATGGTCTCAGCAAAGAAGCTATATGTTTCGCTAAATTATTTGTGGGTGGGTCAATATTAATCACTGTAGGCTGTAAAGGCAGACCTTCTTTATGTACTTTAAGAAGACTATACAGTCTCGATGGTATGCTGCCAGGTGGTCTTAACTGCTTGATGGTCTCTGGAGATAACGGGGAAGAGTTCAAAAGTGCACACATCTTCTGTTGCACACGTGCTGTTGGGTGTTGATCAGTTTTCCTATCATAGTATCACTAAGTAGACTATACATCTCCAAATGCCTTCAGCACCACTATTTCTTGAGGGTTCTGCAGTGCAGCCCTTTCTTGGGCGGTTATATTACTGCGTTGGGGAGGAGCTTACAGGAGAACCCGACCAGTTTCCCTTCTTATTTCTTCAGCAGTGTCCATAGGAAGCCGGCATACAGCATGTTGAACACCACTTATGAGACTTATAAGAGGTACTGCACTTGATATAGGTGCGAAATTAAGACCTCTGCCAAAAACTGACAGCATTGTATCATCTAAAATCTTCTCCATGAAATAAACAACAGAACGTCATGCAGTTATTTCATGTGGCATCGGATGTTGTGGCACCAAGCGATCAAATTTAGACATCTGCCGGTAACTTATGTACCCAGTTGAACTTGGCTGAGGTCACTTCATCCTCCCGGTCCCATGATATTAGAGAAAGAAGTATTACAATCTTAAAGAGTAGATGGAACAATTCTTCTGTAATGGGGTCTTAATTTTGCACCTACACCAAGTGCAGTACCTCTTGTAAGTTTCGTCAGTGGGGTTGAACAGCCTGTACATCACCTTCCTAAGGACACTGCTGAAGAAATAAGAAGGGAAACTGGTCGGGTTCTCCTGAAAGCTCCTCCCCAAAGCTGTAACATAACTGCTGAAGAAAGGGCTGCACTGCAGAACCTTTGAGATCTGGAAATAGTGGTGCTGAAGGCTGATAAAGGTATTCTACAGTTTTGTTACCTCGTGGGTTGTATTTGGAGAAGATGTATAATCTACTTAGTGATACAATGTATAGGCGGATTGATCAAGACCCAAAAGCATGTGTGCAGTTTTGAAATCTTCCTTGTTATCTCCAGAGACCATCAGCATTTAAGACCACATGGCAGCATACCACTGAGACTGTATGGTCTTCCTAAAGTACATAAAGATGATCTGCTTTTATGGCCTATAGTGATGCAACCACATATGATTTAGCCAAACGTCTAGCTTCTTTGCTGAGACCATTTGTTGGCAAATGTTCGCATAATATATGGAACGCTGCTGATTTTATCAGTATACTGTGCGCTCTCCATTTAAGTAGTTCGATCTTATAGTGAGTTCTAATGTAGTTTCCCTTTCCACAAAAGTACCTCTTGCGGATTCCGTGACGTTAATTGATCAACAGTTGGAATCGGACATCACTGCTTTGTTTCGACATGCTCTTTCCTCCTCTGTCTCCTCTTGTGGCTAAGCTTTTTATGGAGGATTTTGAGGAAAGAGCACTTGAATCAGCAGTTTGTAAGCCAACTGTCTTTGGAGATATGTCCATGATACTTTCATACTGTGGCCCCATGGAGAAGAAAAGTTAATGGAGTTTTTTCATTGTCTTAACTCCATCCATGAGAATATTTGATTTACTCTGGAACTAGAGAAAGATGGTTGCCTTCCCCCGGATGCTTTGATTAAATGGATGAGTGATGACTCGGTGGGACATTCTGTTTATCGTAAGCCCACACACACTGATTTGTACTTGCATTCTTCAAGTTGCCATCACCCATACCAAACTGTGAGTGTACTTCAAACCCTTGTTCACAGGGCACATACAGTGTCAGATGCAGAGAATTTGCCCAAGGAACTTGTACATTTGAGGACTGTGTTCAGAGACAATGGATACTCGACCCAGCAAATTAACAGGGCCTTCTCAACTAGAGCCAGGAACCGGGAAGTGGATGAAGAGGAGAACGCACTAGCCAAGTCCCTAGCTTTTCTTCCCTTCGTTTGAAATATCTCCTTCAAAATAGCGAGGATTCTTAATAATTTTCATGTGAAAGTGGTTTTTCGTCCACCTTCTAAGATTTCAGATTTACTGGGATCGATGAAGGATGATTTGTTACTGCAGAAGGTGGGAATTTACAAAATTCCGTGTCAGTGTGGTATGGCCTATATAGGACAGACAACACATACAGTGGAAGAATGCTGTACGGATCATCAACATTGCACTTGCCTACTGCCACCCAGTAAGTCTGCAATTGCGGAACATTGTATTTCCAACCGACATTCAATGGAGTACGACAAAACTTCAATTTTGGCCACAGCAACAACTTTTTGGGACCCATTATCAAAGAATCCGTTGAAATACACATCGCGGGAAATCTAATGAACCATGACAATGGTTACCAATTAAATAATTAAATAACGTGCGGAATCCTGTCATCACCGAAATTTGCTGGAGACGAAGGTGCCAGAAGACATTGATAGCTGCGGCCAGCGACAATACTGAAGGCAGCTTAGTCTTGCAGTTCCACCAGTGAGGGCGCTGTCTCTGGGCAGTGTGGTCCTTCAGCCTCTGCGACTTCAGTGCATGTGCGGCAATATGGTCAGCGCACTATATAAGACGGAGCGGAGTATGTCTTTGTCAGTCCTCATTCGGCTCACCTGAAGATGGCTGGCAGTTGTCCAGCCGAAATATCGTGCATGAAGTTTACAACGACCAGCTGCAAGCCCAAAATCTCTTTGAACTGTTGATTCGCCGTTTTAAATTTTACAGGTCATGGAATGACAGGGTACAGAACAGGTACAGACTAGAGATGAGTACAGATAGACAGGTACACACAATTGACTATTATGAACTTGTTGACATTTACAGACTGGTGACGGGTACAGTGTGCCAGCTATAGCCCATGCACTTCAGTATAAAGAGCATTTACACACCAGAGGATGCTGGCTTTCTGCTGCAGGTGACTTGGGTGCTGGACCATGATTGGTGACCTCTGGTGGGGATCTGGAGCAGCTAAACGGTACTCTACTCAAACTGTGTGATGTGTACCACAGTGATGTGTACCACAGTATGTGTATCGCATACCACAGTATGGTTATTACACCCCTCCTTTCTTGGGTGGGAAGAGTGACCAGATTCCCATTCCCTTATGAGCTGCTGATGGACGACTCATCCATAGTGTCAGAAGCAGTTGTCCTGGACGTGTGAGCAGGGGTGGTAGGGCATGGAGTGTGGCCCTGCACCTTTCTCCCCTCTAGGAATGTCCGGTGGAATACCCCAGCAACACTAGGCAAGAGTCATCCCAACGTTTTGTAAGATGGGGAGCTGTGGTGTCCAGTGGGAGAGTAGGCAGCAGTGGTAGGAAGCAACAGGCACCCATCCTCAAGCTGGAGGTGCCCATGTCAGTGTGGGAGGTGCCCGCTTGGTACAGGAGGTGCCTGGATCAGTGTGGGAGGAGTCCACATAGGTGCTGGAGGTGCCTCTGTAGGGTAAGAGGTGACCGCTTAGGTGCAGATGGCGCCTGCAGAGGAGCAGGATGTGCATGTGGCGGTGTAGGAGGTGTCTGGGGTGGTGCCGGAGTTACCTGGAGGTACCCGCATCATTGCATAAATCATCTGCATTGGGGTGAGAGGTGACTGTGTCTGTGCAGGAGGGCGTGCAGCTGGCGAGGGGGCATCCGTGTCACTGCAGGAGGTGCCTGCAGCAGAATAGGAGGTGCCTGTGTCATTGGAAGAGGCATTCAGAGGCCTTACTGTGTTGTCTGCATGAGGGTGATTCACCGGCAGGAAGGTGGGCGGGCACAGCTGGGGCGATGTGCTGCCATACGGAACTGTGAGGGCATTGGATGTTATGGTGGAAGCAAGAATCGTAAAAAAAATGAGCCAAAAAATCACTGTACAAGGGAAGCCTTTGACCAAAAAAATGTATGACAGTGCCGCAAAAGTTGCATCTACTACAGTAGACAAACAACAAATAATATAAGGAAGAATGGAGGGCATCAAACAACCAACAAATGCCTGAAGAACATTCAATAAAAGTGATAAATATTCTGTCGCAAGCTACTGTTTGTGCTACCAACTGTGGATTGTGGCAGGCCACAACCAAGAATAGGAAAATAATATTTAGTGTAGCTTGTCAGACAGTGTTTGATGGGACCCAATGATAGGGAGCCCAGCCAAGCAGGCAGTTGAGAGTTGAAGAGTGAAACAGCTACTCCGGTGTCCACATGCAGCTCTCTCATATTTTACAAAGCAAGAGGGAAGTGTCCATGGTGCTGTCTTCATCATTGTCGATGGTGGAGTTGTCCATTGCAGCGAGGTTTCCTGGCTGGGATTGCAGCAGCTTCCTCTTCACCTGGCAGGCTTGTTGTGCCGATCCGATGTGTTCCATGAAAAGCAACAATGCCATCCTTCACCGCTTTGATTGGGCATTGCAGAAAACAGCAGTCAAGGACGAATCCCAACAAGAAGGAATGCACTGATGAATGGCTTCGTTGGGTGTGAGGTAGGGCATTGCATCCCTGAAACATGGTGAGATCATTGGATGTGATGGGGTTCAAGAAAGAAAAAGACACTGGGACTGATGCAGTGGAGTGTGTAACTTGGAAAAAGTCAGGGTGCCTGAGCAATGAGAAGAATACCGCAGGCTCAGTGTGACCACAAGGAAGAGCATAGCCAGTCTTGAAAAGGGGGTCAATGAATGAAGAGATGGAGACGGAGACCTGGTCCTGAAAAGGAGGCCTCTGAGCAGAACATCTAAGAGAGGAAGGCCGGATCTTGAAACGGTCTACTACAATGAAGAGAGGAAGGCCTGGTCCTGTAAAGGAAGCCAATGAACGTAACGCAGGAGCAGGTCATTCCTGAAAAGGAGGCTATAACAAAAACAAAATGCTACCAGTGTCCATGTCCGTTACTCGAAAGACGACAAAGGTGTTGGTGGAGCTGTAGGCACAAGCTTGCCAAACCCGAAATGTGATGGAAGTGGAGGCAGAGTCATGTGGCAGAGACTTTCCAATCTGTGGTAGAGACTTGCCAATTTGTAGAATTGTTGTCAGATGGAGGAAGACTGTGATGGTCCACTGAAAAACAGTGGAATCTGTACTGTCAGTGTAGCCATGAAGTGGTCAAAGGCAGCCATATATAGTTGCTTTTGCTGTAGAAGCACAGGGAAAAACAATCACCATAGTTGTGCTCGCACAAGTTTCTAAGTGGAGCACAGGAAAGGACCAAAGCTTGACTTGCCGCCACTTGTGATGTGACTTCAGAACACAATGAAAAATGCAACTAGATGAAATCCTTAGTTTATTAGGCCATGGAGTGACAATTTAATGGTCATTAGGCCAAGGAGTGACTGTGTACAGAACTGGTACAGGCAAGAGATGACTGAATACAGATACATAGAGGTGAGTGATGAATGCAGGCTTGTTGATACTTACAGACTGGTGACAGGTACAGACTGCCAGCCAGAGCTGGTGCACAGCAATATAAAGCGCATTTGCCCACCTGGGGCCACTGGCTCTTGGCTGCAGACAATTGAGACACTGGACCAGGAGTATCCAAATGGCACGCTACTTAAATTGTGTGATATGTGTCGCGTTAGCGGCAGCAAAGTGTAGTAACATGTGGGTTGCTGCATATGTTCACAGAATTTGTAGTTTCCCAATAGCATATTTCAAAGGAGATAATCTTGCACTAAGTGATAATGTGACTAGCAGGTAGTTCTGAATAATTTTCTTACGCTAAAATTTCCTCATTTTACTGTAACTTTGCACTGCCTAATTCCAGACCCAACATTCCTATTTATGAAACAAAATTATCCATTTGCAGTGGAATTATGAGCACAAACTTTTAGCTACGAAAGATAGTAAAAAGATTTGGATCAAATTAGTGTCTATGTTGTTAAATCAGACAGGCTCTACCTTGAAATTGCATTAATGTCATTGCACTTGCAGTATAAACATTTTAAATAATATACCCTAAAATATTGTAGTAGATGGTAATACAGTAATTGCAGTAAGATGTAATTTTGAGAAATTGTTGCTTAATGTGAAAATAAATATCAAAATGTGAATATATTCAAAGGAGACCCCTCCCCCCTGCCCCCCTCGGCATTGCATATACAGTATGTGTAATGTGAGAAGTGAGAATGCATAACTTATACTTGGAAAGTAGTTTAAGTGCGAAAGGTCAACAATAGCCTTTATATTTGTTATTTATTCCACTTTATTATATAGCTTTAAAGGAATTTTTGTAAGTGTATTGAATGCACTATGAGTAAGAAGTTTTCTATTATTTATATTGCATAGATGATGAGTAAGACATTTTCTATTATTTACAGTTTTCTTCAGTATTATCACTGGTGAAGTGTGATATACCATATGAACCACCTGCTCATATTTTCTCTGTCACCTTGAGTGAAGCAGCAAGAGAAGCTTGGTCCGACCTGTCAGCAGGGAGGAAAACATTGTTTGCCTTTCATGGCAGCCGACTCGAGAATTTCTACTCCATTGTTCAGTATGGCTTGCAACAGTTATTAAATAAGGTCTGTTTTGTGACATTTGTTTAATGACCTCTTTAGTACTGCAGTTTATTTTCTTTAAATGTGTTTATAATTTTTGTTTCATATTACAAGGAATACCTTAGCACAGGAAGCAGTGCCAGTCAGTTTTGGGTGGTATACATGCTACATAATCCATATTTACAAATAAACTTTCAAACATTAAGCTGAATTGCCTTTATACACTTGTAATGAAACTGTAACCAGCCTGGATCATACTGGACAATTAAAGAAGGAATCATTAAGATAATATAAAATTTTGAGCATAGAGATAAACACATAAACTATTTAATATTAAGTGTGGCTTCCAAGTCTCTCCTGCAAAAATGCGTTGTGCATTTCTGTTGTGGTACCATCATTTACCTGGATCCAGAACTGTACTTTGGCACCAAGTGCTTGGATGTTGTTTCACAGTCCTGATTTTTTGCGCCTCTCTTTGAAAAAAGCTGGCATGGCTGCTCTGTATTCATCAAGTAAATGTTACATGCATGTGAAAGCTTAATGGTTTCTGCTTCATTGCATACAGTTCTTAGGATGCAGATTGTGCTACTCTTGTCCATATTTACTGGGCTCTGGTCTCATTCCAGTTGGACTGTGCTTGCCAGATTTATGGTTCAGTGACACCTTCAGTCACGAAACTGTTGGACCCAGTCCATTGTTGTAAAATACGACTGGATACTGGTGTCTTCCTGACTAGTCTTGTTGGCAGTCTCCTTGCTGAAGCAGGGATCTTCCCTCTTCATTCCTAGTGGTACGAACTCTTGCTCACTTATGCAGTCACTATGCAAAAATTTCCTAATCCTCTAACTTATCAGATTCATTTTGCGTACAAGGAACATCAACCCACTGACATCTGCTCTCAGGTGTGTGTTCCAGTTGAAGTGCAAGTGAAGGCCCTATGTTGGAGGTCTGCCTAATCTACTTATAATGTGTTTTCCCACAATACGCCACCCACCCCACAGGTGAATAGGTTTTTATACTTCCTCAAAAATAGTGAGTGCTGTTTCCATCTTTAACATGTTGGCTATAACAGAACACTGGTGGGGCAGCTGTGAGGGGAGTGGTGTCCAGTGTGCTGAGTTGACACATGTTGTCCTCACTCACGCATCTACTGATGTGATTATTTTTCTCACCTTATTTTATTATTGTCACTACAACTGATGCTCACTACATAGTTTTTGGCCTTCTCCCTTTGGCTGTCTTAGCCCTTAATTGGGTTGGCAGGGGTCAGATGTGGGTATAGCTCCTAGAGGAGCCCATGTCAGTTCTAACCTGCATACTAGACTGTCCCATATACTTTCACGTCCTTTAATTATTTCCCAGCTCTGGCATCAATATTGCTTCCAGTGCCACGATTTTACCACTCCCACATATGTTCGTAATTTGATCATATTTCAAAAGACATAACTCCCACCAGAGATCTCTCTCTTGGCTTAGGCACTGATGGCTTCTCTGCTCAGTCTCTTAACCCCTCCACTGACCAATATTTTTTTATCTGTCAATTATCAGTTCTTTCACATCTAACAGTGTTTGTTAATCTGTAAATTTCTGAGTTGCATCATGGTTCAGAGTCTACTTTGAACTGTAGGCACCCAGACTGGCTGGGTAAGTCAGTTCTGAGGAAGGTAAGGGCATACCACATTTAACAGACCCATGACTATTAAAGCAAAAATGTAATAACTTTGTGCTATAAAAAGCATTTACAAAAGAGATGATGCAAAAAAAAAAAAAAAAAAAAAAAAAAAAAAAAAAAAAAAAAAAAAAAAAAAAAAGACTAAACCAGAAAAGACTTGGACGTCTGTACGTATAGAAGGAAAACTGAAGAAACCAAACTAAATTGATGCAGTACACAATGTAAAAAAAACTCTTATCCCCAAAATTAGTTATTAGTTATCCGCTCAGGGGATGACTTTGTGTGAGGTGTTATAGAAAGAAAGGTGGGCAGTCAGATTAAAACCGAACACTGACAGCAGCAGGATCATGGAATGATTCCACTGAAAAGTAATCTCCACAAGTATTAAGACATTTATCCCACTGGGAGACAAGATGATCAATTCCTGTTTTGTAGAATATGGTCGACCGCTGACAGAACCACAACTCCGCCCACTCTTGCACTTCTTTGACTGACTGAAACCATTGGCCACATGTCTTTCTTTTATTTTGCTGAAGATGCGAAAATTACATAGTGAAAGATCCAGGCTGTAGAGAGGATGTTACAGTGCTTCACAACCAAATCACTAAAGCATAGACTTCATCTGATTGGTAGTGCGGGGACGGGTGATATGGATCAACAGGGTGTTTCTGTATGTCAGCATTCGTGGGAGTTTTGACTTAATGGTGTGTCACAGTTCGTTCAAAGTGTCTTCAGGACACTGCACATTGGTTGTGATTCCATGCTTGAACTTGATGAGTAGAGATCCTCTGCAGTCGGAGGAGGAAGTCGCAATAATTCCTGCCCCCCACACTTCCAATCAAATGAAGACTATTTGGTTGGGAAACACTACAGCATCCTCCCTACAGCCCGGGTCTTTCACCTTGGGAATTTAAAATGTTTGATGATCTGAAGAAAGACATGCATGGATTGTGGTTTCAGTGCGACAAGGAAGTCCAAGGTTCAGACAAGGAAGTCCTGTAAAGCAGGAATTGATCATCTCATCTCCCAGTGGCATAAATGTCATCACACTGTGGTGGTTATTTTTGCTTGGAATCATTCCATGGCCCACTTGTGATTGGTGTTCAGTTTTCATTGGACTGCTCTTTTGTGGTATAAGAAGCAACTGGGAACTGTATTTGTTCTCTGTCTGCCGAACATTGATTTATTTTGAGCATCAGTGCTCAGAACTTAGAAATTTTTTAGTATTATTTACACTATACGGGAACTCTCAAGTCTGTCTGTAGACTTGAGACCAAATTCTGTCAGAGAACTCACACAAATCATGACAGAAAACTTCCCGAAGTCTGGAAATGTGCACTTGTTCACCCGCTATTCATAAAAGATTACAAAATGGATTTAAATAACTATCAAAGTACCTTCCTTCTTAAAGTTTCATATAAAATTACATTTTCTGTTTATCAGTCCACAGGAGCACTTGTAATTCTCAGTGAAAATTTGAGCTTTAAATGAAAGTCAGAAGTAACGGAGCTACACAGATGTAACTGCTCTACTGATAGAAATTACTTCGCATAAACTGCCAGCATTGCTACATTTTACTTTTACTACCTATCAGTATTCAGTCATTTCATAGAAGTCTTCGAAATGCAGCATTTCAGTTGATGTTAAAAGCTGTGAGAGGTTGGTGGTTTTTGAGGTAGAGAACTGACAAGTCACTATTTTGGTTCAGTACACATTTAATGATATACTGGAAAGCGTGTGACAAAAGCCAACCGACTTGTTTATGCCTTCAGACCAGCAGCAATCTCCACCCTTAACAGCATGATATGCTACAGAGCTTGGTCACAGATTGTAACATATACAGCTGGATCGATCGGGAGCTCAGCTTTCTTTCGGCAGTTTTCTGCAGAACCATAATTTAGAAAACCTGTCATTGTTCAAGTAGTAGTAGTAGTAGTAGTAGTAGTAGTAGTAGTAAAGGCACATTCTGACAAAAGGAGCATGCTTGATTTATGCTTTCCTGATTTCTTCATGTCCCATTGGGTACCATTTTAATTCAGAGCTGGATTATTAATGTTTATTTGGAAGTTAAAAAAAATTAATATGTATACATTTTCTTGCTGCAATAATTAAGTTGGTTACACTGTCACATTCTAATTAATGTGTGTTCCATATGTGTATGGAACAAGTAGTGAAAACATTGGCAGGCAAGTATTGATTTGGTAGAAAATGCACCTCTTTGTCCCTGTGTAAGAACTGCTGTATTAACTGTAGATGCGAAAAAGTTGCACTTTGACTTCAGGACAATATTAGAAGAAAAATGTAAGTCTGTACAGACCAGCAGAAAGTTAGCAAAGCAGCACTGCTGCTCATTACACTATGTATAAGCCAAGAGCAGTTTCACTTCTAAGATATTTGTTCTTTAAGACATTTGTTATGGTATGTTGTCATGTACACTGTCATAATTTCTCAGCATTTGCTCAGCTACTGTCTTGTTAACAATAAATTACTCATTTTGTTTAAGACCGTAGTCATTGTTTTGTTAGAAGATTACAGCATTTGTCCAACTGAAATAAAGTGTAAAGCCAGATGATGTAACACTTGGAGGCTGTTTTACCAAAACATTTGTCAGAGCCTATAAGTTTTCATGCAAGAAAAAATTCCTATAAATTTTCTAAAAATTAGCATAGATTAAAAATGTCATTGTAGATTATAGAAAACACCTTATTCCCATGATTCAAAACCTATACTTATTGTGTGTCAGATATTTGTAAAATGTAGCTAATGCTTCAGTGTTTGCCACCAACAGTTAAATAAGGTTGGTACTGTTGTGCTTTGTTGCTACAATTCATACTGTTAAATTGAAGTAAGTTTCCACATAATTAAAACCAGCATTTTCTTTTTACAGAACTCGCTGTTTGGTTCTGGAATTTATCTGTCTACTGAAATGTCAATGAGCCTTCCATACAGTCCAACTGGCTATGGGTGGGGAAAGAGTATACTAGGGCCATCTCTGAGTATTGTAGCTCTTTGTGAAGCTATTGACCATCCTGATGTACATTATCCACGGCCAGTCAATAAATGTACGTTAAACTGACAGGTGTTGGTATATGTCTATATGCATAGCATTATGTTTAAGAATAATACATTGTAAACTGTAAATGAAATATTGAATTACAAGCTACGTCCAATGACACGTCCAGATATTTTCCCCTCTCCCCCAGAACAGTTATAAGTGGTAGTACGTTGTGCATGCAATTTGATTGATACATTTACCATTTTCTTTAAATTTAAAAATAATTTACTGTCACATAATTTAATGAACATATTGACAAGAAATATCCAACAACTTATGTATACAGTGTTGTTGATTTAATGAGCTCATTTTTTGACCTTGCTCTTTTATTGTCACAGCAGCAGCAGCAGCACCTTCTCGTAAAAAACAAAAGGCACCACCCGATAGCATTGGTGGGGAAGTGCCTGAAAAATATATATTGGTGACAAACAGCGACCTCGTCAGAGTACGTTACTTACTGGTGTACAATAAACCACAAGCGTCACCAGAAAGGTAGGTAGTGTGTGTGAGATTCTACTGTGTAGAATTGGTATATTTGTTGGCATTATTCTACTGTATGTTCCTGAAAACTGAGATTATATGAAGAAATTACTGGAAATAGCGAAACAGTCTGTATATGGTATACAGTAACACAGAGGAATAAATCTTTACTACATGCCCAAAATAATCATGTAGTTAAGTGCCTGACATTGAGAAAAAGCTCCATTCATGAAGTGATAAAATTAAACAAATTTTGAATGGGTGTCATAGTTGAGATACACTGAGTAAACTTGGCAAAAAGGGGAAATAGGAGGTATCTCTCGCAAAGAAGTGGCCTTGATGTTTGCACAATGTATGCAACCATTCCACTGTAGAAATACTGCTCTAGTAATTTTATAAGTGGAGCATACATCTTTCAGATTTAAGAATTCCTAGACGTTACAGTTGCTTTTAAGGGTACACACAGTTCAGAGGTTTTGGGAGTTTCTCTGACAGTCAAAGTTAGTGTAATATACACTGAATAATCCACTCTAAAAGATGCTGACAACAGCATCCGCTGCTGTTATATCGTACAAAAACAAACAAGAATGCCTAGTATTACTAGGGCACTACAGGCTAATATTAGTGTATGTGTGTTCTTAAATTGTGAGCTGCATAATTATGTGGTAGCAGAGTTTGCCCATATGGATTAACTCAGTGGCAGGTGTGTTCTTGTGCTTTACTGGAAGGAGTCAGCAGTAGACCCACTATACAACCTAATGGTGAACTCAATGGAGAAATGCCTTTGAGCTGTGGGAGGAACAAATGCAAATATGTGTGGACTCAAAGGATTCTAGCTTTGAACATATTTGGTAAGCACATACATTTGCAATGTCACTCTTGTTTATTTTGCGTCAGGTTTGGTACAGAACATTTTCTGACAGAAAGCAAGTTAGTCGTTTTTGCAAGCTACTCTTCCACTGCCACTTAGGTGATCAGTTTTTATGAAAGATGTTATTATGAGAACATAGTTAAAGTATGAAAGAAACAGACATACGCTAATATGCAACACCAATGTGTTACTTAGTTTTCCTTACGAAAAAGTCCCTATCATATGGTGTGCCATCTGTTGACAATATCTACAATGCTGACGAGTCCTCTTACCATTATGTTGAAGATCATGAAAGGACCTTTGCATACAAGCACTGTCGTTTGTACTTGGATGACAGGCTGTATGCTCCAAATGTTTTTTATACACTTGTTAATCAGTCTGTAACAGCCATTGCCTTTATTATGAAGTACAACCATGTTCTGGAACAGCTGAATCACATCCAGTGCTTTACCTTTAACTACCCATTGTTGTGCCCTGAATAATAAATACGCTCTTCAAACTGGTTGCCATCTGTTCAACGTAATGTTGTATCACCTACTCACTTAGCTAATGAAATATCATTGTGAAAAATATAGATGTCAACCCATCTTATCGATCCACCCACTAACTAATGTTCCAGTCATCACATCATTGACGTAACATGTTGCAATAGAACATGTTCCAGTAGAAGTAGGGTCACGTGATTTCTTAGTACAATATCATAGAAGTCAAATTGGAAATCTGGAATTCTATCAATTACTGTATCTTTCCATCTATACAAAATTCAGCTGGTGTAACTGTCATGTCCATTGTTTAAATGATAGAAATTATAGCCTCTGTTTCTGGCAAGCTCCTTGATCATTAAATATTATTTTGTTAGTCATTTGATGCCTTGCATTTCCACAAATGATGATTTTAATCAAGCAGAGCTAATCTCACCAAATATGGTATATTTCTTCAGTTGTTTAAATAAATAATTAACTGCATGCAATAAGGATGATGTTGTGCTAAATTAAAAAAATACACAGCAGCAGAACAAGAAGAATTGTATGCTGCACAAGGTACTTCAGTTCAGTAAACATTCTTCTTCATAGCACTGACTGTATGCTGTATAATTCTTGTTTTTTCTCCAGAACAAATGCAATGAAACATTGCCTTTTATAATTTCACCATCAATTTTGTCACCTCTCACCATTTTCTATCTCATCCAGTATTTTAAGATCACTGCTCCCCCCCTTCGGGTCCGCAGTTTAGATTAGGCCCAAGGTATTCCTGCCCGTCTTAAGAGGTGACTAAAAGGAGTCTTACCCCTGGCCTGGTATAGGTTTATAGATGACATGTTTGTGGTCTGGACTCATGGTGAAGAAACACTCCTTAATTTCCTCCATAACCTCAACTCCTTTTCGAATCTGAATTTCACCTGGTCCTTCTCCAGAACCCAAGCCACCTTCCTGGATGTTGACCTTCATCTTGTTGAAGCTCACATCCACACCTCTGTCCATATCAAACCCACAAACAAACAACAGTACCTTCACTTTGATAGCTGCCATCCATTCCACATCAAACACTCCCTTCCCTACAGCCTAGGTATTCGTGGCAAACGTATCTGCTCCAGTGACGAATCCCTCAACAATTACACCAATAACCTGACCAGTGCTTTCCTCTCCCGCAACTATCCTGCAGACCTTGTCCACAAACAGATCTCCCTAGCAATACATTCCTCCCCGTCCAACAACAATGTTCCTACCCTCAGACCACACAGAAGCATCCCCCTCGTCACCCAATATTATCCTGGCCTTGAATACATCAATAAATTACTCCGCCAGGGATATGACTTTCTCAAGTCAACCCCTGAAATGAGATCATCCCTTGACAAAATTCTCCCCACACCACCCAGAGTTGCCATTCGCCCCCCCCCCCCCCCCCCCCTAACCTCCGTAACATCCTTGTAAACCCTACAATATTCCCAGACTATCTTCTCTACCCAGCGGTTCCTACCCCTGTAACCGACCCCGCTGCAAAACCTGCCCCATGCATCCCCCCACAACCACCTACTCCAGCCCCGCTACTGGTAAAACATACACAATTCAAGGCAGGGCCATGTGTGAAACTACACGTCATTTATCAGCTGAAATGCCTGCACTGCACAGCCTTTGTCATTGGTATGACAACAACTAAACTGGCTGAGCGCATGAACGGACACAGATGAACTGTCCGCCTAGGAGATGTCCAATACCCAGTAGCGGAGCATGCCCTCCAGCATAATTCTAGGGACCTAGGAACCTGCTACACCGTATGTGCCATTTGGCTTCTGCCACACAACACCAGTCCCTCTGAACTGCGGAGATGGGAAATTGCTCTCCAACACATCCTTTCATCCTGCCATCCCCCTGGACTGAACCTACGTTAAACAACCTCACTCCCATTTACTCTTCAGTCTTCTCCTCTTTCCCTTAGCCATTCATGCATCTTTTCATCCTACATATTTATACTATATACCTCTTTACTTCTGTATGCATCCTCTTTGGTTTGAAGCTGGCCCAGTACCTACAGTACAATATCTTTGGCTTCCCTCTGACAACTATGCCTCCATCCTTGCTACCCTCCCTGTTTTCCTTTCCCTGTTGCTTCATAACCTGGATTGTGAGTAGCTAAATCCACTTTCCCTTCTTCCCTTTCTTTCCCCCCCTCTCCTCCCTGATGAAAGAACATTTATTCCGAAAGCTAGGAACGTAAATTTTCTGTTCTGTTTTGTGTATCTATCGGCTGTACTGAACTGAGGTAAGTACTGGCCAGCCCCTCTATCTCTTTGTTAGTATTTGCTTAACATGTTACGGCCTTTATGTGATGCACATATGCCGAGGAGTAGATGCCCGTCACCCTGGGGCATCGGGACTCCCAGCAATGGCCATCCTGCCAAGTGGCCTTTGCTGCGGCTGGGTGGCGCCTGTGGGAATGGCCCCTGGTTGGAGTGTGTGCATCAGGGCAGATGACATGTCATGAAGCATAGCACACCATCTCTTGCTGGTGGTGAAACACCAGCAGTCTCTAAGGGGTCAAGGTCTAACTTCAATGCTAAAAAATACCTCCTGACCATACCATGGGAGGAACGCCAGGCTAAGGACACCAGCGAAGCTTATTCACCTCGGTATGTCGTATGTAAGAGAGTTGATGGGGACTCTTTCTTGTCAATGAAACTTCATTTTTTGTGGAGCATTTAGAGGACAAATTTGGGGAGGTGGGGGTCTTGTCCAAAATGCGGTCAGGGTCGGTCTTGATCAAAACAGCATCCTCTGCCCAGTCATGGGCACTCCTTGTCTTTGACAAACTGAGGGATGTTTCTGTTTCCATCATGCCCCATAAGAGCTTAAATATGGTCCAGGGTATCGTATTTCACAGGGACATACTTTTGCAGTCTTGACGATGAGCTGCACACCAATTTAGAGTGGCAAGGTGTCCATTTTGTCTGATGATGTTTTCACCAGGGTCAGAGGAATAATCAGGTTACCACCGGTGTTTTCATCTTGACCTTCGAGGGTGACATGTTACTCGAGAAGGTCAACGTGATGGTCTACCGCTGTGAAGTAAAGCCATATATCCCTCCTCCGATGTGGTGCTTTATGTGATGGAAGTTTGGCCATATGTCTTCCTGCTGTACTTCCATCATTAACTGTCGGGATTGTGGACGTCTGTCATATTCCAATACTCCCTGTGCCCCGCCTCCCATCTATGTCAACTGCGGAGAGTACCATTTGTCTAGCTCCCCAGACTGCAGGATTCTCAAGAAAGAAAGAAAAATAATAGAGTACAAGACCCTGGACCAACTGACCTACACTGAGGCTAAGAGAAAATATGAGAGGCATCCTGTGCATATTACATCAACCTACGCCGCCACTGCATTTGCGGTTCTACCATCTTCCATTCCACCGCATACAGTTGGCTCTCAGAGCCGTCAGGCTCCACCTGCACCCCCCCCCTCCCCCTCCCCCTGCCGCCAGACATCGCCAGGTTCCTACCACAGGCAAAGCTGACAACCGCCAGTGGCTGAAGCAACCACAGGTAGGGCTTTGTGATCCTCCTCAGTCCCTGAGACTGAATCAATGAAGCCCTCTCAGCCAGACAAACCTAAGGAGCAGTGAGAGAAACCTAAAAAGAAAAAGACCCCACAGAACCAAGGCACTGCAGTGGCGCACACACACCACCACTATCTACAAGCTCTCTGTCTGAGGATGAGGCCCTCAGACACAGTGGATGTCAATCGCACAGGTACTCATCTGATGGCAGCAGGTGAACCTGAGGTTCCCAGTCTCACGATCACTTAATCCTCCACTGAAATTGCAGTTTCTTCCACCACCTGGCTGAGCTATGGCAACTGTTAAGCTTTACACCTGCTTTGTGTATTGCCCTCCAGGAAAACTGGTTCCCGGCAATGTGCACCGCTGTCCTCTGTGGCTATAAGGGATATTATAGGGACCGTAGCAACTATAATAGAGCGTCAGGTGGAGTTTGCATCCGTGTCCTGAACTCAGTGTGTTGTGAACCTGTCCCCCTTCAAACCCCTCTTGAAGCTGTAGCTGCCAGGATAAGGACGATGCAGGAAATAACTGTCTGCAATGTATATCTTCCTACAGATGGTGCAGTACCCTTGAACGAATTGGCTGCATTGATCGATCAACTCCCTAAACCTTTCCTAATATTACGAGATTTTAACACCCATAACCCCTTGTGGCGTGGCACCATGCTTACTGGCCAAGAGGTGGCAGAGGTTGAGTTAAATACAGGTGCCCCCACACATTTCAGTGTTACATGGCACATATTTGGCCATTGATCTCTCGGTTTGCAGTCCTGGCCTTCTCCCATTTATCCAGTGGAGAGCACATGACGATCTGTGTGGTAGTGACAACTTCCCCATCTTTCTGTCACTCTCCCCTGGCACCATGCCCACGGACACCTACCCAGATGGGCTTTAAACAAGGCAGACTGGGAAGCCTTCACCTCTGCTGTCACCGCTGAATCTCCCCTGCATGGTGCCATTGATGTTGTCTTTGAGCAGGTCACTACAACAATTGTTTCTGCTGCGGAAAATGTGATCTCTTGTTCTTTAGGGTGCCCTTAGCAAAAGACAGTCCCTTGGTGGTCGCCGGAAGTCGCTGAGACAATTACAGCGTTGGCGAGCTGTACAGCAACATGAGCGGCATCCTTCTGTGGAGCAGTTAATAGCCTTTAAGCAGCTCTGTGCCCTTGTTCGCCAGCTTATAAAACGATGGAAACAGAAGTGTTGGGAGAGATAGATCTCGACCATTGGGTGCCATACGTCACCTTCCCAATTCTAGACGAAGATCTCTCACATCTTTTTGGGTACGTGACCCCAACAAGCGTGTTATCTACCAATGCAAACGTGATTGTTGAGCACTTTGCTGATACTGTGCTCGGGCCTCTGCGACGGAGAACTACCCCCCCAGCCTTTCGTACCCTCAAATGGTGAATGGAAAGGAAAGTCCTCTCATTCTCTCTACACCACAGTGAATCCTATAACGCCCATTTACGGAGTGGGAGCTCCTCAGCACCCTTGCACATTGCCCCGACACAGATCCTGGGCTGGATCAGAGGCACAGTCAGCTGATTAAACATCTCTCGTCTGACTACAAGCGACATCTCCTCATCATCTTCAACAGGATCTAGTGCGATGGCATCTTTCCATCACAATGGCGGGAGAGCACCATCATTCCAGTGCTCAAACCCCGTCAAAACCTGCTTGATGTGGATAGCTACCGGCCCATCAGCCTCACCAACTTTCTTTGCAAGCTGCTGGAACATATGGTGTGTCAGCAGTTGGGTTGGGTCCTGGAGTCACGTGGCCTACTGGCTCCATGTCAGGGCGGCTTCCGCCAGGGTCACTCTACCACTGATAATCTTGTGTCCCTTGAGTCTGCCATCTGAACAGCCTTTTCCAGATGCCAACATCTGGTTGCCATCTTTTTTGACTTACGTAAAGCATATGACACAACCAGGCGACATCATATCCTTGCCACATTGTATGAGCGGGGTCTCCGGGGCCCGCTCTCGATTTTTATCCAGAACTTCCTGTCGCTCTGTACTTTCCATAGTTCCCCCTGTATTCAGGAGAATGGTGTTCTGCAGGGCTCTGATTGAGTGTCTCTATTTTTTGTGGCTATTAACGGTCTAGCAGCAGGTGTAGGGCCATCGGTCTCCCCTTCTCTGTATGCAGATGGCTTCTGCATTTCGTACTGCTCCTCCAGTACTGGTGTTGCCGAGCGGCACGTAAAGGGAGCCATTCACTAGGCGCAGTCATGGACTCTATCCTGTGGCTTTCAGTTTTCAGCTGCAAAGTCATGTTTCATGCATTTCTGTTGGTGTCGCACTGTTCATCCAGAACCAGAACTTTAGTTTAATGACGATTCACTCATTGTAGTGGAGACATATCGATTGTTAGGAGTTGTTTCTGATGCTCAATTGACTTGGCTACCTCACCTTCGTCAGCTGAACCGTCACCTCAATGCCATCCGCTGCTTGAGCAACACCAACTGGGGAGCATATTGCTCTACACTGCTGCAGCTCTACTGAGCCCTTGTTCAATCCCACCTTGACTGTGAGAGTTTGGTTTATGGATTGGTGGCGCCCTCAGCATTGCATTTACTCGATCCAGTGCACCACTGTGGCGTTCGCCTAGTGATGGCAGCTTTTATAAGTCCAGTGACCAGTGTCCTGGTGAAGGCCAGAGTCCCTCCATTGAAGGTTAGGCGTGCACAACTGCTCGCCAGTTACTTTGCACTCGTTCTTAGTTGCCCTGTGTATCCAAATTTCCGTCTCCTTATCCTAACCATGGTGGTTCATCTCCCACATTGGCAGCTTAGGTTAGGGCTTATGATTGCGGTTCGTGTCCAGTCCCTTCTGTCTGAACTGGAGTCCTTCCCATTACCACCTCTTCTCGATGTCCATTCATGTACACCTCCATGGTGTACACCTAGGCCGCAGATTCTTCTGGACCTTTTGCATGGCCCTAAGGACTCTGTTAATCCTGCAGCTCTCCGCTATCACTTCCTTTCAATTCTTGACATGTACCTGGGCTTTGAAGTGGTTTACATCGACGACTCGATGGCTGATGGTCATATATGGCTGCTGTGTTTTCACTGCAGAGCTGGCGGCCATATCCCGTGCTCTTGAGCTCATACGCTCATGCCGTGGTGAGTCATTTCTCCTGTGTACTGACTCCTTGAGCAGCCTACAAGCTATCAACCAGTGCTACCCTCTCCATCCTTTGGGAGTGTCCGTTCAGGAGTCCATATATGCCCTGGAATGGTCCCGTCGTTAAGTGGTGTTTGTGTGGACCCTAGGACATGTCGGAATTCCAGGCAACGAACTTGCAGACAGGTTGGCCAAATCGGCTATGCAGAAATCACTTCTGGAAATGGGTATATCCGAAACTGACATGCGTTTTGTCATACTCTGCACGGTTTTTTGGCTTTGGGAGACAGAATGGCATAACAGTACGTGCAACAAACTGCATGCCATTAAGGAGACTATGAATGTGTGGAAGTCTTCCATGCAGTCCTCTTGCAGGGAATCAGTTGTCCTCTGCCAGCTCCGCATTGGCCATATGTGGCTAATGCATGGTTACCTCTTCTGTCGCGAGGACCCACCTTGGTGTTGCTGTGGCTCACAAATGACAGTCGTCCACCTCTTGCTGGACTGGCTACTTTTAGCCACTCTGTGGCAGACTTTTAACTTTCCCAGCACCCTACCTTTGGTGTTGGGTGACAATGCCTCAACACCAGCTTTAGTTTATGTCCATTTTATCATTTTATCTAAGTTTTAACGCATGTCCTTTGTCCCTCTGTGTCCTACATCCTAGTGCTTTTATGGTGGAGGTTTTACTGTGTTGCAGAGTGGTTGGCTTCTCCTTTTTATTCTCTTGTTTTGATCTCTTCTATATGTTTTTTGTATATCTCTGTGGTTTTCTTGTCCGATTCTGTCCATTTTAGCATTTGTTGCCCTTCTGTCATTCTTGTGGTTTTCTCCTTTCTTCCAGCTGTGTTTTGTATGTCTCGATTATTTTACTCCCACCTTTGTGGAATTGTTTTAATCAGAACGAGGGATCGATGAACTATCAGTTTGGTCATTGCCCCCCTCTCCCCTCTTTTAAACCAACCAACCTTAAGATCACTGCTGTTCCATTAGGTGGTATGTTACTGTCAGTTTGTGTTTTACAGTAATGGTGGTCGTGCCAACTTGTCAGTAGTTAGCTGATGTACAACTCGCCTGTTTATTTTATTCTGAGCAGGAGTATATTCTGCCCTGAGCCAACCCCAATCAATATTTTAATAAACATTTTTCTGAGGAACATCATTATTATTTTTTAATTGGTACAAGATAATAGTAACAACAACTGGGTGGACATATTACTCTCCTTTTTGCAGAAGTTCTCATTTATAATCATTGATAAATTACTCATACCTCTGATGACTATTTCTTACATGCATTTCGTCTGACATTATGATACTGTTTTCCTCCAATACACAAAAAAGAAAAAATACAATTTATGATCATAGGCAATTCAGATTAAAAAATGGATTAATTGATTAATACATAGTTATAATTTCAAGTCTTAGTTTGCAGCTGCCAACTCACTCTCAGCACTCCATAAGTTTCGCATGCTTTCTTCTTTAAATGATTTGCATTTAATGAGATAGTTTTCTGACACACCCTTAGTAGAATTTGTAAATTGTTGTATTTTATTCTTGTAATGTATATATGTGAACATAGAACAATACATGTAATATTTACATTCAACAATGTGCAGGGTTGGCTGGACTGGTATAACATCATGGGTACAGAATCATAAGTTACTCACATTTATTATGGGCTACTGCATCCTCCTCGTATCTGTTGGTCTCTCCAACAATCAGGTTCTTCAGAGGCACCTGAGACTACTATTTCGTCGACCCAACTGGAATTGGAGTTGAATATTTGTGATATACATAAAAAGTTGTATTTTATTATGATTAAAGGTGTAATATAATAAGTGAAGTGCAATTTGTGTGTATACTTCAAGTGAGGCTTTGTGATTGTTACATGTTGTGACACTGAAATATCTAGAGTGTCGGAGTGCAAGCATTCTTCAAATTTTGTTTTTTATAAATTCATGTATATATTGTGAAGTGATGAGTACAAACTTTTCATACTGGAAAGACATTTCACTAATTATTGACCCATATTTTTTTAACAACATTAAGACTGATGAGAATTTTTAAAATATTGATCTCAGTACAGTCACAATGCTTAATGTTTTAATGCATTGTTTCTTTGATTAATACTCTAATGTGTGTCTCTTTCACTTCTTACAATGATTACTTGTGTTATCCTGGTTTCCAACCCTCTGTCGAATTCAGTAGCTAAACTAACTCTGTGGCAGCATTGAGCAGTGTGTTTCTGCTACATGACACTAGATGTCAGGTGAGTTATATATTTTTCACTGTTTTTATGCACATTTATGTACTAATGTTTTATGAAGTAGTGATTGATTTATTTAACTGAGTACTGTTGTGATGTTTTAGAACCAAGGTGAGTTCTACATAGACACAGGTGTCATCTCTTTTTTTTGTTTACCTAAATGTTTTGCTAATGGCCCACACAAATCAAGATAACAGAAAGTAGACTAAGGAATTTTTAAGGTACATTATTTTAGTGAACTTTAAGAACTGAGAATTAATTCACTAATGTTTTGTGACTAACAAAAGTTAGTCCTACATGCGATACTGTGAGAAAGAAAATGCTGTGCTGTGCTCTGCTCTGCTATGATGTTGTATGGTTTTCTTTTATTCCATGCAATAAGACAGATTAATTCTACCAGTATGTTCTCTCTCATTGCTTATATTTCAGAAATATTGTAACAACCTTTTCTGTATCTCAGTTGAATTATGATTGGAATACTAGTATGGATTATGAATTTGCAAAAACAATAAACGAGACTCACAATCAGAGAGAGGAAGAAAGAGGGGATTGACAGGTGGGGGGAGGAAGGAAAGGACAGAGAGAGAGGCAAAGGGGAGATGGACAGAGAGAGGAGGGAAGAGGAGATGACACACAGAAGGAGAGGAGGGGAATGGACATAGAGGGAAAGAGGAGATGAACAGAGATATGTGGGAGCGGGTGATGGGCACAGAGAGGAGGAGGAGGAGGAGGAGGAGGAGGAGATAGACAAAGTGCGGGTGTGGAGAAGATGGACAGATAGAGGGGGAAAAGAAGATCATGACATATGTTTAATTCTCAAATGTATTTAACAATTGCTGTGTTTGCTAGTAGCACATAACATCACTCTGACAACAGTGACAGTTTGATGAGGAAGAGTGTCCACAAATTTGTTCATGTGTGCCGTATCCAATTAAAGCCACTTCTTGTTGAATTGGCCCCATAGTGATATCTAACTGCAGGATGTTGATTGATCCATTTCATACTCTGCTCCAAATAATCTCAGTTATTTTCTGTGTGATGAGGATAGGTAATTTAATGGGCCAGTTGAGAAGTGATTGAGTCCCTAAGTGTTCATCAAACCAGGAACATATGTGAACAAGGTCCTATGTCCACATCCATACTCTTCACATCACCTTATGGTGCATGGCAGAGGGCACCTTGTACCCTTTCTGGTCTTTCCTTTTCCTGTTTCACTTGCAAATAGTGCGAGGAAAACAACTGCCTGTATGCCTCTGTACAAGCTCTTATTTGTCTTATTTTTGTGTCTCTTTAAGCAAAATGTATGTTAGTGGCAACAGAATCATTCTGCAGTCACCTGCAAATGCCCGTTCCCTAAATTTTAAATTTTCTCAATAGCATTTCATAAAAAGGGTATGTGTATGAGAAAAGGGCAGCCTTAGGGATTCACACAAGTAATGCTTTCTAAATCTGGTCTAATATATGGACAAGATTTTCTGTCTTAAGGAAATTTATTATATTTGAACTTAGATTATGCTCAAGAATCTGCAGCAAACTGAAGTTGATGATATAGGTCTGTAATTTTCTAGGCCCTTTCTTTTATCTGTCTTTTATACAGGATTCACCTGTGGGTTTCTCTGGTTGCTTGGGACTTTGTTGGATGAGAGATACACAGTAAATGGTAGCTGTGTAGGGGTCAAGATCGAAGACTACTTTTCATAAAACCAAATTGGGATGCCATATGCACCTGATGACTTATTTTCAACTTTGTCAGTAGCATCTCAACGCAAGGAATATTTATTTCTATGTCCTCCATAAAGGAGTCTGTGGAATGGTTAAATGTTTGTATGTCTGTCTGATTCTCCTGCATAAATGATCTCCTTCAACATGAAATTTAAAACTGCAGCTTTTCTTTTGTTCTCTTTTATTGCCATGTCAGACAGGTCAGTGAGTCACTGAGTAGACTTCTTTGATCTGCTAAGTTATTTTATGTAAGATCAGAATTTGCTTGGGTTCTCATTAATGTTTGTAAGATAACAAATGCTGAGGCCTTAGACTAGAGTTCTAATGTTTAAATGTGCATCTGTCATTTGGTGTGGTGTTGGTCTAGCTCAAGGGTTGGAACTTAAGCTACTGGGTTTCAGGTAATTGGAAAGATGAGACAGACACAACACACAAAGTATTTCCGTGCTGCAAAAATGTGTCATATAAGCCCACACGAAACAGAAGGGGTGTGATGGCAAGAACACTTACTGAACACTGTAAGTCCTGTATATTCATAAGCACTAGATCCTATAACATTACATTAACTCCAAAGCTACTGATTTGAGAGCACCGGTGAGATAATTCCATTGCTACTTAGAATGTTTCTGTACACCAAAAACTATGCCAGTTACTCAAGAGTAATTGTCATTCACACTAATTCATTAACCAATTAATTCTATGAGAACTGCAGGTGCTACGAACTCTAACTAGATGGCTAAGGAAATCTACTGGTAACAATATAACTTGTCAAGACTGTGCCATGATACACTAAATAGTTTTAACATTGCCAGCAATGAACAGTTTTACAGTTAAACAAACTAATCTCCAAAGTAACACGTAGTATGAAGTCAGCACATTGTACGCACATCCATTAAACGAGTCCTATGTTAGTTATTTTACAGTATTCAGTGTTTTTAATAATTATACTAAATTTATTTAAATTGATCATTAATAAAGGCTTTTGCATGTAAGTATTCCGCAAAAATTGTAAATTCTGAGTGCGTTAGGTGTAGGGTTGTAGAAAGACTACTTGAAATAACTGACCACTTCTTTGTGTAAACAAGTGTTGCAAAAATATTTTAATGTGTGTTTTTTTAATAATGTGGGAACTGATAGATTTATAAAGTAATTTGTAGTCGAGAAAGAGTGCTATATTTATATATTTGTAGTTTTAATATTTTATCTGCAATATTTGAAGCAATGACCATAGAAGTAAATTTCATTGTGACGAGCAGGGAAGTGTGATGTCAGTCATGCTACATAAGGAAGACGTGTCAGTGATGTGAGGTCTTCAGTGTGAGAGTTGTGGTTGCGGTCTAGGTGGTGACTTCAGAATAGGCTGGAGACAGATTTTGTTCAGTGTCGTAGCCACATTGAGTGTGAAAAACTTTTTAATTTTTAAAACAATGGAAAACCAAGGCCGGAATGTAACAGTATTATGAAAAGGAAAGTCGCTACTCACCATATAGCGGAGATGCTGAGTCACAGTAGGAATGGGAACAGGGAAGGGGCTGGATGGATGAGGACAATGACTAACAAAGGTTGAGGCCAGGAGGGTTACGGGAATGTAGGATATATTGCAGGGGAATTTCCCACCTGCAAAATTGAGAAAAGCTGGTGTTGGTGGGAGGGATCCATATGGCAGAGGCTGTGAAGCAATTATTGAAATGACAGATGTCTTGTTTGGTAGAATACTAAGCAACAGGGTTGTCCAGTTGTTTCTTGGCCACGGTTTGTCGGTGGCCATTCATGCGGACAGACAGCTTGTTGGTTGTGATGCCCACATAGAATACAGCACAGTGGTTGCAGCTTAGCTTGTAGATCACATGACTGGTTTCACAGGTAGCCCTGCCTTTGATGGGACAGGTGATGTTTGTGACTGGACTAGAGTAGGTGGTGGTGGTGGTGGTGGTGGTGGTGGTGGTGGTGGTGGTGGTGGGAGGATGTATGGGACAGGTTTTGCATCTAAGTCTATTAGAGAGGTATGAGCCATGAGTTAAGGGATCTGAAGCAGGGGTTGTTACGGATGGATAAGTATGTTGTGTAGGTTTGGTGGATGGTGGGATAACACTGTGGGAGGTATGGGAACGATTGTGGGCAAGACATTTCTCATTTCAGAGCATGACGAGAGGTAGTCAAAGACCTGGCGGAGAATGTAATTAATTTGCTCCAGTCCTGGTGGTACTGAGTTATGAAGGAAATGCTCCTCTGCGGCCGGCGGTGGAACTTTGAGAGATGGTGGGAGACTGGACAGATAAGGCACAGGAGATTTGTTTCTGTACAAGATTGGTAAGATAATTACAGTCTGTGAAGGTTTCAGTGAGACCCTCGGTATATTTCCGAAAGGAACCATTCGTCACTGCAGATGTCATGACCACGGATGGCTAGGCTGTACGGAAGGGACTTCTTGGTATGTAATGGGTGACAGCTGTCAAAATAGAGGTATTGCTGGTGGTTAGTATGTTTGATATGGACAAAGGTACTGATGTAGCAATCTTTGAAGTGGAGGCGAACATCTAGGAAGGTAGCTTGTTGGGTTGAGTAGGACGAGGTGAAGCAAATGGGGGGAAAGGTTGTTGAGGTTCTGGAGGAATGTGGGTATGGTGTTCTCACCCTCAATCCAGATCGCAAAAATGTCATCAGTGAATCTGAACCAGATGAGGGATTTAGGATTCTGGGTGCCTTGAAAGGTTTCCTCTAGATGCCCCATAGGTTGGCATGGGATGGTGCCATGTGGGTGCCCATAGCCGTACCGCAGATTTGTTTGTAGGTAATGCCTTCATAGGAGAAGTAATTAGGGGTTAGGCTATAGTTGGTCATGGTGACTAAGGAGGAGGTTATTGGTCTGGTATCTGTTGGGCGTTGGGAAAGGTAGTGTTCAATAGCGGTAAGGCCATGAGCATTAGGGATGTTAGTGTAAATGCAGGTGTCATCAATAGTGACAAGCAGGGCACCACGTGGTTAAGGGACAGGAACTGTGGAGAGATGGTGGAGGAAATGATTGGTATCTTTTAAATATGAGAGTAGGTTGCAGGTAATACGTTTAAGGTGTTGGTCTAGGAGAGCAGAGATTACCTTAGTGGGGGCACAGAAAACGGCTACAATGAGACTTCCTGGGTGGTTGGATTTATGGACTTTAGGAATCATGTAAAAGATGGGAATGTGGGGGTTGGTAGGGATGAGCAGAGAAATGATATCCAGGGAGAGGCTCTGGGATGGGCCTAAGGATTTTCGGAGTGACTGGAGATGCTGTTGGATTTGTAGAATGGGGTCACTAGACAAGGTTTGTAGGTGGATGTATCCAGGGTTGCCACAAATTCTGGAAATCAAGGGATATCAGGGAATTTCAAATGTATCAGAGAAATTCGAAAGAAACCCTGGAAAAAACTCATTTTTGTCTCGGTAGAAAAAAATGGCTTTTTTATTGAAGCTGAGTACGTGCTCCATTTCCGTACACTCTCATTCTTCTCACTTTTTCTATCACTCCCCTCATCTTGCAGTCAGTGCTGCCACCATTTCTTCCCACTAGCCTAGAAGCTGCCAACAAGAGGCAGGGAGGCACAACAAGTAGTTTGTTTGGATCTGATTCTCAGAGACTGGAGATGTAGTGGCCGGAGACTGCCGTCATGTGTGCATGAGTTGAGTCTGAGTGATTGTGTGAGTGTATGTGCGCACTCGTTTCCTGACAAAAGCTGTGTATAAAAATATAGTTGTGAGAAAGTGATTGTCTTTTCTATATGGCTCAGCGATAATCTTTACGGTGGGTTGCTACCTGTTCTCATTAGTATTGACTCTGTGTATTTGCACATGTTATCTGTTGCATGGATTGATTGCTGCAGTCTCATTTCATCAACATAGTGTCTATGACATGTGAATAGCTGGCCACACAAGTGGACTTCCATGATGGGCCAAAACCGCAGGCCATGTCTGTGGGTGTTTCTAACAGATTGGGCTTGCTGACTTGAAGCCCATAGTTTCCCACTAATGTGTGGGCCCTACCTGTCGGGTGTAGTCTCATCGATCTACCCGCAGGCTGGGTCAGTTTTTGTATGGCGTAATGCGGCAGATTTTCGTATTTTGTGCATGGACCCAGGACTATGCTGCTCCTCGCCATAGGCAATGGGTTTCAGGAATTGCAACTGCCTCACTGCAAGTACATTGTACAGGGTGGCATTTTATAGACATTTATTCTAGTACATTTTGGCACTTTGAAAGTAGTTTATATGTTAGAAAGCACGGACAATAAGAAGAAGAAAATTGTGGCAGTCACTGTCTGTTTGTACGCTGTGTACTCGTGTATTTCTTGAAAGAAAAGTTGCACAATAGCTGTAAAATAATAGATGTAACACAGCGGGTAATAACCGAAAGTAACGAACATATTAGAACCAACATTTTATTCGCGGTCACCTATAGTGTTCATTTACACAACTCTTCCCCAACTGATACACTTCTATCAAGAGCCTACTTTTTTCTGATGTTATTTCTGTAATGAGTGAAGGTATTTTAAATCTGTCTTGCGACTCCAATGAAATACGTATTTTTGTCACCAAATGTGTTTCGTTTTTTTGAAATAAAAGAAAATCATTGGTCTCAATGAAACACACATACCACTTGGCTTGCATTCTTTATCCAAAAACAGTTCATTATGAAAGATGTTGATGTAAGTACTGCAGATTTTTGTTCACACATGTAGAAATACACAAGTCCTTACATTTTTTGGAAACTTATATCTTTACTTACCCTTGAGATATCAAATTTTATCAGGGAAAAAGGCTATAACTTGTCTGGAAATCAGGGAAATATCAGGGTACTCCATTTTGAGAAACTTATGTCAACCCTGTATCTGACAGCTGGCGGAGTCCTTCTGCCAGGTAACCCTTGTGGTTCAAAAAGACAGTGGTGGAGCCTTTGTCCGCAGGTAGGATTGTAAGATCAGGATCAGTTTTTAAATGGTGGACTGCGGTTCTTTCTTCAGATGTAAGGTTAGTCTGCATGTTGAGGGATTTGGGGAATGGTGGTGAGGCAGGGTTTGAGGTTAAGAAATTCTGGAAAGTTAACACAAGGTAATTTGGGGCCAGTGGGGGTGGATCACAGTTGGATGGAGGAGTGAACTGAGTTAGGTAAGGTTTGAAATTGTGGTATTTGGTTGAGTCTGATTGGTAGGGTTTATGGCAAAAAAGTGTTTCCACTGTAGGCACCAGGAGAAGGAGAGAAGGTCTTTAACAAGTTGCACATGATTGAATATGGGAATGGGGCAAAAGGTGAGGCCTTTGGAAAGGACTGATATTTCTGTAGGGCTAAGGCATCTGGAGGAAAGGTTCATGATTGTGTTTCAGGTCTGTTTAGGTTCTGGATTCTGTGTAGTGGTGGGAGTGAATTTTGGAGGGTGAGGTAAATGTAGTATGTCTGTGAGACAGGGTTTGTCAGCTATGTGGTGGTGTGGGAGAGGTTCGGAGGTTGTTGTAGAGGTTGCTGTAGAGGTGGTGGACAATGGTACTTCAAGGTGGAAGTATGAAGTGAGCAGGGTGGAGAGCTTTTTAAGGTGGCATTGTGAATGTTGCTTTAGTTCCGGAAGGGCAAGAGTTTCGATGTGTGTTATGGGTTCCAGGAATTTGGGATTGCATAGCCCTCAAATAAGAAATGTCCTGCCCACTATCCTTCCCACCCTTCCAACAACAGTGGTATTCTGCCGTCCACCAAACTTACACAATATACTCGTCAACCTCTACACAACCTCTGCTCCCAACACCTTACCTCATGGCTCATACCCCTGCGATAGACCTAGATGTAAGACATGTCCCATACATCCTCCCGCCACCATCTGCTCCGTTCCAGTCACAAACATCACCTATCCCATCAAAGGCAGGTCTACCTGTGAAACCAATCGTGTGATCTATAAGCTAAGCTGCAACCACTGTGCTGTATTCTATGTGGGCATCACAACCAACAAGCTGTCTTTCCACATGATTGGACCACCCTGTTGCTGAGCACGCTGCCAAACATGACACTTATTTCAATGACTGCTTCACAGCCTGTGCCATATGGATCCTTCCCACCAACACCAGCTATTCTGAATTTCGCGGGTGGGAAATTCCCCTGCATTATGCCCTACATTCCCGTAATCCTCCTGCTCTCAACCTTCGTTAGTCATTGTCCTCACCCATCCAGCTCCTTTCCTGTTCCATTCCAACATACTATCCCTCCCCCTCCCTGCCATAGCCTCCTCCTTACCCCCACCCAGTCGTTACTCCCATCATGCTGCTGCCAGAAGTGTGGGTTCAGTTGCCTGAGACTGCAGTTGTGTGTGTGAGAGTTACGTTTGTGTGTGTGTGTGTGTGTGTGTGTGTGTGTGTGTGTGTGTGTGTGTGACACTTCCCACATCATGTTGCTGAGTCGGGAGACAATATTGAGCATGTTGTAACTTATGATCATATACTAATACATGTGCTAGAACCACTGTTATCGTGTGTTTGAGTTCCTTCCCTTTTCTTGCGCGGTCGCGCCCACACACACACACACACACACACACACACACACACACACACACACACAAAAAATCGCATGCGCTCTGTAACAGTCTTCTTACTTACTATGTAATATACAGGGTTTGCATAAAAAATAGTGAGACTGAGCTTGTGAATCAAAATGTATTGTAGCTATTGCTACAACCATTTAGTACTCTTCAATGTTTGACCCTTGAGAGTCAACAACTCGCTGCATGTGAGATTTTCAAACTTCAAACACTGAGTCCGTGATGGCCTTCAAAGCTCTTGTCGAGGCTGCATGGACCTCCTCCAGGGTTCCATGACAGTGTCCTTTCAGGGAAATTTTTAGTTTGAGAAACAAAAAAAAAGTGTGATGAGATCACATTGGGACTGCAGAAGGGCTGGGGAATCGTTGGAGTCCCTTCCTTGAAGCAGATGTGGCTCTGTGCGTTGTCATGATGCAGCTTCCAATCATTGGCGATGGGTGACCTCATGCGATAGACCTTGGCTTCTAGTCTCTTGAGCCCTTTGCAATAAAAAGCACCACTGACAATTTGGCCTTGGGGCACAAACTCATGATGGACTACATCCCTGACGTCGAAAAACACAATCAGCATGGCTTTCACTTTCGACTTGTTAATGCGATCCTGTTTTTGACTTTGAGATGCTGTGGTGTTTCATTCAGCACTCATGCACTTTGTCTCTGGGTCATACTGAAACACCCCGTTTTCTTCTCCAGTGACAACATTATCAAACGTTTCCACATCAGCGTCAAGGCTCTGGAGATTGCCTTGGCAGGCGTCTACACGTGCTTGCTTTTGAGAGTCTGTCAAAATCATCAAGAGCATCTTGGTGCAGATCTTCCTCATCACCAGTTCTTTGGTGATGATGGTGCACTGTAATTTTTTTCTAGTCCGAGATTGTCATCATCCTGAGACTCATCTGACAGTTGGCATTCAAGAAAACATGCACACAGTTGATGTTTTCATCAGTTTTGCTGGTCGACAGACGTCTTCACCCTTCTGAAAACCTGGGCTTTTGACAGGCAATTATCGCTGTATAGGCTTACCGATACATATCCAATGTTTCCATACCCAATTTTCCGTGAAAAATATAGCATTTATGCTGAGTCTTTTGGGCGAATGAGGCCTTTGTCAAAAATGGACCACACACACACACACACACACACACACACACACACACACACACACACGACTACAGTCTCTTTCAGCTGAAGCGAGACGAGAGAAATATAATATGAAATAATTCCCAATGTAGTTCTCATTGTAATTTTTGTCACAAAAATTGATTCAACTCATGTTTGGTGTAGTCTTCTACGAAAACACCATCCTACATGCCACAATGGCTAATTGCATCATTTACCTAATACATGTTGTATCAAAAAGAATCATATGATGTGGCACATCCATATTTTTGAAACTAATAAATATATACAATAAATTTTGTTTTATGATGAACAGGAAACGTGAAAAGTTCTTTTTCATACCTTTTCATAGGTGTTCAATATCCTCCTTCAGATCTGTAGCATATGTCAAAGGGAGCGTGTTCCACAGCTGCTGTTATGCGATTTCTCTGTGCTTTCATTATTGTTGGTAACAGAGGAACATAAACAGAATCATAAAAAAAAAAAAAAAAAAAAGAAAAGAAAAAAACACCACAGGAAATAATCACATACAATCAGGTCGGGTGTCCTTGGAGGACAGCAATGTGAGGCTGAGTCGTTTGGTCCAGTGTGACCTGTCCATTGTTCAGTAATCCTGTGATTTAAAAATTCCTGCACTTCCAAATGCCAGTGTGGCAGTGCCCCATCCTGTTGGTAAATGAAGTCATTTGAATCAGTCTCCAACTGTGGGAAAAGAAAGTTCTCAAGCAAATGTGCTTCCTGTAACAGTGTTCTCAGCAAAGAAAGATGGACCATACGCCTTTTTCCATGAAACTGCACAAAACATTAAATTTTGGAGAGCCCCTCTCATGTTGTACAACGTAATGTGGTTGTTCCATACCCCGTATTCTCACATTATGGTGGTTCACCTTTACATTTAGATGGAATGTTGCCTCGTCACTAAACACTAAGTGTAGAAGAAAACTTTCGTCCTCCATCTTGCTAAGAATAAAACTACAGAGCTCCACACATTGTTGTTTGTCACCTTCTTGCAGTAGCTGAATTTGTTAAGGTTCCATGTGTAAACATCGGCACAACACAGGCCAGACAGACATCGGGAGCATGTTGAGCTGCACGGCAAATGGATTTCTGTGGGCTTTTTGTGAAACTATGGTGGATGCATTTGACATCTGTGGCAGACGCTTGAGGACGGCATGTTGATTTGCCATTACATATCACCCTGTTTCTCAGAATTGGTCTTTCCATTGTCTAATGATCTCGGGTGCAGGAGGATCCAAACAATACGTAGTACGAAAGTCGCACTGAACAGTTACTGCTGACTCGTACTGTGCAAAATGTAGAACACCATTTTTACTAGAACTGAAGGGGGTGCACAATGCTGCTACATAGTGAGAACCATGTAAAACTCAATAATATTTTAAAATTGGATGATTTGATTTGATACACTTCGTATTTAGCTTGCGTAATCTAATCTTAATCTGATAACCAATTCGTGACAATGGAAAGTGCCACTCACTTTGTTCGCCATATAGTTGGAAACCTCTTCTTTAGCTTTAAACAACCAGTAAATATACAAGTAACAAGACTATAGAGCCTCAGTCAATTAATAAAAATAAATAAAATCAAAAAATTCAGTCTACAGCTGTAAAATAAACCACACACCTTTCTCCAGCAGTTTGACAACTGGTTAGCTTGAGTCACATTGCATCTGTACGATTCTTAGGTGTCTGCAACCCAGTCTTCTATAGCCTCCTGAGGAGTCTCCTTGCTTCATCATTAAACCATTCATTTCTTACAAGAATATATGTCTCAACTAAATAATGTAGAATGTCTGTCATTACACAACATCTATTGCTAATAAGTTTCGTTCTCCCAATTGCGAGTAGTAAAAAAATAAATAAATAAATAAATAAACTTACACTAGTGCACATCTGAACATCTCTACTGGTAAGAAACTCCATAAACATGAGTGAACTCCAAACTCAAATCTTCATCAGTATATTCGTTACAACTTAAACATTTATCATACCAGGACTACGATTATCATGCGCTTCAGTAATCTTACTTGTATACCTTAATTCTCTTTGAAAGATTCCACTGAGCAGACACATCTTCTGAAATTTGTTGTGGTATTTGGAACCCCATTGTAATTTTTTCATCTCGTCTCTTGCATTTGAGTTTCTGCCCTAGTTGCTATTTCTTTAGTTTGTGTCAGCAATTTAGCTTCTGTCATCACCACTCTTTCCAACACAACCACATTTAATTGCTTCAGAAAATATTCAGTGTTCCCATCAACTCTGATTGTTGCTTCCTCACTATTTCACTAGAATTCTTCATTTTGGATGGTCCTAACTGTTTTACCCACGTACCAGATCTCTCCTTAGTCTTACTGTGCAAATCATGAATGGCCTCTGATAATTCTTCCTTGAACTGCTAAAACTGACCCCGATGTTGTCTATATACTTCTAGCTGGTTTTCCTCAGTAAGATGTTGCACAGAACCCAACCCCTTCTTGACTCCCTTTTTGATTCCCTGCATTTGAGTTTTCATGTCAGATTTTAAATCTATATGATAGGTTTAGAGGTCTTAGAATTTCACTAGTTCTCAGTTCTTAATTATCAATCTTCAGCTCTGCAATACTAGAGCTTAACTTAACTCTAACTCTAGTGTCCATTTTAGTTTCAAAGTTTTTCTTAAGTGGCTGATAGTCAACTTTCATATCATTTCTATATACTGTAAGGACCTTCGCCATTTCCCAAAACCAATCAGGTAGGCCCTCTGTCTCAGTGTCATTACTGTCTTTACTCCATTCCTGAAACTGTGATTCCACTGATGCATTATGGAGCATATCCATATTTACGTCGTTCCTTGCAGTCTCATCAATTGGCTTAACACTGCTAGCTTCACTCATTGTCTCTAATAGGCTTCTTTTGTCACTGTTGTCTCTCTCCGTTAACACCCAAGTAAATTGTAAATTAAGGTCTTCCCGCTTACCTTAAGTTGCATGCTGAACCATGTCATTCTTGATTTTCTGGCTGACAGTGTGTGACATGCCACCAAATACCCTGGGAAAGTTGGACTGCATCCTGGAACAAGCACCTCTTGGTGACTGCTCGTTGCAGGTGACTGTCACGATGCCTCATGCACTGTCATGGACAGCAAAGCCCCTCCCAATGGCTGCATACTACCCCAGCATCTCCCACTCTCGACTGTGACAACTGCTTACCATTACCAGCCACACAGCTGGCCAGTGACTGGGCCTGTTAGAGAATAAGACAACCCGTGAACCTGTGGATTGGATACGAGACTGTACGTAATAGAACAGTCCCTTCATAGCCAGTGAGTGAGCTCTACTGTTCTCATCCATCTGGAGACAGCATTGGCAATTACATGCCTTCACTGCTGCTGTGGCTCGTGTACCTCAGGTCTGACCACCCTTTGTTGCTGGCTGGTCTTGGACCCCCAACAAAAGAAATGGAATGGTAGACCACCTCTCTGTGAAGAACCAGAAACAACAAGAGAAGGGAGGTCCTGGTACTCAAAGTCCAGCATATCAATATCTAGGAAATAGTGGAAAAAGTGAAAATAAGCCTCAGACAAATTTTCAACATCTTGCACAGCACTTTGCACAGACAAAGATCGCTACCCACTGGATTTTGTGACTGATTCAAAAAGCTTGCCCTTCTGAGGTAGCAGTGTAAATATTGCAGCTGCATTAGGCCTGTCCGGATGACTTCTTAGCCTTCTAATCAGTGTGGACAGTTGCTGGGCATTTCACTTTAATCTTCAAGACAAATGAGCAAAGCAAACCATGGAAATGTTTCATCACTGTAAAAAGACAAAGACCAATCTATCATTCGGCAATATGATGCTGAGTGTTTCTGGGCTGCTATAGTGCAATGCTCGACGGCAACACCCCAGATCATACTGCAAGGGGACATGATCACAAATGCTGCTTATTTAGACTATACAATTTTGCCTCACTCTCAATATTCCAGTGACTTAACCATGACTTCTACCTCAGATGTAGAAACCATTGCATGGCAAGTGCTTCCAGAATGATGAGGTTATTTTCAAGGTGGAATGTTTCTGAGCAGCAAAAATGCAGACTACCACAACAAGAGGTATGTTGCATTTACATGTTAGTATGTAGATAACCATCACAAAGTTTCATGGTCATTGCCTGTGTTTTTTTTAGTTGGATGTTAAAACTGCATGATGGCCACTTCAGAATTATGTAGTATTTAGAAAAATATACTGTTGGTAAAGGAATTCCCCAGCATCCTGAGGAGGGGTGTGGGAGAATGAGAGGTGAGACTTATAAGAATAACTGCATCTGTGTGGAATCCATAGCTTTTGTGGTTGCTAGAGTAATCGGTGACAGTTTCAGTAACATTTAGACTCCAATGGGTGTGGGTTGTGGTAAAACTTAGTCTCTGGAACAGATGGAGAAATTTCGACAAAACAGAGCTAACTGTTGCGGAAAAGATACTTTGAGGTGAGAGTGTGGTTGGTTACATGTAAGCATAACTTTATAATGTTCAGGGGACAATTTCAACCAAGTTTGGTATGTATATGCATTGCTAGCTGGAGGAAAAAAACAATAGCTTTAGACACCATTAGGGGTATGGTGTAGTTATGAAGGATGTGGTATCTAAAACTGATTGAAAATTAATTATATTAGTGTTTAAGCCTCAATTTTCAGGGTTGTTAGGCTTATTGTCAACAATGCAGATGGCATTTAACTTTTAGGGGTGGGGTTGAGTGAATGGTAGGAAAGGGGGGTGACATGTAAAACACTATTCCAGAACATTTGGTACAATTTCAACTTAAGCCACTTTAATTTTTGGGAACATTTCTCTTGAAGAACAGCAGTTTTTTAATTACTTAAAAATGAACATGAACAGTCACAACTGCAAGAAACATTATTTTTTTTTAAATAATGTGGTTACCGGTTTCTGTCTGTTTTAGACATCTTCAGACCTCACACTGAAATATGTACATACAATAGAATTAGACAGAATGTAGCAATACATAAAATAAAGCTTACACGTTATTGTTGTGGTCTTCAGTCCAGAGACTGGTTTGATGCAGCTCTCCATGCTACTCTATCCTGTGCAATCTTCTCCATCTCCCAATACCTACTGCAACCTACATCCTTCTGAATCTAGTGTATTCATGTCTTGGTCTCCCTCTACAATTTTTACTCCCCACACTGCCCTCCAATACTAAATTGGTGATCCCTTGATGCCGCAGAATATGCACTATCAACCGATCCCTTCTTCTAGTCAAATTATGCCAGAAATTTCTCTTCTCTCCAATTCTGTTCAGTACCACCTCATTAGTTATGTGATCTACCCATCTAATCTTCAGCATTTTTCTGTAGCACCACATTTGGAAAGCTTGTATTCTCTTCTTGTCCAAACTATTTATCGTCCATGTTTCACTTCCATACGTGGCTACACTTCATACAAATACTTTCAGAAATGACTTCTTGACACTAAAATCTATACTCGATGTTAACAAATTTTTCTTCTTCAGAAACGCTTTCCTTACCATTGCTAGTCTACATTTTGTATACTCTCTACTTCGACCATCATCAGTTATTTTGCTCCCCAAATAGCAAAACTCCTTTACTACTAAAAGCGTCTCTTTTCCTAATCTAATTCTCGCAGCATCGCCCGATTTGATTCGACTGCATTCCATTATCCTCATTTTGCTTTTGTTGTTGTTCATCTTATATCCTCCTTTCAAGAGACTGTCCATTCCGTTCAACTGCTCTTCCAGGTCCTTTGCTGTCTCTGACAGAATTATAGTGTCATCGGCAAACATCAAAAGTTTTTATTTCTTCTCCATGGATTTTAATTCCTACTCCGAATTTTTCTTTTGTTTCCTTTACTGCTTACTCAATATACAGATTGAATAACTTCGGGGAGAGGCTACAACTCTGTCTCACTCCCTAATCAACCACTGCTTCCCTTTAATGCCCCTCGACTCATATAACTGCCATCTGGTTTCTGTACAAATTGTAAATAGCCTTTCGCACCCTGTATTTTACCCCTGCCACCCTCAGAATTTGAAAGAGAGTATTCCAGTCAACATTGTCAAAAGCTTTCTCTAAGTCTACAAATGCTAGAAACGTAGGTTTGCCTTTCCTTAACCTGTTTTCTAAGATAAGTTGTAGGGTCAGTATTGCCTCACGTGTTCCAACATTTCTACTGAATCCAAACTGATCTTTTCTGACGTTGGCTTATACCAGGCTTATACCAGTTTCTCCATTCATCTGTAAAGAATTCGTGTTAGTATTTTACAGCCATGGGTTATTAACTGATAGTTCAGTAATTTTCACGTCTGGCAACACCTGTCTTCTTTGGGATTGGAATTATTATATTCTTCTTGAAGTCTGAGGGTATTTCGCCTGTCTCATACATCTTGCTCACCAGATGGTAGAGTTTTGTCAGGACTGGATCTCCCAAGGCTGTCAGTAGTTCTAATGGAATGTTGTCTACTCCCGGGGCCTTTTTACTGCTCAGGTCTTTCAGTGCTCTGTCAGACTCTTCACGCAGTATCGTATCTCCCATTTCATCTTTATCTACATACTCTTCCATTTCCATAATATGGGCGTTAAGGACATCGCCCTTGTATAGACCCTGTATATACTCCTTCCACCTTTCTGCTTTCCTTTCTTTGCTTAGAACTGGGTTGCCATCTGAGCTCTTGATATTACATTTGTCCTCTAGCCATCCCTGCTTAGCCATTTTGCACTTCCTATCGATCGCATTTTTGAGACGTTTGTATTCCTTTTTGCCTTCTTCATTTTTATATTTTCTCCTTTCACCAATTAAATTCAATCTATCTTATGTTACCCAAGGATTTCTATTAGCCCTCGTCTTTTTACCTACTTGATCCTCTGCTACCTTCACTACTTCATCTCTCAAAGCTACCCATTCTTCCTCTACTGTATTACTTTCCCACATTCTTGTCAATTGTTCACTAATGCTCCCCCTGTAGCTCTCTACAACCTCTGGTTCTTTCTGTTTATCCATGTCCCATCTCCTCAAATTCCCACCTTTTTGCAGTTTCGTCAGTTTTAATCTACAGTTAATAACCAATAGATTGTGGTTAGAGTCCACATCTGCCTCTGGAAATGTCTTTCAATTTAAAACCTGGTTCCTGAATCTCTGTCTTACCATTACATAATCTGAGACCTTCCCCTATCTCCAGGCTTCTTCCACGTATACAACCTTCTTTTATGATTCCATATTCACCTACTGCGTTTCCTTCTCGTCCTTTTCGTACTATTGAGTTCCAGTCACCCATGACTATTAAATTTTCGTCTCCCTTCACTACCTGAATAATTTCTTTTATCTCATTATACTTTTCATCAGTCTCTTCGTCACCTGCGGAGCTAGTTGGCATATAAACTTGTACTACTGTGGTAGGCGTGGGCTTCGTATCTATCTTGGCCACAATAATGCGTTCACTATGCTGTTTGTAGTAGCTTACCCGCATTCCTGTTTTCCTATTCATTAATATACCTACTCCTGCATTACCCCTATTTGATTTTGTATTTACAACCCTATGTTCACCTCACCAGAAGTCTTGTTCCTCCTACCACCGAACTTCACGAATTCCCACTATATGTAACTTTAACATATCCATTTCCCTTTTCAAATTTTCTAACCTACCTGCCCAACCTGTAGGACACCTGTTTTCTTTCTCCTGATAACAACATCCTCCTGAGCAATCCCCACTCGGAGATACGAATGGGGAACTATTTTACCTCCAGAATATTTTACCCAAGAGGACGCCATCATAATTTAACAGTAAAGCTGCATGCCCTCGGGGAAGATTATGGCTGTAGTTTGCACCTGTTTTTAGCCGTTCGCAGTACCAGCACAGCAAGGCAGTTTTTGTTAGTGTTACAAGGCCAGAGCAGTCAATCATCCAGACGTTTGCCCCTGAAACTACTGAAAAGGCTGCTGCCCCCGGTAGCTGAGTGGCCAGCACGATAGACTGTCAGTCCTAAGGGCCCGGGTTCAATTTCTGGCTTTGTCGGAGGTTATCTCCGCTCTGGGACTGGGTGTTGTGCTGTCCTAATCATCATCATTTCATTCCCATCGACGCGCAAGTCGCCGAAGTGGCTTCAAATCGAGACTTGCACCAGGCGAATGGTCTACCGGACGGGAGGCCGTCATCACACGACATTTCATTTCAAGCTGCTGCCCCTCTTCAGGAACCACATGTTTGTTTAGCCTCTCAACAGATAACCCTCCGTTGTGGTTGCACCCACGGTACGACTATCTGTATCTCTGAGGCACGTGAGTCTCTCCACCAATGGCATGGTCCATAGTTAATGGGGGGACTAACAAGATAACAGTATAATCCCTGAAGCATAAAAAAGGAAAAAAAAGTGTATGTAAGTTACATAAAAAGAGGTATGTCACAAAATCTAATTGATCCTTCGAGGTAGTCGGACATAAAACAATGAGCATAAGAAAACTGAAGTTTAAAAAACTGTCAAACATAGCTGTTCAGTCATTCCATAAAATTCCATTACAAAAGCCGTCTACTTACATGCCAATAGTTGCTAACAACTAGTTGCTGTTGCAACATTGAAGTTGGCTCCTGTAAAACGTGCACATCGTCACCTTCATGCTCTTTCCATGACAAATAATAGCGTTGGTCAAGCAGTATCTTCACCAGCACTATGATCTAAAACCAAAACACAATACTTGCATGCATTTTTACATATCGACCAGCATGTCAGTATGTATTTGACATCCAGCCACTGTTGCAGCTCTCAGCGACCACGCTGTCTCCATGCAAATGATTAGTATCACATAACCTCCGTCTTTGCTGCCATACAATCTACGAATTTGCAAGAAATCCCCTATCAAATTTATCACAAGAGATTATGATTTATATATTTTTATCACAGATTGGTGTAATGTTGTTTATATCAATTAAATAACATAATATAAGGCACCTATTTCTTCATCTGTTATTAACTTTCGTGTGACCATTTTATATACACAGTACTTTATTGTAACAACTGTTTGATGTCCTGTATGCCTGATTGGCTACAGGTGATGTAATTTGGTGTGCAGTGGACAGTGTTAAGTAACACCTACATTGCTCTTGTTAGCAGTTAGCAGAAAATTCTGCTGGTGTACTCGAATTGTAGTCAACCAATATAGTTAATTGCACCGCATGGCAACTAAATTTCAGCAATAGAAACACTCAGTGTTGCTCAGAGGAAAACTCCCCCAACAGCAAACCACCAAAACAAACCACCACAACATGAATGGACGTGACTTTGGTAGTAGAAACCACTACTCAACTTTGACGCCCTGGGTCGGCAAACCACGAAGCTCTTGGCAATCATCTCCACACACACTCCGACACCGCGCAGGGACTGTCAGCAGACCCATCCGACTGCCCCGCGTGAAGATAACTTCCCTCGTCCGCAGCAACCGACTGACCCCCCCAGAATGCCGACATCTGAAATAGTCGTCAGTGGACATAACGCCAACTACACACACAACCTGACAAACACTGCATGAAGGCCTGAACGATACCCAACAGTAACGAAGCGCACACACACACACACACACACACACACACACACACACACACACACACACACACACACACACACACACACAGCCGACTCATGAACGATCGGCGAGTCAAAACACGTCGTTCAGTAGGACTACTAACTGATGATCCACCAAGACCATGGCCCGGCTCAAGTTTTGCGTGGCGGCAATGGTCGGGCGAGCCATGTCGGCACAGACCTCACTGCTCCAACCTGACCACACTAGTGCCGCATTGCAACTCCCCAACTGGCAGGTCCGGACTGCGCTCCAGACACGTTCCAACTGATTGGCAGACTCGTTCTCGCAACCCGAACTCTCTTACGACTGGGAAGTAATAGCAGTCGAGCAAAGATACTATGAGAGGGGATATATCGCGCTCACGGTAATCCAAAGCAGCAACTAAGGACAGTAGTAATTAAAATTAATGTAGTGTAGTGTAAAATACATGATGCTGGGAACACAATCCATGCACAGCTCAAAACCGTCAAACTCTCGCCTCAAGGGGGGGAAGCCACTGACTACACAACCAGTAGGCAGGAAAGGAAGACTTCCTCTGTCCCTCCAGCCAAACATCATCCAAGTCTTCCTCTAGCCGGAGAGGCTCGTAGAAATCCGCTAAAGGCAAACGGTCTCCTCCTTCGTCAACTCAAAGATCCTGTTCGACAGTGTTGCCATGTGCTACCTAAGCCAGGCTGGCCTCTGTCTCGCTGGTGCGCACCATCAACCATTTTTCAGCGTTGGACTCCACGGACCAACTGCACAAGCAAGCCATTGCTTCTGTGGACCCCATGGAGCAGGATCCCCCTGCTCCTGTGCCCTGTAGTAGCGACTCTACACTGGCTGTCACTCGGCAGCCGCCAAGTTGACACCTCTCCATCTCTTCCATCAATGGAACGTTCCCGGCCTCTGGTCCCACAAATAAGATTTACGGCTGCTTTTAGCATCACAGCATCCCCTTGTACTCTCCCTTCAGGAAACGAAATTGCGCCCTCCCGACTGCTTTGAGCTTTCACATCACTTACCGGTTCGTGTTGACCTTCCTCCTGAGGTCGGCATACCGTCTCGTGGGGGCATTATGCTGCTCATACGGGATGACCTTCATAGTCAACCAATCTCCCTGAGAACTCGTCTTCAAGCTGTTGCAGTTCACCTTTTCCTTTTCCGCCTGATTCTCTCTCTCTGTACTATTTATGTACCTCCGTCCTTTGATGTTTTCAGGGCAGACTTCCTTCAGCTTATTGGGCATCTACCTCCCCCATTTTTGCTACTTGGTGACTGTAATGCGCATGATCCCCTCTGGGGTTCTCCCAGGACTTTTCAGAGAGGTCCCCTGTTGGCTGACCTCCTTAACCAGCTCAACCTCTTCTGCTTTAACACTGGAGCACCCACTTGTATTCTCATTTGGACCTATCCTTTTGCACTGCCCAGCTTACCCATTGTCATGAGTAGTCTGTTCTTTCTGACACCTGCTCGAGTGACCATTTCCCGTGTGCTCTCCATTTGCTGACTACTACCGCATCCACATGCACGCCCAAATAGCAGCTTACTAAGGCTGACTGGCAGCTTTACTTTTCCCTGGCGACCAAAGAACAAGATTTCCCCAGTTGTGATGACCAGGTGGACTATGTCACTGATGTTATCCTTACTGCCACAGAACATTTCATTCCTCACACTTCCTCTTTACCTTGTCATGTTCCAGTCCCTTGGTGAACTAAGACATGTTGCGATGCAATTTGTGCACAGGGACGTGCTCTCCGCGTTTTTAACTGTCATCCTACGATAGCAAACTGTATTCATAATAAACAAATGCGTCCAAAGTGTCGTCACGTCCTTTGGGATTGCAAATGAGCTAGCTGGCTTTCATTCATTAGTTCTCCTAACAATTCCACCTCTTCCTCTGTCGTGAGGTCCAACCTCTGACAGCTCTCTGGGACCAAGATCCATTCCCCAATTTCCGGCTTGACAGTAGCAGGCGATGTTATTGTGGACCCTATTGCTAACTCCAACATCTTGGGCCACCATTTTGTGGCAGTTTTGAGCTCTTCGCACTATCACTCTGCCTTCCTCCATCAGAAACAAGCGGAGGCGGCTTGGGAGAAACCCTTTTCTTCTCTGAATCATGAGTGCTACAGTGCCACCTTCAGTATGAGGAAGCTCGATCATACTCTCAATTCATCCTGATCTTCCACCCCAGGGCCAGATGCCATCCACATTGCGATGTTGCAGCACCTTTCTCTTGCAGGCAAGCATTTTCTGCTTAACAGTATAACCGCATCTGGGCAGAGAGCAAATTTCCTGGATGCTGGTGTGAAGCCAGGGTTGTACCCATACCTAAGCCCAGCAAGGACAAAAACCTTCCTTCTAGCTACCGTCCCATCTCTCTTACCAGCTGCGTTTGCAAGTTGATGGAACGTATGATTCATGCAGAGCTGGTGTGGTGGCTCGAGTCTCGACATTTACTAATGAATGCACAGTGTGGATTTCGAGTGCAGCGTTCTACAGTTGACCGTCTTGTTACTTTGTCCACCCATGTCATGAATGGTTTTCTGCGGAAGTCCCAGACTGTGGCCGTGTTTCTCGATTTGGAGAAGGCCTATGACTCCTGCTGGAGAACTGGTATCCTCCGTACTCTTTACATGTGGGGCTTCTGTGGGTGCCTGCCCTGTTTTCTTTGGGCATTCTTACAAGACCGAGTTTTGAAGGTGTGTGTGGGTTCTGCCTTGTTCGACACCTTTATCCAGGAAAATGATGTGCCTCAAGGTTCCGTCCTTTGCGTCGTCCTCTTTGCCATCGCCATTAACCCTATAATGTCCTGCCTCCTGCCGGGCATCTCCAGCTCTCTTTTTGTAAACGATTTTGCCATCAATTGCAGGTCTCCACAACCTGTCTAACTGAGCGGCATCTTCAGTGCTGGCTTGATCGTCTTTATACCTGGAGCATCGACAGTGGCTTTCGCTTTTCCCCTGACAAAACCATCTGTTTGAATTTCTGGCAGCGCAAATTATTTCTCCCAGCATCTCTATATCTTGGGCCTGTTGCCCTTCCATTTGTTGAAACTATGAAATTTCTGGGCCTCATGATTGATAGGAAACACTTTTAGTCCTCCCAAGTGTCTTACCTGGCAGCCCGCTGTACGCAGCCCCTCTATCTCCTACATGTCCTCAATGGTATTTGCTGGGGTGCCAATCGAACCACCCTCCTCTGTTTGTACCAGTCTCTTGTCTGTCCGAAACTCGACTATGGGTGCTTTGTTTATACATGTATCCACAGTCATGACATCCATTCGGCCACAAGTGCCTTTTACACCAGCACGGTTGAGAGTCTGTATGCTGAAGCTGCTGAACTCCCACTGGCCCACACCGTGACTTTGTCCTCAGCAGGTATGCATGCCATTTCTCTGCCATGCTTAGCCATCCCCCTCCTATGCCTCCTACTTTCATGCTTCCTTTGATAGTCAGAATGGGGCTCGTCCCTCTTCTCTGTTTCCTCCTGGAGTCCACTTTCACCACTTGCTGCGGTGGCTTTGGACTACCTGCAACTTTCCCAGTGGGTGTGAACCCTTCACCATCTCGGCTTCGTGAAGCGTCTCATGTTAACCTTGGCCTTCATTCGCTTCTTATGGACACTACTCCAGCATCGGTCTATCGCCTCCAGTTTCATGGCCTTCACATGGAACTTCAAGATAGTGCCTTTGTCTAAACTGATGGCTCTCGGATTGACCACAGAGTTGAGTGTGCCTTCATCATTTTCACCCGTGGTCTATCAATATCAGCTTCTGGCACACTCCTCAGTATTTTCAGCCAAGCTCTTCGCCTTGTATCAGGCCATGGAGTACATCCGGCGACACAGACTTACCAGTTGTGTCCTCTGCTCAGACTAGCTCAGTGCCCTCCAAAGTCTATGTGCACTCTACACTGCTCATCCCTTAGTGCAGCGGGCCCAGGAAAACTGTCACTTGCTCACTCTTCGGGAGGCCAGTGTCATGTTTCTGTGGGTCCCTGGTCATGTCGGTTTGTCAGAAAACAAGGCTGCTGACGCAGTTGCCAGGGCTGCAGTTCTCATACTTCAGCCTGTGAGTACCTGTATTCCCTCCGATGGTCTCTGTTGCCGTCTGTCAAGAGGTGGTGTCCCTTTGGCATCGCCAATGGTCCTCCCTTCACAGGAATAAGCTTTGGCTCATTAAGGCTCTCCCAGTGCCTTGGATGACCACCTCTCGGCTCTCCCACCCTCTGCTGGCTGTATTGGGTACTGCCTTTTTAGCTAAGTTGTTAAGTGGCGCCACTGCACCACTTTGAAACTGTCCGCCACTTTCTGCTAGCATGCTCTTTTTTTTAACAATTTTCATTCCAGCTTGGGTTTGCTGTCTGATTTATCAGTTGTTTGAGCGAATACGCACGGGCTGTCGACTGAGTTTTACTTTTCATCCACCGAAGCAATATGGCGAAGCCATTTAATTTTTAGTTTTGGACCTCCATTTCTGCATGCTGTTTTTTAGCACTCTTTCCACGAGCCTGTTTTTAACTGTCTCCTATTCTGTCCACTAGGACTGACGTGTAGTTGTTTAACTTCTCTCTGTGTTCATGTTTTATAGTTTTGATTTGGGCACGTATGACCCCAGTTGTTTTTTTGCGCCAGAAAGGAAAAAAAAAAGACGGAGTCGCTCTGTTCAAGCCACCGTCTACCATCATAGGCCTAATTTCTTCTTTTATTATTTGTTGTGTCAGATGCATTTTATATATTACTACATCCCTGTGATTCTATTGTATTTACATATTTCAGTGTGAAGATGGTCTAAAACAGAACAAAACTGGCTACCTCATAAAAAAGAAGTTTCTTGCAGTTGTGACTGTTCATGTTCATTTTTACTTAAGCATTGTGGTACACCAGTGACTTACCACCTGGAAATAAGAAATATTGTGTTACTGAGACACTTGTGGCACTCCTAGGGATGGTGGTGGATTTCCATTATTTGTCCTACTTAATAAATGATTGGAATAAGTACATAATCGAGCTTTGCCATTATATGGCGTACATTGCATAGCTATTGCTGCTGCTCAGTGTGAACACTCGAGCCTGACAAGCTCCGACTTATAAGGGTGCAATGGTTGCCAACTTTTTTGCTCAAGAGCCAGTACTGATAGTGTAGGACCTCATATGTATCGATCTTATTACTAGGTAACATACATAGATCAGAATGTCATGAGCCCTCAACAGACTAGTCTGCCAAACTAGGGAATGATAGGTTTGTACTTGTATATAAATGCATTATGTCACATGAGACACAATCACATATGTGTACTAACCGTACATCTGTTTAATCTAATTTTTCTTCTACTGATTATACTGTAGTACAGCAGCCTTAATTTTATTTCATATTCTGTGCTACAAATGTGCACCACATTTGATGCTGACCATCTCTATAATGTGCACTCACAAATAATGTTACTTTTGTTTGAAATTTATATCACAGCAGGTGATTGGTATGAGGTGCACACGACCACGAGTTGTCAACACTGTAAGAAAAGTGGAAAAAAATACATTCCCTCTGTCACGTCCTCACACCCTGCAACAACAATTCTGCACCTTTATCAAGGGTTCACCTGTGAGGTGATCGACCAATGTTTTGCTGGTCTACTAAATATCTTCCAGTATATTTTTGATTTGTCGAAGGAATCAGGTACAGTCAACAGTTGCAGATGGTAAGAGTTTATTCCTTACCAGATTCGGATATACATGAGTTATCCTTGTTCTGAAGATATCAAATGTTAACACTTGTAACAAACAGAAATGTATTTTCGAAACTGATGAATAAATACATACCATTCAAACAAAATCCTTCATTGAACAAAATTATTTTTCAGTTACTGACAATGATCAGCGACATAGGCAATACAGAGAGCAAAAATTCTAAACCGCTGTGCATTGGTCTGACAAAAAATAGATTTTATGGGACGTAGCTTATTCATGGGAGTTGTTAGTCGTTAGTTGGCAAGTGCCACTTTGACGAAAATCAAGTGTGTAATTAGTATTTGTGGGAGTCGAGAGTTAATCCTGAATGAAGTAATCGTTGTGGTAGCTTCTGCCAATGGCAGGATCCTTCGTTAACAGAATGACTCCCGGCATGTTTATGAGTGTAGAAAGTAAAGTGTTGATGATAAGTTTTCAGTAAATTAAAAAAAAGTTAGATCAGCGTATTATATTCTGAGTCCAATCTACCATATCTTTTTGAAAAGAAAACTCACCTGACTGACGTAGTCTTTAAAATTACTGATGCTACAAATTGCGAGTGCGTGTTACCACTTCAAATATAAACGTAAAGAGTGAAAAATAAGTATTATATACAGATGTCGCGGTTTTTACAGTGCTCCTAAGTGTATTGTACGTCATATTATTACAAAAATAGAGGAAAGGAGGAAGTAGAAGCAGTTAAATATAGGATGTCCAAAAAGTCTTTCCCTGATTACATAAATTGATAACTCAGGCTAGAGGTAAGATACAAATATGAAACTTGGGTTGAATTGTTTACAACTACCAAAGTTTTTTTTCTGTTTTAGGTTAGCAGTACGTAAGTAGTGGATGAGGTGTAGTGCCCAAGAAGCCATGTTAACCAATCAGGAGAAGGCACAGTGTGTCCTGTGGTACCATGAGACACGATCACCAACCACAGTGCAGGGACACTTCCAGACAACATTTGCAAGGAATCCACCAGAGTTCAACAGCATTAAAGCCTGGTATGAGAGTTTCAAGAACACAGGATCAGTTGCTGACCTTCTGAGGTCTGGTCGACCAAGAACCTCAGCAGACAGGATGGAAGCTGTAATGCAGTCTTTTCTGGGAAGTCTGAAGAAATAGGTGCGCAGGGTCTCACGTGAATTACAGATGCCAAAAAGCTCTCTATGACATTTTACACAAACGTTTATTGTTTTGTGCATACAAAGTGCAAATCATACAGACCTTGTTGCCCAATGACAGTAAACGTCGATATGACTTTGTGGTCGAAATGCCATCATGTATTGAGGACGATGATGGTTATCTCAGACGAATTGCCTTTCCCGACAAAGCAACCTTTTTTGTCAGTGAAGTAGTGAATCACCATAATGTGCGCATTTGGGGTTCACAACCCCCTGGTGAGGTCATGGAGTGCACCAGAGGCAGTCCAAAGGTGAATGTTTGGTGCGTGCTATTGCACGATCGAATTATCGGGCCATTCTTCTTTGCTGAGGCTACCTACCATCACATCCACAGTGTATCTGGACGTGTTGCAACTGTACGCTGTTCCTCAGCTGCTTCAGCATCACACCGATGTCTTGTTTCAGCAAGACGGTGCAGCGCCTCATCGGGGTTTGGATGTTCGTGCCTATCTCAATATGACCTTTCCTGGGCAATGGATTGGTCATGATGGGCCAACTGTTTGGCCTCCACGCTCTCCTGACATAACCCCATTAGACTTCTTTTTATGGGGTTATGTCAAGGACGAGGTCTACCGAACACGTGTGCCAGATCTTGAAACCCTGTGGCACCGGATAACCACAGTCGTTGAATCGATCCCTCCAGTGATGTTGGCTAATATGTGGACGAAAATTGAATATCGCCTCGATGTGCTACGTGCTACCAAGGGTGCTCATGCGGAAGTTTACTCATGTGTGAAAGAAACTTTGATAGTTTCTAAACAATTCGACACCTGTTTCATATTTGAATCTTACTTCTAGCCTGAGTTATCAATTTATGTAATCAGGGAAAGACTTTTCGGCCATCCTGTATAGTGAAACAAACTAAGATAGCAAGTGCTTAGCGAAATAATACTGTCAATATAGTTAAATTTGCGAAAATAAATTAGAGAAGAATCAAGCCTAGAGATGTAATTTTTGCTGTTAAAAGAGAATTTGTTACCATACCAAGCTAGTGAAATTTGTATGATGTGTGGACGCAGTGTAAATATAAATCAGTGTATGTTATAGCGAAAACCTTTCAAATGAGTGTGTAGTACAATTTTGAACTATGTGTTAAAGTGCACAAACGAAATGGAAATGAAGACACAACAGTACCAGTATTCCAGGTAATGCACGGTATGTAAATTGGTCAGCACAAGGCGCAGAACAAAATCAACGGCTCGAAACTAAACAAATAGACAATAAAATGGTACAAGGAAATAATCATGAAGAAATTTCCCGACAACGAATTAAAGACGAAATTTCGCAAGTGGATGCCCTAATTGCAAATCTTACTGATAGTGTGAAGGCTCTAAAAGAACAAACTGTATGAGTGCGACAAACAGTGCATCGATTCATTCAGATGACCAAAAATGTAGACCAAATTTACAAAAGAAAAAACAAAACAGTGACACTGCTGAATGTTCTGATAATTGTTACATCACAGGTCCCAGTACAGGTAAATATTGCACAAAAAGAATCGAATTAGCAGTGAAAGGAACCAGGAATAAATGTAATACAGGTATGCCAGAAACTGAAGTTATTATGTTGACTGACGAAAACAGCAGAAACTGTGCAAGTCTGTAAAATGAATTATCACAAGAAACGTTCTGTGTAACATCTTTTGTTAAACCAGTCACATTATTTAATGAATTTACAAGAGATATTCATAGCAAAATTAAACACCTAGGAAAAGACACTAATAGTCTGTGCTGTATCAAATGGCAGCAGAAACTGGAAGAAGACGCATATTTTCAGAAATGCTATAGAAGAGTTAATCAGGAACACGTTATACACAAGAGTGATACTGTGTACTATTCCATAACAGCAAGACAGGGTGCAGACAAGTTGTCATATATAAGCTGAACAAGTACATTGTAACAGTAGGCGAACAATACAATCATGCCACAGTACTAGATGTAAACAGATTCCTTAGAAGACAAGATTTCACATTGCAAGGAGGGCATATAAACAAAAGAGGAAGAAAGAAACTATGCAGAGAATTAAAAGTATGCAATAACATCCAAAGAGCAGACCATGGTCATGGGAAACATGGCCGTAACCATCGTACCAGATGTTGGGAAATCATCTATTGAGTAAAAAAAAAAAAAAAATTCAACAATGAGAGAGACCACACTGAATCAACAAAAATAGCAGATACAGCATTAACAATAGTATTGGAACAAACACACTGTGAAAAAAACAACAACAGGGAAATCATAATGTGTTAACAGAAACAACTGATAGTGGATTAAATGTAATAAAGGAGCCATCAGACATAGCACCACAAAAAGCACATCAAAAATTACAACCAACAACTTCAAAAGTTGAACAAATAGAAAGGAAAGCAACATGGACTTCACAGAATGAGCAGTTCCCCACTATTTAGCAAAAAGATTTTTTTATTTCACAGCCAACAAAAGATTTTTTTATTTCACAGCCAACAAAAGAGAAGGGCAAGATTAATAATAATAATAATAATAATAATAACAATAACAATAACAACAATAACAATAAAAATAACAACTCCCGTGGAGGCCCGGGAAAAGAATAGGCCTCCAGTATGTTCTGCCAGTCGTAAAAGGCAACAAAAAGAACAAACCACTAATAGGGCTAACCCCCCTTGTAGTGTGATTAGTTGGTTCAGGACACAACTAAAGAAGCCTCGGACAAGCGCCGTCATGGTCGGGGACGACGCTTGAACCCTATGCCCGCCCACAATGGTAACAACACTGCTAGCCAACTGGAAAATGATTTAAATCCAAATAGAAGTGTTTTGCAGGATATGCTTCCTGCAACCACCCTAGAAGGAAAACAAAGACAGAGGATGAGATGGTCAGATGAAGTTAATCGACACCTCATGTTCTGTTATTACCAAGCAACAAACTTAGGAACCAGCACAACTGGATACAGATCACAAGTATACACAACATTTATTACCATATACCTAGAATTAAAATTTTTAACAGAACGTCGACTAGCTGATCAAATCCGTGTAATAATAAAAAATAACAGGATACCCCAGTCAGAATTAGAAAACATCAAACAACAAGTACAACAAATACTGGAACAAAATAATGTACAGTCTGAAGAAGAAGAAGAAGAAGAAGAAGAAAATACAGTAATGGACTCAAACATCCCAGAGCAAACAAACCAAGAACAACACGCATCAATTAAACAATCAGAGGAAAACGAAATCTTAAGACAGCCACCAGAACAAGCACAAATAGAATCCGAAGTGACAAACATTAGATATAGAAGAAAAATTTCAGCTGACACATATAGAATACGAAGACACAAATACAGACATTAGACCATTCTTGCATAGACCTCCAAATAACCCACAAGTCGAAACAACAACAACAACAACAACAACAACCATCAACACATACACAACAAAATAAATGAAAATACAACTATGGAAGAGTTACAACTACTGGTTTATATAGGAGCACTCACTACACTAAATACACACACTAGGCAGAGATCAGAACCAACCAACACACAGAAGAAACCCACAAAACCAGCATGGCAACACAGGCTACAGATCAGAATAGAAAAACTGAGAAAAGACTTCGGACAGCTAACACAATTTATAAGACATCAAATGTTAGGGGAAAAAAAAAAAAAGTTAGGTAAAATCTCACAACAAGAAGCGATAGAGCAATTAGATAAAAAGACGCAAAAATTACAAGCTTTGGCCAAACGACTTACAAGATACAAAAAAAAAAAGTGAAAATAGAAGGAAACAAAACCAAACATTCAACACAAACCAAAAGAGATTTTACCAGGCAATAGATAACACACACATTAAAAATAGACAATCCACCAAACATAACAGACATGGAACACTTTTGGAGCAACATATGGTCAAATCCAGTACAACATAACAGGCATGCATGGTGGATAGAAGCAGAAACAGACACATACAAGATGATGCCACAAATGCCTGAAGTGATAATTTTGCAACATGAAGTCACCTGAGCAATTAATTCTATGCACAATTGGAAAGCCCCTGGAAATGATAAAATAGCAAATTTCTGGCTAAAGAAGTTCACCTCAACACATTCACATCTAACTAAATTATTTAACATTTACATTGCAGACCCATACACATTCCCTGATACACTTACACATGGAATAACCTATCTGAAACCTAAAGATCAAGCAGACACAGCAAACCCAGCTAAATATCGCCCCATAACATGCCTACCAACAATATACAAAATATTAACTTCAGTCATTACACAGAAATTAATGACACATACAACACAGAACAAAATTATAAATAAAGAACAAAAAGGCTGTTGCAAAGGAGCACGAGGATGTAAAGAGCAACTGATAATAGATGCAGAAGTGACATATCAAGCTAAAACTAAACAAAGGTCACTACACTAGGCATACATTGATTACCAAAAAGCTTTTGATAATGTACCCCATTCATGGTTACTACAAATATTGGAAATATACAAAGTAGATCCTAAATTGATACAGTTCCTAAACATAGTAATGAAAAATTGGAAAACCACACTTAATATCCAAACAAATTCAAATAATATCAAATCACAGCCAATACAGATTAAGTGTGGAATATACCAAGGAGACTCATTAAGTCCTTTCTGGTTCTGCCTTGCTCTGAACCCACTATTCAACATGCTAAATAATACAAATTATGGATACAATATTACTGGAACATACCAACACAAAATCACACATTTGCTATACATGGATGATCTAATACTACTGGCAGCAACAAATCAACAACTCAGTCAATTACTAAAGATAACAGAAGTATTCAGCAATTTATGGCTTTTGGAACAGAAATATGTAAGAAAAATAGCATAGTCAAGGGAAAACACACTAAACAAAAAGATTACATATTGGATAACCACAGCGACTGCATAGAAGCGATGGAAAAAACAGATGCCTATAAATATCTAGGATACAGACAAAAAATAGGAGTAGATAATACAAATATTAAAGAAGAACTAAAAGAAAAATATAGACAAAGACTAACTAAAATACTGAAAACAGAATTGACAGCAAGAAACAACACAAAAGCTATAAATACTTATGCTATACCAATATTGACCTACTCATTTCGAATAGTGAAATGGAGTAACACAGACCTAGAAGCCCTCAATACACTTACGTAATCACAGTGCCACAAATATAGAACACATCACATACATTCAGCAACAGAAAGATTCACATTAAACAGAAAGGAAGGAGGAAGGGGATTTATCGACATAAAAAACCTATATTATGGACAGGTAGACAATTTAAGAAAATTTTTTCTAGAACGATCAGAAACTAGCAAAATACACAAAGCAATCGCTCATACAAATACATCGGCTACACCTCTGCAATTTCATAACCACTTCTACAACTCTTTAGATCACATAACATCAACAGATATGAAGAAAGTAAATTGGAAAAAGAAAACACTACATGGCAAACACCCGTATCATCTAACACAGCCACACATCAATTAATATGCATCCAACACATGGCTAAGAAAAGGCAATATATACAGTGAGATGGAAGGATTCATGATTGCAATATAGGATCAAACAATAAACACCAGATATTACAGCAAGCACATTATGTAAGATCCCAATACCACAACAGATAAATGCAGACTTTGCAAACAATAAATAGAAACAGTAGATCACATCACAAGTGGATGTACAACACTAGCAAATACAGAATACCCCAGAAGACATGACAATGTAGCAAAAATAATACATTAACAGCTTGCCTTACAACATAAACTTAATAAAACAACACGTTCCCACATACAAGTATGCACCACAAAATGTACTGGAGAATGATGAATACAAATTATACTGGAACAGAACCATTATAACAGATAAAACAACACCACATAACAAACGTGACATCATACTCACCAATAAAATTACACAACTAATCGAAATATCCATACCCAATACAACAAATATACAGAAGAAAACAGGAGAAAAAATTGAAAAATACATCCAACTGGCTGAGGAAGTCAAGGACATGTGGCATCAGGATAAAGTTGACATTATACCAATTATACTGTCAACTACAGGAGTCATACCACACAATATCCACCAGTACTTCAACGCAATTCAGCTACATCCAAACTTATATATACAACTACAGAAATCTGTAATTATTGATACACGTTCAATTACCCGAAAGTTCCTAAATGCCGTGCAGTTAAAAGGAAGTCACGCTTGATCAAGGTCCGCGTCACTTTCCATTTTTAACCAGACATAAGGTCTGAGAAACGGAAGAAGATAATAATAATAATAATAATAATAATAATAATAATAATAATAATGATGATGATGAATACAGCACAGTCACATATCACGCTCCAACTAAAATTGATATTCAACAACCCAGGACTCATAAACAGAACAAAAACATTAAAGTCTTGTACCAAATATTCAGTACTTAGGCAATAATAATAATAATAATAATAATAATAATAATAATAATATTGAAGTGGACGTGGTCCTGAATGAAACACAACTGGATATATTATGCTTCAGTGAGCATGGGCTAAATGAAGCAGAACTTGGTGGCCTAGTAATAAGAGACTATGATCTGATTAATTATTTCTGTAGAGGAAAACATTAAGATGGAGGTGTTTCAATATACAAGAAGAAAATTTTACGTCTACAAGGTAACGAATACTGTAAATATGTAAACCTTCCAGCTTCCATAGAAAAAGATTTTGCAATTGCTGATGTAATGAATGAAGAGCTCAGAATTCTCTGTGTATGCAGGTCCCCAAGTGGTAATATTACAACATTTTTGAAAAAACTAGAAAAATTATCAATGAAGATTAAAATGAAAGTTGCTATAACAGGTGGACACTATAATGTAGATATAGGTAAAGAATCAAAACCAAAACAAAAATTGGAAGAGACATTATAACAGTGTATTATGAAAACAATAATAGATATCCCTATAAGACTGACTAATCATAATCACACCACCATTGACAACATAATCATAAATATTGAAAATAGTAAATGTGAAGGAAAAGTTCTACAGACAGCTGTCTCTGACCAGCAGGGGTTAATAATTCACATAAATAGGAGATAAAAGCAGAAGAAATGCAAGATAAGAAAAGTCAGGATTATCAATGTGTAAAAGTCTAACATTTTCAAAACAACACTGAGGAAAGAAGAATGGGCGAAAACAATGCAAGCACGAAGTACAAATGAAAAGTATATGCATTTCTTAACACACTAATTGGATAAGCAGCTGCAGCAGCAAGTCGTATAACCCTAGCCTACTTGTTTGTTAGATAGTTTAATTAATTTCTTTGCGTGTTTTTGGGTACTTGCATTGTTTAATTCATATATTTCGGGCGTATTATAGTATTTGACAGTTGTAGCATCGCGCTATAGTGCTTACTTCGTAGATTCTTATTTAAATTGCGTGCGAGTTTCGTATTGGAGGTGCAATTTCGAGTTTTAGTTACTGTAATCGTAAATTCAGCAGATTGTAGCGCAGTCGTTAGGCATTTGTACAGGTTAGTTGATACATTCTTTGCGTGTTCCGCTTGTGTTATCTAGGCACGGACTCGTGTTTCGGTAACTGTTGTTAAACATCGATTAGAATGGACAGGGACTGCGATTGCTGTGTTCGGATGAGGGCTGACTTGGCATCCCTTCGCTCACAGCTGCAATCGGCGCTGACTTCGGTCGCGCAGCTTGAGGCTGTTGCCAATGGGCACCACTGTGGGGAGCCGGACTCGGGTATCACGGGGATGTCAACCTAGTCCCGTCTGTCCCCAGATCGGTCTGCCGCTGTGGTTGCCCCGGTTGCTGCCCGCAGTGGGGCTGAGCCCTCGCCTGTGGTTGATTGGGAGGTCGTTCCAAGGCGTGGCAGGCAGCGAAAGGCGTCCCCGGAGGCTGATCAGAAAGCCTCCCCGGCGCGTCTGACAAACAGGTTTCAGGCACTGTCTCTGGCTGAGCCAGATGCAGCTGCCTGCCCTGTTTCAGAGGATCATTCTCAGCCTTCAAGGTCCGGGCAATCGCAGAGGGTGGGATTACTGGTAGTTGGGAGCTCCAATGTTAGGCGCGTAATGGGGCCCCTTAGGGATACGGCGGCTAAGGAGGGGAAGAAATCCAGTGTGCACTCCGTGTGCATTCCGGGAGGAGTCATTCCTGATGTGGAAAGGGTCCTTCCGGATGCCATGAAGAGCACAGGGTGCAGCCAGCTGCAGGTGGTGGCACATGTCGGCACTAATGACGTGTGTCGCTTTGGATCTGAGGAAATTCTCTCTGGATTCCAGCGGCTATCTGATTTGGTGAAGGCTGCCGGTCTTGCTTACGAGATGAAGGCAGAGCTCACCATCTGCAGCATCGTTGACAGAACCGACTGCGGACCTTTGGTGCAGAGCCGGGTGGAGGGTCTGAATCAGAGGCTCAGACGGTTTTGCGACCGTATTGGCTGCAGATTCCTTGAGTTGCGCCATAGGGTGGTGGGGTTTCGGGTTCCGCTGAATAGGTCAGGAGTTCACTACACTCAGCTGGCGGCTACACGGGTAGCGGAGGCTGTGTGGCATGGACTGGGCGGTTTTTTAGGTTAGAAGGCCTCGGGAAAGTGCGGGATGGGCTGCAATGTCAAAGGGTGCTTGGCAATTACAGGACGTGCTTGGATCAAGGAACAGTCGGAATTATAGTTGTAAATTGTTGTAGTTGCGCTGGAAAAGTCCCTGAGCTTCAAGTGCTAATAGAAAGCACAGAAGCTGATATCATTAGAGGTACAGAAAGCTGGCTAAAGCCTGAAATAAGTTCTGCAGAAATTTTTACGAAGTCTCAGACGGTATTCAGGAAAGATAGATTAGGCAGAATTGGTGGTGGAGTGTTTGTGTCTGTCAGTAGTGGTTTATCTTGTAGTGAAGTCGAAGTAGATACTCCGTGCGAATTGGTGTGGGTGGAGGTTATACTTAACAGCCGAATTAAGTTAATAATTGGCTCCTTCTACCGACCCCCAGACTCCGATGATACAGTTGCGGAACAGTTCAGAGAAAGTTTGAGTCTCGTAACAAATAAATACCCAACTCATAAGGTTATAGTTGGTGGGGACTTCAAACCTACCCTCGGTATGTTGGCAAAAATACTTGTTCAAAACCGGTGGTACGCAGAAAACGTCTTCCGAGATTGTCCTAAATGCATTCTCCGAAAATTATTTCGAGCAGTTAGTCCACGAACCCACGCGAATTGTAAATGGTTGCGAAAACACACTTGACCTCTTGGCCACAAACAATCCAGAGCTGATAGAGAGCATCATGACTGATACAGGGATTAGTGATCACAAGGTCATTGTAGCTAGGCTCAATACCATTTCTTCCAAACCCATCAGAAACAAACGCAAAATAATTTTATTTAAAAAAGCGGATAAAGTGCAACTAGAAGCCTTCCTAAAAGACAATTTCCATTCCTTCCGAACTGACTATGCGAATGTAGACGAGATGTGGCTCAAATTCAAAGATATAGTGGCAGCAGCAATTGAGAGATTCATACCTCATAAATTGGTAAGAGATGGAACGGATCCCCCGTGGTACACAAAAAAGGTCCGAACACTGTTGCAGAGGCAACGGAAAAAGCATGCGAAGTTCAGAAGAACGCGAAATCCCGAAGATGGGCTAAAATTTACAGACGCGCGAAATTTGGCACGTACTTCGATGCGAGATGCCTTTAATAGGTTCCACAACGAAACATTGTCTCGAAATTTGGTAGAAAATTCGAAGAAATTCTGGTCGTATGTAAAATACACAAGCGGCAAGACGCAGTCAATACCTTCGCTGCGCAGTGCCGATGGTACTGTTATCGACGACTGTGCCGCTAAAGCGGAGTTATTGAACGCAGTTTTCCGAAATTCCTTCACCAAGGAAGACGAATGGAATATTCCAGAATTTGAAACACGAACATCTGCTAGCATGAGTTTCTTAGAAGTAGATACCTTAGGGGTTGCGAAGCAACTCAAATCGCTTAATACGGGCAAGTCTTCAGGTCCTGATTGTATACCGATTAGGTTCCTTTCAGATTACGCTGATACTATAGCTCCCTACTTAGCACTCATATACAACCGCTCGCTCACCGATAGATCAGTACCTACAGATTGGAAAATTGCGCAGGTCGCACCAGTGTTTAAGAAGGGTAGTAGGAGTAATCCATTTAACTACAGACCTAAATCATTGACGTCGGTTTGCAGTAGGGTTTTGGAGCATATACTGTATTCAAACATTATGAACCACCTCGAAGGGAACGATCTATTGACACGTAATCAGCATGGCTTCAGAAAACATCGCTCTTGTGCAACGCAGCTAGCTCTTTATTCGCACGAAGTAATGGCCGCTACCGACAGGGGATCTCAAGTTGATTCCGTATTTCTAGATTTCCGGAAAGCTTTTGACACCGTTCCTCACAAGCGACTTCTAATCAAGCTGCGGAGCTATGGGGTATCGTCTCAGTTGTGCGACTGGATTCGTGATTTCCTGTCAGGAAGGTCGCAGTTCGTAGTAATAGACGGCAAATCATCGAGTAAAACTGAAGTGATATCAGGTGTTCCCCAGGGAAGCGCCCTGGGACCTCTACTGTTCCTGATCTATATAAATGACCTGGGTGACAATCTGAGCAGTTCTCTTAGACTGTTCGCAGATGATGCTGTAATTTACCGTCTAGTAAGGTCATCCGAAGACCAGTATCAGTTGCAAAGCGATTTAGAAAAGATTGCTGTATGGTGTGTCAAGTGGCAGTTGACGCTAAATAACGAAAAGTGTGAGATGATCCACATGAGTTCCAAAAGAAATCCGTTGGAATTCGATTACTCGATAAATAGTACAATTCTCAAGGCTGTCAATTCAACTAAGTATCTGGGTGTTAAAATTACGAACAACTTCAGTTGGAAGGACCACATAGATAATATTGTCGGGAAGGCGAGCCAAAGGTTGCGTTTCATTGGCAGGACACTTAGCAGATGCAACAAGTCCACTAAAGAGACAGCTTACACTACACTCGTTCGTCCTCTGTTAGAATATTGCTGCGCGGTGTGGGATCCTTACCAGGTGGGATTGACGGAGGACATCGAAAGGGTGCAAAAAAGGGCAGCTCGTTTTGTATTATCGCGTTATAGGGGAGAGAGTGTGGCAGATATGGTAAGCGAGTTGGGATGGAAGTCATTACAGCATAGACGTTTTTCGTCGCGGCGAGACCTTCTTACGAAATTTCAGTCACCAACTTTCTCTTCCGAATGCGAAAATATTTTGTTGAGCCCAACCTACATAGGTAGGAATGATCATCAAAATAAAATAAGAGAAATCAGAGCTCGAACAGAAAGGTTTAGGTGTTCGTTTTTCCCGCTCGCTGTTCGGGAGTGGAATAGTAGAGAGATAGTATGATTGTGGTTTGATGAACCCTCTGCCAAGCACTTAAATGTGAATTGCAGAGTAGTCATGTAGATGTAGATGTAGATGTAATGCATCACTTTCATGTAGTGTTCCCCAGAGTAGCCCATCAGAAAAAGCAGGGTCACAGTAAGAAATGGATTACAAAAGAAATAACTGAACTCAGGACTAGAGTGAAGGAACTCAGACAAGCAGGGAATATGGAGACACACAAACAACATCAGAAGAAGTGCAGGCAATTAATAAGAGAAGCAAAAGCCATTTCAATAAACAGAGTGATACAAATTCAAATTAAAAAAGTACAACAACGTGGGATATAATCAACAGTGAAAGATATGGACAAAAAAGTGTAAAAAAACAGCAGTTTTATTAAGTCAATGAGAGCTGATGACAATGTAGTTACAGATGGAACAAAAATTTGCTAATATACTAAACAACTTTATAGATGCCATACAAAATTTAAAAGGAGGAAACAAATCATCAGTGCTCAAAGCACGCTTTAGCACTTGGCTAACCGTCCCAATCAATGTTCCTGGAACCAGGGGCAAAACAGAACTCATAAAAATAACCCAGAAATTAAAACTCAAAAAGTCTGCAGGAGATGAAGTAAATAAAATTATTTAATAAAACGTGTGAATGAAGTAATAATCAAACCTCTTTTGGATATTGCAAACTCCTCATTTAGAGGAAGAGTATTTGCAGAAAAATTAGAAGTAAGCAAAGTAGTACCAATATTTAAGAAAGGAGACATAAATTATCCAAATAACTATAGACCAGTGTCATTAATTTCAGGTGTCTCAAAAATACTAGAGATGCTCATGCATAATAGGTTGACCACATACCTGGAGAAACACAGTATTCTGGTTCCAGCACAACATGGTTTCCAAAAAGGGAAATCTACAGAATCCGCCATCTCAAGCCTCACAGAACCTGTTACAGGTGGACTAGACAAAAGAAACTCTGTGTCTGCTGTGTTTCTGGACTTGTCTAAAGCGTTTAACACAATCCCTCATAAGACACATATTGAAAAACTTGAAAGCTATGGTGTTAGTGGACATGCAGCCAAGTGCATAAAATCATACATCAGCAACAGAAACAGTATGTGGAAACAGAAACTGGATGCAGATCTGACATCAGAATTATTAAGTACAGAGTGCCTCAAGGATCTGTACTTGGCACACTTCTGTTGAACCTATTTGTAAACAATATTGATGTCAGTGAGGAAGATAAAAAAATACTGTATGCAGATGACATGACACTAATGAATGTAGAAAAAAATCTGAAGTGCATTTGTGTTAATAAATAGGGCAGCACAGTGGCTTATACAAAATGACGTAATTTTAAATCTAAAAAAAGACCATGTTCATGGTGTTCACAAACTGAGAAAACGAAGAACACAGACATATTCACAGATGTAACAAGACTAGAAGTAGTTATCACACTTAAATTTTTGGGAATTACAGTTGATAATAAGCTCCAGTAGAGTCAACATATACAGGGTGGTCCATTTGAAGTTTTAGATGAGATTATCTCAAAAACTACACATCGGGTACAAACAGTGGGTAAGACAAGTTCATAAGCTCAAAGAGGGACATCAAATGATACTACTTGTGACCTCCAGTCCCTGCCCCCTTGGGTGGGGCGGGGGGCAACATTTAAATCCCAAATGGAAACACTCATTTTCATTACAGATTCGGATTCTCCATAAAAAGTAATCAAGTTTTGTCTGAAACATTTTTAAACCATTGACAGGTGGCGCTAAAATCGAGAAAAATTAAAATTGGGGAAGAACTCTGATTTATTTAGAGTGACCCAAGAAGGACGCATCAAATCTGTAAAAAATATGCACAAATTCTTTCGTTACGCCAAATTAAGCTACTTTTGTACGAAATGCACTGTATCCTCCTTTTAGCATTACCCCGGAACAACGACATGGACTTAGTAGAATGATGTTCCCATGGGGTGCTTCAGTAGTGTCAGTCCTCTTGCCTCTCACACGTTGGGATGCTTCATTAGTGCGGGTCCTGCCTCTCACATGTTGGGGCGCTTCATTAGTGAGAGTCCCCTTGCCTTTCACAATTTGTGGGTGATTAATTAATGAAATTACTCATGAAGGAATTGTTGAAAATTATTCCCATTTGCTTCAATGCATAAAATCAATTGTCTGCTAAAGTTATCTACACTTTTGAACAGCAGATCCCGTGGTATGGCTGCACACGCTCTTCGAATGCGTTGCTCCATATTGTTTCAGGTTGTGGGCCATCTGTCATAAACAATATTTTTTAAATAGGCCCACAAGAAAAAAATCAGGAGATGTAAGGGCTGGTGAACGTGGAGGCCACTGAATTGGTCTGCCACATCCTATCCACTGACCAGGGTACCATAAATTTAAAACATTTCGCACATTTTTAGCATAAAGGGGAGCTGCTCCATCCTGTTGGAACCACATTCGTTGCCTAGTTCCTAAATGAGCATCTTCCATTAGCTCCAACAAATCATCATGGAGAAGTTGTAAATAAGATTCCCCAGTAAGATGCTGGTCAAAAGAATATGGTCCTATCACGTAACCATTTAGAATTCCACACCAGACCATTAACTACCATTTGTGTTGATTGTCAACAGGTCTGTGCCAGTGTGGACTGACAGGGAAACAATAATGACAATCATGACGATTTAATTCGCCATTGTTTTTGAATGTGGCTTCGTTGGTGAACATAACATATCTAAAAACATCATCACCTCTCATCATTTCCAAGGCCCATTGGCAGAAATGCACGCATATTTGCATATATCTTGGCATTAATGCCAGTGTCAGTGTGATATGATACACATGATATTTATATGCCTCCAAAATCCTCAAAACAGTTGATTTCGGTATCCAGAATGGCAAGGGTCCGAGTGTCATTTTCATTGTATTCGCAATGACGAGGTGGACAGTGCATGTATCCATTTCGAGCTCGTTGAGTGCAATTTTGAATAATGTTTTCACTTGGATGTCGTATGTTTGGGAAGCCATCCACATACAATTGCGCAGCTGCAGGGTAATTGTTATGGAATCCACCTAAAATTAACATCATATCAACAATCTCTGTAGGAGGATACTGAGCCATGTTTCGCTAAAGAGTAATTTACTTTCGTCAGTTGATGTTTGCGATTAACAATCTGAAAGTGAATTGACATATGATGGCATTGCATCAACCTTTATACTGCGCCATAGTTCACAGTTTGGCCACGGTACCGCCACAGTCGGGTGAGTAATGCAATTGTGAAGAGTTCTGTAACGAGATTTTAATACCATTCCACCTCCCTCCGTCAAAAACTGTGGGGGTAGGATGCTTTGTAAAAAAATAGCTTAATTTGGCGTAAAGAAGGAATTAGTGCACATTTTGTATCGGTTTGATGAGTCCTTCTCGGACCATTCTAAATAAATCGGAGTAATTTCCAATTTTAATATTTCTCGATTTCAGTGCCATCTGTCAGTGGTTTAAAAAATGTTTCAGACAAAACTTGACTACTTTTTTTTTATGGAGAATGCGAATCTGCAATAAAAAATGGGGGTTTCCATTTACAATTTAAAAGTTGCCCCCCCCCCCCCCCCCCACCTCACCCAAGGGGGCAGGGACTGGAGGTCACAAGTAATATCATTTGATGTCCCTCTTTGAGCTTATGAACTTGTCTTACTCACTAATTTTACCCAATGCATAGTTTTCGAGATAATCTCATCTGAAACTTCAGATGGACCACCCTGTAGATAATGTTTGCTGTAAATTTAGCACTGCAATATCTGTTATGAAGCAGTTTGCACATTATGCCAGCAAGGAGCTTCTATGTGCAATGTACCATGCTCTACTTGAGCCATACATACAGTATAGAATTACTGTTTGAGGAAATTCCAGTAGCAAAAATACAAAAAGAATATTTACATTGGGGGGGGGGGGGGGGGGGGGGGAAGCTACTAGGACCATCTTGAACAAGAAACGAAGAGACTCCTGCAGAACTGTTTTACATAGTCTAAAAATATTGTCATTTCCATCTCTATACATGTACGAAACAATAATATACTTAATTAAAGGAAATGCAGTACTAGAAAGAAATGCAGATGTTCATACTGAGAAGTATACAAGACCGACTGAGAGTTGCTGAAGAATGTCCTCGATACTTGGGTTTTAAACTCATTAAGTGCCTCCCAAAGAGTTTGCAGCACTATGTGACCAAAAAGAAATTTCAAAAAGCTTTTAATGGGTTATTTAATAGAAAAAGAATTTTATAGTGTATAAGAGTATACAAGTGATCTAAAGTATCCAGACACTCCCAAAAACCATATGTTTTTCATATTAGGTGAATTGTGCTGGCACCTACTACCAGGTACTCCATATCAGTGACTTCTACATCTACATTTATACTCCGCATGCCACCCAATGGTGTGTGGCGGAGGGCACTTTACGTGCCACTGTCATTACCTCCCTTTTCTGTTTCAATCGCGTATGGTTCGCGGAAAGAATGACTGTCTGAAAGCCTCCCGCACTCGAATCTCTCTAATTTTACATTCGTGATCTCCTCAGGAGGTATAAGCACGGTGAAGCAATATATTCGATACCTCATCCAGAACGCACCCTCTCGAAACCTGGCGAGCAAGCTACACCGCGATGCAGAGCTCCTCTCTTGCAGAGTCTGCCACTTGAGTTTGTTAAACATATCCGTAACGCTTAATAACCCTGTGACGAAACGCGCCGCTCTTCTTTGGATCTTCTCTGTCTCCTCCATCAACCCGATCTGGTACGGATCCCACACTGATGAGCAACACTCAAGTACAGGTCGAACAAGTGTTTTGTAAGCCACCTCCTTTGTTGATGGACTACCTTTTCTAAGGATTCTCCCAATGAATCTCAATCTGGTACCCACCTTACCAACAATTAATTCTATATGATCATTCCACTTCAAATCGTTCCGCACGCATACTCCCAGGTATTTTACAGAAGTAACTGCTACCAGTGTTTGTTCCGCTATCATATAATCATACAATAAAGGGTCCTTCTTTCTATGTATTCGCAATACGTTACATTTGTCTATGTTAAGGGTTAGTTGCCACTCCATGCATCACGTGTCTATCCACTGCAGATCTTCCTGCATTTCGTTACAATTTTCTAATGCTGCAACTTCTCTGTATACTACAGCATCATCCGTGAAAAGCCACATGGAACTTCGAACACTATCTCCTAGGTCATTTATATATATTGTGAAAAGCAATGGTCCCATAACACTCCCCTGTGGCACGCCAGAGGTTACTTTAACGTCTGTAGACGTCTCTCCATTGATAACAACATGCTGTGATCTGTTTGCCAAAAACTCTTCAGTCCAGCCACACAGCTGGTCTGATATTCCGTAGGCTCTTACTTTATCAGGCGACAGTGCGGAGCTGTATTGAACGCCTTCTGGAAGTCAAGGAAAATAGCATCTACCTGGGAGCCTGTACCTAATATTTTCTGGGTCTCATGTACAAATAAAGCGAGTTGGGTCTCACACGATCACTGTTTCCAGAATCCATGTTGATTCCTACAGAGTAGATTCTGGGTTTCCAAAAACGACATGATACATGAGCAAAAAACATGTTCTAAAATTCTACAACAGATCGACGTCAGAGATATAGGTCTATAGTTTTGCGCATCTGCTCGACGACCCTTCTTGAAGACTAGGACTACCTGTGCTCTCCCAATCATTTGGAACCTTCCGTTCCTCTGGAGACTTGCCGTACACGGCTGTTAGAAGGGGGGCAAGTTCTTTCGCATACTCTTTGTAGAATCGAATTGGTATCCCGTCAGGTCCAGTGGACTTTCCTCTGTTGAGTGATTTCAGTTGCTTTTCTATTCCTTGGATACTTATTTCGATGTCAGCCATTTTTTCGTTCGTGCGAGGATTTAGAGAAGGAACTGCAGTGCAGTCTTCCTCTGTGAAACAGCTTTGGAAAAAGGTGTTTAGTATTACAGCTTTACGCGTGTCATCCTCTGTTTCAATGCCATCATCATCCTGGAGTGTCTGGATATGTTGTTTCGAGCCACTTACTGATTTGACGTAAGACCAGAACTTCCTAGGATTTTCTGTCAAGTGGGTATGTAGAATTTTACTTTCAAATTCACTGAACACTTCACGCATAGCCCTCCTTACGCTAACTTTGACATTGTTTAGCTTCTGTTTGTCTGAGAGGTTTTAGCTGCGCTTACACTTGGAGTGGAGCTCTCTTTGCTTTCGCAGTAGTTCCTAACTTTGTTGTTGACTCACGGTGGGTTTTTCCCGTCCCTCACAGTTTTACTCGGCTCGTACCTGTCTAAAACGTATTTTACGATTGCCTTGAACTTTTTCCATAAACACTCAACATTGTCAGTGTTGGAACAGAAATTTTCGTTTTCATCTGTTAGGTAGTCTGAAATCTGCCTTCTATTACTCTTGCTAAACAGATAAACCTTCCTCCCTTTTTTATATTCCTATTAAGTTCCATATTCAGGGAGGCTGCAACGGCCTTATGATCACTGATTCCCTGTTCTGCATTTACAGAGTCGAAAAGTTCAGGTCTGTTTGTTATCAGTAGGTCCAAGATGTTATCTCCACAAGTCGGTTCTCTGTTTAATTGCTCGAGGTAATTTTCAGATCGTGCACTCAGTATAATGTCACTCGAGGCTCTGTCCCTACCACCCGTCCTAAACATCTGAGTGTCCCAGTCTATATCTGGTAAATTGAAATCACCACCTAAGACTATAACATGCTGAGAAAATTTATGTGAAATGTATTCCAAATTTTCTCTCAGTTGATCTGCCACTAATACTGCTGAGTCGGGAGGTCGGTAAAAGGAGCCAACTATTAAACTAGCTCGGTTGTTGAGTGTAACCTCCACCCATAATAATTCACAGGAACTATTCACTTCTACTTCACTACAGGATAAACTACTACCAAAGCGACAACACGCCACCACTGGTTGCATGCAATCTATCCTTTCTAAATACCGTCTGTGCCTTTGTAAAAATTTCGGCAGGATTTATCTCTGGCTTCAGCCAGGTTTCTGTACCTATAACGGATTCAGCTTCGCTTGAAGTGCCGGTACTTTACCAATGCAGCTTCGACAGTTTACAATTGCAATACTGATTGCTGCTTGGTCCCCACATGTCCTGACTTTGCCCCGCACCCTTTGAGGCTGCTGCCCTTTCTGTACTTGCCCAAGGCCATCTAACCTAAAAAACCGCCCAGTCCATGCCACACAACCCCTGCAACCCGTTTAGCCGCTTACTGCATGTAGTGGACTCCTGACCTATACAGCGGAGCCCGAAACCCCACCACCCTACGGCGCAAGTCGAGGAATCTGCAGCCCACACAGTCGCAGAACTGTCTCAGCCTCTGATTCAGACCCTCCACTCAGCTCTGTACCACAGGTCCGCCGTCAGTTCTGTTGACGATGCTGCAGATGATGAGCTCTGCTTTCATCCCGCTAGCGAGACTGGCAGTCTTCACCAAATCAGATAGCAGCCAGAAGCCAGAGAGGATTTCCTCCGATCCATAGCGACACACATCATTGGTGCCGACATGAGCAACCACCTGCAGATGGGTGCACCCTGTACCCTTCATGGCATCCAGAAGGACCCTTTCCACATCTGGAATGACTCCCCCTGGTATGCACACGGAGTGCACATTGGTTTTCTTCCCCTCTCTTGCTGCCATATCCCCATTACGCGCCTGACGTTGGAGCTCCCTACTACCAGTAAGCCAACCCTCTGCGACCGCCCGGATCTTGCAGACTGAGGGGAAACCTCTGGAACAGGACAATCTGCCATGTCCGGCCGAAGATCAGTATCAACCTGAGACAGAGCCTGAAACCAGTTCAGCAGACAAACTGGAGAGGCCTTCCGTTCAGCTCGCAGTAGTCAATAGACATCGTGAGAGAGCAGATCATCGGAACTTATGGACTTCAAACGTGTCTGGTGATTCGGTGTCACTTGTGTCATATGTCTGTATGCGAGAGTTCCCCACTTCTAAACATCCCTAGTTTCACTGATTCTGATATGATAGTGAAGTGGAAACGTTAAGGGACATGTACAGCACAAAAGTATACAGGCTGACCTCGTCTGTTGACTGTCAGAGACTGCTGACAGTTGAAGAGGGTCATAATGTGTAATAGGCAGTCATCTGTCAAGACCATCACACAGGAATTCCAAATTGCATCAGGATCCATTGCAAGTACTTTGACAGTTAGGCGGGAGATGAGAAAACTTGGATTTCATAGTCAAGTGGCTGATCATATGCCACACATCATGCCAGTAAATGCCGAACGACACCTCGCTTGGTATAAGGAGCATAAACATTGGATGGTTGAACAGTGGAAACATGTCGTGTGGAGTAACGAATCATGGTACACAATGTGGCGATCAGATGGCAGGATGTGAGTATGGTGAATGCCTGGTGAATGTGATCTGCCAGCATGTGTAGTGCCAACAGTAAAATTCGGAGGTGGTGGTGTTATGGTGTGGTCGTGTTTTTCATAGAGGATGCTTGCACCCCTTGTTGTTTTGCTTCCTTCTCGCTGTTGAAGAGCGATTCAGAGATGGCGATTGTGTCTTTCGACACAATTGATCACCTGTTCATAATGCATGGTCTGTGGCGGAGTGGTTACACGACAATAACACCCCTGTAATGGACTGGCCTGCACATAGTCCTGACCTGATTACTATAGAACACCTGCTGGATGTTTTGTAATGCTGACTTTGTGCCAGGCCTCACTGACTGACATCGATACCTCTCCTCACCTCTCCTCGGTGCAGCACTCTGTGAAGAATGGGCTGCCATTCCTGAAGAAACCTTCCAGCACCTGATTGAACGTATGCCTGTGAGAATGGAAGCTGTCATCAAGGGTAAGGGTGGACCAACACCACACTGAATTCTAGCATTACCGATGGAAGGCGCCACGAAGGCGTCCATATAGTTTTGATCACATAGTGTATGTATCGATGAATGAAAAATGCTATTATTGCTATTATAGAGGTATTGCAACTAATAGAACATATTATGATATGTATATAACATGACAACACGAACAGTGAGAGAGAAATGTAAATATGAGTATAATGTATATATGAGTAATAATGTAAATAATTTTCAGGACCGAAAAATGGGTGAAAAATGTGTGCAACATTATTATAAGTATTGACACTTTGATGCATTAAATTGTAATAAATAGGTTAAATATTGTAAGGCAATAGGTTTAAGTTGACTTGTCCTATATTACAAGTACACACTTTGTACAAAATGTAATCAAATGGGACCAAATAAAAATCAAATCAAATCAAATGTTCATGTCGCTCGACAGGTGCAAATGAAGGGCACAGGAGAGGAAGGGACACACTAGTAATTTGATCATTTTGAGGCACTATCAAAAACGAGTCTGGTATCAGTGTATTTTGTTTTTAGAGTTGATTTCAAAGGTGTCTAATGCAATATCAGGCAATTGCATCATTAAAAAATTATGTTACATTATTCAAATGGCCACATAAACCTATTCTAATGCCACTAATCTCAAACTTGCAAAACAACAAAAAGCCGATGAGCCCGTTCATTTCTGATGCCCTTCATATGCCAGAGTCTATATAAGAAAGCTACAGGTTCGTTCTTGAATCTGGATTTTTATTCATTCTAATTGCAAAACAAACTAACGTACAAAAAAATCTTAACTAATGTGAATGTGATGGTGTACAATTTTTGATGTCTATATTTGAGTGCTTTGGACTGCATGCAGTACTCAAAATAACTGGACAACCAGTTACAATATTTATTTGTCAAGAGGTTTATTTCAGAAAACGAAGGCTGACAACGGTTAAGTTGAAGGCTCATCCCGTCGACAAGTGAGCAACGCCTTCAATGCACAGCTCACATTGTAGCTGCAGTGCCTCAGCAAGTTCCGTTTGCTGTTTAACTCGTTACGTTTATACAAAAGTGATAATATTCAGTTGCCTAATGTTGTTCTCAGATTTTAATGATAACTCTACACAGTGCCCTGCAAACAATATTATCAGTACAGCAGACAAGTCGTCTGGCTGCAGATACTTGTTGCTAAAAAGCCACCACTATGAAATAGGCTGAGAGCCGTGAGCCACACAAATACGTGATTTGCACCACAGTTTGATGGCGACTGCTTTGATTCAAATGAGGTGATAAAGGATTTGAAGTACTGTATTTCGAGATAAGGAACTAATCCTCAGGTGTGAATATTTAGGTTTTTATTGACTTAACTTTCATCTTATAGCAACAACTTAGCTCTTAGCTAAACGGACCTCCTAACCAGTGTTCAAATCGAGGAATGCCAGTGTCAGTACTTGCATAAAGCACATACAGTTTTGCTGTACTCTCTTAAATGTACCTACTGTCTATTGTCCAAAGAGGAAGTCAGGAAGAGCCTTATTGGCCTATCGTCCTTACTTTTTACAAAGGCTTCATGTGCCAACTGCATATGATAAAAGTCCATGCGAGTGAGATCTGGCAATCGTGCTGGCCGTGGAACTGTATGACTACATACTCACAGATACTTTGCAATCCTTTGTATGGCATGAGACGGAGGATACCCCATGTCACTATTACTCATTTCCTTTCCTATTCCTCTCGTAAACAGAGAGAGGTAAAAACAACTATCATATGCGTCTGTATGAGCCCAAATTTCTTGTATGACATCTTTGTGGTCGTTAGGCACAACTTATGTTGGAGGCAGTAGAATCGTTCTTCATTTCATATCAATCTGCAACATTACACCGAAATATATAACTGTGTCAAACAGTACACTACTAATGCTGTATCCGAAAATTACAGGTTCGTACTCATCTGTATTAATTTACATCTTTGTACATTTAGAGCTAGCTGCTATTCGTCACACCAACTAGAAATTTTGTCTAAGTCATCTTGTATCCTGTTACAGTCACAAACTGTCGCACCTTACCAAACACCACATCATCATCAGCAAACAACTACAGATAGCTGCACTTTCTGTGCGCCAAGTCGTTTATGTACACAGAGAATAATAGCGCTCCTATTACACTTCCCCGGGGGTTCTCATGACAATACTCTTGTCCCTGATGAATACTCACCGTCGAGGACAACATACTGGGTTGTGTAACTTAGAAGTCTTTGAGACACTCACACATCTCTGAACCTATTCCATATGCCCACACTTTTTTAAAGAGCCTGCAATGGGGCAACATGTCAGATGCTTTCTGGAAATCTAGAAATATGGAATTTGCCTGTTGCCCTTTGCCCATAGTTTGCAGTATATCATGTAAGAAAAGGGCAAGTTAAGCTTCGCTCGAGCGATTCTTGCTAGACATATTCATGGACATATGCTTCTCGGACTAAAAAAAAAATATTATATTCGAACTGAGAATATGTTAAAGGATTCTTAAGGAAACCAGTGTTAGGATATTAGCCTGTAATTTTGCTGGTCCGTTCTTTCACCATCAGTGAGGGTGGAAGATGTGCAGATGCTCATGGACATAAACATCTAACTGAGATGCTTCACGATCATGTCGAGAAGACATAGTTTTGGAAAAAGAAAAACTGTCATGGATGCACAGTTAGTGTCACCAGGTTGGGTGTGGCCTGCATAGCACAGTCAGCATTTTGATGACAGTATTTTTATCATGAGGCCTGCTAAGTTATGTTTAACAGAGTGAGAGAGAAAAGTCTCCTAGGATGCTTAACACAGATGAATCTGGAACACAGAGGAGAAGTTGTGATTTGTAAGAAGTGAATAAGGATTCAATTGAGGACCAGTTTATTTTCCTAATAGCTTAACTTCATTTGAAGAGGTATCTTACAGTGGCTGTATATCTTTGCAAATCAATCAGTACAGCCTACCACTCTATATGTTAGGCCTTTCTAGCAATTTCTGGTTCCTTTTGCTTTCAGAGCCAAGCATTGTGTTTGCAACATGTAGCGACAACACAGAATCAAATATCTTAACCATGATTGTAGACAACTGCAAGGCAGTGCTTGTTCTTATTTATATCTTGACAGACAAAAAATATCAGTTATTACATATTGCAATTATATGCAGTTAGATACGTTATTGAGAGTTGGAGACTAGTGCGAGACAGCGCTTGTTCTTCTTCATATTGTAACAGACAGAACATATCAAATACTACTCATTACTACGAGAGACAAACTAATATGCAGAAAACACGAGTTAATAACCTTTGATAGATATTTATTGGAAAACAGTTGCCTCCCCCAAATGCATGTAGACTTCTCGTAGTCTGACTACAGCGTATGAAAGTGTTACTCTATAGTATCGTTTCACAAACTGTGGTTCGTGAAATCTCTTTTCATAATGGCAGATTTCGAGGTAAGGTCTGTTACTGATTCCTCAGTTTCTGTGGCATTGTTAAAATGATAATAATAATAATAATAATAATAATAATAATAAATTAATATTTACTGTGAATGCCTGATTTACAGTTATGTAACTACTTTAGGTATGGATGCATTTGATTTTGCTACAATGGGGATTTACTCTGCCAGTTTCTTTCGGTTCTAACAATACTAGGCTAACAACAGTACCGCGACCCCACTAAGAAACAATTACATGGCGGTCAGGCCTTTGATTTTCAATGATACCTATTTGAGGAGCAACTTTTCAAAATGCATTATGTCCACTGGTGGACAAAATTGAGTCTGATATGAAATCCAGTATTGTATTGTCCACACTACACAATCCTGCAATCAAATTGTGTCCAAACGCATTTAACACCTTCAAAAAGAGCGCTGAAAAGTGGCAGATGCAACGAATAGCATTTTGTCCTCTAGTATGATTGAATCAAACTGCATTAAATTCAACAGTTGCCTTTATTTGATTTTATTAAGCTATGTTAGCTACAATGTAAGACTGTTGGACTAATGCGAAACCGTTTAACTGACCAACAATAACGAGTTAATATTCATTTTCAGTATTACAGCATAATTGTGCAAAAACGTTTATCATTCTGTCTGTTAGACTAATAGAAGTCAGACGTAAAAACATTGTTGTGCTAAGATGGAGAGTATTATAGCGGGTGAATGTGTGCCTGTTGGAGAGGAAATGAATCGTGAAATGATAAAACGAATGAATAGCAAATCAGAAAGGTAATTAGAGTATGAAAACAGGTAAGAGTAAAGAGTAATAAAATTACTGTTATTGCAAAGCTATACAAAATTAATCTTATTTCTACTTACCTGTATAATTATTTGTCTTGTAACTTTTTATTGCCAGATATCAGGATAAGGATTCTCACCTCATATGAGCTTCGAACCTCGTTGCCAATATAAAGTAGGACGCTTTTGCTGTTGTTCGATTCCTGTTATCAGCCTACACAATACTAAAAGGTTAGTGTTTGCTAAAGCAGACAAAAAGGAACAAGATAAAAGGCTTTCCTTACTTCTCATTGTGAACAGTCCTAAGTGCAGGAGAGTACAGAATAATCCGAAAAACAGACCAACTGCTCTAACAGTGCAGTATGATGTACGTAACAAATCGTGAAATGTATGATTTATTACTCTGATAAAACGTGTTAGAGGAATAATATTGTAATTGCTACATTTAATGCTTTTTAGGTTTATTCAAATGATGTGTACTGCTTTCTTCAGGAAGCTTTGTAGCATTGGTCAAAGAAGAGTGCATACCATCACTTATGGCCTTAAAACAGGTGAAGGAGTGTACCGTGTTAGCAAAGGGAAGAATATGCCAAGTCATAAGAATTCCCAGAGCCACAGCCGTCAAGAGGGTGTATTTCCAATACTTCGCTCATTGTTGAATGTTGTTCAACTGAGACTGCGATCTTAACATTTAGTTGTAAGTACAGTGATAATATATATATATGTGTGTGCGATTTCTTTGGATGCTGATTCTACCTGTGCTTGCTCAGCCCACAGCGCCATTGACCTGTGCGGGGTGATTCACGTTTCCCATTAACGGTTGGAGCTCTCAGACTGGAGAGGCCTGTTGGTGTGTAGGAATATAGATAAATTAACTGTGTTGTCCTCTAGACGACCGAATAGTGAACTAATACTTAGTAAGTGTTGGATATCTTTCGTGATCGCGTGGAAATTTGAGGAGTTTGAATATGGAGGTGCATTTGCGCTGGATCGTTATTCCCTCCCATGTAAATTGTTTGGTTGACTGCTTCTGCACATTTCGTGCCTTTATTTAGTTGAGAGAAGATCGATTGTGGTGTGTGCATCTAGCATGTGGAAGACAGGTTTGCCGGTTCTCTAGACATGAGAAACACCTTAGTGGACTTTGTAAATTATAGGGGTGTTTTGGGTTCTGCTACACGACCAACATCGGTATTCGCGGGTGGAAATATCAGTTTTCTCTCTCTCTCTCTCTCTCTCTGCATGTGGCTCCAAGAATGACTTGGTGCATATTTAGATAGACAGACATGTGACATTAGTATAACACACGATCCTGCGCTGGCTCGCACTGGTTGATATCTGTGGTTGATGATAGTTTGGAAGTGTTTACATGCACTGAGTATTTGTGCACTGGACTTTTTCCCTTCTGTGTAAGCGCTGTGAGTGTTAGATATGCAATATGGTTTCAGGATTTAGTAGTTGTTTAGGTGTATGTTGTATTATTTTGTTAATGGGTGTGCAGTGCATGATTTTGAAAGTTGACGATTAGCAAGCATGTTTGGGCAGTCTTTTAGATGGAGCCTACTCGTGTGCACCCTTGGAGCATCTGCACTCTGCAAATGGATCTTCACTCATGTGAGTTTGCATCAGCAACGGTGCCTGGCTGATCACGTGTTTTGAGAGCAATATGTCAGGTATTGAGTATGAAAGGGATGCCGCCATCTCATGCCACCTGAACGGGCACCTGTGCACGGCTTGGCAGTTGATGGCCGCGTCACTTCGTGGGGGCTGCCACTAGCCTCCTGTGCAGTCCAGTGGACAGGCAGCGGCTGGTGGCATCTGCGCGTGTCTATTGCGTTATTTTGTGAGTTAGTCTGTAAGCTGTCCTATGCATTATTTGGAGAGTTTAGGAGTTGCTTTCGTGTCTGCACATCAGTGTACTGCATTATTTAGCAACAGTTTGCATGTCTGTACTGAAATTATTTCGGTAATTTAGGATTTGTTTGCGTGTCTGCAGAGCATTATTGAGGAGTAGTCTCCAGGTCTGTCGGCTGTGTAACGTGACCCTGCAACTGATCTCGGGCTCGTTTACTACCTATATTTCACGTGGCTCATCTGCAAAGGGGGTTGGCAGTAAACGGTTGCATTTGTGCCCCTATTATTGAGTCAGATATTGGCTGGCTTTTGAATAGCAGTGAATTGAACTATACACGTTCAGATTGAAACTTATTTATTCATAATAAACACTTTAACGTTGTGGCCATGCATTTTTAAGTTCACAAATAATAATCGGTGCAATTCGTACACTGTTTGTCTCACACCCACACACTTTTACTTTGTTCCTTCGCATACACAGGCGCCCATGCTTGCACTCGCGGCACTTATGCCGCTCCCAACTTGCCACCACAATGGCCAACCACCAGAAGACCCCGATTTTCCAGCTCATATCCACAGCCCTGCGTTGGATCACATGACACCACAGTAGTCAAAATAATCGCTAAACATGGCCACAATTCGTTTACAATATTTTATAATATTTAAATACTTAAATCTAAATACATTATATAATTTTACAAATTATCACCACACGTATATAATTCGTTGCAATTAAAAGAAAACCAAAACACTATGCAATGGAACTACAATGCCCATCAAAAGACAAAACAAGTATTTTCCGGTCTACTTTGCCCAACATATTATCTCTGCTGCTATGCTTTAAATTGGAAATTACTTGAAAGAGTTCTATATTATCCCCTGTTACCTTACAACCCCAAGGACATCAGCACGTGTGTTTTGTATCAGTTTGATAAATATACTGTCTTAAATCCATCCCTAAATAGTTCCAAAATAAATAAAATACCCTCCTTACTCTCCCCAGCAGCCCAGCGCAAGCTGAGTGATTTTCCCCTCCAGACAGTCATCTTGGGTTATGTCACAGAATGGACAACAGTGCCCTCTGGTGATAATAGTGTGTACTAGGTACATACCTTGTGGTGAGCACACTATTTCCCGCCATCTTCACCCACCACCTTGGACTACGTCATGGACTGGATTACAGTACTGTCTGGTGGTGGTACTGTGTACTACGCCCAGACCTTGTGGTGAATACAGTTTCCCTCCATCTTGGATAACGGTACTTGTGTCATCAGCTGATGTCATGACCGCGATCTTGGATTACATAAGGGATGAGAGTGCCCTCAGTGTACTAAGTCAGTCGGATACTGGACCTCATGGTGAACACACTGGATGGCTGTACTACATGAAATTGTTTAAATAAAAACTTACGTCCAGCACTAGTCGAGTCCTCTCCCAAATCAATTCCTACTAATAGAAGGTGGTGGTTGGGTGACTTAGGTTAGTGGAACTGCCCTTTCTTTCCCGCCATTTTCTTTGATCAGAAGAGTTAGCCCTAGTGGCCTTTCTTTACTGCCAAAATTCAAATGTCCTGCCATTTCGTGGGACGAGGTGGCAGTCAGGTGAATTAGGCTATTGGAGGTAGCTCAAGTGTCCTTTCTTACACTCCATTTTCTTAGGTTAGTAGAGATAGCCCAATTGACCTATCTTCCTGCCAAAATTCAAACTTGACGCCAGTTCCTAAGATGGGGTGGTGGTCTGATGACAGGTTAGTCGAGGTAACCTAAGTGACCTTTCTTTCCTGCCATTTTCTTGGGTTAGTAGAGGTTGCATTGTCCTGATGGAATTTGAACTTCCCACCTGGGGGGGGGGGGGGGGGTTCCTGGCAAGGGGCATGGCACTTTCCCACCATCTTGGATAATGGTAGTTGAGTCATCAGCTGACGTCATCGCCGCCATCTTGGATAACGGTACTTTGGTGTCATACCCCTCTTAGGGTTGAGTGATGTCATTGCCACCATATTGGATAACGGTGCTATGGCGTCATACCACCCTTGCCCCAATACTCATGTGTAACTGCTGTCAACCAGCAGCCCAGGTGGCATCTAGTGGCCGAACCAAAAACAAATTTCGCATGTGAAGTACTAAGTGGCGCATGTACAAAACTGGTAAATACAGCACTCCTCTTCCTTTCCAAAGAAGAGAGAACTGTACTCACACCAACTTCTTGTGCGGTTGACAATGGTTGATGAGACATGCAACACAGCGCTGCGGGTGTGTAGGGGCAAAAGTGAGTGCAGATAGGTACCTTGCCTGTCCTCCTGTGAGAGGCCACATCATAGGACAGGTGACACTTCCATTTATACTTCCAAGTCGATCCGCAGGGAAGAAGGTGGCCCACTGTGATGGCAGTGGCAGCAGCAGAAGTGTCGGCTGAGACAGCACAGGAGCCAGGGTCCCACTGTGGTCCCTGACAGCTGAAGGGGGCACGTACAGCAGAGGAGACAATTGTGAAAACGTCAGCAGCAGTGGCGGAGAAGGCGAGAGTATTGGCCTTGATGGCCAGGCAGACTGAGGACGTGTTGGTGGTGGGGGTGCTCCTGTTGTGCAGCCGCCCATGCAGGATTGCAGCTGGTTGACGTGTTGTCAGGTGCTCCCCTAAGACCTCTGGACGATACAGAAGTTTTAGCCATGGGTACTCTCTGTACTGCTGGCATCTATTTTCGTCGGTGACCAAACTTGCGAGCCCAAGCCTGTGACAGGAATGAAGCATTGCAGTGCAAGTGCCAGCAGACGGCCTTGCTCTGGCTTAAGATGATGTAGCCTAGTTCAGAGCCGACGACTATGCAACAGATCTGCTGGACTCTTATCACCAACAAGGGTGTACCTATAATAACTGAGGAACCATCCAAGAGCTACTTCCAGTGATGCTTGCGAAACGTATTTTTTCATCTGAGTCTTAAATGGTTATACTGATATTCTGCTGCCCCATTCAATTGAAGGTGGAAAGAAGGAGCTGTGACACATCGAACACCACTTTAAAAAAGTCATCAAATTCATGATATATGAACTGGAGGCCATTACCTGTAAGTGGCGCACATGGAAGACATTCCTTTGCAAATATTTTTGACAAAGCTGAATTTGTTGCTGCTGCAGAAGTAGACAAACAATGAACTACAGATGGAAACTTAGAACAAGCATTAAGTACAATAAGCCAGTAGAAATTCAAAAAAGGTCACGCAAAATTGACGTGAATTCATTCCAAAAGCTGCTGTGGATCTGGCCACGGTGACAAAGAAGATGGTTTAAATAGCTCTGAGCACTATGGGAATTAACATCTGAGGTCATCAGTCCCCTAGAACTTAGAACTACTTAAATCTAACTAACCTAAGGACATCACACACATCCATACCCGAGGCAGGATTCGAACCTGCGACCGTAGTGGTCGCGCGGTTGCAGACTGTAGCGCCTAAAACTGCTCGGTCACTCTGGCTGGCGCGCACTGGTCGGCATAGATGTAGCAAGAAGATCGATAGAAGGCGCCAGATCAAGCGCGCCTATCAGGAGAGAGGCCTAAGACAGACTCGCCGTGCCCTCTCGACCGGAAGTATTTAGATCGCCGCCACTGACGGGAGGGCTCTATCTGAGTCTCAATTACTAGCTCACTGTCTCATTCTCAGGCACTATCACGGTCACTCACTAGCTCCGTCACTGTCCCACAAACTCGCACTCCAGTTTGGCGTCTGTCATTCATCGCATAGTGGGACTTGTGCTTCACCAACAGTGAGCCTAAAAAGGACTAATATTGAAGAGCTTATACCACAACACAAGGACGCTGATAGAGTTAAATAGCAGCTATCCATTCAAGTAAATAAAGAACCCTGTTAGTACACGTGTGCAGCCGTGTTGTAGAGGGGATACCCGCCACCAGACAACATTCTCTACCTTGATTCCTTTGGTACAAAACACTACAAAAAAAAAAAAAAATCAGATTTGTGTGAAATATTATGGGACTTAACTGCTAAGGTCATCAGTTCATAAATTACGCACTACTTAATCTAAGGACAAACACATACACCAGTGCCCGAGGGAGGACTCGAACCTCTGCCAGGACCAGCCGCACAGCCCATCACTGTAGTGCCCTAGACCGCTCAGCTAATCCCTCGCGGCAAAACACTACAGTGGCAACGAGGATACAACACAATGCTCCACATGCAATGAACGTATAGCATAATGCTGAAGGGTGAACGGTACTACAATCTTGGAAGCTGTGTCCTCTGTAGCCGACAGCAGTACTCCATCCCAAACAGAAATCCGATTTTGTAGTGCAAAATAATTTCTGAAAGGATCAGAAGTATGGTCTGGAGGCTTGCCCAGCCCGCTGTGTTCTACAAAACAAACAACTGTACTTAAAGCAGGATTTGCAGCTACCATAGCTGCAGTTGTAGTGTTAATAATAGGAAAACCATCAACAGCCTTTTGAGCTTCCATGTCTAAATGAAAACAGAGTAATTCCTTTTGATCAAACTCTCGATCTGGGCCAATCAGAATTGTGACAGGAAAAGAGCCCACCACTGTGAACAATGTGCAGCTGTGTCCAGTAAGGACACCGAAGTGTTAAAGTGAGACATCAGTGGCTTTTGATTTCAGGTCAGGTGAAATTTAGACTTGTATAGAAAAAAATGAAATTTTTAGAGCACACATGATCGCCAAAGCAACTTTCTCTATCTGAGAGTAACGCTGTTGGGCTGAATGTAAAGATTTAGAAGCATATGCAATAGAGCCTTCAGATCCATCCGCATACTTATGAGCAAGGACAGCACCAAGGCCCAACTAAGATACATCTGTAGCTAATACAAGGTGGTGGACCAGCTGAAAGCTGCCCAAACGAGGAAATGACTGCAGATTAGTTTTCAACAAGCTGAATGCTCGGTAACAAGCCGGAGATCAGTGGAAAGGAACATCTTTATGCACTAAAGCATGGTGTATTTGAACCACAGTAGTAACAACTGGTATGAATTGGTAGTAGTATGCAAATTTTTCTTAAAAATGACTGTAATTCCTTGATGGACGTGGGGTGTGGCAACATGGCATTATCATCAATATGCTGGCGCAAGGGTTTAATGCCAGCTTGCAACACTTCAAAACCTAAATAAAAAATGGATGGTTGAACAAACTATGTCTTGTCCGAACTGCGCTTTAATCCTGCAGAGAGTAAAGCAGGAAACAGAGCATGAAGGTTCTGCAAATGTTCCTCTGTATGGGCACCAGACACTACTATATAATCTAAATAGTTGATACAACCAGAAACCCATGCAATAAGTTGATCTAAAAAGTGTCGAAAAATAGCTGGTGTACTTGCCACACCAAAAGGAAAATGGTGGTACTGACAAAGCCCAAATGAGGTACTGATAACTACAAGGCGTTTAGATTCCTCTTCGAGCAGCATCTGTAAATATACCTCTGCTAATTTTGTTAATGGGTTGTGAGGACACGGCAAAGGATAGGTATCGATTATTGACTGTTTATTAACAGAGTTTTTAAGATCACCACAAAGCAGTAATTTGCTAGTAGGTTTTTTGTCTATCACCACTGGTCTTGACCAGTCTTTGGAAGGAATACGTCGAGTAACATCAAGGGACTGAAGACGATCCAGTTCTGCTTTTACGTGTCCCATATAGCAACTGAAACTGGGTGACCCTGGAAAAAACAGGGGCAGGCAGACTTCATCACAATATAAATCTGAAATTCTGTTGCACAGTCCAAACCTGGAAAAAACAAAGAGGAAAATATCACAGAGAGAGCACATAACTGTTGATAAGGAACTTGATCAGAGACCAAATGCACTTTTCGACATCGATGGAGAACCCAAACAGTTTGTAAGCGTCCAAACCAAACAGATTTTCAGTGTAAGCATTCTTCGCTACTAGGAGTGTTACTGAATGAACCACAGCATTCTAAGACACTGGTGCAGAAAATTGTCCGAAAATGGCGATCTGCTGCTTGTTCTAACTCACCAGCCTCCATGACACGTAAGTCTGAGAGTCAATCAACCTTGCTACTGCTCTCATGTCCACCAGCATTCTCAGTGGTTTGTTAAACACATATTCTTCAATGTATAGCTTGCTCTAAGACACTTTGACACACTGTCACTGATGACAGACTCTTCACACCCATGTTCGTTTCATCCCCACTTACACACAGAAGGAATGTGGCCCTTTTCATAGTACCTATTATGTGTTGCCCACTGCTTGGGGCATGCAGTCCATTCGTGTTGAATGAAACAGTATGGGCTTGATGGTAGCGGAGCATGAGGCTGCCACCATTGTGATGCAGACAGTTGTTGCAAATAAACATCATCTAAACGATACTGAGATGTCTGCTGGACTGCTTCTATGTTCCCTTGCAATCTAACTGAATGGTGGGAGGGGTGTCTGTAATTGATTTTTGAAACTATGGACCAGGTTTCTATCTGAATACCTGTAGCTCATGAAACTTCAAATGACTGATCTATGTGCAATACTTCTGTAAGCGTAGGATTTTTACGCTGTAGAGCTTGATCTCAAGCTTCTCTATCAGGAGCAAAACGTATGATTGCATCATAAACCATTTGATATGGATAGGATTCCCTATGAACATTCATCACAAACTTACGACAATGGCTAAGCCCATCTAGTTCTGCTGCCCATACCATGTATGACTGTTTTGGCAGTGGTAAAATTCCACACAAACAACAACAACAGTAATAGTTACATTTTGTAGGTTCCGGACCACTAGACCAATCTTATAAGAAATAAAAAATTACTCATTAACACTCGCAATTTTCTATTTTACATAAGATTGATCTAATGATCCAGAACCTACACAATCTAAGTACTATCCCTTTTACCTAATAATAATATAATATAATAATAACTGTAATAAAAAATCATTTATCTTACATACATTTCCCATAGGTGAATGTAATGTAAATAAATAAATTAGGTAATTAACTATTATTTTTTAAATAACCTTTTTTATAACATTTTCTTAGCCCCTAAAATGTCCTCTTCTTGACATTTGTGAAAAACGCGTTTTTAAAAAAATGTTTTTAAAACAAACTTTTAAAAAAGCATTTTTTATATAATTTTCTTAGCCCCAAAAAATGTCCTATTTTTGACTTATGTGAAAAACGTGTTTTTTAAATTTATATTAAAGAATAAGTATTTAAAATGATTTATTTTCTGCTTTAGCCACCATAAGATTATTATGAGTTGTTGATTGTAAATGTGTTTTGAGATAACACTTACTTACAGTTTTACCACATTTACAAGTAACTTTAATTTTACTATGTTCTTTGCAACATTCTTACATACATATTTATATCCACCTGTTCGATATTTATCTTTATGAAATTTGTCAGTACTTTTTTTAATCATACATTCACTACACTGTCTTAATTGTGGCTTGGCACAGCCTAAAGACTGCTTTAGCTGTCGCTTAGTGTTGTTCATTTAAATAAAATAAAATTGGTGAGAAAAATAAGTAAATGTTTTATTTAACAGAAGTAAATTTTTTACATTGTGAACTCTATATCATGAAATTCATTATTTCTATTTTTAAGTATCGTCATTCCTTTATATTTCAGTTTTATTTGTCCTTTTTTAATTATTTCAAGTTTTCAAGGATCAATTAATTTGTAATATCTATCTGTTAAAATAACTTTAAAATCATTATTAAGTTCCACTCATATTTTGTTCTCCATATCTAGTATTTAAATATTGACAGTCAGTAACATAATATAAAACATTAATCTCTAGTTCAGTTATTTTTTTAATTCCTTTCGAGACACTAACATCATTAAGCTTCTTGATTATAGTCTCCATTTATATAGAATAAATTTTATCAGATTTATAAAATAATTATTTATTAGATTTTCAATAATGAGTAATGACCATATGGGTAATGTATCTATTCTATTTTCTAAAACATATCTTTTATTATCATGAGGACTTTGTGCTTTTTTGTTTACTTGAATTATATATATTTCATGTTTTTCACTTTTAATTAAATTAAATTTTCTGTATTATTAAACAAGCAATCTTTATAATCTTCTAAACTTATTTTGTTTTTAACAACATATTTTTTTAAATTCCTTTAGATTTCTTTCTATTTTGTCACCAACTTTATAAGCATACATCTTTGCTCTTAAACCACAAAATTCTTCCATTATTTTTCCATTATATTCATCTTTCATTTTACCAATAACTTTCTTGTTTACTTGTGGAATATTATATATATTATCTTTTGGATAATCACTTGTATCAAAACAATCAATTATTGATTTCATATCTCCATAGAAATCTTCGGTTTTAATATTGTAAATATAACTATCTGTATCTTGATAACATAATCCAATATTTTCTCCATATTTTGGTTTCATTGCCCCATAGTGAAAATCGCACATCAATTCTTTAGATAAATCAAGTACATTTAATGCAAAATGAATAGGTTTATTAAATATTATTTTAGTTTTATTGATATGAATAGCAGCTAGATTTTCAGTAAATATAGTTCTATGTTTAAAGTTTGGCTTAGCTACAAGTTTATCACATACTTTACTATCTGAAACTGATTTAATATCTTGCCTATTTCTTATATTCTCCATTGTTTTGCCAATTATAGAATTATTCATTAATTTATAGAAATCTTTTTCAAAATCATTTGTGGCTTTTGTTCTTAACTGTGTATTTAGATCTATATACTTCTTTAACCAATTAGATTGTTTAAATTTTAAAACTTTATGTAGTTATGTAAGTTTCATTTCTAAAGATAAATATTGATTAAGATGTCTATAATGTACTACATAATTATGTTTTTTATCTAAAGTAGTTATTAATTTACTTTCATTTTTACCTGGAACAAGTTCTGTTTCAGGAGCAAGTGGTAAATCTTCATGTAAATCATGTACTTCTTTTGGATATTCTAGATCTACTTCAAATATATATCCATATTAACTATTGTTTGACATTTCACTTATTTTTGAAGAATTAAAATTATTCTGCTCATCCTATTTAAATCTGCCAGATCTCTTCTCCCCAATGCTATTCAATACCTCCTCATTAGTTGTGTGGTCTATCCATCTAATTTTCAGCATTCTTCTGTAGGACCACATTTTGAAAGCTTCTATTCTCTTCTTGTCCATACTAGTTATCGTCCATGTTTCACTTCCATACTTGGGTACACTCCATACATATACCTTCAGAAACGACTTCCTGACACTTAAATCTATACTCGATGTTAACAAATTTCTCTTCTTCAGAAACGCTTTCCTTGCCATTGCCAGTCTACATTTTATATCCTCTCTACTTCGACCATCAGCAGTTATTTTGCTCCCCAAATAGCAAAAGTCCTTTACTACTTTAAGTGTCTCCTTTTCTAATTTAATTCCCTCAGCATCACTTGAATTAATTCGACTACATTCCATTATCCTCATTTTGCATTTGTTGTTGTTCATCTTGTACCCTCCTTTCAAGACACTGTCCATTCTGTTCAACTGCTCTTCCAAGTCCTTTGCTGTCTCTGACAGAATTACAATGTTATCGGCGAACCTCAAATTTTTTATTTCTTCTCCATGGATTTTAATACCTACTCCGAATTTTTCTTTTGTTTCCTTTACTGCTTGCTCAATATACAGATTGAACAACATCGGGGAGAGGCTACAACCCTGTCTCACTCCCTTCCCAACCACTGCTCCCCTTTCATGGCCCTCGACTTATAACTGCCATCTGGTTCCTGTATAAATTGTAAATAGCCCTTGCTCGCTGTATTTTACTCATGCCATCTTCAGAATTTGAAAGAGAGTATTCCAGTCAACATTGTCAAAAGCTTTCTCTAAGTCTACAAATGCTAGAAACGTAGGTTTGCTTTTCTTAATCTAGCTTTTAAAATAAGTTGTAGGGTCAGTATTGCCTCACGTGTTCCCATATTTGTACGGAATCCAAACTGATCTTCCCCAAGGCCGGCTTCTACCAGTTTTTTGCATTCGCGTTAGTATTTTGCAGCCGTGACTTATTAAACTGACAGTTACAGAAGCATCCACCAGTCGAATTCCAACAATTTGCCCATCTTCGAGTTCACTTAGCTCTGATATAACGCACTCACAACTACTTAGAACACTATTCTGATCAAGACTGACACTGGCAACGTACTGAGGACATTGCACAGGTGCTGTTCGTTCAAATGGCTCAAATGGCTCTGAGCACAGTGGGACTTAACATCTGAGGTCATCAGTCCCCTAGACTTAGCTCTACTTAAACCTAATTAACCTAAGGACAGCACACACATCCATGCCCGAGGCAGGATTCAAACCTGCAACCGTAGCAGCAGCGCGGTTCCGTACTGAAGCGCCTAGGACCGCTCGGCCACAGCGGCAGGCTTTACAGCAAAGAACCAGCATGGATGTTACTACGCACTCGTAGTAAGAGGGCGTGCTGTGAAGTAGCGCTTCTGAATTTTTATGTGAAAACACTTAAAAGCTTCATAAATAAAACAAACGTTATAAACATTCTACATCTTTGTTCTTCATGTCCACATATTTGCAGCCGTGTGCCGTTAGAGGGTTCTGAATGGTTGTGTGTAACATGGCAGGGTGTAATGCAACCATGTCGGTGCGTGACGAACAGCGTGCTGTAATCGAGTTTCGAATTCGAAGAGCTCGCCCATACATGGAGAACACTGTACTGATCATGACGATGCCAGACCACACTCGACTACTGTGACGTCTCAACTATGCAGATGCTTTGAGTTCACTGTCATCCATCATCCTTCACACAGTCCAGATATGGCCCCATCCAATTTTCATCGGTTTCCAAAACTTAAAGAACATATTCAAGGACTTCACCTTGACAGTGATGAAGCGGTGCAAACAGAGGTGAGATTGTGGCTCCACCAACGTCGAATATTGTACAGTGACTGTATCAACAAATTGGTCTCTTGTTGGGAGAAATGAGTTCGTCGCCAGGGTGATTATCTTAAGAAATAAATATGTACACACGAAGAATAAAGATCTAGAATGTTACTAACGTTTGTTTTATTTATAATGCTTTGGAAGTTTTCTCATACAAATTCGGAGGTATAACTTTTCAGCACGCCCTCGTACTTGTTGTTCGCAGTGATGTACACTCATCAGCCAGAACATTATAACCAGCGATCTATTATTTATAATATATAAATCCGTCCAGGCGATAGCAGTGTCACCTGGTGAGGAATGCCACGCACGGTGCTTGTAGTATCAGTGAGCATACTGCCCATGTGCAGAGTGGGGAAGATGTGCGGCCTATCTGAGTTGGACCCAGGGCAGATTGTAATGGCCCGGAGGCTTGGCACGAGCAGTTCTAAAACTGAACTACTTGTCGAGTGTTCGAAGAGCGCTTTGGTGAGTGTCTTCAACACGTGGCGAAATCAGGGTGAAACCATGTTCAGAAGTCTTGAGGTTGGACGGTCGCCCATCATTACAGATGTCGTATATAGTAGTCTGGGCAGACTGGTAAAACAGGACAGGCGGCGATCTGTGAAGGAGCTAACATCGGACTTAATGCTGGCAGAGTACAAGTGTGTCTGAACAGACAGTGCACTGAACACTCCTAACGATGGGCCTCCGTAGCCGACGACCCATGCAAGTGCCAATGTTAACATCATGGTATTGGCAACTACGACTGAAATGGGGACGTGACCATCTGCACTTGACGTTGGCGCAGTGGCAGAGCGTTGCATGGTCTGATGAATCCCGAAATCTGCTTCATCATGCCGATGGGAGGGCGTGAGTCCGTCGTCTTCCAGGGGAACAGCTCCTTTACACCTGCACTGGAGGACGCAGACAAGCTCCATTATACTGGCATCCATGGGTCCAGTAAATCTCGTACAAGGCACCATGACGGCCAAAGAGCATCGTACACTGATCGCAGACCACGTACATACCTTCATGACGATTACGTTTCCCGATGACAGTGACAATTTTCAGCAAGATAATGCACCGAGTCACAAGGCCAGGATTGTGATGGGGTGATTTGAGGGACACAGTGCTGCCCCCCTCCCCTCAAACTCGCCAGATCTCAACCCGATCCAACACATCTGGAATGTGATTGATTGCGCCGTCAGAGCTCTTCGTGACCCCCCTCCCTCTCCGGAGTTTACGGAAATTAGGTGATTTGTGTGTGCAGATGCGGTCCCAACTCCCTTCAGCGACCTACCATTGTGTCAACGTTGTCATGCCAGGACCCGTCGCCGCTGTTATCCGTGCCAAAGACGGACATACAGCCTGTTAGGTATGTGGTCATAATGCTCGGCTGGCAAGTGTACAAGTTTCGTTTATCTGTGTAAATGCGAATATACACTACTGGCCATTAAAATTACTGCACCAAGAAGAAATGCAGATGATTTACGGATATTCATTGGACAAATATATTACACTAGAACTGACATGTGATTACATTTTCACACAATTTGGGTGCACAAATCCTGAAAAATCATTACCCAGAACAACCACCTCTGGCCATAATAACGGCCTTGATACGCCTGGGCATTGAGTCAAACAGAGCTTGGTAGAGCTGCCCATATAGCTTCAACACGACATCACAGTTCATCAAGGGTAGTGACTGGCGTATTGTGACGAGCCAGTTGCTCGGCCACCATTGACCAGACGTTTTCAATTGGTGAGAGATCGGGAGAATGTCGAACATTTTTTGTATCCACAAAGGCCCGTACAGGACCTGCAACATGCTGTCGTGCATTACGCTGCCGAAATGTAGGGTTTCGCAGGGAGCGAATGGAGGGTAGAGCCACGGGTCGCAACACATCTGAAATGTAACGTCCACTGTTCAAAGTGCCGTAAATGCGAACAAGAGGTGACCGAGACGTGTAACCAATGGCACCCCGTACCATCACGCCGGGTGATACGCCAGTATGGCGATGACGGAAACACGCTTCCAACTTGCGTTCACCGCGATGTCGCCAAACACGGATGCGACCATCATGATGCTGTAAACAGAACCTGGATTCATCCGATATAATGATGTTTTGCCATGCGTGCACCCAGGTTCGTCATTCAGTACACCATCGCAGGAACTCCTTGTGATGTAGCGTCAATGGTAACCACAGCTATGGTCTCCGAACTGATAGTCCATGCTGCTGCAAACGTCGTCGAACTGTTCGTGCAGGTGGTTGTTTTCTTGCAAACGTCGCCATCTGTTGACTCAGGGATCAAGACGTGGCTGCACGATCCGTTACAGCCATGCGGATAAGATGCCTGTCATCTCGACTGCTAGTGATACGAGGCCGTTGGGATCCAGCACGGCGCTCCGTATTGCCCTCCTGAACCGATCGATTCCATATTCTGCTAACAGACATTGGCTCTCGACCAACGTGAGCAGCAATGTCACGATACGATAAACCGCAATCGCGATAGGCTACAATCCGACCTTTATCAAAGTCGGAAACGTGGTTTTCTCCTCCTTACACGACGCATCACAACAACGTTTCACCAGGCAACGCCGGTCAACTGCTGTTTGTGTATGAGAAATCGGTTGGAAACTTTCCTCATGTCAGCACGTTGTAGGTGTCGCGACCGGTGCCAACCTTGTGTGAATGCTCTGAAAAGCTAATCATTTGCATATCACAGCATCTTCTTCCTGTCGGTTAAATTTCGCGTCTGTAGCATGTCATTTCTTGGTGTAGCAATTTTAATGGCCAGTAGTGTATTGAAGCTTCTGCTAGGAAATTGCAGAAGGACAAGGTCGAATGCTGATTCTCTCTGTTTGTGATACAGATTTCTGATAATTAATTACAATAAAAAAAGAAATAGCAGATTATTTTGGCACTGCCGAAGATCACGACAAATAAAACGCTCTGATTTTCGGATGTTATCAACAGATCTGTGTGTCTGACCAAGTGACAAATTACTCATAGTTTAATCGTTGGATTCCGAAGGGCGCAGTAGTGTTTGTTGATACAAGCTGTCCACGTGTCTGGAAGTCTTCATATCAGGCGAGCTGTAATCGTCGATGTGAGGTGTCCTTTGTTTCAGTGACGTTTTGGCTTAAAGGTCGCACGTAGAGCAGTGGGTCGTCAAACACGTGTGTAATGGCCTTTGCGGCTATACAGTTTTCGCTGTCGTGGGCGTTTAGCATCCCATGGGTAAAGGACTTCTGCATATAAAATTCTCCTTCATGTTAATTTCCATTTGTGGCTTTGGCTTAGCTGGTCGTATGCATATTCTACCCACCTACTTCATGCTTTTCACTCAGGGACCACCTTCATTCATTCGTTTTTAACTATCTTCTCAGTGCCTTCGCAGATATCGTTTTCCCATCTTACTCATGGTTCCTTCCGCTCCCTGCTGCATTCCGTTGCTCTTCGGTATGCGTCTAAGATATTATGGCATTCTCATTAGTTATTAGGTGTCTATTCATTCAAAGATCATTTTACAGTGATATTAGACATTTCTAATTAAAAGTTAAGAAACATGTAGGTTTGTAATTATAGGTCTAACGAATTTCAAAATTAATGTTATATTATGTACTCACGTTTCACGTTTCATCACGAGTCATTACACACACACACACACACACACACATCCTTCTGGCTACTATCTTTACACTCTTAATGCATCCGCATATGTTTACCTGAAAATTTGAGTTAGTATCACTCCTTTATGAAGGAGATATTTATCTCAGAAAGTGAAATACGGTCATCAGTTTTCATCGCACATCTTGGATATACAATTTTCCTGTAACATGAGCTGTACTCTGAAAGTTTATTATGATATGAAAGAGATATTTAATTATTTAAATTTTTTCCAAACTTAACATTCTATAGCAACCCCTTCTGTATTCAATTAATGTAATGCTTACAAACCCGTGACGTGTTTTAACAGCCATTTTAAACATACTGGCTTTAGTTATCCCTTTCACTTCTTCGGTCAATTTATTGTACAGTTTGATTTTCTAGTAGAAATATTGTTTTGAGATTTTTGTAATTTTTCTCGATAGATGATAGTTAAGTCTGACTCTTCTTCCATGGTGATGAATAGAGCTATTACTGTAATAATTACTAATATGCTTTCTAATGTGCGTTACATATAGGTTGGCACTTAGTTGTTGCAGTTGGTATCTCCAACTCTTTGAATATATTTATGCAGTGATGCCAATTATTGTATTTTAGTTGTTGTTGTTCTGTCGCTTTGCTGTAGTTTAAATTCTGTGTACATATTTTCTGCATTTGATTCCCCAAATATGGTTCCTTTACTAAGGAGTGAGGTTGCTGTCCTGCCAGCTTAAGTTTCTTTCATTCAAAATTTTGAATACTAGTCACTCGATTATAATCTTTTTTTTTTTTTTTATTTCTCTGTTCTTGAGTTATTAAGGGCCAAATATCATTTTGGCTTTTTGTCGAAAGATGCTCGTTTCATCCAGGTATCAGCTTCTGCCAAGGGCGTCACTGATTGCATTTTAAAAGGGCACATAGTCAGCACATAGTTCTTACAGCCACTGACAACTTTTTCAATCTTAGACATGCTCCTCCTCAGTCAAGTAGCTACTCTGCAGGTCTTATGACTGTGTTCCAATCCACAGTTAAGGAAAATCCCTGGCAACACTAGAAATGGAACCCAACATTAGGTGCTGCGTAGTCAATATAGGATCTTACATCGGATGTGCATCTAATGTGAAAGTCTGTGTAAAAATTGGGCGGGGGTGGGGGGAAGGGGCCCCTTATTAATTTTGTTTATCACTAGTCTATTGTTGCACTTATTTTTAGCTACTGTTAACTCAGCAAGATGATTCACGATGAATAAATCCATTTGCTCTTGGAAACCCATGTAGAGCTTACTGCTTATGTTACTATCCCAGTGTTCATGGCAGCTCTTACAATATACCTTACTTATGTCGCTATTTTCCTTGGTCTTGACTGCTTTTAAATTATAAAACGCATGGTTTTGTGACTTGTTGTTTTTCAAAAAATAGATTTTTCGACATATATTCCCCAAGGTTTTTTTTTTAAACATCGCTTTCTACATGCGATCTACATACATATCCTTGTTTTTGTTGTTCTTTGCCTCTTGTTTCTGATGATTCTTCCTAATTTACTCATCACATTCCCTATATAACCATTGTTTTTCTGTTGCTGTTGTGGTTATTAATTGATGTTAAGGGTTTCTACAGTCTAAGGTGTAATGCAAATGATCCTACTCCATTGTTCCAAATGTATATTTTTGTGTTTTCTGATGTTCAGAAATGCGTTTAGTTTGGTGATGTCACTGTAGTTGCATTTCCGCATAAACGCTTTGTGAATACTTCTGTTTTAAAAGTAGATACGCAGCTATCTGTCATTTGCCCTATTGATGCTTGTAAATTCTGTTTTCTAACGCCAAGAGTTTTGTGTCAAATTTCCACACGTCAGTTACGTTTTACATCTCAAACACTAATAAGCTTTCGTTTCACATATGCTTCAGTACACGATTGCTATTATCCCTTAGATTGGTGTACTTGTGAATGAATGAAGAGCTTAGAAATATGCAAACTAAATTTTCAGTGCAATTTTTATGTCATTTATAAAGCCTATAGGACTGTGAACCCCATCCAAGAAGAAAACAAATTTGTGTGTTTAATTTGTGTAACTAACTACTGTGTGTTTCTGACTGAACAGTTGATTTCAAATGAGTAATACTTTCTAAGGACAACGTTCAACAACTGTGACATCTTTGTATTTTATGCTACAGAGTTTCCAGATTTTTAAATATTTTTCTGTAACTCTACAACTGTGTTGTGCAATATTTCTTCCCACAAGCACGCTTTGCTCTTAACGACTTTGGCCATACCTCATGCTGCCTATGATAGCCTGGAGAATGATATATACCCACTTCCCTTCAAGATGTGGTCATTTTGCTGCAATAAGAAAATTGGAATTAAGCTTTTAGTTGTAGTGAAATTAGCATTGCATGGGAGGGAGAAACTTTGATACATTGGGTAGACTTCTTTCATCAGTTTGGTGGTTAGGCCAAAAGTGTGTTTTATTTTAATTGTAATAATACTACTTTGGACTTATTAATGCCCCTTTCATCTACACCTACACAGATGTTCCGTACACTGCCGTACAGTGCGCGGCGGGGGTACCTTCTACCACTATTGGTCTCTTCCTTTCCCGTTCCACTCGCAAATAGAGAGGAAAAAACCATTACCTATATGCCTCCGTATGAACCCTAATTTCTCAAATCTTATGTTAAGGTCATTATGTGCAACGTATAGTGGTGGCAGTAGAATCATTTGGCAGTCAGTTTCAAATGCTGGTTCTCTAAATTTTCTCACTGGTGTTTCTCGAAAAGAACATCGCTTTCCCTCCAGAGATTCCCATTTTATTTCCCAAAGCATCTCCGTAACATTTACGTGTTGTTCGAACCTACCAGTAACAATCTACCAGCAGGCCTCTTAATTGTTCCAATGTCTTCCTTCAGTCCGATCTGCTATGGATCCCAAACACTCGAGTAGTATTTAATAATAGGTTGCACAAGAGTCTCATATGCGATCTCCTTTACAGGTGAACCACTCTTTCCTAAAATGCTCCCAACCAACCGAAGTCGACCATTCGTCTTCTCTACCACAGTTCTCGTATGCTCATTCAAATCCATATCACTTTGCAACGTTACGTTCAAATCTTTAAACGACTTGTCTGTATCAAGTAGGCCGCTCGTAATACTGTAATAAAGACTACAGGTTTGTTATTCCTACTCATCCGCATTAACTTTGTTACCTGTTTCATCAGTCAGTCACAATTTCAAATGTTGTTTCCACTACTGTGAATTTCCCATAATTTATGGAATACAGTTTTGACTTAAAATTCTTAAGATATTGTTCTTTACTTGACATCTCAACAAAGAAGTTTTCTTTCTGCTAAAAAATATCGTTCACCTACATTCCTACCATACTTGTTTATTTATTTTATATGAGTAGTTCTTGTATGTTGGTACTGGAATCTTCGTTACTTTGTGGAACATCATTTCCACATCTTTCGTTTGTGAATGCTGTATGTGTAGTATCGGTTCTAGGCGCTACAGTCTGGAACTGCGAGACCGCTATGGTTGCAAGTTCGAATCCTGCCTCGTACATGGATATGTGTGATGCCCTTAGGTTAGTTAGGTTTAAGTAGTTCTAAGTTCTAGGGAACTGATGACCTCAGAAGATAAGTCCCATAGTGCTCAGAGCCATTTTAACCATTTGTATGTGTAGTGACACACTTCGTCATTGCCACATTCCTATTAATACCCGTTACCATACCTATTGTACAGTAACAAGGTCCATTGTTGTTTGTTAATTACAAGGGAACATATTTAACTTATTGTATTAAATGAATAATATTTGTTTCCCTTTATGAGGTTTTTAAATTATGATTCTTAAATTTTTAACTAAGAAGTGTATCAAATACATGTACATCAACATATATACTCCAAAAAACATTGTATGGTGCGTGGCGGAGGGTACGCTGTACCACTACGAGTTATTTCCTTTTCCGTTCCACAAGCAAATGGAGCGAAAGAAAATACAATTGTCTACATGCCTCCGTATGAGCCCGAAACTCTCTAATCTTATCTTTGTGGTCCTTGCATGAAATATATGTTGGCGGCAGTAGAATGGTTCTGCAGTCAACTTCAAATGCCGATTCCATAATTTTTTTCACTACTGCTTCTCGAAAAGAACGTCGACTTCCCTCCTGTGAGTCACATTAGACTTCTTGAAGGAAATACACTTGCATGTTGTTAGACCCTACCAGTAACAAGCAGCTCACCTTTGAATTGCTTTGATGTTTTCCTTTAAACTGATGTTTGATGTTTTCCTTTAAACCGGCTTGGAATGATCCCAAACAGTCGAACAGTACTCAACAATGGGTCGGGCTAGTGACCTATATGCGGCCTCCTCCACAGATGGACCACACTTTCCTAAAATTATCGTGATATATTGTACATATATACTGCTGTATGACCTAATCACCTCTGTTCAGTTTAAAATTCCTAATAATTAATATACAGGATGGTCGGAAACAATCTAAAAGGCTTGTATGGCTGTTACAAGGGAGTTTGCACTGACAAATAATTGTATTTTTGATATTTCATTGTATACACTGTTTCGGGATTTGGTTCACAATTATCCATTTTTAAAACTATAATTTCAGAATCAGCATAAATAAGAAATGGAACTTTTTGTGTAAATTTACAGTTTTGAAAATATACATATTCTCCTTCACCTGGCATTTCAACTGTTAATGGTTTATTATTTAAACAATTTTTTGTGTGTTCATCTAATTTTTCTTTACTATTAAAATGTGGTAACCATAAATCTAAAATAATTTTTACAGTTTGATGTTTGGTAATTTGACTTGATACAAGTCTAGGTTAATTTTTTATATAACAATAATGTGAATTATAATATTTCATAAATTAAAGTAGATTTACATGTTTTTATTTTCAGATTTTGTTATTTTCAATGGATACACTTCATATTTTTCATCTTCATTATCAAATGAATAAACATTAATGATTGTTTCTATTTTTGGAATATGATCAACTAGTACAGGAAATTTTCAAGTTTTTTATCTAGATCAAGACCAACATTTCTATCAGAAAGATCACCTACTGGAAACAAAGCTGATTTTATAGAGCACAGAAAACAGTTTTGATCATTATTTTTCACATTAATACATGCTTTTTAACTTTTAATATTATTTGGTAAATCAGTGTAAGATGATCCTGTTAGTGGAACATATTTGTTAATTGCTAATTGTAAACCAATTATTCTGTTTAATGACCATCCAGATCCCTGTGCTTGAAACTTAGATATATTCTCTAAAATATTTCTTTTACCATATTTGAATTTTTTATAAAAATCTTTTCTTGTTAAAATAGTATAGTTTGGTGTTTGTTGTCCAAATTCTTGAACTTTTTCATTTGTTTCATCTCTTTGTAGGTTTATGTTCAAAATATAAATTAAAAATTATTTTACACCATGATGTACTTTCAAATAGTCTATAACAATCTTAAAAATTTTTGTTTTTACTGCATTTAAGAAATGATTAGGACCAATTATATCCATATTATTTTCCAAATTTATAGTTTGTAATCTGTTTCCAAATGCCTTTTCAATTAAGTAATCATTAATTGTTTTTCTATCTTTTGGTTTTTGAAATATATTTGTAGAAAATGTAACTATTCCTTTTAATGGTTTATCTTCTTTAGTTAGAAAAACATCATCAACATCATTAAATGGTAACTTATTCCAAGATTTTCACTAGGTTCTGGTTTATTATTTTTAACAATATTTGTTTGATTATCACTTACTTCTTCAGTGACAGCTGTCGCAGTCTTAGAAGTGTGTTCAGGTATATAAATATTAACGTTATTTTTATATTTTTTACTTACTTCAGCTAAATAATTTTTATGATTTTCAATTATTTTTAGAAGTATTAATATTTAACAATATTTGTATTACTTTCGCTTAATACAGGTGTATTACTTCTAACAATATTAGAATAATTACTAATAATAATTGAATGATTACTAATAATAAATCTAATTAAATCAGTTTCCCATAAACTTGAATATCCATATAAATTTTTTATTCTACAAAATTAACAATGTCTTACAACAAGAAATTGTTGTAGTTGATTAGCAAGTTGTTCTAGTTGAGCAGCAATATTACTTTCCATTTTGCTCATCTATTTATTACAAAAAAATTTATTACATTTGCAAAAGATACTTTTTTAATAAAATGATAATTATTTAATAGATAGATAAGGATTATTATTTAATAAATAATTAATCCAAAAGAGAATTATTTTATTATTTAGTTTAACAATCAATTAGCTTTTAAATAACTTGTTAATTATTTAATTTAACAATCAAATAGTTTTTAAACAATTAGTTTAACAATCAGTTGTTGTTGTTGTTGTTGTGGTCTTCAGTCCTGAGACTGGTTTGATGCAGCTCTCCATGCTAATCTATTCTGTGCAAGCTCCTTCATCTCCCAGTACCTACTTAAGCCTACATCCTTCTGAATCTGCTTAGCGTATTCATTTCTTGGTCTCTCTCTACGATTTTTAACCCCCACACTGCCCTCCAGTACTAAATTAGTGATCCCTTGATGCCTCAGGATGTATCCTACCAACCAATCCCTTCTTCTAATCAAGTTGTGCCACAAACGTATCTTCTCCCCAATCCTATTCAATATCTCCTCATTAGTTTCGTGATCTACCCACCTAATCTTCAACATTCTTCTGTAGCACCACATTTCGAAAGCTTCTATTCTCTTGTTTTCCAAACTAGTTATCCTCCATGTTTCACTTCCATACATGGCTACACTCCATACAAATACTTTCAGAAACGACTTCCTGACACTTAAATCTATACACGATATTAACAAATTTCTCTTCTTCAGAAAGGCTTTCCTTGCCATTGCCAGTCTACATTTTATATCCCCTCTACTTCGACCATCATCAGTTATTTTGCTCCCCACATAGCAAAACACCTATACTACTTTAAGTGTCTCATTTCCTAATCTAAATCCCTCAGTATCACCCGACTTAATTCGACTACATTTCATTATCCTCGTTTTGCTTTTGTTGATGTTCATCTTAAATCCTCCTTTCAGGACACTGTCCATTCTGTTCAATTGCTCTTCCAAGTCCTTTGCTGTTTCTGACAGAATTATAAAGTCATCAGCGAACCTCAAAATTTTTATTTCTTCTCCCTGGATTCTAATACCTACTCCAAATTTTTCTTTTGTTTCCGTTACTGCTTGCTCAATATACAGATTGGATAACATCGGGGAGAGGCTACAACCCTATCTCACTCCCTTCCCAACCACTGATTCCCTTTCATGCCCCTTGACTCTTATAACTGCCATTTGGTTCCTGTACGAATTGTAAATAGCCTTTCGCTCCCTGTATTTTACACCTGCCACCTTTAGAATTTGAAAGAGAGTATTCCAGTCAACATTGTCAAAAGCTTTCTTTAAGTCTACAAATGCTAGAAATGTAGGTTTGCCTTTCCCTAATGTTTCTTCTAAGATAAGTCGAAGGTCAGTATTGCCTCACGTGTTCCAACATTTCTACGGAATCCAAACTGATCTTCCCCGAGTTGAGCTTCTACTAGTTTTTCCATTCGTCTGTAAAGAATTCGTGTTAGTATTTTGCAACTGTGGCTTATTAAACTGATTGTTCAGTAATTTTCACATCTGTCAACACCTGCTTTCTTTGGGATTGGAATTATTATATTCTTCTTGAAGTCTGAGGGTACTTCGCCTGTCTCATACATCTTGCTCACCAGATGGTAGGGTTTTGCCAGGGCAGGCTCTCCCAAGGCTGTCAGTAGTTCTAATGGAATGTTGTCTACTCCCAGGGCCTTGTTTCGACCCACGTCTTTCAGTGCTCTGTCAAACTCTTCACACAGTATCGTATCTTCCATTTCATCTTCATCTATATCCTCTTCCATTTCCACTTCCTAGATATTGCCCTCAAGTACATTGCCCATTGATTGACCCTCTATATACTCCTTCAATCTTCCTGCTTTCCCATCTTTGCTTAGAACTGGGTTTCCATCTGAGCTCTTGATATTCATACAAGTGGCTCTCTTTTCTCCTGTAGGTAGTATCTATCTTACCCCCAGTGAGATAAGCCTCTACATCCTTACATTTGTCCTCTAGCCATGCCTGCTTACCCATTTTGCACTTCCTGTCGATCTCATTTTTAGGACGTTTGTATTCCTTTTTGCCTGCTTCATTTACTGCATTTTTATATTTTCTCCTTTCATCAATTAAATTCAATATTTTTTCTGTTACACAAGGATTTTTAATAGCCCCCTCCTTTTCCCCTTTTGATCCTCTGCTGCCTTCACTACTTAATCCCTCAGAGCTACCCATTCGTCTTCTACTGTATTTCTTTCCCCCATTCCTGTCCATTGTTGCCTTATTCTCTCTCTGAAACTCTGTACAACCTCTGGTTTAGATAGTTTATCCAGGTCCCACCTCCTTAAATTCCCGCATTTTTGGAATTTCTTCAGTTTTAACCTACAGTTCATAACCAATAGATTGTGGTCAGAGTCCATATCTGCCCCTGAAAATGTCCTACAATTTAAAACCTGGTTCCTAAATCTCTGTCTTACCATTATATAATCTATGGATTCTTCCATGTATAACAACCAGTTAGCTCTTCTATTTATTACAAAAAAATTCAGTAGCTTTGTAAATATTATTTTTATTAAGTAATAATGATAATTATTTAATAGATTTATAGATAATTAATCATAAACTATTATTATTTAAAGTTAAAACTTTTTTATGCTTTATATATTCTCAGGTACACTTCTTACATTTATTATTATGTTTATCTTTATGTGAAGGTTTTATATAATAACAATTTAAATCTTTAATTTCTTGACAAATTTTACATTTCCTTTTTTCTTCACTTATAACGTCTTCATTATTTATCGTAGATTTAGATTGTTCTTCATTTTCCATTTCTCTATGTTTTGGATTTGGTCTTAAATATATTTGAAAATAATATTTAGCAACAATTTTTCCACATATGCGAGAAATTCGATTTTTATTATAATTTTCTACATGATATTTATTTAAACTTGGTCTACATATAGTTCTATATCCAGCTTTTGTATACTTTTGTAAAATGAAATTATCAATTGATTTCTCTGTATCACAATATTGACAAAATTCAATCTTTGGGGAACAATCTTGTTGAACTTGAATTATTGGAATTGTGTGAAGACATATTTTTTTTAATTTTAAATTATTTATATAAATTATCTTAAAATTAATCATCATCATCATCATCATCAGATTCATAGTCCTGATTTCTAAATTGACGATTTCTATCAAATAAAGGATCCAAAGAGCTTGTAGCTAATGGTAAAGAATCGAGTGAAGCTAATATGTCTCTCAATGTGGGTTATTTTTCTAAATAATATATCTAAAAAGTGGACAATTTTCTTTTTCCTTTAACCATTTATCAATACATTCTTTATGAAAAATATGCTTGCAGCTTGTTTTAACAAATTCATTATTATTTTCATCACTTAAACAAATAGGATAATCAATATCTTTTCCACATACCTCAATTATTTCATAAGTATCTTTTTCTTTAGATTTTATTTCGTTTTGGTCCTCCCGGTATAATAAATAATTTGTATTAGATTTATAAAAAAATAAAATTCCCTAATTTTTGTAGTTTATCTTTCAAAATATTTATTACTTTAGGAATTAATTCAGATGTTTTATGACAATCAATATCAAATAAAGATAAATCAGTTGTACCAGCTCTAACTACTTTTTTGTAAATTCGCTGTATTCATCAAATGTATCACCTTTGAAAAAATACAACAAACCATTTGTGTATGTAAACACACAATTCATTTTTGGTGATAAGCCTGGAAATTTTCTACTTATAGTTCCTCGTGATTTGTATTTAAAAGTACATTCATGTAATTCTACATAGAAATATTCGTTAAAGAATAAAAATGTTCCACCTGAATAAGTGTTTACTATACCACTTAAAACATATTGTCTATAAATATTACAGTATCACCACTTTGTCTTTTAAATATTCCATGTATTTTCTGTAAAGCTTGTGGCAAAAATGTTAACCAATTAGTTGTTAATTCTAATTTATTCTTATTTATCGAAGCCCACTTATTATAATAATATGCAAAATTACATTTGCAAATAGTAGATGATCAAATTTCTTAAGTTCACATAATGATTAAATTGGTTCAGTTGATTTAGGTGACATAGTAGTAGTAGTAGTAGTAGTAGTAGTAGTAGTAGTAGTAGTTGTTGTTGTTGTTGTTGTTGTTGTTTGTGTTCCATATCAAATTTTAATAGCATCAACACCATATTGAGATGATTCTGAATGTGAACCATTATAATAAGGATATATTATTTATTCAAAATCATCTGAATGTTCTAAACCTAATGCATGACCAATTTCATGCACTAAAACTCCAAATAGGATTGTTTGATATTTTGCTGTATTTTTATTAATTTCCACGTACCAGTTTTCATCTTTATCCATATGTATTTCTAATGGATCATTATTCCTATTTAGAAAAGAAGCATGATGTAACTTATTTCCTTTTCCATATAACACCTGAGGACAACATTGACCATTAAATTCATATAAAGTATTCGTCTTTTATCTGTAATTCAAATATTAGGATCATTGCTATGATGAATAAACTGAATACCACTATATTTCTGCCATAAACTAAAAGCTGCATTTGTTAATTCCAATACTCTTTTTACCTTACTTCATTTAATTCACCAGTAACCTCAAGATTGTCTGTTAGTTGTAATAACATTAATGTTTCTCTTAATAATTCATCACTAACTTGGGTTTTTTCAGTTTTTGGTGAAATATCTAAGTTACCAAAACCTTTTAAATATTTTACTTTCTTGTCTTTTGCAATTCTAAGCCTGGTGCAGCTACAATTATTTTCACAAACAGTAATAACGTAAGTATCTTTATTTAATTAATACAATACATATAGTTATATTCATTATACAATTTAATTTATTAATAATTACAAACAATAAATTTCACATAATGTTTATTTTTCGCAAAACAAATAAAAATATTCCTCTTAAATGGAACCCACTGTACATATGTACAACAACAAGCTTACATACAACAATAAAGATGTTTTTATGATTATTGATGAAGAAATTAATCCATGGTTTAAAGCAAATAATGTTTCACAGACCTTTGCTGACAATGCAATTAGAAAACATGTTCATATTGATGATAAAGTAAAATATGAACATCTATCTAAACCTGGTAAATTACTGGGGTTTAAAGGTAATGAAAAATGTTCAATATTTATTAAGTAGTCTTATTCCTTCATCTAGAAAAGGAGAAGCTAAACAATTAAAAAGATGGATTACACATGAAGTTTTGCCATCATTTAGAAAACATGGTGAATATAAGATTAGAAAAGATATGATTGATGCTTATAAATATGAAATAGAATCTTTACATGAAATACATAAATTGGATAAAAAACAAATTGGAAGTAATATGTAAAAGAAATGAAGAAATAAATAATTTATTACCACATGTATTTCCTAAAACAATTAATGAAAACTTAAGACCAACATTCATTCTTTTATAATTATTTGGTGATGATTGTGAATATAATTATTATGTCATTACAACACAACAAAAACCTTTACAGAAACAACTATATAAAATCGAAGAAATGTTAAGATTGAATTATAACCTAATTCAATAAATCTGTAACCAAAAATGAAACAAAATTTAAGGATTGACTCTCATACGAATTATTTCAATACTTTGAATAATTATTCACAAGATCAATTGATTAATGATATAATTAGGCTTTATGAAACTGAACTACTATAAAATAACTTTATCTTCATTTACCCAACTATTGTGTGAACTATCAAAACCCAACCACTTCACATAACCTTTATTATCTTTCTTTTTTAAAACTTTTTCAACTAAGTATACATCTGGATATTTCGTTTTCTGTAATTATTGTACATAAAAATTTTGTTTTATATCTTTTAATTTATACGTAATTGGATTAGAATGAATAACATCTTCAATTTCACATACTTCTGTTGACCAATTAACTGTATATCCTTTTTCATAATGACTTTTGTAAGTTTACTTATTCTAACTTGGTCACCTTTTTTAAATTTACCTTGCTCGTTAGACACAATGGCACCTATTTATAAATTCTTCCATTTACTTCTATTGGCTTAATTTTATGTAGAATTTTTTTTGTTATTACATTCATCAGTTAGATCTTTAACTAAATTTCACCATTTATAATTTCCTTGTAAAGAAAATTTCATACACATCTTTTCTTTAAGTGTTCTATTAAGACGTTCAACAACAGATGTTTTTAATTCTCAAAAAGCAAAATAATGATTAATGTTATATTTTTCATTAATTTTTTTAAATTCTTTGTTATAGAATACTTTACCATTATCTGTTTGTAAATTTTTTGGATGTCTACCTAAAAATTTTTTTGAAAAGCTTCGACTATATTTTTAATAATTTTATCTATAATAGGAAAAGCCCAAGCATATTTTCAAAAGACATCAATAACAGGCAATAACTATTTATATCCTTTATTTATTTTATAAATAACTTTTCAATTACCTGAATCCATTTCAACTAAATCAGATGGTCATAAATCATCTATACTGAAAGAAACAACATTTCTTCTTTTAAAATTCTTTCTCAATAGTCAATGTAATTCATTAATTATATCTTTAAGAATATTATTTAAGTCTTCACCAGCAATTACAATTTTTTAAAAATAAATTTACTTTTTTCAGATTTACAAACTTTACAAAGACCTTCAATTCTTTGTCTTTCGTTTTTAGTTGTTACTCTATGCAGATTATGTGTATCAGTAAACTTTTCACACTTTAGACAATGAATATAATAATCATATGAAGTATGTTTTTCCATTTATATAGATAGAAAATTTATTAAATTTTAAATTATTTCACCAAATATAATTAACCTTACATCAACTGGAAAATTTTTAAGAGAATCTTTAACAGAATCTTTTAATTCTACAAATAAAAAGCATGATTTGTGTACCATTATTGATTGATTATTATTATTTATTTGATAATCATTATTAGCTACATTTACTGTTACATATCCGTTTGTATGTTTAACAAGAACCCTTAATCCTTTTAATTATGAAAAGACTTTCAAATCGATACAATTTAAGTTCTTTAGCTGTTGGAAAAGTAAATTCACTCATTTGTGTATCATATAATTTTTCTTTAAGACTACTAACTGTTCTAAGTATTGAGTTAAATGTGTTATTGTGAACTAACTGAAAAAGCATTTTCTATTTCTTTTTTTGTAAATTAATTATTAAATTGTGTTACAATGTTTGTGTATTCAGGTTTGGTAACATAATCTTTTTCTTAGTGTTGTTTGTTAACTACATCTTTTGCATCAATTGGATCATTTACATTAGCAAGTCTTCTATTTTTAAAACCAATATATCCTTTAGTTACTTTAAAATAGCGTTAATTTTTTTTGAAACTGTTTAATTGCATTAGTTATCTTTGGATCAAATTGATTAATCATATTTTCAATTTTTTCTAGGTCGAATGTAGATGTATTAACTAAATGTTCACTTTGTTTAAATAAATGTATCTTATTTCCAAAAAGGTCCATTTATTAAAGCTAAGGTATCATTAAAATTCATAATTTTCAAAGCAATTTTAAAACAAAAAGAAACAAATGACCACTTATTTCTTCATCAAAATTTTGTATTCTTTCTGTATTGTAACGTAGTTCAATTTTTCCTAAATAGTTAACTAATTGTTTTGGTAGATTACCACCAAATGAATCATTAACAAATTTTTTATCTTCATTTTTATAACAAATCCAATTTGTTCCAGGATTATCAGATGTATTTAAATGATCTATACCACATTCAATTTAAAGACCTTATTTGGTAATTCATCAATCGTATATACACCACAAAAGTGTTTAATTTTTAATTTATTAGTAAGTTTTTCTATATCAAAATAACGTAATGCATTAGGGTATTAATGAAACCTTTTTCCTTACTCCAGTTCCAGCTTTCTTTTCTGTTTCTAAGTTATGTCTTTTTTGTTCTTCTAATTCTTTATCAGCTTTCTTCTTGATTATAACTGTATTTGCAATTGCTGCAGATCCACCAGCTAAAGAACCAATTGTTGCTAAATATAGTAATTATAGTTAAAATTCGCCTTCACGTTGTGTTAATCCTTTACCACCTTTCTTTTTTGTTAAATATTCAATAATTATTTAACATCAGGAATACCTAATGTAATAAGTAAATTTCCACCAACTTTCTTTTCTTTCTTTCTTTTTTAACATCTGTTAAAAATGGTTCAATTGCATTTAATTGTTCATTAATTAAATTTAATTTAATTGATTTTATTTTAGTTTTGCCACTAGGTAGCAAAGAAAAAACAATTGTAAAGTTATTCATTTATATAGTTAAAATTTAATAAAGATTTTTAAATTTATAATCACCAATCATTTTCATCAACATTAATTCCCATACCTAATTTTCGTTTTCCATACATTATTCCTCTAACCACTGCTGTTGCTACTTTTTCAGCAAATGTAGCATCATCCGCATACATTCTTTCTTTTGCAGGTAACCGAAATTCTATATCAAATTCAAGTCTGTTTACTTAATCTTTAATATTTCTATAACCAATGTTAAGTCTTTTACAAGTTTCGTCTAATGGATTTATACCTTTATTACCTTTAGCTAATCTTTCTGCTAATTTTGTACCTGGACCAGAATAATTGTTACCAGGAAGATGCATTTCAAATGGCAATTTGTTAATTAAAGTATTTACTAATCTTTTTTCTTATTTATCACTTTTACAAAATATACGTTGAAGTTTATTTAAAAATCTAATTAAATATGGACTTCCTTTTGTATTATCAATTATAACATCATTAAATTTATTTATTAACATTTGTGCATTACTAACTTTTTCATTATGATAATTTGTATGAATTACTGCTGGTCTATGAATTAATTGTCTAACAGCATTCATCCAAAAATATTCAGTTGATTTATCTATATATTTTTAATTTAACCTTTACCTTTTAGTTCTGGAGAACTAAAATCTGAACAATCTATAGTTGAATTTCTTCTTATGTTTGGAAAATAATAATTAACAATTTCTTTTATTAAGTATTTATATTTGTTGCCTTTACTTGACCTTATTTTATTTGGATTATTATCAGAATTCAGTGCACCTGAATTATATGATATATCTGCATAATTTGATAAATCTACTTCATCGAATTTGTCATTCATTTCATGTATTGTAATTTGTTTTTCAGTTAGAAGTCTCATTAATCTATCTGTACAGTCATATGTTTTTTCACAAATATTTAATTTATCTCCACTGAATTCAACAGGTAAATTACCAACATATTTAAACATGCCAACAGGTTTTAAGCCTAAAACTTTATCTACATTTTATTTAATATACTTAAACATTCTTTCACTAACATTGATCTTTTTAGTTTCATTTATCTTTTTATTTTCATTTTGATAACTACTTGATCTTAATTGTTCCTGATATTTATTTAATACATCTTGAATTTCTGATTCACTTAATGTATAGTCATATTTTCCAGGAATATATTCAGACCAATCTTTTAATGGTTTAATTGCTGATAAATCTTCAAAATCTTCTATATGATGACGATATGGAATCATTTGATTTTCAACTTCTCTATTTTCTTCAATTTCTTTCAGAACATTATCTCCTAATCCTTCAGTCCATGTTTAATTTTTTCAATAGCATCAATAACAGGTTGATCTTCCTTTTTATATTTTTCATATTCTGTTCTTGGTTGCTTTCTCCAAAGCTTACATAGTTCTTTCAATTCTTCAGCTTCCTTTTTATTTTGTTTAGCTTGTTTAACAACTTTTTCATCGTACTTTGCAAACATTTATTAAGGAAGAAAAACATTAATTACGTTTATTTTTATGTTAAACATTTATGTTTAACGTTTATGTTTACATTTATGTTTAATGTTAATGTTTACATTTATTTTAATGTTTTGTTTATGTTTAATGTTTATGTTTATAAAAATTGATGAGATAACGTATTTTACTTATACAATTATCATGATAATAACAACCACAAGTGTCTGGTCCACATGTAGCATTATCGTTAGACCATGAACAATTTGTATAATGCCAGAATGAGATTTTCACTCTGCTGCAGAGTGTGCGCTGGTATGAAACTTCGTTGCAGATTAAAACTGTGTGCCAGACTGAGAATCGAACTCGGGACCTTTGCTTTCCGTGGGCAAGTGCTCTAACACTTAGCTACCTGACCACGACTAACGCCCCACCCTCACAGCTTTACTTCTGCCAGTATCTCGTCTCCTACCTTCCAAACTTTACAGAAGCTCTCCTGCAAACCTTGCAGTGGCAGAGCACTTGCCCACGAAAGGCAAAGGTCCTGAATTCGAGTCTCAGTCCGGCACACAGTTTTAATCCGCTTGGAAGTTTAATATCAGCATACACTCAACTGCAGAGTGAAAATCTAATTCTGGAAACATCTCCCAGGGTGTGGCTAAGCCATGTCTCCGCAATATCCTTTCTTTCAGGAGTGCTAGTTCTGCAAGGTTTGCAGGAGAGCTTATGTAGAGTTTGGATGGTAGGAGACGAGATACTGGCAGAAGTAAAGCTTTGAGGGTAGATAAGTTTGTAGAGAACTTGCCTGCTGAGGGCAAAGGTCCCGAGTTCGAGTCTCGGTCTGGCACACAGTTTTAATCTGACAGGAATTTTCAAATTTGTAATTTTATAAATTATGTAATTTATATGATTATAATTTAAATTTATATAATTATAAATTATATATTTATATAAATTATATAATTTATTTCAATTTACATAATGTTGACCATAAATTGATTCTACTTTTTGTGATTTTTGATATTTTTGAATGTGATCAAGTGCTTCTTTAAATTCATTTATTTGTTCAGGTAAAACTCTAATAGATATGTAATATCATTTTTTAAAGTGTGCATTTATTATAGATAAAAATAATTAATTATAAAATGTTGTATTTTATTTCTAAACTTACCTTCATTTGGTATTCTCGACAATCCAAGCTCATCATTTATTACACATTTCTTTAAAATAGTCAAACTTTAAATCTCCATCAACAAATTCATGATAAATATGATTTCAAGTTGTATCATCTTTTCTAAAAATATTTAAAATTTTTAGATTGTCTCTAACTAACTGTATTTTCGAATCTATACCTTTGTGTCTGCCTCTAGTAAAATATTTTCTTGAATATCTTGATTTTCTAAAATGAAATCATCGAATATCACAACTGAATTATCTTCACATTCATCTACTGGAATAATTTCTTCGTTATTTTCTATAAAACTATCAATATTTTCATTAATTTCATCTTCAATTTTTTTACATTGTGTTATAAATTTTTGATATTTTGGTTGAACTAAATTTTTGAATAAATATATAAATGTTTAATTTTATCCCAATTTAACTATCCTGGGGCTAAAATATAATCATCAATCATTAATGTTGTTTTTCCACAACCACTTGTTCCAATTATCACACATCTAATAGAAGTTTGTAAAAGTTTACCATGTTATTTTCTGGAATTCTTACTTTAAGTTCCCAATCTCTTTTATTCATTTATTTAATAATTGTTTTCAATGGTAATTGAGTAAATAATTTCAACTTAGTGATAAATCTTCAATACTTAGAAAAAGATTAACTGTTCCAATACTTTATAGTGATACTAATATTTCATTAGTTGGTTTTAACCAACTTTTTTAATGCCAAATATTACTACAAAAAATAGTAAACTGTATTGTGATGGTGAGACAGTAGAAATTCCTATACGTCAATATTCTTTTAAAAATTTAGAAAAATTTATTCATTCGTAAAATGCTAATATACATATTAAACCACATGAAACTTTAAATAGAATTGTTATTGAAAGTGATGTAAAGCTATATATAGATATAGAAGATAGCATTGGAAGTTTATGAGGGGTTCATAATCAAATTATTTTACCAAATGAGAAATCTGTAACTAAAGATATTCCCAAAATAAATTCTTTTCTATTAATAAATGTAAATTTTAATATTGCTGATGGAATGTGTGTAAAACAAAATGATCATTTTCATAAAGAAACTAATATTTTTGCTTCATTTAACATAATGCAGAATTTGGTGGACCGATAATTTATGAAGCAAAATATCCGGTAAATGTTAATATTTGATACAATCATGATTTAGAAGTTACTATAAATGATGAAAATGATAATTTCATTGATTTTAATGGTGCTACTGTAACTGCTGTTTTAGAAATATTTTAATCGCAGACTGAAGTCTGTGCTTTGCTGATGCTAATAAATTTTTTCCTTAATAAATAAGTAATTGCTAAAACAATCTTATACTGTGTCACGAATAACATTGAAAGTTATCAATTCTATTCATTCCCAGTCAATGAGAAAACTAAAACTAATTTAAGTGTTCCTAACAAAGATACAGAAATTGATATAAATATTGGTGACGGTTGACTTCATCCAACTTATGCACAATTATACATGAATTTTAGTATTATTGGAAATGATGGCACAGATTATCCAACTTATGATGGAAAATCAGACACAAAATTAATTGATAATTATGTAGCAAAACTGTTTGATTTTATAACGATAAAGAAAGGAAACAATATTTTATCTAGAATTGAACATCCTTTTATTTCTTCATCTGTGTTACTTCATCTAACTTTATCTGTTACTGACAAAATTAGTTTAAAAGGAAATATAATTAATACAGGAAAATAAGTAGTAACCGAACTGAAGCACCTTATCCATTATCACTACATGGTGGATTTTTTAAAGATTATAAAGATATAATGTGGGAAGGAGATTTAACTGTAATTTTTACATGTAGTTCATCTTCTAGTAACGTAACTTTTCGTTGGCCTGATAAAAATAATGCTGGAATTGAAAAAAGACACTCTTCCTAAAGAAGGTAAAATTACTAAATAATGGAAATTAGTGTTCCAGTTGTTAAATATGAAAAAAATTATTTACTTGAACAATGTGAAATTATTCTTAAAAATCTGAAAATTCCTATTTCTTTTTATGAACTTCAAACACAAGGAGTTGCCAGATTATATGGTAAAAATAATTTTGAACTAGATACAACAAATTACTATAAGTTTGATTTGCAATACTTCATATTTGTTACATTTCAAACAAATCGTAAAAACAATCAATTAGTTGATTTGTCATTATTTGATCATGTTAAACTATATAATATTTATTTAAAAAATTGTAGAAATGAAGTTTTTCCTCAAGAAATGTGGAATATTAATCCACCAAATAATTTTCTTATAGCATATGATGCATTGATTGATTTTAAAAGAATTATTTTACTAAAATCAGATATTCATACTGTATTAGTCCATTTAGTTTTATGAATAATTATCAAATTTATGTAATCAATATAACACCCAGAAAGAATGTTCTAACTACACATAAAACTACTATGAAACTTTGTGCAACTTTTAATGATAAAATTCCAAATGATACACTTGCTTGTGTAATTATGTATGGCTAAAAGAATCATACATACGATGTAAAACATCGATTACTTATTGAAAATTTTTAACTATCAGCATGTGCTTCTATATAAATGAATGAGAAACTTAAAAAAATTATAAAAGTGTTAACTTCTTGCTTATGTAAGTTTCTTAAACATTTTAAGAATGGTAGAAAAAACTGAAAATTTTACTATTTTACTTATTAAATGATTTCCAAATCATTTTATAATTTTTTTCTAGATAGCTTTTTTATGTAGATTATGTTAGCACTTCGACTTTTTAAATTCGGTTAATATTTGACTGAGTAACCATCACTTAATGTAAAATCAAAAAGTGTTGAGTCATGAAAATCAACTTTTTCTGTTATTAAGTTATTTCGATGAAATTCTTTATACAGCATACTGTTAGTATTGGATGAACGTTTTTGAAGAAAAAAATCAGTTTGTTCTATTTTAAACAAAAAAAATTGGGTTTGTTGCATTTTATATCTTTCAAGCTATTCACTTGTTGCATTTTATATGTTTCGAGCTGTACTTTGAGGCCTGTAGACATCTATGGAAAGTAGTTTGAACTAACTAGATTCCAACTTCTGTCAACAGATGGCACTGGTGTATGTTCTATTGAAAATAACTAGGGAACGTACTTCACTTTAGATGTAATTTTCTGTATTTTTTGTTTCTAATTTTGTTGTTCAAATCGCATTAATCAATTGTTCAGGCTGGTTTTCTAATTTTAAAAACGTAATAATGTTAAGAAAATAATGAATTTGAGCCTAAAATAAATTGATGAAGAAGTTGATTCTTAGAAGATACTTTGTTAGTAGAACTCCAACTATATATACATTCTTCAAGCTTCTTTACTTCAGCCAAACTTCACACAATCGTTGACCAATGAGAGTGCACATATCAAAGGTCATTATAAAGTATTTGTGTTTGAAAGTGCTAGCCATTTGGCTAAAATATCCAACACACTTGTCTATGTACTTAAAAACACCCGGAATAAAAGAAGCAGTTCTGTTAATTCAGAATTTAGTCTTCATGTAGCACTGTGTACATAGGGTCAGAGAAGTCCAAAACACAGAAAATGTGTAGGACATTGTGATGGGTGTTTTGCAATTTTCAGGTTGTGAAAAAATTTTATATTCTTTAAATGAACAACACTAAGCGACAGCTAAAGCAGTCTTTAGGCTGTGCCAAGCCGCAATTAAGACAGTGTAGTGAATGTATGATTAAAAAAAGTATTGACGAATTTCATAAAGATAAATATCGAATAGGTGGATATAAATATGTATGTAAAGGATGTTGCAAAGAATGTAGTAAAATTAAAGTTACTTGTAAATGTGGTAAAACTGTAAATAAGTGTTATCTCAAAAAACATTTACAAACAACAGCTCATGATAATCTTATGGCTGCTAAAGCAGAAAATAAATAATTTTATATACTTATTCTTTAATATAAATTTAAAAAACTCGTTTTTCACAAAAGTCAACAATAGGACACTTTTTGGGGCAAAGAAAAAGATATAAAAAATCCTTTTTTAAAAATTTGTTTTAAAAATAATTTAAAACACGCGTTTTTCACAAAAGTCGGAAATAGGACATTTTTTGGGGCTAAGAAAATGTTATAAATATGCTTTAAAAATTATACTTAATTACCTAATTTATTTATTTACATTACATTCACCTATGGGAAACGTATGCAAGATAAATGATTTTTTATTATAGTTATTATTATATTATATTATTATTATGTAAAAGGGATAGTAGTTAGATTTTGTAGGTTCTGGATCTTTAGATCAATCTTACGGAAAATAAAAAATTGTGAGTGTTAACAAGTAATTTTTTATTTTTTATAAGATTGGTCTAGTGGTCCAGAACCTACAATATCTAACTACTAAGGTGGCCTCTAGTGGCTGAACCAAGCGCAAACTTCATGCACAAACTATGAAGCAGCGCACAAATAAAATTGGTAGTTACAGCAATCACCATCTATTTTGACAAACAGATAAATCTATCTTTTGAACTATAGTCATTTGTTTTCCTTCATTCAACCATGTCATAACACACAAACACACACACACACACACACACACACACACACACACACACACACACACACACACACACAATGTACAGTTACATCTGTATTGCACGTGTCTTTTCTACAAGAAGGGATGCATTTACACTTCAAATACTTTGCTATAAGCAGAGACACGTGCATCAAGTGTTCAGTTTTTTTTCCCAATAGGTCCCCTGCATTACCTGTGTCCCTTCTATAAGGAGGGGTGCAAAACTGTCGAAAACTGAGCAACTATACCTGAAAGTCAGACAGACAGAGGGTGGACATAACAATAGTTCCGCAGAGAGAATACCGGGTGTGGCAGTGGTATCCGTTGGCTGCAGTGCCTACAGCTCAGCAATGGCAGTAGCACCCTATACCGGCTATGCACTTGAGGCTGGCACGGTGCACGCTGACTGCAGGGGATGCTGATCATGGGGTGATGGCAGCCTAGCATGGACCCATCAGTTACTGTGAGGCAGTGGCATGGCATCGGTCCTGTAGTGTTTGGGAGGTGGGGGGGGGGGTGAGGGTAGGCCTGAGCCAGTACCTCGAGTTTGGACCAGTATGCTGGTATTTTGCACTGTTATAAAAATAGCCCAAAAGACATTACCGATGCACAGAAACAATTAGGATTATTACAAGCGCAGGCAGCAAAAATAGGATTACAAATTTCATTTGAAAAAACAAAATTTATGACTGACATCAAAGATGCACCTTCTGATCTCGAAATTGGTAATAACTACATCTCTTGAGTAAAAGAATTTAAATAATTAGGTCAATGGATTGCAGAAAATTGTAATGAAAAGAAATCTGTCAGATCAAGAGTGCAGAAAATGGAGACGGCCTTTCAGTTAACAAAAAACGTTTACAACAGAGTCTCTCGTAGAACTGCAAAATACGACACTACACAACAGTAATGAAACCTGAAGCTCTCTACGCATCTGAGACACTAAACCTTCAACACAGAACACTAAAAGGGGAATTAGAAGTGAAAGAACGTAAAATAATTAGGAAAATCCTAGGACCAAGAACTAAGGATGGTGTGCGTTATCCAAAACCCAATGCAGAAATATATAAAAATATCTCCAAAATAACAGACACATTGCGCATGAGAAGAATCCAAGTCGTGGGGCATTTAGAAAGCATGGACTCAAACAGGTTAACTCACAAAATCCATACATTTTTTAAGAACAAAACTACAATACCGAATTGGTACAAACAGACGGAAAAAGACTTGAGAGAATTAGGGTCTCCAAATCTACATGACAGAAATGAAATCAGAAAAATCACAAACACACAGTTTTGAGGAAGAAGAGAGAAAAACTAACTGAGATACGTGGTCTACGCAACGAAAGCCAGGAATACTAGGCGAAAAGGAAGGCCAACAAATGTGGATTACGCGTGGTCCTAAGTGCACTCATTCGTGACGACGAAGAAGAAGAAGAAGCCCAAAAGATTTGAGCTGGTTGTGACTTCATAGATCCATGGCCAGTATTTCAGCTCTGGGCCTGTATGTTCCAGTATCTCATGCCTAGGCCAGTATGCGGACATTCTAGACTGTCACAAATACCCCAAAAGGTCTGAGCTGGATTATAATGTCATGGTGCTGCATGAGTATGCCCCAGCCATCATCTTGTATTCCAGGTCAGCCATCTTGGCTTCTGACGACATAGTTACGGTGGCGCTCATATTCCAAGTCTTGGTTTCTGATGTCATAATCTGTCCCAATATTCCATGTCAGCCAGCATGAGGATGCACCATTTTCAATTCCCCTCAGTTTATACTTATAACAACAGTCCTACTTCCACAGGGAACATACTAGCACAATTAGGCTATTTTTTCGATTTACCACTAAATTTTGAATTTGCTGCCAAAATTCGAATTTCGCGCCATTTTATGCATAGCGCAGTTGACCTCTGCGACGAGGGGAGGGGGCAGGGAAATCCCATAACTCACCAAAAACGTCATCGTCGAGGTCAGCATGCCAGAAAATAATGTCAGAAACCACATTACTACACTACTGTCGTTAGTGTGAAGCAACTAAGGAGTAAACTACGAGCAATAATGCGCCAACCGCGAGATAGTGCATAGAAATTCCGCCTCACTCTCACCTAGTGTAATATTTTCTTGTTCCTTTGGTTCCTCTTTGTCTTAAGCTGTGTGAAAAGGGGAAATCTCCAGACGCTTTCCACCGTTTTTGACGAAGCATCATCAGCAAATGTACCCTAGTCCTTACGATTAGACGATATTTTTTGTCTCTTTGAATTTTACGGAATGAATGGCAGTTTTGGTTAAGTGTAACATATTCGACACATTACTGATGGCACTTTTTGTTTCTTATTTCACATTCTCATAACAACTGCTTCTTTTTCATGATATTAATATCAATGTCACTTACTCATTATGTTAACAGCGTCTGGTGATGATTAAAAAGTAAACTACTTCCAGTTAATGAATTTTCCAGTTTCTAGTTCACTTAAGGTAGAAAAACAACACCGCCTAGGACAGCTACGGAAGAGGAGATCCGCCAAAATTATTTTCCCTGCTCTTTATTTATGATGTTCATTTTGCAGTCGATGCATCTGAATATTACTCGTAACCACACTTTAGACCCAAACCACAGTTACAAAAGTGCGAATAGAACTCACGTGTCTGCAGTAGGTATTTCTGCTCTCGGTGAATGTAGTAGCAATCGGCAACACCACGTCTTCGGAGACTGAGTTTTCCTGGTTCCAACTAGTTCAAGATTCACGTACTCTGATCAGTTGCAACCTGCCTGTCGCAAGGTAACGTTGTGGAATACGTTTGGCAAGTATGTGACTGCCTGGTTGGTTCAGAATTATCATGGTAAACGTGATGTTTTCTTGTCATTTGGCTTCAATATTCTTAATTATTCTCAGGGATGACACAGAGGTAGCACGTTTATGACTCCAGGAAGCTCATTACAACGGGAGCTGCACTTTACTTCGCCATACACGCTGAAAAAGTTTTAGCTATCATCGGGACAACACGGGAGCGACGTTCGATGCAGTTGCATGCTAGCATAGCGGTGAAGTGTTTGTCCTTCAAGCGTAGAAGTTGCGTTAGTTTTCGTTCTAATCCCACACGTGACAAGATTTTTACCTCTTCTGTGAAATAGTCACAAGCAGGCAGCAAAGAATACGATATTGCAGTGCTTGTGTTATTTCGAATTACGATGCAAAATTGCACAACGCAGGCACTGCAATGTCGTATTTATCCGCCGACACCAGGAAAGTGACTTTCCCTGTACGGGAATATATGTAGTGGATGTACGAGTACAGGCTGTAGACACATGGTTCACAACATACGGAGGTATGCGTGGGGCCGCAAATCGTGCTCGGATAACTAAACGGTAAGGAGATCACTCCCGTATCAGCGGGAATTCCGAGTTCGTGTCCTGGTCCGGCACAAATTTTCTTAGTTGTCATTCCATTATACAGTTGATAGCTGTCCATATTCACAGCCGCGAACACATTTCACGTACTCAGTAAAGAAATCCTAGAATAACTTCTTCCCATATGCTTTGCCGCTACCTTGATTCAGTGCCCCATAGATGTGACGGTGATAAACTTCCTGAATTACACATTTGTTAGTGCCTGTTTTTCTGCTTTTGACAATTGCATTTCTTAATTGTGGTAATGGACGATTTGTTAGTTGGGTTTTGTTATGTATCTACCACTACTCATATATGTGCATACTTTCCTGTAACGCTACTTCCGTATGACTGTGAACTGAGCGTATACAAAGACAGTTTCGAAGCCGATAGTACGTATTATCCTACTAACTCGTGCCAATTTGGGATGTTTGTGTTTATTAAAAGATACTTTTTCCATAACTTTATAATGAAAACCTGTAGTTTATCTGTATTAGTACGGTGCATAGTACGAGTCAATAACGTTTAGTTTACTGAACACTGTAGATAAACACGAAAGATAAATAAATCAGAAGCAGTGTAGTCTCCCACATTATTTACACCGAAGCGCCAGAGAAACTGGTATAGGCATGCGTATTCAAATACTGATGTATGCAAACAGGCAGAATACGGCGCTGAGGTTGGCAACGACTATGTAAGACAACAAGTGTGTGGCGCAGTAGATAGATTGGATACTGCTGCTAAAATGGCGGGTTATCAAGATTTAAGTGATTTTGAAAGTGGTGTTACAGTCAACGCACGAGCGATGGACACAGAATCTCCGAGGTAGTGGCCGCGCTGTATATCCACGCGGTCTCAGGCTCCTTGTCACGAGTCGCGTGGCTCCCACCCGTCGGAGATTCGAGTCCTCCGTCTGGCATGTGTGTGTGTGTGTGTGTGTGTGTGTGTGTGTGTGTGTGTGTGTGTGTGTGTGTGATGTCCTTAGAATAAGTTAGTTTAAGTTAGATCAAGTAGTGTGTAAGCCTAGGGACTGATGACCTCAGCAGTTTGGTTCCATAGGAACTTGAAACAAATTTCCAAAAATTTTTCAAAAATGGTTCAAATGGCTCTGAGCACTATGCTACTTAACTTCTGAGGTCATCAATCGCTTAGAACTTAGAACTAATTAAACCTAACTAACCTGATGACATCACACACATCCATGCCCGAGGCAGGATTCGAACCTGCGACCGTAGCGGTCGCTCGGCTCCAAACTGTAGCGCCTAGAACCGCATGGCCACTCCGGCCGGCAAAAATTTTTCCGAGATAGCGATGAAGTGGGGATTCTCCCGTACGACCATCTCACGAGTGTACCGTGAATATCAGCAATCCGGTAAAACATCAAATTTCCGATATCGCTGTGGCCGGAAAAATAATCTGCAGAAACGGGACCAACGATGGACGACTGACGAGAATAGTTCAACGTGACAGAAATGCAACCCTTCCGCAAATTGCTGCAGATTTCTATGCTGGGCCATCAACAAGTGTCATCGTGCGAACCATTCAACGAAACATCGTCGATATGGGATTTCAGACCCGAAGGCCCATTCGCGTTCCCTTGATGACTGCACGACACAAGGCTTTACGCCTCGCCTGGAGCCGTCAACACCAACATCGGACTGTTGATGACTAGAAACAAGTTGCCTGGTAGAACGAGTTTCGTTTCAAATTGTGTCGAGCAGATGGACGTGTAGGGGTACGGAGACAACCTCATGAATCCATAGACCCTGCATGTCAGCAGGCGACTGTTCAAGCTGGTGGAGGCTCTGTAATGGCGTGGGGCGTGTGCAGTTGGAGTGGTATGGGATCCCTGATACGTCTAAATACAACATTCATGTCCATTGTGCATTCCGACGGACTCGGGCAATTCCAGCGGGACAATGCATCACCCCAAACGTCCAGAAGTGCTACAGAGTGGCTGCAGGAACACTCTTCTGAGTTTAAACACTTCCACTAGCCACCACACTCCCCAGAAACGAACATGATTGACCATATCTGGGACGCCTTGCAATGTACTGTTCAGGAGAGATCTCCACCCCCTCGTACTCTCACGAATTTAAGGACTGTCCTGCAGGATTCATGGTGTCAATTCTCTCCAACACTACTTTAGACATTAGCCGAGTCCACGCCACGTCGTGTTGCGACACGTTTGCGTACTCACGAGGGCCCTGCACGATATTAGGCAGGTGTACCAGTTTCTTTCGCTCTTCTGTATGAAATAGTCTCCGAATATTCGGACAGTTTTTTTACTTGACGCCTATAGCAATATGTTGATAGCACTTCGTCTCCTTCTATGTTATGCTATGTTAACAGACTGTAAAGATGGACAGTTCAGCACAATGATGAGGCGAGGGGCTTGCGAATTCTGTCACGGGCTGTACCTTGTGTCACACCCTTTAATCTATGCCTATCTTTCCTGCTGATCATTGCTTCTTTCACGAGCCTTTCTTCCTCTCTGAGGTTTTTATGTGACGTGATATCTATTAATAACTGTGACAGCCTTCCTAATTTGTAGCAATGTGCCCCTCATAATATGATAATTTCATTTCTTACTTTGCAGTCTATGACTCTAACTTTTTGCCATTTCGTCTTGGTACCATGTGACTGCTTAGTGTTCCACAGTCTACATCGACGACTGCATATTGTACAAAATCCGCAAACGACCTTATGGTGAGTCGCGGAGGATACCTTGCACTACAACCAGTAATTTCCTGACGTGTTCCACTCGCAAATAGAGCGAGGGAAAACGAGTATCTAAAAGCCCCCATACGAGCACTAATTCCTAACATCTTATCTTTAAGGTCCTAATGCGAAATGTACGTTGACGGCAGTGGAATTGTTTTGCAGCTAGCCTCAAATGCTGATTCTCTAAATTTGCGCAATAGCGCCTTGGAGAAAAAGCATCGTCTTCCCTCGAGGGACACGTTTAGCAATGTCTCATTGCATTGGGATCTAATGAGCCCATATCGATTTTACCTGTAACATTTCAGTGTTTTACAGTCCCGTTCTTGATAAGCGCATCTTTTGCACTTTTCACAAATGGTTATTGTTTCACATTCGGCTTCCATGTGCTCTGGTTTATGGCAGTGATAAGAAAAGTTCTGGGACCTGTTGGCTTCTTCTATTTTCATGGTTATAGCTACACGTTGGCTTCCCACAGTCTTTACACACGTGACACCTCTGCCCACAGTTATAACATTTTCCTCCTGTACTACTTCGATGTTCAAATTCTTCACGATTTCTTCTCTGTAACTGACACTTATCTTTCACGGACGCTAACACGTTTTTCTCTTGCAATGTCACTTCCAAAGTGTTATCTAAGCTAATTCGTTCTCCCCAGCTTTGTACAATTGTCTGAATCCTTTTGCTTGCTGTACCCTGTATGCAGCAAGCGCGTCCTACCACTCATACCAGTTCTAATGCTCCTTGCAATTGTGCCGACCCTGTCACTGTCTTAACGATTTCCATAATTCATCTGTTCGATTTCCCATCAAGCAGCTGCTTCCCAAGAGTGTTGTATGGAAAGGAACAGCCTACAGGTGTAAAAGTAAATGGTGGACTCATGTAAATAATTTTCTTCTAATATTACCATGACTTGTTCCCAATTGTGTCAACTGCTGTGGATTAACTAGTACCTGTCAGATCACCGAAGTTAAGCACTGTAGGGCGTGCCCAGTATTTGGATATCTGACTGTCCAGGTACAATGCATAATTTTACCTTTTCATTTAAGGCAGGAGGGGCAGTGGCATAAAGTTCCTGATCACCAGCCTTTGCGCCAATATCCTGGATTCAGTTCCAAACCTCACTGGAGTGTTTCATGAAGTGAGGGTATGCAACAATGTTGGCGGTGATACGTCTGTCGGATGGGGACGTTAGGCTTGGCAGCCCCCTTGGTGCTATTTCAGAGGGGTAGGCTATGTGCTAGCACCAGCTTTCAACCTCTCCGTTCTCTCATCATCATCTCCAAGACGCACATGACACTACACTCCACCCCCCTCCTCCGACACACACACACACACACACACACACACACACACACATTATTTATATATAGTGTCCCATTTATCTTGACTGTCCTAAATAGCTGTTTGCTAGGGTTCTTGTCAGGATATCGCTCTCTGTACAGTTCCGCTGCCTGCGTAGCATCTCGCTTACCTTCAACAACAACAACAACAGTAAAAGCAACGTTATGTCGATGCAGTTTTTAGGAATGACAGCCCTTTACTCTAAGCCTACTCTACACAACAGTATCTAAAAGGCCTAACTACTGTACTAAATGTACCCATACATAAGAAATTACTGTTCTGCTAACTTACATTCCCTATAGATGAGTAGCTTTTCTACCTTCTCTTCGTTGGTGTACATTCTAATGACACAACTCTTCAACTGACGATGGTTGACGGGATGACGGGTGTGTATTCTACTTATGTTTAAATTTGTCCCCTGTCAACGTCAACGCGTGGATGTGTTCCATTACCCCGAGTACCGGCACTAAACGCTGGGAGCGTCGGCGTCAGTGATGTGTTATGTAACTCAGAATGTTGTGTTTCAGTGAATGGTACACTGTGATACATTTTTGAATAGGTCTTTAGGAGATGAAATGAGCTACCGAATAAAAAATACAGGGTGCCATTTAAAAAAAGTCATGCCGCTGTTCATATCTTTGTAAAAAAAAAAAACAAAAAACAAAGATACAACGAAGGCAATCATGCTGACTGATGTGCCTCTGAGGGCTAAAGAGCATTTGGGTGAAACATTTTATAATTTGCATCTGGACAAACAGTTATTTAGGGTGGTCAAGATAGTCACATTAAAGACATACTCTTACCCATGAGACTCTCATACTTCTGAAATGAAATAGCCTGCAGACGCAAAGATAACAAAAACCTTTCCAAATAAGCAGCTGGACCTGTTATTCTGGGTCTCTCAGCCATTCGTGCCATACAACTTTACCTTTTTCCCCCAATTATTGCTTGTATCACAGACGGTTATTTCGCTCTAGCTCCTCCTGTAATTTTAGACCTGATATACTGAATAGCAACAAACTCCCTAAATTAGGATTTAGCCTCATAAAATGGCTTATTTAGTAACACAAGAGCATCTTTTACACTGATGACCCTAACGTCTAAACTACTGCCTAAAGACATCTTACATTAATACAATGTTATACACAGAGGCTTAAAACTATTGCTGTTGTCACTTACCTGAACTCTGTGCGTTGCTGGCGCTAAAGTTCTGCTGGTTTCTCTTGTAATCTCTGCTACAATATATGGAAGTCAGATTTTTCATAGTCTTACTGCAGCAGCATCGAAGTGTCACTCTGAAGTGACTTCGAGACTTGGCTGTCTTACTGCTACTCCTTCAACTGCTTCCAGGTAATGACTCTTCTAACACATGGTACCGTCCCACTGTGATGGCCGCTCTTCTAAAGGTCTTCATAAGGTGTGAAATGTTTCCAAAACATTTTGGCTGGTTCCTATGTATTTCTTCTGCTGGTTACAGTGACCTTGGTACGTCAAGGCTACCCTGGGGTGGTTTTTCTCGCCAACAGTTACAGCCCGGCCACTTTCTGGTTAGCTGTCGCTATGTTCTGACACCCTTCCTGGTGCCTACCAACACCACGCCTGTGTGTTGTCTTATACTACGAGGGTTGCTCAGAAAATAATGCACCGCATTTTCTTTCTCAGCCGAAAGCAATGCTACAAATGCGAAACGTTACATATGTATTATTCCAAGTCTCTTGAGTGAGTTCCCGTCACTTCCGGCAGATAGCGTAGCTGCAGGAAAGTTTCAAAATGGCGTTACAAGCAACATGCTGTCACCGAATTCCTCACTGCAGAGAAAGAAACTGTGGGGAATATTTAAAAAAGCGCGTGAAAAGTCTATGGAGCATCTGCTGTCGGCATAAGTACAGTTAGTCGCTGGGTACGGAGGGTGAGGTCATAAGAAGACGATTCGGCGGAGCTCCACGATTTGCAGCAGTCGGGGAGACCATCCACGGCTCTCACATCCGACATGTTGCAGCGAGCTGATGTCATTCGCGACAACAGACGCATTCGTGGAAGACATTTTGAGGAGGATGAGGAAATTCACAGAGTGAAGAAACACTGGCTCCACCACCAGGACAAGGAATGGTACCGACAGGGCAGACACGCCCTTGTTTCGCGCTGGAGGAAGGCCATAGAACGGGATGGAGATTACATGGGGAAATAGGAAGTGTAGATAAAACATCATTCTTTTGTGTGTGTAATTCTCATTATGTTCAATAAAGAATTGTTGAAGAAAAGACGCGGTTAATTCTTTCTGGGCAACGCTCGTACTTAATAAAGTTTCTTTCTTTTCCTAGTGCCCTGACAAATCAAGAGGTACACACACAGTCATCTGTGGTATCACACCTTGAATCAACACCATTCTTCTACAATTCCAATCCACAAGCTGACAGAGAATCAGTGGTGGTGATTTGAATTAATGTTGTGCATGGAATTTAGTCGTTTCATACATGAGCCAACAGCAAACAAGGGCATTGATAAAAAATCGTCGTATTCATAGCTTTCAACTCATTCTGCGTAGTGTTAATTTTTGACCTGGGACGAAATGCATGACACATTCCACTTGTCACTGCTTCTCCACGGCTTGATCAGCCTGATGTTAGTTTTGATATTGCCAAGATACCTTCAAGGGAATTACAATTTTGTGATGCTACTGATGCTTTAAAAAGCACCATTCAGGTGAACATATTTACACTTACAAGACAAATAATTTGACAACATGCGAAGACTAATAAAATGGCTTCTGAACACTCGCTGGTTGTCCTTATATAAGGCTGTCCGAAACTCATTGGCTCAAAATTATGCGGATGGTACAGAATCCTAAAAATGTAATAATAAGAAAGTAATAAAGTAATGGGTGGTAATGAAAACTGAATTTTTAAATGGTTGTAAAGAATGGAAAACCCCTGGATTCCCTACACAGGCACGCACCGTACTGACAATTAATCCAGTTTTCACCTACTGCCCTTTCCCTTTAACACTCACCTGCACCCTACTCTATTATCGCCTGCCGGTCTATGTGACCGAGCGGTTCTAGGCGTTTCAGTCCGAAACCACGCTGCTGCTATGGTCGCAAGTTCGAATCCTGCCTCGGGCATGGATGTGTGTGGTGTCGTTAGGTTGGTTAGGTTTAAGTAGTTTTAAGTCTAGGGGACTGATGACCTCAGATGTTAAGTCCCATAGTGCTTAGAGCCATTTTAATAATAAAAATCCTCCACTGTGGATCCTTGCTACTTCTATCAGCGCCAGTACAGAAAACTTCGCCTATCCCTAGCCAGGACCCAGTCCACATACCTTTTCTGCTGTGTTGCCTAACTCATGGAATCCCCCCACATGTCCTTACCATAAATTCCCTATCTCTAGTGACAACACCTCCTTCCACAATGACCTCCATCTCTTCACATTTCGTCAATACATAGCCCTCGCCAATGCAGTCCAGCAAAACCATATCAGTCAGTCCCAAAAATCCTTGCACTACCTCCTCTCCACACATAAAATTCACCTACTCTGCGTCCCAAATTCCTGCATCCCAAATGGTTCAAATGGCTCTAAGCACTATGGAACTTAACATCTGAGGTCATCAGTCCCTACACTTAAAACGACTAAAAATGTAACTAATCTAAGGACATCACACACACCCATGCCCAAGGCAGGATTGAATCTGCTACCGTAGCAGCAGCACAGTTCCGGACTGAAGAGCCTAGAACCGCTCTGCCACAGCGGCCGGCTCCTGCATTCCATCTCCTAGATTGAAACCCATGGCCTCCAAGGAACTAGAACAGCATGCACAACGCCAGCACATATTCCACCTTAAACTACTGCTGTCCACCACAACAAGAATCTTCAGCAAACTTCCCCCTGCATGCCCTTACAGCCCCCAAGCCATGCCCGCAGACCTATTGTGTGTATCACACCCTTAGAAACTCTCACCTGCCCCATAGAGAACCCAGAGTTTAATACAGTCATGAACTTGTCCTCCAAAAGCCTCAGTCCCACATTAGAATCAGTCCTTTCCAAAAGCTTTACGTTTTGTACTCTCCTAAATTAAATCATTCCCCACTTGTTAGAGAATTTCTCCTGGTCCATGCAGTGGAAACACATTTTTGGAACTAACCCTATTAATCAGACTCAATCCAAAACCAATACTGTATCCTCCCTCATCCAACTGCAGTCCACCTCCACTGCCCTAAACTCACACACTGTTAACTTTCCAGAATTTCCTAACCTCGACCCTTGCCCCACCATTAATACCCAAATTTTTCAACGTGGAAACCAATTTCACATCCACAACGAACCGCATTCCATCATCTAGAAACTGATCACGACCTTATAATCCTACTTGCTAACAAAAGCTGCTGTGGAGGAAAGACTCTGCCAGCTGTCAGATGTAGATACATTTACCAGTGACCCTAGTCCATTAGTCTAGAGTCCAGTAGGTTGTCCAGTCCTTCCTCAAATCCTTAAGTCCATCCCAGAACCACTCCTCTGAGGTTTATGTTTCTCCTCAAAGCTTTATCTTTCTCCTCACTCTCACCACTACCTGCATCCCATCCTTCTACATTCTACACAATATCTAAATTTCATATATGTGACCACCCAGGTTGCACCCTTTTAATTGATTACTGCGCCACCACAGAAAGAGTCTCTGTCCTTTCGGATCAACTCCTTCAGCCTGTAACCCATTACTTACCTTCACATATAAAATATACCAACCGTTTCCTCCACTGACTACACACAATTTCTGTTCCCTTACCCTGCTGGCCTTTGCTGATGCCACCTCTCTCTACACTGACATCGCAATGCCCATGGCCTTGCCGCTACTGAGTGCCCAACAGACTGCAAACTTACAAACTCCTTCCTGATCGTCATGGCCAGCTATATCTTCATCCATAAATACTTCTCCTTTGGAGGCATCACTGAAAACAAATCTATGGTAACGCAACACGCATCTCCATGGCGCTATCCTATGCTAATCTGTTCATGAACTATCTAGAGGGACCCTTCCTAACCACTCAGAGTCCCAAATCCTTCATCTGGTTCAGATTCCCTGAGGTTAAGTACGCCCTACCCATTTTCCTTCAGAGCCTCAACACTTTCTCCTCTATTCACTTCGCCTGGTTCTTCACAGCCCAACAAGTCACCTTCCTCAGTGTCCACCTCCACCTCAAGTGTGGCTACATTAGTATCTCTGTCCACATCAAACCTACCAAGCAACAACAATAGCTCGTCTTTCACAGCTGCCATCCTTTCCATACAAAGGAGACCCTTCCATACTAGTTTAGACACGTGTGATTGTGGCATTTGTAGTGTTATGGAGGCCCTCTCCAAATATGCCTAGCGTCTCAGTGAGACCTTCACAGACTGAAGTTACCCTCCCTATTTTGTCTGAAGCAAAACTTCCTCACTTTGTCTGCCTAGTCACCTATTATCCCCCACATGCCCACTGTCTGGTCACAAAGGAGCATCCCTTTCACGACTCAGTACCACCCAGAATCGGAACAACTGAATCACATTCTCTGCCAAGAATCTGATTATCTCTCATATTAATCTGAAATGAGAAATATCCTCCCCAACCCCCCCCCCCCCCCCACACACACAGTGATTTCCGCCACCTACCCAAACTATACAATATCCTTGTCTGTTCCTATTCCATCCCTGCTCCTTAACCTTTGCTTCATAGCTCATATCCCTTTAATAGACTCAGATGAAAAACCTGTCCCACACATCCCTCCGTTACCACCTATTCCAGCCTTGTCACCAGCATCCCCTAGCCCATCAAAGGCAGGGCTTCTTGTGAAAGCAGCCATGGGATCTACTAACTTAACTGCAACCACTGTGCTGCATTCTACATGGCCACGATTACTAGCAAGTTGTCTGTCTACATGTATGGGCACAACTAAACTGTGGCCAAATTTCTGAATATGCCGCCCAAGATGATGTGCTTCACTTCAATCACTGCTTCACTGCCTGTGCAGTTGGAAACTCTCCCTGCAACATATCCAGCTGCCCTCAACCTTCACAAGTTCCTGCCCTCCATTTGCCTATACCATTCCCTGCTCCCACTACAGTATACAATCACGTCTTCTACCCTGTCACTGTACTTACAAGTCCGTTCCTCTTCTCTTCTTGTCTCTCCTCCGCCCCCTTCTCACCTACCTACAATGCCCCCCCCCCCCCCCCCAATCCCAGTACAGCCTGCCAATACTGCACCTAAAGGCCTTATCCTGTGCCCACCATGTCCCTTCATGCTCCCACAGGCAGCACTTGCCCTCCCTGCCACATGCCTCCTACTTACCCCACCAGCCACCCTGCAGATTGCTGCTCACATCAGATGCAGTCGCAACTGGGCCTTAGTACTCAGAGACAGTACCTGTAGTATATGTTGTTGCTTTGTGAGTGTGTGAGAGTTGTACTTCTGAGGAAGAACTTTGCCTGAAAGCTTAAATCTTTTTGTATTCTTTTTCATTGTGCCTGTCTGAGACTCAGCACCTCCTCTATGTGGTGAGTAGTGATCTATCCTTTGCATATTGAATGTTTATATTGCCATCAGTAACGCACACCACAGAGGAACAACTTATACTCACACCAGTTGTTCAAAGTGGTAACTGCCAGACTCAGTGAAAGCATTACAACGTAATCCATCGATGGAATTGCGCTCTGGTTTTAGGAGCATTTGTTCCCATTGTTTGCACACGTTGTTTTTGACATGAGTGTAATTGGTTGTGCACATTGTTTATGGCACAAGTGTACTCTTTGCTTCACCAGTACTGTATCATTCAAAATATGCAGTTGTCAGGAAACTGATGAGTTCTTGTTGATGAATTTTCTCCCATACAATCCAATATGATCTTGTCAAATTCTGCTGGTGGAGTAGTTGCTTCTCGAGGACCTTGGCCAGTTCTCTCTGATTTCAAAAACACAGTTTCTCCACAGATTAAATGCATATCTGGAAGCTCCTGTAATGCGTAATGCTCATTCTTTAAAAATGAATCATAGTGATAAGCTCCACCATGGACACAGCACACCTAATCCCCCACATCCTCCTCCTCACAGCACCAGAAAGGTTGTCATTATGGCAGGCAATTATTTGTTATTAAAGATGAATAAGTAAAAAGATATTTTGACAGTAGCTGACACTTGTGAAAGCGCCGAGTCTGTACTATAAGATGGTTTATAAAAACAGCTATCAACCACTAATTTAAAGACTTTTTGTTCGACACCTTTTATTGTACCTACCATTACTGGTTTCAAATTCCGCACATCATCAGATGGCTGCATTACAGGATAACTGCTAGTTAGATGTGGGTTGTTTTGTGCGCTATGTTGCCTCATTATCAAAAGAATATTAACTGGTAATCATCTATAAAGAAAATGAAGTTGAATAAAATATGGAAACCGAATAATAGTTATTTAGCACAAGTCTTCAGAGCTATCAAGATACATTTACCGAATGTAATTGTACTAAACAACTAGTAAGAAACTTCGAAATTTTATTTATCTTCATTTCCTTTATGATTATTTATCAGTTAATATATTTTCATGATAGGGAACAGCTCACATCTAAGTAGCAGTTTATCCTGTAATGCAACATCTCATGATGAACAAAAGTTCGAAACTGGTAAAGGAGAGGAACATTAATACGTGTTAAACAAAAACATCTTTAAATTAGTGGTTGGTAGTGTTGTGTTGGCAGAAGAGCCAACACCGAGTTACGATTGGAGGCCGAAATGCACGCGTTTTAGTTCACGCAGGCTGGCGTGAGAAGGGAAGGACTATACTGACGTGAGGTCTGGAACATGCCAAGGAACTAGAGTTCAGAAAGCGGACGTAATTAGTTTGATACTTAACTTTAATCCATTAATGATGAACGACGCTTTTGACGGTACATGATTCACAATATTATCTGTTCAGATTATAGTAACTGTATATGGCGCCTTGCTAGGTCGTAGCAAATGACGTAGCTGAAGGCTATGCTAAACTGTCGTCTGTGCAAATGAGAACGTATGTAGACTGTGAACCGTCGCTAGCAAAGTCGGCTGTACAACTGGGGCGAGTACTAGGAAGTCTCTCTAGATTAGACCTGCCGTGTGGCGGCGATCGGTCTGCAATCACTGATAGTGCCGACACGCGGGTCGGGCGTATACTAACGGACCGCGGCCGATTTAAAGGCTACCACCTAGCAAGTGTGGCGTCTGGCGGTGACACCACAGGTAGCTATTTTAATAACCTACCTTACAAATAAGCAGCTTAAAAACATGTTGGAAAAATGTATATATATCTTCACAAACCGAACTGACATCCTGCCCATCTAAATACACAGACGAACCGTTTAGGGCCAGTTGAAAGAACTCAGAACATGTAATGGATATTGAAAAGTAGCAAGTGTACTCACAGCTATTTGACGCGAAATCTTAAAATTATTTCGTCATTTACCGTGAAAGTAGCAAGAGGTACCGCTCTCTCCTGGGTACGCCCTAGAACATTCTGAGCAAGGTCGACAAGTACAGACGATTTCGTGATGTGGCTTACAATATTGTCAACTACGTATCTGTCTGGATGTGATTACAAACGAGGAAACGAATTTAACAGTGCAGAAATAATTTTTCATGTGCTCTTCACTTAAACGTTACACAGTTGGCGACGATTTACCGTGGATGTGGATGCCGAGAGTCGACAGTAGTCCAGAGACGGTTTTCATGCGGCCGACGAGTTCAGCGCTTGCATTTATTCCTTGTATTTACTACTTGTAAAGGTTCTGGTGCTGTTTTCAAGAGAAAAATAGATGCACAGTTTTTGGTTCGATACGGACCCCCCCGCCCCCCCCCCCCCCCCCCCCCCCCCCATGAACCATGGACCTGTTGGTGGAGAGGCTTGCGTGCCCCAGCGATACAGATAGCCGTACCGTAGGTACAACCACAACGGAGGGTATCTGTTGAGAGGCCAGACAAACGTGTTGTTCCTGAAGACGGGCAGCAGCCTTTTCTGTAGTTCCAAGGGCAACAGTCTGGATGATTGACTGATCTGGCCTTGTAACAATAACCAAAACGGCCTTGTTGTGCTGGTACTGCGAACGGCTGAAAGCAAAGGGAAACTACGGCCGTAATTTTTCCCGAGGGCATGCAGCTTTACTGTATGATTAAATGATTATGGCGTCCCCTTGGGTAAAATATTCCGGAGGTAAAATAGTCCCCCATTCGGATCTCCGGGCGGGGACTACTCAAGAGGATGTCGTTATCAGGAGAAAGAAAACTGGCGTTCTACGGATCGGAGCGTGGAATGTCAGATCCCTTAATCGAGCAGGTAGGTTAGAAAATTTAAAAAGGGAAATGGATAGGTTAAAGTTAGATATAGTGGGAATTAGTGAAGTTCGGTGGCAGGAAGAACAAGACTTCTGGTCAGGTGACTACAGGGTTATAAACACAAAATCAAATAGGGGTAATGCAGGAGAGATAGATACGAAGCCCACACCTACTACAGTAGTACAAGTTTATATGTCAACTAGCTCTGCAGATGACGAAGAAATTGAAGAAATGTATGATGAAATAAAAGAAATTATTCAGATAGTGAAGTGAGACGAAAATTTAATAGTCATGGGTGACTGGAATTCGAGTGTAGGAAAAGGGAGAGAAGGAAACATAGTAGGTGAATATGGATTGGGGCTAAGAAATGAAAGAGGAGTCCACCTGGTAGAACTTTGCACAGAGCACAGCTTAATCATAGCTAACACTTGGTTCAAGAATCATGAAAGGAGGTTATATACATGGAAGAACCCTGGAGATACTAAAAGGTATCAGATAGATTATATAATGGTAAGACAGAGATTTAGGAACCAGGTTCTAAGTTGTAAGACATTTCCAGGGGCAGATGTGGACTCTGACCACAATCTATTGATTATGAACTGTAGATTAAAACTGAAGAAACTGCAAAAAGGTGGGAATTTAAGGAGATGGGACCTGGATAAACTGAAAGAACCAGAGGTTGTACAGAGTTTCAGGGAGAGCACAAGGGAACAATTGACAGGAATAAGGGAAAGAAATACAGTAGAAGAAGAATGGGTAGCTTTGAGGGATGAAGTAGTGAAGGCAGCAGATGATCAAGTAGGTAAAAAGATGAGGGCTAGTAGAAATCCTTGGGTAACAGAAGAAATATTGAATTTAATTGATGAAAGGAGAAAATATAAAAATGCAGTAAATGAAGCAGGCAAAAAGGAAAACAAATGTCTCAAAAATGAGATCGACAGGAAGTGCAAAATGGATAAGCAGGGATGGCTAGAGGACAAATGTAAGGATGTAGAGGCTTATCTCACTAGGGGTAAGATAGATGCAGCCTACAGGAAAATTAAAGAGACCTTTGGAGAAAAGACAACCACTTGTATGAACATCAAGAGCTCAGATGGAAACCCAGTTCTAAGCAAAGAAGGGAAAGCAGAAAGGTGGAAGGAGTATATAGAGGGTCTATACAAGGGCGATGTACTTGAGGACAATATTATGGAAATGGAAGACGATGTAGATGAAGATGAAGATGGGAGATACGATACTGCGTGAGGATTATGACAGAGCACTGAAAGACCTGAGTCGAAACAAGGCCCCCGGAGTAGACAGTATTACATTGGAACTACTGACGGCCTTGGGAGAGCCAGTCCTGACAAAACTGTACCATCTGCTGAGCAAGATCTATGAGACAGGCGAAATACCCTCAGACTTCAAGAAGAATATAATAATTCCAATCCCAAAGAAAGCAGGTGTTGACAGATGTGAAAATTACCGAACTATCAGTTTAATAAGCCACAGTTGCAAAATACTAACACGAATTCTTTACAGACGAATGGAAAAACTAGTAGAAGCCGACCTCGGGGAAGATCAGTTTGGATTCCGTAGAAATACTGGAACACGTGAGGCAATACTGACCTTACGACTTATCTTAGAAGAAAGATTAAGGAAAGGCAAACCTACGTTTCTAGCATTTGTAGACTTGGAGAAAGCTTTCGGCAATGTTGACTGGAATACTCTCTTTCAAATTCTAAAGGTGGCAGGGGTAAAATACAGGGAGCGAAAGGCTATTTACAATTTGTACAGAAACCAGATGGCAGTTATAAGAGTCGAGAGACATGAAAGGGAAGCAGTGGTTGGGAAGGGAGTAAGACAGGGTTGCAACCTCTCAATCTGTATATTGAGCAAGCAGTAAAGGAAACAAAAGAAAAATTCGGAGTAGGTATTAAAATCCATGGAGAAGACATAAAAACTTTGAGGTTCGCCGATGACATTGTAATTCTGTCAGAGACAGCAAAGGACTTGGAAGAGCAGTTGAACGGAATGGACAGTGTCTTGAAAGGAGTATATAAGATGAACACCAACAAAAGCAAAACGAGGATAATGAAATGTAGTCGAATTAAGTCGGGTGATGCTGAGGGAATTAGATTAGGAAATGAGACACTTAAAGTAGTAAAGGAGTTTTGCTATTTGGGGAGCAAAATAACTGATGATGGTCGAAATACATCTACATCTACATGACTACTCTGCAATTCACATTTAAGTGCTTGGCAGAGGGTTCATCGAACCACAATCATACTACCTCTCTACTATTCCACTCCCGAACAGCGAGCGGGAAAAACGAACACCTAAACCTTTCTGTTCGAGCTCTGATTTCTCTTATTTTATTTTGATGATCATTCCTACCTATGTAGGTTGGGCTCAACAAAATATTTTCGCATTCGGAAGAGAAAGTTGGTGACTCAAATTTCGTAAAAAGGTCTCGCCGCGACGAAAAACGTCTATGCATTAATGACTTCCATCCCAACTCGTGTATCATATCTGCCACACTCTCTCCCCTATAACGTGATAATACAAAACGAGCTGCCCTTTTTTGCACCCTTTCGATGTCCTCCGTCAATCCCACCTGGTAAGGATCCCACACTGCGCAGCAATATTCTAACAGAGGACGAACGAGTGTAGTGTAAGCTGTCTCTTTAGTGGACTTGTTGCATCTTCTAAGTGTCCTGCCAATGAAACGCAACCTTTGGCTCGCCTTCCCGACAATATTATCTATGTGGTCCTTCCAACTGAAGTTGTTCGTAATTTTAACACCCAGGTACTTAGTTGAATTGACAGCCTTGAGAATTGTACTATATCGAGTAATCGAATTCCAACGGATTTCTTTTGGAACTCATGTGGATCATCTCACACTTTTCGTTATTTAGCGTCAACTGCCACCTGACACACCATACAGCAATCTTTTCTAAATCGCTTTGCAACTGATACTGGTCTTCGGATGACCTTACTAGACGGTAAATTACAGCATCATCTGCGAACAGTCTAAGAGAACTGCTCAGATTGTCACCCAGGTCATTTATATAGATCAGGAACAGTGGAGGTCCCAGGACGCTTCCCTGGGGAACACCTGATATCACTTCAGTTTTACTCGATGATTTGCCGTCTATTACTACGAACTGCGACCTTCCTGACAGGGAATCACGAATCCAGTCGCACAACTGAGACGATACCCCATAGCTTCGCAGCTTGATTAGAAGTCGCTTATGAGGAAAGGTGTCAAAAGCTTTCCGGAAATCTAGAAATACGGAATCAACTTGAGATCCCCTGTCGATAGCGGCCATTACTTCGTGCGAATAAAGAGCTAGCTGCGTTGCACAAGAGCGATGTTTTCTGAAGCCATGCTGATTACGTGTCAATAGATCGTTCCCTTCGAGGTGATTCATAATGTTTGAATACAGTATATGCTCCAAAACCCTACTGCAAACCGACGTCAATGATATAGGTCTGTAGTTAAATGGATTACTCCTACTAACCTTCTTGAACACTGGTGCGACCTGCGCAATTTTCCAATCTGTAGGTACAGATCTATCGGTGAGCGAGCGGTTGTATATGAGTGCTAAGTAGGGAGCTATAGTATCAGCGTAATCTGAAAGGAACCTAATCGGTATACAATCTGGACCTGAAGACTTGCTCGTATCAAGCGATTTGAGTTGCTTCGCAACCCCTAAGGTATCTACTTCTAAGAATCTCATGCTAGCAGATGTTCGTGTTTCAAATTCTGGAATATTCCATTCGTCTTCCCTGGTGAAGGAATTTCGGAAAACTGCGTTCAATAACTCCGCTTTAGCGGCACAGTCGTTGATAATAGTACCATCGGCACTGCGCAGCGAAGGTATTGACTGCGTCTTGCCGCTTGTGTACTTTACATACGACCAGAATTTCTTCGGATTTTCCACCAAATTTCGAGACAATGTTTCGTTGTGGAACCTATTAAAGGCATATCGCATCGAAGTACGTGCCAAATTTCGCGCGTCTGTAAATTTTAGCCCATCTTCGGGATTTCGCGTTCTTCTGAACTTCGCATGCTTTTTCCGTTGCCTCTGCAACAGCGTTCTGACCTTTTTTGTGTACCACGGGGGATCTGTTCCATCTCTTACCAATTTATGAGGTATGAATATCTCAATTGCTGTTGCTACTATATCTTTGAATTTGAGCTACATCTCGTCTACATTCGCATAGTCAGTTCGGAAGGAATGGAAATTGTCTTTTAGGAAGGCTTCTAGTTGCACTTTATCCGCTTTTTTAAATAAAATTATTTTGCGTTTGTTTCTGATGGATTTGGAAGAAATGGTATTGAGCCTAGCTACAATGACCTTGTGATCACTAATCCCTGTATCAGTCATGATGCTCTCTATCAGCTCTGGATTGTTTGTAGCTAAGAGGTCAAGTGTGTTTTCGCAACCATTTACAATTCGCGTGGGTTCGTGGACTAACTGCTCGAAATAATTTTCGGAGAAAGCATTTAGGACAATCTCGGAAGACGTTTTCTGCCTACCACCGGTTTTGAACAAGTATTTTTGCCAACATACCGAGGGTAGGTTTGAAGTCCCCACCAACTATAACCTTATGATTTGGGTATTTATTTGTTACGAGACTCAAACTTTCTCTGAACTGTTCCGCAACTGTATCATCGGAGTCTGGGGGTCGGTAGAAGGAGCCAATTATTAACTTAATTCGGCTGTTAAGTATAACCTCCACCCATACCAATTCGCACGGAGTATCTACTTCGACTTCACTACAAGATAAACCACTACTGACAGACACAAACACTCCACCACCAATTCTGCCTAATCTATCTTTCCTGAACACCGTCTGAGACTTCGTAAAAATTTCTGCAGAACTTATTTCAGGCTTTAGCCAGCTTTCTGTACCTATAACGATATCAGCTTCTGTGCTTTCTATTAGCGCTTGAAGCTCAGGGACTTTTCCAGCGCAACTACAACAATTTACAACTATAATTCCGACTGTTCCTTGATCCAAGCACGTCCTGTAATTGCCAAGCACCCTTTGACAATGCAGCCCATCCCGCACTTTCCCGAGGCCTTCTAACCTAAAAAAACCGCCCAGTCCACGCCACACAGCCTCCGCTACCCGTGTAGCCGCCAGCTGAGTGTAGTGAACTCCTGACCTATTCAGCGGAGTAGAGAGGATATAAAATGTAGACTGGCAATGGCAAGGAAAGCGTTTCTGAAGAAGAGAAATTTGTTAACATCGAGTATAGATTTAAGTGTCAGGAAGTCATTTCTGAAAGTATTTGTATGGAATATAGCCATGTATGGAAGTGAAACATGGACTATAAATAGTTTGGACAAGAAGAGAATAGAAGCTTTCGAAACGTGGTTTTACAGAAGAATGCTGAAGATTAGATGGTTAGATCACATAACTAATGAGGAAGTATTGAATAGAATTGGGGAGCAGAGAAGTTTGTGGCACAACTTGACCAGAAGAAGGGATCGGTTGGTAGGACATGTTCTGAGGCATCAAGGGATCACCAATTTAGTATTGGAGGACAGCGTGGAGGGTAAAAATCTTAGAGGGAGACCAAGAGATGAATACACTAAGCAGATTCAGAAGGATGTAGGTTGCAGTAGGTACTGGGAGATGAAGCAGCTTGCACAGGATAGGGTAGCATGGAGAGCTGCATCAAACCAGTCTCAGGACTGAAGACAACAACAACAACAACAACGAACCAATAATCTAGTTCTTATAGAGAGCTGCTACATTGTTGGCTCCGAGCTAAGAAGAATACTCTACAAATCACAAACAATACCATTGCAAGACGACGATGTCGGAACAAGTGAAGAACGAGCGTCCCGTCGGCTACTTCACAAATGAACGATTTTACTACGCCAACAAGAAGCACGACTGCAACACTGAGTTTGCCGAAATTTTGGAATATCCTACGAAAAGAATGGTTCGTAAGAGGGAGAACATTTTCCAGCAACATAATGTTATCAATGACAAAGACAAGTTAAGCTATATTTTCTCCAATATGGACCGAAAGCTAGTGAAGGTAGAGTAAGTTCTCATCACGAAGCTACACTACTGGCCATTAAAATTGCTACACCAAGAAGAAATGCAGATGATAAACGGGTATTCATTGGACGAACATTTTACACTAGAACTGACACGTGATTACATTTACACACAATTTGGGTGCATAGATACTGAGAAATCAGTAGCCAGAACAACCACCTCTGGCCGTAATAACGGCCTTGATATGCCTGCGCATTGAGTCAAACAGAGCTTGGTTGGTGTGTACATGTACAGCTGGCCATGCAGCTTCAACACGATACCACAGTTCATCAAGAGTAGTGACTGGCATATTGTAACGGGCCAGTTGCTCGGCCACCATTGACGAGACGTTTTCAATTGGTGGGAGATCTGGAGAATGTGCTGGCCAGGGCAGCAGTCGAACATTTTCTGTATGCAGAAAGACCCGTACAGGACCTGCAACACGCGGTCGTGCATTATCCTGCTGAAATATACGGTTTCGCAGGGAGCGAATGAAGGATAGAGCCACAGGTCGTAACATATCTGAAATGTAACGTCTACTGGTCAAAGTGTCGTCAATGCGAACAAAAGGTGACTGAGACGTGTAACCAATGGCACCCCACACCATCACACCGGGTGATAACCAGTATGGAGATGACGAATACACGCTTTCAAGTGCGTTTACCGCGATGTCGCCAAACACGGACACGACCATCATTATTGTATAAACAGAACCTGGATTCATCCGAAAAAATGACATTTTGCCATTCGTGCACCCAGGTTCGTCGTTGAGTACACCATCGCAGGTGCTACTGTCTGTGATGCAGCGCCAAGGGTAAGCGCAGCCATGGTCTCCTAGCTGATAGTCCATGCTGCTGCAAAAGTCGTCGAACTGTTCGTGCAGATGGTTTTTGTCTTGCAAACGTCCCCATCTGTTGACTCAGGGATCGAGACGTGGCTGCACGATCGGTTACACCCATGCGGATAAGGTGCCTGTCATCTCGACTGCTAGTGATACAAGGCCATTGGTATCCGGCACGGCGTTGTTCCGTATTACCGTTCTGAACCCACGGATTCCATATTCTGCTAACAGTCATTGGATCTCGACCAACGCGAGCAACAATGTCGCGATACGATAAACGCAATCGCGATAGGCTACAATCCGACGTTTATCAAAATCGGAAACGTGATGGTAGGCATTTCTCCTCCTTACACGAGGCATCACAATAACGTTTCACTAGGCAACGCCGGTCAACTGCTGTTTGTGTATGAGAAATCGGTTGGCAGCAAGTTGTCGGTGTCCCCACCGGCGCCAACCTTGTGTGTATGCTCTGAAAAGCTCATCATTTGCATATCACAGCATATTCTTCCTGTCGGTTACATTTCGCGTCTGTAGCGCGTCATCTTCGTGGTGTAGCAATTTTAATGGCCAGTAGTGTAGTTCTTGAGCAGTCTTAAGATACTTTCAAAGATACAGTAATTAAACACTTGCTAACGTCCAAGGAGCAACGCATGCAGCGTCTTTAGTACGAGATCGTACTCGTCAGAATTACGGCGACATTTGCACAACTTAACAGGACGTAGCTCATATTCGGATGAAACATTAAGTATCATTTGGCTCAACCGTCTTCCTATAAATACCGAACTAGTGCTGGCAGCCCACGATAATCTGTTGCTGTCAGAATTAGAGGAAAAAGACTGACGCGATCTTGCAGTTTTCACCAGCAACACCAGTAAAAAGGAACTGCGCTGCAGTTAATGGGGCATCGGAGGATATATCCCGTGAGGGCAGTACAGTAGAGTTGAAAGCGGAAGCCGCGCGTGTAGAGACGAAAAAAGAAGACGACAAATTGTTTGCAACCTTGAGAGACTTTAGCGGCGGCCCGCCGCGCAACTCTGTCCGCCCACGTTCTGATTTCCTCAGCCGACGCGGCCGCACTGTATGCCGCAGCACTCGGCTGTGATGGGCTGGGCGGCCTATCAAATATACAGGGTGGTCCATCGATCGTGACCGGGCCAAATATCTCACCAAATAAACGTCAAACGAAAAAACTACAAAGAACGAAACTTGTCTAGCTTGAAGGGGGAAACCAGATGGCGCTATGGTTGGCCCCCTAGATGGCGCTGCCATAGGTCAAACGGATATCAACTGCGTTTTTTTTTTAAAAATAGGAATCCCCATTTCTTATTACATATTCGTGTAGTACGTAAGAAATATGAAAGTTTTAGTTGGACCGCTTTTTTCGCTTTGTGACAGATGGCGCTGTAATAGTCACAAACAGATGGCTCACAATTTTAGACGAACAGTTGGTAACAGGTAGGTGTTTTAAATTAAAATACAGAACGTAGGTACGTTTGAACGTTTTCTTTTGGTTGTTCCAATGTGATACAAAAAAAAAAAAAATGGTTCAGATGGCTCTGAGCACTATGGGACTGAACTGCTGTGGTCATTAGTCCCCTAGAACTTAGAACTACTTAAACCTAACTAACCTAAGGACATCACACACATCCATGCCCGAGGCAGGATTCGAACCTGCGACCGTAGCAGTCGCACGGTTCCGGACTGCGCGTCTAGAACCGCGAGACCACCGCGGCCGGCAATGTGATACATGTAGCTTTGTGAACATATCATTTCTGAGAACGCAAGCTGTTACAGCGTCATTACCTGTAAGTACCACATTAATGCAATAAATGCTCCAAATGATGTCCGTCAACGTCAAAGCATTTGGCAATACGAGTAACGACATTCCTTTCAACAGTAGTTCGCCTTCCGTAATGTTCGCACATGCACTGACAATGCGCTGACGCATGTTGTCAGGCGTTGTCGGTGGATCACGATGGCAAATATCCTTCAACTTTCCCCACAGCAAGAAATCCGGGGACGTCAGATCCGGTGAACGAGCGGGCCAATCCAACTGTCATGAAATATGCTATTCAATACCGCTTCAACCGCACGCGAGCTATGTGCCGGACTGCTATCATGTTGGAAGTACATCGCCATTCTGTCATGTAGTGAAACATCTTGTAGTTACATCGGTAGAACATTACGTAGGAAATCAGCATACATTGCACCATTTAGATTGTCATCGATAAAATGGGGACCAATTATCCTTCCTCCCATAATGCCGCACCATACATTAACCCGCCAACGTCGCTGATGTTCCACATGTCGCAGGCATCGTGGATTTTCCGTTGCCCAGTAGTGCATATTATGCCGGTTTACGTTACCGCTGTTGGTGAATGACGCTTCGTCGCTAAATAGAACGCGTGGAAACAATCTGTCATCGTCCCGTAATTTCTCTTGTGCCCAGTGGCAGAACTGTACACAAAGTTCAAAGTCGTCGCCATGCAATTCCTGGTGCATAGAAGTATTGTACGGGTGCAATCGATGTTGCTACAGCATTCTCAACACCGACGTTTTCGAGATTCCCGATTCTCGCGCAATTTGTCTGCTACTGATGTGCAGATTAGCCGCGACAGTAACTAAAACACCTACTCGGGCATCATCATTTGTTGCAGGTCGTGGTTGACTTTTCGAATGTGGCTGAACACTTCCTGTTTCCTTAAATAACGTAACTATGCGGCGAACGGTCCGGACACTTGGATGATGTCGTCCAGGATACCGAGCAGCATACATAGCACACGCCCGTTGGGCATTTTGATCACAATAGCCATACATCAACACGATATCGACCTTTTCCGCAATTGGTAAACGGTCCATTTTAACACCGGTAATGTATCACGGAGCAAATACCGTCCGCACTGGCGGAATGTTACGTGATACCACGTGCTTATACTTTGGCGACTATTATAACGCAATCTATCACAAAGCGAAGAAAGTTGTCCAACTACAACATTCATATTTCTTTACGTACTAAACGAATATGTAATAAAAATGGGGGTTCATATTTTTAAAAAAATGCAGTTGATATCCGTTTGACCTATGGCACCTACCTGGTTTCCCCCTTCAAGCTGGACAAGTTTCGTTCGTTGTAGTTTTTTCGTTTGACGCTTATTTCGTGAGATATGTGGCCCGGTCACGATCAATGGACCACCCTGTACATTCTGCGCTACCTACCGAGCTCTATCATCCTATGCCTGCTGTTACCTCCTCTCAGAGAGGGATTTCCCTTCAGATCGTGGAAAGCGTGTAACACTAAACTGACGGGTCCGAAATATTTTTCTATGCTTAAATAGTTTCATTTTACACTATGCATCCTAATAAATAATTGTTCAACAATATATTCGAACCCAGTTTTGAAATGCTATTTGCTTTTTAAGTGCACACACGCAAGTGCTAATGAACAGAAGCGCCAAAGTAACTGGTATAGGCATGCGTATTCAAATACAGAGGTATCTAAACAGGCAGAATACGGCGCTGCTGTCGGCAACGCCTTTATAAGACAACAAGAGTCTGGTGCAGTTGTTAGATCGGTTACTGCTGCTACAATGATAGGTTGTCAAGATTTAATTGAGTCTGAATGTGGTGGTACAGTGAGCGCACGAGCGATGCGACACACCATCTCCGAGGTAGCAATGAAGTGGGGTTTTTCCTGTACGACCATTTCAGGAGTGAACCGTGAATATCAGCAATCCGGTAAAAAAGCAAACCTCCAACATCGCTGAGCCCGGAAAAAGATTATGCAAGAAGAGAGAAACGTTCAACGTGACAGAATTGCTGCAGATTTCAATGCTGGGTCATCAACGAGTGTCAGCGTGCGAACCGTTCAATGAAACATCAGCGATATGGGCTCTCTGAGCCCTTGAGGACTGCATGACACAAGGCTTTACGCCTCGTCTAGGTAATACGAGTAACGACATTCCTTTCAACGTCAACATTGACATTGGACTGTTGATGACTGGAAACTTTTGCCTGGTAGGACGAGTCTTATTTCAAATTGTATCGAGTGGATGGACGTGTACGGGTCTGTAGACAACCTCATGAATCCATGGTCCCCGCATGTCAGCAGGGGACTGTTTCAGCTGGTGAGGGCTCTGTAATGGTATGGGGCGTGTCCAGTTGGAGTGATATGGGGCCTCTAACAAGTCTAGGTACGACTCTGGTAGGTGACACGGACGAAAGCATCCTGTGTGATCACCTGCATCCATTCATGTTCATTGTGCATTCCGACTGACTTGAGCAATTCCAACAGGACAATGTGACACCCCTCACGTCCAGAGTGGCTCCAGAAACACTCTTCTGAGCTTAAACACTTCTGCTGCCCGCTGTCCACCAAACTCCTCAGACATGAAGATTCCCCCCCCCCCCCCCTCCCCGTCGTACTCTCACTGATTTATGGTCAGCCGTGCAGGACTGGTGGTGCCGACTCCCTCCAGCACTACTTCAAAGGTTAGTCGGGTCCATACCACGTGTTGCGGCACTTCTGCATGCGCGCGGGGGCCCTAAACGATATTTAAAAATGTTCATTATAATCAAAACTCTGTGTCGCATTCGCATAGATTTCTCGGGCATTAGACGCGTAAATTAGGTTTCGACTCCGAAAACTAATAGACCAGTACAATGAAATGTTCTGACACTGGTAGTATCTGAATCTGCCAAAAAGCAGCATTGTTTATCCTGCTGGATAGAACAAATAAACTCCTGAAAATCGGTTTATTACCGTGTCAAACCATTTTGTTTTTGTGCAAAAGAAAACTGAAAATGTCCGCAGCTCGTGGTCATGCGGTAGCGTTCTCGCTTCCCGCGCCCGGGTTCCCGGGTTCGATTCCCGGCAGGGTCAGGGATTTTCTCTGCCTCGCGATGACTGGGATTTGTGTGATGTCCTTAGGTTAGTTAGGTTTAAGTAGTTCTAAGTTCTAGGGGACTGACGACCGTAGATGTTAAGTCCCATAGTGCTCAGAGCCATTTCAACCATTTTTGAAAACTGAGAATGGCATTATGCCGGATCCACAGAACTATTTTGTGTCAATTTATTAATCAAATTAAGCGTTGTCAGGTTTAACATATGTCACTACACTAACATCAAAACATGATGGCTTGGGATGCGATGTAACTGCCAGCATAACGTCTACAGTGCAATAATATTTCACAAGGAAACAGGTTCGTTTATTTGGCTGCAATAAATCAACACTAATTTGAGAATAGTTTGCACAAATGAAAGCTACATGACAAACAGATACAATAGTCGATAACCAGTTCAGAGAGAACATAAAACAAAATGTGGTCTGTAAAAACATTTACAACACATTCCTTCATTAATTTTCTCTGATATTGGAGTTGCTTTGAAGAAAGAGAAGGGCATCAACATTGTCCGCATCCAAAAGTGACCGCCGCGCATGTAGAATGAAACCTGGAGAACTAAAATTTCTCTCTGGTGCAAAGCTAAATGACTGTGCACATGGGCAGTCTTCTGGAGAGTTGGAAACATTTCCCCGTTTCCATTCCAATAATAGGTCACATTTCCGACGAATTTACAATTCTGGCTTAAATACCTACCAAACTCATCCGTGGGAGTCGAATGATCGTCATTATCTGCCCACAAAGCAAACTTCTATACTGTTGTTCATGGTGGTAAAACAAAGACTTTAGTATACTGTTTGGCAAACCATCTAAATGTGAAAGTACTACTGAAAACAAAATCGAATGTTCCGTTCTTCAAAATACACTCCTGGAAATGGAAAAAAGAACACATTGACACCGGTGTGTCAGACCCACCATACTTGCTCCGGACACTGCGAGAGGGCTGTACAAGCAATGACCACACGCACGGCACAGCGGACACACCAGGAACCGCAGTGTTGGCAGTCGAATTGCGCTAGCTGCGCAGCATTTGTGCACCGCCGTCGTCAGTGTCAGCCAGTTTGCCGTGGCATACGGAGCTCCATCGCAGTCTTTAACACTGGTGGCATGCCGCGACAGCGTGGACGTGAACCGTATGTGCAGTTGACGGACTTTGAGCGAGGACGTATAGTGGGCATGCGGGAGGCCGGGTGGACGTACCGCCGAATTGCTCAACACGTGGGGCGTGAGGTCTCCACAGTACATCGATGTTGTCGCCAGTGGTCGGCGGAAGGTGCACGTGCCCGTCGACCTGGGACCGGACCGCAACGACGCACGGATGCACGCCAAGACCGTAGGATCCTACGCAGTACCGTAGGGGACCGCACCGCCACTTCCCAGCAAATTAGGCACACTGTTGCTCCTGGGGTATCGGCGAGGACCATTCGAAACCGTCTCCATGAAGCTGGGCTACGGTCGCGCACACCGTTAGGCCGTCTTCCGCTCACGCCCCAACATCGTGCAGCCCGCCTCCAGTGGTGTCGCGACAGGCGTGAATGGAGGGACGAATGGAGACGTGTCGTCTTCAGCGATGAGAGTCGCTTCTGCTTTGGTGCCAATGATGGTCGTATGCGTGTTTGGCGCCGTGCAGGTGAGCGCCACAATCAGGAATGCATACGACCGAGGCACACAGGGCCAACACCCGACATCATGGTGTGGGGGATGATCTCCTACACTGGCCGTACACCTCTGGTGATCGTCGAGGGGACACTGAATAGTGCATGGTACATCCAAGCCGTCATCGAACCCATCGTTCTACCATTCCTAGACCGGCAAGGGAACTTGCTGTTCCAACAGGACAATGCACGTCCGCATGTATCCCGTGCCACCCAACGTGCTCTAGAAGGTGTAAGTCAACTACCCTGGCCAGCAAGATCTCCGGATCTGTCCCCCATTGAGCATGTTTGGGACTGGATGAAGCGTCGTCTCACACGGTCTGCACGTCCAGCACGAACGCTGGTCCAACTGAGGCGCCAGGTGGAAATGGCATGGCAAGCCGTTCCACAGGACTACATCCAGCATCTCTACGATCGTCTCCATGGGAGAATAGCAGCCTGAATTGCTGCGAAAGGTGGATATACACTGTACTAGTGCCGACATTGTGCATGCTCTGTTGTCTGTGTCTATGTGCCTGTGGTTCTGTCAGTGTGATCATGTGATGTATCTGACCCCAGGAATGTGTCAATAAAGTTTCCCCTTCCTGGGACAATGAATTCACGATGTTCTTATTTCAATTTCCAGGAGTGTATTTGAATTTCATTCCAGCGTTTGAAGATTTTGCCAAAGTTGCTCTCAGGTTCTACCTGGACAGACTGACAAACATTTCACGTATATTCGATTATTCTTCATGTGAGGATACACCTGAGGCGGGCGTCTTTCCTGCGGCAGAATTTAGTTTTGTTCTGTAGAAGGCGCTTCATAAGGAAGTGTCCTTTTGTGACTGCTCAGTCGAAGTTATTGATGTACTAGTTCGTGAATTGTATGCTTTATCTCTCCAATCGCTTCACGCCTCTGAGATTCAGACTCCATTTTCAGATGGCGAAAGCCGGCCAGCGTGGCCGAGCGGTTCTAGGCGCTACAGTTTGGAAACGAGCGACCGCTACGGTCACATGTTCGAATCCTGCCTCGGGCATGGATGTGTGTGATGTCCTTAGGCTAGTTAGGTTTAAGTAGTTCTAAGTTCTAGGGGACTGATGACCTTAGAAGTTCCCATAGTGCTCATAGCCATCTGGACTATTTTTTCAGATGGCGAAGTGTTGCCCACAGGAAAGTGCCAGCTCGTGGTGTCATTTTTCAGGCGGATTCGCAAATTTATTTCAGAGGCTTCACCGTTCTGAGGTTCTTTACTTAAGTGTTTCAGGAGTATCATATTCCATGGCAACAGGAGGTGCAGTGTAGGTGATTTTTCCATTTCCAGTTCTTTTGAGGTCACCTTGAAGAGGTATAAGAAAAATCCCTGCTTTATAATTACTGCGACAATTTACGTGCTGACGAATACCATTTAATATAAAAACACGACTGCATACATACCCTCAGAACAGCAATCAGTTTTTTCGTCAACATGATGTCAGTCCTATTCTCTCTGTTTCTCATTTATCATAGAGCTGTTTACATAATACCAAGTAACACCTTTGCATCGATTCAAGCATGGGCAACTGAGTGTTCCAGCGAATGTCGTTCATTTCCTCCACTGTTTATCTAGGTTACGAACAGGGCAACTTTGCTTTGCAAATGTCGCAAGTTCCTTCACTGCAGTCAGAAAGAAATTAAATTGCGGGCAATTGGATGACATATTGCACATTTAATGTATTTCTTAGCACTGTTTCAGTATGTGACAAGAACAATTCAGTCTAAAACATCCACGAAGAGCAGCGATAATATTGGTACCTTGGTCAGTCGTAAAAGCTACATCTCTCTAACGTAGAGGAAGTTATCAGTGATCATAAGGCTGTGACAGCATCTATGACGACGGGTCCTTCAAGGGATTGTAAGAAAGGTAGGAAGATGTATTTGCTCAGCAAGGGTGACAGGATACAAATTTCAGCATATCTCATCAATCAGCATCCAATATTCGGTGATGAGGACAAAGATGTGGAGAAAAATGGAAAAAAATCAAAGGCATCGTTCAGTATGCCCTAGGCATGTACGTTCCGATACGGTTTTAAGGGACGGGAAAGATCCACCATCGTTTAAGAGTCGTGTTACAAAAGCACTGCATAAACAAAGAGCACTTCATCCCAGATTCAAGAGAAGTAAAAACCTAGCTGAAAACAAAAGCTGAGCGAAGCGAAAATGAGCCTAAGGAAGCAATGATTTTGAAAGTAATACGTTGTCAATTGATCTGAGTAGAAACCCTGAGAGATTTTGGTCGTTTGTAAAATCAGTAAGTGGGTCATAATCATATATTTATTCTGTCAGCGACCACACCGGCACCGAAACGGAAGATAACACAGAGAAGGCTGAAATACTGAATTCAGTCTTCCGAAGTTGTCTCACCTTAAAAATCGTCGTACGAATGTCGAAATGGCAGATATTGAGGTAACCGATCGCAGAATTGAAAAGCAGCTACAATCGCTTAGTAGTAGGAAGGCCTCAGGACCAGATGAGATACCTATAAGATTCTATAAAGATTATGCGAGAGAACTTGCTCCCCTTCTAGCAGTAATTTATCGTAGATCGCTTGAGCAACGAAAGGTACCGAACGACTGGAAAAAAAAGCAAAAACGCAGGTCATCTCAGTTTTGATGAAAGGTCGTAAGACAGATCCACACAATTACAGACCTATATCGTTGACGTCAATCCGTTGTACAATTATGGAACATGTTTTATGCTCAAGAATTATGACGCTTTTTGAAAATGAACATCTCCTCTATAAAAACCAACATATATTTCGCAGAGATCATTCGAAACTCAGCTCGCTCTGTTCATCCATGAGATCCAGTGGACAACGGTGCTTAGGTTGAGCCGTGTTTCTTGATTTCAGTGCGGCATTTGACACCGTCCCGCAACGTCGTCTAATGAAAAAAAGTAAGAGCTTACAGAGTATCGGAACAGACTTGCGATTAGATTCAAGACTTTATTGCAGATAGAACTCAACACGTCACTCTTAACGGAACAAAATCGGCAGATGTAAAGGTAATATCCGGAGTACCACATGGAAGTGTGATGTTTACAGTACATATAAACGATCTAGTAGAAAGCGTGGGATGCCCTTTAAGGCTATTCGCAGATGATGCAGTTGTCTATACCAAAGCAGCAACGCCAAGATAGTACGAATTTGCAGAACAACCTGCAGACAACTGATGATTGGTGCAGACTCTGGCAGTTGACCCTGAAGGTAAATAATTGTAACGTATTGCGCATACATAGGAAAAGAAATCCACTACACTATTGATGACAAACAGCTGGAGACAGTGTCTGCCGTAAAATATCTATGCGCAACTATCAGAACGACCTTAAGTGGCATGTCCACATAAAACGGATGGTGGGAAAAGCAGACACCAACCTCAGATTCATCGGAAGAATCTTAAGGAAATGTAACTCATCCACGGAAGAAGTAGCTTATAAGGCGCTTGTTTGCCCGATTCTTGAGTATTGTTCATCTATCTGGGATCCCTATCAGGTAGGTCAGATAAAGGAGATAGAGAAGATCCACGAAGAGCGGCGCGTTTCATCTCGGGATCGTTTAGCTGGCGAGTGAGCGTTCCGGAGATGCTAAACAAACTCCACTGGTGTTGTGCGTCACGGAGAGATTTACGATTGAAGTTTCGGGACAGTACTTTTAAGGAGGCGTCGGACAACAGATTACTGCCCCCCACATACATCTCACATATTGATCACGAGGAGAAAATAAGAAAAATTAGAGCCAATACAGAAGTTTACCGACATTCATTCTTCCCACGCACTATTCGCGAGTGGAACAGGGTTGGTGGGATCAGATAGCGGTACCGAAAGTACCCTCTGCGACACACCATTACGTGGCTTGCGGAGTATGTTGTAGATGTAGATGTAAATTACATATTAACACTTCTTATGCACTGAATTTTAAATATTTTTTGCAGTAATGTATACCGAGCGAGGTGGCGCAGAGGTCAGCACACTGGACTCGCATTCGGGAGAACGACGGTTCAAACACGCCTCTGGCCATCCTGATTTAAGTTTTCTGTTATTTCCCTAAATAGCTTCAGGCAAATGGTGATGGTTCCTTTGAAAGGGCACGGCCGACCTCGTTCCCTAATCCGGCGTTTGGTCCGCTCCCCCCACGTCAAACAACCAATCGTAATGCATACAACATTGGAAAAATGATCATTACCTAAGTCGTATGTACACACGAAGCCAAATCTACAACTTTCGCTAACAGAAAGTGCACAACGACAGACACCAGCAATGGAACACTAATTACAGTTTTTTTTCAGTCCAAATACAAATAAGAGGGCACGTTTCTTACAATCGATTTCGTCTTATTCCAGCTTCAGATAGTACGAAAACTGTACGTAGTTTCAGAAACCTTGTTATGCTAAAATTAGTAAAAAATCTAGTAGATAACGGTAATAAAGATTAAGCTGAGCTTTACGACATGGCAGCGCCGTGTAGATGCTGTAGTTAGGTCACCGAGTTGCGAGTGTTGACTGAAACGTTCTTCCCAACATAGCTCTAATTATAGAGGCGACACCCACGACCTGTAGTTTTGATTAAATTGTTACAGTAAAATTTCATTTGTGAAATAAAATTACACAAGTTAAAGATAATGTATTTGTTCCCAATCGTGGGAATAAACGGTAAAATTATTGTAAGCATCTTCAAAATACCGTGCGGAGGAGCCTGGCTCGCGTGGTGACGTCACGGCCTCGCTTCCTCCGGCAGTCCATTGCCCAGTGCGGACCGGTCAACACCGACTACAGGAAGGCCTCGGCGCTTGTTGGTGGCGTCACGTCAGCAAGGCACGGCGAACACCAGGTCTGTTGCAGGAAGAAACGCCTGGGCGTGCTTATCACCATAAATCTCTTACTTTTGGACAAAATGTTTGGTATTGTTTTGGATTCTGCAGTTTTATTTATATGAAAGATTTTCTTACTATCGTAAAGCTACAAATGAAGATCGTAGTTCTGTATTACTGAATACTGTCGAAACAAACGTAGATCACTATGAGAAGATGCTTTGCCCCATTGCAGGCGCCGGAAATTTTACATTCAAGTAACTATATTTACTTGATCCATTTCGTTATCGAAACTTACCCCAACCCTCTTACAATGAACTCGTTTCTTTTATTTATTTATTTATTTTCGTTTGGCATCGTCACTGGAAATGTGAACTAATTTACATGTGTAAATGTCCAACTGTTGCCAGATTACAGTCGTTTTCAACGAAAGGAATTCTAAACAGGAAACAAAATAGCTTCATACATCGAAAATACTGCCGAGCTTAAACTTTTTTAAACACGTACATTAGAAAAGATAAATATTCCCCTCTTGCTATTGTAAGGAGAAACTTTATAAAATAAAATAAAATTATTTGCTAAAACAAGTATCTCTCTTTTGCCTCTGCTTCTGTCTCCCACTCCCTCGCCGAACGTGTTCAATCGCAAGACATTTCATTAACATTCAGTGCTCCTCACCGCATAGTCCACCAAGATTCCTAAAGAAGAGCACCAACATGTTCACAGTTTCTTGTAAAAGCAACCCAGTACAAACGTAACTTTCTCAGATTTACAAATAAGGTAAAGAAGCACGAATTCTGTTGCTGCTGGACCATGAAGTTGTTTTTGTATGTCAGTCCTTAAAACAGGTGGAAATTTATGTTCAGAAGTACACTATTTGTTAGGAAGTGTAATGAATTGCACAATTAATTGATTGCAGAAATCTCTCAGGACAATGTGTGTTGGTCAACTACCGCCAATAGTTTCACATTTCCCTGTGTCAGAGGGAGACACCGCCATTATGAGTATGCCTGCAACAGACCTGGCATTCGCCGTGCCTAGCTGACGTGACGTCACGAACAAGCGCCGAGGCCTTCCTTTGATTGGGTGTTGGACCAGTGGCCTGTCAGCCCGTGGGCCGGGCTGAGAGCGCAACGCGGCCCGCCGCACTCCGCAGGATACCCAGCCCGGCCCGTGCGGTGTCCTCATGGTCTCGTTTCGTCCGAGGCTGCTGAAGCCCGCGAGCCTCGTTCAGCGCCGCTTCACCATGTCAGAGGAAGAATTCATCGCTAGCCGGCGCCCGAGGGAGGCACGGTTTTCTCGACAGTACGACAGCAAGCCTCATATGAGCAGGGACAATTTGGAAGCGTGGTGTTCGTGTCAAAGCAGGTTCGGTGGAGCGGGCTGATGAGGCTATGGTCACCGATATCGATGGATTCCGTCGACGGCCGAAGACGACCGAGCTTTTCAAATCAGTACGCCATAACGTGCGCGGTCACACTAGGCGATCCCATCGCCCGAGCGTACATACTTCGGGCGATAGTCGGTGAAATTCAAATCAGATTGTTTTCTTCAGTCAAACTGACCGACGTTCTCACCCAAGAAATATAGACTGTGAAAAACTGATAAATTTAGTCCAAGAAAGAATGAGGTTGTGGCATCCTGAGAATGGATATATAATCGGCATATAGTTCGGAATCCATGGACTGAAATCGCACGTTAACTGGAAACAACAAGTAGGCAAAATCCATATTGTAAATTTTAGGCGTAAACTATAACGCCAAAAAATAATTTGTTTTGGTCGGAAGGGTAGCGTATCTTATGCTTGTAGTTCCTGTAGTGGATCTTCTTTGGATTGCGGTAGGTTGGCATGCCTGTCCACAAATTATTATTTACTGCTTACTGGTGTTTAAATGCCAATGAGATAGAGATTCTGTTATATGAAGTGGTTTTGTAAATGTGGCGGACGGTATGTATTTCCACCTTTCAGTGCTTTAGGTGTTCGGAGTATCTTATGCTAAACCACAGTTTAACATAACAGTCGCGACACTTCGCCTCGATTTTGTTGCCTACCGCGCCAGCAGCGCCCCAAGCGGCCAGTAACTTAAACTGTGAGTTCGACGCGATCGTGAAAGCGAATAGTGGTTGTTTATGTTGATTTCTACAATGGTTTTTACAAGCGGGAGCGTTTGTAGCGCAATAAATTGCAGCAACAACAGGAAGAAGACACTACAACTGTTTCTTTAGGTTTCCTAAGGATCATGTTACTAAACTGTAACATCAGGATTCACTTGCAAACTACATGCGTATCAATGATTAATGTTTCGTTTTAGGAGCAGAAAATGGTTAGTTAATAGCAGACGAGAAGACCTTATGAAAAAGGACCAAGTTTACCTGTATAATAATATTAGGTTTTGTTCGCTACATTTCGAACAAAACCAGTTCATGAACACAGACTATAATAAATTCGTGTGGAATGCAGTACCCACACTGTTTGACATCCCAAATAAGCCACCTCAACTGACAATGAAGAGGAAACTGCCACAAAGATTCGATAATCCATCTAAAGGTGTAAAACAGTCCTATGACATAAAAGCAGCCAGTTCAGCTCTCCATGTGTCAGTGCCAGATTCGTGTGAATTGTCAACACAGACCTGCTTTGACGATGAAGTGGTTAGATGAAGTGCAGTTGTTCGTGTCTCACAAAAGCGTAAAGTTTGGTGTGTATTTCATTCACTTCTGTTGTTATTCACTTAATTTTCCTTGCTTTCTTCGTGTGATGACATTATTTTGTTAGTACGTTGTTCACTGACATATTGTTTGAAAATTATTAAAATATTTAGTTTTGCCTGAAATGTAATGTAATCAGCTAATTATAATGTCCTCAACATATTTCTCCCACTATATGGCAGTTGCTTGTACCACTTAGAATAATATAAAGATGAAGGTCGTACTTGTGGCAACAGACGACGGCAATGACAAACACAGTAGGCGTACGGAACGATAAATGAGCTGTCGATCCCTTTTGCATGTAGAGGTACTTGTATGTGTTTCTTACGTGTGAATCTGTGTGTTTATAATCTTTTGATATCAACGTGGTAAGCTACAGTTCTATCCAACGTTTCAAGTGTTCCTTCACGAACGTGTTGAAGCTTGCCACTCGATTCACGGTTTTTGTCCATACTTGCGCTTATTTTAGAATCGTTTTTAGAAACATGTATGCCTTCTGATACTACACTCACCCTTTGAGGCAAGAAAAAAACTCAAATATTTCGTAAATTACGTGGAAAATGGATGTAAAACAAACATTATGCTTACGACCTGTCTTGTCTGAGTACACCTTACTCGCCGCTTGGAGCGCTAGTGTTGCTCCATCTGTCAAACTGGAAGAACTTGACAGCACGGAGTGTGGCGACTGTTATGTTAGACTGTGTGCTAAACCTTGTGCTCGTCTTTCACACGTATAACAGATGACAATCACTGAATGTTAACTGATGTACCTCTTCACAATAAATAAGGCGAAACATAGTGTTTGTCACTTGCTTTTCAAGGCCACCCCAAGTCATATTGAGTATGTAACAGATTTCTCCCTTCATCTCAAATATTCATAAAACGTGTCTCGTTATTCTGATAACTGAGGACAGAGTACAAGGTGCTCGCCTGTTATTTTCGAGACGGGACAGAGGCTTCTTGGAATGCATCTCGTTCTAAGAGCTTGAAATCTAATCTAATTCGTACATAGAATAGATTCTAACCTAACCTAACCTTCTTGACACCGCCAAAAACTGAGGAAGGAGATCGGACGCCCTGTGACCATGCTGTCGGGCGATGTTATCGGGCGAACTATAGCGAAGTGCCGCTGTGAACGCAGCCTAAGAAGTGCGAACAACCATGTGAGTATCCAGATGCCAAAAGCTGCCGATAAGGGACGGTATCGGCCGCCAACGACGATCTTATCGCCCTGCAAATTTCAACGACGGACAGGAAGTGCTTCCCAACAAGACAGTATCTTTAGAGAGGCTACAGCCAGCGTACGTGACACAAGAAGACGACGGCACACTCAACTGCAGGCACTGAACGTGGTGGAAAGGCGTTGACACCCGATAGTGCGATAGTTTTTGAAAACGATGAAAAAGGTAATTCACATACGCATCAAGAGGAGGAGGACGAGAAGCCAGTTGATCACGCTGTTTAGGCGCTGGTAGAGACGAGGATGCGGGCAGGGAGTGAAGTTGAACCTCGGCGCCCCTACACATCAGTCAACAGCAACCATGTGGACAGCTACGAAGACCACTGGCACCGATCGTCGGAGTGGCTACGCATAACGTGAGACCTCGATCACTGACCAGACTTCACAGGTGAGCGTTCTCCCGAGCTGGACGTCGATTTTATCCTGCGTTTCCAGAGATTCCATGCGCACCAGGTTTCCAGGAGAAGATTTTATGGCCGGGAAGGGGAAGCAGCAGCAAGGTTCTGCAGAGAGTAACTTTTATTGCCCCACGTTCAGAAAGGAGGGACTGGAGAGGGGGGGGGGCGAGGGTTGCTATAGCGACGTATTACAGTGATGTGTGGATCGTCGAGAGTGGACAGTATTCCAGAGACGGTATTGAAGTGGCCAAGGAGTGAAAACAGCCAACACACAAAATGCGGTTTCACGAAGGTAGGGTAGCATACGTAATATTCTTGTTTCCAGTGCAGAAAATTCATCAATCCACCTGCCCAAAATTCAAGGAGCGATTTATTACTAAATTGTATTTTGATTTCCTCATTTGCCATGAACTCCATGAAAACTACTACTTCGGCAGTACATCTACATCTACATGATTACTCTGCAATTCACATTTAAGTGCTTGGCAGAGGGCTCGTAGAACCACAATCATACTATCTCCCTACCATTCCACTCCCGAACAGCGCGCGGGAAAAACGAACACCTAAACCTTTCAGAGAACTTCGGAGTATTTTCGCGAGCTATCTGTAAGACAGACCTATAGAGAGCCATCAATTCTGGTTTTGTCAATGTAGTGGACCTTACTGCTATCGTATCAGAAAAAGCTTCGGGAGGATGGGTGCCGGGGAGGAGAGGAGAAAGAAAATTGTGACGAAAATTGGGTCGCGAATACTAAAAGGTTGAGAAACTGTGTTACGGCGAAGTTTCAGGCTGATATCTGTCGCCTGAAAACTGCCTTAGGTAACACGCTGTAATAAAACGTCGTTCAGCAGACACATGTGATAGATTCGATCGTCATCGCCAGGTGTTACGGTGGGCCGCATTTAATAATACCGTCATTATTACAGCGGTTGTCATCAGCGTCAGGTGCAATCAATACATCTTCGTGCGCGCCGCTCGCTGCCGTTTGCGCTGGTGCAAACGAAATCCGCTAGATGGCAGGACGGGCAAGTGGCCGCGGTGATGCCGCCAGCGTCGTTTCTTCAGTCGGCCGCTCAATGCGAAGCTGTGAAGTGGGAGACCGGGTGTAGGCGCTGTGAAGACGAGCGCAACATGTCGAAACGAGGGCTGCCTCTGGTCCTTGTGGCCTACCTACTTGGCGTTCTTACCACCAGACATGCTGCCGGCTATAAAGTCGAGAAGTATCCTCTCCTAATGCCGAACGTCTCGCCGAAAACGGTAAGTGTACACTACAGTGCTTGTGGTGGGGGAAGTCCGTTGACAGCTGTTTCCCACCTGCCAGGTGTTAAGAGGCGAAGTGGGAGAGTCTATTCGCTTGAGTGCTCTTTCCGGTATTCAGGAACTCAGTGCAGCTAATTGTTAAAATGCAGAATACCAGGAACGCTTACCATATGTCGCCATAACGAGGGTAACATTTCAGTTCACTCGCCCTTGTGTTTTTGAAGCGATACAGCAAATGACTGGAACTAAATCATACATTCGTCACTGCGCTTGCGGAACTCATGCAGATCATCTTTGCTGTTATTTCGTACGTGTTGACATTAAAGATTCAAGTGTGGAGCATTGGCGTTTGAGACTCATGTTGTTACTCCGCTTTCAAAGTTGAGAAATTGTTAGCTGGAATTTTCGAAATCTGCCACTTCCAAGAACCACTCGTCTCGTTGCAGGATTAGACTGCAAAGACCGTAGGAAGTTTACAGTGGTGTGCTTGCTGACAACGCTCCTATCTCTGCGCGCGGAACTGGAAGCCTTTCACTAATGACATAATTGCAACAGACTTCTGCTGTCGGCATAGAGAGTCTGTCTAACATTCAGCTAGATGTCTGAATGTGAGCGTGAACAAACAGTTCAAACCAGTTAATTCATCGGTCCGCGGAGTATAAACGAAGTTTATTTAACAGACCTTTTCTCGTGGCACAACTTATGTTCGGCCGCTAAATGTTCCCAACCACCAACTCGCCGTTAACTCATTTGTCGTCTTCAGTCTGGTAGTTGCTATCGCTTTGTGAGTGTAGAAAACTTCTTCGGGTGCGATGTTCACGTTTGACGCAGAAGTACGCACAGATGTAGATGTAGCTGTTGAAGAGTTAGATCAAAATGTTTTCTCCCAACTCCAGATGTATCAGATACCGAACTAGGTGGCCAGTGGTTAAGGCAGATGCGCTTATTTCATACCTCTCTTCGGCCATTCAGATTAGTTTTCGTTCTCTCTCGATATCAGTATGGGTGAACGGCGGGATGGTTCCTTTAAACAGGACCAAACCGTTTTCCCGCCCTATCCTTCAGCAGGAGAGGTTGTACTCCACTATGATAAACATGATGCTGAAAGGAGGCTGAACTGTGTATCTTCCTTCCCTTAACGATAGTAACTGCCGTCCTCGGTTTCTAGACGCCGACAAACAGCCCATTATTGTGTTTAGTCAGGTCATATAGACGAAGTCTCCATTGTACGACTTTGTCCTTTCAAAGTACCACTGTCCATATGGTACCCCTGCAGCTACTACTGAAAGCGAATTCCGAGCAACATACATTCTTGAGACATTTGCAGGAGTCAACGGTAACTTCCAAAGACCAAAGTTTACAATAACATGTGTTTCCATAATTTGATACTCAAGCACAGCTTCCAACATATGGTAGTAGAGCAGACTAAGATTCCTGTACTATTTCACGAAGCACAGTTCAATGAAAAAGTGAAATGTATATTTTGATCACCGATTTAGTATAAATCACAATTTTGCTACAGATTCGAACAATATTGCCACGCACTGGACGATCCCAGGTAATAGAGGCCTCTAGAACTCCCAGCTGGCATTATTCAGGTGCAGAGGTCTTCGCTAGTGGAGGAAGCCGCCTAGGGTGCATATTATTCATCTTCAAAAAAATTTCTGCATAGCAACTTTGATTGCTGTTGAAACTCAGTTTTGTGTTAATTTGCATGTAGACTAATCATATGTTACTTAGTTTTTGCGTATCGGTGTCCATTTCAAACTGCTGTTTTCGTACCTATGAAAGGCATTCTTAGTCGCTTTACGAACCGGAGAGACTGAGGATATGGAGCTGCTGTTTCTTCTCGGCACCCATATGAATTGCGGCGCACATGTTCTGTGTTAAGGGAACTTGCAAAACAGGGGAAGCGCTTTACCATCTGAGCTATCCGAGCACAACTGACGGAACTGTTGGAAGCTCAATCTACCAATAATCTACATCTACATATATACTCCGCTAGCCACCAAGCGGTGTGTGGCAGAGGGAACAATTCGCGCCAAAGTCATATCCCCCCCCCCGCCCTCTGATCCACTCGCGGATTCCGCGAGGTAAAAACGACTGTCTGAACGCCTTAGTATGAGATCTAATTTCCCTTATCTTTGCATAGTGATCATCGCGCGATTTGAAACTTGGTGGTCATCCTCGGCGAAGATCGCAATTCGGAATTTAGTGAGCAGTGAGCAGCCCCTTCCGTTTAGCGCGCCGTCTATATGCAAGTGTGTCCCACTTCAAACTTTCTATGAGCTTTGTAACGCTCTCGTGATGGCTAAATGTACCAGTCACGAATCTTGCCGCTCTTCTTTGGACCTTCTCAATCTCTTGAATCAGACCCAACTGGTAAGGATCCATACAGACGGACAGTACTCTAAGACTGGACCAACTAAAGTATTGTAATACTCACCATATTTTCCAAACTGCACAAATGCTGTTGGATGGCACACCAGGCAAAAGAAACCGCCCAGAGAAAGTTTTGCACCACGTACATGAACTACATACTTTGCGCGTTTTTATAAATCTTTTTCAGGACACATTTCACTACAACAAATCAGTATATAGGGTTACCTGTGGAGTTCAGGGAAAAGTAAATCTGCTTTCTCAGTGTGAATCGGTACAGCTTGCTGTGTCCCAGGGCGTGAACGAGATACTGCGGCTTGAGTACGCTGGTCGATCTATTAACATGCCTGGAAGGGTAATTCAAAGCTTGGACCTTGCACGTATTGTCACTTTGTGGCGACCAGGACTGTCATGACGGGAAGCTGCCTGCCTGCCTGCCGAACTGTCTTATTTGCAAACAGTCTGCAGCTATCTTGAGCCTCGTAGCAGTCACCTATGGTCAACACCAACTGTCGGCCGCTAACTACGAATTATGGCCCCTAGGTTCCCCGGGTAGAATTCCACAGAACTGTGTCTTTACTTCCAGGTGGCAAGTGAGACGACTGCATCGAACTCCACAGTGTTGTTGTTGTTGTTGTTGTCTTCAGTCCTGAGACTGGTTTGATGCAGCTCTCCATGCTACTCTATCCTGCGCAAGCTGCTTCATCTCCCAGTACCTACTGCAACCTACATCCTTCTGAATCTGCTTAGTGTACTCATCTCTCGGTCTCCCTCTACGATTTTTACCCTCCACGCTGCCCTCCAATGCTAAATTTGTGATCCCTTGATGCCTCAAAACATGTCCTACCAACCGATCCCTTCTTCTAGTCAAGTTGTGCCACAAACTTCTCTTCTCCCCAATCCTATTCAATACCTCCTCATTAGATACGTGATCTATCCACCTTATCTTCAGTATTCTTCTGTAGCACCACATTTCGAAAGCTTCTATTCTCTTCTTGTCCAAACTAGTTATCGTCCATGTTTCACTTCCATACATGGCTACACTCCAAACAAATACTTTCAGAAACGACTTCCTGATACATAAATCTATATTCGATGTTAACAAATTTCTCTTCTTCAGAAACGCTTTCCTTGCCATTGCCAGTCTACATTTTATATCCTCTCTACTTCGACCATCATCAGTTATTTTACTTCCTAAATAGCAAAACTCCTTTACTACTTTAAGTGTCTCATTTCCTAATCTAATTCCCTCAGCATCACCCGATTTAATTTGACTACATTCCATTATCCTCGTTTTGCTTTTGTTAATGTTCATCTTATATCCTCCTTTCAAGACACTGTCCATTCCGTTCAACTGCTCTTCCAAGTCCTTTGCCGTCTCTGACAGAATTACAATGTCATCGGCGAACCTCAAAGTTTTTACTTCGTCTCCATGAATTTTAATACCTACTCCAAATTTTTCTTTTGTTTCCTTTACTGCTTGCTCAATATACAGATTGAATAACATCGGGGAGAGGCTACAACCCTGTCTCACTCCTTTCCCAACCACTGCTTCCCTTTCATGCCCCTCGACTCTTATTACTGCCATCTGGTTTCTGTAGAAATTATAAATAGCCTTTCGCTTCCTGTATTTTACCCCTGCCACCTTTAGAATTTGAAAAAGAGTATTCCAGTCAACATTGTCAAAAGCTTTCTCTAAGTCTACAAATGCTAGAAACGTAGGTTTGCCTTTTCTTAATCTTTCTTCTAAGATAAGTCGTAAGGTCAGTATTGCCTCACGTGTTCCAACATTTCGACGGAATCCAAACTGATCCTCCCCGAGGTCTGCATCTACCAGTTTTTCCATTCGTCTGTAAAGAATTCGCGTTAGTATTTTGCAGCCGTGGCTTATTAAACTGATAGTTCGGTAATTTTCACATCTGTCAGCACCTGCTTTCTTTGGGATTGGAATTATTATATTCTTCTTGAAGTCTGAGGGTATTTCGCCTGTCTCATACATCTTGCTCACCAGCTGGTAGAGTTTTGTCATGACTGGCTCTCCCAAGGCCGTCAGTAGTTCTAATGGAATGTTGTCTACTCCGGGGGCCTTGTTTCGACTCAGGTCTTTCAGTGCTCTGTCAAACTCTTCACGCAGTATCGTATCTCCCATTTCGTCTTCATCTACATCCTCTTCTATTTCCATAATATTGTCCTCAAGTACATCGCCCTTGTATAAACCTTCTATATACTCCTTCCACCTTTCTGCCTTCCCTTCTTTGCTTAGAACTGGGCTGCCATCTGAGCTCTTGATATTCATACACGTGGTTCTCTTCTCTCCAAAGGTCTCTTTAATTTTCCTGTAGGCAGTATCTATCTTACCCCTAGTGAGATAAGCTTCTACATCCTTACATTTGTCCTCTAGCCATCCCTGTTTAGCCATTTTGCACTTCCTGTCGATCTCATTTTTCAGACGTTTGTATTCCTTTTTGCCTGCTTCATTTACTGCATTTTTATATTTTCTCCTTTCATCAATTAAATTCAATATTTCTTCTGTTACCCAAGGATTTCTAGCAGCCCTCGTCTTTGTACCTACTTTATCCTCTGCTGCCTTCACTACTTCATCCCTCAAAGCTAGCCATTCTTCTTCTACTGTATTTCTTTCCCCTATTCCTGTCAATTGTTCCCTTATGCTCTCTCTGAAACTCTGTACAACCTCTGGTTCTTTCAGTTTATCCAGGTCCCATCTCCTTAATTTCCCACATTTTTGCAGTTTCTTCAGTTTTAATCTACAGGTCATAACCAATAGATTGTGGTCAGAGTCCACATCTGCCCCTGGAAATGTCTTACAACTTAAAACCTGGTTCCTAAATCTCTGTCTTACCATTATATAATCTATCTGATACCTTTTAGTATCTCCAGGGTTCTTCCACGTATACAACCTTCTTTCATGATTCTTAAACCAAGTGTTAGCTATGATTAAGTTGTGCTCCGTGCAAAATTCTACTAGGCGGCTTCCTCTTTCATTTCTTAGCCCCAATCCATATTCACCTACTATGTTTCCTTCTCTCCCTTTTCCTACACTCGAATTCCAGTCACCCATTACTATTAAATTTTCGTCTCCCTTCACTATCTGAATAATTTCTTTTATTTCATCGTACATTTCTTCAATTTCTTCATCATCTGCAGAGCTAGTTGGCATATAAACTTGTACTATTGTAGTAGGTGTGGGCTTCGTATCTATCTTGGCCACAATAATGCGTTCACTATGCCGTTTGTAGTAGCTTACCCGCATTCCTATTTTCCTATTCATTATTAAACCTACTCCTGCATTACCCCTATTTGATTTTGTGTTTATAACCCTGTAGTCACCTGACCAGAAGTCTTGTTCCTCCTGCCACCGAACTTCACCAATTCCCACTATATCTAACTTTAACCTATCCATTTCCCTTTTTAAATTTTCTAACCTACCTGCCCGATTAAGGGATCTGACATTCCACGCTCCGATCCGTAGAACGCCAGTTTTCTTTCTCCTGATAACGACATCCTCCTGAGTAGTCCCCGCCCGGAGATCCGAATGGGGGACTATTTTACCTCCGGAATATTTTACCCAAGAGGATGCCATCATCATTTAATCATACAGTAAAGCTGCATGTCCTCGGGAAAAATTACGGCTGTAGTTTCCCCTTGCTTTCAGCCGTTCGCAGTACCAGCACAGCAAGGCCGTTTTGGTTAATATTGCAAGGCCAGATCAGTCAATCATCCAGACTGTTGCCCCTGCAACTACTGAAAAGGCTGCTGCCCCTCTTCAGGAACCACACGTTTGTCTGGCCTCTCAACAGATACCCCTCCGTTGTGGTTGCACCTACGGTACGGCCATCTGTATCGCTGAGGCACGCAAGCCTCCCCACCAACGGCAAGGTCCATGGTTCATGGGGGGAGGAACTCCACAGTACCCAACAATATCTACGCGATGCAAACGTGTTTGGCCCTCTACACACGCGCCAACCGACCGACAAACGGACGTCTGAAGGTGCTTTGGACAGCCGACCGACCAACTTCCGTTGTTGGTATGTCGGTCGGGTAGGCCCACTCAACAGTCCACCCACCAACTCCACCCGACCTCTGACCACACCTTACCCAACAAATTGAGCTGTGGGTAGCGCCTTCGTGCCAATCGCCTGATCAAAGTTCGTCTTATGTCAATGCGCGCAGGATGAAATGCCATTTTAAAATACATGACTGGAGACATTTATAGCCTGCTCTAGACGTAACGTTTTGTCGTCAGTCGTTCCGAAATCATCATGGAGGAAACACTGCTAGAGACGACAGCTGCACTGTGTGTTCTTAAACTGAACAAGAAGAGAAAGTCTGTGCTTCATTCACGATGGTCCTGAGGTTCGTTATTGAAGAAAGGGACATTCTCCCACGCGAATTTTCTCCGAGAACTACGGCAGTAACGAGAAAGCGCAATTACTTACGTATGGACACAGAAACATACTGTAAACCGTTACTGTGGGATCCTGCCCACTCGCGTAATATAGGGTGCCTAGGAAGCTGTTTTCTCGGATAGCTAGAAAACAAATCAAGCAAATCATATTAACGGAATTTATTATAGTAAATTGAATTCACAATGCCGGCCCCTGTGGCCGAGCGGTTCTAGGCGCTCACTTCAGAACCGCGCTGCTGCTATGGTCGCAGGTTCGAATCCTGCCTCGGGCATTGATGTGTGCGATGTCCATTGGTTTAGGTTTAAGTAGTTCTACGTCTAGGGGACTGATAATCTCAGATGTTAAATCCCATAGTGCTTACAAGGAAACCTCCCCATTGCACCCCCCTCAGATTTAGTTATAAGTTGTCACAGTGGATAGGCCTCGAAAAACTGAACACTATCAATCGATAAAGCAGTAAAAAGTTGTGTGGAACTATGAAAAAAATAAGCAAAATATACAAACTGAGCAGTCCATGTGCAAGATAAGCAACACCAAGGATAGTCTGAGCTCAGGAGCGCCGTGGTCCCGTGGTTAGCGTGAGGAGCTGCGGATCGAGAGACCCTTGGTTCAAGTCTTCCCTCGAGTGTAAAGTTTACTTTCTTTATTTTCGCAAAGTTATGATCTGTCCGTTCGTTTATTGACGTGTCTGTTCGCTGTAATAAGTTTAGTGTCTGTGTTTTGTGACCGCATCGCAAAACCGTGCGATTAATAGACGAAAGGAAGTGCCTCCTCAATGGGAACCGAAAACATTTGATTGCAAGGTCATAGGTCAACCGATTCCTCCACAGGAAAACATGTCTGATGTATTCTATACGACACTGGTGACGACATGTGCGTCACATGGCAGGAATATGTTGTCGACCCACGTAACTTGTACACTTGGCGAATGGGTAAAAAGAGTCTTCTACCTTGCCCGATTTAGGTTTTCTTGTGGATGTGATAATTATAAATAAAATCAAATAAATTAAACTTTCCACTCGAGGTAAGACTTGAACCAATGACCTCTCGCTCCGCCGCTCCTCACGCTAACCATGGGACTACAGCGCTCCTATGCTAAGATTGCCCTTGATGTTGCCTATCTTACACATGGACTACTCAGTTTGTATATTTTGCTTATTTTTCTCATAGTTCCTCACAACTTCTTCCTGTTTTCTCGACTGATCTTTGTTCAGTATTTCAAGGCCTATCCACTGTGCCAATTTATAACTAAATCTGAGGTGGATGCCATGGGGAGGTTCCCTCATTAGAGCCATTTGAATTGACAATACTTAACTTTGCCTTTTTACAAAGAGGAGTCGCAAGCAATTGGCGACAAGCAAATAATCGATGTCCTTCGATGCGTACAATTCCCATGCAAGCAATTAATACAGATCGCAAGTCACGTCTAAATCGTTTGGATCGCGGCTCGCCTTCTAGTGCGGCCGAGGTTAGCTGGACCGGCGGTTATGTTCTCTTCGTATAGGGACCACTCGTGTCGTGGTGTCGTCATAGTCAGCGTACTGTTGGCTGACGTCGTCTCACAGCCTTTCCTGCTGTTACGTTCTTAATCTTAGTGACGGCGCTTGGCGCGTGTCGTTCCGCCGGGACAAAGAAATGGTTCAGATGGGTCTAAGCACTATGGGACTTAACATCTGAGGTCATGAGTCCCCTAGAACTTAGAACTACTTAAACCTAACTAACCTAAGGACATCTCGCACATCCATGCCCGAGGCAGGATTCGAACCTGCGACCGTAGCAGCAGCACGGTTCCGGACTGAACCCCCTAGAACGCTCAGCCACAGCGGCCGGCTTACGCCGGAACAGTTAGCGCTTGTAACCCCAGAAACTGAAAAGGAAGACAGTGTCATGAGGGCGTCCATCAGCTCGCACGAGAGATCCACAACAACGCTTAGGTTTTTAGCGACTGGCAGGAACTACAAGCACCTGGAATTTACAACTATAATATCGAAAGTAGCTTTGAGCCGCATCATGCCGGAAGCCCATGAAGCTATACCTCTTGTCTAATGTACAATCAAGTATTCGATAACAGTATTCCAAAATTTAAAGACGTCTGTACTGCCATTCGACTTTCCCTTATGGTGAAACAAATCTATTGGTAAATTTATATCGCACTTTCGTGGTTGGTGATGCCAATTATATGTGTTCAGGAGTTCCAGTGGTACATTTCTTTCGGCCTTATCGTTGACACGTAGTAGACTGGCAGCGGAGCTAGGTTTGTGCGATAAGACTGACGTGCGTCTAAGTGCAGAGACTTGTCGGTAGTCTTCCACGTGTACGAAGCTCAGCCCATCAGTCTTTCAGACTTCATTCAGTTCATATAAGACCGTCAGACTTCCGTCCACACGTATCGTTTTATTTGACAAATCTGGCACCATCATGCAGGTCTAACGACAAAACGGGGAGCGTGGACCAGTCTTAAAGGTTGCAGATGTTTATGGGACGCGTCGTGCGAGGAGTATAGCACAGAGGTGAAAGAAACGAAGCAGATGGAGTAAAAGAGACATTTTTATGAAAAAATGTCCGTCGACAGTCCTTATTTCCGTTTTTGGGTTTTATTTCCGATACTTATCGGAAATAAAAGATAAAAATCGAAATAGACAGATTAGAAATCCTTCGTTACAGCAAAGACATAGGATTATACCGTTGCCATCGGTCTGTTGTAGAATTAAGGAACATATTTTATGCTCAAGTATTATGACGTTTTTGGAGAACAAAAACCTCTTCTATCAAAACAAACATGGATTACGCTAGCAGAGGTTTACAAAATTCGGCTTGCTCTGTTCCTCCATGAAATCCATAGCGCGGTAGGCGACGGCGCTTAGGTTGATGCCGTGGAATGCAGCAATGCATTTTACACCGTCCCGCATTGCCGTTTAGTGTAAAAATACGAGCATGCCGAGTACAGGACATGATTTGCAACTAGGTTCACTACTCCCCTTCAGGTAGAGTTCAACATGTGACTGAGAACGGAACAAAATTGAAGTGTGTAATTGCCTTCGTTTTCCAAGGAAGTGTGATAAGACTGTTACTCCTTAATATGTACACAGGGTGGTCCGTTGATCGTGAACGGACCAATACCTCACGAAATAAGCCTCAAACGAAAAAATTACAAGGAACGAAACTTGTCTAGCTTGAAGGGAGAAACCAGATGGCGCTAAGGTTTGACCGCTAGATGTCGCTGCCTTAGGTCAAACGGATATAAACTGCGTTTTTTAAAAATAGGAACCCCCATTTTTATTACATATTCGTGTAGTTCGTAAAGAAATATGAATGTTTTAGTTGGACCATTTTTTTCGCTTTGTGATGGCGCTGTAATAGTCACAAACATATAGCTCACAATTTTAGTCCAACAGTTGGTAACAGATAGGTTCTTGAAATTAAAATACAGAACGTAGGTACGTTTCGCGCATTTTATTTCGGTTGTTCCAATGTGATACATGTACCTTTGTAAACTTATCATTTCTGAGAACGCATGCTGTTACAGCGTGATTACCTGTAAATAGCACATTAATGCAATAAATGCTCAAAATGATGTCCGTCAACCTCAAAGCATTTGGCAATACGAGTAACAACATTCCTCTCAACATTAGTTCGCCTTCCGTAATGTTCGCACATGCATTGACAATGCGCTCATGCATATTGTCAGGTGTTCTCGGTGGATCACGATAGCAAATATCCTTCAACTTTCCCCACAGAAAGAAATCCGGGGACGTCAGGTCCGGTGAACGTGCGGGCCATGATATGGTACTTCGACGGCCAATCCACCTCTCATGAAATATGCAATTCAATACCACTTCAACCGCACGCGCGCTATGTGCCGGACAAAATGAGCACTATGCGACAACACCGGAGGTCATCACTCCCCTAAAACTTAGAACTACTTAAACCTAACTAACCTAAGGACATCGCACACATCCATGCCCGAGGCAGGATTCGAACCTGCGACCGTAGCAGTCGCACGGTTCCGGACTGAAGCGCCTAGAACCGCATAGCCACACGGGGCTGGCATGTGCCGGACATCCATCATGTTGGAAGTACATCGCCATTCTGTCATGCAGTGAAACATCTTGTAGTAACATCGGTAGATCATTACGTAGGAAATCAGCATATATTGCCATTGCACCATTTAGATTCCCATCGATAAAATGGGGGCCAATTATCCTTCCTCCCATAATTTCGCACCATACATTAACTCGCCAAGGTCGCTGATGTTCCACTTGTCGCAGACATCGTGTATTTTCCGTTGCTCAATAGTGCATATTATGCCGGTTTACGTTACCACTGTTGGTGAATGACGCTTCGTTGCTAAATAGAACGCGTGCAAAAAAAAAATCTATCATCGTCCCGTAATTTCTCTTGTGCCCAGTGGCAGTACTGTACACGACGTTCAAAGTATTCGCCATTCAATTCCTGATGAATAGAAATATGGTACGGGTGCAATCGATGTTGATGTAGAATTCTCAACACCGACGTTTTAGAGATTCCCGATTCTCGCTCAATTTGTCCGCTACTGATGTGCGGATTAGCCGCGACAGCAGCTAAAACACCTACTTGGGCATCATCATTTGTTGCAGGTCGTGGTTGACGTTTCACATGTGGCTGAACACTTCCTGTTTCCTTAAATAACGTAACTATCCGGCGAACGGTCCGGACACTTGGATGATGTCGTCCAGGATACCGAGCAGCATACATAGCACACGCTCGTTGGGTATTTTGATCACAATAGCCATACATCAACACGATATCGACCTTTTCCTGCAATTGGTAAACGGTCCATTTTAACACGAGTAATGTATCACGGAGCAAATACCGCCCGCACTGGCGGAATGTTACGTGATACCACGTACTTATACGTTTGTGACTATTACAGCGCCATCTACCACAAAGCGAAAAAAGTGGTCCAACTAAAACATACATATTTATTTACGTACTACACGAATATGGAATAAAAATGGGGATTCCTATATTTTTAAAAATGCAGTTGATATCCGTTTGTTTGACCTATGGCAGCGCCATCTAGTGATCCAACCATAGCGACATCTGGTTTCCCCCTTCAAGTTAGACGAGTTTCGTTCTTTGTAGTTTTTTCGTTTGACGCTTATTTCGTGAGATATTTGGCCCAGTCACTACCAATGGACCACCGTGTATAAATGATATATTAGAAATCGTTGAAAATTCTTTAAGACTGTAAGAAATCTGCGACGAGAGAAGACAGTATCGATTTTTAAAATTACCTACAGAGGACTGATGAATACTGCAGGGACGGGCATTCGATCTTGAACGTAAATAAATGTAACATACTGCACATACATAGAGGAAATCCACTACTGCGTAACAACGGTATTGATGACAAATTGCTTCTAACGGTATCTACCGTAAAATATCGAGGGGTAACTATCCAGAGCGACCCTAAGCCGAATGGCCACATTAAGACAAATAGCAGGAAAAGCGGATGCCAGACTGTGATTCATAGGTAGAATGTTAAGCAAATGTACCTCACCCCCAACGAAGTGCCGGCCGCAGTGGTCGAGCGGTTCTAGGCGCTTCAGCCTGGAACCGTGCGACCGCTACGGTCGCAGGTTCGAAGCCTGCCTCGGGCATGGATGTGTGTGATGTCCTTAGGTTAGTTGGGTTTAAGTAGTTCTAAGTTCTAGGGGACTGGTGACCTCAGATGTTAAGCCCCATTGTGCTCAGAGCCATTTGAACCAACCCAAGTAGGTGGCTTACAAGGCGCTTGTTCGAACGATTCTCGATTATTGTTAATCTATATGGGGTCCTTACCACGTAGGACGGACAGAAGAAGTGAAGGCTCAATGGTACGTTTCGCCACGTGCCGTTTAGTCGGCGCGAGAGCGTTACAGAGATGATCAACAAAATCCAGTTGCAAACGCTACAAGAGGCGCTGTGGATTACAGGGAAATCTCCTATTCAGATTTCGAGAAAATACTTTCCGGGAAGTGGCAGCCAACTGATTATTTCCTCCCACATACATTGCGGAATGGCCCCAACGAGAAAATTCGAGAAATTTGAACTAATATCGAAGCTTACCATCTATCATTCTTTCCATGTGCTCTCTGCGAGTGGAACATGGAAGGGGGGATCAGTCAGTGGTGCCATAAATACCCTCGAGCACACGGCGCCTGGTGGCTTGTAGAATATTGATGTAGATGCTAAATTATTTAGCGCGCGGAACTTGTAATGACCCTTCGAGCCAGGCTGACAATCTAAACAGCGTACACAAGCCACGCCCACGCTGTCCTTTAAAATTTGGAACACCGAGAAAACATGTTTTACCTGCGGTGAAACAGCACCAGAGAAAGACGTCATGCATCTCATGAGGTTAGCGGAAAAAGTTGTGAGCCGTATGTAAAGGAGTTCAGTTAAACGTACACTGTCACAGAGCGACCTTTTCGTTATGGAATCAGTAGCCAGGTTGGGATGAGAGATTTCTCTGCCACCTTTTCTGGATTTCAAGACCAGCAAAGTATAACTGAAAGTTTGGCGAAATAAGTGAGGAACTATAGCAGATGCATAATATTTTTTTATAGGTCGTCTGCAGTAGCATAATCTCTTCTGACTTTCAGACAGGAGCTATTTTAAAGAAGCGCAAGCATGAACTGCAAATGAAGGAAAGCCGGTTGAAATGAGTGTTTCGCATGATTCTTCCTGTGTGCCATCTGAAAGACGGTATCGCCTTCTTATCATGCTGCTGATGTATTTCGCTGGAATCGTACCTTCGTGCTCTTAATTTTCGACAGGATAGCGGTTTAATATACCGGGTAGTTATACACTACTGGCCATTAAAATTGCTACACCACGAAGATGACGTGCTACAGACGCGAAATTTAATAGGCAGGAAGTAGATGCTGTGATATGCAAATGGTTAGCTTTTCAGAGCATCCACACAACGTTGGCACCAGTGGCGTCACCTACAACGTGCTGACATGAGGAAAGTTTCCAATCGATTTCTCATACACAAACAGCAGTTGACCGGCTTTGCCAGGTAAAACGTTGTTGTGATGCCTCGTGTAAGGAGGAGGAATGCGTACCATCACGTTTCCGACTTTGATAAAGGTCGGATTGTAGCCTATCGCGATTGCGGTTTATCGTATCGCAACATTGCTGCTCGCGTTGGTCGAGATCCGATGACTGTTAGCAGAATATGGAATCGGTGGGTTCAGGAGGGTTATTTCGGAACGCCGTGCTGGATCCCAACGGCCTCGTATCACTAGCAGTCGAGATGACAGGCATCTTATCCGCATGGCTGTAACGGATCGTGCAGCAACGTCTCGATCCCTGAGTCAAGAGATGGGGACGTTTGCAAGACAACAACCATCTGCACGAACAGTTCGACGACGTTTGCAGCAGCATGGACTATCAGCTCGGAGACCATGGCTGCAGTGAACCTTGACTCTGCATCACAGACAGGAGCGCTGCGATGGTGTACTCAGCGACGAACCTGGGTGCACGAATGGCAAAACGTCATTTTTTCGGATGAATCCAGGTTCTGTTTACAGCATCATAATAGTCACATCCGTGTTTGGCGACATCGCGGTGAACGCACATTGGAAGCGTGTATTCATCATCGCCATATCGGCGTATCACTCGCCGTGATGGTATGGGGTGCCATTGGTTACACGTCTCGGTGACCTCTTGTTCGCATTGACGGCACTTTGAACAGTGACGTTACATTTCAGATGTGTTGCGATCCGTGGCTCTACCCTTCATTCGATCCCTGCGAAACCTTACATTTCAGGACGATAATGCATGACCACATGTTGCAAGTCCTGTACGGGCCTTTCTGGATACAGAAAATGTTCGACTGCTGCCCTAGCCAGGACATTCTCCAGATCTGTCACCAACTGAAAACGTCTCGTCAATGGTGGCCGAGCAACTGGCTCGTCACAATACGCCAGTCACAACTCTTGATGAACTGTGGAATCGTGTTGAAGCTGCATGGGCAGTCATCCAAGCTCTGTTTGACTCAATGCCCAGGCGTATCAAGGCCATTATTACAGCCAGAGGTGGTTGTTCTGGGTACTGATTTCTCAGGATCTATGCACCCAAATTGCGTGAAAATGTAATCACATGTCAGTTCTAGTATAATATATTTGTCCAATGAATATCCGTTTATCATCTGCATTTCTTCTTGGTGTAGCTATTTTAATGGCCAGTAGTGTAGTTAAACATTCCATATTTCAGGGCTTCCCAACCTTTCCAGCTGGCGGACCCCTTCTTCAGTCGAAAATTCATGGCGGATCCCTAGTCAGTCAAGAGCACAGTAACTTTATATTTCAGTGCGAAACTCATGGGAACTGAAAGCTTCTTAATGCAAGTGCCTATTCCCAATGACCCTCCGCCCGAAGTATCAATAGTCTTTGGTTTAGAGATGAATGAAAACAACTTGAAATTAACGATCAAATTATGAGATTTTCTGCAATGGTATGAGCTTTGCCTGTTTTTGTCACTTAATTGTTTTTGCATGAGTTTTCATGCAATGCTGAGAATCAGCTAGTTCAGCACTCTCCCTTTTGAAGAAATCGATGTCTTTAGCCTAGAAATCCGGGTGAGTACCTTCAAAATGACGGCGCAATTTAACTGGAACCATTGAACTGCTCGGAAGGACTCGCGCACAAATTACGCACTGAGCTTTACCCTCCTTTGTCTCTATAAAGCCCATTTCTAAATAGCTTTCGTTGTATTTACGCTTTCTTGTTATCCCACTTCCACAGGATATTGCAACCAATGGAGTACTTGCAGCGTTTTCACATAACAAATGCGGCTGTGGAGCTTCTTGTGATTGTTCTTCCTTCGGTCGTCCTCCCTCCCTCATTCATTTCAACTGGAAACTTCCATTGTTCTGAAGGCAATGGAGAAACTGCACCCTTCTTGAATGATCCTGACATCGCCACCGATCCATGTTAGAAGTAATAAACTTGTCAGAAATCGACTTATGAAATAGGTAGTGCACTGACAAAGAAAGTTTAACGTTTAATGATGCCTGGGGCTGCATACGTGCCAGCGAGCGCTGTGATTGGTCGACAAAGCTCGCTCCGCGCATGCGTTAAAAGGTTTCAGCGCATCTAGCGCCGTGAAAACGACCCCCGTATTGTTGCGAAACAGTCGATCAGAGAAGCCGCATTCTCCGGCACTAAACTGTGCGTGCGTTCTCACTTAGGAACCGCAGACGCTGCTTGGGAATAAGACCTGAAGTAAAAGTACACATGTTTTTCAAACACAAAAAATGGTGATGAATTTGATTTTCACATTGTTACTCAATAATTTTACTCATTATTTTACACGATTTGGTGAAAGGTGGCAGCGGACCCCCTAGAAAGAACCGGCGGACCCCTAAGGGATCCGCGGACCACACGTTGGGAAGCCCTGCCCTATTTAATACATTGCAACACATAAATTAATCACCGCACGAGGACCAAACTTGTTAGCATTAATGTCAAGGACAAGGGGAAGAGAAATAATGCAGAATCAATTCAATTGAACCAATTTTAATGTGCTGCTACAGTACATCATACCATTACATACCGGAACCATTCCTGCTACAAAAGGGACTCAATAATGCGCTCATCAGTGTCCAGAAGAGTCTGAAAGCGCAGGATTGCATTCTGTACAGCAGAACGAAGCATGTCCGTAGGTATCCTGGTTACCTCTCTCGATATGCTGCGCTTCAGATTAGCACACGTGTGAATGTTCCCCTGGTAAACCCCGTCCTTCAGGTAGCCCCACAACCAGAAATGACAGCGTGTGAGATCAGGTAATGATACTGGCGAAAGAATTTGGAAACGATAGGCTGATAATTCAGAGGAACTTCACAAGCGATGTGCGATGGGGCCCCATCTTACATGAAAACTGTTGCGTTCAACATAAACGCTGGCCAGTCACACTGCACGTCTTTGGTCCTTGAGCGCCAACCTGTTAAAAAAGGTAGCGGTGAAGCCACACCACACGGCGACACGTTCACCATACAGAGGAACTTCATCTGGAGGTGGAGATCCCTACACTCGGCAGTTCTGTGTGTTCATCTGCCCCGTCAGAGAAACATGAGCCTCGTCTTCCATAGAACGGTCCAGGGCATCCCTATTCTGTGTGTTCATCTCACACGTCAGAGAAAAATGAGACTCGTCTTCCATAGAATGGTCCAGGGCAGCCCTCATCAACTTCAGTCCTTGCAAGAAAGTGGGGAGCGAAGTCAAGACAACGTTGTGCGTCCTGTTGTGCAAGCTGCTGTACAATATGGTAAGAAACAGCTTCCGTACAGTGGACTGCTGGACGTTCAACTGTCGTGACACAGCACGCGCACTTCCTGAAGAACTGAATTTCCGCGCAGCGTTGTCTGCCATAGCAACAGCGAGTTGATCAACCACCTGTGGTGCAACCGGTCGTCGGCCTCTTCCTGGAGCGACGCCCAGTTCTCCAGTTGATTCGAACGTCATCATGCTCCGCACAGCAGGTGGAGAAAGAAGACCCTTCCTTGATCCTTTCACCGGCGATATTCTTGAAGTGCAGCTGCAGCATTACTGTTGTTTTGATAATAGAGCCTCTACAATAATGCCCTGATCCTTTTGTACAAGCAATGTTGACACGTCAACAAGTACACTGCGACTGGCCAAGTTCAAAAATGGTTCAAATGGCTCTGAGCACTATGGGACTTAACATCTGAGATCATCAGTCCCCCACACTTAGAACTACTTAAACCTAACTAACCTAAGGACATCACATACATCCATGCCCGAGGCAGGATTCGAATCTGCGACCGTAGCGGTTTCGCGGTTCCAGACTGTAGCGCCTAGAACCGCTCGGTCACCCCGATCGGCACTGGTCAGGTGTGTGAGACTATGAATCACGATGACTGATCACGGCACCTAGTGGCCGTAGTTGGAACTGGACGGTGGCGCGTGGAAATCACGTACCCCATACACGGGGCACGAATGCTACCAAGTTTGGTACATGTGCGGTAATTAGTTTCTATCTTATAACGTATTAAATAGGGAAAGTTTAATCATCCATCCGGTACCTGATGCTGTTTACTTGGCGTGCAACTAAACTCCATTCTGTTACCACAAAATTATTTTCGTATTTTTATGCAAAACTAATTTCAGGAAAAAAGCCTGACAACCAATTTATGATGCTATCTTGCGTCGCATACAGTAAAAGCTAATGAGACTTAATATAGAACATCTGATTCCTATTGAACTAGGTGAAGTCCTGAGCGTCTATTCCTTCTTGTATCTCACCAATGCCGCTTCATCAAGTTGTTTTTGTTGTTGTTGTAGTCTTCAGTCCTGAGACTGATTGGATGCAGCTTTCCATGCTACCCTATCCTGAGCAAGCTTCTTCATCTCCCAGTACGTACTGCAATCTACATCCTTCTGAATCTGCTTAGTATATCCATCTCTTGGTCTCCCAGTAGATATGAAAGCGCAACTGTAGATAAGTAGCTTCTATTGCTTTTGTTTTATTTTCTGGTAACTTTTTCCGCTTGCGCATGGGACTTTAGAAAATATTGTTCGCCATTCGTCCTGCTGACTTGTCCTCTCTGAAAAAAACCTGCGTGTTTTTCTTTTTCACAAGTGCAGCGAAACGGCATACTGAATACGTTCCAGTAACAGACCGAATACTGTGTCGCAACAATAAAGTCCTCTATTCAGTTTCTTGAGTGCATGTGTCATTAATTAGAAATTGTTTGTATTTTCCTTTTTTGCGTAAGAACCTCCCGAAAAACATTATTCCTCGACGCGCTTGTATTTAAGAGATGTGTAGCCTTAGCGCCGGTGGTGAATTTTTATTGATATACCGCCTCATCGAGCTACCTCTTATGCTTTTCCCAGACAAAAGGCAACGCAGGAAGATTTGAGTATAACGTCCGGTCGACATGCCATTAGGCATGGAGCACAAGCTCGGATTACCAAACGGCGAGGAAGGAAATCGGCCGTGCCGTTTCAAAGGAACCATCCCAGCATTTGGCCTTTAGCTTAAGCGATTCATGAAAATGACGGAAAACCTAAATCTGGATGGACCGATGGGGCTTGAACCGCCATCCTTCCGCAAGCGAGTCCAGTGTGCGCCCCACTCGCTCGATGTTCCCCCATAGTTCGTGTCGCATCTGAGAGCAGATCGACAGTTAGTTGATAGAGCCTTTAAAAACAACGTAAAGCTTGTATCTTTGTCTTTCCAGATCTTCTAAATATTGTGAATGAGTTGCAATCATGCCTGACAGCATAACAGTAAATACATCACAGAGAATAATTCGAACTGGACCGTTACGCTGTCGAGAAATACCGAGCAGTGATTAAGATTCAGGATTCGCGTCCGGGTGGAAGGGATTCACGTGCCCTCCAGCCGTCTGCGTTTAAGTTTCCTTTGGTTTCTCTAAATGGATATACGCGAATCCTGGGATTGTTCATTTGATGAAAGGGCGGATTTCCCTTCCTATCCTTGTGCCGCTATGACTTGATCTCCATATCTAACGTTCCTCGATTCCTTATGAAGCGGTGCATAGTAGATAGTATTTTCAGTTGTACCACGTAGTATTTTTTTTTCTCCTGTTCCATCCGCGTGTGGAGCGCGGGAAGAATGGCTGCTTAAATGCCTCTCTGCGGAACGTAATTTCTCTCATCTTGTCCTCACAAACCTTAATTTATTGGCTTATACAGCCGGCTCACAGACGGTCGCAGGATTCATGTTTGTTATTACATTCCTGGCTGTGAGACGGACCGAGCATCTACAGATTCTTAGTGTTTCTTCTTCTCTGTTAATAGATAGCATGACATGTTATATTCCATTGGAAAGCTGAGAAAGCGATCCATAAAAGTGTTGTACAACACACTCGATTTCTTTCGATATTTTGCTTGTTATAAGCTATCCTCTTCAGTTTTGTTAGGTTTATCCCCCCCCCCCTTCCCCAATCCCATCAAGAAAAGACCCTCCAGAAATTTTGTAGCGTGCAAACCGAGGAGGAAGAAATCGCGGTTGGCAATTTGTTTCACAAAGCACCTAGCTAGCACCCAGCACACGTTGATCTATCGATTGTTCACAAGATTTTGAAATACATCCCTGTTGCTTTCTGAACATTTCCGAACACATTCTAAGTTGATTTTTGAATGCGTGCATAGTGTACGTGATGTGTCTGCCAGGGAAATCTCAGCCGCATAAAGAAATCAAAAGCTTTCCCGCAGGCAAAAGGGGACGCGGCTATACGAGCTGAGCCGAATAAACCCGAAAGGGCGCATGCCAATCGCTGTTTGTTTCTGTGGTTGACTGGGTGTGCGAATGATAAACATTGTTATAATTATTAGTGATTCCTTAGATGAGACGACCAGAATGGAAATAAACGACTAACAGGTAAGAAAGATTACATATTATCTTCTTAGTGTATCCAAGAAAATGAAATTTTAACAGAAATTTTTGACACTACTAAGAGCCAGTTGTACGTCCTGGTCAGCAGCCGCATCAGTTCTGTTCTCGAAATAGCGCGGGAAACGCGTTGTAAGAGCATGTAATAACTCCCAACCGGCGAATAAACGCGGGATAACTGAACCGGTGATTCTGGCAGGTTTAGCGAAGTTAATCGGAGAATAAGTTTTGACAATGGTAGGAATCCAGAATGAGATTTTCACTCTGCAGCGGAGTGTGCGCTGATATGAAACTTCATGGCAGATTAAAACTGTGTGCCGGACCGAGACTCGAACTCGGGACCTTTGCCTTTCGCGAGCAAGTGCTCTACCAACTGAGCTACACAAGCACGACTCACGCCCCGTCCTCACAGCTTTACTTCTGCCAGTACCTCGTCTCCTACCTAGGTAGCTGTGGGACGGGGCGTGAGTCGTGCTTGGGTAGCTCAGTTGGTAGAGCACTTGCCCGCGAAAGGCAACGGTCCCGAGTTCGAGTCTCGGTCCGGCACACAGTTTTAATCTGCCATGAAGTTTCATATCAGCCCACACTCCGCTGCAGAGTGAAAATCTCATTCTGGAAACATCCCCCAGGCTGTGGCTAAGCCATGTCTCCGCTATATCCTTTCTTTCAGGAGTGCTAGTTCTGCAAGGTTCGCAGAAGAGCTTCTGTAAAGTCTGGAAGGTAGGAGACGAGATACCGGCAGAAGTAAAGCTGTGAGGGCCGGGCGTGAGTCGTGCTTGGGTAGCTCAGTTGGTAGAGCACTTGCCCGCGAAAGGCAACGGTCCCGAGTTCGAGTCTCGGTCCGGTACACAGTTTTAATCTGCCATGAAGTTTCATATCAGCCCACACTCCGGTGCAGTGTGAAAATCTCATTCTGGAAACATCCCCAAGGCTGCGGCTAAGCCATGTCTCCGCAATATAATTTCTTTCAAGAGTGCTAGTTCTGCAAGGTTCGCAGGAGAGATTCTGTAAAGTTTGGTAGGTAGGAGACGAGGTACTGTCAGAAGTACAGCTGTGAGGACGGGGCGTGAGTCGTGCTTGGGGAGCTCAGTTGGTAGAGCATTTGCCCGCGAAAGGCAAAGGTCCCGAGTTCGAGTCTCGGTCCGGCACACAGTTTTAATCTGCCAGGAAGTTTCAATGGTATGAATAGCTACAGAATTAGTGATGACGAGATCTTTTTTTTAACGAGGAAGGAGAAGAAATGGGTACGTCATACAGTTTATAAGGAAGATATGACGATTCCAGATTCATTTAAAAACTTCGTACTACTATTACTTTTCGATCTCATGCTTCAGAAACTGGGGTAAGTGATTGGCATGTGAAACTATTTCCTAAAATAAAACTTTTTGCTTGTAATAGGCCTAATGGGGATTTGATATTGGTACTCCATGAATTATACTATGTAATGTTTGAAATTTTTTTTTAAATTTGTGGTAAGGTCTTATGGGACCAAACTGCTGAGGTCATCGGTCCCTAAGCTTACGTACTACTTAATCTAACTTACTTTAACTTACGCTAAGGACAACACACGCACCCATGCCCAAGGGAGGACTCGAACCTCCGACGAGGGGGGCCGCGCGGACCGTGACAAGGCGCCCCTGACCGCCCGGCTACCCCGCGCGGCTCTCTAATCTTATTTATGTATATGAGGTAGATAAAAATGACCATATGAGCCAAAACAATCTCGCTTATTTGGCGTTTGTTACAACTGCTGCAATATTAGAAAGGCCTATTTCGTTTTATCTAACAGACAGTGTCAAAATAGAGTTAATGAAACCACACCAGTCTTGGTTACTATTAGTATTAACAGCTTTTTCAGTATTAGACCATGACATTTTGATTTTTCATGTAGCAAAACGTTTGACGAACTTTAATAAGGTAATAGATACTTTCGCAGAAAGGAAAGCATGCCGTGTAAAGCTTTAGTAACGTTAGACAGAAAAAAATGCTGGGACCTAAGGTTTGGATAAATGTGTACTGTCATTCTCGTCTCTTGTCTTTACTGGTGTCATGTTTCCTATATTCAGTTGTATGCTACATAGAAGAGAAAGTTATTAAGTAATAGGTAATAAAGAGTGCAAATTTTCTGAAGAGTTCTTATTCTCCCGGTCACAAATAATCCCACCCAGTAGTAATTGTAAGTTTGTCTTAATGTCAAGGAATTTGGATGGTAGTTTTGTGGGTCACTTCTACTACTCTTCTTGTAGACAGGTGTGACCTGTGCTTTCTTCCAAGAACTGGGCACGGTTTGTTGTTCGAGCCACATGCACTATAACTGATGTCTAAAAGGTAAACTACGATAACAGTGCAATCGGTACGGTTTTTCGCGGCGTGATGTAATGTTGTAATGCTGAAGTGTGTATGTTAATTGCAGAATCAGATGAAAATCGCTACAAATCCGAAATAGTATAGTCAGAAAGAAATAAAATAAATCAGTTGAATGTGTTGCAGACAGAAGTATACACTTGTTTGTAGGCGCCCTGTGTCGATGTTTGGTACGCGGGCAAGCGGGCCTGCTGATAAGAGAGTCACAAGCTGATGACCTGCAACGGGTCCGCATCACTGAGACGAAAAGTTTTGGAACAAGCCCGCCTGGTTTCTGTGTCTACAGCGGCGTCTTTCTCTTTGAGTGGGGGGAGATGCGTTGCAACAACACGACATGGGACAGTCTGCCTTAGGCTTTTTAACTGTTGGGTTCTCACGATTTTCAGCATCCGTGTAATACAAGAGATTCTGAATTCATATTCCTTTCATAGGCGTAGTGGCGTCCCTGGTGAAGCATTCTATCTCACAAACGCTCTGCACGTACACTTCACCCATGTACACAAAAAGCTCATCTAGGCACTTATTCTCCTATAAAATATACATTATAAGATTAATTTAATCTTTTCATGTTATAACTTACCGCGAGGGCGTCCATTGTGCTAGGAAACAATTCCTATGCACCACTTAACGAACGCTAATATCCGGACACTAAGATTTTTGCTTCGTAGCATCTCATTAATTAGCACCGCCTATAAAGTGTTCTCCAACATCCTCCAGTAAAAATCACAACCATATTTAAAAGAGATAATAAATGACAAACAAGCGGGATTTATGAAAAATCGTTCAAGTACTGACCAGATATTCATACTGAAAGAAACCATATGCAAATATTTGAAGTACAACAGAGCAATGGCAATACTATTTGCTGATTTTAAGAAATCCTATGACAGTATATCCAGAGATAAGTTGGGGGAGAAAATGCAGATTCTGAATACTGAAGAAGATTATAAATCTTGTGAAAGTGATGCTGAGAGTCTCGGAAGGAGTAGTGAAAATGGGTGGAGAATATTCCAAGGCGTTTGACATAAAAACAGGAGTCAGGCAAGAAGACGGAGTATCACTTCTCTTGTTCAACATTGTAATACAGGAAGCGCTGGACGCAACAAATGAAGCAGAAGAAGGAATTAAAATAGGAACAAAAATAAATGTACAGGCATTTGCAGATGACGTAGCACTAATCGCTGAAAATCCGGACGACCTTAAAATACTGACAAAAACACTCTTTCCAAAAGCAAAGAAAGCTGGATTAGAAGTAAATGATGAGAAAACAAAATTCATGAGGGTGGAAACAAATTACAGAACAAAAAGACGGGACACTCTGCAGTTTGATAACCAAATTTTTCAAGAAGTAGCTTTAATTTAAATACCTGGGCGTGCAGTTAACAACAAAAACGATGAGAAGCAAGAAATAGAGGCAAGTACCAAAGCTGCATCCAGAGCATCATACAAACTACTGCCATCTAAAATTTGTTCAAGAGGAACGAAAGTAAGAATATATAAAACTGTAATCAGACCAGTATTACTATATGAGGCAGAAATGTGGAGAATAGATAAATTCACCGAGAGAAAGATAAAAAATTTTGAAAATAAAATCCTGCGAAAGATTTTTGGACCAATCTATGAGGGAGAAGAATGGCGGAAAAGAAAGAACAGGGAGCTATACTATGAACGAGATAAAGTTGCGCAAGCTAAGACAAGAAGACTAAGGTGGGCCGGCCACGTGTATAGAAGAGAGCAGAGATCTTTACTGACAGAAGTCTCAAAGAACAAACCGGAAGAACGAAGACCTCTAGGTAGGCCTGAAATGAGATGGAGAGACCAGGTTACCAATGGTCTCCAGGTGTTGGGAACAAGGAAAGAAGGTGATGAAGACAGAAGAGGCTACTTGACGAGGCTAACAACCGACTGCGGATTGTGGAGCCCGGAGAGTAAGAGAGAGAGAGAGAGCAAGTAAGCAAGCATCATAACTTTATTCTTAACAAAACAAAAAAAAAATAAAGTACTATTTAAGGTAGATGTCACGAAAATCTTTTTTTACACGACTTAGAGAAGTTGTTAAACAATATTTAAATAAAAATCTATTCGATTTTCACATTATTATAACATTCGGACAGATGGCAGTGTAGCACTTGTTTTAATCGTCCACGTCATGTTATATACTCTGAGTTAGAAGGCAGTGCCGGCCAGTGTGGCCGAGCGGTTCTAGGCGCTTCAGTCTGGAACCGCACGACCGCTACGGTCGCAGGTTCGAACCCTGCCACGGGCATGGATGTGTGTGATGTCCTTAGGTTAGTTAGGTTTAAGTAGTTCTAAGTTGTAGGGGACTGATGACCTCAGATGTTAAGTCCCATAGTGCTCAGAGCCATTTTAACCATTTAGAAGGCAGTGATTGTTTACAAGCGCGGTCAACTGTTCAGACGGTACAATGCTAAGCAAAGGCAATACCAGCTCTGATGTACAACAAGTTGTGATTTTTCATAACGAGAAGGATAAATCACATAGACAAACTGTTCCCACACTCATCATGTGCAAGACAGCTGTAACAGATACCGTCAGATGTTCAAAACCGAGGACCGTGTAGACTCTATGCCTCAAAAGCACTAATCAAAAATGGAGGATGCACGGGATACGAGGAATTCATTACGTAGTATAAAGAAGAATGCTCCCCTCAGCGCACCCAAACTAGCAAGTGAGCTAAACGATACTGGAAAGAAGGTACATTCTCAAACGATGCGCGTGTTTGAATGAACAGAATCGAAAGCAGAGATTTGACTTCGTTAAAGAGTTTCTTACGAAGGAAGGAACATGATGGAACGACGTCATTTTTGCCACCTACAGTAAATTTAACATTTTTACGTCGAGTGGATGAAGACAGGCTGGCAGAAGAAGAATGAAGAATTTAAAGTCACATATGTTAAGCCACTGCTAGTATGGAAGTTTCAGTATTCTTGTCGGGAGTAGGGCTGTCCATAAATCCGCAAGAGTACGAGGGCGTGGAGATCTCTGCTGAACAGCACGTTGCAAGCCATCCCAGATAAGCCCAATAACGTTTATGTCTGGGGAGTTTGGTGGCCAGCGGAAGTGTTTAATCTCAGAAGCGTGTTCTTGCAGCCACTCTGTAGCAATTGCGGACGTGTGAGGTGCCCTGTCCCATTGTCCTATTGCAATTGTCCAAGTTCGTCGGAATGCACAATGGACATGAATGGATGCAGCTTTCAATGTCGTATCTAGACGTATCAGGGATTCAATATCACTCAAACTGCACACAACCCACATTTGCAGAACCTCCACCAGCTTGAGCAGTCCGATGCTGACGTGTCCATTGATTCATGAGGGTGTCTCCATACCCGTACACGTCCATCCGCTCGATACAATTGAAACGAGACGCGTCCGACCAGGCAACATATTTCCAGTCATCAACGCTCCAATGTCGGCGTTGACGGGTCTAGGCGAGGCGTAAAGCTTTGTGTCATGCAGTCATCAAGAGTACATGAGTGGGCCTTCGGCTCCGAAAGCCCATATAGATTATGTTTCGTTGAATGGTTCGCACGCTGCCACTTGTTGATGGCCCAGCTTTGAAATCTGCAGCAATTTGCGCGAGGGTTGCACTTCTGTCACGTTGAACGATTGTCTTCAGTCGCCATTGGTCCCGTTCCTTTTGCGGCCGCAGAGATGCAGGAGATTTGATGATTTACTGGGTTTCTGATATTCACGGTTCACTCGTGAAATTCATCGCTACCTCGGAGATGCTGTGTCCTATCGCTCGTGCGCTGCATGTAACACCACGCTCAAGCTCTCTTAAATCTTGATAACCTGTAGCAGCAGTAACCGATCTAACAATTGCTCCAGACAGCAGACACATGTCGTCTTATATAGGCGTCGTCGACCGCAGCGCCGTGTTCTGCCTGTCTACATACACTCCTGGAAATTGAAATAAGAACACCGTGAATTCATTGTCCCAGGAAGGGGAAACTTTATTGACACATTCCTGGGGTCAGATACATCACATGATCACACTGACAGAACCACAGGCACATAGACACAGGCAACAGAGCATGCACAATGTCGGCACTAGTACAGTGTATATCTACCTTTCGCAGCAATGCAGGCTGCTATTCTCCCATGGAGACGATCGTAGAGATGCTGGATGTAGTCCTGTGGAACGGCTTGCCATGCCATTTCCACCTGGCGCCTCAGTTGGACCTGCGTTCGTGCTGAACGTGCAGACCGCGTGAGACGACGCTTCATCCGGTCCCAAACATGCTCAATGGGGGACAGATCCGGAGATCTTGCTGGCCAGGGTAGTTGACTTACACCTTCTAGAGCACGTTGGGTGGCACGGGATACATGCGGACGTGCATTGTCCTGTTGGAACAGCAAGTTCTCTTGCCGGTCTAGGAATGGTAGAACGATGGGTTCGATGACGGTTTGGATGTACCGTGCACTGTTCAGTGTCCCCTCGACGATCACCAGAGGTGTACGGCCAGTGTAGGAGATCGCTCCCCACACCATGATACCGGGTGTTGGCCCTGTGTGCCTCGGTCGTATGCAGTCCTGATTGTGGCGCTCACCTGCACAGCGCCAAACACGCATACGACCATCATTGGCACCAAGGCAGAAGCGACTCTCATCGCTGAAGACGACACGTCTCCATTCATCCCTCCATTCACGCCTGTCGCGACACCACTGGAGGCGGGCTGCACGATGTTGGGGCGTGAGCGGAAGACGGCCTAACGGTGTGCGGGACCGTTGCCCAGCTTCATGGAGACGGTTGCGAATGGTCCTCGCCGATACCCCAGGAGCAACAGTGTCCCTAATTTGCTGGGAAGTGGCGGTGTGGTCCCCTACGGCACTGTGTAGGATCCTACGGTCTTGGCGTGCATCCGTGCGTCGCTGCGGTCCGGTCCCAGGTCGACGGGCACGTGCACCTTCCGCCGACCACTGGCGACAACATCGATGTACTGTGGAGACCTCACGCCCCACGTGTTGAGCAATTCGGCGGTACGTCCACCCGGCCTCCCGCATGCCCACTATACGCCCTCGCTCAAAGTCCGTCAACTGCACATACGGTTCACGTCCACGCTGTCGCGGCATGCTACCAGTGTTAAAGACTGCGATGGAGCTCCGTATACCACGGCAAACTGGCTGACACTGACGGCGGTGGTGCACAAATGCTGCGCAGCTAGCGCCATTCGACGGCCAACACCGCGGTTCCTGGTGTGTCCGCTGTGCCGTGCGTGTGATCGTTGCTTGTACAGCCCTCTCGCAGTGTCCGGAGGGAGTATGGTGGGTCTGACACACCGGTGTCAATGTGTTCTTTTTTCCATTTCCAGGCGTGTATTTTTGTATTTGAATACGCATGCCTGTAACAGTTTCGGCTCTCTCTCTCTATCTCTCTCTCCCACACACACACACACACACACACACACACACACACACACACACACACACACACACATCGACAGTATTATGGACAAATATGTCTATTTTAACATATAAAAAAAGTTTTCACTGAAGTGCTGAGGAGGGGATATCAGACAGCTTCAAGTCTTACCATGGCAATGGGCCGGAACATTGGGGTCGTATTGTGCGGGATTATTTGTTGTACAATTGGACGAAAGCCTTACAACCATCACCTCAATTACCAGACCTCAACCCTATTGAGAATGCGTGGGGAGCAGTGGTAACGTGAAAATAGGTCAGAGTTTTATGTAAATCGTATTATTAAAGTTATGTTGATAAAGTTTTTTGCTGTTATTTACAAGACATATAATTTAATGTAATCTTTGGTTATGATCGTTGTTTTTTTGTTGAGAATAAAATGTGTATGCTCTAAAGTAAAAATCTGCGTCCAAATATTAACGTTACTCACGGTAGCACATGCTTTGTGTGACTGAAGAGCTAAATGGTTTGCATAAGCCAACTTAGGTTCCTTGCTCTGGAGCCTTCCAGTAGTCTTCATTTTAAGAAAGACTTTTGTGTCCATTAACGTTGGACCAAATTTATTATATTATCCTATGAAATGGGAGCAAGCCAGTTTACTTTCTCCATTGTGTACTGAAGGAAATTAGTCAAACTCTAATTTATAAATAGAAAGTTTCTAGCTGTATCAGCCTCATATTTATTTTGGTTTTCCCAAGAAGAAAAGATTTAACGATATTAATGGGAGGGAAATGTCCAGCAAGATGGCGCAGTAGTAACTTTTGCAATTTAAAGACTATCTTCTAAGCTATATATATTATAAACTAAAAGTCCCCCACCGCGTTTTTCTGTCCGTATGCGAATGCTGATCTCAGGAATTACTGTAGGGGTTTTGATGCGGCTTTCACAAATAGGAAGACTGCTTCACTAAGAAGGTTTGTGTACGTGACTACATATTATATAAAAGTTGCCAGGTCGTTGACACTTAGTGCTCCTGGTGGGAAGCCGGAGCGGGTCGTTAGTTATTTTGTAAGTATGATATGAAAAAAGAAAAGAAATGAATAGTATGACTCCCACACTAGTCCCCGTATGAGCTCGAAGTTCTCTGGTTTTTCTGTCATGGTCATTTCGCGAGGTGTACTTCGGTACAAGTAATGAACGCCTTACTTTTCTAGGAACGCACGTGTTGTAATTCCAACAGCAAACTTTGCCGTCGTGCTCTGCGCGTCTACTCCTCTACTTTGAATCTCCTGTATCTCCTATCTGGTAAGGGTCAAAACTGACGAGCAGCGTACAGGAATCGAGCGAACGAGACTTTAGTAAGCTGCTTCTTCTATCAACGGTCATTTCTAAAGGTTCTTAGTGGAACCAAAGTCAGTGTCCAGGCACTCATGGACGAGGCAGGGATTGAAGCAGAGCGTAGTAAAACAAAGGCAGAAATGCCGAACTCTTCAAAGGTTTCTTTACAAAGACAAATCCACGAATATTGGCCCAATTTAAATCCGCACCACTGAAAAGATAAGTGGCACAGTTATTGACGCCAGCGGTGCTGAGAAACAGCTGAAATTGAACAAAGCTCCAGGGTACAATGGAATCCCGTAATCTGTAACAAATTTGCTGCTGCATTAGCTCCTATTGTAACTACAATCTACCGTAGGGCCTCGAAGAAAAAACCGTTCCTAGTCGTTGGAGGAACACATCCTTTTCAAGGAGGATAGCGGAAGTGGTCTACAAAACAACTATCCAGTGTTCTTGATACGCAGTTGTTGATTTTCAGAAAATACGCAGTTCCTACGTAGTTAGGTATCTCAAATAGAATGATGTCCGCCATGCCAATCAGTGTGGACTCGGAAAACATAGTTCATGCGAAACATGACTGCGATGGTAAAGACTGTCAAGCAAAACTTGTGACTGGACTAAGGATTTTTATTTTTTTTTTTTTGTAGGGAGGACGCATCACGTTAACTTGGAGGGAGAGTCATTGTCTTTAGACACATTGCTATTCACAATGTGTATTAATGACCTTGCAGATAATCTTAATAGTGATCTGACTTCACGCAGATGATGCAGTTACCTGTAATCAAGTAAGGTCCGAAAAACCTGCAAAAATATTTTCAGGTCTTGATAAGATTTCAAACTGATGCAAAGATTGTCAACTAGCTTTAAATGTTCAGAAATGTAAAACTGTGCACTTTACAAAAAGAAAGTAATAGTGTTCTATGACGACAATACACACGAGTCACATTTGGAATCAGCCAACTGCTACAAATATGAGTGTAAAAGTTTGTAGGGATATGAAAGAGAATGATCACATAGACTCAGTTGTAGGTACAGCAGGTAGCAGAATGTCGGTGGTACACTAAAGAAATGCACTCGCTCTACAGCTGAGATTACTTACAAAGAACTTGCGCGACCACTCCTAGAATATTGCTCAGGTTTGTGCGACCCGTTCCTAATACGACTAGGGCGGGATACTGAATGTATACGAGAAGGGCAGCATGAGCGGTCAATGAATAAAGATAAGTGGCAATTGACCCTGAATAAAGAAAAGTGTGAAGTTATTCACGTGAGTACTAAAAGAAATTCGCTAAATTTCGATTACGCTATAAGTCACACAAATCTGAAGGCTGTAAATTCAACTACATACTTAGGGATTACAATCACAAATAACGTAAATTGGAACGATCACATAGATAATGTTGTGGGTGGAGCAAACCAAAGAACGCTTAGAGGGTGCAACAGGTCTACTAAAGAGACTGCGTACACCACGCTTGTCTGTCCTATCCTGGAGTACTGCTGTACAGTGTGGGATCCGCATCAGGTGGGGCTGACGGATGACATCGAAAAAGCACAAAGAAGGGCAGCTCATTTTGTATTATCGCGAAATAGGGGAGGTAGTGCCACAGACATAATACGTGAATTGGAGCGGCAATCATTAAAACAAAGGCGTTTTTCGTTGCGACGGTATCTTGTCACGAAATTTCAATCACCTGTTTTCTTCTCTGATTGCGAAAACATTCTGTTGGCACCCTCCTACATAGGGAGAAATGATCATCACGATAAAATAAGAGAAATCAGCGCTCGCATAGAAAAGTTTAAGTGCTAGTCTTTCCCGCGCGCCGTTCGAGAGTGGAACGGTAGACAGACAGCTTGAAGGTGGTTCACTGAACCTTCTGCCAGGCACTTTATTGTGAATAGCAGGGTAATCACGTAGATGCAGATGTAGATGATGTTTGGAGAGTCAATGAGATGCTGACAAAATTGAACTGATAGATGATTCAATATAGACGCTAACCAATTTGGGAAATGATGAATCTAAGAATATACTACAAACTCTCTATGTATCGCCTCCATAGGGGTGGCGAGGACAAGATAAGACTATGCGAAAACTGACATAACTGTTCTTGTAGAAAACCCGCAACCACTGGTTATATATAAAAAAAAATTACTTCATTGCATTAACATTTGTCTTAAACAGGTGGCTTCGGTTCAACATGGTCTATCGTCAGATTGTAAAAAAACATTAAAATAACTAATCAACAAATACTCACGAAATGTGTAATGTTTTTATACCACATCACATCAAACGTTAGATATTGAAAGTTGGACGTTTACGATTCTGCTGTGTACATACACAAATCCTGAGTCTGAGATATGGTTATCGCGAGTAGTAGCGGTCGATCCTCAGTTAATACCAAAGTCTCCTCCGGCGCTACTAGCACGATCACGGCAGGCTGCGAGCTCTCATGTGGCGCTGCTTCTCTCCACCGCGCGAAGCGTCCAACACACTTCCGCGCGATGCGTCCGACACACTTCCGATTTTCCTCGACAACACTCGCACGCTACTACTCGCGATAATCATATCTCAGGCTCAGAGTTTGTGTATGCACACAGCAGAGTCGTAAACGCCCAACTTTCAATGTATAAGAACGTACCTGACTGTATCGGGTGCCAAGAGTAACCCGCCCAACTACCAGCAAAATGCATATGCTACGTGATAGGATAAAATACTGTTCTAATGGTTCAAATGACTCTGAGCACTGTGGGACTTAACATCTGAGGTCGCCAGTCTCCTAGACTACTTAAACCTAACTAACCTAAGGACATCACACACATCCATGCCCGAGGCAGGATTCGAACCAGCGACAGTAGCAGGAGCGCGGTTCTAAACTGAAGCGCCTAGAACTGCTCTGCCACAAAGGCCGGTGAGAGCGCCGATTACGTCAGCATTTCCTCCTCAAACGCCTTCGCCCACCGCAAAGACCAATCTTGTCATTTAGATTTTTGTTCATTTGTTTTTGTAGAATGCCAGCGTGAAGAAACAACACACTACTTGCGTTAAAAATTGTTTTTTACCGTAACTGGTGTGCTATTTCTTCACATCGAAAATCTTGTTATTCCATTCACACCGTCACACTCCCACTGCAATCGGACTTCTTTGTGGCACAAATACTTCACACAATCAAAGAGAGTCACTGGGTGGCACGAAAGCTCAAAAAGTATTACGCCTTCACACAGTGAAAGTAAAATTATGTTCTACTACGATTTCAAAAGAATAAATTTTACCGAAAATTACCAACAAATAATATAAAATAAAAATATCGGCACTCGATATTACAATTTGGACATCGATATATCTGGTAGAAAACATCGCCTATATATAACGATATTTTTCGTATAAATATCGATTTAGCTACAATTTATAGACAGCCGTCGCCTGCGAAGGCGCTCGCCTAACCTCTGCGGTGGTCAGCTGCGATTGCTCGGCTTGCGGCTCAGCGCCAGTAACAACGACCACATCGGGAAGCAAGCCACGACGAAGCAACGAAACGTATATGGAAGTCGACCGTCAACTAAACCACGAACACTTCTGTTATGTTTTCATAAAGTATTTTAACCTCGACAGACCAAAAATTTTCAATCAAGAACCTTACAGAGCAGTATTATTATCAGTTCATTCTGGGTGGATGCGTTTCATTGAAATGTAACAAGTGTACTACACACCACTTGTTGGCAGTGGCCTTGTGGGCTGTGTTAACCCTAGACTTACTAAGTCTACTTTACTCTCGTAAACTTTACAATTGCAGTGGGATATAAAACACATTTTGTATTTAATTTGTTAGGTAACATACCAATGCAGATCTAATAATAGTAATTAACTGATGCATAAACTGTAAATTATGACCTCGTTTGAATAAAATGTGGAGTAGTAAACTTTACGATAGTTTAGTAGCAATGGAACATTTTCCCCTTTAGTGTTCTAGGGTTAACATTATTCTTTGCCGGCCACTGTGGCCATGCGGTTCTAGGCGCTTCAGTCCGGAAACGCGGTGCTGCTACAGTCGCAGGTTCGAATCCCGCCTCGGGCATGGATATGTGTGATGTCCTTAAGTTAGTTAGGTTTAAGTAGTTCTAAGTCTAGGGAACTGATGACCTCAGATGTTACGTCCCATAGCGCTTAGAGCCATTAATGGACGCTCCTCGGCGCTACCAACGGAAACTGCAACGTTTAACTTCATCACTAGGGAGCGATTACCTCTGCGGTTTGGTCGCTTAAGAAATCACGCACATTCGAACTTCACCACGCAATTTTGAAACAACTGCTAGGTCGCCGGCTTTGGCAGAAATGGAAAAAAAAAACGGGGAAGTCGACATGAAGTGTTCCGGACAAAGCCAATATAAGAGACGAAACGGAACTACGGACCCATCGGACACCTTTTATCGCGCCACTTAACATGCAGTTACCGTTGTTAGCAAAGAGGTTATCGCCAAGCCTGAACGTGCATCGTTTTCTTTTAATTTTTGCCCTGGCGGGAATAGACAGGCTGCTAGCTTGTTGAAGTACAGAATATCTAATAATAAATCAGTACTTAAATATACAGCTCTAAAACTGGTAGTATATTTACGATGTTCAGCCTAAATTTTTATAGGCCGGCACGCAGATTCTCTTCTGTCGGTATATCGATGTTTTTTCGTTATATCGAGGTCCGGTAATGAAACTTTTTATAATATCGATGTATTGGATACCCGATATTTTTAACAACATCAGCAATACTAGTAGTTCCAGAGTCTCTCTCTCTCTCTCTCTCTCTCTCTCTCTCTCTCTCTCTCTCTCTCTCCCTCCCCTGTCGCCACGGACATCCATGTGTAACAATCATCTTAGTAAGTCGTTTTCCGCCCCCGGTAGCTGAGTGGTTAGCCGTCACGGTAGCTCAGCGTGTTTGGTCAGAGGGCTAGCTGACCTCTAAAAAAAAAAAAAAAAAAAAAAAAACCCTGAGTGAATGGATCAATAATCAACTTCAATGGGCGTCAGGGTACGTCCGCCACGAACAATTACAACGAACTATAACGAACGAAATGAGGGGGAAAAAAGTGGTCAGCGCGACAGACTGTCAATCCTAAGGGCCCGAGTTCGATTTCCGGCTGGGACGGAGATTTTCTCCGCTCAGGGATTGGGTGTGATGTTGTCCTAATCATCATCATTTCATCCCCATCGACGCGCAAGTCGCCCAAACGGAGTCAAATCGAGACTTCCAACAGGCGAGCTGTCTACCCGACGGGAGGCCCTGGTCACACGCCATTATTATTAGTAAGTCGTTAAGAGTTTAGCCGGCCGAGTGGTTCTAGGCACATCAGTCTGGAAACGCGCTACCGCTACGGTCGTAGGTTGGAATCTTGCCTCGAGCATGTCCTTAGATTAGTTAGGTTTAAGTAGTTCTAAGTTCTAGGGGTCTGATGACCTCAGGTGTTAAGTCCCATAGTGCTCAGAGCCATTTGAACCATTTGTTAAGAGTTTAAAATAGACATTGTGACTGAATTCGCTCTGGTCATTCAAAATAGATAGGAAGGAAACTTTCAAGTCGTGTCGCCGCTGAGGACATTAGAGGCGCAGCAAACTTGGATTGGGTAAGTAAATCGGCCGTGGCCACTCAAATGAAGCCGCCGGGTGCCTACTGCATTCTGGGCATGCAGACGGCGACCGAATACGAGTTAAGAGTTCAGGACCCCAAACAGCTGATGACGATGACATGCAGGAGGATTGAAGCATTGACGATGGTTAGTCAGACTTCTTTGGGTTTTCAGCCAGTAAGGGCAATGATCGCGGAAAGGATGGTTACGGGTTCGAGTCCCGGTACCGCGGCACAGTATTAATTTACCAGGAAATTTCAAAACAGCGCACTCTCAATTGCAGTTCATTCTGGAATTGATAGATACTTCGTACTTTTCAAAGCGATGCATCACCGGACGACTAGGCAGATTCAGTAAAACGGACGGCGAAGGGCCGGTTAAAGCCGAACAGGAACATAACGCCTTATCGGCAGAAAAAGAACTGTCCACAGAAGTCCTTAACTCGGGTCGTTCTTATCTGCTATTAAGTGCGCGGTATCTCCATCGTTTCGGCTGCGTGGGGAGCTCGACAGCTTCCACGAAGCAGCAGCGCGATTGCCCGAGCGGTCATATTAGAAATAAAAGGAACCAGCAGTGTGCAGCGCGCAGGGCGAGCTGCACCTACAGGAGGGCCGTGCCCGGGATGCACAGAGGAAGCAGCGAGCCTTCACTCGGCCGCTCTGCGTGCACTGCCTCGCGTGCCGAGTTGTCAATACGCGGAACGCTCGTCAGCGCCCGCGCGTTTAAAGGCCAAATGCACCAAGGGCAACACCTCGGCAACATGTGGTATGCGGCTACGGAGCGCGTGCGCCACCTGTCGACATGAAACCATGTGTTGCATCGTATCGTCAGATATTCAGGACTTACTTTCACCTCCCAGCAAGTTCAACTCACTGTAACAAGTCGGCCCAGCAGATTTACTGTATTAAAACGCAACGTAAATATAATTTGCAGCTGCGCCGGCACCAGTCAACATGACTATGCTAGGGATGGGAGAAACCGAGTGGCTAAAATCGGTACCAGTATTGTACTTCAAAATAACCGGTATTTTTTTGGTCTCTGTTATAACTCGTGTTTTTTCTCCAATAACACGGTGCCGCGCGGAGTGGACGTGCGGTTTGAGGCGCCATGTCACGGATCGTGCGGCCCCTCCCGCCGGACGTTCGAGTCCTCCCTCGGGCATGGGCGTTGGTTCAAATAGCTCTGAGCACTATGGGACTTAACATCTGAGGTCATCAGATCCCTAGAACTTAGAACTACTTAAACCTAACTAACCTAAGGACATCACACACATCCATGCCCGAGGCATGATTCGAACCTGCGACCGTAGCGGTCGCGCGGTTCCAGACTGTAGCGCCTAGAACCGCTCGGCCACTCCGGCCGGCGGGATGTGTGTATGTGTTCTTAGCATAAGTTAGTTTAAATATTGTCTAAGTCAAGGGTACGATGACCTCAGCAGTTTGGTGCCTTAGGAATTCACACACATTTGAACATTCGAATAACACGGTAAAAAACGAAATATCAATTAGTCATAGCTGCAGTGCTAAAATTTTTCGTTTTTAAATAAGCATTTTTGAAGAACGAGAAAATTTTAATTCGTAAAATTTGAATTGCTTTCGCATATTGCGTTATTATAGAAAACGGGGAAAAGCAATCACTGCTCTTTTAGTAATGCCGACAAGAACGAGCAGAGAACGTACGGTGTAAGAATTGATACAGCATTGTTGAGACAATAATGTACCGGTTACATATAACTTTACCCAACTACTTATTATTTGTCTGCTGATTATTGTTGTTATGTGTGTATAAAATTATTAGATTGTAAGTAATACTCTATGTATTATTATATAATAAACCCTTTAGTGTACTATTTTGCATAATATGTGCATGGTAAATTTTGGATAATTTTGTAATTTTTTGTAATTGATTTAGGGCAATAATAAATTAATAAATGTATGTGATACATAGTATATTTACATGTTGTTGTTGTTGTGGTCTTCAGTCCTGAGACTGGTTTGATGCAGCTCTCCATGCTACTCTATCCTGTGCAAGCTTCTTCATCTCCCAGTACCTACTACAACCTACATCCTTCTGAATCTGCTTAGATATTTACATGACAGATGCAAAATTCAAAGGTATAAACAATAGCGTGGCTTATCCTGGACAACATTATACTACATTTTCAATTCTCGCACTCGTAGCATAGTTTGACACGATGTTCGTCACATATATTTTGCAGTAAATACATCTACTCTTTGTTTTTCTGTCTTTATTTCCGGGGCAGAAGTTACATCGTCTCTGAAGGGCTGGTCCATCATCTTGAGGGCGAATCACTGCTTCATCATTTTGCACACCCAGTATTTCACAAATTGTATTGGATTTCCTGCTAACTGTGTATGAATGAAATAACTGATCGAATGAATCCGTCCATCCTTTTCTTGAATTATAAAATAAAACAACTTCCGGTTTTTGTATGCTTTCATCAATCTCTTTGCTGAGACGCATAGAAGGCAACAACAAAACATTTTTGTTAGGTTACGGGGAATATGAAACAAGCCTCTTGTCATTATCAAAAGCAAAGTAAGAAGTTCCCTCTGGTTTTCTTGCCGTGAACGATGGAGGTATTTCTGCTTTATTTGACGGTTGTTCCCACCATAGTTATTTTATGATATTGAAGAATATGGTGGAATAAAGGCACTGAACTGAACCAATTATCAACTGTTATATTACGATTAGTTCCGTGAACTTGCTCAAAGTTCTTACATAATAGGTTGGTATTGGTTATTTATTTGGGGGGTTTCAATTTTCTTACACATGGTGATGGATTTAGCATATAAAATGTTTTAGTATCGTTCATCGTAACAACCCTCAGTCCATACTTATCGGGCTTGTTTCTCATAAACACTCTAAATGAACATCTACCTCTAAATCCTAGAAGCTGTTCATCTATTGTCACGCACTCTGACGGTATACACAAGGATTTACAGTTCTCTACAAATTTTTCCCATATACCACGTATTGCTGCAAACCTGTCTAGCGATTGCCCTTCTTGTCTTGTGGCTTTGTCATCAAATCGCTGGCACGTTTCTATAAATCTGAAACGGTTCTAAGACATACGTGTGCGATAAATGGATGATCCAAAACCAACGGCCCACAGTTTTTCTAAATTTGCATGGCAAACTCGTTGTATCCCAGACAAATAAAGTAAACCTAAACATACCAAAAGTTCTTCTTTGGTTACAATCCCGTGATAGCTTTGTTATGTATTAGTTTCTTGGACTTTTCATTCTATTTCTTGACTTGTTCTTAGTACAATTTCGCCTAAGATCGTATTATCTATTAGTAAATTCCAAGAATAAAGGACTACATACTTCCTTGAGCAGTCTTTTCGCTCCAGGCAAGTGTGTGACCAAATGCCTCGCTAGTGTTCGGCCTCGTCGCTCAGGTTCCTGAACGCTCCATATACGTCCATTTCTTCCAACGCAGGCAACTGCATTTCAAACTGTTGCAAGTGGTACTGAAGTAATCAAAAGTTCAGGTTCTAAGTTTCTGTTACTTTCAGTTTGTGGTGGTTCTGGGTCAGCTTCTTCATTGGCGATCTCTTCGACAGAAAAGACACTTTCTTCAAATAACAAAGTCTGGATCTTCATCTGCATCATCACCACCAAAAATGTCCGCCCCCGGTAGCTGAATGGGGCCGGCACGGTAGCTCAGCGTGTTCGGTCATAGTGTTAGCTGCCCTCTGTAATAAACAAAAACTGAGTTAATCTATCAACAACGAACTTACACGAAAGTCTTACGACGTTCGCCCAGAGCAGATTCAACGAACAAAATGAGATTAAAAAAAAAAAAAAAAAACACCTGGTAAGCGCGACGGACTGTCAATCCTTAAGGGCCCGGGTTCGATTCCCGGTTGGGTCGGACATTTTCTCCGCTCAGGGACTGTGTGTTGTGTTTTCCTTATCATCATCATTTCATCCCCATCGACGCGCAAGTCGCCGAAGTGGCGTCAAATCGAAAGACTTGCACCAGGCGAGCGGTATACCCGACGGGAGGCCCTCGTCACACGACATTATTACGACCAAAAATGTCCTCAACACTTTGATTATCGCTGTCCTCGTCCACGAGCAAGTCTCTGATACTAATCACTTCCTAAAGTCATATTATCACAAAAAGTACACTAAACACACTACAATAATAGTGTTATGTATCGGACACACTGGGGTGTTTAAAACCCCACTATTAGCACGTAAAGGACACACAGTGGTGTACGACGCCCCAAGCGAAAAACAATAAAAGCTGGTGACTCAGAGGAAGCACGGTAAACAATGACAGTGGTCAGTAGCTGTAGGCAATGGTACCAACTGAATTTAGAGTGGAACCAAAATTTCCCTCTCGCTAAAATGTGGAACTATGGGAAAAAAATGTTGGGTTGTTTAACACCCCAGTGTGTCTCTTTAGGGCTACTCGTGTACACGCAGTTTGCAAGACGTGCCCGATCTGTTTTATACGGTGGTTTCTCGCTGTCGTCGCAGGATATACGAGGTTTGTCCGGAAAATAGGTAAAAAAGTTGAATAATAACTTTATTTTACAATTATTCGGATATTACAATAGGGTCTCCTTCAAAGTACTCGCCCTGAGACGCTATACACTTCTGCCAACGAAGTTTCCACTGTTGATAACATTGCTGATGTTGTTCAGTTGCTGTGTCGTTTCCGCCTTGATGGCTTCCACATCTCCCAAGTGCCGTCCCCGAAGCACCATTTTGCATTTCGGGAACATGAAGAAGTCACACGGGGCTAAATCGGGTGAATAAGGCGGGTGGTCTGTCACGGTGATTGAGCTTCGGGCCAAAAACTCGCGCACAGCGAGCGACGTGTGAGCGGGCGCATTGTCGTGATGAAGGATCCACCTGCCCCCTTTTGCCAACTCCGGTCGAACTCGGGCCACACGAGCTCTGAGACGTGTCAGAACTTCAACGTAAAAATTTCCGTTCACACTCTGCCCGGGAGGCACAAATTCCGTGTGAACAATGCCCCTAGAATCAAATAAAACAATCAACATTGTCTTCACATTGGACCTTCATTTTCTCGACTTTTTTGTTCTCGGTTCTCCTACTAGTTTCCATTCCTTGCTTTGAGATTTGAGCTCCACATCGAATCCGTAAAACCAGGACACGTCTCCAGTGATGACTCGGTTGAGAAAGTCCCCTTGTTCCTCTGGTCCCAACCAATCCTCACAGCACTCAACCCTCTTTGCTTTCTGTTCTGGCGTCAAGAGCTTCGGTACGATTTTCGCACACAATTTTTTCATTTCAAGTTTTTGTGTCAGGATTTCGTGAACGATTGTTTTGGGGATTGACAGCTCGTCAGCAATCATTCTGACTGTCAATCTACGGTCTTTAAGAACACAAGCCCGAATTCTTTCAACATTTGCATCGGAACTTGATGTCGACGGGCGTCCTGGGCGAGGGTCATCGTTCACTTCTTCTCGGCCATCCCGAAACCTTTTTAACCACTTGTTCACGGTTGGTTCCTTCAGAGAATTGTCTCCGTAAACCTGTTTCAAACACTCAAATCTCACGGCCATTTTTACCTAGCTTTGCAAGGAACTTGATGTTGACGCGCTGTTCCTTAATCAGAGAGAGCTCCATGCCGACGGTAGGTGAAAAAGGGTAACAGTCAACAAGCTGCCGCACACTCCCACCTTCACGCAGAGTGGTCTGACTCGAACTGAGCGTTGATGTGATTGGCGGTGACTGCAACTTGTAACATAAAGACATTATTCAAATTTTATACGTATTTTCCGTACAAACCTCGTATGTTGTATCACAGAATGGAAGTATTTTACGTAGTGCAGTATCAGTGAAGTACAATGCTCTTCCAATAGCTTTAAAAGATCAAAACCGGAACGTGGGGTGCCTAAAACTTGTGACATAATATAAGGAGAAAACTTAACAGTTCATTCATAGCCTACAATAAAAATAGAAAGCAGCTGGTCAGCTGCCTGTGTCTGTTATCTGCTTTCAGCCATTGAAAACGGACAAATATCACCCTTTAGCATTGACCATTCGTAATGTCCAAATAGTTGTATGATCCCGGAATAAAATGATTTGTGAGCAGACTTTCAAAAATTTAGAATCAATAAGAGACTATTCATGATTTATAGCTTCCCGTTTTAAGCAACGCATGATAGACTAAGTTTTCTTTTATTTGCCTATTTAATTTAAATTGGAAATTTGTGGTAAGTTCCTATGGGACCAAACTGCACATCAGCGCGATGCCTAACGCTTCTGGTGAATGCGCCCAATATCCCTTAACACATAATTTCCATACGTACGCTGGAAGAGCCCTAGGACGGTCACCATGACAGCTTCTCGGGTGACGTACAGCTGCTGGCAGTCGGCTGCTCTCGCTGCTTTCCTTTCTTTCCTCCCCCCCTTCCTGTGTCGCCTGTTATCTGGGTCAATGTTAGGCCGCTGGACCGCCTTCTTTAGCGGCTACGAGGAAACCGAATGCCACACGAGAGTCTGGGAGCGACTCAGTTCGCGAACCACAGCAGTTCCGGCTGGGGCTTCCCGCGCGCCGTACCAGTCATTGGCATGACGTAACCGCACGCCTCAAACATGTCAGTCCGGCGAACTCGAGCTGCAGTGCTCCTCGGTAATTGGCCTTCCTGGAAACCATTGAAGCTAACAGCGGCCTTGTGCCTCGAACCTTAGCCTACCGTCATTTACATGTAGACGAAGCTGAGTTATTGTCAGTGGGGTATTTTGTGACTTTGCTGTCAGTGGGGTATTTTGTGACTTTGCTAATTATTTGAATGTGTGAACTATGAAATCTTAACGAATACGTTAAAGCATTATGAAATCACACAGACTGTTCATGCTTTCTACCGTATCTGCATGACAGAGAGCAACGTGTATCCGTTTGTAGATGTTGTGGCTTCCATCGTTTCTCTTTCAGAAGAACTGACGTGGCGATTCGGGTGGGTTTCTATTTTTTTTTTCTCATTAGTCTTTTGGTCGTACGTAAAATCTATGAATGCTACAAATACACTCCTGGAAATTGAAATAAGAACATCGTGAATTCATTGTCCCAGGAAGGGGAAACTTTATTGACACATTCCTGGGGTCAGATACATCACATGATCACACTGACAGAACCACAGGCACATAGACACAGGCAACAGAGCATGCACTATGTCGGCACTAGTACAGTGTATATCCACCTTTCGCAGCAATGCAGGCTGCTATTCTCCCATGGAGACGATCGTAGAGATGCTGGATGTAGTCCTGTGGAACGGCTTGCCTTGTCATTTCCACCTGGCGCCTCAGTTGGACCAGCGTTCGTGCTGGACGTGCAGACCGCGTGAGACGACGCTTCATCCAGTCCCAAACATGCTCAATGGGGGACAGATCCGGAGATCTTGCTGGCCAGGGTAGTTGACTTACACCTTCTAGAGCACGTTGGGTGGCACGGGATACATGCGGACGTGCATTGTCCTGTTGGAACAGCAAGTTCCCTTGCCGGTCTAGGATTGGTAGAACGATGGGTTCGATGACGGTTTGGATGTACCGTGCACTATTCAGTGTCCCCTCGACGATCACCAGAGGTGTACGGCCAGTGTAGGAGATCGCTGCCATACCATGATGCCGGGTGTTGGCCCTGTGTGCCTCGGTCGTATGCAGTCCTGATTGTGGCGCTCACCTGCACGGCGCCAAACACGCATACGACCATCATTGGCACCAAGGCAGAAGCGACTCTCATCGCTGAAGACGACACGTCTCCATTCGTTCGCGACACCACTGGAGGCGGGCTGCACGATGTTGGGGCGTGAGCGGAAGACGGCCTAACGGTGTGCGGGACCGTAGCCCAGCTTCATGGAGACGGTTGCGAATGGTCCTCGCCGATACCCCAGGAGCAACAGTGTCCCTAATTTGCTGGGAAGTGGCGGTGCGGTCCCCTACGGCACTGCGTAGGATCCTACGGTCTTGGCGTGCATCCGTGCGTCGCTGCGGTCCGGTCCCAGGTCGACGGGCACGTGCACCTTCCGCCGACCACTGGCGACAACATCGATGTACTGTGGAGACTTCACGCCCCACGTGTTGAGCAATTCGGCGGTACGTCCACCCGGCCTCCCGCATGCCCACTATACGCCCTCACTCAAAGTCCGTCAACTGCACATACGGTTCACGTCCACGCTGTCGCGGCATGCTACCAGTGTTAAAGACTGTGATGGAGCTCCGTATGCCACGGCAAACTGGCTGACACTGACGGCGGCGGTGCACAAATGCTGCGCAGCTAGCGCCATTCGACGGCCAACACCGCGGTTCTTGGTGTGTCCGCTGTGCCGTGCGTGTGATCATTGCTTGTACAGCCCTTTCGCAGTGTCCGGAGCAAGTATGGTGGGTCTGACACACCCGTGTCAATGTGTTCTTTTTTCCATTTCCAGGAGTGTTATTCAATACCTTCTCTTGCTGACTGTCTGGGTAATGTAACTGATGATGATAAACAGAAGGCCGAAATTCTAAACGTAGCTTTGAATAACTCGTTTACGATAGAGGACTGTAGCACCATTCCCCCTCTCAATTATCGAACAAACGAAAGGATGGCTGACATAGTGTTTAGTGTGTCTGTGATTGTAAAACAGTTAAGATCCTTAGACGCCAGAAAGGTATCTGGCCCAGACGGTAACCCTGTAAGATTTTATGTTGACTATGCTACAAATATAGCACCATTCTTATCTGTCATCTATCAGAGATCATTGGAACAGCGGAAAAGTTCCACGGGACTGGAAGAAGGCCCAGGTCATAGCAATCTATAAAAAGGGTAGAAAATCGGATGCACATAATTACCGGCCAATTTCACTGACATCGATTTGTTGTAGAATCATGGAACATATTTTGTGTTCAGACATAATGAACTTTCTAGACTCTGAGAATCTCATCTGCAGAAACAAGCACGGTTTTAGGAAACAGCGGTCATGCGAGACGCAGCTGGCCCTCTTTGTGCATGATATACAATAGGCTCAAGGTACTGCCTCCCAGGTTGATGCCATATTTCTCGACTTTCGAAAGGCGTTCGACTCAGTTCCGCACTGTCGCTTGCTACAAAAAGTGCGCGCTTACGGTCTACCATTGACATATGCTGTTGGATAGAAAGTTTTGTAACAGGCAGGGAGCAGCAAGTCGTCCTGAACGGTGTAACTTCAACCGAAACAAGAGTAACTTCAGGTGTGCCCCAGGGCAGCGTAATAGGTCCTCTGCTTTTTATGATGTACATAAACGATCTGATCGATGGAATTGACAGCGGCCTTAGACTGTTTTTCGATGATGCGGTAGTCTACAGTAAAGTAGTATCACACGAAAGTTGTGAACAAATCAATGAGAATTTGCAGAAAATAAATGTGTGGTGTAATGACTGGCAGTTATCTCTCAATATTAGTAAGTGTAACCTATTGAGTATAACAAGGCGAAAATCCCCATTAATGTATGAGTACAAAATAAATGATCAGTCTTTTGAAGCGGTAACGTCAATCAAGTATCTGGGTGTGACTATTCGAAATGATCTCAAATGGAATGATCAGATCACACAAGAAACGGGTAAGGCGAACTTTAGATTGCGGTTTATTGGTAGAATCCTGAAGCGATGCAATCCTTCAACAGAGGAAATAACTTACAAAACGTTAGTTGGTCCAGTCTTAGAGTATTGTTCGTCTGTATGGGACCCTTACCAGTTGGTTCTGATTCAAGAAATTGAGAAGGTCCTAAGAAGAGCGGCAAGATTCGTGACTGGTACATTTAGCCATCGCGAGAGCGTTACAAACCTCATAGAAAGTTTGAAGTGGGACACACTTGCAGATAGACGACGCGCTAAACAAAAGGGACTGCTCACTAAATTCCAAAATCCAATCTTCACCGAGGATGTAGAGCATATATTATTACCACCAACTTTCAAATCGCGTAATGATCATCAATCAAAGATAAAGAAAATAAGAGCTCGTACTGAGGCGTTCAGACAGTCGTTTTTCCCTTGTGCGATCCGCGAGTGGAACAGTGAGGGGGGGGGGGGGGGGGAGAGGATATGACTTTGGCGCGAATTGTGCCCTCCGCCACACACCGCTTGGTGGCTAGCGGAGTATATATGTAGATGTAGATGTTGATTGGTTTGATGCCGCACGCCACGAATTCCTCACCTGTGCCAGGCTCTTCATCACAGAGTACCATTAACAACGTACGTTCTCAATTATTTGTTGGATGTAATCCAATCTCTATCTTCCTCTATGGTTTTTACTCCCTCTAGTACCATGGAAGTAATTCCGTGATGTAACAGATGTCCTACCATCCTGTCCCTTCTTCCTGTCAGTATTTTCCATACATTCCTTTCCTCGCCGATTCTCTGGAGAACATCCTCTTCCCTTACCTTATCAGCCCATCTAATCTTCAACATTCTTCCGTAGCTCCAAACCTGACATGCTTGCTTCTAATCAATTCTTTTCCGGTTTTCCCACAGTTCATGTGCTCCAAATATACATTTATCAAAAATTTCTTCCTCAGATTAAGGACTATGTTCGATGCTTGTAGACTTTTTCTCGTCCAGGAATACCCTTTCTGCTAGTGCTAGCCTGCTCTTTATGTCCTTGCTCCGTCCGTCATGGGTTATTTTACTGGCTAAGTAGCAGAATTCCGTAACTTCATCTACTTCAAAATCACCAGTTCTGATAATTTCCTTCTGTTCTCCATTCCGCTACTTCTCATTACTTTCATCTTTCATCTTTCTTCGATTTACTTTCTATCGATATTCTGTACTCATTAGGCTGTTCATTGCATTCAGCAGACCCTGTAATTCTTCTTCACTTTCACTGAGGGTCCCAATGTGATCAGTGAATCTTATCAATGGTATCCTTTCACTTCGAATTTTAATTCTATTTTCAAACCTTCTTTTTATTTTACTCAGTGTTACTTCGATGAAGAAATTGAAGTGATTCCCTGCTTCAGATTCCCAATTACAAGATACCCTTGACCTTACCTGTTAATCTTCTGCTGTCTTGACCGTCATCGGACCTTATCTCTTCTAGCAGGAATTCAAATGGCTCTGAGCGATATGGGACTTAACATCTGAAGTCATCAGTCCCCTAGAACTACTTAAACGAAACTAACCTAAGGACATCACACACATCCATGCCCGAGGCAGGATTAGAACCTGCGACCGTAGCTGTCGCGCGGTTCCAGACTGAAGCGCCTAGAACCGCTCGGCCACAACGGCCGACCTCCAGTAGGGGTTGCACATAATTGAAGGGCTGTAGGAGGCAATAAGGGAATTCTATCAACTAGAGGTCTGACACATTTGGTAAAATCTTATATATGAGGCATGTTTTTGAAGTAAGTACCGTTTTGAAATTAAAAAAAAAGACGTGCTAAGATATCTCAATAATTTTATATTTACATGGAAGCCTGTACCTTAATCTACTTTTCTACATAATTTCCGTCAATATTGAGGCCCTTGTCATAACGTTGTACCAGTTTTTGAATACCCTCCTCACAAAAGTCTGCCGCCGGACTTGTTAGCCACTGCATCACCACTGTTTTGACTCCGTCATCGTCTTGAACCTCCCCCCATGAACCATGGACCTTGCCGTTGGTGGGGAGGCTTGCGTGCCTCAGCGATACAGATGGCCGTACCGTAGGTGCAACCACAACGGAGGGGTATCTGTTGAGAGGCCAGACAAACGTGTGCTTCCTGAAGAGGGGCAGCAGCCTTTTCAGTAGTTGCAGGGGCAACAGTCTGGATGATTGACTGATCTGGCCTTGCAACATTAACCAAAACGGCCTTGCTGTGCTGGTACTGCGAACGGCTGAAAGCAAGGGGAAACTACAGCCGTAATTTTTCCCGAGGACATGCAGCTTTACTGTATGATTAAATGATGATGGCATCCTCTAGGGTAAAATATTCCGGAGGTAAAATAGTCCCCCATTCGGATCTCCGGGCGGGGACTACTCAGGAGGATGTCGTTATCAGGAGAAAGAAAACTGGCGTTCTACGGATCGGAGCGTGGAATGTCAGATCCCTTAATCGGGCAGGTAGGTTAGAAAATTTAAAAAGGGAAATGGATAGGTTAAAGTTAGATATAGTGGGAATTAGTGAAGTTCGGTGGCAGGAGGAACAAGACTTCTGGTCAGGTGACTACAGGGTTATAAACACAAAATCAAATAGGGGTAATGCAGGAGTAGGTTTAATAATGAATAGGAAAATAGGAATGCGGGTAAGCTACTACAAACAGCATAGTGAATTCATTATTGTGGCCAAGATAGATACGAAGCCCACACCTACTACAGTAGTACAAGTTTATATGCCAACTAGCTCTGCAGATGATGAAGAAATTGAAGAAATGTACGATGAAATAAAAGAAATTATTCAGATAGTGAAGGGAGACGAAAATTTAATAGTAATGGGTGACTGGAATTCGAGTGTAGGAAAAGGGAGAGAAGGAAACATAGAAGGTGAATATGGACTGGGGCTAAGAAATGAAACAGGAAGCCGTCTGGTAGAATTTTGCACAGAGCATAACTTAATCATAGCTAACACTTGGTTTAAGAATCATGAAAGAAGGTTGTATACGTGGAAGAACCCTGGAGATACTAAAAGGTATCAGATAGATTATATAATGGTAAGACAGAGATTTAGGAACCAGGTTTTAAGTTGTAAGACATTTCCAGGGGCAGATGTGAACTCTGACCACAATCTATTGGTTATGACCTGTAGATTAAAACTGAAGAAACTGCAAAAATGTGGGAAATTAAGGAGATGGGACCTGGATAAACTGAAAGAACTAGAGGTTGTACAGAGTTTCAGAGAGAGCATAAGGGAACAATTGACAGGAATAGGGGAAAGAAATACAGTAGAAGAAGAATGGGTAGCTCTGAGGGATGTAGTAGTGAAGGCAGCAGAGGACAAAGTAGGTACAAAGACGAGGGCTGCTAGAAATCCTTGGGTAACAGAAGAAATATTGAATTTAATTGATGAAAGGAGAAAATATAAAAATGCAGTTAATGAAGCAGGCAAAAAGGAATACAAACGCCTCAAAAATGAGATCGACAGGAAGTGCAAAATGGCTAAACAGGGATGGCTAGAGGACAAATGTAAGGATGTAGAAGCTTATCTCACTAGGGGTAAGATAGATACTGCCTACAGGAAATTTAAAGAGACCTTTGGAGAGAAGAGAACCACGTGTATGAATATCAAGAGCTCAGATGGCAGCCCAGTTCTAAGCAAAGAAGGGAAGGCAGAAAGGTGGAAGGAGTATATAGAAGGTTTATACAAGGGCGATGTACTTGAGGACAATATTATGGAAATAGAAGAGGATGTAGATGAAGACGAAATGGGAGATACGATACTGCGTGAAGAGTTTGACAGAGCACTGAAAGACCTGAGTCGAAACAAGGCCCCCGGAGTAGACAACATTCCATTAGAACTACTGACGGCCTTGGGAGAGCCAGTCATGACAAAACTCTACCAGCTGGTGAGCAAGATGTATGAGACAGGCGAAATACCCTCAGACTTCAAGAAGAATATAATAATTCCAATCCCAAAGAAAGCAGGTGCTGACAGATGTGAAAATTACCGAACTATCGGTTTAATAAGCCACGGCTGCAAAATACTAACGCGAATTCTTTACAGACGAATGGAAAAACTGGTAGATGCAGACCTCGGGGAGGATCAGTTTGGATTCCGTCGAAATGTTGGAACACGTGAGGCAATACTGACCTTACGACTTATCTTAGAAGAAAGATTAAGAAAAGGCAAACCTACGTTTCTGGCATTTGTAGACTTAGAGAAAGCTTTTGACAATGTTGACTGGAATACTCTTTTTCAAATTCTAAAGGTGGCAGGGGTAAAATACAGGGAGCGAAAGGCTATTTATAATTTGTACAGAAACCAGATGGCAGTCATAAGAGTCGAGGGGCATGAAAGGGAAGCAGTGGTTGGGAAAGGAGTGAGACAGGGTTGTAGCCTCTCCCCGATGTTATTCAATCTGTATATTGAGCAAGCAGTAAAGGAAACAAAAGAAAAATTTGGAGTAGGTATTAAAATTCATGGAGACGAAGTAAAAACTTTGAGGTTCGCCGATGACATTGTAATTCTGTCAGAGACGGCAAAGGACTTGGAAGAGCAGTTGAACGGAATGGACAGTGTCTTGAAAGGAGGATATAAGATGAACATTAACAAAAGCAAAACGAGGATAATGGAATGTAGTCAAATTAAATCGGGTGATGCTGAGGGAATTAGATTAGGAAATGAGACACTTAAAGTAGTAAAGGAGTTTTGCTATTTAGGAAGTAAAATAACTGATGATGGTCGAAGTAGAGAGGATATAAAATGTAGACTGGCAATGGCAAGGAAAGCGTTTCTGAAGAAGAGAAATTTGTTAACATCGAATATAGATTTATGTATCAGGAAGTCGTTTCTGAAAGTATTTGTTTGGAGTGTAGCCATGTATGGAAGTGAAACATGGGCGATAACTAGGTTGGACAAGAAGAGAATAGAAGCTTTCGAAATGTGGTGCTACAGAAGAATACTGAAGATAAGGTGGATAGATCACGTAACTAATGAGGAGGTATTGAATAGGATTGGGGAGAAGAGAAGTTTGTGGCACAACTTGACTAGAAGAAGGGATCGGTTGGTAGGACATGTTTTGAGACATCAAGGGATCACAAATTTAGCATTGGAGGGCAGCGTGGAGGGTAAAAATCGTAGAGGGAGACCGAGAGATGAGTACACTAAGCAGATGCAGAAGGATGTAGGTTGCAGTAGGTACTGGGAGATGAAGCAGCTTGCACAGGATAGAGTAGCATGGAGAGCTGCATCAAACCAGTCTCAGGACTGAAGACAACAACAACAACAACATCGTCTTGAAGATGCTGACTGCCCAGATGTTTCTTCTAGTGCACGAACAAATGGTAGTCACTGGGCGCAAGATCAGGGCTGTATGGAGGATGATCTAGAGTTTCCCATCGAAAAGATATGATGAGATTTTTCGTCTGATTCGCCACATGCGGACGGGCATTGTCTTGCAGCAAAACGATGCCCTTGCTCTACTTGCCACGTATTTTGTTCTGAATTGAACGGCGCAGATTGTGCAAGGTCTTACAGTAAGCTGCTGCATTGATTGTCTCATTACGAGGCAGAAATTCCACAAGCAATACTCCTTTTCTGCCCCAAAAAACTGTGCACATGATTTTCTGGGCAGAAACTGTTTGCTTAAACTTCACTTTTCTGGGTTAATCTGACCTCCGTATAGCCTCGATCTTGCGCCCAGTGACTACCATTTGTTCCTGCACTTGAAGAAACACCTGGGCGGTCAGCGTCTTCAAGACGATGACGACGTCAAAACAATGGAGATGCAGTGGCTAACAAATCAGGCGGCAGACTTCTATGAGGACGGTATTCAAAAACTGATGCAACGTTATGACAAGAGCCTCAATATTGACGGAAATTATGTAGAAAAGTAGATTAAGGTACAGGATTTCATGTAAAAAATAAATAAATAAATAAATTATTGAGATATCTTAGCACGTCTTTTTTATTTCAAAATGGTACTTACTTAATAAAAACGTGACTGGTATATTTCAGTAAACACACATATGGCAATGCAACGTAGCTTGTTATCATCGAAACATCGGATACTACACACATACGAATAGCCCAAACATCACACAGCAAACGTCTTTCTGTAGGACAAGAGAAAGGTAACAATTTGTAATATAGACGAGCGTCCTGTTAACTTGTCCAGCCCATGATCAGAGTTTGTGATCTGAGAGGTAAACTGTAATGATTATTATCAATGAGAAAGAATAAAGTGAAGCCCAGGCAGACGCAGTACAAAACACTATCGTGCGTGCGTGGTTAGCGTCGTCGCACCTACCGATCGATATGAAAACCCTGGCATTTATGTTGGTTCAGGACCAAAATTATCGCGGTTGCATTACTCTTAATGCGTAACAGTAGAAACCGGAGCTAGATCCATAGCTGCTACTGAAAGCAGTAATCAAGTATACGACGTACAAATGGCGGCAACTTCTGTGCTACTGAACTCCACGGAAGCACTCAAAGTAACAAATGCAAACCGGGAGGGCCTCCCTCGTCAGTTTTGTTAGCGAGGATAGCGCAACACAGTAAGGCCTGTTTCACACGTATGCGATTACATTCGGTTCGGTTCGTTTTCGGTCGCTGCCGACAAGAGTGAAACGGAGCATCGGTTTCTATTCGGTACCTCATAGGAAGACTAGAGCACCGAATACTCCCTCGACACGAACAGTTTTCGTCAGGCTTCTATAAGCTGCAATTAGTGTCCAGGGAACAGAAAGCAATAAAGGCGTTCACGCACAGACACTTTATTTTAACCTGATAGCATATGGATGTCTTTAGATATTTTCTCTTATTATAAGTTTTTAAAGTTACTGTCGAAATGTTTCTTATAAATTGGGCGGCTCCCAGATTTTGTTGTGGATCGGTTGATTTCTGCAGCAGAATTCAAACCATTACTGTGACACAAAACTTGTGAGAAATATAAGGATACATTTAAGATGCAGAATGCATGAGAAGACGACTGTATTGAAATTTTCAAGACTTTGGTATAAATTTGATGTCACTAACAAAAAAAAATGGCCGGCCGGGGTGGCCGAGCGGTTCTAGGCGCTACAGTCTAGAACCGCATGACGCTACGGTCACAGGTTCGAATCCTGCCTCGGGCATGGATGTGTGTGATGTCCTTAGGTTAGTTACGTTTAAGTAGTTCTAAGTTCTAGGGGACTGATGACCTCATAAGTTAAGTCCCATAGTGCTCAGAGCCTTTTGAACCATTTGAACTAAAAAAAATGTGATTGGGAAAGCATTGAAAAACTCATTTTTCTCGAATGAGACACATAGTACATTAGGACGATCGGTAAACTCACCGCGATTTTGAGGAAATTTAAAAGGAACTGGTGTGAAAATTAAGAAAATAACCAATGACATTTATTTATAATACATTTCAAATTATATTACAGTAAACCATTTCTTGTAATAAGTGTGAAGGAAAGTCAGATTTTAGAAAATTGCAAACTCACTGAACACACTTCAGTCATGAAGAAATCTTTCAACATATTTCTTATGTTTTTGGATAACATAAGAGTCGGACGGTTGCTCCGAGGAAATATTGTGGAATTTGCACAACGTGATCCGTTGGCGAACCCGTGAAGACTATTTACAACACATCCGCCGGGAAAGCTTGAAGAGTCACAACATAAGAGTTGTCTGGTTTTCCTCATTTCATCCGAGGGGATTTTCAATACCTGAGGTGGAAATGTGTTTTCCATTTCCGGTCTCGTATGAAACTGGCAACAACTTGACTTCTCTCGACGGTCACTCCTAAGCCGGGGTACAGAAGAAAACACAACACCTAATACACTGAAGAACCAAAGAAACTGGCACACCTGCCTAATATCGTGTAGGACCACCGCGAGCCCGCAGAAGTGCCGCAACACGATTTGGCATTGACTTGACTGTCTGAAGTAGTGCTGAAGGGAACTGACACCATGAATCCTGCAGGGCTGCCCATAAACCCGTAAGAGTACGAGGGGGTGGACATTTTTTTCTGAACAGCACTTTGCAAGGTATCAGAGAAATGCTGAATAATCTTTGCTTGGTGGTCAGCGGAAGTGTTTAAACTCAGAAGAGTGTTCCTGGAGCCATTCTGTAGCAGTGCTGGACGTGTGGGGGCGTCGCATTGTCCTGCTGGAACTGCCCAAGACCGTCGGAATGCACAATGGTCATGAATGCATGCAGGTGATCAGACAGGATGCTTATGTAAGTTTCATCTGCCAGAGTCGTATGTAGACGTATAAGGGGCCCCATACCACTCCAGCTGCACGCGCCCCACACCAATACATGCTTCACCAGCTTGAACAGCCCCTTGCTGACATGCAGGGTCCAGGTATTCATGAGGTTGTCTGCATACCCGTACACGTACATCAGCTCGATACAATTTGAAATTAAACTCGTCCGACCAGGCAATATGTTTCCAGTCAGCAACAGTCCAATGTCGATGTTGACGGACCCACACGAGTCGTAAAGCTGTGAGTGGGCCTTCGGGTCCGAAAGCCCATATAGATGGTGTTTCGTTGAATGGTTCGCACGCTGGCACTTGTTGATCTCCCAGCATTGAAATCTGCAGCAAATTGCTGAAGGGTTGCACTCCCGTAACGTTGAATGATTCTATTCAGTCGTCATCGGTCCCGTTCTTGCAGGATCTTTTTCCGGCCGCAGCGACGTCGGAAATTTGATGTTTTATCGGATTTCTGATATTCACAGTACACCCGTGAAATAGTCGTAGGGGAGAATCCCCACTTCATCGCTACCTCCGAGATGCTGTGTCCTATCGCTCGTGCGCCAACTATAACACCACGTTCAAACTCACTTAAATCTTGATAACCTGCCATTGTAGCAGCAGTAACCGACCTAACAATTGCCCCAGACACTTGCCTTATACAGGCGTTGTCGATCGCAGCTCTGTATTCTGCCGGTTTATGTCTCTCTGTATTTGAATACGCATGCCTATACCAGTTTCTTCGGCGTTTCAGTGCAATTTGAGAACCGTGCATGTGTGAAATGGTTTCATTCGTTATCGGTCGCAACTGAAAAAGAACCGAACCGGAAGGTACCTCATACGTGTGAAGCACATCTAAGTGTCCGCCGACAGAAAGATGAGCCCATAGCCAAACTGACCAGAGTGACGTTTTTGTTCTGGCCTGAAAGGCCTGATCTCAGGGTTCCATAGTTGGTTTCCTTGAAGTGACGGCAGTTCGTCGAAAAGGAGGGATAGATTGGTGACCGTACGTCACGAGCAGCCGTAGACTGCAATTGAAAACAACGTCTCGAGGAGACTTTGTGGCTGTTCGCCTTACTGATAGTTGCTAGGAATATTTAAATCAAGGCTCAGCAAATTACTTCGCCACAGTCCTCTGGTTAGGCAGGCCTACGGTGAAATGACTACCCGGGAAAATTAGTTCATTACGGTTTAATTAATTAAAACTCTTTCTGGTTGTTAACCTGATCTACCTTTAGACACATAGAATGATTCGTAATTTTTGGTGTAGTTTGAATATACCGTCATAAAAGTAAAATGTATTGTGTTTTGACGCTCTCTTTGTCAGGAGTCTAGCGGTAGGCTAGAGCGAAGTCTGTTCTGCAAGTTATGTCTGTTGCTTAACACATTGCAGACAGATCCCGAGTTCACTCGTGTTTGGGTTGCCATTCCTCACGGTTGGATCTCGAGATAGCTCAGGTTTTCTACATGCCATCTGTATATGCCAGCCATCTGCTGTAATATTTTAACTGCTTCATCTCTTTAGGTGTTTAGACCAGTAGTCAACGTATCACACTTAATTCCCTTCATATACTATTCGCTTATTTATCATTTTAATTGTATTTTGGTATTTGCTGGATTTGCTCCTGTTTCTAGAGATGGCCGTATTCAGAAAATGGAAGGAAATTAGCCTGTCTGAAATACTTTTGCGGGTTTTTGTCGACGATTATTCAGATACTCCTAGTGAGAACGAATATCGGGATGACTGTGTAATGGATGATGGTACGGTTCTGAGGACGATTCCAGCGACAATACCATTGTTAAACTTATAAATAAGCGTAAAATGCAGTGTTCTCGAATGATTGCGAGAACAACGATGAAGATTATTCTATTCTTGTGAATTGTTTGTTTTGTCGCAGTGTTAACAATGAAAAAACTGAAGTTATCAGCCTTCCTTCGACATCTGAACTGACTTAATCAGCTAAGGGTGGGGGAGGGGGCGGGGGTGCACAGTTTATCACGGACTTATTTTAAATCCACGCTTTTCATTTCCTTTTCTTTGCCTATGCAGCTGCATTTAATGTTTCACATTTCACATGTTATCAGTTTCAAAGCCAAATTGGTCCCCTTCAAGTCATAAAGAAGTACATACAGAGCCCATCCATCCATTTATCACGCCTGTCGAACTATTGATACTCGGATGTATGAGCAGTTTCTGAAGCTCTCCAAAGGATTAGCACGAGGATAGATCGGTAGTAATGCCTTCTGTATCACAAAAAATTTAATAATGAACACGTAAGAGCGGAATTAGTGTGGATCATAGTCTGAACTGTCCTCTACACAACGCTACGGTTCAACAGCCACCACGGATTTGTTGTACACATTGCCGTCATCGTCGAACGCAGGCATCAAAATGGTTCAAATGCCTCTAAGCGCTATGGGAGTTAACATCTGACGTCATCAGTTTGAGACTTAGAACTACTTAAACCTAACTAAGCTAAGGACATCACACACATCCATGCCCGAGGCAGAATTCGAACCTGTGACCGTTGCAGCAGCGCGGTTCCTGACTGAAGCGCTCAGATCCTCTCGGTCACAGCGGCCGCCTGCAGGCATCGAAATCAGTTTGGAATAATACGGGGTTTAGCATGTTGATCCATTTAAAAAAAAAATGCTTTTAAGGTTGTTGAGTGTGAACTGTAACGGGCATGTCTTCCCGAATCGGTGTGTCAACACTTCGACTGTGATCTGCGACAGATTGTGTCGACAAGCCACTGCGCGCTATACACCGATGAGCCAAAACATTATGACCACCTGTTTAATAGCGTGCCGTTCCACATTTGAAACACAGTACAACAGAGATTCTGCTTAACATGTATTCTAAACGTCCAAGACAGGATTCCGGAAGTTTGTGGCACCAGATGTCTACGGACAGGACAAGCAAGTCCCACAGATTACGGGACGGTGTTGACCATTTACCAATTGCGGAAAAGATTGTTATCGTGTTGATGTACGGCTATTGTGATCAAAATGCCCAACGAGTGTGTGCTATGTATGCTGCTCGGTGTCCTGGACGACATCATCCAAGTGTCCGGACCGTTCGCCGGATAGTTACGTTATTTAAGGAAACAGGAAGTGTTCAGCCACATGTGAAACGTCAACCACGACCTGCAACAAATGATGATGCCCAAGTACGTGTTTTAGCTGCTGTCGCGGATAATCCGCACATCAGTAGCAGACAAATTGCGCGAGAATCGGGAATCTCAAAAACGTCGGTGTTGAGAATTCTACATCAACATCGATTGCACCCGTACCATATTTCTATGCACCAGGAATTGCATGGCGACGACTTTGAACGTCGTGTACAGTTCTGCCACTGGGCACAAGAGACGTTACGGGACGATTACAGATTTTTTGCACGCGTTCTATTTAGCGACGAAGCGTCATTCACCAACAGCGGTAACCTAAACCGGCATTATATGCACTATTGCGCAACGGAAAATCCACGATGGCTGCGACAAGTGGAACATCAGCAACTTTGGCGGGTTAATGTATGGTGCGGAATTATGGGAGGAAGGATAATTGGTCCCCATTTTATCGATGGCAATCTAAATGGTGCAATGTATGCTGATTTCCTACGTAATGTTCTACCGATGTTACTACAAGATGTTTCACTGCATGACAGTATGGCGATGTACTTCCAACATGATGGATGTCCGGCAGATAGCTCGCGTGCAGTTGAAGCGGTACTGAATAGCATATTTGATGACAGGTGGATTGGTCGTCGAAGCACCATACCATGACTCGCACGTTCACCGGATCTGACGTCCTCGGATTTACTTCTGTGGGGAAAGTTGAAGGATATTTGCTATCGTGAACCGCCGACAACGTCTGACAACATGCGTCAGCGCATTGTCAGTGCATGTGCGAACATTACGGAAGGAGAACTACTCGCTGTTGAGAGGAATATCGTTACACGTATTGCCAAATGCATTGAGGTTGACGGACATCATTTTGAGCATTTATTGCATTAATGTGGTATTTACAGGTAATCACACTGTCACAGCATTCGTTCTCGGAAATAAGTTCACAAAGGTACTTGTATCACATTGGAACAACCGAAATAAAATGTTCATATGTACCTATGTTCTGCATTTTAATTTAAAAAACCTACCTGTTACCAACTGTTCGTCTAAAATTGTGAGCCTTATGTTTGTGACTATTACAGCGCCATCTATCACAAAGCGAAAGAAGTGGTCCAACTAAAACATTCATATTTCTTTACGTACTACACGAATATGTAATAAAAATGGGGGTTCCTATTTTTTAAAAAAAACCGCAGTTGTTATCCGTTTGATCTAAGGCAGCGCCATGTAGCGGGCCAAACATAACGCCATCTGGTTTCCCCCTTCAAGCTAGACAAGTTTCGTTCGTTGTAGTTGTTTCGTTTGACGCTTATTTCGTGAGATATTTGGCCCGGTCACGATCAATGGACCACCCTGTATAGAAAACACCCAGAGGGCCGGTCAGGTGTACCGTGACGTCTGCATTTTGCGAGATCTCCGTGAACAGCATCTGATTCCTGATTCGGAAACCACTGTTTTCATGTAAGATGGGGCAATACCGCATGTCGTTCGCCTAGTGAAGGATATGTTTAACGAAGCCGTCAAAAAATGTTCAAAATGTGTGTGAATGCCTAAGGGACCAAACTGCTGAGGTGATCGGTCCCTTGACTTACACACTACTTAAACTAACTTATGCTAAGAACAACACACACACACGTGTCCGAGGGAGGACTATAACCTCCGGCGGGAGGGGCCGCGCAATCCGTGTCATGGACCCTCAAACCGCGCGGCCACTCAGCGCGGCAACGCAACCGTCCACGAACGGGTTGTGTCCAGAGGCTTTCCAGATGCATGGCCTGCAAGACGACCTGTTTTGATATCTAAAAGGTTGCGTTTACCAGGGACACATTCGGTCTCCGCCTGATCTGAAGGCCGGGTGCAGCATATCGTCGGTGTCTCCAGTGCTCATACTAAAAAAAGGTGTGTAATCAGCAGTTATTAATAAATTCAACATTGTGCCTTTTTGATTTGTTTGACCTTTTCTGCCCACGTCCCGCTCCTAATGCATTACATGTGGAAACACTTCCATACGTTTTTCTTGCGTTCACATCACCAGATTTGCACCTTGAGGCCAAAATTGCAGCTATTCTATTTTCAGCGTAAATCGTTTCCGCATTAACGCATACGATAATTACGGCTCACACTGGACCTTTGTAAGTAGCTGCATCTTAATCATAACTACCCGGCATGCTGAGCAGTACAGTTGTGTAGAGGACAATTCAAGTTATGATCTGTATTAATTCCCCTGTTACATATTCTTATTAAATTTATGGTACATGAGGCATTACTTTCTGATCCACTCTCGTATGTTGCAGAACTACATACAGGTTTGTATTCTTATACATGAAGAAGGATCCATTATGCTTTCAAATTCATAGAACGTAAACTAGAAAACAGTAAATACAAGTGAGCGCATAGAATAAAGAGATGGAAGTAAAAGTATTGGCTTTCCTCCGTGAAGTTCTTGGGAGCATTCGTCCCTACCATCTTTCATCACCGTGGAAACTACACGATTAGTGTGTAATTTGATACTTTCTATAAGCACAAGTCATATAGAAGGATGGAAAAGTGACAGAAAAAAATCCGAGGACCTACGGACTGAACATCACACTGCTGTATTTGTAGTTCGACTACTTCCCGCTTAGCCACCGAGCTTAGCCATAAATCTTCGGAACTAGAAATGATTTGGCATTGTACATCGCAGAATTCTGTGTCTGGATCCCTTATTGTTTCCGATATACAGTATGTAATCGTACCATCTGTTGTCTAGGTCTCTTAACGCATGCATAAGCGACTCAGATGTTGTGGGCAATGATCACCAGATCATAAAGGTGGGTTCGAACTGAGCAACTTTGACGTATATGGTAAACGAGATGATGCTCTCAAAATTACCATCCCTGTCGCTCATAGTCAACGACAGTAAGGTAAAGATGGTTGAATGGTTGCAAAAAAAGGGGAAGAAGGCTCTGTGTTCCGTAAGCCGACCAAATAACCATGCCAAAATATCACGTGTAGGTGACGCAACAGTGAAAATGGAAAGCAACGCGATAGTCAGCGTGCAGCTGTAAAGCTGTGACCCGAATGGAATGGGCCTGGCCTGGGCTAAATATAAAACGTATTTTAAGGAGCGCAACAGCGAAAGGAGCATGTCGGCTGAAAATCTGTTAATGCTTGCAGGCGATTCCTTATGTTTATGACTGAAGACTTATGGTTATTGCAGGAAGGTCCAACAGCTTAAGTAAGAAAGATTGCGATTCAACGTGCTGTCTATCAAGAGATTGTTAAAGCACAAGCTCGTATAGGTCGACGATGGAAATCGGTTTTCGGTTCTTTCTAGCGTTTGCTTCAACCGATTTAGGAAAAATACAGAATACCAAAAATCTGATCGGTAGATGTTGATTTGAACCCTCTAGGGTAGAGTACAATCGCCGGCGTTTTTCTTGCAGCTCGGTTTTCAAACGGTCCAATAACAATGAATAATATGCACCTGTAATAGTTTTACCCTTTTCCAGATAGTTGATGAGGATTATGCCCTGAGAATCCCAAAAGACAGTCGCCATAACCTCTCTGACTGAAGGAATGGTCTTTTTTGGTGCAGATTCTTCCATTGTTTAGATTGTTCTTTGGTCTCAGGAATATAGTAACGTATCCATGTTTCACCCACAGTGACGAAACGATTCTTAAAGTCCTGCGGATTCTTCCTGAACAGCTGCAAACAATCCTTGCAACACTTCACACGATTCCATTTTTGGTCAAGTGTGAGCAATCGCGGAACCCATCTTGCGGATAGCTTTCTCATGTCCAAATGTTTACATAAAATATTATATACCCATTCATCCGAGATACTCACAGCACTAGCAATCTCACGCACCTTAACTCTTCTGTCATCCATCACCATATCATGGATTTTATCAACGATTTCTGGAGTCGTAACCTCCACACGGCGTCCAGAACGTTCAGCATCACTTGTGCCCATATGGTCAATCCGAAAATTTTGAAACCACTTGTAAACTGTTCTAATCAAAGATGCAGAGTCACCGTAATGTTTATCAAGCTTCTCTTCAGTCTCTTGAGGCGTTTTGACTTTCATAAAGTAAGTTTAATCACCACACGAAATTCTTTTTCGTCCATTTTTTGACAGTCACTCGACTTCCTTGATTCACACGAATGCCAAACACAAAGAAATAGACCAATATCGCTGAAACTTGGTGTAAGTTCTTTCCAAAGATGCTATTAACTAAACACAACCTCGATACGCGCCGGTGATGCCGTCTCTCGGACTTTGCACAGGCTTTTCAAACGCCCCTCGTATAGCGCCGCCACCTATCGGAACCTCATGGAACTATAGGATCTGAAGTAGGAATACTCCATGACGTCCCACAAGTTTTCCAACCGAAATTGGCTGAGAAAAAGTGTTGCGTTACTTATTGATAGCTCCCTGTACATGCCGCTGTACACCCTAAGGTGGCTGGTGCAGTAGGCTATCGAGGTAGGTGCAGATGTAGCATTTTACTGAGAGGCACTTGTCTCAAAGACCATACGATGATGATATTGTGTTTACTGGTATCTTTGTGTCTTTGCACCACTTAAAGTGACAATCAGTATTCATTCCTCGGAATTTTGTACCTGTTTCATAGTCTATAGAAGTACCATCATCTTTAAGTGGCCGGCCGAAGTGGCCGTGCGGTTCTGAGCGCATCAATCTGGAACCGCGAGGTCGCTACGGTCGCAGGTTCGAATCCTGCCTCAGGCATGGATGTGTGTGATGTCCTTAGGTTAGTTAGGTTTAACTAGTTCTAAGTTCTAGGGGACTAATGACCTCAGAAGTTGAGTCCCATAGTGCTCAGAGCCATTTGAACCACTTTTTTTAACCTTTAAGTGTTATGTTCCACGTTCAAATTGAAATTCGTAGCATTTTCTTTATGTTCATTGGCCTGTTCGTGTTTTGCTACCACTGCGCAAACGTTCGCACACAAAAGAACAAACAACATATTGCAAGACTGGAGGCATTAACATAAGCGGGAGCGAGTTTGCTGCTGCAGGGTGTGGTCGCATATCATACATTCCCTGCGGCTACAGCGTTACGAGTCCGTCGCTGGTGGCTGCCGAGGCCATCTGCTTTCCGGTCACGCCGCCTACGGAAACGAGCTTCCGGGTAGCCGCTAGCAGGTGTCTTTGTAGATACGCGGCCCATGCAAAAAAGCCACCCCGCCTCCTTTCCGTATCGAGTGTTAACACCTGCGACATATTGGAGCACAACAATCGTATTTAGGTAAAGGTAAAGCTACCACTAATTCAGATGCTTTGTTTGAACACGTGCATTATTGTAATGCAACTGATATGCCCCACTTTGGAAATGTCTTCCCCAATGATTTATTGCGGGACGTAACGTTTAACGTGGACAGTGAACTACAGCGCAACTTGGCATTCTTCATGTAGACAAATTATTTCCTTAGATGAAACAAGCAATGACTGCTTTGCCCGGCCAGGCATTAAACACTGGATGTGTAGTCTGGGACTAACCATTTAAGCCACCGATAAGTACTGGTCGGTTATTATAACTGAATACACCCCCCCACCCATGAACCATGGACCTTGCCGTTGGTCGGGAGGCTTGCGTGCCTCAACGATACAGATAGCTGTACCGTAAGTGCAACCACAACGGTGGGGTATCTGTTGAGAGGCCAGACAAACGTGTGGTTCCTGAAGAGGGCAGCAGCCTTTTCAGTAGTTGCAGGGGCAACAGTCTGGATGATTGACTGATCTGGCCTTGTAACACTAACCAAAACAGCCTTGCTGTCGTGGTAATTTTTTCCCGAGGGCATGCAGCTTTACTGTATGATTAAATGATGATGGCATCGTCTTGGGTAAAATATTCCGGAGGTAAAATAGTCCCCCATTCGGATCTCCGAGGTAGGACTACTCAAGAGTACGTCGTTATCAGGAGAAAGAAAACTGACGTTTTACAGATCGGAGCGTGGAATGTCAGACACCTTAATCGGGCAGGTAGGTTAGAAAACTAAAAAAGGGAAATGGATAGGTTAAAGTTAGATATAGTGGGAATTAGTGAAGTTCTGTGGCAGGAGGAACAAGACTTTTGGTCAGGTGAATACAGGCTTATAAATACAAAATCAGATTGGGGTAATGCAGGAGTAGGTTTAATAATGAATAAAAAAAAATAGGAGTGCGGGTAAGCTACTACAAACAGAATAGTGAACTAATTATTGTGGCCAAGATAGACACGAAGCCCACGCCTACTACAGTAGTACAAGTTTATATGCCAACTAGCTCTGGAGATGAAGAAATTGAAATGTATGATGAGATAAAAGAAATTACCCAGGTAGTGAAGGGAGACGAAACTTCAATAGTCATGGGTGCCTGGAATTCGACAGAAGAAAAGGAAGAGAAGGAAACATAGTAGGTGAATATGGATTGGGGCTAAGAAATGAAACAGGAAGCCGTCTGGTAGAATTTTGCACAGAGCATAACTTAATCATAGCTAACACTTGGTTCAAGAATCATGAAAGAAGGTTGTATATATGGAAGAACCCTGGAGATACTAGACGGTTTCAGATAGATTATATAATGGTAAGACAGAGATTTAGGAACCAGGTTTTAAATTGTAAGACATTTCCAGGGGCAGATGTGGACTCTGACCACAATCTATTGGTTATGAACTGTAGACTAAAACTGAAGAAACTGCAAAAAGGTGGGAATTTAAGGAGATGGGACCTGGATAAACTGACTAAACCAGAGGTTGTACAGAGTTTCAGGGAGAGCATAAGGAACAATGGACAGGAATGGGGGAAAGAAATACAGTAGAAGAAGTATGGGTAGCTTTGAGGGATGAAATAGTGAAGGCAACAGAGGTTCAAGCAGATAAAAAGGCGGGGCTTGTAGAAATCCTTGGGTAACAGAAGAGATACTGAATTTAATTGATTAAAGCAGAAAATACAAAAATGCAGTAAATGAAGCAGGCAAAAAGGAATACAAAAGTCTCAAAAATTAGATCGACAGGAAGTGCAAAATGGTCAAGCAGGGATAGCTAGAGGATAAATGTAAGGATGTAGAGGCTTATCTCACTAGGGGTAAGATAGATACTGCCTACAAGGAAAATTAAAGAGACCTTTGGAGAAAAGAGAACCACTTGCATGAATATCAAGAGGTCAGATGGAAACCCAGTTCTAAGCAAAGAAGGGAAAGCAGAAAGGTGGAAGGAGTATATAGAGGGTCTATACAAGGGCGATGTACTTGAAGACAAAATTATGGAAATGGAAGAGGATGTAGATGAAGATGAAGATAAAATGGGAGATACGATACTGCGTGAAGAGTTTGACAGAGCACTGAAAGACCGGAGTCGCAACAGAGCTCCGGGTGTAGACAACATTCCATTAGAACTACTGACAGCCTTGGGAGAGCCAGTCCTGACAAAACTCTACCATCTGGTGAGCAAGATGTATGAGACAGGCGAAATTCCCTCAGACTTCAAGAAGAATAATTCCCTCAGACTTCAAGAAGAATATAATTCCAATCCCAAAGAAAGCAGGTGTTGACAGATGTGAAAATTACCGAACTATCAGTTTAATAAGCCACGGCTGCAAAATATTAACGCGAATTCTTTACAGACGAATGGAAAAACTGGTAGATGCAGACCTCGGGGAGGATCAGTTTGGATTCCGTCGAAATGTTGGAACACGTGAGGCAATACTGACCTTACGACTTATCTTAGAAGAAAGATTAAGAAAAGGCAAAGCTACGTTTCTAGCATTTGCAGACTTAGAGAAAGCTTTTGACAATGTTGACTGGAATACTCTCTTTCAAATTCTGAAGGTGGCAGGGGTAAAATACAGGGAGCGAAAGGCTATTTCCAATTTGTACAGAAAGCATATGGAAGTTATAAGAGTCGAGGGACATGAAAGGGAAGCAGTTGTTGGGAAGGGAGTGAGACAGGGTTGTAGCCTCTCCCCGATGCTATTCAATCTCTATACAGGCTGTTACAAAAAGGTACGGCCAAACTTTTAGGTAACATTCCTCTCACACAAAGAAAGATAATATGTTATGTGGACATGTGTCCGGAAACGCTTACTTTCCATGTTAGAGCTCATTTTATTACTTCTCTTCAAATCACATTAATCATGGAATGGAAACACACAGCAACAGAACATACCAGCGTGACTTCCAACAGTTTGTTACAGGAAATGCTCAAAACGTCCTCTGTTACGCGAGTAAAGATGCATCCACCCTCCGTCGCATGGAATTCCTGATGCGCTGATGCAGCCCTGGAGAATGGCGTATTGTATCACAGCCGTCCACAATACGAGCACTAAGAGTCTCTACATTTGGTACCGGGGTTGCGTAGACAAGAGCTTTCAAATGCCCGCATAAATGAAAGTCAAGATGGGTGAGGTCAGGAGAGCGTGGAGGCCATGGAATTGGTTCGCCTCTACTAATCCATCGGTTACCGAACCTGTTGTTGAGAAGCGTACGAACACTTCGACTGAAATGTGCAGGAGCTCCATCGTGCATGAACCACATGTTGTGTCGTACTTTTAAAGGCACATGTTCTAGCAGCACATTTAGAGTATCCCGTATGAAATCATGATAACCTGCTCCATTGAGCGTAGGTGGAAGAAGATGGGGGCCCAATCAAGACATCACCAACAATGCCTGCCCAAACGTTCCCAGAAAATGTGTGTTGATGACGTGATTGCACTATTGCGTGCGGATTCTCGTCAGCCCACACATGCCGATTGTGAAAATTTACAATTTGATCACGTTGGAATGAAGCCTCATCCGTAAAGAGAACATTTGCACTGAAATGAGGATCGACATATTGTTGGATGAACCATTCGCAGGATCGTACCCGTGGAGGCCAATCAGCTGTTGATAGTGCCAGCACACGCTGACATGGTACGGAAACAACCGGTTCTCCCGTAGCACTCTCCATACTGTGACGTGGTCAACGATACCTTGTACAGCAGTAACTTCTCTGACGCTGACATTAGGGTTATCGTCAACTGCACGAAGAATTGTCTCGTCCATTGTTGGTGACCTCGTCGTTCTAGGTCTTCCCCAGTCGCGAGTCATAGGCTGGAATGTTACGTGTTCCCTAAGACGCCGATCAATTACTTCGAACGTCTTCCTGTCGGGACACCTTTGTTCTGGAAATCTGTCTCGAAACAAACGTACCGCGCCACGGCTATTGCCCCGTGCTAATCCATACATCAAATGGGCATCTCCCAACTCCGCATTTGTAAACATTGCGCTGACTGCAAAACCACGTTCGTAATGAACACTAACCTGTTGATGCTACGTACTGATGTGCTTGAGAGCAATGCTGTAGAGCAATGAGTCGCATGTCAACACAAACACCGAAGTCAACATTACCTTCCTTCAATTGGGCCAACTGGCGGTGAATCGAGGATGTACGGTACATACTGACGAAACTAAAATGAGCTCTAACGTGGAAATTAAGCGTTCCCGGACACATGTCCACATAACATCTTTTTTTTATTTGCGTGTGAGGAATGTTTCCTGAAAGTTTGGCCGTACCTTTTTGTAACACCCTGTATTGGACAAGCAGTAAAAGAAACAAAAGAAAAGTTCGTAGTAGGCATTAAAATCCATGGAGAAGAAATAAAAACTTTGAGGTTCGCCGATGACATTGTAATTCTGTCAGAGACAGCAAAGGACTTGGAAGACCAGTTGAAGGGCATGGACAGTGTCTTGAAAGAAGGGTATATGATGAACACCAACAAAATCAAAACGAGAATAATGGAATGTAGTCGAATTAAGTCGGATGATGCTGAGGGAATTAGATTAGGAAGTGAGACACTTAAAGTAGTAAAGGAGTTTTGCTATTTGGGGAGCAAAATAACTGATGATGGTCGAAGTAGAGAGGATACAAAATGTAGACTGGCAATGGCAAGGAAAGAGTTTCTGAAGAAGAGAAATTTGTTAACATCGAGTACAGATGTAAGTGTCAGGAAGTCGTTTCTGAAAGTATTTGTATGGAGTGTAGCCATGAATGGAAGTGAAACATGGACGATAAATAGTTTGGACAAGAAGAGAGCAGAAGCTTTCGAAATGTGGTGCTACAGAAGAATGCTGAAGATTAGATGGGTAGATCACATAACTAATGAGGAGGTATTGAATAGAATTGGGGAGAAGAGGAGTTTGTGGCACAACTTGACTAGAAGAAGGGGTCGGTTGGTAGGACATATACTGAGGCATGAAGGGATCACCAATTTAGTATTGGAGGGCAGCGTGGAGGGTAAAAATCGTAGAGGGAGACCAACAGATGAATACACTAAGTAGATTCAGAAGGATGTAGGTTGCAGTAGGTACTGGGAGAAGAAGAAGCTTGAACAGGATAGAGTAGCATGGAGAGCTGCATCAAATCAGTCTCAGGACTGAATACCACAACAACAGCAGTATTGGAGTAGAGGAGTAATTTATTTTTGTGGATATTCCAAGTCAAACATTGCACTTCAGAACACGCAACATTCATAATGTACGTCGGTTCTGAGTTGTAGGAGGGTTGACTGAAAACTACTGCCTCCACCTTTGTAACTCTTCATCAGTTGGCAGCCTCGGTAAGCGGCAGGTACTAGCTTGTTCCGTAGCCTCTTCTCTGCAGCTCCAGTTGGCGGGAAGCCTTAGCATTGAATGGTTGTGTTGTTACAGTGTAACGTATGGAATCATGCGCAGACGGTAGGTCAATGAGATTTAAGCAACGTGTAGTCATTGTATTCGTGACAGCGGAAGGTGTCATCCCAAAGGAGATTCATCATAGAATGAAAGCAGTTTATGGTGATTGTGTTGATGTGAGTACTGTGCGTCGATGGGCGAGTAAGTGTAAAGATGTTGGGGAGGGAACATCTGACCTGCGTCACAGAGTTGGACGTCCTGTGACAGCAACCACCGAGTTTCACAACACACAGATTGATTCAGGACAATCGTCGTATCACTCAGAGAGAAGCTGCAAGCACAATCACATTTCACAAGAACGTGTGGATCACATTATTGCTCCTTGGCTATAGGAAGATCTGTGGACGGTGGGTACTCCGGATACTGACTCCTGAAATGAAAGCGCACAGACTTGAAATTTGCCAGGAACTCCTCTCGTGTTACGAGAATGAAGGTGACACCTTTCTCCGTTCAATTGTGACATGAGACGAAATGTGGGTACATCATTACGACCCGGAGACGAAACGTCAGTCTATTGAATATCGACACAAAGACTCGCCGCAGAAAAAGAAATTCAAGACGCTGCCCTCAGCTGGAAAAATCATGGCCCCAGTGTTCTGGGACGCAGATGGTGTTATCCATGTTGACTTCCTTGATAGTGAACAACAATAAATTCAGAGCGTTACGTCGCAACGCAGAAACTCTGAAACTACGGCTAACAAGGGTCCGAAAGGAAAAGGAAAATGTTTTACTGCAGCATGACAATGGCAAACCACACACTTCACGTGCCGCAGCGATCTCTGAAACTACGGCCAACAAGGGCCCGAAAGGAAAAGGAAAATGTTTTCCTGCAACATGACAATGGCAAACCACACACTTGCCTCCACAGCAGAACTTCAGAGACTGAATCTCACCACCGTACGGCATCCTCCATACTGTCCAGATTTAGCACCGTCTGACTTCTATCTGTCCCCGATAATGAACGACGATGTGCGGGGACATCATTACGCTTCTAATGAAGACTTTGAGAGAACTGTGAGACTGTGGTTGCGGAAACAGTGTCGACTTCTTCCGTGACGGCTTCAGAAAACCTGTTCATCGTTGGTAGAAATGTTTTCAATTGGCTAGTGATTATATGGAAAAGTGTAGATTGTTAATTAAAGAGCAAATTCTAAGGATTATTTCTGCGTTTGATTTATTAAAATATTCCCATCCAGACCCAATTAACGAAGTTGGAGGCATTACTTTTCATTCAACCCTCGTAGTTTTCATTGAGCATACAATTAGTTTATTTTGGCATTTAATTAGATTCATTATCTTTATTTAAAATTTTGCATTTCATGAAGTTTAAAGTTTTATTTCACCACACTGTTCACTTACCCAACACAGGACCAACCAACAGTTAGTTGCCGGCCGTGGTGGTCTCGCGGTTCTAGGCGCGCAGTCCGGAACCGTGCGACTGCTACGGTCGCAGGTTAGAATCCTGCCTCGGGCATGGATGTGTGTGATGTCCTTAGGTTAGTTAGGTTTAAGTGGTTCTAAGTTCTAGGGGACTAATGACCACAGCAGTTGAGTCCTGTAGTGCTCAGAGCCATTTGAACCATTTTGAACAGTTAGTTTTTCTCTGCAATTGAACACGATATCTGACGTACACCTTAATCGCGGAAAAGTTTGTGAAATCAATTTATTTAGTTGTCTCATATACAAACAATAATGCATAGAAAATTTACAATATGATCTTTCATGTGTATTTTAATGAAGATCGATGAAACTGTTATCTGGGGAACGTATAATCGGTAAAGAATAAACTAGTCAGCTTTCACAAGTCACTCATTTTCAAGTTTAACATATTTTTTGTCCGTACGCTTTATTTTTTGCACGCATTTTTATTGCTTTGTGTACATTTTTTTCTTTCGATTTTCAAGTTTTTTCTGGTTCCTGGGCTATTTCTCTTTTTTTTTTTTTTTTTTTTTTTTGCGTCTGTTGATTTTATGCCTGCTGCGTGGTATTTCCTGGTTCTTCTGATCTGTGGACCAACTCTTTACCTGGTCCGGAATACGTGAACATCTGTGGAAAGTGAAGTAACGCTACTTGTTTCAAATATTCATCCATCGGAGCAAGAACAGGACATTTCAAGAATAGTCATCTTCAGTCATCATTGTCAGGGTATTTAAACTTCAGAAATGTATCCAAGCAATATCATGATGCCTTTAGAAAAGTGAAAGTGTCCATTGTCGTCTGATTCTGAAAGAGGTGTAGAATGAGCACATGTGGTCTACTGTACGTACGCCTTCTCCTTGTCCTATAGCTTTTCTTCAGATTGTTTTAATTCCTATTCACTATCTCAGAAGGTACAATTTCATGCGACTTCCCCTTATTTTGTCATAAGAAGGAGCAGACAATATACCATTACATATTGTTTTGACAGTGAGCAAAGCCTCCATTGTTGCAGCTTCCATTTTGTTTTCTTCATCTGGTCATAAAGAGTTAACTAAGGAAAACACACGTACATTAAGCAGTTTCTCCCCCCACCAGTGATGAGAGGGAACTCCCCTTTTATATTGCTGTCAAAATTACACTCCCATATTGGGGTGGTAAAACATTGATAGCATAGATTTAAAATTATCCTGTGTCACTATGCATTCAGACTTCTTACCACAATTAAAATTGAAATTCTTGCTGTCGAAACCAACCGAAAACACAACTTAGCATCAATCGGTACCACCAACTGTGAATACCATAAACACCAGATAAACGAAGATTAAAGAAAAAGTTGTAAAAGCGGCGCTTCCCAGCGTTTATACTTGAGTAATGAATTGTTGGCTTAAAATACTTTAGCCAGGCAGAATCCCAACAATGCGGCACATTTGAGCGTCCCCAAAAATGTTTTCGGAGCCGCGGAATGTTTTAGAAGGAAAATGGACTGTCCCAGGAATAACGGGACTAATGGACACCCTATTGTATAACCAAGCATTACCGTTTTACATTGCGTAAACCAAATTTTGGCGCCTTGCCACGGTTCGCGCGGCTCCCTCCATCGGAGGTGCGAGTCCTAGATTCAGTAGTATGTGAGTCTAGGGACCGATGACCTCAGCAGTTTGGTCCCATAGAACCTTGCCACAAATTGCCAAAAAAATTTTACAAGTCTTGGGGTTAACACCCGTAAGCGCGTCCATCAAACGTTTAACCTCTTCCCCATATACTGAGACAACATCCTTCGGATCTGAAAATCGCATACCGGAATATTCCCTTTGTCAAAGAGAAGACATGAAGCAGAAGCTGCAAAGCCATAAGTGAGGTGAACACGTGCTATGATCTTCATAAGAATATAATTTCACCATATTGAAATTGGATCATTAACTTAAAGATGAAAGTTTAACTTGTACCTGCATGAAGTCGAGCGAAATCACACTTTGTTGTTGGTTTCGCGTAAATGACAGTATAATTGTCTTTGACAACGAAAGTTGCAATATTGCAGTCTCTGCTGCGTGGCCATTATCAAGCGTGTAACTAACTGTATGCATAGCAAGATTTACGGATTGTGACACACGCTGAAACGCAGTTGTACTAGCACGAATTCCAGTGTGCTGAGTATAGTGGGACAGCAACTCGTTTTAGATTGTGATCCAAAAAGAGACAGCCAGAGATAAAACTGAAATGGTAGTTTATTCAGTCAGTGATCGGTTTCGGGCTACTCCCATTCTCAAACCAACCAATGTTTGCCAAGTAAAATGTCCTTCAGAAATAGCAGTAAATAGAGTTGGTGTATACGGGTATGGTCCCCAACTAGTATTACTTAACGGATAATAGTTGGGGACCATACACATATGGACGCAGCCCGAATCTGGTCACCGACTAAATAAACACCCATTTTAGTTGAAAGTCTGGCTGTCTCTTTTTGCATCGTAGTTATACTACCAGATAATGGCTACATGGTCAAAATTGCAATAGTGCAAGAAAGTAACTTCACAGCCAGAGAAGACTGTCATTGATGAGTTGTTTTTTTATTTGAGAATATGGCGGCGTTACTTCACAGTCGAGAAAATATGTCGAAGATTCCCAAGAAGGCCGGAGAAATCAGTGAAGAGAATAATTTAATCTAGTTTCCAACGTAAACACTGAGGAAGATTTCACAGTCCGATTAAGAGGTAACTGTTCTGAAGAGCTATTCTTCTCTTCATTTCCATTGAAACATTTATCATCTTCTGTAACAATAGCGCCGAGAGAGCAGAACTGCTTAACTTGATAAATTCTAGTGTCTTCAATTTTTATTTTTACATTGATGTGTCTAACATGTTTCCTAACTACAGTTAAGAGGAGTTAGAATGGAAATTTTTTCACATTTTTCAGATTTTTATCTCATCATAAAATCTGTAATTTGCTGAATAAAATGGTGTATATATATTTCTTATAAACTCCCATGGGAAGTATTTTCTTAAATACCGTCTACACCGTTTGAAAATGTTAAAATTTTGTATATGAGCTACTTCAAGATCTATTAAAATAAGCAACTTTTTATATAGAAGGCTGTGGATCTCAGTGTTATAAAGGTGAAATTACGTTGTTTGTGTTGGTAGCCTGTTCAAAAGTGTATCGTGTCGTTTCATAGTATAAACAGCGTACATTGTGAAATTTTTAGTCAATCTATGAATGAAAGGGGTGTTTGTTAAACTAAGTTCTTATGTGGGTGATGGAGACTCTTAAGCGTATAACAGTATAGTAGCCACTCAGCCTTATGGTGATAAGATTATCACAAAACTGGAATGTGTTGGTCATGTCCAGATGGGCAACAGGTTGAGGAAGCTGAAACAGTTTTAGAGACAAGAAACTTTCTGATGGTAAAACCATAAGTGACAGGCTGACGGACAATTATTGATGAACTACAACAATATTTTAGAATGGCCATTAGATATAATACTGGGGATTTGTTGAAAGTGAAGCAGGCAGTATGGGCTACCTTTTTTCCACGGATTGTCAACAGATGAAAATCCAATACATCAACTTCGCCCTCTCAGACCAGACTCGTGGTGCAATTATCGCAATGCACAGTATTCACAGTTCATACAGCCATAAACATTCCATTCCAGTAGCAGTCGTGGATATCATAAAACCAGAGACCTGGCTTTTCCTGAATTACTGATGAAATGTCTGCAGTGTCAGATTCAAAATCCTAATGAGTTTTTCAGTAATCACATATGGACTCGTTGCCAAAAAATGTTTTTGTTGGAATAAAGACACTAAATTGGGGGGATAGGAGGCCAGTGATGCAGTTATCGCTTTTAGTTTTGCAACATTGGTAGGCCGTAAGTGCTACAGCATATGGGAATTAATCCTGGAGCAAACTGCATCAGAGGACTTGAACGGATGGACAAGGTTCGTGTCGGTAAAGCAGAATATGCAGCACAATTGACCACAGTATGGTGCAGCGCGCGACCGAGTTAGTAAAAATAAAAATAAAGCATATATTTTGTAGTCTTTTGAAGCCTTGGAAACCGTACCCGAAAATTTACATTTTTTTCCCCTAAATCTCAGAAACCACTTGGAGTTGAGTGTTCAGATGTTCAGGGAGTAGAAACACACACCCTGAGTCTACAGAACTAAAGAAAAACGTAATGTTCAATTTAATTAAAATTATGTAGGAGAAAGTACAAAAATTACACAAAAGTTTAACTGTGTAACTAAAAAATTGTGTTCCGGAAAGCAGTGGCTGAACTGCAGTGATTGTAGTTCAGTAATCTCAGAACATAACATGTAATTCTCAGTAAAAGTTTTGTGTCAATTGCTTCTGTAATTTCCGAAATACAAGGAAGCCAAATGACAAAATTTAACAATATCGAGATATGGCATTCAAACTCCCTTGAGTTCGATTTTCTTGTTGTTTGTTTTCAATTTTATCTTTCCACTACCTCGGACAACACCCACGCATTTTGTTAATTTCCTTTTCTGAATCTGCTTTGCGACTATCGCTGTTTCGTTGGTAAACTTCAAGCAGTGTATCTTGTCACTATTTGACTCCTTTTATGTTTTCTATTTCATTATTTGACTTGATTCTTCATTGTATGCAGGTTGTCCCAAAGTTCTAGAGTCAAAATTATACTGACCGTATAGTATCATAAACTGGCCATTTTCAGATTTGGTGGTACCGACCAGTTATCAGAAATTATTTCGAACGGTACAACGAATAATGTTTGTGAGGCACGCATTTGAGAACAAGTTGTATCCCCACCGACAGTGATGACGCTACCATGATAAACCATCACCAGTGACGTTGCAGAGGGGGCATCTGGGGAACACACTTGGAAATTATAACAGAATTTTACCCATTTGTGAAATTACGTTTTACGCGCTCACAAATTTAGCATTGCCGAGTGCGACGGGAAGTGCTGTGGTTTTGTCTATCACTACTCTGTACCTTAGATTGCCTACCTGTCAAGCTGTACACGAGAAATTGCGCCCTTTCTTTGGCGCGATGCCACTTTCGACACAGTCTTGCCGTTAAGGCTGCTGAGAACCTTCTGAGAACAATACCGAATTAATGTCCCCCATTATATCTGTCGGCCATAGGCGTCCGTAAGGAAAGAGAGGGGGGGGGGGGGGGGGGCTGCAAGGGGGCCACTTGCATGCTTCACCCCCATCCCTGGAATGTAAAGCATAGAACTTTTGTGCGTGCGCGTGCATGCGTGTGTCAGTGAGTGAGTGAGTGAATTCCTAAGGGACCAAACTGCTGAGGTCATCGGTCCCTAGACTTACACAATCCGTAGTGGCCGAGCGGTTCTAGGCTCTACAGCTTGGAACCGCGCGACCGTTACGGTCGCAGGTTCGAATCATGCCTCGGGCATGGATGTGTGTGATGTCCTTAGGTTAGTTAGATTTAAGTAGTTCTAAGTTCTAGGGGACTGATGACCACAGCAGTTAAGTCCCAAAGTGCTCAGAGCCAATTGAACTTACACACTGCTGATACTAACTTATGCTAAGAACAACACACACACACACACACACACACACACACACGTGCCCGAGGGAGGGGCCGCGCAATCCGTGACATAGAGCCTCAACACGTGCAGTAACTTTTATTCTTATATTAAGTGTAAATACGAGGGTCAGTCAAAAAGTAATGCCTCCTATTTTTTTTCTACGTTTAATTGTCAGGAAATTTAAATGCAATTAGATAGGTTGAAAACCACAACATTGAGGATCATTTTGTCATTTTTCAATGTAATCTCCGCCCATCTCTACAGTTTTGGTCCATCTTTGAACAAGGGCATGTATCCCAGCACGGTAAAAATCACAGCTCTGCTTCCTAAGCCATTGACGCATGGATGTTTTGACGGCCTCCTCATCTTCAAAATGAATCCCACGATGAGCTTCTTTTAGTGGCCCGAACAGATGGAAGTCTGATGATGTCAAGTCAGGGCTGTATGGGGGATGAGGCAAAACTTCCCATCCAATTTTGACAATCTCGTCAGAGGTGTGACGACTTGTGTGTGGTCTTGCATTGTCATGCAAAAGAAGAACATCTGCCATTGATTTTATTGGGAGAACTCGCTGAAGACGTGCTTTAAGTTTTTTGAGGGTTGTGACGTATTGAACAGAATTTATTGTGCATCCCTGCTCCAAAAAAATCAACCAGAATCACACCCTCTGTATCCCAGAAAACTGTTACCATAACTTTCCCTGCCGATCGCACAGTTTTGAATTTTTTCTTCCTCGGCGAGCTTGTGTGACGCCACTCCATTGACTGCCTCTTTGATTCGGGTTCAAAAAAATGCACCCATGTTTCGTCCCCGGTCACAATTTTTTTCAGAAACTCATCTCCCTCCAAACGGAAGCGCTGCAAGTGTTGGGAGGCTATTGTTTTCCTTGCCTCTTTATTCTGATCGGTTAACATTCTTGGAACCCACCGTGCACAAACTTTTGAGTACCCCAATTGTTTAACAATCGTGATCACACTGCCTTTACTAAGAGAAATAATGCGACACACTTCATCTGCAGTCACCCGACGGTCACCACGAATGATGTCATCAACTTGCTGAATGTTGTGTGGAGTCACTGCACTCACCGGCCTGCCGCTCCGCTTTTCGTCAGTCAACAGTGTTTGCCCTTCAGCTTCCTTACAACGACGAACCCATCGTCTAACAGTGCTGACATCCACTGTCACAACACCATACACCTTCTTCAGTCTTTCATGAATGCGTATGGGCGTTTCACCTTCTGCATTCAAGAATTCAATCACACAACGCTGTCTCAAACGAACATGGATATCGGCCATCTTGCAAACTTCTGCTGTGCTGCCACCTGTTGACACAGAAAGTTACTACTGCAGTGGATTGCAGAAGAAGGTTTGAGGAATGGCGCCAAATTCAAATTTTTCACTTAACTTAATTTTTTTAAGTAGAAAAAAAATGGGAGGCATTACTTTTTGACCGACCCTCGTATATCGAATGATCTGGTGGAATTAGGTTTTCCTTGAGACATACAAGTCTCAACTTTACCTTCGATAATCAAGGATAATTAAAATTTGTTCCGTGGCCGAGACTTGAACTGCTGACTCGGCAGACGGGCTTACCTTTACACCACCATAGCAGAATGGCAAACATAGCTGCACGCACTACTGTACTCATTTACATCAAAAACGGCAGTTTTAAGCCTTGCCTCTTCCCCCTGACCCCTTCCCCCCGGCCCCATGTCACTTCCTTGTACAACACTTATCAAACCGCAAAAAGGGACAGGTTCAACATCTCAGCGTACGGAATGCGTTGCAAAGTAACAGAGCGCTAATCTTCTCCCTCATCAGCGTGGCATAAACTTGGCTGTAGTATATGTGGCCAACGTTTGGCCCAGCCCCTCGGGCTTTTGCACAAGTTAATCACAACTGTACTTTACGTTTCCTCTGTGCGAAACAAGATCTGTGTCGGCCTGGTGAGACTACACCCACTTTTATACAGCAGGGATATTTTAGTAGACCATAAATAATACCGAAATTTTATGAAGTATTATAGATTGCATTGAAGTTGAGTAAAAGATTTATAAAGTTCATTTCTTGTTTCTCCGTTTCGAAGGTAATTATTCAATGGATTTTTTAATTAGAATTTTTTTTTTATATCCAGCAAGATTTTTCCAGCTGTTCCAACTGCTTATTTCCGACTTATACTTCCAATAAAACCTAACATTATTCGTACAGAAATACAAGAATTTTGTGAATATTTTATAGCTTTATTACGCAACTCGTTGGATACTTCTGACTAATCATCTAAGGATGTAATTTTCAGCCATTAACACAAAAGAGGCATTAATAATACACAAAATGATGTACTTTCCACATACACTATTAATGAAAAATGTTCGTCTTCTGAGAAGAATCTATGGAGTGAGTAACTGTCAATCATTTAAGATTAATAAGTTCACTGCACTCTTCATTAAATTTAATTCTTGAGCACTACACTTCTACAAATTCTCTGAATGAGTTATATCAAAGCCGATATTAGAATCTTGACTCCTATTGGATAAATTTCTGCAAACGTCCTTGGGCCACGGTGTTTCTTATTCGTGTAGAGTTACAAGATGTCGTGTGTGTGTGAAACACAGTACAAATTGAAGAGACACTAGTTGATAGCGTTCTAGCTGTTTGTCTCGTCATGACGGACAACAAGACAGGCTTGGATCCAAGGTTTGGTTCTGGAAGACGTGCGGTTTTCAGTCTTCTTCCCCTCCGCTCCCCCACCCTTCCTAGAAATATCTTTCATCCTCGCACTTAATGTGCCACAGATGTCACTGATTTTAATTGAAATGACAATAATATTTGAGTATAATCATAATTTTCTTAAATTAGTGTTTAGTTATGGTGCTTTTGTTTTCGACAGGGAGGCGTCATGATCCCGCCCCCTCCGCCTTGATCCCCTCCAACAGAGATATTTCAGAGAGCGGCAAAATGTCATGCGCTATTGTAACCGATGCCTTGAGATTGATAGTTGTTATTAGCTGTTATCAGATTAAATTATTGCTGTAAGATGTAAGTCGTTTACGTAACAGTAAATTATTTATTCGTTTCCTGTCGTTGGTTCGTTGGCTCCCAGTTCTTGAGATCTCTACTACATGTCTAATTTTGAATCTAAAACATTGCGAGGCAATATACGGGGTGTAGCCAGACTCTACCGACACAGTTTCGGAGCTATTCCTGGGCTATTTTCGGGGAATTTCGGTATCAGAGCCCAATGGTATCCGGTTGTTCATTGCAGAGCAACAACGTAATTAAGAATTATTGAGGTTGTTACCCAGTTACTTTTGTTTCTATGAGTATACTTTCAAAACAATTAAAACAGCCTGTAACATGCAAGAATCAAAACTTAAAACACAAAACGAAGAATAATGCCGAAGGAAAGGAGCAAAACTAATGTGATGTGGTTCCTGTGGCTATGTGAATAGCTCATCATAGCGCCATGACTGATAAACACGAGGTGTTATGCAAACTGAACGTGGAGAGAAGGGACAGGGAAGTGGAAACATTGATGTCAGCTGCAGCATTACTGCGGAATCAAAGGCGACAAGTGAAAATATGTGGCGGACCAGAATTCGAAACGGGGATTTCCTACTTCCTAGAATGTTGCATTAACCATTGCGCCATCCGGCCACTGTGTATATCGCACTGTGCGGCTGGTCCCGGCGGAGTCTCGGGTCCTCCCTCGGGCATGGGTGTGTGTGTTTGTCCTTAGGATAATTTAGGTTAAGTAGTGTGTAAGCTTAGGGACTGATGACCTAAGATTTCACACACATTTGAATTTTTGTAGATCGCAATTGCGCGGAATACCTCGGCAAGCCTCCCGGCCGACCTACATTCCCACCTACCCGCGGTCCCTGGTCATGCCCTCCACACTCGCTACTTTGAGACTCCCGCAGGAGGTCGAATGTAGTTGTGCACCTGCCCTGAAGATGGTGGAATCAACTATACGAATGCGAGGTGCATATTGGTCAACCTGTCATCAGCAAACCTACTCATAACGCTGTTTATCATTGTTATCGTACTACCAACACTATCCGAAGAACAAGCTGAGACGGGAGCGCAAAGTTGAGGGTGAAGAGCCTCCATGGTGTCAACAAGTACCATGAGTGACTTGTTTGTAAACAAGATAAGAGCGCATACTATCGACTTTTGCACTGTTGTGCAAATATTTTCAATGCAATAAACATACATAAACTGGGTAAGAAATGCAGTTATTGAGTAAATAGCTTAGGGAAACTACAGGTACCGTATACCAAAGGACTCAGAAATTATCCTTCAATAACCACACTAAATTTGTAGGTGGAGTTTGAGTTCATCCTACATGGAGACAAAATCCACCTCATCTTTCTCGTTTCCTGATTTTAGCCTCCTTTATCACTGGGAAAGCAATGTGTTGCTACGCTTAGCCTCAGGTATAGACAAGCCACACAAAACCATTAACGAGGGTAATCCCGAAAGTAAGGTCGTACATAGACCTGTTTATTTCCACAATGGTTAACATCAGTTTACAGCTTGAACATGTAGCTGTTTTTCGACACAATCACCATTTCTGCCGATGCATTTTTGTTGACGCTGTGGCAGTTTTTATATGTCCATGTTATACCACGTGCCGCCATGCTGTTCAGAAAGTTATAACCTCTTCTTTCACCTAGTCGTCGGAGCTGAATCCCTGGGACCACAATTAACGCTGACAGGTACTATGAGACTCTGAAAAAACTCAAACTGGCAATTTAGAACCGGAGAAGAGCAATGTTGAGCAAGAGCATACACATTCTCTATGACAACACTCGCCCACACATCGCTCGGCAAACCGTTGCTCTCCTGCAACAGTTTCAGTGGAACATAATCACCCACCAACCCTATGGTCCTGACTTGGCGCCCACTGACTATCACCTGTTCCCTAGGTTAAAAGAACATTTGGCCGGAAAGCGATTCAGCTCCGACGACGAGGTGAAAGAAGAAGTTCATAACTTTCTGAACAGCATGGTGGCAAGCGGGTATGACATGGGCATATAAAAACTGCCACAGCATCAACAAAAATGCATCGACAGAAATGGTGATTATGTCGAAAATAGTTAAATGTTCAAACTGTAATCTGATGTAGACCATTGTAGAAATAAAGAGGTCTATGTGGTTATAAAAAAATAGGAGACCTTACTATTGGGATTACCCTCGTAGATGCTTGTTCTACCTCATAGTCACTTCCAGTTGTCCTTTTACGACACTACATCACTCACAGTACTTTGCAGCTGATATTAATACTCCATAACACAGGTCTCAGAGGTTGTGGCGATTCCCTTATTCAGTCGCCTGAAAGATTAGCTGTAACATGTAAACATCAGTTCTCCATTCTCCAGCGTTCAAATGGTTCAAATGACTCTGAGCACTATGGGACTTAACATCTGAGGTCATCAGTCGCCTAGAACTTGAGAACTACTTAAACCTAACTAATCTTAGGGCATCACCACATCCATGCCCGAGGCAGGATTCGAACCTGCGACCGTAGCGGTCGCGCGATTCCAGACCGAAGTGCCTAGAACCGCTCGGCCAACCCTGCCGGCCCCAGCGTTCGTTTCGTATGCAATGCCAGTTCTGCTATTCTCGCTCGAGTGAGCCGTTTATACAAAGAGACCAAACACAAAAATCCCCGATAATGTGCAATGGATACAGTAATTGGTTTTACTGGGGCTTAAATTTGCATCTGACAGCATAAAAATTCCTATAATTTTCCAAGTCCCGCAGCTCTGACAAGGACAGGTCCCCAGCGATGGGAACTGTACGGTGATGTAGAGTAAGTTCCCAGATATAACAGCCTGCAGCCATTCACTTTGGTGGACGATCTTTTGCGAGGAATCTGTGAAAAAAACTCTGAATTTCGCGTGACACTCCACAACTTTCAAAAAGAAACGTTAAACGTATTTGTTGCGTACCGTAATCGTTATAGTACAAGTCTCATATGCAAGAGGTCGTGGATTCGCCTTTCACAAGTGCTTTGAAAAGTTATTTTTAAATCGATGGAAACAATTTGGATCGTTATTTTTATTCAGTTAATTGATTTAAATGTGATATTTTTAATTTTATTCCTTAGTCACATAATTTTAATCGCCGTAGTGACTTTTTCAGTTGCTTTAATTTTTTTCTTCCTATAAATATTTTCCATTTCGAATCTTTTTGCATGACATTTTGATTGTTTCCATGTATTAACATCAATTTAATTTGTTCCATTTCATCATCCTATATTTCGTCCATGTTTTTACAATCATTATTTTTGTTCGTCATTGTGGTTCAATTCGCTTTTACTTATGATCCATTATTCCGTTTAACACATTCAACACTTTGCCCGTACGGCATACGGACGCGTATGTTTCGGCCCGCACGGGCGCCGCATTTGCGGTCTGTCAGAGATGTTTTTCGCCGCGCTACATGGCTGGCGGCTGTAAGATAACTAGAATAGTTCATATTTTGTCCACTAGACGCAGCAGCAGTCGATGAGTTCTGTGTATCAGCTGTATGAGTAGAATATCTATCAGTAGAGCGATCGGTTCTTTGACGACATTTTCACTTGGCGCGCAACCGTAAATTTGCGTTTGTGTACGAGCGTTTTGAGCCAAAATGACAGCTAGAGGCCTCCGGGATCATGAAGTTCTGGACATTTTATTCGGAGAAAACGCCTGATATTGACTTAAGTGACGTTGACAGTAATTGCGAGTGAGAAATGTTTCAAGTGACGTATCGGGTACAGTAATATTTTTTTACTTTTTTTCAACTTTGTTTCTAATGTATACGGAGAATTTATAAAGAAAACACACCATCTTTTTTTCCCCTGTTCATCTAATTTGAATTACGGTTTTCCTTTAGATGAGGAGCTGCAACGATCAACAAATGTGACAGCAAGGCATGCGACAGTAGGTCTTACTCAACACTTTGCTTGCGCCTGGCAGGAACACAGCGCACAGCCCCAGCTTCCAGTATTTCAGTCGGCGTCTGGAGCCACTTGCTTGCGAACAGGAACTGATGTTTACGACTGTTTTTTGAACTTTTTGGTGACGGCGTTACCCATACTTTCCAGAAAAAGTACCCCCCACTGCCAACAAAGTAAATGCTATTCGTTATTGCAAGGTTTACTCCGACAAAGGGAAGAAATAGGCCGGCAAGCGGATAAAAAAATAAAGCGGACCCTGGTGCAAAAACTGCAACATAGGACTCAGTGCTTTCAGGATTACCACTTGAAAGTGAATTATTTATAAATATATGTAATCATTTTATAAAATATTAAATAAAAAATCTCCCCCGAACCAAATTCTTTTTATTATAAACATCAGAAATCATGTTTGGAAATGCAAAAGTTTTTTCCGGGTGAAGGTTTCGCTTGTTTTTTTGGGAATGCTGTTACACCTCTACCGATGCAAGCATATATATAAGGTTACATATTTCCAAATGTATAAAGTATGGGGAGTAAAATGATGGTAAAAATGCGCCTTTGAGGCCCTTCTTACTTATTGTACACATATTCATTGAAGTTGTTTGAAAATCACCAGTGCACCTAATAGTCGAGGCGCATACATTGCAATGTGGAATGTGTTAAAACATCGTTTTCGTTAATTTGTCCATAGTGCAACAAGAATTTGTCTTAAATATTTATACGATGATTACCATCAAAGAGAATGTGCATCTTGTAACAAAAATTACATTATAGACACAATTGCACAGTCGGTACACACAGATTATTTCGTTCTGTCTTTTAACCGATAGATAAGCATTTGCAAAAGTTTAAATATTACGATAAAAAATAAAAATAATTAAATTCATATGCACAGAGATACCAATTGGAAAAAGACTGATGGTAAGAATAAATGAGAGAATTGACAAAGAAATTTGAATAAAAATATATTTAAAGTAAGTGGTTGAATAAAAATAACGATCAGGCATTTCGATAAAGATGTAAGAACAAAAACTTTCAAAGCACTTGATGAGAATCGTAGCCACATCTTTCCCATAAGCCTTGTACTGCAACCATAACAATTAACAACGCAATTAGCCTGTGTAACATTTCGTTTTTAAGGCTGTAGAACATAAGTCGAATTTTTCTTTCGGTCCATTTATCGCAATCGAGGGTACACCAGACCTCCAGGGTGTGGTACCTTGGAACTTGATTACATCACTGTACACGTGTTTCTGAAAATTAACTTACACCACTGCATAAATGTTTCTAAAAAAAGTCGATCGCACCGCTGCGGATCACTCCTTGTGAACGAATAACCATTCCAAGTAAAGAACAGCTGTCCGTGCTACGCACGTTATACCTTGAATCGAAAATAAATTGCACTGTGTTGTAATAACTGGAAATACAGGGCTACTATAAATGATTAATTCGTTTCGAAAGCTCCATATTTTCCAAAACCTTAAATGCACAAATATGACTGATGCATGAATAGAACCGAACTCACCACAAAGTTCGCATTTTGCATCCTACAAATGTTCTATGAGTGCCACCACGATCACACGATATACGACCAAGCAGTAGTCATTCACAGAAAACATTAACCTTCGGCGAATCTCGTTCTTGCGCCACAGTTTCATGAGGGTTTTCAGTGCCCCACACTCACATTATGGCGATTAGCCATTTCCAGATCAATTAAAGGTCGTTTCATCGTAAAATAACAGCCTGGAGGCGAAATGTTCATCTTGAAGTGCTCGCTGCATTGTGACGCTAAAAATAAGTTGAAGTACAGACCATTATCTTCCGCTTATAATTGTTGCACGAGATGAGGACGGCACGGTATGATTTTTTTGTTTTGTTTTTACTGAATACAAAATTTTCACTCACCCTCTCGACGGTTGCATCTGGCACATTTGGTCGACTTGTATTTTTCTGTTTACAGAAACAACCAGTGCCCCTAAATTGTCGATATCAACGTACAACGTAGAATTGTCTGTTTACTTGACGATTCATTTCATAACTGCTCCCGAATGCATTCTGCATTGTTGCAACAGAAAAACTTCTCGCATATTCCAACACACGTAATTTTTTCTCGCTTTGGCGCCATTTTATCAAGGCACTGCATTCGTGACGCTAACTGGTGGGCATAATGCAAACTCGGTGAGTTTACGGTTCGATTCACGCACCAATCAAATTTGTACATTTTAAAGTTTGGAAAATACGGAACTCCGGAAAAGAATGGATCATTTATAGTAGCCATTTGAGTCGCAACAGTCACTCAAATACTCTGATAGCGCAAAGGAAAAACAGTGAATTGCGTAACGAACAAACGTTGCCTATATTCTGAAACCCTAAGTACCTACTCATCCTTTATATAAGTCGAACAACGTAAAGTTCAGTAACAGTTATTCTGGTTTGGAGCAACTTCAGTCGGGACTGGACTTTACCCAGAATGATTCTAAAGGGCCCTACATACGAGCGAAAAATCGCAGCGATCCGTCGTATCGGCGACCGATTACTTCGTCGACAGCACGTGTGCGGGCAAATCGCATTGATGGGTAGCTGACCGCTAGACGCACGGAAATACCAGGCAATCTGTTGGATCGCATGCGATTCGTGCACGCAATATGGCTGCCCGGCTGGGGAGTTGCGACTCGTTTCTCTGTTTATCGAGCGCGATTCTGCAGTTTTCGTTTCACTTTGTCCAGTTGAGTTAGAAATTTACAGTATAATTTATAGTTATTCCGGGAGCACGAACTACTCGGAGAATGCCAAATTTAAACAGACGTCAAGTCCCCAAGATTGGCGATCTTTTACAGAAGCTCGAAATTTAGCGCGGACTACAATGCGAGAAGCTTACAACAGTTTCCACAATGAAACTTTGTCTCTAAACCTGGCATAAAATACAAAGAGATTCTGGTCGTATGTGAAGTATGTTAGCGGCAAGAAACAATCAGTGCCTTCTCCGCGCGATAGCAATGGAGATACTATCGAAGACAATGCTGCCAAAGCAGGGTTACTAAACGCAGCCTTCCAAAATGCCTTCACAAAAAAAGACGGAGTAAATATTCCAGAATTCGAATCAAGAACAGCTGCCTACATGAGTAACATAGAAGTAAATATCCTCGGATTAAATTACTTAATAAAAGCATGTCTTCTGGCCCAGACTGTATACAACCGTTCGCTCGACGAAAGAGCCGTACCCAAAGACTGGAAAGTTGCACAGGTCACACCAATATTCAAGAAAGGTAGTAGGAGTAATCCACTTCATTACAGGCCCATGCCATTAACGTCGATATGCAGCAGGATTTTGGAACATATATTGTGTCGAACATTGTGAATTACCTCGAAGGAAACAGTCTATTGACACACAGTCAACGTGGGTTTAGAAAACATCGTTCTTGTGAAACACAACTAGCTCTTTATTCGCATGAAGTGTTGAGACTATTGACAAGGGATTTTGGATCGATTCCGTATTTCTGGATTTCCAGAAGGCTTTTGACACTGTACCACGCAAGCGGCTTGTAGTGAAATTGCGTGCTTATGGAATACCATCTCAGTTATGTGACTGGATTTGTGACTTCCTGTCAGAGAGGTCACAGTTCGTGATAATTGACGGAAAGTCATCGAGTAAAACAGAAGTGATATCTGGCGTTTCCCAAGGTAGTGTTATAGTCCCTTTTCTTTTCCTTATCTATATACACGATTTGGGAGACAATCCGAGCAGCCGTCTTAGGTTGTTTGCAGATGACGCTGTCGTTTATCAACTAATAAAGTCATCAGAAGATCAAAACAAACTGCAAAACGATTTAAAACGATATCTGAATGGCGCGAAAGTTGGCAGTTGACACTAAATAACGAAAAGTGTGAGGTCATCCACATGAGAGCTAAAAGGAATCCGTTAACTTCGGTTACACGATAAGTCAGTCAAATATAAATGCCGCAAATTCAACTAATTACCTAGGAATTACAGTTACGATCAACTTAAACTGGAAGGAACACACAGACAATGTTGAGGAGAATGCTAACCAAAGACAGCGTTTTATTGACAGGACAGTTAGAAAATGTAACAGATTTACTAAGGAGACAGCCTAAGCTACGCTTGTCCGTCTTCTTTTAGAATACTACTGCGCGGTGTGGGATCCTTACCAGATAGGACTGACGGAGTACATCGAAAACGTTCAAAGAAGGGCAGAACGTTTTGTATTATCGCAAAATATCACTGAAATGATACAGGATTTGGGCTGGAAATCATTAAAAGAAAGGCGTTTCTCGTTGCGACAGAATCTTCGCACGAAATTCCAATGCGAAAATATATTGTTGACACCGACGTACATAGGGAGAAACGACCACCACGATAAAATAAGGGAAATCAGAGATCATACGGAAAGAGATAGGTGTTCGTTCTTTCCGCGCGCTATGCGAGATTGGAATAATAGAGAATTGTGAAGGAGGTTCGATGAACCCTCTGCCAGACACTTAAATGTGATTTGCAGAGTATCCACGTAGATGTAGATGAAGTGGACTGGAACTGGATTTGTCATTTATATTAAGTAGTAATACGAAATACTCCCTCCGATTTTGCAGTGATTAGCGTTTTAAAGCTTGTGCTATTGAAGCAGAAGTGATGGGGAATTCTTAGTAATAGTCGCCATACAATGGGTCCCATCTTACGATTTTGTGTTATTTATGAAATAATTATACGCATTATTAAAGTGTTTAACTTCAACTCAGAACTCAGAATGACATACGCACCTACTATGATGTTAAGAGGACATTTTAATTTAAATGTTCAGCGCAAATCTGTTACACAGTTATACTCAAACCCCTTGTCATTTCATATAATCTAATTCTCCTTCATACAAATTGTTACAGGATTTATGCTAATCAGCAGTGCTGCTATTGGCAACATCTCTGTGAAAACATCGAGTAAATTGTGTAGACCTAAAGACTTGCCATTAAACAAAACTCTAATGAATAAAAAAGGATTTGACGATTACTGAACGTGAAACGAATTACCCTTGTGGCCATTAAAATTGCTACACCAAGAAGAAATGCAGATGATAAACGGGTATTCATTGGACAAATATATTCTACTAGAACTGGCATGTGATTACGTTTTCACGTAATTTGGGTCCATAGATCCTGAGAAATCAGTACCCAGAAAAAAATGGTTCAAATGGCTCTGAGCACTATGGGACTTAACAGCTGTGGTCATCAGTCTCCTAGAACTTAGAACTACTTAAACCTAACTAACCTAAGGACATCAAACACATCCATGCCCAAGGCAGGATTCGAACCTGCAACCGTAGCAGCCGCACGGTTCCGGACGGCGCGCCTAGAACCGCGAGACCACCGCGGCCGGCTCAGTACCCAGAGCAACCACCTCTAGCCGTAATAACGGCCTTGATACGCCTGGGCATTGAGTCAAACAGAGATTGGATGACGTGTACAGGTACAGCCCATGCAGCTTCAACACGATACCACAGTTCATCAAGAGTAGTGACTGGCGTATTGTGACGAGACAGTTGCTCGGCCACCATCGACCAGACGTTTTCAATTGGTGAGAGATCTGGAGAATGTGCTGGCCAAGGCAGCAGTCGAACATTTTCTGTATCCAGAAAGGCCGGTACAGGACCTGCAACATGTGGTCGTGCATTATCCTGCTGAAATGTAGGGTTTCGCAGGGATCGAATGAAGGGTAGAGCCACGGATCGTAACACATCTGAAATGTAACGTCCACTGTTCAAAGTGCCGTCAATGCGAACAAGAGGTGACCGAGACGTGTAACGAATGGCACCCCATACCATCACGCCGGGTGTTACGCCAGTATGGCGATGACGACGAATACACGCTTTCAATGTGCGTTCACCGCGATGTCGCCAAACACAGATGCGACCATTATGATGCTGTAAACAGAACCTGGATTCATCCGAAAAAATGACGTTTTGCCATTCGAGCACCCAGGTTCGTCGTTGAGTACACTGTCCGCAGCTCGTGGTCGTGCGGTAGCGTTCTCGCTTCTCGCGTCCGGGTTCGATTCCCGGCGGGGTCAGGGATTTTCTCTGCCTCGTGATGACTGGGTGTTGTGTGCTGTCCTTAGGTTAGTTAGGTTTAAGTAGTTCTAAGCTCTAGGGGACTGATGACCATAGATGTTAAGTCCCATAGTACTCAGAAACTTTTTTTTTTTCGTTGAGTACACCATCGCAGGCGCTCCTGTCTATGATGTAGCGTCAAGGGTAACCGCAGCCATGGTCTCCGAGCTGATAGTCAATGCTGCTGCAAACGTCGTCGAACTGTTCGTGCAGATGGTTGTTGTCTTGCAAAGATCCCCTCTGTTGACTCTTGGATCGAGACGTGGCTGCACGATCCGTTACAGCCATGCGGGTAAGATGCCTGTCATCTCGACTGCTAGTGATATGAGGCCGTTGGGATCCAAATGGCGTTCCGTGTTACCCTACTGAACCCACCGATTCCATATTGTGCTAACAGTCATTGGATCTCGACCAAAGGGAGCAGCAATGTCGAAAAACGATAAACCGCAATCGCGATAGGCTACAGTCCGACCTTTATCAAAGCCGGAAACGTGATGATACGCATTTCTCCTCCTTACACGAGGCATCACAACAACGTTTCACCAGGCAACGCCGGTCAACTGTCGGTTGTGTATGAGAAATTGGTTGGAAACTGTCCTCATGCCAGCACGCTGTAGGTGTCGCCACCGGCGCCAACCTTGTGTGAATGCTCTGAAAAGCTAATCATTTGCATATCACACCATCTTCTTCCTGTGGGTTAAATTTCGCGTCTGTAGCACGTCATCATCTTGGTGTAGCAATTTTAACGGCCAGAAGTGTATATTGGCACAGTGGAAAGATTTACATAACCCATCTGGCGGCAGTGGAAAATGTAATATATTCTGTAAAGTATCCTACAGTTCCCAAGAAAAGCATTTCAAAACAAGTTCAGTAACTCATAAAATAGTCCGCTCCGGTCTCTGTGTGGTCAGCGCTACCGAAGGGCCCGGGTTCGATTCCCGGCTGGGTCGGAGATTTGTGTTGTCCTAATCATCATCATTTCATTCCCATCGACCCGCAAGTCGCCGAAGTGCCGTTAAATCGAAAGACTTGCCACCCGGCGAACGGTCTACCCGATGGGAGGCCATAGTCACACGAGTTTTTTTTTATTTACTCATAAATTTCTGGTCTATTTTAAATTTATGTTTTATAAGCTTTCTTGGGGATACGGAAGTCAACTGCAAATGCTGCTAAATTTCCCATAGCAGAACTTCTCGACACAGTGACGTTCAAGGTACTGACTACACCTGCATGGCAAATCGTTCGTGTGTGGAACGTCGTGGCGAGCGACCGATTACAGGCGATATCGCATGCGACAGACCGCTGCGATCCGTCGCTTGTTTGTGGGGGCCTTTAATACAATCTTACTTATATTGTTGTACACTCTGCACAAAACATCTGCAGGCGGATTGTGTAGCACCGCTTGCCCCTTGACTGTAGTTCCGCGTCTCCACTGACTCCATTTTGGTCGACGGGAGACTGAGTTCCCCAATACGTGCTGCGTGGCATCACGTCACTGTTCTATGATGACAGAATCATATTGACATAAATAAAAGAGTTTTTCCCCACCTCCCGCTCCTCTGCTGTCACTGATCATCCACTTTGAATGCAGCCTTCAAGTGTTACTGCTCTAAATGGGAAAGTAAGAGAGCGCTTTCAACGATCGATATAGTTAGAACGTTACAAAGTGTCAGCAGCCTCGCCAAAAAGCGTATTTCAATAAAAAAAATAAACAAAATCGCAGTGCAGTCTGCTTTATCAGGCAACCACGGCTTGTGGTTCGAATTTTTAGCTTTTCTGCGGTGCATTTCTTCATTTTCGAGTTTTAGGAAACAGCAGCTAGGTAATTACTGCTTTTTTGTTCATCAGCCCGACGCAGTCCGGTAAATTGTTTGACAGCGTAATGATACTGATTTGCATTCTTTTAGCAAGTGAACGAATGTAAACGTGCACCCTGTTCGATGTGCTTCTGCTTTGTGTGTGTGTGGGTGGGGGAAAGGGGGGGGGGGAATGTAGAGGGATGGAGGCGGGTGACGGTTGTACATAATTTCCCGATTTATAAATAATGCACCAATTTCACTTACGGTAGTGCTGGAATGCTACTGGGCGACAGTTTGAAAATAGGTGTCCGGGAAGTAGGGACGAATATTAAAATGCTATAAAACATACGAAATTTATTGAACATGTAATGTTTTTTTTTCAAACACATTAAGTAACTTCTCCCATTTATGTACGAAAAATTATATCCTCCATATGATCACCCAACATCGCACGGCATCGCCCATGCTTTCACTGAAGTTCTCGATGAAGCGTTTACAAAATCTGGTGGAATGCCGTTAATAACCCTTTTAATTTCATTCTTCAATTGATATCTTGTTTGTGGTTTGTTCACGTACACTTTTGATTTCACAGATCCCCACAAAAAAAGTCACAAGGCGTAAGATCGCATGATCTGGCAGGCCATTCGTGGTTGCCACGCAAAGAGGAAACTTTTCATTCAGTAGAGCAATCGTTTCACGACATGTGTCACACCATCTTGTTGAAACAAAAAATCGCCATTTTCATCAATAAGAAGGAAAAACCAACCACAAAACGGTAACGGTCGCTGATCTCAGTGAGGGCAGCTGCCTCATCATTTTCAAAACAATACGGGCCGATCGCTCCTCCTGCCCAGAGCCCACACCTTGTTGTGGACGCATCTCATCTTCCATTGTCACTCGCGGATTTTTACTACCCCAAATTCTGTAGTACTGTTTATTGACGTACCCACTGACGTGGTAGTGCACCTCACCTGAAAAAATTATTCCTTTTGTGAAACTCTCGTTCTAGTATTGCCGAGCCAAGACGCATTGAGCAAATCGATATCTCTTACCATGAATTGCAGGCTTCAACTCATTTTCAGATGTTTTGAATAGATTTCATGCAGTGAACTGGACGATAAATTCAGTTGTTGAGCTCGTCGGCGAACCGATTTTCTGGGGCTTGTGGTCACATTGTCACGCACGACAGCAATGTTTTCTTGAGTTCGAACAGAACCCAGTGGTCCTGTTTTCTTAACGTTTGAAACAGAACCCGTGGTCTCAAACTTCCGGATCAACTCTCGAACTGACGAATCGTTTGGAGCAGCATTACGTCAGAGTGTCACAAGCAATTCACAAACGGTTGCTGTGGGATTTTCACCGTTTTTGTAGTAACTATTTGGATCCTGGAAGTCGGTGACTCAGCACCTCCGCAACAGCAACAAGATGCGCTTCTAATTGACAGAATTAGCAGATGATGTGAGCCATGGTGCGAGTGCCATAACACTTGAACGAGCGAGCCAAACAATGTCATTTGTTCGCTTGTCATCTGCTCCATGACGAGAAAAAACATCAAACAACAATGCTCACCAAACAACAGCTATCAGGCTACCAATGCGAAGGATCACAGATAACAAACGTGAAAAACGACGGCTGCCGACCGTCATATGACAAGATGGCGCAAAATTCAAATTCTTCCTTACTTTCCGGACACCCGTTAGAATCGTGGAAGTCGGTGACTCAGCACATCCGCAACAGCAACGAGATGCGCTTCTAATTGACAGAATTAGCAGATGATGTGAACCACGGTGCGAGTGCCACACACTTGAACGAGCGAGCCAAACAGTGACTGTCATTTTTTCTCCACTACGCGCTAGTGATATGGCAGCTTTCCAAGATGTATTGTTGCCGTGGCCTTCTGTCCGAAGACTGGTTTGATGCAGCTGTGCACACTAGTTTTTCCTGCGTAAGCCTCTCCATTTGTGCAACTTCATAACACATGAACCTGTTTACAGTAGTCAAGCTGTGGTCTCTCCCTACAGTCCTTCTACCAACACTCCATTACTAAGCCGTGCGGAGTGGCCGCGCGGTTTGAGGCGTCATGTCACGGACTGCGAGTCCTCCCTCGGGCACGGGCGTGTGTCTTGTTCTTAGCATAAGTTAGTTTAAGTAGTGTATAAGTCTAGAGACCGATGGCCTAAGCAGTTTGGTCCCTTAGGAATTCATACACATTTGAACTTTTTTTTTTTCAATTACCAAATGAAATACAGGGTGATTCAAAAAGAATGCCACAACTTTAAAAATGTGTATTTAATGAAAGAAACATAATATGACCTTCTGTTATACATCATTACAAAGAGTATTTAAAAAGGTTTTTTTTTACTCAAAAACAAGTTCAGAGATGTTCAATATGGCCCCCTCCAGACACTCGAGCAATATCAACCGATACTCCAACTCGTTCCACACTCTCTGTAGCATATCAGGCGTAACAGTTTGGATAGCTGCTGTTGTTTCTCGTTTCAAATCATCAATGGTGGCTGGGAGAGGTGGCCGAAACACTATATCCTTAACATACCCCCATAAGAAAAAATCGCAGGGGGTAAGATCAGGGCTTCTTGGAGGCCAGTGATGAAGTGCTCTGTCACGGGCTGCCTGGCGGCCGATCCATCGCCTCGGGTAGTTGACGTTCAGGTAGTTACGAACAGATAAGTGCCAATGTGGTGGCGCTCCATCCTGCTGAAATATGAATTGTTGTGCTTCTTGTTCGAGCTGAGGGAATAGCCAATTCTCTAACATCTCCAGATACTGTAGTCCAGTTACAGTAGCACCTTCGAAGAAAAAGGGACCAAAAACTGTATTGGCTGAAATGGCACAGAAAACGTTCACCATAGGCGAGTCACGTCTCAGTGCCCCATATACAGACATTGTGACGGTTGACTTTCCCGTTAGTGTGGAAAGTTGCTTCATCACTAAACACAATCTTTGAAACGAAAGATTCATCTGTTTCCATTTGAGCAAGGATAAAATCACAGAAATGGATTCTTTTAATCTTATCACCTGCAGACAGTGCTTGAACCAATTTCAGACGATAAGGTATCATAACTAACCTTTTTCGTAGGACTCTCCATACGGTTGATTGTGGAATTTGCAGCTCTCTGCTAGCTCTGCGAGTCGATTTTCCTGGGCTGCGAACAAATGCTTGCTGGATGCGTGCTACATTTTCAACACTCGTTCTCGGCCATCCAGAACTTTTCCCTTTGAACAAACACCCATTCTCTGTAAACTGTTTATACCAACGTTTAATACACCACCTATCAGGAGGTTTAACACCATACTTCGTTCGAAATGCACGCTGTCGTCGATACACTTCTGCCGTACTCAATAACACAAAAAGCTTTCTGTTGAGCGGTCGCCATCTTAGCATCAACTGACGCTGACGCCTAGTCAGCAGCGCCTCAAGCGAACAAATGTACAACTAAATGAAACTTTATAGCTCCCTTAATTCGCCGACAGATAGTGCTTAGCTCTGTCGTTGCAGAGTTTTAAATTCCTAAAGTTGTGGTATTCTTTTTGAATCACCCTGTATATCTGTGTGACTCACGATGTGTCCTATCAACCTACAATCTGTTTTACTGCTAGTCAGTTTATGACCAAAAAATTTTTCTCCTCGATTGGATGGTATACCTCTTCATTTCGTATCCAACCTATACATCCAATCTTCAACATTATTCTGCAGCCCCATATTTCAAAAGCTTCCGTTCTTGCCTGCGCTGCCACTGTCCACTTTCCACTTCTGTAAACGGCTGACCTGTAGGCAAATATTTCCTGAAGAGACTCCTTAACATTTAAATTTATATTAGATATCAACGTATTTCTCTTTTTCACTAATGTTTTGTCTTCTGTTGTTAGTCTGCGTTTTTACATCATTTCTAATTCTGCCCGTCTAACAAAACTCCACTAGTACTTTTAGTGTCTCGTATGCTAAACTAATTCACTGACAGTCATCTGATTTATTTCGATTATATTCCATTACCACAGTTTTAGTTTTCTTGATGTTTATCTTACAATTTATTTTCTGGAGTTCTAGACGCAACTATTCCAAGCTCTTTTCCGTCTGTGATAGAAATGAAAATTCATCAGCAACCCATAAAGCCTTCATTTATTTTCACTGCATTTTAATTCCTTTTCCAAATTTCTGCTAGCTTGAAACATTATTACAGGTTAACCCCTTAACACAAAACCTCGTGTTGTCTCACTTTCATTATTTTTACAGAAACTTAAAAACCCAGCATACTCGGACAACTTAAGAAAAGACCTTAGAAAAAATAAAACTCCGTTTCAGCACTGACAGTTACGTGCTCGGCTGCTAGAGAGCGTCTGGTACTACATTTGTAGCCTGGCTGGTACTACATTTGTAGCCTGGCTGTCGTGTTTGGTCGAGGTGGTTACCACTAGATATTGTATGTACTGTGTGCAGCTTTGGATACTTAACAACAAAACGAGCTCTTTCAGACTATCTCGTGTATTGTTGTGTAGACAATGCTTTCAAAAAATGATGACTATAGTGACCCTGACAAGGGAAACGCCCCATTGCCCCCCCTCCACCCACTCCCTCAGATATAGTGGTTAGATGGCCCAATGGATAGCTCGTAAAAAACAGGATACCGATCAAGCTTGAAAACAGGAAGAAAGTGTACTAAACTATGAAAAAAGAAGCAAAATAGAAGCAGTGGACAGTCTAAGATCAACATGTTCACATCAGGGCGATACTGAATAGCGAGGGCTTTGTGGTCACGGTGTTGGATCGCAAAAGGGGAGATCCGTGTTCGACTCTTCCTCACGCCCCATAATTAAAAACATTAGGAACTGTCCTTCCGGTAATTGACGTATCTGCTCGATGTATTCGAACTTGCGTCTGTTTCGTGGCATAACGGCCGTTTCCAACAGCGAGGTGTAAAGAAGGGACATGTAGACGTACATACATCCTATTTGTTCTACACAGTACCGCATGATACGGCTCTTGTGTTCCGTTTTAGAAGTTTTGGCTATTGAATTACTTTGTTGTAACGTAGTTCACACTCCTTTATTTGATGTTTTTATTTCAGTGAGAGGTCTATGCAGCATCTCGTCTTACCTCCACCGTTCATCATATTTACTTGTGACGGTAATGTATTCTAACCATATAACTCATATTCTATAGCCAATGTATGGTATGGCAACTGCCAAGTCTACAGAAGGAGAACAGACACATCAGTGACGGGCGGAAAGTACATAATTTTGTGAAAACACGCGCACACACACCAAGGAGATTTGAACATGGATCTCCCACTTTGTAATCCAGCACCATGGCCACACAACCACGATACTGGAGTTCTTGTACTTCGCTCGATGTTGCACATCATGAGTCTGGGCCTTTCATTTGCTCTATTTTGCTTCTTTTACACCGATCACTACACCTTCTTCCTGTTTCCAAGCTTGATCTGTGTTTAGTTTTTGACGGGCTATGCATTGGGCCATTTTACCACTAAATCCGAGGGGGTTACTATGGGGAGTTTCCCTTGTTTTGTGGCGGCTCCCAAACCCAAGGTCCTCGGCAGTACTTTTGGGGCAGCCACCACAAATTGTATAAAGCGTGGGCAGTGACCAGGATGTAGCTATGTCTGTTGGCCGAAAAACAATTAATGACAAGAATTGCGCCAGCTAGAATAAAGAGATAACTTATCTTTATTTCTGCCGAAACGTGCACCAGCAATACAAGTCTAAGTAATATCCAAGAGTAATCCGTGTACTGAGCCTAGGCAATTCCAATAGCAAATATCACACTGCAATGGCTCCGCTATAAACTCCACGAAAGGCTAGCAATAGACAATCGACAATGGAGTGTCCGCCTCGGGGCCAGCGCTCCTCCTTTACGCAAAAGGCAGAGGGCGCTGCGGACCCGAACTGAGCCATGGCGCGACCTCTTCCGTCGGCGGTAACGCCCTGAGACGCCGACGGCAGCGACAGGAACTGTGGCCAGCGATGTCACGGTCAGGGCGCGCGTGCGCGAGTTGGTTGGTTGGTTGGGCCCGTGGATACAACGCCTTGTGAGTTTGATATTGAATTTAGTGGCTCAAAAAGTGAAGAAGAATGTGATGTTACTTCATCAGGGACTGCAAGTGACGACACAGTTTTTCAGTTGAATGACACAGTGGTGTGAGATAAATGCATCCACTGTGCTCCAGCCAGCTCCTCCAAGATTTATGTTCACAGGAAACTGTGGTGAAATACGTGGTTAGACACCGTAGCAACAGGGAAACTAAAAAATTGCTTCAAGTTTCAGGATATTTTATAAGGGGCGTTCAAATGAAACCCGGCCACTAGCATAAAGTAACAGCAACAACTTTATTAACTCAAAAATGTGGTTATACACGGTACACATACTCAAAAATAGACGCCAAAACTGTTGGCACATTTATTCCATTACTAGCCAGTCGATTTCATCCTTGAAGAAGCTAGTACGCTGCTGTCGGTTCCAGGCCTGGACCCAGTCACACACTTCGATGTCCATTGCGAATCTATGTCCGCGAATAGCTTGTTTTGGAGGTCGAAACACATGAAAGCCACATGGTGAAAGGTCGGTACTGTACTGTGGGTGTTCCAGCGGTTCCCACCGAAACTGCTGCAATGCCGTCTTCAATGCGATGGCCGTGCGTGGTCGGGCATTATCATGCAGGAGGATAACACTATTGGACAACATGCCTCGGCATTTCGACTTGGTGGCTCGCCTAAGGTTCTGTAAAGTGGCTTTATAACGCTGGCCATTGATGGCGGTTCCTCGTTCCAGGAACGCGCCAAGCAGTGGGGACCATGTGGCCAAAAAAAAAAAAAAAAAAAAAAAAAAAAAAAAAAAAAAAAAATACATCATGACCTTACCAGAACTGGTGTGCACGGCCTTCTTTGGAGGTGGTGCAGTCGCATGTTTCCACTGCTTGCGCTGACGCTTGCTTTCCGGTTCAAAATGGTGACACCATGTTCCGTCACCTGTGACAATATACGACAGAAAGCCGTACTCCTCCTCATGATAATGTTCTAGATGACTCAAAGACTGCCATTCGACTATTGCGCTGTTCGGCGGTCAGTTGGAACACACTGCCCAAAGACTTTTCGAAAGTTCAAGTGTTGAAGCACTACTGTGTGGGCGGTGCCTACGCTAATATCCAGTAACCGATGGATCTCGTCCACTGTGATTCTGAGGTTGTCCAAGACTAAAGCATTCACTTCCGCAACCATTTCCGGTGTGTTGACACGATGAGCCTGTCCAGGACGAGCATCGTCTTCCAGTGACTCGCGCCCCCCAAGGAATCGTTTGCGCCATTCCACAACACTCATCGTACACAGCCTTCATCCGTCAATACATTTCACGGCCTCCAACTCCCCCCGCCGCCAAAAATCGAATCACTCCTCGTTGTTCCTGCTTACTCGCCTGCGTGTTCAGTAGTGGACGATAACTTGTGTGACCACCTCCTGTCTGGCACTACACAACATCAAAGGGTACGCACACGTCATTCTTTCTACCAACAGCTGGCACCACCATACCCGCAGTTACTTGGTGCCACCTTACGTGTAAGGCAGAGGTAGATCCACTGACCAGGTTTCATTTGAATGAACCTCATAGTTAAAGTCCAGTGCACGAGTATACTCGGGGTTTTATTACCGTTGATTTTCAAAAAGTTGTAACTCATTATTGTGAGCTTTGAAAGCTATATTTATGTGCCTGCATTAATAAAAGAAATCGTTGATGGGCTAAACCTGTATGCCGGAATCGGGACTCGAATCTGGAGTAGTATTGCGCGCAGAATGCCGTGGCCGCTAGATGGGCAGTCGGCTGGGGAAGCGTGGTGTGGGTGGCAGTGGTTGGGGGGTCGCCCACACTCAGAGCGCTGTGGTGGAAAAGCCTACACTCACATTTCTGGTAAATATTAAGCGCGGTCCCTCCACGCCCAGACTTGCATGGTGACCATTCAGCATGATTTGTCACCTCTTCTTTGGTTAATAGATAAAAAGAATTCAGCCGAAAATGCAGCGATTTGTTTACGCTTTGTTAACCATTTCAGAGAAGAGTCACGAGAGAGGAATTTTGAGTAAAGGCTACACAGTTCTCTTGTCACCGTGTTAAAATTTGCTTATTTTGCCAAAGTCTCACCTCTTAATCCTCCTAATACCACTGAGGTCAATATGGCCCCATAAGCAAATTTGAAATATATATCTCCCTTGTTTTCAAAACGATCATTTACAAAATTTATGACTTTTTCTCTAAGTTGCTTGTATGCAATGACATATTGTTCAGTTTTACATTTAATACATTTTGAAGTTTATTGATGGGCTTGTTTCTTGAATCTAACATTATGAAAAAAATGACGAATGTTGCGTTGAACAGATGTTATACGAAACATCTGCAACAATGAAGGTAACATTTCCCACTTATTATTTATACCCTTTGTTGTCGTCATTGTCTACTGTGTATTGCCTCAGTTGTTACAAGTGTTTTGTCTCAGCGTGTGAAAGAACTACATTGCGACTAAAAAAAAATGGTTCAAAATGGCTCTGAGCACTATGGGACTTTACAGCTGTGGTCATAAGTCCCCTAGAACTTAGAACTACTTAAACCTAACTAACCTAAGGATATCACACACATCCATGCCCGAGGCAGGATTCGAACCTGGGACCGTAGCAGTCACGCGGTTCCGGACATTGCGACTAGAAAACGTTTGAGTAGTGCTGAAATACGAGCAATTTTGAATGAAGTATAGGAATTTGGAGATTACCGTCTGATAACGATGAAGAGATTAATGCTATTATTTCTGGAGGTAGTGAATCAACTGAAGATTCTGGTGAAGATGTTAGAGATTTGGAAACTCTATTTCCTGAAGTTGCTGACATATCAAATGAGAATGTTTTAAAGTAAGATCAAGGATTAAGACAAGATCTGTAAGTGCTTATATACATAGTTTACCTGGTTTCAATCAGGAATGTATGCTTTTATGTCAGTTCATTAAAATAAATAAAATACTGTCAATATATCCCGTGTTTGTTACTTGGGGTCACATTGACCCCAGTGGTACTCAGTGTGACAAAATTTTGGTAGTAAGAGGGTTAAACATGTTGTGCAGACGCAACTGCAACTGCGAGAGAATTCTGAAACTGGTTTATTAAGTGACGAACTTAGGGAAATTAAGGCCAACATCTTATGAAAAAGGATACCTTCGGTACAAAATAAGCGTCTAATGACTTCACTTATGTTGTTCCAAAACCCATAACATCTTGTTTCACCAAGTATCGATGGCCCTTAAAAGTTAAATTCATTCATCGGAAAAGTCATAATTAGTGGAATAATACGGTAGATAATGAAATTTTGCATAATAACCATACAGCAAAATATTCTCCCATTTGTGTGCTATCATTCGCCCATGCCAAAATTCATTTCGATATCTCAGACCTTTTATGAAATATGAGGTACTTTGTCGATATTTCACTCTGGCTTAATCGCTGGCGCTGTGCGATTTTCTCGAGATTGGTGACAGAACAAGACCTCCAACCAAGTCTAAAGAAAAATTCGGTATGTCAGTGAAATTTCATACGCAGAAACATATTGTATAATATGCATCAGAAGCAAAATCATAGCGACCCCTATTTTTCGTTGCAAACATTTTCGAATTTCGCGAAGTGTCTTACTTCCACGTAAGTATCCCAATACTTATGACCATTAACGGGCATATATTAATGAACATGACATGTATAGCTACAAATAAAGCAAAAATGAATGTTTTTTACCGAATAGTTCCTGTAAAAACTTTCGAGAACGACTGCAGGGCGTGCGCGTCGATTCTCGCCGACCGGCCCAAAGATGGCTAACTCTTGTCGACCTCCCCTTCTCCCAACTGTTTGGGCGAAAGCTGTCCACTGCAGCATCGGCCACCGCTGTAACGACGGAATTGTCGCGGCGGGCCCAGGAGCCGCCCTCGCAGCTTTACTTCACCAATATTTTCCTCCTAGCATCCATACCGTGGCATCCTGTCTCCCACGTTATTCAACTTGTACATACAGCAAGCTGTAAAGGAACCAAATAACAATATGTCTGTCGTTCAGCAGCGTAGTATGTGCTGTCTTGAAACATATTCTTCTTCTTTTCTTTTAATGTTCAACCCTGAGGTTGGTTTGCAGCAGAGCGCCAACCCTCTCTTCTGTCTGCCTTCCTCTCCATTTCCACGTATGTCGTACATCCAACGTCATTCATGATCTGTTGAATGTATGATATCCTTGGTCGCCCCCGCCGACTCCTTCCCTCAATAGCTCCTTCTGCTATTGTTCCTATGGTGTTGTGTCGTAGGATGTACCCTACAGTTTGTCTCTTCTTGGTTGGATATGCCTCCACAGAGATCTGGTTTCCTGTACTCTTCTAAGCACCATTTGTTACTTTGTCTCTCCAGCTAATCTTCATCATCCTCCTATAGTACCACATCTCCAGGGCCTCTAGCCGTCTTCTCTCTTCCAATCGTCCAAGTTTCATATCTGTATAGGGCCACACTCCAAACGAAACCTTTATGATACGTTTCCTTATTTCCAGACTGATGTTGTTGCTGGTGAGTAAGCTCCTTCTCCGATTAAATGCAATTTTGGGCTTTTGTATTCTGGTCGCAGTTTCTTTCCTGCTTCTACCATCTCTTGTGATTTTGCTTCCCAGGTAAGTAAATTCCTCTTATCACATCCAGCTCCTCTCTTCCAATTCTCATTCTCAAAGGTTCATATTCTGCTCCTGTACTGCATACATCACTTTAGTCTTTTTCTTGTTTATTCTCATTCCATACTGATTACATAGAATTTTTTCCATTGTTCTGTGGACTTCCTCTAGATCTTTTGCCTCCGTGACTGTAGCAATATCATCTGCATGACGTAGCATGTCTATCTTGTGCCCATTAATTTTGATCCCCACCTCAGTAGTTTCTCGAACTTGGTCTACAGCTTCCTGGATGTAAGCATTGAATATAAGAGGAGAGAGAGCACATGCTTGCCTTACCCCTTTTCTAATATTTGCTTCTTGTTCATGGTGACAGTTCCTAATCACTGCCACCTCATTCTTATAGAAGCTAAGTATCACACGGATGTCTTGCCAGATAACGTTATCAAATGCCTTTTCCATGTCTACAAAGGCAACATTTTAGCAGGTTAAAATCGTTTGCCACACCGGAACTCTATCCAGAACCTACCCTTTCGTGAGCAATCTGTTTCCATAGATGTCTCCTTCAGTTGTATTATTCACGCTCACCTGCCTCCTAACGCATTAACATAATAACTACTGAGGGGCAGAGTGGATAAGTAACAGGTATACCAAATGACAAAGGAAAGCAAAATAATAGCAATTTCGTCTGGCTTCTGGGAACTCCAATGTCGTGGGGCCATCGCAGACATGTGACCGCGTTATTCCAGCCCTTTCTAGACATTTTCATTGCGTTTCAAAAGCGGCGTGTGGCTTTTTATGAATGTTTCTCGTGCTAATTAGTTAGATTTTTAACCCTTGTATGGAGGAATATAGAAAGGAGGATAAGGGCTTAGGTTGTTAAAGACGGAGCCTTATCTCAGACCGGGGAAGAATGCGGAAGGAAATCAGCCTTGCCACTTCAAAGTGACTATCCCGGAATTTAACGTAAGCTGGTTTGGGAAATTACTGCCAGCTCTTGGTGATGAGGAAAGGGCCATCACTGATCAAGTAACATTATTACGTGAACTAGCGTGTTATGTTGGAAGACTCTGCTCGTAATGTTATGGTCCTCGTTAAAATGGTGGGCGAACGCCCAAATCTTTGAGTTCAACAGTTCACTTTAGTTTCGGTGATTCAATGTAGTTATCGTATCTATCAAAGAAATAGCGCGTGCATAACTAAAACGTTCCCAGAACGAAATTTGAGATCACTTTAATTAGTTCTTAAAATCGTTCTCTTGAAGTAACAGAACTTAGAAAACGTGGCTTAGTTTTTTCTCAGTAACTGTAAAAATTTTACCATGATTGAGAAATGTGGGGTTAGTCGCAGGTTTATGAGTAGTGAATTACGGTGTGAGATTTGTTCAAAATGTTTTCATTGTGGGAGGGGGGGGGGGGTTATAGTAGGGAAGCCAATGGGCATTCTAGTGAGATCCTCTTCAAATGGTTCAAATGGCTCTGAGCACTATGGGACTTAAGATCAGTCCCCTAGAACTTCGAACTATTTAAACCTAACTAACCTCAGGACATCACACACATCGAGGCAGGATTCGAACCTGCGACCGTAGCAGTCGCGCTTGAGATCCTCTCCTGGAACTGCAGGATATGTAGCAAGAATATGTTACTAGAGGAGCAGGAGCGTAAGACTATGCCCTTCAGGTGCCGTCACAAAACACACAGGAGGAACTAGACAGGATGAGGAGAGGGAAGGGGGCTGGAGAATGGGAACTGGCTGTTGCCAAGAGGGCTGCTAGGAGAACGAGATATTCAGATAGTTGCGCTTTGTGTGTTACCATTAGATTTCACCGCCACTCTGCTGAAGAGGAACCTCATGTAGATTAAGTGCAGTAAGCATGCAGCAGACTTCAGCAGGTAGAGAGCCTAAGTCAGTTGCAAAGTCTAATAGAAAGAAGCAGGTTCTGATGTTAGGTAGTTATCATAGCAGATTGTAGGACAGACGCTGCAGAAAGTGTTCGGGAGTGAGTACCAGGCGACCAGCAACGTGAAGCCTAGTGCAGGGTTGGCTCAGGTGACTCTTACCTAATGGGAGTTACGTAGGAATTTTACGAAAGAGGGTTAGGTAGTTTTTGTGGGTGGAGCTGCGAAAGGTCTTGATAGGGAGACAGAGAAGGGGAGTATGACATAGGTCGGTGACCTGGAAAAGATAGCTACTCAAACGGGTGGCACAAATATTCATTTATTGCAGCTGTTTTAGCGTCATGATCGGCAAAAAAAGAAAAAAACCTTAAAGGGAAGAAGGCAATTATTCAAAAGAAGGCGACAGGTCTGAGCAAATGATATCAAGAACATGACAGAAAATGCTGAATTACACACATTTATTCGTAAATGACTTACAGAGGACATGAGACAACACAATGAAAATTTGATAAGAGGAATAACTGGGAAAATAGTGTGAAGAAAACCAAGCAGAGAAGTTTATTCTGGATCAGGTAAGATGCCAGACGACACAAGAACTAACATCATTTAGATAATCTTGCAAGAATGGGGAGTTTAGCAAAAGTGATGAATTAGTAACATACAGTCAACAATGAGAAGTAACGTCAGTTATGATGTGTAAAGCCATTGAAGATATGAAGGAAGGAATGGCACTAGAAGATGGTTGTGTTTCATTAGAGATGATCAAAGCAGGAGAGGAAGGAATGTGAAAGGAATTTCATTTTCTGCCAAACACCGACGGAAAATTCATCAAATAGTTTCAGTACGTTTTTGCGGGCTAGTGTGTCTTGCCCGCCACTCATGAAGTATTTCATATATTATATTGTCGTGCGGTTCATATATCGGTAAACTACTTCTAAATGACCGGAAAACGTATGTGCTATTGCGCTGGAGTACTCTCATGCGTTTTCTGCCCCTGATATTTCTGCAGATGAGTCTGGCGTCCGTTTAAATGATCTAAGTACTCTCTGTAGCCCAGCATTCATCATAAATATTCTCCAAATGACTTGATATGCAGATTGATTTTCTATCCACGTATACGTATATATAACACACACACACACACACACAGAGAGACAGAGAGATGTCGAATTAGAACCTTTATGCCAGTCAGCGGCGACGAGAAAAGGCGAGCGCTCCTAGATGAAAGGGGCCAGTGGATAAAAGAGGTCAACCGACGCTTTCTGGCAAAACTGGGTCTCTGTAGCAAAATCAATGCTCGACTCGACACCGATGATGAAGTTTAGCAATTTCTTTATGAAATCCAACACAATGAATGGAAATCGATCTTACACAGAATAATACGATCTATGCTGGAATAAGTTTCATAGTTTATAACAGAGGACCTTCGTAGTCCATCAAAACAAAGCTGTTTGGCTGTTGTTAGCCGTACAAGGCATAATAATTAGAGAAAGCTGGCAACAGGCTGAGGTAATCAGTGAATGTGTGGAAATGTACTGAACAGTTTCCCCTTGAGTAACGTCACCTAGGTGTAAGCCTTGCAGATAATCTGCAATAACTCGTTCTTTGCTTGTTGAAGGAGACCCGTGAAGTCGTAGCAGCACTGTAGTGTAAAGTAGAACAATTAGTGACGTGTGCAATGTGTTATCGCCGTAGTCTCGAATTTTTGTGGAAAAGAGAGTAAACGACTGCAGGTCGTTGAAAAAATGTTCATCATTCTCGACTCTCAGGAGAAATAATTTAGTCTACAGATGTGAGAAATGAAATATGTATCAGACCGGGAATCGAACCAGTATCTTCGTGTGTGTGACTACTCAGCGATTCACACCAAAGTGCTTGGCAGAGGGTTAATCGAAACACCTTCAGACCATTTATCTATCATTCCACTCTCGGATATCACGTGGGAATAGAGAGAGGTCAACTCGAATTATCAGAGCGGGTTAACTCGGGTTGGGGGATTTCAGGTCAGTTATTGTTACTAACTCGAGTTGTGTTCAAGCGTACGCGTCAGATGCCGCTATCAATGACGGCTTCGTGCGCCGACTGAACCCGAGTTGAGTCTTTGCCTACAGAACGGGACGTCACTCACTCACACCGTGAAAGAGGGCTGCCAAAACCGGATTTCGTAAACCAATAACCCAATACCGTTTCTTGGTGGTCACGTAAACACTTTGAAATCGATTCTGGAAATCCGCTTCTGGTTGCCGGTGTCGTCGAATCGCCAGTGAATGCTCTACCATATCACCCACTGTAATTGCATCTGTTTATCGTTCTTTCGAATGGTGATTGCAGATGTGCCTTTCAGTCCATGGTAAACAATTTGAACACTTGCTTAAATAAAGGAAAGAGTTATTTTTTTGGAAAACAAAATTTATATTATATGATTTGGGAGGTTGCCAAATCGCTGCCAGTAAGTTGTTTATTTCATTTACAAGTGCACGAAATTGCACTGTAATGTCAAATGAGTCGACAGCGTGTATTGTACGGAGCTAGTAACAATGTCGTCACGCGCTTGCGTTCAGCATGAAACGAAGTTTCGTTAAGAATAATATTTATTTTGCGGTGTACAGGTGGTCATCACAGAATTTTTAATAAAATGTTTAGTTCACGAATGTATGCCATATGATATAATTTACAGCAGTGTAGGTAGAGACAGTTGTCCAACAGCATGTATTTTACCTCTAAGAAACGCACAGACTTGTACACGAAAATGTAGTCAAATCTCCCTTCTAACATCGAGATATTTATTACAGTAGTTGTTTTTGCAGCATATAAGACCTCATTATTTTTGAATAATGAACAGATGATTACTCTGTTTCAGCTCTGGTAAATGTGGAAGGACACACAAATGTGAAATAGTTTTCATAAGCCCTTTGTGATACCCTAGATTCTAGCCTATGTCATATTTCCATATACAGCATTCGTAGGTGAACGTGCATCTAGGTCTAAGTTGGTTCAAGGCGTAAATAAAGCTTTATTTTCTTAGCACGGGTCTGCCTTACGGTAAACAACTGAGGAGCCTGGTCCGAGATGCCTGCTCGTCAGTGTTTGTACCGCAAATGCCGTTTACGGCCACCGTGCTCTCACTTTCTAAGACATTCCTCGAATTTTTTACGACAGGTTTCAATAGTAACTGATGCTATACCACTGTAATTGTCTTCTCAAGATATATCGAATGGAGTTACAAAAAGTATACGGTTCCGTTTAAAAAAAACTTCCTACTTCAATATGTCAGCTGATATCAGCGCTACAAACATTAACCACACAGCCAGGCCAGGGTGGCCGAGCGGTTATAGGCGCTACAGTCTGGAGCCGCGCAACCGCTACGGTCGCAGGTTCGAATCCTGCCTCGGGCATGGATGTGTGTAACGCCCTTAGGTTAGTTAGGTTTAAGTAGTTCTAAGTTCTAGGGGACTGATGATCTCAGATGTTAAGTCCCATAGTGCTCAGAGCCATTTGAACCATTAACCACACAAAAACATACGTGGCCCAAGACGCTCTAACATTTGCCGAAAGCCGGCCAGTGTGGCCGTGCGGTTCTAGGCGCTTCAGTCTGGAACTGCGCGACTGCTACGGTCGCAGGTTCGAATCCTGCCTCGGGCATGGATGTGTGTGATGTCCTTAGGTTAGTTAGGTTTAAGTAGTTCTAAGTTCTAGGGGACTGATGACCACAGATGTTAAGTCCCATAGTGCTCAGAGCCATTCGAACCATTTGTCGAAAACCGCGTTTCGATATTTGTAATCGTTAACGAAATGAGAAACGTTACGTCTTACATGACTCGTGGGTACGAAGTGACTGAGGGAATCGATGAATAAGCGGCAACTTTATACTGTTAATAATGGCGTAGCGTATTTGACTACCTTTAGATCGTACGATCGTCGTCAAACTCCTTATAGCAAATTCCATGTGTCTCACGAGCGTATTATGGAAAAGTGGCACGTGACACGGCAACTGTTCATACACACGACGATGCATTTGGCTGCATTAAGTTTGTCGTAATATCGCCGACAAACCATTACAGCAAATTCCGGGAGTTTCACCACCTCCAAAATTTGGTGTCAAGAATGTCTCGACTCGAAATCGCGGCCTGTAGAGCGCGGTACGCAGTCATGCTCAAATGGTTCAAATGTCTCTGAGCACTACGGACTTCACATCTGAGATCATCAGTCCCCTAGAACTTAGAACTACTTAAACCTAACTAACCTAAGGACATAACACACATCCATGCCCGGGGCAGGATTCGAATCTGCGACCGTAGTTACAGCGCGGTTCCGGACTGAGGCACCTAGAACCGCTCGGCCACAACGGTAGGCTTTAATGCTCTGTCACATTTATTTCTGTTGCGATAATCTTTACTTCTGGTGCCATAAAAACAGGAATTTATTTATCTTACTTCCTCCCGACAGCTGTCAAAATCACTTCAGCAAATTTCGGATGGTTCGCAAGTCTATTTTCCAAACTTCAAAACAAAAGAGCCAAAATTGCTGCCTGTAGCGTGGTACGCAATCATTCTCGTGAGCTGGCTTTTGGCTATAGAATGATCGACCACGGCTTTCATATTTTATACGGCGAAATTCGGATGTTTCACAAGTCTATTTTCATGCTTTCGGCCTGTAGTGCGGACGCAATCGCGAACGACAATTTGACTACCTTACAAATCGCCCGCTAGCCGTCAAAATCTATAGTCTATAGCATGTTTCACCTTTTTCACAAACCTATATTCCAAATTTAAGCCGAAAGATGTATCCATCACGCTTGGGAGTATAACAGTAACCCGCGCATACGCGAAAGAGCGAACAGTTTTTCGTCCCTACTCTGTTTACGCAAACTTTTTACTCGGTTGACCTCGGCTTGGCATAAACAGGAGTTGACCTATCACATGAGGGAATAGCACACACGCGACCTACGATTTTTTAATTTTATTATGTTGATCATTTCTTGTCATGTAAGAGACTCAACAAAATATTTTCGCATTTGGAGAAGAAAGTTGATCTAAATTTCGTTGAAAATGTCGCCGCAGCGAACAACGCCATTATTTTAATGATTGCCACCCCAGCACGTGCATCATATCCGTGACTCTTTCCTCCTGTTTCGCGATAGTACAAAACGGGCTGCCCTTCTTTGGACTTTTTCGATGTCCTGCGACAATTCTGTCTGGTAAAGATGCCACATCGTGGAACAATAATCTAGAAAACGACAGACAATGGTATGTTACGTCTCTTAGCGGATGTGCTGCATTTAAGTGTTCCGCTAGTAAAACGCATATTCTGGTTCTCCTTCCGCACAAACTTCCTATGCAATGGTTCCGATTTAAATCATTTGTAATTGTAGTCTCTAGGTAGATTCAACAACATTTAATAGAGTGACTGCCGCACGCATGGAGACAGATGTTTCACCTCCTGGTCAGGTCAACGCGTCAGGCGTCTGCTGTGACTATTTGGCGGCCTCGTCGCAGTCAACGTGTTAAATTTTTGTGATTTATCGTATAAACGAAATGTGACGGATTCCCTTGGGTACTCCTGTGGAGGACCCCATACGTTATTTTTTGGAGTATCATAATGAAAGCGAGCACTTAGTTACACCATTTTTTTTTCTTTTTTGTTGAAAGTCATTACAGTTTACAAAATTGTACCTAATCGGCTGTGTCGACTAGTTCAATAAGGAATCTGATGAGAAAAGGAAAGAAAAATATCACTTTACACTATTGTAACGAAGATATCAAAACATTAGGATCCTGTTGCAACAAACAAATTGCACCACTTTGGGTCTGTGGCAGTACAGTGGACTTGTTTAAGAACTTCGTGCAAGGAACCGCAAACACCAATACACTATTTTCAGGTCTTGTTTGAAACTCTGATATGTGAAAAAACTGTTATATGTCCTGGGCACCCGCAGCTGTTAAAGGCATGATGACAGGAAGAGTTCAGCAAACAGCTCGTAAAATTGTTGTTTATTGAAACACAAGCGGTTTCGCAGCCTAAACGCGCCTCGAGAGGCGCAATGTACACGTTAAAAAGCAAAGCCAGTGTCACCACAGTTTGTGGATATTAAAATTAATAAAGGGATGTCTGAAATATCCTCAACGTTAAGATCATAGGCATATCCATCACTCGTAGTCAAAATTTACTATTCAGTGAATATTTTCGATAGTATGGCGAGCGAAAGAAACGAGGACATGCTCATTCATTTAGGACAAATTGCTGATCGGTGAAACTTGCGGTTGCAGAGCCATGTTTTAAAATTTGCTTGCATATAAAAAGAAAAAAGAACCAGAGCTCCTAGTCTTGAATATATGACATCACACTATTCACATGGAGAGCTTCCGTTCCGCCAATCAGCTAGTCCGTTTGTTGTTCGTGCGGACTGCTTTCTTTTTCCAACATTAGGTTGCCCTGCCGCCACAACCGGTAAGACACCGCCATCTGGTACATTACTCATTGTAATTTGCATAGTGCTGTGTCAACAGTGACAATTTTCTATCGCCAGTTCGGTCCCTTTAAAAACTTTTAGTCTTCCCACTATAAAATATCTTTTATTTTTGTTTTTACATGCAGGCAGGTTTTAAAACATGGCTCTGCAAACCCATGTTTCATTTATCATGTTTGTCCTAAATGAATGGAGCATGTCTTCGACACCTTTCGCTCACCGCAGTATTGACAATATTCACTGAATAGTAAATTTCGTCTAGGACGATGGGTATGCTTACGATCTTTAGGCCTACACGTTGTGAGTATATTTTAGACATTCCTTTATTAATTTTAATATTCGCGACACTGTACGAATTATCGCGTATCCTAGACAGCAGTTTCAGTTCATGATGAACAACAAACTGGTAGGCCCACAATTTTAGCAGCACGAGAGCTTGACAGCATTTCGGACATCATGGTGTGGAGTCCAATAAAATCAGTGAGGAGATTATTGCAACAGGCTAAAAGTCCTCCTACGACAGGAGGTAAGGCCGTAAACAAAGACCTGGGGATGTATCCGTATAAAATTACTGCTGTGCAACAATAGCATTGTATGGAACATGCGAAACAAATAGCGTATTGTGAATGGTTTTACCGATTTGTTAATCGACATGGAGTTTATGCTTTAGATCGAACATTTTTCACTGACGAGGCTTCGTTTCACCTATGAGGCTACATTAATTCCCAAAACTCACGAATTTGGTCGTCAGAAAATCCACGCCCGTAAGAAAAACGCCTTTGCATTCAGAGAAAATCTGAGTGTGAGTTGCCATAACGGGTGCGCGAGTTGTAGGGCTGACCTTTTTATATAGTACCGTCACTTTCGATGTCTATTGTTCCCAGATAATTTATCCATTTATTGCCCTGCTGAATGAAAATGAGATTATTCATTTTTCTAACAAAACAACACTGCTGCTCATACGGCACATCAGTCCCCACAACTTTCAGATGAAATCTTCAGACGCTAGAGTAAGGTCTCCGGCCCCCGCGCTCAATTGATCTATCTCCGCCCTACGGTCTCCGTTGGGGTGCGGCTAAAACATTTATTTATCAAAACAACCCAAAGACAACAAATGAACTGCAGACAGCGATAGTTGATTATAAGCATTCGATTAGACGTGAGATAGTGGTAAAGACATTCGTAAATAAATATAAACGTCTTTAACTATACCTTCAAGAAAGAGGAAAACATTTCCAGCACCTACTGTGAGATTACTGAGAACAGTGTATTTAATTGTGTATTAATACAGTTCATTTCATTGTTTTAATTGTAATGATGTTGAATCCCATCTCCCAACAAAAGTGCAGCCACTAGCAGTGAATCCTGGCCCCATTAATCGTCTTGCAGGGGCGGTCGGGTCCTCCGTATAAGCGTTTTTATATTCTGACGACTTTTGTATTTCCTTTTGCTCCTCTACCGTTGTTGTGGCTGAACGTCTACATAGAGCCATACGAAAGGCGCTCATGGACCCTAACTCACGGCTTTCAGTTTTCAGTCGCCAAGACTTGTCATGTACTTCTGTCGTCGTCGTCGTAATGTCCACCTGCATCCGGAACTTTACTTCGACGACCAACTACTAACCGTAGTGAAGACTTTTGCATTTTAGGATTGGTTTTCGACGCTCACGTAAATTGGGTTCCCTTTTTTCGTGAGCTTAAGGAAAAGTGCTGGTGGCATCTCGACATTCTTCGATGCCTGGGCCTCACCGACTGGGGTACAGATCGCCCTACAGTGCTGCAGCTGTACAGAGCCCTTGTGCAGTCCCGTCTTGACTGTGGCGGCCTAGCGCGTGGTTCAGCATCGCCCTCAGCATTGCGGCTGCTGGATCCTGTGCACTGCTGTGGAGTTCGACTTGCGACGGTAGCTTTCCGGACGAGCCCAGTAAATAGCCTCCTCGTGGAAGTTGGTGTTCTTCAATTGCGGATCAGGCGACAACAATTGCTTGCGCATTATACCGCCCACTTTCGTAATTCGCCTCGATATCCAAATTACGTTCTCCTTTTGCCGAACACGGCGACCTAACTCCCACTATGGCTGCCCAGATCGGGATCTACAATTGCAGTCCGTGTCCGATCCCTTCTCAAAGAACTTGAGTCTTTCCCTCTGCCACCTTTCCTCTGGGTCCACTCTCGTACACCTACTTGGTCCATGACTCGGCCACAGCTTTGTATGGACCTACTGCAAGCTACAAAAGTTTAAGTTCCTTCTGAGGTCTTCCGCCGCCAATTTTTCTGTATTCTCGGCGAATTCCAGAGATCGAAAATTGTCTACACTGAAGGTTCAATTGTCGATAGTCGCGTTGGCTTCGCTTACGCTCACACTGGACTTACGGAACTGCGCTCCTTGCCGGCTATCTGCAGTTTTCACTGCAGAGTTGGTGGCACCTGTCGTGCTCTAGAGCATATCCGCTCCTGCACAGGTGAGTCCTTCCTCATCCGTTGTGACTTCTTAAGCAGTCCCAAGCTTTCGAACAGTGCTTCGCTCGTCATCCTTTGGCGATGACTATCGAGGAACCCTCAAAATACTGGACTTTCAGTGGCCTCCATCTGGACCCCGGGACGTATCGGAATCCCGGGAAATGAACTTGCTGAAAGGCTGGCCAAACACGCTACCGTTATCCTGACTCTAAGAGATCGACCCACAGGAGACTGATCTCCGATCGGTCTTGCGGCGTAAAGGTTTCGGGATCGGGGATGCCGAATGGCGCACTCTCAGTACACCAAATAAACTACGCGCTATGAAGGAGACAACGAGAGTGTGGAGGTCATCCGTGCGAGCCATTCGCAGGGACTCCGTTGTCCTTTGCCGACTCCGCATCGGCCATACTCATGGTGACCTCCTACGTTGCGAGGACCCACCTGTGTCCCTGTGGTTCGCACTTGACTGTCGCCCATATCTTGTTGGACTGCCCAATTTTAGCAGCCCTGAGGAGGACTTCTAACCTTCCCGCCACACTGCCTACGGTGTTAGGAGACAATGCCTCAACGACTAATCTACACTACTGGCCATTAAAATTGCTACACCATGAAGATGACGTGCTACAGAAGCGAAATTTAACCGACAGGAAGAAGATGCTGTGATATGCAAATGATCACACACCGATGCCCGAGGCAGGATTCGAACCTGCGACCGTAGCGGACGTCAAGGTCATCCGTTCTCAAAATTCTCCCGTCTCTCTCCCCACGTCCACCACTGCTGGCGGCTCACCTCCAACTGCGCAACGCTACGCGCCGTTTACAGATTGCACACAGCACAGTCAGTGATTTTCATACAGAGCACTACTTGACGTTACCAACATAAAAACCTAAACAGCCTACTTACAGGATGACATCTGTGTCCCAGTACGACGTTAACCTGGTTTCACATAGTCGATGTCACGGTCGAGGAGAGATGTCGGGTTGCATGGCCGCTAGGCGTCTACCCTTATGATGCTGAGGTACTTGCCAGTCGCAGTAAGTATCGTTGTTGATCGTCGTAATCCAATCTCGCATCTTGCCCTCGGACAAACAGGTGTGCTAGTTCAGTATCTACACGAAGAGGAATAAAACATGTATGAACATCGATTAGTAACAAATGTACCTACTGTTATTTGTCTATTTCGTCTTTCGCCGCGAAACGTGAAACTAATGTCGCTCTAGCACACAATTTTACTCTGGCACTTCGCTGCAGAGTCGTAGATTCATTCTAGATTTGAAATAATGTTTTCACAGACAAATGAGTAGTCTGGGACACTCTTCAGAATCTGTCAGATAACAAATAAGTAGTATTTTTACAAATACTACTATATTCCGTATCTACATAAATAATAGCCGCATGGATCATCAGTTCAGAACGGCTGGAGGGTTTTGGCAGCTTTTTCCCGGGGTGTTCGTGATTCTCAGGAAAGAAAATTTTTGGAAAATCTACCGGAAAAGTCGGAACATGTGACTGTCGGTTTGACAGTTCTGTCATCACGTATTTGCAGAATAAAAAATTGTTACATTTAGTTTCACAGTTCTGTTGTCACATGTTTTCATAACAATTAATTCCGCTTTGAATATTAATATTTTGCGAAAAAGATTACAATTGAAAGCGATATTCCAGAGTGTTATCAGCACAAACACACATTACCTTATATAGTATAATTATTGTCACTGAAGCCAGCAATGTGGGATAGCAACATGGCGGCGAACGGAAAGGGCGTGTAAACACCTGTCTGTTTACTGATGAAACACTCGTAAGAAATGGGAATAAAGTGATAAAACTACTTGATCTTTAGATTTTTGGCATACTGGTCAATACATGTGTCGTCTTTACATGTAACTTTTCGCATGCAGACTGAAGACGCAAATAAAGGAATATGCTAGCATAACTAGAAACATCTTACGTGTTTTTGCTTTTGTACTCTAGGTAAGCCTAAATAATTACATTACAGTTTGTCTTATCCGAAATACCAGCACTATTTAAATAGTTTATTTATATTTTGTTGGATTTAATAATCTATTATTAACAGACACAGCTTAATGATGTGACGTGCTTTTAACTAGTTATGACGAGCTTTGGCTTACCTTCGAACAATATGCTCGTTATGAAAGTGTTACTGTAAGTAGAACGTGCTATTGTCGTAAATGACAAGGGTCTTTTCAGTGTTTTTACGAAACCCATATGGACTGCTTTATACGTGTATAAACATGATGTTCTTCTCATAACACGATTCTGCATTGAATATGTTAAACTCAACTGGTACACAAATATATGTTCAGTTACAGAAATTCTTTAACCCACCTCATAAAGCTAACAGCGCTATTTCGTTGCAGGAAATCGTGTTAGTACAACACAAAACTTCCTGACGCCGCCATCTTACCTCACCGAGTGTCAGGCTTCAGTAAAGGCTACGTGTCTGTGGTTACCAGTAATGATATCTTTGGTGCGTTGCAAAGTCTGAATTGATCTCAGTTCCTGGTTTATTTCTCTGGAAAAAAATGCCACCGATGAGGAACTGAAATGTTGGTCGGCACTCGTGCTACGCAAGCCAACTAAAAGATCGTACAGTCAATGAGACTGACGAAGAACATAGATAGCGCCTGCAGGCATATCGAATATTATGAACACTTTCTGTTAAACCGGCGGGGAGAAAGAACATGCTAAACTGTTGTGAAAATGTCCACTTTTGTTTTCCTTTTCGCAGTCATTTTTAACAGAAAATCTAAAAGTAGCTTTTTATGGCTAATTTCATCAGCCTGCCAGTTCGTTGATTTAAACCATGTGAAATACTGTGATTAAAGCTATATACTCATAGATCTAGCAGCTGGAAAGGTGTCTCTCATACCCTGTTTACTAATGATTCCAAATGATAACAAGGTTCCGTTTGTAATGGCAATAAATAACGTCAGAAAGAGGGAGGACGAGGTGATGGACAGAGAAGGGGGTATGAAACAGATATAAAGAAGGTGAATGCGGATATGAACAGAGAGATAAGGGAGGAGGATATGGATAGAGTGAGTGTGGGATAAGAGATGAACAGGGAGTGGGGGAAAGGTGATGGACAGAGACAGGGAGGAGGAGGAAAAGGAGGAAGAAAAGGATAGAGAGAAGAGGGGGGGGGGAGAAGGAAATTACTACTTATATCCAATTCCCTTACACATTTAGCAATTATGAAGGGTTGCCGGGTTCACTTTTACAGAATAAAAAGAAAGCATAGCACATTTAAAATCTCAATACCTTGTATCGTGTCAGTTCCCACGTATATTTGTACCATAGACTAGCGAGTGCTGTTTAGTGAGGCAGCCCACCTTTTTTTCTTTCATTTTATTGGCCTTCAGGTATTCCCCATACAGCCATCCACGCAAGTAAACCATAATTACATATAACTGGTGTAGACATTAAAGCAAATTGATAAAACACACTAACGATGACATAAAATAAAGGCAACTTGAAGTAACATACTGAGATTGCACAGTTATTTGACGTACGTGAGTTGATTCATCTCTCTTTTTCGCTTTGGGTTAGAAAGGATTAAAATTAATTATACACTGTGCAGCCTGTAGATGCCAATAATGTTGTGCACATAGGTTGGTAAATAGTATTTCTTACTCACAAAATGCCGTATAAACTTCGGTGTGTGTAAAAAATGTGATCTGTGTCTTCCACGTGGCCGCAGTCACAAAGCGGTGCTGGTGCTGAGGAAATCGACAGTGGTTCAGCTTCACCACACTATGGTACTGGAAACTTCCGTGAATACGTTAGCTCATGGTACCAATTATTAATTTCAGGCACAGCCACAAAAGTTTAGAAATCGTTATCTTTGCGTAAATGTCTTGCCTTCATTAAGTTTTATATAGTTGCAGGTGACAAGCTGTAAAGAGAAACAGACACTATAAAAACGTATTACAGCAGCAAATCACGCCATGTGGTAAGGAGGTATGAATACACAATTTTAAGTGCTCCTCAAAAACCTGTAATTACGATTTACAAAACTAATATTTGTTTGTATTTAAAAATGGCTCTAAGCACTATGGAACTTAACATCTGAATCAGTCCCTTAGACTTAGAACTACGTAAACCTAACTAACCTAAGGACATCACACACATGCCCGAGGCAGGCTTCGAACCTGCGACCGTAGCAGCAGCGCGGTTCCGGACTGAAGCGCCTAGAACGGCTCGGTCACAACGACCGGCTTGTATTTAAACAGTAAAGAGCTTTCCTTATGTTTAACAACCATAACAATAAAAAAACTGCTGGTGATGCTGCAACTGCAGTGAAACATGTCTGGGACAAAAAACAAAATTGTGTTTTGCTAAAGGCGGACCCCACTCAAAAACATGTTATTTTTCATATTATTGTCAGGTACCTTTCATCATCGTATTGACTTTTTTATTTGTTGTTTCTCTTACTGCCATTTATTCTTCACCTCGAATTTGCTTGTGTCGCCTACGATCTGAAGCCAAGAGCAATCGAGGAATGCTCATCGGTTGCTAACTCATGTAGGCAGTGAGAGAATAAGTTTCAGGTAACTAATGATAGCGAAAAATCAGTTTCCTTTTAGCGCTGACACTGAATTTCATCATCCTCGAGTTTGTTCGTGAACGTTAGCTTTAATTTCTATGAAAAAAGCGATCGTGTTTTTAGTTCTGCCCCAGATTGTTGGCCGCCGTTTTATCAGATAAAATGTACGTATCGAGGTTGTGGTTAACTTGGCTCAGGAGTTTAAGTCCAAGGCTACAAAACGCGTCTCTTAAAATCTCGCGCCGGCGGCCATTTCCAGTATTGCTCCGCGTTACACACTGGCGAATTTGTGAAGTGCAGTGACTACCCGTGTTCGAAAAAAATGGTTCAAATGGCTCTAAGCACTATGGGACTTAACAGCTGTGGTCATCAGTCCCCTAGAACTTAGAACTACTTAAACCTAACTAACCTAAGGACATCACACACATCCATTCCCGAGGCAGGATTCGAACCTGCGACCGTAGCAGTCGCGCGGTTCCGGACTGCGCGCCTAGAACCGCATGAACACAGCGGCCGGCTTCCCGTGTTCGTGTGCCACCCATAACCGAGCGGTAGAGGCAGCCGATGTGGCAACACTGTATAGGCAAGTGACAAGTGACAAGCGCCAACTGTCAAGTACTTTTAATCGAACTATAGTTGAAAAGCTGGTTGGGTTGTCAACGACAAACTTTCTCCTGCAGGTATGTGAAGGAAGTTAGGTAAACAGCAGGACCCTCAGCCCAGCTATTCCCCCCCCCCCTCTCCGAGTCCTTTTGTATTCCCCTCCTCTGCCTTCCCCACTACCTGTCACGTCTGCCCAGCACCCCCCACCCCTGTTATGGCTCCTCATCCTCCATCGGCTCCTTTCCCCCCTCCCCCCTTCGCTTTTCCACTGCTTCCCCCTTCTTTATTTTCCAATCATCTGTCCAGTTTCCCCCCACCTTAGCATCATCATCCCTTTGTTCTATGTTTTAAGTTCCAAGATTGTTTCGCCATATTACCATTTAAGTCTCCGATTTTATCGCCTTTATTTATTATTTATTATCTTCCTCTTTTTTAAACAAAGTCTGTAGGCTGAAGAGCGGCATACTAAGGTGCAGTCAGCCCGCCCCCTTCGGGGGGAATTGAAACTCAATAAAGATAAAAAAAACAGCGATTCGTATGTAGAGGAACGGAGCGTGTGGCCCAAGTAAACACAGGTAAACAGTGTGGCTGGAAGCACCGTAGACGTGCAGTTAGTAAGCAGCTGCGGGGATCGGCTTCGTGCGTCAGGGCGCGCAAAGAAGAGGCCACACCGAAATGCAAACACACCGCAGCTGTTCTGAGCCCAGCCTGGCGTCACACTACGATAAACTATCGCAGTGTGCATATTGAACCGACAAACAAATTTTGGCGTAAGATAACGCCCCCTGACTGATATCGCAGCCTGCCAATGATGAAACGGTCAAACAAAGCTGCGAAAGATAGAGTATAATAGTGTCCCATTTCAAGTGTTGAAATAGAAATAGTGAACCAGGATACTGCACTGTAGAATAGCCCAAATTTTTGACAAAACGTATTCGCCAAAGCGTATGCAGAAGTGTCACACGAAAAAAACATAGCGCAAAGACCCAAGCGACTGGAAAAAAGCGAAGATGACTCCTGTACATAAGAAGGGTAAAAGAACCGACCCGCAAAATTACCAGTATCCCTAACTGCCGTTTGCTGCAGAATCCTTAAACATATTTTCAGATCGAATACAACAAATTTTATTGAGACCGAGAAGCTTACGTCCGCGAATCAATATTGTATTAGGAAGCATCGCTTGTGCGAAACACAGCTTGCCAATTTCTCACATGGTATACTGCACACTACGGAGGAAGGGCAACAGGCATATTTCTAGATTTCCGAAAAGCGTTTGACGTGGTGCCCCCATTGCAGGCTACTATAGAAGGCACGAGTATATGGAGTAGATTCACAGATATGTGAGTGACTCAAGACTTCTTAAGTAATAGAACCCATTGTGTTGTCCTCAATGGTAAGGTTTCATCGGAGACAAAGGTATCGTCAGGAGTGTCCCAGGGAAGTGTGATTGGATTGCTGTCGTTCGCTGTATCCAGTAATGGAAATAAGTATTCATACACTAGAGCGCGGAAAAGGAAACAGCCTTTACTGACAATACGAAACCAAAAACACTAATTGGACATGCACTATACACATTGGCCAGTCGTCTATGCAGCTATGCTGCTGTATAGAGCGAGAATGAACAAGCCTTTACAAAACAAAATACAAAAACGTCTGCCAAGTTCTCTACTGCGCTGGGAATTAAGTATTCATACACAGACAGAAAATGACACGTCTAACAAAGCCAGAACATGTCTAATACTTCGTATGCAACATCCGTGGCATGGAATGGAGCAATTTTCTTGTAGTTTCCGGCGTGATACCTTCCCATCCGCCGGCGGGGGTGGCCGAGCCGTTCTAGGCGCTTCAGTCCGGAACCGCGCGACCTCTACGGTCGCAGGTTCGAATCCTGCTTCCGGCATGGATGGGTGTGATGTCCTTTAGGTTAGTTAGGTTTAAGTAGTTCTAAGTTCTAGGGGACTGATGACCTCAGAAGTTCAGTCCCATAGTGCTCAGAGCCATTTGAACCATTTGAATCGTCTCATCCTCGAAGGAGAACCTCTTTCAAAGAGGTCTTACTACGGATGTCGTGTTTTCTCACTCGTGTTTCCAGCTCACTCCACAAGTGTTCAATGGGATTCAGGTCCGGAGTCTGAGCTGGTGTTTTAAGAGTGTGTGGAGTGTTGTAGAGCAACCATAGCCGGACAATTTGCGCTGTATGTTTGGGATCATTGTCCTGTTGCAAGTAATAATTCCTAGGAAGCCCCAAGGCGTCAACACGTTGGTGTAAGTTCTGTTTGAGAATGTTCATATACACAAATTTGTCCATGGTACCTTCTACAAACACTAATTTTCCGACACCGCAGGCTGACATACAGCCCCATGCCATCACTCCACCACCTCCGTGCTTCACCGTGGGTCGAATGTTGTTAGGGTCGAGGTCTGTATTCGGTCTTCTCCAGACCAAGATCCTACCGTCATTGTGCACGATTTTAAATTTGTTTTCATCACTAAACAATAAAGTGTCCCTGAAGTTTGCTGTCTTGGATACATGCTGTTTCGCCAATTCCATCCGCCACTTCCTGTTCTTTTTGCTGATGTAGGGCTTTCGTCTCGGAATCCCTTTATGGTTCTGTGGTCCCAGCTCCTGGTTACCTGTGCCATCACTATCTGCTGATTCCCTGCTCATCCCTCGTATTCTGTTCGCAGATCCGGGACCTCCTTCCCGCTCTCGGGTGGATATACCTGTTGGGCTCCATCTCGCTTCCTCTGCTGTGATTTCCATCTTCTCTCATTGTGCTGTTCCCTTGTTCTCTCCCCAAAGCCCCGTTCCCCTCCTCCTTGGTTTGTGCCTGAGTGGGATGGATCTCGTCAAGGTTCAAAAAGCCTCCATTGTTCTGGTGGTGTAATGTTGTTCCACCCACTCTTAAGGGAGTTTTGGGATGCATTGCTTTTTACACAGGTGGCTCTAAATCCAACAATCACTTGGGATATCAATTCGTATCTTCTTTTGGCTTGGAACACAATCTCTTGTCTGCCACATGAGATGTTAACTGTGCAACTGATGACCATTTACTGAGCCATTTGCTTTATTAAATGGCCCTTCCTCACCCAAGTTTTGTTATGTACAGACTCGACGAGTGGCCTTCAGGCTTTTGTCCAGTATTTTTCCTGCCTCTCCTTGGTCTCTGCCATCTAAGACCTTCTGTTGCCGCTTGTTCGATTAATTTCCTTTGGGTTCCCAGCCAAATGGGTATTCTGGATAATGAGACTGCTGATCATCTGGCTGAGGGCAGCCACCTGATTCCCGTTCTACATGACCCCTCTGGTGGTGCATTTGCGGCTTCATGTTAAATTCCTTTTCACTCAGTCCTGGGAAGACTCTTGGGGAACATCTTCCTACTCTGCCAACATGTAGAGTTCTTCCCTCCAAATCTCCTGGCAGAATTCTACCATATCCTCTGTATCGGCCATACCAGATTTATCCGTTTTTTTGCTCCATAATGCCCTCCCCCCCCTTTTTGTATTTGCTGGCCCTCACCACATGGTGAGCCACATTTTACTGGACTGTCTTCACCTTTTGATCCTTAGCGCTAAACACACCCTCCCACCCTTCTTTTTCTGAGTGTTAGAGGATGACCTTGCATGATTATGTCTGTCAATACTTTTCTTCAGAAAAGTGATTTGTCCTCCCAGATTTAAGTACCTGAATTTCCTTAGATAGTGTGGAGTTCCGTAGTTAACGTTGGTGCTGGCTTGGGAGGCCTTAGACCTTGCCTCTGAGCTAGCCAGGTCCCCTCCACCCCTCGTTCCCCATGTGTTTTTTTTGGTGCTGTTTTGTTTCCCTTTGCCTTGGATGTTCTATCTTTGGTTGCGGTCATGGTATGGTACGGTATGGTCGCCTGTCCCCCTCTCCGCCTCCCCCCCCCCCCCCCCTTCCACGCGTTCTTCACTCTTCCTGCTGCCACAGTGTTCTTTCTGGTTCTTTGTTTCCCCGATTCCGTTTACGGTTGACAGAACTGAGGACTGTGTTGTTGGTGTGGTCCCCCCCCCCCCCTCTCCATTGTTTCTGCCATCTTGGATCGTGGCTCCGATGACCTCACTGTTTAGCGCTCTCTTCCATCCCCCCTCCCCCCACTCCCCCCAACAACTTATCAACCAATCAACCAACTATTAACACTTCTGTGTCAGTGAGAAAATAATAATTTATTATTTTTACCCCTTTATGTAGTGTACTTTCGAAATCTGCCTCTCAATTTGACATGCTTGTCTTACACATCTATGTGGTGTGTGAATACAGAGCTGTATTATTAATGCTGCAATCAGGTAGTATGGGATTCGTATTTCCTTTTCACTGCCTCATATCTACCTGTATGCTCTAATACTATTATATAAAGTGGAAACTTTGTGAAATTCATTTTGGTTTTCCTTGGAGTTATTCAGCAACAATATATTCATGTTAATAACATCACCGGTCACTCTGACAGGATTATGCACCCTACTGTGAGCAAATGAAGATGGTGCTACAACATTTAATTATTTATTTTGTTTCCTACTTTATTTGCGATTGCAGACCTACACATAGCTAGAATTGAATGTTCTGGCACTTCTGCTAGTAGTTTGGGTGTTTCAGCCACGCATCAATGAAGTCTAATGTACACCAAGACGCTTGCGCAGATCAGAGCGGTTTTCGACGACAGACGTACAGAGAACACAGGCAGTCTGACCAGCTCCACTCGAGATTTCTTCTAGAAGAAAAGTTCAGTCGTAAGCCTCTGGCAGACCTACACTGGGTTGCGAAACTTGCCGTCCTTGTGTGAGTATTGGTGCGCAGGTGCATTGCTGCTATGTCGGCACAAACTAGGTGCCCAAGAGGACAATGTTTATGTCTATACTGGAGCCTAGATACCCTGAGCTGGCCATACGTTATTTGGATTGCAACGAGAGTGCTATATTTGGCGCCCTATCCCGGTGTACGAAAGACGCATCCACATTTTAATATCACACTACTGGCCATTACAGTTCCTACACCAAGAAGAAATGCAGATGATAAACGGGTATTCATTGGACAAATATATTATACTAGAACTGACATGTGATTACGTTTTCCACGCAATTTCGGTGCAAAGATCCTGAGAAATCAGTACCCAGAACAGCCACCTCTGGCCTTGATACGCCTGGGCATTGAGTCAGAGCTTGGATGGCCTGTACAGGTACGGCTGCCCATGTTGCTTCAACACGATACCACAGTTCATCACGAGTATTGACTGGCGTATTGTGACGAGCCAGTTGCTCGGCTACCATTGACAAGACATTTTCAATTGGGTAGAAATCTGGAGAATGTGCTGGCCAGGGTAGCAGTCGAACATTTTATGTATACAGAAAGGCACGTACAGGACCTGCAAAATGCGGTCGTGCATTATCGTGCTGAAATGGAGGGTTTCGCAGGGATCGAATGAAGGGTAGAGCCACGGATCGCAACACATCTGAAATGTAACGTCACTGTTCAAAGTGCCGTCAATGCGAACAAGAGGTGACCCAGACGTGTAATCAATGGCACCCCATACAATCACGCCGGGTGATATGCCAGTATGGCGCTGACGAATAGACGCTTCCAATGTGCGTTCATGGCGATGTCGCCAAACACGGATGCGACCATCATGCTGCTGTAAACAGAACCTGGATTCATCCGAAAAAATGACGCTCTGCCATTCGTGCACCTAGGTTGGTCGTTGAGCACACCGTCGCAGGCGCTCCTGTCTGTGATGCAGGGTCAAGGGTAACCGCACCCATGGCCTCCGAGCTGGTAGTCCATGCTCCTGCAAACGTCGTCGAACTGTTCGTACAGATGATTGTTGCCTTGCAAACGTCCCCATCTGTTGACTCAGGGATCGAGACGTGGCTGCACGATCCGTTACAGCCATGAAGATAAGATGCCTGTCATCTCGACTGCTAGTGATACGATGCCGTTGGGATCCAGCACGGGGTTCCGTATTACCCTCCTGAACCCACCGATTCCATATTCTGCTAACAGTCATCGGATCTCGACCAACGCGAGTAGCAATGTCGCGAAACGATAAACCGCAATCGTGATAGGCTACAATTCGACATTTTTCAAAGTCTGAAACGTGATGATACGCATTTCTCGTCCTTACACGAGGCATTACAACAACGTTTCACCAGGCAACGCCGGTCAACTGTTGTTTGTGTATGAGAAATTGATTGAAAACTTTCCTCATGTCAGCACGTTGTAGGTGTCGCCACCGGCGCCAACATTGTATGAATGCTCTGAAAAGCTAATCATTTGCATATCACAGCATCTTCTTCCTGTAGCACGTCATCTTCGTAGTGTAGCAATTTTAATGGCTCTGAGCACTATGGGACTTAACATCGATGGTCATCAGTCATCATTACTTAAACCTAACTAACCTAAAGACATCACACACATCCATGCCCGAGGCAGGATTCGAACCTGCGACCGTAGCGGTCACGCGGTTCCAGACTGAAGCGCCTAGAACCGCACGAATTTTAATGGCTGGTAGTGTATGTTGAGAGGGGTGGTGTAACAATTGTCATGCGTAAGATATCGTTTAACTAGTAAAAATTTGCAATTTGTAAATAAGGGAAATACCAGAGTAATAAGTTTCACAATTATGGGAAGTGTAGAAATGATGTTGAGGATGATGATGACCGTAAGTGAAGAAAATACCTCTAAGTTAATTATTACCTTAGCGACAATATATTCATGAAGTTTTCACGCTTATACGTTGTTGCAGGCCTGGTTGCTAGTAAGACAAAGTGATACTTGGGTAAGAAATAAATATTCCTTCCTCCAATTCTATCACAATTATCCATTCGTTGTGCTTATATTAACGCAGAGGTGACACGCGCTGCAGTACTGACAGTACAAATCAATATATTGCTGTTAATTCTGATGTTCTCCAGTACTGGCAGCAATGTGAAAAGCGTCGGTTAATCGTGGTCAAATTGTACGTGACACGTTCTACAAAACAGAAAATGAACTGTGTTTGTTTGTGTAATATCGATATAATTCATATCCATGTATTCGTGAGAACACTTTTGAAAGTAACGTACAAATATATAATCATTAAGAAACACGATTCCGGGCATTTTCTGTATGCTGGGCGTAGCTGCTTCGCGTGGCTACAACGCGATTTTGTAGATGTCTCTGCGGCAACGCCTCTTCATACGTCTATAGACTGCTACTCTTTCTCCCAAAGCCGTCTGCACGCCTCCTCCCCCCCCCCCCCCCCACCCACATTGCCACCCGCGCCGCCCACACCAGTCAGCCCGCACCTTCGACCATAGATACTATATCTATGGTCGACTGAATCGAGTTATCGAGTAGTTGTACTTTCCTATGTAACACGCTCGTCCGCGTCATCGTATTTTATACGTTTCTGTCTTGCACACAGGTAACTAACACATACACAGATGTAATTAACCAATAACTAATTTGCCGGAAGAATAGTTGCATGGAATTCATCATTTAAAGAAGATAACTACAATTGCAGCTTTTTTGTGTTTAAGATGGTATTGTCTTGTATTTGTGTATAATCAATTTAAATAAAATTTTCTTAAACATTGTGTGTGACGATTTTTTTTTTTTTTTACAGCAAAAGTAAAGGTAGCTCAAGATATCTTTAAGGCCTCCTCCTTCAGGGTTTTTCTGTATCCGCCACTGTCTGCACGTACTAGTTGAAAGCTGTCAAACCGCAGTCAGTTGTTAGGTATTTCCATACTTTGATTCAACTGTACGAGTGTCTTAGCAGTAAAGAATAACATTATGGCACTTCAGTCTGGAACCTCGCTGCTGCTACGGTCGCAGGTTCGAATCCTGCCTCGGCCATGGGTGCGTGTGATGTCCTTAGGTTAGTTAGGTTTAAGTAGTTCCAAGTCTAAGGGACTGATAACCTCACATGTTAAGTCCCATAGTGCTTAGAGTCATTTGAACCATTTGAACACTACCTTCCACAAGTTTGGAAATAACATCCTGCGTATTACAACAGAGCAAGATGGGAGTGATCTACCTTAGCTACTAGTTACTCTTACAATTCAGAATAGTATGCTCAAATAGCGATCAATAATGACACAGTATAGTACCGATAATTATTGTACATACACATACTTATACGTTGGTATTGCTCAGTTAAATATAAACTGGCTTCACCTGTCCAAGCAGTTCTACTGAGCACGCCAAGTGGCGCCAGTAGATGTCACGAAGGTGCACAGATACGTTGCTTAATTCTGTTCAGTTGTAATTCCGTTTGTATGAAGGTAGGACACGTCACGAAATAAGGTAGGACGCGCAGCGAAAGTAACGGAAAATGGCACCAACGTGCCCGATTTATTAGGATTCAAGGGTAAAGATAATCACTTTCCTCCAAGAAGGCAATAGTGTCCGACAGATATAAAAAAAATTGCTTATTTCCATCAACGGAATTGTCGAGGCCATTTATCGGCATCGAGATACACGCTCCGTCCTCGCTCAGGAAACCCCCAGGAAATAGCACAACGCCAGGAAAAGTATTTGGTAATGACCAGTAAACGTAATAGATTCAAAACTGTCAGAGAGTTGACTGTTCAGTTAAATACAACTAGCGATACACTAGTGAGTGAGTTAACAGTGAGACGGCGCCCGACAGCTAAAAACCTCCAGGGTTATGTAGCGGCGAGGAAATCATTGTTGCACCCTGGTAACGAGGCCTTAGTTGGTTACGTCACACCAACATTGGGCAGTATCGGACTGGGAAAGACTGTTGTTCACTGATGAATCCAAGTTCGAAACATTTGGAAGTACACGCCTTCTATTCGTACGCCGTTCTCCCCTTGAACGCTTGAATCCTTTGTGTGTAATTCCAACTGTGAAGCATCAAGGGAATTTTATGACGGTATGTAGATTTTTTGGAAGGAATAAGATTTGGTGAAAGCAGATGGAAAATGAACCAAAAGGATTATCATGCCATTCTCCAGAGACATGCCAAAGACCTGGTTTGCGACTCCTTGTGAAAGGCTTTGTCTTGCAGCAAGACACCGACGCAAAATACCGACTTGTGGGAACTATGAAGTCTCTAGAGGTTGAAAAAGTTTTGTGATTTATGGAATGGCCTCCTTAGTCTCCTGATTGTAACCCAGTCGAGCTACTATGGGATGAGTTGGACAAAATGGCCCGAAAACGAGGGATCATGAGTGGGACACACGTGAGGGAGGTTCTGCAGCAGGAATGGAGACTAATTCCAATTTAAGACTTGACCCATCGCATGCCGAGAGTATGCAGGGCAGTGATTAAAGCAAAGAGTGATTATTTTGAGGAACCTGAAATGTAAAAGTTACATTTACCGATGTACTGTTTGAGCGTAATAAACATTTAGAAAATAACAAAATCCAATCTTATTTATGGATTCTTCCTTTACTTCTTGGTAGAACAAAAATAATGTATTTGTTATTCAACCTTAAATAAAATGCAATTTTATAATGCATTTTTTGCAGTGCCCATAATCAGTTGACATCTCCAAACTATTAGAGGGCAGTGTATGTGCAGTACAATGATGTATTTGTGTAGGTACAGTCAGCGGCATATATGGATACTGACTGCGAAGTATGTTGCTAATAGAATTATTAACAACGAAGTAATAAACTTGAAGATCAAGCATGGTGCGACAGTTTTCCAAACATGTCAGTATTTATGACGACATATCTCCTGAACTATGTTTGGTTCAAATGGCTCTGAGCACTATGGGACTTAACATCTGTGGTCATCAGTCCCCTAGAACTACTTAAACCTAACTAACCTAAGGACATCACACACATCCCGGCCCGAGGCAGGATTCGAACGTGCGACCGTAGCGCTCACACGGTTCCAGACTGAAGCGCCTAGAACCGCTCAGTCACAATGGCCGGCCTATGTTTGGTACGAGAATATCATTTTGTAGGTACGTTCAGCGGCAGATAAGGATACTATCTGCAAAATGTGTTGAACACAGATGGTGGAAACGAAGTAATAAATTCAAACGTCATGTACAATGCGTCTGTTCCTCACGCATATCATTTTATGTGATGTCACATTTCCTGCACTGCGTTAGGCAGGTGCTTCTTACCCCCACTGCGACTGTTGCCTTACTGACGCGCAAGTCGCCGAAGTGGCGTCAAATCGAAAGACTTGCACCCAGCAAACGGTCTACCTGACGGAAGAACCTATGTCACACGACATTTACATTTTTATTGGGGATAAGCAAGGTTAATTATCGATTCATATCGGAAATTTTACTACAGAAATTGACGAAGCAAGGCACAGATGAGAAAAGCAATTACATCTTCCAAGGTCTTATCGGGTGCTCCGTTTCCATGCCACTGGTGAATCTGAGTCCGTTAAAAACTGTAATTTTGATACATAAACATCAATGACGTCATAGAGGTCTATGACATGTCCATCCCGACAGTATTGTGAACGCCGAGTGTTTGTTTTTAATTTGTCCCACTGCTGTCAGTCACTTGCATTCTAAACACTGTTTTAATGTACAGCATATTCCATTTAATACTGTGTCACATTTATTTCTGTTCGATAATCTTAACTTCTGTGTCATAAAGACACGGCTTCAGTTCACATTTTCAGATAAAGCACTGACGTATTTTCAGCAGCAAGTTCTGTACTTTCTCCACGAACTCAGTCCGTGCGCCACTGGCACAGCTGCAAGATAGACTTGTAATATGTCTCCAAGCATCTGGATGTTGGGCTGATTTATGGGCTCTTCCACAGGCATGATGCACTCAGACACATTAGTGAAGGCATTAGCTTTGTCATGTGGTGCGAAGGCATGCCAGTTGGGAGTCACTAATGGAGGTGTCTTGGAAGCTTCTTTGTTAAAATTCGGACTAGGTCACACAGGCTAGTGGTTGGTGTGATTGATGCCAACTTGTCTGCCCACCATTTATTATGATATTCACTGAGGGCTACCTTAATGTGCTGCTGGGGAAGATTGGCCTGCATCTTAAATGTCATATTGTTTCGTGAGACACCACTTTTTATTAAAGTGTTTTTTCTCTGTTATAAGGGGGAAGCTCTCCTGCGAGAGATCTTCAGGGCAGTGCTGTGCGCCCGCCATGGGTGGCTGGCACGTGGATTGAGTAATGGCTTCTGTGGTGGCCATTGTGATGTAGGAAGAGATCCATCAACGTCAGTGTTGGCTGATAATGGATTTGCTGTGAGAGCACAATGTAGTCTGCTACAGTAGTCATCCCAATCTGTCTTGGCAGTGCTAAAGTGGCTAGTGGTGGGGAAAAGCTACTCGTAGCAGAGAAAATGACCAGTATGTGGTCTAAGGAGAGCACATGGATGGCATCACTTGTGATAAATCCCAAGATTCCCTTGACTATGCAGAGGTACAGAACATCTGGATGCTTACCATTCTTAAGGTAGCTTGTCGGTTTGTCAGGAGTGCAGACCAGCTCGGAAGCAGTAAGCTACCTTGCATAATGTATGACCACTGCAGTTTATCTTAAAAGAATTGTATGTCGAGTGTTTAGCATTGATGTCACCAGCAATAATATACTTTTCCCCATGCTGGATGGGACTGAGTGTGTTCTCTTCAGGGAGGTGGTCTTTGGGTTGTCTGTAGACAGCCATAAATGTCATGAAGCTGTGGCTGGTTTCCACCACCACAGAAGTGGTTTACACATTGGGGAGCTGCATAGTGGTGGAGAAAATTCAGTAGATGGACAGCTGTCCCACTGCCTGAAGTAAGGTGATCTGTGTAGTGGCACATACAGTTCACAATATTAGTCCTTAATCACAGTTTCAAGTGAGTCTCACTGACTATACAAATGTTAAATTTTGGTGTGCAGCAAAAGCTCAAACTCCTTCAATTTATAGAAGACATTGCAGCATTTCAATTTGCAAAGGTGATTTTCTCCATGCATCTAATTTAGGGAATGACTGGTCTGTAGGGTGTAGCTGGTAATAGGGAAGAGTCCTCTGATGACTTTTTGAAGAGCTGAGATAACGGTGCCAGCACAGTGACCAGCGTTTCCTTACGTTCAGTGACAGTCTGTCTTAACTCATGAATCAACACAGCAAGATCTGTAGTGTTGTTGATAGGCCTGAGTAATTCCAGGGACCATGTGTGATTGGAGAAATCCCATGGACTACTTCTGCTGTTGTCAAGTTCTGCCTGATTTTAGCAGATTGTTGCTCCATTAATGAGGGCCATAGCTGTATTCCTTCATTCTTCTGGTGCTGCAATGTGAAAACAATCTTTGACTGGTGGGTGATTCTTAATGCCATCCTCTAGCTTCTTGGGTATAAAGGGGCGGTAGTCCAGATTGCTGTCATCCAGCATTCTTGTGCTGAACACAACAACTATCTCCAGTACTCTTAATTTATCCAGACTTCATCTCCTTAATTGCTTACCTTTATGCAATTTCTTCCCTTCAATTGCAGTTTATAACCAATAAATTATAGTCAGAGTCTGCATTTCCTCCCAGAAAAGTCTTACAGTTAAAAGTGTCGTTTCAAAAGTTGTCTTAAGATTATATGATCAACATGAAACCACCCTGTCCCCCTTGTCTCTCCCCTATACACAACCTCCTTTCATGATTTTTAAACCAAGTACTAGAGATTATTAAATTATGATCTCTACAAAATTTTGCTAGTGAGCTTCCTCTTTCATTCCTTTCTCCCAATCCATGTTCACCTATTTTTTTCTCTTCCTTTTCCTACCACAAATTCTGGTCACCCATCATAATTAAACTTCTGTCTCCTTTAACAATCGGAATGACTACCTTTACCTCATTATACATTCTTTTAATCTCTCCTTTATCTGCAGAGCTAGTTCACAAATAAACTTTTCTACTGTGATCGTATTGGCTTTGTATCTTTGAACTTCTATTGATAGCCCTATGCTTTTCAAGTTTTCTACCCTCTCTACAAAATTTAAATCTCTGACATTTCATATTCAGGCCTGAATGGAAGTTTTGTTTCTCCTGATGGCAACATCCTCCAGAGAAGTTCTCACCTGAAAATCCAAATGGAAAACTGTTACACTTCTGGAATATTTTACCCAAGAGGAAACAATTATCATTAAGCCAGACAGTAGCGCTGCATGCCTCAGTGAAAAGAAAATGGCTATAGCTTCCCCATGCTTTCTGCCAACCACAGAACCAGCACAACAAGGCTGTGTTTGCTAACATTACAAGGCCCTGCAACTACTGAACAAGCTGCTACCCTCTTCATGAGTGATGGGTGTCTGACCTTACCACAGATGGCCCTCCATTTTGGTTGCATCTGTGGTATGGCTGTCTGTATCACTGAAGTGCACAAGCCACACCACCCTGGCATGGTCCATGTTTCACTGGGGACTGGTACTGTATTGCTCTGAAAAATGAATTGGGAATGCTACATATAGTTTTTCTCAATCCAAACATTTCAGCTGCAGGAACTAAAAATATCTTTTCTTGTGAATTATCCTGCACCTGTGAGAAAATTACAGTAATCTTCTATACCACATGCCTGTGCCTTCAAGAGATGAGGCAAGTGTATTAATTGTTCATGCAGATCAGATCATGGTCTTATCCAAAGCAGGTCTATGTTCTATTAATTGACTTCATGTTGATATTTCACCTTTGACTGGATGGCATATGGCCTCTTCCAGTCTAGTGGTACACAGCTGACATGCAGCTCCATTGTTGGTTCTGATTGTGGTGAATGTACTCATTTCTTAATGGCACTGATAAATTTCACAAAGAGATTGTGTAATGGTGCTTCGTAGTGAAAAAAAAAAATTCTTCTGATACAGCTGCTGAGGATTCCTCGCCCCCCTCCCCCCCAATTACACTTACCTAGTATATTACTGGGATTCTATCCCAATGCATTGTCACACATGTCCAATAGTCAAGTGCTCTTACCTAATATTTTACTCATCATAGAGAAATGGTATATTTATGGATACGAGTTCATATTCCAATTCATACCTTCTCAATACTGCTACAAAGCCACTCCAGGAACTCAATACTACCTATTTTTCATTTATTTATTTATTTATTTATAATTTTTTGCAGCTTCTCAGAAATAAATAATAGTTGAAAAAAGTAACCCTACTCCCCTTGTCCCTGCTTGAAGTGTGATGAATGCATGAGAGTGACACAGAAACGATTGGTATTGAAAAAGCAATCATTTCTGAGATTTTATAAGGTTACATTTTCCTCTTTGAATTTAATTCTCCTTGTGAGCTCTGCTGGGATGAACTGTTGGAGACCTTCCTCCATCTTTAGGTGATTGCTGAGAAATGATGGAATGGTATATTGGCATGGCCTCATTGGGATCCTCACTTTCTGATACGATTTTCCCATTTTTGCCTTTGTTGTTTCCTGTTGTCATAGTTTTTCTCTTTTTCAGCCTACCTACCTCTTTCAGAAATTTTATTTCTGTTCTCTGCTCAAGCCCTAATATTAACCTTGTGCACTGTATTTTGTTGACTGCTTTTTGCTATATGGATGGTACTAAGTGAAAATATAAGTGATGATTAAATCAACGCCCTAGCTGCAATTGATATACATCATTGGGGACAGGCTGAAAATGTGTGCCCCAACTGGGACTCGAACCCGGGATCTCCTGCTTACATGGCAGGCATTCTATCAATCTGAGCCACCAAGGGCACAGAAGATAGTGTGCCTGCAGTGACTTATCCCTTGCACACTCCCCGTGAGACCACATTCCCAACAATCCACACCACTATATTTGTATTGCATCCAATAGATGTTTGTCCATCACACTCATTACTCATGGCAGATTAATCAACCGAGTTGGGGCATAGTGTGTGCATTCGCACAAGAAGGTCAATGGCTGGGTAGCTGTATTTTAACTATATATGAAGGAAGTATCAGTTCCCGAAAGAACAGATTTATTTTAATTATCATTTCATTCTAGAGAAGCTGCGTGGTCATCAGTGGTATCTGTTCTTTCAGGAACAGATACTACCTTCATATATAGAAAACATAAGTGATTAATAGGTGGATAGTAGTCTACAACATTTTTGTTCATAATGTAATGTCCATTCAGAGCTATTTTAATGATACATAGATGGTGCTTTATAAATTTTAAAAGGCAGGAATATGGACTTTGTTCATAGGTGAAAGTAATAAAAACCTCTTTTTTTCACAGCCGGAACTTTATCTGTGCACACCAATAAAAGTGGATCCAGGCAAGAACTACTATATTGGTGAGTCTATTTCTTTGTATTGTTTGTCTAAATTAGTGTTAAGCATTTGGTTAGATGACTGACTTGACAAATGTCAGACTACAAATCAGAAGATTCAGTCCATGTTTTAATGTAAGATTTTTTTGAATATAAAGTTCTCAGTTAACTTGCTGCATCAAATTCAGACAAAGTCCCAGGCTTATGATGATTGCAATAGGTGTCAATCAATAATATATTTAAATATGTTGCCAGTCTGTATGCTGGAGAGCCAATAGTACTGATGACTGATCTTAGTGGGCTGCCTATAATACGAAGACTGCCTGCTACTGAGATAAATAGTTAGCTCTATTGGCTCTCCTATGTAGGGGCTGGTGGAGTATTTAAATAAATTGTTATCACCTAGGTGGCCACTGCAGCACCATATTAAGAACTTGAAAATATTTGTATGTTTCATAGAGTGGTTGAGGATAGGCCCAAGCAAAGCCATGGTCAGCCTCAATGTGGTCTCCCTTTTTACAGAAGTATCAGTAGATGACACATTAACACTACTGACTTTGTAACGACCACGTATTTTTTGTATGGTGGAAATTATTATGAAATGACTAATGGAACAGCCATTGTTATGCATCGCAAACTGTAGATAATTTTCAATGGAGATTTTCAAAGAATGAGTGTTGAACAGAGACCCACTCCATCCATCTTGCTTCTTTGGATATGTTGATGATAAACTTGAAATCTGGCTGCATGGCACTTCATCAACCATACTGTGATGAGCTGTGCAGCAGCAGTGTGGTGTAATGGTTAGCATTGTTGTCTGGCATGCTGCAGGATTCCAGTTCAAACCCGGCCACCAGCAGATACCTGTTATTTCACATTATCCGTTCTGGAAAGTTCTTCAAACTTCTTATCTTTGTATATTTTGGAATATTGGATGTTTGTATAAATAGCAGAACTCTCCATCCAAGAGTTCTGTTCTGTGATTTCAGTGCGAAGTGGTGTGCTTCATCGATGAACATGCTTTCAAATTTGGTTCTGGTTGTGATGTGACAAAATTAATATTATACATCTAGGTATAAGATTTATAGCAGAGGTGGAGAAAGATGGTAAGTTGCCTTTCTTAGGTGTGCTGACTGAATGGAAAGCAGATAGATGACTCAGTCATTCTGCATCAATAGTTAATGCAAAAGGACCTCTGCCCCAGTAAGTGTAGCTTTTCTCATCCAGCTCGAAAGAGAGCTGTGCTGACAAGGATCACCTCAGCTCCAAGATTAATAATCTGATACAGTGTTCAGAAAGAATGAGTATTCAGTCCGTGATATTAGTTCTACACAGGTGAGGAAACATACACAGTGTGCCATTTGAGCAAGCCAAGAGGACTAACACACAAAGTGGCTTTGATTCTGTGGTGTAACAACTAATAAGATTGGTAGAGTTCCAAATAGGCAAAGAATCAGACAAGTTTCCAGCTACCCAGAAAAATGAAAGAAACCTATATCTACATACATACTCCGCAATCCACCATATGGTGCATGGCGGAGGGTACCTTGTACCACAACTAGCATCTTCTCTCCCTGTTCCACTCCCAAACAGAATGAGGGAAAAATGACTGCCTATATGCCTCTGTACGACCCCTAATCTCTCTTATTTATCTTTGTGGTCTTTCCGCAAAATGTAAGTTGGCGACAGTAAAATTGTACTGCAGTCAGCCCCAAATGCTGGTTCTCTAAATTTCCTCAGTAGCAATTCATGAAAAAATGCCTCCTTTCTTCTAGACTCCCACCTGATTCCTGAAACATTTCCGTAACACTGGCATGATCATGAAACCTACCAGTAACAAATCTAGCAGCCCGCCTCTGAATTGCTTCTATGTCCTCCCTCAATCTGACCTGATAGGGATCCCAAACACTCGAGCAGTACTCAAGAATAGGTTGTATTAGTGTTTTATAAGCGGTCTCCTTTACTGATGAACCACATCTTCCCAAAGTTCCACCAATGAACCAAAGACGACTATCCGCCTTCCCCACAACTGCCATTACATGCTTGTCCCACTTCATATCGCTCTGCAATGTTATGCCCAAATATTTAATCAACGTGACTGTGTCAAGCGCTACACTACTAATGGAGTATTCAAACATTACAGGATTCTTTTTCTTATTCATCTGCATTAATTTACATTTATCTATATTTAGAGTTAGCTGCCATTCTTTACACTTATCAGAAATCCTGTCCAAGTCATCTTGTATCCTCCTACAGTCACTCAGTGATGAATCCTTCCCGTACACCACAGCATCATCAGCAAACAGCCGCACATTGCTATCCACCCTATCCAAAAGATCATTTATGTAGATAGAAAACAACAGCGGACCTACCACACTTCCCTGGGGCACTACAGATGATACCCTCACCTCCGATGAACTCTCCATCGAGGACAATGTACTGGGTTCTATTACTTAAGAAGTCTTCAAGCCACTCACGTACTTGGGAACCAATCCCATATGCTCGTACCTCACAGGAGCTATGCTTTCTAAAGCCATGCTATGCATGGACAGCAACTTCTCTGCCTCAAGGAAATTCATTATATTTGAACTGAGAATATGTTTGAGAATCCTGCAACAAACCGATCTTAAGGATATTGGTCTGTAATTTTGAGGGTCCGTCCTTCTACCCTTCTTATATACAGGCATCACCAGCGCTTTTTTCCAGTCGCTCATGACCTTACATTGGGCAAGAGATTCACGATAAATGCAAGCTAAGTAAGGAGCCAATGCAGTAAAGTACTCTCTGTAAAACCGAATTGGAATCCCATCAGGACTTGGTGATTTATTGATTTTCAACCCATTCAGCCAATTCACAACCCCAGGGATGTCTATCATTATATCCTCCATATGGGAATCTGTATGAGACTCAAACAGCGGTATGTTTGTATGATCCTCCTGCGTGAAAGATTTCTCAAATGTTAAATTTAAAATTTCAGCTTTTATTTTGCTGTCTTCCGTTGTCAGGCCAGACTGATCAGTGAGTGACTGGATGGAAGCCTTTGATCCGCTTACCGATTTTATATAAGACCAGAATTTCCTTGCGTTTTCAGCAAGATCTTTTGCTAAGGTATGACAGTGGTATTGGTTGAATGCTTCGTGCATCGCTCTTTTTACAGCAGCACGAATCTCTACTAACTTTTACCTGTCCTCATTCTCCCGATTTTCTTGTACCGCGAGTGCAACTGCCTTTGTTTCCTGAGCATTTTCCGAATTGTGCTGTTAAACCACGGTGGTTCTTTTCCATCTGTAACCCACTTTTTCGGCATATACTTGTCCAATGTGTGATTTACAATGTGTTTAAAATTTGCCCATAACTCTTCCACGTCCATCGTACCAGAAGTAAATGAAATCGATTCATTTACTAAGTGGGATGCTAACAACTGCTTATCTGCTCTTTCTAGTAAGAATACTCTCCTAGCCTTCTTGACCGACTTTTTAACTTTTGTAACCATAGTCGTAATGACAACATCATGATCACTAATCCCTGCCTCAACACTGACACCGTCAATGAGGTCTGGTCTGTTTGTGGTTACCAGATCTAAAATATTTCCATTACGCGTTGGCTGTTAATTTAGCTGCTCATGACAGTTTTTGGATAATGTGTTCAAAAGTAATTCACACAATGTCTGTACCACCTGTAATGAATCCATAGACATCCCAGTCTATATACTATGTAGGTTGAAGTCGCCTCCGACTAATATAGCATGATCCGGGTACTTCTGCGATACAGAATGTAGACTCCCTTTGAATGATTCTAGAACTGTCACGGTGGAACCTGGTGGCCGGTAATAACACCCCACAATTAACTTCACAATCACACTCTACTTCGACCTCAGTAGACACAATATTTTTGTCAACTGCAATGAAGACTCCACCTCCTACGGTGTCTAATCTGTCTTTCTGATACACGTTCCAACCCTCACTAAATATTTCAGAACTTCCTATCTCAGGGTTCAGCCAGGTCTCAGTCCCGAGAATAATTTGTGCACCACACGCTTCCTGGTGAGCAGTAAATTCAGGAGCTTTATTCCGAACACTCTGAAAATTTACTGCTAATATCTTGATAACTGAAATGTCTTTACACTGAGTGTGTCCCGATTTCCCTGCCTACACGTCAACTGGTGAGTGTTCATCAGGACACCTCGCACTACTGTCTAGCCTAAAAAAAAACCATGTGCATGCCACAAGTACTCTGCTACCCGAGTAGCCGCTTCCTTTGTGTAGTGCACCCCTGACCTATCTAGGGGTGTCCTACAATTCCCCACCCAATAGTGCAAGTCTAGAAACCTGCAGCCAAGACCGTCACAGAGTCATCAAAGCCTCTGGTTGAGACCCTCCACTCGGCCCGAAACCAAAGGACCCCGATCCACTCTGGGAACGATGCTGCAAATAGAGAGCTCTGCTTGCACCCCACGTGTGAGGCCAGCGGTCTTCACCAAATCCACCAGCCGCCTGTACGAACTGAGGATCACCTCAGAACCCAAGCAACAGGCATCATTGGTGCCGACGTGAGCAACTACTTGCAGAAGGCTGTACAACATATGATCAATAGCCGCAGGCAAGGCCACCTCCACATTTTGGATGAGGCCCCTCGGCAGACAAACCGAGTCCACTTTGGATTTCTTTCCAGCCCTGTACACTGTTTCCCTAAGGGGCTCCATTGCCCACCTAATGTTGGAGCTCCCAATAACCAGCAAGCCTTTGCCCCTGTGTGCCTGCATGGGCCCTGCTGAAGGAGTGGCCACCTGCCCCTGACAAGACGAATGGGCGAGGCCAGCCAGATAGCCTCCACATTGACCCTCTGCCTCAAGCGATGCCAACGCGTTGCAGTCCGCCACTCACCCTGAGGTGAGGGTGGCCCCAATGCGCCGGGTACATCTACATCTACATCTAGAGCCATTCTCCTCAAGCACACCTGACGGTGTGTGGCGGAGGGTACCTTGAATACCTCTATCGGTTCTCCCTTCTATTCCAATCTCGTATTTTTTGTGGAAAGAAGGATTGTCGGTATGCCTCTGTGTGGGCTCTAATCTCTCTGATTTTATCCTCATGGTCTTTTCGTGAGATATACGTAGGAGGGAGCAATATACTGCTTGACTCCTCAGTGAAGGTATGTTCTCGAAACTTCAACAAAAGCCTGTACCGAGCTACTGAGCGTCTCTCCTGCAGAGTCTTCCACTGGAGTTTGTCTATCATCTCTGTAATGCTTTCGTGATTACTAAATGATCCTGTAACAAAGTGTGCTGCTCTCCATTGGATCTTCTCTATCTCTTTTATCAACCCTATCTGGCATGGATCCCACACTGCTGAGCACTATTCAAGCAGTGGGCAAACAAGCGTACTGTAGCCTACTTCCTTTGTTTTTGGATTGCATTTCCTTAGGATTCTTCCAATGAATCTTAGTCTGGCATCTGCTTTACCAACGATCAACTTTATATGATCATTCCATTTTAAATCACTCCTAATGCATAATCCCAGATAATTTATGGAATTAACTGTTTCCAGTTGCTGACCTGCTATATTGTAGCTAAATGATATGGGATCTTTCTTTCTATGTATTCGCAGCACATTACACTTGTCTATATTGAGATTCAATTGCCATTTCCTGCACCATGCATCAATTCGCTGCAGATCATCCTGCATTTCAGTGCAATTTTCCATTCTTACAACCTCATGATATACCACAGCATCATCCGTAAAAAGCCTCAGTGAACTTCCGATGTCATACACAAGGTCATTTATGTAGATTGTGAATAGCAATGGTCCTACGACAATCCCCTGCGGCACACCTGAAATCACTCTTACTGCAGAAGACTTCTCTCCATTCAGAATGACATGCTGCATTCTGTTATCTAAGAACTCTTCAATCCAATCGCACAATTGGTCTGATAGTCCATATGCTCTTACTTTGTTCATTAAATGACTGTGGGAAACTGTATCGAATGCCTTTTGGAAATCAAGAAACACGGCATCTACCTGGGAACCCGTGTCTATGGTCCTCTGAGTCTCGTGGACTCGGCGGCTGAGTCAGCGGACGCAGCAAGCGACACTTGGGGCATCTCAAGCGATGAGCCAGACCCTCTGCCATTGCTGCACCTTAAGGCAGCAGCCTGAAGATGGCTGACCGTGGCCAACTAGCACGCTCTGCTGCTCGCGAACCGCTGCCAGTTCCTCCTGCGCCAGCACACAGCACGCACACACCCTATCCATTCTACTGCTAATATCTAACGACTCCATGAATTTATACTCTACAGCTATCAATAAGCAATATTACTCCTCTCAAATACGAGAATATGCAAGGATATTATGTAATTAAATATGCAAGCGCACAAACACTCGGAAAGAAATTAAGAATCAAACTACGAAACAAATATCAAAGCTAAATATGTGACTCGCTACTGCACTGGTGCTGCACTGATACTTCACCAGCGACTGCTCAAGGCTCACTGAGCTGTGTATGATGATGATGTGACCTGTTTAAGGTAATCTTGACCTGAGAGTACCTTGAGAGTGTGACAACAGTAACAGGGGGCAGTCTATACAGACTGCTGCCAATTGTCAGTGAATACCAATGTCACCTTAAATACAAGAGTATTGTAAAATCAGCATTGGCTGAGAATTCTGGCTCATATACCAAACTGTTGGGACTCTGTGATTAGAAAAACAGTGGCAATTACTGTGATAACAATTTTGAAACACACTGATTATAAGAAACTTCCTGGCAGATTAAAACTGTATGCCCGACCGAGACTCGAACTCGGGACCTTTGCCTTTCGCGGGCAAGTGCTCTACCAACTGAGCTACCGAAGCACGACTCACGTCCGGTACTCACAGCTTTACTTCTGCCAGTATCCGTATCCTACCTTCCAAACTTTACAGAAGCTCTTCTGCGAAACTTGCAGAACTAGCACTCCTGAAAGAAAGGATACTGCGGAGACATGGTTTAGCCACAGCCTGGGGGATGTTTCCACAATGAGATTTTCACTCTGCAGCGGAGTGTGCGCTGATATGAAACTTCCTGGCAGATTAAAACTGTATGCCCGACCGAGACTCGAACTCGGGACCTTTTTCCTTTCGCGGGCAAGTGCTCCACCAACTGAGCTACCGAAGCACGACTCACGTCCGGTACTCACAGCTTTACTTCTGCCAGTATCCGTATCCTACCTTCCAAACTTTACAGAAGCTCTTCTGCGAAACTTGCAGAACTAGCACTCCTGAAAGAAAGGATACTGCGGAGACATGGTTTAGCCACAGCCTGGGGGATGTTTCCACAATGAGATTTTCACTCTGCAGCGGAGTGTGCGCTGATATGAAACTTCCTGGCAGATTAAAACTGTATGCCCGACCGAGACTCGAACTCGGGACCTTTGCCTTTCGCGGGCAAGTGCTCTACCAACTGAGCTACCGAAGCACGACTCACGTCCGGTACTCACAGCTTTACTTCTGCCAGTATCCGTATCCTACCTTCCAAACTTTACAGAAGCTCTTCTGCGAAACTTGCAGAACTAGCACTCCTGAAAGAAAGGATACTGCGGAGACATGGCTTAGCCACAGCCTGGGGGATGTTTCCACAACGAGATTTTCACTCTGCAGCGGAGTGTGCGCTGATATGAAACTTCCTGGCAGATTAAAACTGTATGCCCGACCGAGACTCGAACTCGGGATCTTTGCCTTTCGCGGGCAAGTGCTTTACCAACTGAGCTACCGAAGCACGACTCACATCCGGTACTCACAGCTTTACTTCTGCCAGTATCTGTATCCTACCTTCCAAACTTTACAGAAGCTCTTCTGCGAAACTTGCAGAACTAGCACTCCTGAAGAGCTTCTGTAAAGTTTGGAAGGTAGGATACGGATACTGGCAGAAGTAAAGCTGTGAGTACCGGACGTGAGTCGTGCTTCGGTAGCTCAGTTGGTAGAGCACTTGCCCGCGAAAGGCAAAGGTCCCGAGTTCGAGTCTCGGTCGGGCATACAGTTTTAATCTGCCAGGAAGTTTCATATCAGCGCACACTCCGCTGCAGAGTGAAAATCTCATTGTGGACACTGATTATAAACTTAGCATTGCATGGAAGTGTGCATTTGATGAAGAAAGAGTACAGAGGAAGACATCTCATAGTTTACTGCCTGATGTATGTGGTGGTGCTGTAACTGACACTGGACAAAGAGTGTGAATGTACTCTCTGGCCATCAAGGGTGCCACCTCAGCATACGTCATATCTACAGTGTAATCTAGAAAGTTGGATGCCATCCTCTGGGCGTAGAGGGAGAGCCTTGCCAGTTTCATGACAGACTTAGATGATGATGATGATGATGATATGAGGATGGTGATGATGACAGTGATTAGAAGCTTAGGGTCGAAGGCCTCCATCATTAAAGATTTTGTAGCCAGGTGGTTTAATTCCTACGTTAAACTGTATGCTCTCCATAACTGGCTAATAATGTGGGATTCTGACCTGTGAAAAGCCAAGAAATGCCACTTCAACAGGACCCTATCTCTTGTAGCACAAAGACCTTCCAAAAAAATTTGAAGGAAAAATTTGTCCACTGTCCAATTGATGTTCATGATGCAATTTACCCCAACCTCTATTGTGAATGATTGGTAATTATTTGTAGGCAAAACCTTACTCTCCCTTATATAATCACCATAAAATATTTTATTCAAGAGTCCATGCAATAATAACTAACCAGAATTTTATCCACAAATGAATATTCATATACAAAAAATAGTAAGTTACAAATACACGTCTTCATGGAAGTGAAATGAAAATCACATGTATAACACATTTGTTAAAATAAAAGCAAGTTTAGGTTCAATAAAAACAAATACTGTCCCACTTGATCTCTTGAATGTGTCCAGTTTACATTGTTAATAATCTGATTAGCAAAAGTCACAAATTGACTCAATAGAAAAACTAAAATGTAGTAGGCAGAACTATCTTTATACACAATCAGCACACATTCTTGAAATATTATTTATTTGATTTCTATTGATCTATTCTCTTGAGAATATGAAGAATTAGAGGTTTGTACTCTCGGTGATCTGAAGATTATGCAAGAATTAATTATCTGCTTTCATTAAAAGCAAATCCTTGTGACTTCGAACAAGTTTGGATACAGGAAAATTTTAGGGACAGCTCCTGAAACTCTTACTGTGTGTGCTAGATCCAGAATGGTAAATGTATTTACATGTTTCAGTTGAAAATTTAAAAAATGGAAAATCACTGACTATAAATTAAACTGCAGTATTGTGAAATGTAAGGTATTGAAAGTTTCCATGTTTTATGAAATGAAAATTGAACTTCACAAAACAGTTTGTATTTTCCTTGAAAGTGCTTAAACAGTTCAAATATTTATCATGACTGCTGTTTATTGCACTAAGTTGGAACAAATCATCATTGTACTTGTCCATTCAGTTTGTCATTTTGCAAGTATTCTTCTACAAACAGTCAATAATAAACCACCAGGATAGATGTAGCTGCTGTAGTCATTTCTATTCATAATTGCTGTTCAACTCATATGGAATAACAACTGCATTTATCACCAAACGAAACATAAATTGACTGTTGTCCTCTATTCTTTGCTATAGCTCAACCTTCACTATCAATCTATAAATTCAGGGGCAAATGCTTATCCTGCCGCAGCTGACATTGTTGTTCTGCTTCACAGTGATCAGTAGTTGACTATACATTATCATCAAATGACTTTCTTGTCATTGTGAACTTGGATCAAAGGAGAACATTAGCAGAAGGTACACATAAACTTATAGCCTAATTAAAGTTAAAGGGATGACAAGGAAACTAGAAGTAAACACCACTCACAGAGTAATATTTTTACGCATAATACAATGCAGTTTTTTTATTTGATAGTAGTGGTCTTTGTTTCTGTATGCAGAATCATGAGAACACTGTTAAAATGTTTTTGATTGATTTTACTCTGGTGTGAGAAACATTACAGTTTACAGATTTTGTGTACTGTAATTTCTGTAAATACACTGATATGCTAAAAAATTATTAGCACCTGCCTAATAATGTATTTCTCTACACAATACAACAGCAGTTGTGTGTGGCAAGGATTCAACAAGTCCTTGGTAGGTTTCCAGAGGTACGGTATGTGGTACCAGAAGTATATGCATAGACTGCACAGTTGCCATAAATTATGGGCAAATGGCCTGTAGGCTTGTAGCTGGTGCCAAATAGTGTCCTAGATGTATTCCCTTGGATTGAGGAGAATTTGGTGGCAAAGATATCAACATGAGCTGACTGTCATTGCCTTAAAACCACAGCAGCATTATTCTGACCTTGTGATGGGCAGTTGCACAGCTGGAAGGTGCTATCACCATCCAGGAAGCCATAAAGCATGAAAGGATGCAGGTGATGCACAATAATGTTTACAAATTCTGCAGCTGTTGCAGCGCATGGATTACCACCACAGGTGCCACAGATGACCAGATGAATGTTCCCTATAGCAAAGTACTTCTCTGCTGTGTGATACACATTCTGAGCAGCTGTTTGCTCACATGAGGGCATATCTGGACATGATTATCAACCTGATGTAGCATACGTGATTTGTATGACCAGGCAGCACATTTCCCTTGATCCACCATCCATTGTCCCTTGCCCATTGTAGGCATAATTAACTATGTCATTGGGTCAATGAGGGAACAAGCAAGTCATCTTTGAGCCACTCACATATCTGGTCAGTATTGCCTCATGTGTTCCTTCATTAAAGACCTCAAATGGGGCACCATGTCAACAATGTGCACTGAATAGTGTGCTCTGTAACACTTTCGCATGTACTAGCACTGCACTCGGTTATTAGATCTGCCATGGATAACTGCCTATGTTACTTTACCAAGTGGCCAAGCCTCAACATGAAGTCTGCATTCTGTGATGAGGCATAGATGTTCAGCATTTTGTCTGTCACCTACTTGTGGCTTCACCATCCTTCATCCACTTTTCCATAGATGCTCACAGCAGTAGTATGTCAACGAGCTTTATTGTTTGGGATGTTCATTCACAGGTGATGGGTCACAACAATCTGATCTGTGTCTAGGTTGATAGTGTACACTGTACTGTACACGACAGCATCGTCGGCAAACAACTACAGACTGCTGCCCACTCTGCCTACCAGATCATTAATGTACATAGAGAATAATAATGGTTCTGTCATACTTCCTGAGGCAGTCCTGATAACACCCTTATCTCTGATGAACACTCTCCATCAAGGACAACATACTGGGTTCTATAACTTAAGTCATCTTTGAGCCACTCACATATCTGGTCAGTATTGCCTCATGTGTTCCTTCATTAAAGACCTCAAATGGGGCACTATGTCAAATACTTTCCAGAAATCTAGAAATATGGAATCTGCCTGTTGACCTTGATCTACAGTTCACAGTATTTCATGTAAGAGAGGGGTATGCTGAGTCTTGCACAAGCAATGCTTTCTAAAACCATGCCAATTCATGGTCTCAAGAAAATTTATTATATATGAACTGTGAAAGTGTTCAAGGATTCCTCAGCAAACTGATGTTCAGGATATTGGTCTGTAATTTTGCTCTTCTTATACAAAGAAGCCACCTGCACTTTTTCCAGTCATTTGGGACTTTGCAGTGGCCGAGAGATTTGTGATAAATGCAAAAGTAAGGGGACAATGCTGTAGAGTACTCTTTGAAAACCCAAAGCTGATGCATCTCTGTTTCACATATAAACTTTCCTTACTGTACCACATACTTGCAGTGCCACCAGTTGGCATCTCATCTCATGATGGCCAGTGGTTATAATGGTTTGGCTCATTAGTGTACCTGTGCCTGTAAAAGTGTGTAATACTTTTCCTCAGAGGAATTTTGTTAGAGAAACCCAGTGTACTTAGTGTCAAACTGTCTTTTTTCTCCCAATTTTTCATATGTTCTAGATGAATAATATATTAGAGTAACCATTTAATTTTTTCAGTTACTTTTGTTTCAATTGTGATTCCTAAGTTTATAAATGTGACATACATGTGTTTTACTCTCAAAATAATCGAGGTTTTGATTCAGTTCTTTTATGTCAACAGTTGGATTTGAACCAAATGCTACAATGGCCACAGCACATCACATGTTGTTGTATGGATGCTCAGAGCCTGGATCACAGAAGCCTGTTTGGTAAGTTTGCATCCTTCAAAAAATGTCAGTGCAGTGTAGGCTACACACTTGTTTGCTTATTTTTACTCCAGTAGTTCCATAATCATTGCGTGGGCCCCTAAGTCCCTGTGCAAGAAAGGTGAGAAGCTGTAGGATAACGCAAGACACATCAAAAAATAACTGTACAGACAGGCCTTGTGTGCTGCATGCTGTTGATTAACTGCTGTCATGATCTACCATGCCAAAGGAATCCGTTTTTTTTTAAATAGTAATTTGAGATAAGCTTAGCTCATAAGAGTTGTAGTAAATCCATCAGAGGCACTCATGTGAACAAAGAGACCAAGTCAAAACTTGCTTAATGAGAAGTACTTTGAACAAACTGATTGTGTTGTTGTTGGTAGCTTACTGTCTCCTGTAGTAGGTAACCCTTTTATGGAATACATTGAGGACAAAGCATTTTGAAACTTGAATGTTCTTTGAGATATTTAGATGATACCTTCTATAATATGGCCACATCTGACAGCAATGCTTCATTTTTTGGAACATCTCCCTCCACTTAGCATCGGCATCTCCACTAGTGGAGAAAAATGGATATGTCCCATGTCATGCTTTGTAGAAAAGAGGACGGCTCCTTGGGTCACAGTGTGTTTTGTAGACCTGCACAAACCAACCTGTACCTGTGAACTACAAGTTGTCATCACACATCTGAATTCAGTGGCATATTATTGTCTGTCATCCGTAGAGCTGGAGCTATCTTGGATCCAGAGTGCTCATCAGCAGAGCATAGCCATCTGCGTTCTTTTTCCAGAGCAGATAATCCAATAAGCAGATTTCCTTTGCATTTCAGCCAGCATGCACTAAACCTCAATAGCAGCCAGAACTGGAGAATTCCAAGAGGATGTTTTTTTACCTTATGTGGGTGGCATGTCCTTTAAGGTGAGCAGGCTGTTGAAGAAACATAGTATGTTCTACCTTCTGGTGTGAATATAAAAGATGTTAGATTCCATTGAAGATGACCTAGGTCTAAGGAGACCAGGAATATATTAAATCCTCTTCCAGTGTAGGAAATTTTAGATTACCCAGATGTTCTGTACTGTAGATACATAAGTGGTGAACATAGGCGCCACACCAGACTGGGTCAGCCAGGAAAAATCTGCTGTTTCTAAACACAGTGGTAACGTAGGACACATTGTTAACTATGGTGAGACCAATACCTCCTCATCCATCTCCACGTGCTGGGGCTCCATCATTAAAGAAGCATTTGAAATACACATAACCAACAACTTATACTCACATGACCTGAACTATAGCATCACTTACTTCCTTTCTTGTGGTGCAGTCTCCCACCTCAGACTATCCTTACTTCTTTTCTTCTCATGGTAGCAGCCTTCAGTGTTCACCAAGCTATTTCCCCTTTTCTGCTTTCTTTTGCCAACATTTTAATTTGTTTTGCTTACGTCTCTATTTGGCTGAAGTAGTTTTGGTCCCCTTCTGAAAAATTTTCAACATTTTTTCTGCAGTGTTGATCAATGGACCATCTGTGAAAGAACATCTCAAATACCACTTATGGTCTACTGTGTTAACAATACTCTGTGTGCATTAACTGCTTAGTCTTATATATGGCCAAAAGCTAATGTGGTAACTAATCAGACATGGTGGGATCATTGCATACCCTTTAGGTAGGACCCCTGACAACACAGAGATCACACTTCCAGTGCCTGAGTTTGCTAGCTCCATGCCCGTCTTCCTGGGGCATCAGGAGTCCCGACAGTGACTGTTGTGCCAGATAGCCTTCCTGTAGTGGGTTGGCACCCATGGCGAGAACCTTTAATCAGAGAAGGTAGTATCAGAGTGGACTTTTCATGCAAGAAATGTATCACATTGAACTAGCACTATGGCCATTTTCATTCAGCCATCACAACAGACAGGTACAACATGGACTGCTATAATCATACTGTTTTCCCTACTCTGACTACCGTCATGGGTGGAGGGAGTGAAACAATTAATTAATACCTAGTGTGTATTAAATGGGTGAGGATACTGTTATGGTTTTTTTTTTTTTTTTTTTTTTTTTTTTTTTTTTTTTTTTTTTTTTTTTTTGGGAGCACACATGGGATAAATTTGGAGAAATATGGTGTGGACCATTATTGATTAAAGCCTGTTCTGCTGGACGATCTCAAGCTCTTCAGACGTGTGAAAGACTGTGTGACCTACTAGTGATTGATCTACATAAAACTTGAATATGGTGCTTGCCCTCAAGACAGATGAGGAGCTATGACTTAATCTTATGCAGTGAGGTGTAAGTTTTATCTGAGGCATACAATAGGTCTCAAGAATAACACAGTACACTGATAGAAAAAAAATCAAAACATCAAGGAGGAATTGTACAACATAAACAAAAGTTTGTAGGAATGTTTCTACACCTGAAAGATGATGTGTGTTCAAATTTTACACCAGTCACATAAGAGTGGTGTGAGTAACGCCACTATGAGGATGCAAATCAGGTGTGCTCTAAATACACATAATGGTCATGAGCATTAGCTACATTTGAGCTTCAACGTGATGAATTGATGTTGGTCAACAGGGATACGAGAAGCTGGATGTTTATACCACAATATTGTAGGAAGACATGGCTGGAGTGTAGCCACTGTACACAATTGCTGGCAGCAATGGTCATAGGAATGTATGGTCTTATGACCATAAATCCATCAAGGCACACATGTGAACAAAGAGACCACATCAAAAATTGCTTAATGAGAAGTACTTTGAACAAACTGATTGTGCGTTCACTTTTCACGTGGCCTTCTGGGCTCCAGAAGGCCATGTGGCATTACCAAGAGGGAAGTGTTCAGCATATGGCTCTCATGCATCGTACTGCATCTACAGCAGCAATTTTAGCAGCAGGTGGCATTAGCATGCCACAAAGACTGTTACAAATAAGTTACTTGAAGAACAGCTCCGAGGCACACACCCTGTACTGTGCATTCCATTGAGCCCAAATGACTGCCTTTTGTGACTCCAGTGGTGTCAAGTGAGGTCTCATTGAAAGGCAGGTTGTGTTTTCAGACATAAACTGGTTTTTCGTCGATGTCAGTGATGGCCATGTGCTGGCTACGGGAGGCCAGTTGAGGTCCTGCAACCAACTTGTCTGTGTGCTGGACACTCCACCTACATGTGGAGTCATGGTCTGAGGCGTAATTTTGTGTGACAACAGAAGCACTCTTGTTGTTATCCCATGCACCCTGACTGCAAATTTGTATGTCAGTCTGGTGATTTGACTGTTATGCTGCCATCCGTAAATAGCATTTTGGGAGGTGTTTCCAACAGGATAATGCTCCCCCACGAACCTCTGTTGTAACTCAACATGTTCTGCAGTGTGTCGACGTGTTGCCTTGGCCTGCTGAATTATCACATCTGTTTCCAATTAAACATATATGGGATATCAACAGACAACAACTCCAGTGTCATCCACAAACAGCCTTAACCATCACCATATTGACCAACCAATAGCAAGAGGCATGGCACTCCACCCCACAAACTGACCTGTATGACACAATGAATGCACATCTGCATGCTTGCACTCAACATTTTGGTGGTTACACTGGTTATTAATGCACCAGTGTTTCACATTTGCATTGCCTTAGCTGGCACTTACATTAAACTCTGATCTACAAATGGTAATCACTTTAATATGTTTTCTAGACAAATGTATTCCTGAAATTTTATTACTCTACATTAATTATTTGTTGGTGTTGCAACTATTTTCCATCATTGTAGATACATAAACTTCCATCTTAGCTGTAAAAGGAAATTTCCTTCCAGAAAAGTTAGTGTACAGGTGTAAGATTAAATCTGATGTCCCACCACCCATGAGGTGTTTCCAATGCTTATACATTGATCATATGTTGTCCTGCTGCACAACAGATACAAAATGCAGGAACTGCAGCTGATTGCTCCACAAAGATTGTCCTCGTGAACAACCATCATAATGTGTCACTTGTAGTGAACTCCATTCTCCATGTTCACTGGTTTGTCCAGTGTTGAAAGAAAAAAAAAAAGCAAGACAAGAATATAAATCACTTGACTGCCTTTCACATACTGAGGCAGGAAAAAATCATGAATGCGTGAGTCATGTCGACATGGCAATGTAAGTCACTGCTGCCAACCTGTCGACCTCAGTTTTTTCTAAACCAGATCTACCTTTGGGAACCACTTCCCTCACCCAGGTGGGGAAGCATCTTTGTCCTCTGGGATGTACCATTGATGGGTCTCCCTTTTGGAACGTCTCCCTTCAAAAACCGACAGATCAGAGGCACAGTGCTTGCCAATGGCTGAAGGAGCTGTGGCCTGTGGGTCTCAGGGCATTCACTTTTCATCTGTCCCCACACAAACAGTGGATAAGTGCTTGCAAGAAACTTGGCCAGCTAAAGTTGTGTAGGAGGTGGAGGTGGAGGCGGAGGTGGAGGCAGAGGTGGAGGTGGAGGTGGATGTGGATGTGGAGGCAGAGGCCATGTCTCCCCTTGCTGTTGGATTCTCAGCCAATGTTCACTAATGTTGTCCCATGTGCATCAGTGAGAGACAGTGGTTGTGAGACATGACTAGTTCTTCTGGGCCCCTTCATGCCTAACTGGGACACACTTAATGTGACAAACCATTGGAACTGTAATGGATACTACTGTTACCTGCTGGAACTGCAACACCCAATTTCTTCTTATTTTGCAGTCTGCATTGCCCTCCAAGAAACTCACATCACTGATGAGCATTTCCTAACACCTGGTGGTTACCGTACAGTAGGTCAGACTCATACTAACCCTGGGAGGGCAACTGGAGTGGTGTGTACATAGGTTTGCAATGATGTCATCAGGGAATGGATTCCCCTCTGTACCATGTTGGAATTAATAGTGGTACAAGTGCAAACTATCCCAGAAATCATAATTTGTAACATTTATTTACCTCCAGGCAGCACACTTATATCCCTTGAGTTGTCCATCTTAATCCAACAGATCCCCCTCTCTTTCTTTTCCACATCTCCCCTTTCTCCTACTTGGGGATTTCAATATGCTACCACACCCTGTGGTGAAGTAACACTCACCTTTATCTGGAAGGAGCCATTTCATTGACCAGTTTCCATGTGATCTCAATCTGTGTCTTCTCAGTGATGGTACTCCTACTCATTTCAGTACTGCACATGGCACCTCTTTGGCTAACAGCCTTTTGATCCTTTTCCCCCCCAATGTTGTTGCTTCACTACATTGGTCACTTTGCAATGTTATTTATGACAGTAACCACTTTTCAGAGATCCTATCACTTACCTGCTGCTGCCCAATGGACCAATTACCATGATAGGTTCTTTGAAGAGTCAACTGGCAGTTGATGAACACCTATGTTGTCACCATAACCCCATTTATTAGATTGCATTGACAAGGTCATGGAAGATGTTTCACAACAGCTTTCCAGGATCGCCTTAGGTCCTTGCATCCTTCACAGGCTGCTTTCCTTACTTTTAAGAGACTGTGCACTAAGACTCACTGTTGAATTACAGGAATGCTTTGAGTGCTATGATGACTCCTTCAGAATGTATACCTCTTCTTCCCAGATGTGGGCCAAGCTCTGTAGTCTTCTAGGCCACCAAAGACTGAGAACTGTTCTAGGTCTTGTCCATCAGCATGGTCTTTGTACCAGTATTTTGGTTCTTACTGAACACCTTGTGATCAACTTTGCGACAGTGGTGGCATACTCTTCTTACTGGCTATTTTTATAATGCAGAAATGACAAGTTGAAATCCTTCCCGTAAGTTTCACACACTCACCAAGCCAAATCATATTCTAAGCCTTCAGACTTTTCCTCATTTTAAGATACAGCCCCAGGCCCCAAGTGAATTCATAATCAGATGATCCAGCATCTGAATGTTACACAAAGGCTACTCAGTGTCTTCAACCGTATTTGACTCAAAAGTGTCCTCCTTTTCCAATCGCAAGAATTATATTCCCAATCCTTAAGCCAGGCAAAAACCCAATGTCTGTTTACAGTTACCAACTGATTGGCCTCATCAATGCACTCTGCAAATTGCTTGAAAGTATGGTTGCTCACAGATAATGCTTGGTTCTTGAATCGCAGGACCTTTTGTCCATCTATTAGTGTGGTTTCAGGAGGGAACAATTCACAACTGACCATCTAGTTAGGCTGAAAGTGGAAATCCAACATGTTCTTTCGAAATGTGAACATCTCACTGCAGTATTTTTTGACCTACATAAGGCATACAACACCACTTGGGACCAACATATTTTACTTAACCAGCATGGTTGGGGCTTTTGAGGTTCCATACTGATTTTTGTGTCAGTTTTTATCCCACCAGTTGTTGTGGGTTGGAGGTCGTAATTCACTCAGCTCTTCATGGATCCATGAGAATGGTGTCTCACATTATTCATACTGAGTGTCAAACTCTTCATTGCTATCAATGTGCTAGTGACCTCTGTCGGGCCACTGGCCACAGCTGTGCTGTATGTCAAAAAATTTTGCATTTGGTACAGCTCCCACCCCAAAGCCCCAGCAAATGCCAGCTCCAATGTGACTCCACTTAGACTGTTTGCCATGTTCCCAGGTTTGTCCTGCAAAAACTCTGGTCAGTGCATTTCAGTCATCATACAATGGTCCACCATGATCCAGTACTCTACTCAGGTACCCAGTGCTCGAATATTGTTGCAGTCCATTTTTTATGCCTGTTTTTCGATAAAAAGCTGACTTGGGTGCCCAGTATTTGTCAGTTAATGCTCTCTGCTTCCTTGTCCACATCTCTTGGGATGCGGATCGTACAACTCTTCTCTGTATTTACCGGGCCCTCATGTTCTCCCAAGCAGACTGTGGTTGCCAGGTTTACAGCTCGGCAGCACTTACAGATTCAAAATTCTTAGACCCAGTCCATCACGGTGGCTTTTTAATAGCCACTGTTGCTTTCCAGACTAGTCCTAGAGACAGTCTCCTTGCTGAAAGTGGAACCTCTCCTTTCCAGAGGTGACAGTACCAAATGTTGCTCACTTATGCAGTCACCATCCAATAATTTACCTCAATCCAACATAAGATATTCGTTGTGCATACAAGGTGGATTGACCCCTGGCTCCTGCTCTTGGGTTGGATTATTAGATGGAATGCCCTCTGCCTACCTGCTGAAGATGTGCTAAGATCAATGTATTCCGTGTTCCTAAAGTTTGCCATGCCCATGACCTTTTGACATCTGTTTTTTTTCCCAAGAGCTTCTGGTTGCTACTGTCATTTAAAATGACAGCTCTAAAACCATGGATCGAATGAGATATGCTTCTACATCTCCTGGCAGTCAGGAACAACATTCATTGCCAGGAAGGTGTAGTGATTGACGAACTGTCACTTTTGCACAGGGGATTCATGTGAAAAGGTTTCCAACATGATTATGGCTACCTGACAGGAATTAACAGACTTTGAATGCGGAATGGTAGTTGGAGCTAGATGCATGGGACATCCCATGTTGTAAATCATTAGGGAATTCAATATTTGTGATACACAGTTGCAAGAGAGTGCTGAGAATAGAAAATTTCAGGCATTACCTCTCAGCACAGACAACGCAGTGGTTGACAGCCTTCACTTAATGATCAAGAGCAGCAGCATTTGTATAGATTTGTCAGTGCTAACACACAAGCAACTCTGCATGAACTAACCACAGAAATGTGGGACCTACAACAAATTTATCCATTAGGAAAGTGTGGCGAAATTTGGCATTAATGGGCTATGGCAGCAGATGACCGATGGGGGTGCCTTTGCTAACAGCACGACATTGCCTACAGTTCCTCTCCTGGGCTTGTGAAAATATTGATTCAGCCATAGATGACTGGAAAACTGTCACCTGGTCAGAAGAGTCCCAGTTTCAGTTGGTAGGGTTAGCGTGGCACAGACTCCATGAAGCTACAGACCCAAATTGTTAACAAGGCACTGTGGAAGCTGCTGGTGACTCCATAATGGTGTGGGCTGTGTTTACATGGAATGGAATGGGTCCTCTGGATATTCAGCTACTTGGGGACCATTTGCAGCTATTCATGGACTTCATGTTGCCAAACAAGAATGGAATTTTTATGGATAACTATCTGTCATGTCAGCTGGTCCCAATTGTTCATGACTGGTTTGAAGAACATTCTAGACTATTCGAGTGAGTGGTTTGGCCAACCAGATTGCACAACATGAATCTCACTGAACATGTATTGGACGTAACTGAGAGGTCAGTTCGTGCACAAAATCTGACGTCAGCACAACTTTTGCAATTATGGACGGCTGGAGGCAGCATGGCTGTTTTTCTGAAGGGGACTTCCAATGACTTGAGTGCATGCCACATAGAGTTGCTGCACTATGCTGGGCCAAAGTAGGACCAGTGTAGTATTAGGAGGTTCTATGACCTTTTTAATCTCATTGTATTTTATTGAACAATCATCCCTTGATAATGTTTTAGTTCACAGTGTCTCATTGATCACTTTTATAGTCCATTGATCACTTTTATAGTTGTCATCCTGTGATATCTGCCACCCATGACTTACTCTCTGACCTTAATCATACTTCATGTTCAGTTGTTGTTCTCTGGATTCTGAGTTGTGTATGTATCCCAGAAATGAAACAGGCTGTGTGTTTGGCTAGAGAAGTGATTACTCAGCCCCCCCCCCCCCCCCCCCACTGGTTTTGATGATCTCAAATTCGAAGTCGTGGGTGCACTGCTCACTCAGAGATGGAACAACATGTGGTAAACTACTGCCCTCTATGATAAACTCCATACTGTCAAGGAGACTACTGGTGCATGGCACTCCTTCCAGAAGGAATCTACCATCCTACGCCACCTATGAATCAGCCGTACCAGACTAACCCATACTTTCATTTTGCATCAGGCCACCTCCACATCATGATTTTGAAGCCTTGCAGATAATATTTCATATTCTGGCGAAATGCACCCTTCTTGCTGTTCATGGTCTTCTGAATTTTTGGTCTCTAATGTTGGCAGGGAAGTCATGGACAGTTCAACAGATTCCACATTTTCTCCATGAATTTTGTTCTTATTCTCAAATATAAAGTTTCAGACTGCCTTGAGGCCTGGGATGAAGTGATTAGGATTGGTGCGTCTCCCACTGTGTGCTTGGGGTGGGGCACCTTTCACTCTACCTCCTTTGCCATCTGCCTCTTTCATCCCTTTTAGATGTGGTTTGTCTCTTTGTTTGCTGCACGTTGTTTTCTATTTTAGGGGTAGCACTGTTACATATTGGGTGCTCTTTACTGCCTTGGCTGTAATAGATCAGAGATGGAACAGCTCCTACTGTGTGCAGAGCCCTGGGGAGACCAACCTGCTGCCTTATCTACTTCACCCTCCCCATTTGTTGACAGTCCAACTGATGCCCATTACATTTTAGCCTTCCCACTTTTACTGTTCTGAATCTTCCAACTAGAAGGCATTCTTTGCTTTGTAAGGGAATTTACCCTTAGTTGGTTTGAAAATGATCAGGTGCAGGTGGAGTTTCTTTCACTACAGGTCAGCCTGGTAGACCCTTAGTCTACTCTGACCTATGTACCTGCCCACTTCTGTTAATTGTTTCCCAGCTCTGGCATCATTATAGCCTTAATGCCTCAATTTTACTACTCCTGTATACTTTCATTATCAGAATATGTTCGATGCAGACTCTAGATGCTCTACCCCTGGCATGAGTAACTGATGAGCTTGCTGTTTATTCCCTTATCACCCAATGTCCAACCAAAGTCTTAATTTACAGAGATGTGGAATTTCAACCCACCAAAACATGAGACCCAGCATTGGCTGCACCAAAGCATCTTTGGGCACAGAGAAATGAATGCAGGAGGTAACACAGATGGGGAACCGAAGACGGAACAGTTAAGCAGAACACCAACACATAGTCTCTGCACCTATGTTGAGTTCTGCCCCTCACAGCTACACTTTCTCTGCACCATGTTTGTGGACCCATGGCTCATTTTCCAGCATGATACTCTGGTCATTGATGTCTTCCATGATGACATACCCTAGCCCTCTGATGTCTGTGCTTTTCTTGTGAGCCAGTACATAAATTGGTAAGCCATAACAGCTATGCATCAGCAGCATGTGAAGATGGTGAGTAGCTGCTTTATGAAAATATTGTGCATTTTACACACCATTTGGCATAACACCCATGAATTGTTTGAGCAATTATTATTTTGGGAAAGCTTCAAATGGCAGTAGAGTCGGAGAGTTATAGGGTCACTCCACATAACAGTCTTCTTACGAATGGTGTGAATAACCAGTGTCTCACTGGCAAAATTATGTAGACCATGAGCATTTTCATCCAGTGCAATGCTGGATGTGGCAGTAATGGGTAAGTGGATTAGAAAGTGGCAGGAAGTGACAAATAGAAACTTCCAGTCAATGTAAGTGAGAAACCATACTTGGTGAACCACCTCCCAGTTATATTTGAGTGTTGCAGTAGTCTCTGTCAGCTCCTCAGTGGGCATTTTTTGACTTATTATGTTCTTCAATAAGAAGTCTCACCAAAATGCTGTGTTTGGTGGGTAGGCTCATAGTTAACAGTTGGATTTTTTTTATGTTTGCTGTCAATGGTATGATTGTAAGGCAGTTGCAACATCTTCATTCATCACACCGGTAACAGAGATCAGACATAATTTTAGAATGACTTAAACTACACTCAAAGGAAAGATACTGTTGTTTTTCCTGTATAAGACTGTATCTACTTCATGTGTCATGTGACCCTCTTTCCATTAAAAAAAAAAATGAGTTGAAGCAATATGGCAACTTTCAAAATGGCCACCATGCTGGAAGTACCTCTCAGAAATATTGGGGCATGCTGCTTCTCTAGCTGTCCATAACTGTGAAAGTGTTGCTGGTGTGGGATTTTGTGCACAAACTGACCTCCTGATTATGTTCCATAAATGTTGAATGGGATTCAAGTTGGGTGATCTGGGTTGCCAAATCATTCATTCAAATTGTCCAGAATGTTCTTCAAACTAATTGCAAACAATTGTAGCCCAGTGACAATTTGCATTGTTATTTATAAAAATTCCATTGTTATTTGCTGCAAATGGTCTGAAAGTAGCTAAACATAAGCATTTCTAGTCAATGATCGGTTCAGCCGAATCAGAGGACCCAATCCATTCCATGTAAATTCTGCTCACAACAATATGGAACCACCACCAGTGTGCAGTGTGTTGTTGGCAGAGTCTTTGGCTTTGTGGGGCCTGTGCCACATCCCAACCATAACATCAGCTCTTACCAGCTAAAATTGGTACTCCTGTGATCAGACCACAGTTTTTCAGTCATCTAGGTTCCAACCAATATGGTCAAGAGCCCAGGAGTGAAGCTTCAGGTGACATTGTGCTGTCAGCAAATGTGCTCGTGTTGGTTGTCTGCTACCATAGCCCATTAATACCAAATTTTGCTGCACTGTCATAGTGTATACATTCATCATATATTCCATGTTGATTTCTGTGGTCCTTTCATGCAGTGTCACTTGTCTGTTAGCGCTGCCAACTCTATGCAAACATCACTGATTTTCGTCATTAAATGAAGCCTGTTGGTCACTGCATTGTCTGTGGTGAGAGGTAATATGTGAAATGTGGTATTCTTGGCAAACTCTTGACACTGTAGATATTAGATATTGAATTTCCTAAAGATTTCCGAAATGAAATGTCCCAAGCGTCTATCTCCAACTATCATTCAGCGTTCGAATTCTGTTAATTCCCATCATGCAGCCATAATCATGTCAAAATACTATGACTATCTGTATATGCACATATCACTATTCCATGACTTTTGTCACCTCAGTGTATGGACCATCCTGCAGTACCACAGACCATCTCAGTAATGTAATATGTGTTTCTGCATAAGATGCAATGCACGTCTTCAGTTGAAATGTCTTGAATATTGCCTCCATTATGCACTTTCATTCAGCTGTTTCCTGTTATATTATGAGCTTTTTCATTTATTGTCTTTATAGTTACATCATGTGAGTGATGACACCATTGTACATCTTCTGTGCTTCTGTTTAAATCCATACTCCAGTAACAAATAATGTTTAAAGGCAGTCTGAATGACACATTTATTATTTTGTAACTTTTTTATAAACACTGTATAGATTAAAAATATTCCCACTTTTTTATGAATTTTCATGTTCTTACAGTTTCTGAAACTTTTAATTGTACATGTTTAATTTTTCAGGAACTGTGGTGAGATGACGGGGGGAACTGATTCTGCTTGGGAGGCTGCTAGTCCATGTTCCAAAGGCTCGCAAGTAAGCTAGTCATAAAATATGTGAAGATATATTTTGTGTACCAAATACCTCTTTATTGCTGCATGCAGCTGTTTATACATAGTACTACAAAATCGTAACATGACACTGGGAATTTGAGAGGAATATTATCTTTATTCTTCTCCTTATTTGTATATCATGGTGTAGTTACAACATCAAGCAGAAGATGGTTTCATAAATCGGACCAATTTTAATTTTTTTTTGTACTATAGGATAATATTTTGGGGTGACTCTTTACTTTGATCAAGTATTGAGACAAATTATGGGTTTTCATATAATATATATGTATTCTAAGTGTCTTCTAACAGTTAAGAGTATTAATCATAATCTTACTTCACATGTATTCACTGATGAATTTGAGCAGAACTGAGAAATTCATAAATTCAATTCCAGACATGCATCATCAGCTAGTAAACCAGCTTTGACAAAGAAAGTACTAAAATGCAGATCTAAAAAACTCTTTAACAATTTACCTACAGAAATAAAATACCTGATGAGTGTTAATAGTGTTTTCAGTTGTCGTGCTCCCTCTGGTTGAATTAAGATTACTTCTCTTTTCATACATTCATGATGTTTTATTACCTTTTCCAGAGATTAAATAATTGTGTATGTAAAGCTATATGTAACAGAAAACAGCATGAGGTTATTCAGCTCTGACATAAATTATGCTTACGCACATTAATGTTTGTTTTTTCTTTTTTGTTATCTTTCTTTTCTTCAATTGCTGGTTCATTTTGTTTTGTGGTGCAGAAGATAGAAAATGTCTAACAATGAATAAACCTCTTTCATTTAAAAGATGACTTGTAAATATGTTGAGTCACACAGTTGCCACCTGTTACTGCAATAAATTTACATCTCTAATACACCCTGGATTGTATTGCTGAAATTCAAATTCATCCATGGTGACTGTGCTGCCTGTTGCTCTATATTTTCTCCAATCTGGTAGTGTAACTTTGGTGAATATTTCAATGTAGGTTGTATGAATCATTTATTATATTCCTACAAATTTATTCAAGTAAATTAGAAAGTAAGTACAACTTCTTTTAAAAAGTTGCTGCCTCTTCAGTCACAGGACAGTTTGCTGTTTACTTGATTAAAATTATGTTTCTTTGGAGAACTTATCTATGTACATCTGTAAATGCTGAGTCATATTTGTAGTGCATTACTACTACCCATACAGCTTTACAATGCAAACTGTTATGTGCCATCTAACTAACAAAACTTTTCAATCTCCAAGTATAGGTATTCATATAATTAGTAGAAAGAGTGTCTAATGGGAAGTATTTAATTTTGGTTTGAATAGGATTTCCCTATTTCTTGCTTAATGTTGAACAGGAGCTTGTTAAATATCTTCCCATCACAAAGGCAAAGTGAATATTATTATTTTTTGTTTGTTTTCTATTGTGACTCTGTAAATCATGTTTCAGCCGGAACTGATTTTTATCATCAGTAACAAAAGCCATTAAGGAGTAAATGTGTTAGAAAGCAAATGTAAGAATTCCAAGATCCTCAAAAAGCCTCTACATGAGATATGCTTATCTATTTAACACAATATTCTTACTGTTCACATTTGTAGAACAAATACTTTATTCACTTTAAGTGAAGGGAGTGAGGGTATGCAAAACAAGCCAAGACTCCTATCTCTAGATTATGTCATAATCCAAATCAGAGTGTATAATGTACACAATTAAATCAGCGATCTAATGTACAGGCGCCTCACAACACTGCAATTACAATTCAAATGTGTTACAGAAACAATAGACAATAATAGCATTAATATAAAAAAACATAACTATTACAGTGTAAATAAAATAGAAAGAAACTTCCACGGGGAAAAATATATTAAAAACAAAGATTCCAAGACTTACCAACCGGGAAAGCGCCGGTAGACAGGCACAATAAATAAAACACACACACAAAATTTTTCGCTTGTGTCTATGTATGTGCGGAAGGATATGTGTGTGTGTACGAGTGCACACCTGTCCTTTTCCCCCCTAAGGTAAGTCTTTCCGCTCCTGGGATTGGAATGACTCCTTACCCTCTCCCTTAAAACCCACATCCTTTCGCCTTTCCCTCTCCTTCCCTCTTTCCTGAAGAAGCAACCGTTAGTTGCGAAAACTAGAAATTTTGTGTGTGTGTTTGTGTGTTTTATTTATTGTGCCTGTCTACTGGTGCTTTCCCGCTTGGTAAGTCTTGGAATCTTTGTTTTTAATATATAACTATTACAGTCATTTATTTGACATAAAACTGCTAAGCTTGATTAACAGCCATTTGCTTTCTCGCTCAGATTTTCACATACTCATTCAGAAATTCTTCTAAAGAATAATAGCACTTATGTACTAACTACTAACATAGCTTTTGTTTCAGTTGCTGTAGCTCCATGCTATGGATTTATTTCTTTTTTAGAATACTGTAAATTTTCAAGCTGATGTGTTCTGGGATTTATGCATATAGCTATAATCTATGAGTGGGAAGCATGAAATCCCTCTTGCTCTTAGTGCTGTATTGATGTTTCAAATTATTGTCTATGAATAATTAGAGTTATTGTATACAAAAATAATTAGTTTATAAATGTACAAACAGGGAGCACTTCATGTTTCCAAATTGCTTAACTGAGGGCATCATGATTTTTTTGGTTTTGAATTACATCTATTTCTAACAACATATTTTTGTAATTTTAATATTTTAGTCATTTTGCTTGCGTTACTCCAAAAAAGAATGTCATACTTATGACTGACTCAAAACAGCTGTGATAAACTATTTTCTCATCTCCATGCTAGTTGAATAGGACAAAATCTTCATTGCAAAGGTCAGGCTGTTTATTTTATTTGCTAATCACTTAATATTTCAAGACCATGATAAATTTTGGTCCAGGTGTATTCCAAAAAACTTAACACAACCTGCTTCTTTCAGTTCTTGGTTTTGATGATTAATGTGAGTTTCGTTTACCTTAAAGTTTGTAATTTTAAAGTGCAGAAAATGTGTTTTCCCAATATTCAGTTTGAACCAGTTGTTTAAACTGTATGGTAAATTTGTGACAGCTGAGCGAATTTGTTCAGAGTAACTGCTTTCGGCAATGGCAGAAGTATCGTTTGCAAATACGACTGAATGTGAATTATGTTATTAGTCAAGTCATTCATATAAAGTAGAAATAAAATAGGACACAGAACTGGATCTTGTGGAACTCATTTTGACATAATGATCCATTTAGAGAAGGAATTTCTCTTGCTTGGTGCTGTTTCTGAGATACAGCCTAAACCACTCTTAGGAACAACTGCCAATTCTATATCTTTCCATTTTATACAGGGTACTCTCCATTTTAACTTATTATACAACTGGACCCCAAGGAATTTTATATAGTGCATTTCATTTTGTGTGTGACCATTAGTGTCTACTTGCAATGCTAACAGGCTATTACGGCTGGTATGAAAGTTCATTATATGAGATTGACTAGAACTGTTATCTGTGAACCACTCATAGGCACATTCAGCTATCATCTGAACCCTGTATGCTAAAGTTGAGTTTGCATCTTTGATTGGTTTGGTTGTCATCAACAACAATGCAGTTTTTGAACTGCTCCTTAGTCACTGGAAGATCATTTAGGTTAAAAAAAAAAAAAAAAAGAAACTGGGGCTCAATTACAGTACTTGCGGCACTCCAAATGTTGTGACTCCTGATGAAGAGGCTAGTTTTATGCCTGTGCTAGTATGTTATGTAATAAAGTCTCATCTACTTATTACTCCATTATTGCTTCAGATAATGCAGTACTAAGTTGTGCTGCCATACATACAAGTGAGCAGTAGTAATATAAAATAAACAGCGAGCTAGGTGAGAAAATATTTATGAACCATAGAAGAAAATGACCCAGATTCCTAGCTAGTGGCACAATCATACAATGAGGCAGTTTTATATGGCATTATCTACAATTGAAACAGCAGTTGGCTGTGATCTGATGCAACTGCACTGTTTAAAGCTTAGATTGTGTCATTACTGTGGGTTAACACTTGTACATGGCATCAGACTGATATAATGAAGGTTTATTTTATTATTGTTAAATTAAACAGTGATTTAGCTTCTATAATGTAAGTTTATTTTATCATTGTTTAATTAAACTAAGATTATACTGTGATTTTTTTCATATACACTATGTGATCAAAAGTATCCTTGCATCTGGCTGACAATGACTTACAAATTCATAGGGCCCTCCATTGGTAATGCTGGTAATGCTGGAATTCAGTATGGTGTTGGCCCACCCTTAGCCTTGAAGACAGCTTCCAGGCATACGTTCAATCAGGTGCTGGAAGGTTTATTGGTGAATGACAGCTCATTCTTCATGGTGTGCTGCACTGTGAAGAGGCATCAATGTCGGTTGGTGAGACCTGGCACGAAGTCGGCATTCCAAACCATCCCAAAGATGTTCTATAGGAGTCAATTCAGAGCTCTGTGCAGGCCAGTCCATTACAGGGGTGTTATTGTTGTGTAACCACTCCGCCATAGGCCGTACATTATGAACAGGTGTTCGATCGTGTTGAAAGATGCAATCGCCATCCTCAAATTTCTCTTCAACAGTGAGAAGCAAGAATGTGCTTAAAACATCAATGTAGGCCTGTGCCATGACCATGCCATGTGAAACAACAAAGGGTGCAAGCCCTCTCCATGAAAAACATGACCATACCATCGCCTCTGAATTTTACTGTTGGTACTACACACGCTGGCAGATGATGTTCACCAGACATTCACCATACCCACACCTTGCCATCGGATCGCCACATTGTGTACCACGATTTGTCACTCAAAACAATATTTTTCCACTGTTCAATCATCCAATGTTTACGCTCCTTACACCAAGCAAGACATCGTTTGGTGTTTACCGGTGTGATGTGTGGCTTATGAGCAGCCACTCAGCCATTAAATCCATGTGTTCTCACCTCCCGCCTGACTGTCATAGTACTTGTAGTAGATCCTGATGCAGTTTGGAATTCCTGTGTGATGGTCTGGATAGATGTTTGCCTATTACACATCATGACCCTCTTCAACTGTCAGCGGTCTGTCAGTCAACAGATGAGGTCAGCCTGTACGCTTTTGTGTTGTACATCTCCCTTCACATTTCCACTTCACTATCACATCAGAAACAGTGGACCTAGGGATGTTTAGGAGTGTGGAAATCTTGCATACAGATGTACGACACAAGTGACATCCAGTCACCTGACCACGTTCGATGTCCGTGAGTTCCACGGTGAGCGCCATTCTGCTCTCTCATGATGTCTAATGACTACTGAGGTCACTGATATGGAGTACTTGGCAGTAGGTAGCAGCACATTGCACATAATATGAAAAACATATGTTTTGGGCGGTTGTCCAGATACTTTTGATCACATAGTGTATATTACCGAGGTAACATAAACACAGATGTCCTTTACACATGTACAAACTGCGCCGCACACCCGCTCATGTTATAAAAAATGGTACAACTAGTGAAGGTTAATGCAATAACAGTTTAGTTTGCCAAGTAGAATGTTGTGATCCACATATGTTGATAAGCAGTTATAGGTCCTTGCAGTCATTAAAGTTTAAATCACAGTATGTTGTTACTCGTTGCTATTTGTATGACAACTGTCTCCAGTTGTCTATCATTACTTCTCACTGTCTTGGGCATATATTAATTACATTCTACAAAAAAATTCCTGCTGTATTTTGGTGTTTAGGGTGAATTTACAAATTTTCTATCGAGATGGGCTCCTGTCAAGGTGTCCTGAGTGTATCTACAAAATATGTGTTAAGTTAGTTGGCAAATTATGGTCATCTCTGGAAATTCTGCGAAGTTGAGCAATACTTCCAAACTGGATAAATTGCAGTGTTATGCATATGAAGCACTTCTCCATCTAATTGCAAATATAGTTACTCTATCATGGAATTTATCGTCATGTGTGAATAAAGCACTAAATTGAAAGATTTATGAAAATAAATAAATGCCAATAGTGAATTGATACTGATCTAAAGCTCTCAGAATACTGCATTTGCACAATGCAGATTGGATTTTTCATGGTCAGTGCTTCCATTATCAATAATATTTGTTGTAATGAAGAATACAATTTTGATCAAGACCTGTCATTATGATTTAACTTAGAACATGTTCTAGACTTCTGTAGCAGGAGATGTCTGTGATAGGACATTTGGTTTTGCTGCTACCCTTATGATCATAGCTTTCTGCTGCAGGAAATTGTGGCAAATTATAAATGAGTCAGTTTGAACAAAATGTTACTGGTGGGGAGGATACTTGCAGTTGACATTGTTTAAAAGCTTTGTCATTCTGTAGTTAGGTATTTGAAGATTTTTAAGGATAGATGATATTGATAAATCATTGTAGTATCATAGGTGACGGTGAAGTGCTACTGAATGTTGCAAGGGACCAAAATAAAAGCCTGCAGATAGATTATTTTGTATTTATCTGTAGTAATGTGACATTTTGTTGACCCTATTATTCACACCTTATTCAAGTACATTAAGCATTTAAAGATTATTTGAAATAAGTGTAGCAGGCACTAATATAATGATGGCATATATGCAGATCCTGTACGCATGGGCTAGAGATGCTCCAAAACTTGAGCTTCCAGAAGGAGTTGGATTTAAAGTGGGTGGCAAATCCCCTATACAGTATCTTGTACTACAAGTGCATTATGCCCATATTGATGCATTTAAAGGTAAGTTTTTTTCCTTACTTTTACCATCAGTGTAATTTGAACAGTGGTAATATCAACATATTTTATGTTTAAAGCTGTAGAGAATGTTAAAATATCAAACCAAAGAAAATACCACTGTAAAAGGCAAAAAAAAAAAAAAAAATAAATAAATAAATAAAATAAAAAAAACACATACTTACCAACAGAAAATAAGTCTCATTTATCTTTTATATTAACAGAAAAATGAGTTCAGTTATTTAAAGTTATGCAGTTGGTAACATACAAATAATTTTAATAAGCTGAAATGAGGTTTTTTCCTTCTCTTGTAATTTTGGACAATAATATGATGGTCAGTATAATGAGCACAGTAAAACTTGTATGTAACATATTCAGTATGATGTGTAACAGGTAGACATGAAAAATATATAATTTTAAGTTTCAGAATTGTAAACTTCCTGTATTTTTCACAAAACGGTATTTTGTACAGAAATTCAAAATATGACACTAGTTTCATTTTCCTCAAATGACAATACAAAATGCTCAAATTGGATTGTAATTAATAAATACTAGGACTTACATTAATGTTAAAGTATTTTTCATACATGAGAACAAGGTAAATGATCACAAAAATAAAATTAGTTTGGCTGATAACTTTGTAGTAAAGTAAATGAGACTATTGTATAATTATTTAGGTGGAGGACCAAGATTTGATTTTGGTTTTGTTTTACAGATGGAAGCACTGATGATTCAGGTATATTCCTGCACTACACTGAAAGGCCGTAAGTATAAGTTAGAGGTTGAAAGGTCTATACTGAATTTCCTATGTTGTGTGGATTACATTCTCCATGATTAGGTGCACTATGCAATTTCAGAGTACTCCGATTTCTTAGTTTTCCTCTTTGTGGCAAGATTTGCTCCTTACTTACAAATTCTATAAATAATGTTTATATAATACCAAATTCTATAATATATCTAAAAACAAAGATGATGTGACTTACCAAACGAAAGTGCTGGCATGTTGATAGACACACAAATAAACACAAACATACACACAAAATTCAAGCTTTCGCAACCAACGGTTGCTTCATCAGGAAAGAGGGAAGGAGAGGGAAAGAGAAAAGGATGTGGGTTTTAAGTGAGAGGGTAAGGAGTCATTCCAATCCCGGGATTGGAAAGACTTACCTTAGGGGGAAAAAAGGACAGGTATACACTTGCACACACACACACATATACACAGACAAAAGCAGACATTTGTAATGGCAAAAATGTCTGCTTTTGTCTGTGTATGTGCTGATGGATATGTATGTGTGTGCGAGTGTATACCTGTCCTTTTTTCCCCCTAAGGTAAGTCTTTCCACTCCCGGGATTGGAATGACTCCTTACCCTCTCACTTAAAACCCACATCCTTTTCTCTTTCCCTCTCCTTCCCCTCTTTCCTGATGAAGCAACCATTAGTTGCGAAAGCTTGAATTTTGTGTGTATGTTTGTGTTTATTTGTGTGTCTATCAACATGCCAGCACTTTCGTTTGGTAACTCACATTATCTTTGTTTTTATATTAAAAACAAAGATTCCAAGACTTACCAAGCGGGAAAGTGCCGGCAGACAGGCACAATGAACAAAACACACACACAGAATTACTAGCTTTCGCAACCGATGGTTGCTTCTTCAGGAAAGAGGGAAGGAGAGGGAAAGACGAAAGGATGTGGGTTTTAAGGGAGAGGATAAGGAGTCATTTCAATCCCGGGAGTGGAAAGATTTCCCTTAGGGGGAAGAAAGGACAGGTGTACACTCGCACACACACACACACATATCCATCCACACATACACAGACACAATCAGACATTTTTGCCTTTACAAATGTCTGGAAGTGAAATTACTTGCATTTGCACTATCAGTTTTCTCTGCAGTTGGATGAATCGAATGACAAATAAAAACCATGAAAACTAATAAATATTAGGCAGAATTTCAGGTTGCCACCTGCCTTCAGTAGGTGAAATGATTAGTACTGCTGACAGAAACACAAAAAAAGGTAAAAGTTATGACATTATAGTAGCCTTCAGAACTATTAGTTCCTTCTTCAGATATGAGAGAGGGATAAATTACAGAATGTTTAAGGGGAAAGGCAGGTAAATCACTCATACCACAGAATAAAAGAGATCTACTGTTGTAAAGAAGAGAATGACGGTCAATTGTAAAGTCTATAAATTATACATATCTGACAAAGAATGAAATACCCTGTAAGTGGAGTGTTGGAAGCTCCGCGATACTGTTCGGAGATAATGCAAGACTGCAATGCTGTAAGGCTCCAGTGAAATGTAGGAAGACCTGCAGAGAATCAATGATCTGTGCAGTGACTGATAGCCGTCAATCACTCTCAATAACAACTCTCCACATTTATATTCTACTTTCAAGTGAAATTAATTTCATTCTTGTTGAATAGATTCTTTTGAAATGCTGTCCATTTCCAGTAACCAAAGGCTTGGATCAAGAACTGCTTTCTAACATGGAGATATATGAAATAAGCAATAATAGTATACTGTTGCTGTGTGCACATTTGTATTTGTGTGGCAAACTGTGACAGAATTGGTCACATTGTAGTGCCTCGAGCATTTCGGGGTAAATTCTAGAGACAGTCATATTTCCACCATCTTGAACACATGTTATTTTAAAGATGAGTGTGTGAAAGTGGAACTGTATCTACTGCACCACGATTATGTGGGTGCAGGACTGGCATGTATCTGACCATTGATCAGCGCGGGCAGGTAGTCACAGCACTCGCCTCAGAAGTTACACGCCCAGCAGAAGGAGACAATGTGCTGTACCCCATGATGGTGCTGTGTCAGTCATTTTGAGAACAGTTGAATGTTGTTAAAGAAAAGAAAAGACACTTACTTATTAACTTACTTTTGTGAGATCCGAATGGTGGACTTGCTAGAGCTTTCTAGATTGTAATTGTTGTAAAGTATGTAAGAGTATCAGTTGAGTTGGTAATTGCTGGGCTTACAAAAAATGAATCATTTATATGGTGTCTTGTTTGCAGAAGTGAAAATATAGTGAGATTGGTTTAAAAGTATCCTGAGTGTATGGAATTATTTTAAGAGTATAAAAAGTTCCTCCAAAACAGCATCTTGTTCGGAGAAGAAGTTGAGCAGACAATCGCAGCCGGCTATCCTGAAAAGAAGATCAGTAAAACAACTCCATGTAAGCTCACTAATAAAATGGGATTGGGAGTCTGGCACACCAGCACCACACTGCTCCTTCTAGTCACTGGAAACTGCCAGAACATGGCACTGCTTCTTCATTAACAAACTTGTTTTCATGCCTCTCCTAGTAATTCATGATATGCATCTCTCCATTGCTCACTGAGTAACCCTCAGTTTTTTTATCTTTATTCCCATATTAGAAGCCAATGTATGGCTACCCTAAGTCAAAATTGTCAGTACATGCTGATGTTCACATGCTACTGTTCATTTTTTATATTAGTGAGCTGGAAGATGATACTAATAGTAGATTCAGACATTTTACAGATCATACATCTATTGCATCTATAATGAAGCATTGTCTAAAAAAATACCTGTAGAAGTATTCAGTCATATCTTGATATCAATGGCACAAATAGTGGAAACTTGCACTAAATGTTCATATGAAAAGTTTTGTACTCCACAAAATGCAAAAGCATGGTATGCTATGACTACAATGAGTCACAATTAGAATCAGTCAGGCCATAAAATAATTGCGTATAACCATTTGTGTCTATATGACATCGAATGATCATATAGTCTGTCACAGTAAAGCGGTTGGTAGAATTTGATTCATTGGTATGATACTGGGAAAATGCAATCAATCTACAAAAGGTGTTGCCTGAAAAACACTCATGTGAGCCATCCTAAAATATTGCTCAGTTGTGTGGCACTCATAACAGATAGGACTTGAACAAAGAAGGGCAACATGTAAGGTCATAGGTTTGTTTTACCAGTGGAAGAGCATCACCGATGTGTTGAAAAACATGACCTAACACACACTTGAAGAGAGATGCCAACAATTCCACAAATGCCTATCTACAGAATGGCAACAACCAGCACAACCAGCATTAAGTGAGGCATCTCGGAATACATCTTGGAATACACTACAACCCCCAACTTATTGCTTCTGTAGGGACCATCATACAGATTTACAATGAACACAGAGGCATATAAGCAATCATTATTTCTGTGATCCACGCACAACTGGAGCAGGAAGAAATCTTAATACCTGGTACATAGTGAAATACTCTCTGCCATGTACTTTGGTGATTTTCAGAGTATAGATTAATTTGAATTTAACACAAAGCTTTATTATCTAAATACTAGCTAATTACCTGGAATTGTTCAAATACTTATTTACCTACACAGTAGTACAGTGTCTCACAGATAGTAAGCCATACATATCCCAAGGTTGGTTGAAATTTCCCGTGGCTTCCACAGGTGATCTTACATTTTTACCACATCTCTCCTCTACCCTCATCCAGGGATATATTAGTCTCACAAAAATTTTTGTTTTTTGGTAGTAAGCCATATGTATACCAAGGTTGGCTGATATTGATCTTAAGTCTGGTTTACACCAGAATGGACACAAGCAAATGTGTATCAGCGAGCAAGAACTGTCTCTGGTGTGAACTGTAGATTACTGCAAATGAACTGCATGCAGTCACATTCAGTTTGCATTCACTCGCGTTATCCTGGTTGTCTGTCTTTTAGCAGACCATCAAAGGAAGTTTTGTCCTCTTCATTTCAGCAGTGGCAGTACAGAAAGATTTTGTCTTCTACCTTGTCTGCTTTGTTGTTAATGTGAGTCGGATTATAGATGGAGTGGTCTGATGTAAATGTAATGCTGCTGATAGATATCATAAGTGCTTCTGGGATATAAGAAATCCACAGCACAAATCATCAATGAAAATAAATATGACTGGTAGAAAATTATTGAAGCACTAAAGGTCAAACTGGTGACATGAGAAAAATAAGAAATTCCATTACTTGGTTGCATCAGGTGGGGACAAAGAGAATAAACAAAAGCTTTGTAATCCTTTTTACTGAAAAAAGGAAAAGCACAACAAATTTCTTTGAAAGTAAATGAGTGTAAATATACATTATCTGATTAAAATTGAAAATATATAAAATATATGAAATACCTGATCATTCTCATTGCTTATGTTCATGGTAGCTGTAATTATGTAGCTGGTGTATCAGTGTTATGTTAGACATTTTTGATAATAAATAAAAATGGTTTGCCCAGGATTATGTTATCTGCCCTCTAACAAGTTCTATTTAGTTTTTTATCATGTGGCCTGTGTGACAAGTCAGTGGGATATTTCACTCTTAATTAACCATATTTTATTGACATTGTCTTCCTTATGTGTACTATAATAAATTCTGGAAGTGCTTCACATATATCACTGCAGGAATAAGAAACTATCTGAGGTGTAACGGCTGTTGAAATATGAAACAATTGCTAACATAAATGTTCCCGGTTGCTAATAACTAGAATGTAAATGCTACCCTCACTTCAGGTTATGTTGGTCATGGTGAAAGTGCAGTTATGGTGTCGGCAGTTTTTCTGTGACATTCAGCCATTGGCGAGGGTGCGATGAATCACGGGAGATAAAATTGAGCAATTGAGGAGAGATGTTGAAAGCCAATGAGAATGTCATATTTCATTTCTTTCACTTCATAAATAAAAGTTAGCTGGTAATTTCTTGCTGTTGTGAGATTTATGGCATTTTCATTACATGTATACTTGTATCAAAACTTTAATTCCTACATCTTTGGAAGTAACAGCCAAATACTTCTGAGACCTAACAAATTAATACAAGGAATTATTCACTTTTTGGCAGCCATGAAAGAACGTAGCAGTGTGAACAGCTTTTTCATGTCATAACAGTGTGTGATTTTGCAAGAGCACTTTTATGTAAATGTTGCTGTTAGTTATTGTTAGTTACTGCTGCTCATTTCATTGCTCACAGCAATATAAGCTGTGCACTTAGATTCCTGCCTAACCTCACATTCAGAAATCGTGTTGTAAAAAACAGCATTGTTACACTTAGGTTTTGGGCTAATTGTAAGGCCTTCAGGAAGCACTGGGGCTTCTACAGCAGCCAGAGTTTTGGCAGAAAGATTGATAACAATGTTATGGGGTGGGTATTCAGGAGCAATGGAGGAAGGTGGAGGACGTTTTTGAGGAAGTGGAAGGTGGAATAAGTCAGCCAGGCACAGTCAGGAAGCTATGAGGCACTTATAGTTTTAGATCTTGACATTATCATAGATTTTGGACCTAATATATTTCACCATGTGCATCTACTTTGATTTGCAGTTTTCACTTTTCTTGGTGTACGTACAGTAGTAATATGTTATTTGCCAATCCACCTGTGCATTATGGTATGAAAATTTTTACAATATAATTTTTTTCTAGAATGAATAAGCTAGCAGGTGTGATCCTGCTTGGCACTGGAGGTGTTATACCACCACAAGGTGTAGAATATATGGAGACGTCTTGTGTTATAAAGGAAAAGAAGACCATACATCCCTTCGCATATCGGACTCATACACACAGCCTAGGTAAGAGACAACTCTGAAGTTAGTATCTTTCTACTGTAATTAATATATAAAATAGACAGAAAATGTAAGTAATAATTTCAGTTAAATTATATAGGGGAATTAATAGTAAATAATTTAGCTGAGACATCTTTTTTATCTCAGTGCACCCAGCATACAAAAAGAAGGCAGGTTGATGCATATAAATGGAGAGCATTTTGAACATTTCATGTAAGCAAGCATTTCATGTGGTATCCTGATATTTTCTGTACCTGTACTTCTCATAATGGATGTACGATGATTAGTTGAGAAAGTTTTCTAACAAGGAATTAGTGTGTTTTTACCATGCCCATGACATTTCTTCTTCTTTGTGTCAGGAACATATCCTGAAGTTAGGCATGTACTTTTACTTATATAGAATCGTAGAGGTCATATTGAGAATCCATGCCCAGAAATGCCATTCACTGGCATTATATAATGCTGAATTTATAGAAGCCCAAGCCCATGCCTACTGCTAGACCACACCTTCAGCAGTAGATGAGGGCTTTTATGCTGACGGACTCCAAGTAGCTCTTCTCACAATGAGCCTGTCAGCATGCAGGACATTAGATGGCATCAAACATGTACATCTGTCACAACACTATAGTCTGGTTGCATACAGACTCAAGTTTGTTTCTGAAGAGTGGCCTAGCCCCATGTGTTGGTTGCTATAACATTGTCAGTAGTTTTGTGGGATGACATTGTGCCTGTCCTTAGGTTGTTCCTAGTAGAAGATAGGAGCAGCTACATTTTTTGTGGTGGGAGGGAGGAGGTGAGGGCAGAACTTATCACGATCTTGCCCTACTCGTTCATGTAGTGTTTTCATTTACTACTTTATGCTAAGCATTTATATATTTTGCTAACTTTGGATAGCATGCTAAAACTTCTATTTTGTAGTGTTAATGCCGCAAAGATATGGTGGTGTCACCAGCATGAAAGGAGATAGTATACACAACACACTACTAGGTAGGTATACCCATCAAACTGCTCTTCAACAATATGTAAAGTATACATTGCTACTTAACACATGGATGAGGGGCACAATGAAAAAGATGGCTAAATATTACTCAGCTATTGGACCAAGTCCTTCATCAGATGTAAGCAAAACACAACTTGCACACATATGGCCACTGTCACCTGTGTTTGATAAGCCCTGACTGTGACGGCATCTGAGGTGAGCAAGGATCTTTGCTGAGATTAGTAGCTTAGGCACAGGGGTGGGGAGGGGAGGAATAGCAGGTTAGGGGTGGGACAAGATGCTTGCTGCTTGTGGGGACAGGGAGAGTTCCCACTGTGCAATCCAGAAAGACTGGTTTTGGTGGGGAGAATCCAGATGGCACAGGCTGTAAAGCAGTCATTAAAGTGAAGCACAGTGGGTTAGGTAGCATGCTCAACAACTGGGTGGTGTAACTACTCTTGTTTGACAGTTTGGTGGTGGCCCTTCATGCAAGTAGACAGCTTGTTAGTGATCATGCCCATGTAGAATCTGGCCCAATCATTGCAGCTAAGTTGGTATATCATATGGCTGCTTTTGCTGCTGACCCTGCCTTTGATGGAGTATGAGATGCTTGTGACAGGACTGTGTGATACAGGTCTTACACACAGATTTTTATTTCAATTTCATCATTTCACTGTACCTACTCAGGGTTCATCTTTTCTTTTCCCTACACTTCATCTTTTTCATCTTGTTTGTTTTTTTGTAATATTTCCACTCATTGCTTTGTAATTTTATGTATTAATATACTTTATCCTTTACCATGGATTCCTGTTCTTTATGTCTGTGCCAATACAGAGAACTTTCCCTATCACTAACCAGAATGCAGTCCCACATACTGTTTCTGTGTTGTTCCCTAGCTCATCGAAACACCCTAAATGGCGTGACTCTTAAATTACCCATCTCTGGTTGCAACCCACCCTTTCTCGGTGATCTCTCTCTGTTCAAATTCTGTCATCCCATAGCTTCCACCAACCTACTCCTGCAAAATGATGTGACTCAGGCCCAAAACTTTTGGCACTATCTCCATTCCATCTGTCAAATCTCGTGCACTACAAACCCAAATTCCTGTGCTCCACCTCCTAAATTGAAACCCTTGTCCTCCAGGAATTAGAGCAGTATGCACCATGCCAAATCAAGAAAACTCTCCAATTAATTCATTATACTACCACACTGGACTACCACTTTCCACCACCACTAAAGAGCCTCCATCAAATGTCCCCAACATCTAATCATAGCCGCCAAACCCTGCCTTGCAGATATGCTCCATTTACTTGAGAAACTCCCTCCTGCTAAAGTGACCCATCTCCTCTACCTTCAAATTACTACCTATTAACTTTCCAGAATTTCCCAACCTGGAACCATGCCTCATCATCATTCCCCAAATGCCTCAATGTGGAAACCAATCTCACATCTATAGAAAGAACTATGGTCCACCACCTAAAAACAAATCACAAACTTACAATCCTACCCAGCTATAAAGGCTCCTCCACTGTGGCTATGAACCATGTGAACTACCTGACAGGTATGTCCACCTAAAAGCTCTGACTTAGTTATACCATTCCAGAAATCCAGTTTGACCTCTGGTTGCTCCTCACTTCCTTAGGTCCATCCCAGAACATTTCCCCGAGTCTTATCTTTCTCCTCACCCTCACTCTTCCTGAGGGATATCTCATTGTGGCTGGTTTCTACGCCACTACAGAGAGAAGCTCTGACCTAGTGGATCAACTCTCACAGCCTGTTAACCGTACCTACCCTCGCATATAAAAAGACACCAGCCATTTTCTCCACTAACTCTTCAGTTTCTGTTCATTTGCCCTGCTCATCTCTGCCAGTGCCACCTCTCACTACACTAATATCTCCAATGCCCATGGCCTTGCTACTATTGAACACTACCTTTCTCAATGCCAGACTGATTCCAAGCCTACAAACTCTTTCCTGGTCACCATGGTCATCTATATCCTCACTAATAGTAACTGCTCCTTTGAAGGCATCACCAACAAACAAATCCGTAGTGCAGCAGAGGGCACCCACATAGTGCTAGCCTATGCTAAACTACTCATGAGCCATTTAGAGGTATCCCTCCTAACCACCCAGAATCCCAGTCATTCGTATGGTTCACATTCATTGTTAACATCTCGTGATCTGGTCCAAGACTGAGGACATGCTTTCCACATTCCTCCAGAACCTCAACATCTACTCTCTCATTTGATCCACATGGTCCTCTTCAACCCAAGCCACCTATCTTGATGTTGACCTCCACCTTGAAGATGGCTACATCAGTACCTTGATCCAAATCAGATCTACCAAACACAAGTAATACCTCCACTTTGACAGTTACTACCCACTCCATATCAAGAAGCCCCTTCTGTACAAGCTTAGCCACCCATAGTTGGTGAATCAGTGGTGAGAAGCAATCCTTCTCCAAGTATGCAAAGATTCTTAATGTCTTTGTATACTGAAATTATCCTCCCAGCTTTGCCCCAAAACACATCTCCCATGCCTTGTCTTCCCAGTCATCTACTGTCCCCCATATACCCACTGCCACCTTTCAACAAATGAGCACACCTCTTATGACTCGGTACCAACCACATAAGTAGCAACTGAATTACATTCTCCACTAGGGTTTAAGCTATCTCTTGTCATGTCCTGAACTGTTAAATATGCACCCCACCCTTCCCATAGTGATATTCCACTGTCCACTCGACCTACTGACAACCTACACGATACTGCCGCAAGCTGTGCTGTGTGCAATGGGGCATAGTAGTTAGCATTGCTGGTTGGAGTGCTGTGAGTTGCCATTTCAAACTCAACCATTATCAATTGAAGGTTGTTGAAATTTCTTAAGTTGGTAATATTTGTTTAGTGGGTCTATTTGATGCTAACATAAATAGAAGAATGACCCATCCAGGAATTAAGTCGTTTTCTGTCTGTACATTGGCATTCATAATAAATGTGCTGACAGTGCTAAGTGTTGTACTTCATTTGAAACCCTGTTGTCTGATTTGGACTTGATTGTGGTTATGAAGTGACATTGTTTGGTGGAGGTGCTATGTCCTTCGAACGACCTGCATCAACATTATTCCAATTAGGCAATGGCTATTGAATACATGGACATGAACCAGGATACATGCAGAACATCATTCCCAAGTTCCAGATATTCAGAGACCCAGTGGGTTCCAAAACTGCAACAAGTCAGCTGCACTTCAGGCATCCATCAGTGTTTTCTCGAGATACTGATCACCACATGATGAAATGGCTGAAAGGATTCCACTGGGTTACTAAATACAACAAGTGGGATGATATGATGTGTCTGGTAAAGGTGTACTTTTACTCGGATGGCATAACCAAGCAGTGGTTAGAGAATAATGAAGAGAAGATCAGTAGCTGGGGCAATTTGCTGGCTAAACGGAAGAAAACATTTGGTGACACTCAGCAAAAAGTCCACTTAGTGGAAAGATGACTGAAGAACAGGTCCCAATGTCAAGGAGAAATGACACAGTTGTAAATACAGAATCTTGGGCCCTATGCCAAATCATGAATCCGAATATGACAGAAGCCAACAAAGTCTCAAACTTGATAAAGGAATAACAAAAATGTTCCACCCTGGACTTGCCATTGTTTAACTTGATGAAAGGAGTCACACAAGATGTGTAGCACACTCTTCTGGTATAAGATGTCACAACAATAGAGGAATTCATAAAATGTTGCCAGCGAATAGAGGAAATCCAACAGAGAAAGTCAAATAAAAGAAGTCTGATTGACTCCCCAATGTGGTTCTTGTGGCAGTTTTGGAAGCCCACTACAACCTCACCTCTCTCATACACCAAGTAGCAAGAGAAGAAATAAAACAGTTTATGGCAGCCAGAACTATTGGTCTGAGTAAGCAAGAGATGGCAGCCGTGAATGTTTATGCCTTTTGTCAGGATGTAATGAAGAATGCTGAAATGTAGTATCAATCTTTAGCAGCAATATCCACCACCAGTTGAAAAAACCAGATGAATGGACTTGGCAAACTTAGACTTTTGCTGCAGGCATCAATGACAACCCAGCATCCAACCAATGTACGTACAACCAACTCCTCCACCAGGTATAATGCCCCGCAGAACAACAGATGTTTGGAGCACAGAGGACAACACACTGTTATGTTTCCACTGTGGATGCCGTAGACACAGTGTACACTAATGCAGAGAAAGATGATGATTGTTGTTATAGTCAATGTCTGCCACAAAACCCATCACTGTACCCTGGATGAAATCACTCCCCAACATCCCTTAGCTATTCACATTCACTGTACAGAGGTACCAGCCACTCACCTGGCTGCAGAGTTGAGGAAAACTCCATATATGGAGGTGAGGCTGCCACAGATGAAAATCTTCCATGTAATACAGTCACCAAGGTGCCAGTAAATCTCATTGACATCATCATCAACAGCCAGCCTGTCTGGATGCTACTCGACTCAGGGGCATCTTTTCCTGTAATGTCAAGTGCTTATTGTCACAAGTTCAAGAAGACTGTATTCTGAGATATTGAATTGACTGTGCCACAGGCCACAAAAGGGAGTTACGTCCAGCCGTGAGGAACATGTACAGCAAGAATAACTGGAAAAGATAGAACACAGGTCTTACAATTTTTCATTTGAACAGAATGTAATCATAATATTATTCTCAAATGGGACTCCTTGCAAGCATCACAGGCAGTCATAGACTGGAAGATCAGACCTTCAGATTGATGAATCTATTCCAACAAGCAACAATGATTACTCTGGACTGTTTTGTACCATTGAAAACTATGGTACCATGCTGTTGTCAATGAGACAAGTCCCAGTCATCATTCCGGATGCTCAGTTAAATTTTGAAGCTTTTTTTCTGTTGAAAAAAGGTACTCAGGCTCACAAAAGAAGGCTACGTGCTTGCAACAATCACAAGCATTGTAGGTGGTCAAGTTGGGAACTTTTTATTGCTAATCATTACAGGTCATCACAGCTCATTCCCAAAGGATTGTGAACAGGAACAGCCAGACAAGTCCAGTAAGGGCAGATTAGTGCTTTCCATGAATCATGCTCTACTGCCACTACATACAATAGGCTATGGCCTAACCAAGGAACAGCATCAGTGAATGTTACTGTTCCATGGCAATTTTTTGATGCTTTCAATTCTGGAGCCAAGAAAAGACAAAACACTGTATCAATAAAGGGGATAGTACACAAATTAGCTAGCACTGATATAGAATGCTGCCAGCTGAACAGTGCATCTGATACCACTTTCATCTGCAGCAGTGCCATTCCACCAAAACTGAATTGGTCTCTAGGGAAGGTTCCCAAAGTCAACAAATGAAATAGATGGATAAAAGTCTGCACTGACTACCTACCTAGCTTGCTACACTGTCACCAAAGCTGCACTGTTGCCAAAGCTCCAGAAATTGCAATGCTCCTTGTAGAAGACATCATTTCAAAGCAGAAGCACACTGTTTGATGATCTGTGATGGTGGAAAAATTTTCCAGTTCAGACTAGTAACAGAGGTAATTTCGCACCGAAATTTCACCCACAAAGTAACAACTGCCTACCACTGCCTGTTGTGGCACTCGCATGTAACACAGCGAAGCAAGACATTGCCGGCTACACACCATTCATTCTCTTCCACAGTCGCAAGACTGAAATGACAGTGGATACACTGCTCCCATTTCAACAAGATGACACCAGGACAGAAGAAGCAAGACAGCTGGCTTGCATATGGACCCTAGACACTTAAGAGATAGACTGAGAGCACCTCCCGGTGAGGTACAGCACAGGAGACTTGGTGTGGATTTTTGCACCTGTGTGGAAAATGGGACTATTGGAAAATTTACTTAAATGCTACTTTGTATTGTAGCATATCCTTTGTCACTTGTCAGATGTCACAAAGAAAGTTGAGAATAATGACCCTCCATCAAGAAGATAAAAGGGCAGAGACACTGTCCACATCCGGATGAAGCCCTACTGCAGTCCAGAGGCACAGCCTGATGTGGGGCTTCTCATTCAAGGAAACTGAATATCTGTTAAGTAACCATGAAACTTTGATGGCAGGGATTATCTTTGATGGTCATCATAATGAAAAAGATGTGGCAACATGATTAAAATGTAAGGACCCACCAGTGATGTCATAAAGAGGACCATTGACAAGATCAAGATCCATGGCACTGTAGTGATCCTAGATGAGAACTTCTGAAATAGTGGGTCACTGTTTCTCTGGGAGAGGGAACAATCCAGCAACCTGTGGTGCATGTAGTGTTGTGTCACAGTTAGCATCATGGGCTGGCATGCTGCAAGTCACCAGTTCCACCCAACCGTCTGTAATTATTTACCATTTAGTATTTATCATTTCTGAAAGGTTATTGAAATATCTTATGTTTGTAATGTTTGTATATTCTGGAATATTCAATGTCTGTATAAATAACTGCATGCTCTGACCAGCTGTCCAGTTCTCTTCCAGCTGTATGTTCGTGTTCATAAGAAGTGTGCATTTAGTGATGTATTGTACCTCATTGATGACCCTGCTTTTGGATTTGGACTTGATTGTATTAAGACATGACAATATCCTTTTCCATCCCTATTCCACCCTGCTCCCAATCCTTTGCCCTATGGCATGCAATAGATCTAGATGCAAGACCTATCCCATATATTGTCCCATTACCACCTACAACAGTATTATCACAGGTGTGTCCCATCCCACCAAAGACAGGGCTGGCTGTGAAAGCAACCATGTGATCTACCAACTTACCTGCAACCACAGTGCAACATTTGACTTGGTATGACCACTAACAAGCTGTAGGTTCTCATGAATAGTGGCCTCAAAACTTTGGCCAAGAGACAGCTGGACCACCCAGTTGCAGACGTCCATCTGACACTATGTGCTTCACTTTAATGACTGCTTCACAGCATGCGCCATCTGAATTCTTCCCACCAATACCAGCTTTTCTGAACTGTACAGTGGGAACTCTCTCTGGAACATATTCAAATGAATAATCCCCCTGGCCTCAGCCCTCACTACTCCCTATCCTTCATCTGCCTAGCCACTTCCCTACTGCCATTCCAGCACTAAACACGGCTTCTATCCTGCTAGCATACTTGCATAGTCAGTCCTTTCCTCTTGTCTCCTCTCCTTTTGCCTTCCCCTCCCCTAGCAAAGCCTCCCAATCATGTACTTAGCAGCCCACTATACAGTCCCCACTACGTCCCTGCACATCTTCTCCTTGCTAACCACTCCCTCCCCCCCCCCCCCCCCCCTTGCCCCCTGCGCCTCGCCCCACTGCCTTTTCAGAAAGATCACTGTGTTAGCGTCACTTGCTGGTGCGCTGCATGTCACAAGTTTAACCCAACCATCTGCAAATATTTCTCATTTAGTATTTATCATTTCTGAAAGGTTCTTGAAATTTCTTATGTTTGTGTGAATGTGTAAGGGTTTTGTCTTATCTATTTCTGATAAAGGGCTTACCATAGTCTGTTAGCTGAATAGTATGTAACAGTCTTTTTCATGGTACCTGTCTACCATTCAATGTCTCCTCTCTGTGGCGAGTAGCAATCTGTCCTTTTCATAATGTTGTTATTCCATTATTCCATACTAGATTTTCCATAGCTTGAAATTACTCATCACCATCTTTGAATTGGTCAGGTAATACAACTGCATTAAAGTATGTTATATGCTTTCTGTAGTGATATTTTCCCAGAGCTTTAGTACAAAAACATGAATCCTTATTGGATTACAAGGGTAATGGCTTAAAACACGAATAATCCAGGGAGTTACTGTTAAACGCAAGCTTTTGCAGTATGTTAAATTAATTTGTATTAACTGATTGTGAATTGGTCAGATTGTAATGTCATGGTCCATGAAACTTTTTCATTCCTGATGTTTGGCCAGAGCTATCTTGGACATTTTCAGAGGTGTCCTGGTTCCACTTAGTCTTGCTAACTGATGGGTTGAACATCAGGGAGTGACTTAAATACCATGAAAATTTCACTGTAACTGATCATAATGCATTTTAATCTCCAGATGTATTTAATCACATATGGCGATAAGAAAACAAATCTTTCATCTTACAACTGATAGTAAAAAATATGGCTCACTGTAATCTTTCAGGTACATTATATTAAGTCACAATCATTCACCAAAAGTGATAACAGAACTGAATTCTGATGCCCAGTGTCAAAACAAAGAATGTTATGACAAATATTTAAAGTTACAGTAACAGAAATTTCGCAACAAGTGGTATTTACCCCTTAAGAATCACAAGACATTTACAAATAGGTAGCAATTTCTTTAAAAATAAATCTTTGGCACAAAACTCTCTAAAACAACACATGAAAAATATAGATCAGTTAACTTGGCACATACTGAACTGTTGAAATATCCTTGGCACAATTGGCACACCAAAATTTACACAATTAAATGGTGCTGACCTTAGATGAATAGCTTTCACATATATTGCTCCATCTGTTCAAATCAATCTCTGCACTATTATAAATAATCAAATGGTGGCAGCTTCATAAATTACTCTTTCAGTAAAATGTCACAGCCCTTTGCATTACTTAAGACTTGTGGTTATAAGCACATGTTAGTGAAAGTCAAGCCAAACTTAATGCCAATTTTAAAATGGGGGATGAACAAGATAGAACGCAGGCATTCAAAACAAGCCCCTCAACTATACTAGAGATTAATGCACTAACACACATAGTTTAACAAGAACATCAGCACATGTCAGGAGACAACATTAACTCAACCACCAAATGACCCAAACATGACAGGAAGGATGCAGCTAAAAGGACAATGGTGGAACAAACCACAGTGACAGCCAAAACAATGTTGCTCATCATTGGTCAACCAGAATGTCTACAAAGTGACATTACTCACACTGAGGAGCCACACCTTACGTACCCATCGCACTGATGTACCATCCTGTGGCAGTAAAGAGGAATACAGACTAAATAGCCCCTACCAGAGCAGAATGCATGGTGAAGAACTTCTAACAGATAACTTCAACTCCGGTGATCACTGGCACAGCAGCTATTTGTCTACTTGCAAATGAAGCTGAGCACCCTCCTGACAAAATCTTGTCACATCACAATATGATAGGCATAGCACCCACCAGGGCACCTTACTCTGTAAAAAGCAGAGATACAGGGAAACATCCACTCAGCTCATACTCATTGCCTGTAGCTTGGTACTGCCCTTGGTGTTCACTGGTTGCATGTCTGTAACTACAGTGTAGACTGGCTGCTCACCAAACAACTCCAGCAGACAGTGTATTCACTTTTTCATTGCCAGGCAGACTGCTTGCTAAGATTCTGCACTAGCTGATGCTGCTTCACTTCCTGCTAGGCTATAGAAAAGAAGCCAAACAGCAACTGCAGCAAGGCTGCTCTGACATCAACAAGCATAGATGTTCGTGGAATGGCTCAGTCATGGACAATAGTTTGTCATTGCAGGTAAAATTTTGGTTCAGAAAACTTCAATTTGTGGATTTAGGAGCACCTCTGAAAATGTTCAGTGACTCTGTGAACAAACGGTCAAGAACAAAAAGATTTTGTAGACCACGACTTTAAAATCTGAAACATTCATCAGCAAATAAGGTAACCAGTCATGAAAACTTTTGTCGTGTGAAAATGTGTGTTGTTTTCATTGGTCTTAGATATAAGTTTTCTTATGACTATTGGTTCTTTTCCAGGCCGTGTTGTGTCAGGGTATCGAGTACGTGAAGATTCATCTGGTAGAGACCACTGGACCCTGCTAGGAAAGCGTGATCCACTCACACCACAGATGTTCTACCCGGTTGTCAATACAGAACCCATACATCATGGTGACAGACTGGTAAACTATATACAATAATTCTTATTGATGTTCTGAATGCTGGGAAAGTATTTTTGTATATTTTGCTTTGCATGTGTTGGAGATTAGTAGCATGCAAGTCATAGTCACCCTTTTTTCATTCTGCAGATGTATTTATTGTTGCATAAGTAGTTCTTGAAAAGCAGATTATCTGTGTAAGAAACTAAATACTTCAAGAAATATTTTATTGCTGTCCATTTGGCTAAATTAATAAAGGGATGAGAATTACTCCCTCCCCACCCACTCCTTTGTTCAAATGTTGGATTTTTTAATAAATCTTCCGTTTAATCACAATATACGAGGGTCGTCTACAAAGTAAGTTCCATTTCTATTTCTACCCGCAGCAGCACTATGATCGCAGTTCCGAGCATGCACAGCAGTTACTCTGACTCGAGGAGAAGACATTACGCCATTTTTATATCACTGCTGCTGACGTATGCTTTGTAGTGCTTCTTTATAATGTCAGCCGTAATTGGAAATGCCGCCACGTGTGAAATCAGATCTGTAATTCATCTTCTAAATGCAAAGAAAGTTAAAACAAAGGAAATTCATCAACAAAATCTGGAGGTTTATGGACAAAATGCTATGAGGAATTCAAAGGTTAGAAGATGTGTCAGACTGTTCAATGAAGGACGTGATCAGATGCACATTGCTGATGAATAGGTTCACACAATTGACGAGAAGAGTAAGCACAACCATAAGTTTACACTTAGTGCCCTTGCTGTGGAAGTTCTGCATATCTCATGATCACTAATTCATGGAATTGTTACTGAAAAACTGAAATTTCTAAAACTTTGCTCATGTTGGGTACCCAAAATTCTTACTGGGGGGGGGGGGGGGGGGGGGGGGACAGCAGATGGGCAATGCACTTCAGTTTTTGACATGCGATAATGAAGAAGGCAATGGTTTTCTTTCTCGGGTAGTCATGGAGGATGAAACTTGGGTGAAACTTGGGTATCATACGACACCCCTGAAACAAAACAGCAATCACTGGAATGGAGGCACTCCTTATCCACAACTAAGGTTAAGCCTAAGCAAATCTTGACACCTCAAAAAGTCATGTGCACCATTTTTTGGGACAGAAAAGGCATTTTGCTGATTGATTTCTTACCACGAGGCCAAACAATCAATGCACATGGTTACTCGAGACCATTAAGAAATTGCGCCACACAGTACAGAACAAGTGCTGAGGATTACTGTCAAAAGGTCTTGTTTTTTCCATGATAATGCCCGACCTCACATGGCGAATGTTAACTAACAACTCTGGCAGGAATTTCACTGGGACGCATTTGATCATCTCCGTACAGCCCAGACCACGCTCCTAGTGACTTTCATCTCTTCTTACACCGAAAATCTGCCCTTGGTAGTCAACACTTCAGTGATGATGATGATGAGCTGAAAGAACATGTTACCACATGGGTGAATATATATGTGGCAACCTTCTATGAAGAATGCATACAAAAACTTGTGCCACGCTATGACAAGCGCCTACAAAATTTGGGAAGCTATGTAGAAAAGTAGTTTAACAGTTGTAGATTTTTGTACAAAAATATTTTTTCTGTATCTGTACACATTTGTTTTATACAACCAAATGGAACTCACTTTGTGGACATAACTCGTATATAGTATTCACTTACTTCAAGCTCATAGGAACATCCATCAGCCAGAACACTGATATCAGGCAGTCGTCTTAGATAAAAGCTTCATGATTTGCTATGAATATACTTACATTTTACTAGATAATATGAAGACCACTCTGATATTGTGTAGGGGCTATCCTCTACAGTCAGAAACACATAATGTTCCTGAAGGTTAATTTAGAGAAACTGACTGAATCCCTTGAGAAGCACTGGAAGACTGTCTTGGGTGATTAGCTGTTTTTTTTATGCAGGCTGCAGAGGTCTGATAATACTTAAATGCAATAGTTGTGCAGGCCACAGACAAATTATTATTTCATCCTTATGCTCTGCAAACTGGTTCTGATTTTTTCAGGAAGACTGTCTTGGGTGATAAGCTTTTTTTTTTTATGCAGGCCGCAGGGGTCTGATAATACTTAAATGCAATAGTTGTGCAGGCCACAGACAAATTATTATTTCATCCTCATGCTCTGCAAACTGGTTCTGATTTTTTCAGGAAGACTGACTTGGATGATTAGCTGTTTTTTTTTATGCAGGCCGCAGGGGTCTGATAATACTTAAATGCAATAGTTGTGCAGGCCACAGACAAATTATTATTTCATCCTCATGCTCTGCAAACTGGTTCTGAATTTTTCAGTCATGCTAACAGGAGTATTATCACCTTGGAAAATATAATCTATTACAGGGATCTATGACTGAATCACTGAATAACACTGTCACCTAAAAATAGTTTTATAGAACATACCTGTTACTGTTTGTTTCAATGAGACTATAGAAACCACTGAACAGCATTATGCAATTCAAACTGTAGAGTTGTAGCCTCCAGTCATTTATTTAGTAAAACCATATACAGTGAAGGACTTCTGCAACAAGATCAAGTGGGACACAAGACACAAGCATTAACTGCAATGTCTGCTGAGTAGTCCACATGAGATAAACAGTAAATGTAAACACGACGACACATTGTAGGAACAGTAGACAGAAAAGGAGAGGTGGAGCTGGGGGTAGCAGTACCTGCTACTGTATGATGAACTGCAGGTCGGGGTAGCTGTGCCTACTGCTGTATGATGAACTGCAGTGGAAGCTGACTGCTGTATTGTGCTGACTGGAAACCCCATGAAACAAATATTGGTCTGGGACTCAGTCACAGCAGGCTGAAATAGTACTACAAGTGACAAGTGTCCATTGTGATCACAATCATGCAGCAGCTACAGAGCTCTGTAACACTGTGGCAGATGCCCATCCTGACAACTGTCTGAAGGTGTGTGCTGAGATCAGTGTACCAAAGGTGTACTGTGCATCGACCCTGTGTTTTTTAGTTCATTAAGTCAACTGTATTAAGTGCAAGGGGCAACTATGGCCACATGTTGAGAATTTCAAGTTTTAAAAATGTAAACCACACTCTTGAATGTCCACTTGAATTCGATGGAATGGAGCTGCTGTAACATTCAAAATTCTGTTGTAAGAGAAACATTCAGTAAGCAATTGCAATGTCAGTTGTGACCCATTGCATCTCACTATGACTTGAGGTAGACCTTCCAGATAAAAAAAGGGGAAAATAAATTAATGCATCATTTGTATGATCTTGGCACGTTGATGCCATCGGATTTGTGCCACCGCCCAATTACTTTGAGGAAACTCAAATCGAGTTCCCATGGGATTTTCAGAGGGAGCTTGAGCATGGCTTGGGCACTGTACAGGCTTATTTCATCAAGATCAGAACACTGAAAAAAATATTTCATAATTGAAAGTTTTATCCATACTAATATTACGAATATAAAGGAAACTCTGTCAAGTTTTCATGATTAAGCCACTTATCAGCTTCTGATGAAATTTGGTGTGGAGATAGCTTGATCCCTGAGGAAGAACATAGGCAGCTTTCATAAGTATGTAGTACAAGACACTTATTGATGTAAAGAATACTAAACAAATCAGGGAAAAATATTTATCTTTGATTTTTCTTGTGACCGGAATATTAGATCATGTACTTAATAAATACTCATATAGGCTCGAAGAGTTTTATTAATCCAAAATAACAGAAGGGAAAGAATCTGTTGCTGTAAGCGACTTCTGAATATACAGCTTTCTATTAATAGCAAGAAAAGAACAGCATAAACATAAAGTAAATGAGTTAGAACTCCAAGGAGTAAGTAACAAACATCAACACAGTGCTCCAAGCAGCGGACACACACTTGACAGTTGATGCCATTCATTTGTCACTGCACAGTCATGCAACTTGCACCACAACTTCATCTCTGAAAGGCACAATTGTAGCTAATGTGGGTGACCACAGCAGTTGATGTGTGCAGCGGTCGCTACAAGAGCCTCCCTGGAGAAAGCAGAGAGTGGAGTTCTCTGAAGCAGACCAGGAAGTGGACATATAATGGAGTGGGTGGCATACATAGGTTTTGTCTCAGTTTGTTGTGGTGGCAGGGCTGGAAGTCAGGGTGTCACATCTGCGCGATGTTGCAACTCTTGATTTCAAGGTGGATGATATGTCCCTGAAAATGTAAGCTGGTTTCACTCTGCTAAGAGACACAGTGGCCTGTTTTCCAATCACTATATGACTGTGTGCATGTGCGTGTGTGTGTGCGTATGCGTGTGTGGGTGTGGGTGTGGGTGTGTATGTATTTCAGTGGTGGCTTGATGCAGTCTGTACGTAACATGATGTGTGAACAGCTTCGAGGTTATTGTAAACAAAAGTCATTGGACAACCATGTCTGGAGATCTTTGTAGGTTTGTTGTGGTTTACATGTTTCCATAAATTGAGAAGGAACTCTGGTTGATCATCCATTTCTGACAGTAGGCTGCCAGTAACTAACTCCCATGGCAAGTGCAGTGTCTTACCATAAACAAACTCTGCTGTCAAGGACTCTATATCTGGTTTGTGTGTGGCTTGTAAGACCAACAGGACTGTGAGCAGTACAGATGTCCAAGATGTCCTATGGCATTTGAACTCAGTTTTCAGCATCCAATGCCAGAGTTCCACCATGCTGTTCCTAGCCAAATGACAACTGGTCATCTTGTGATGAATGTAGCTACTGATCTTCGCCAACGGTGCGTACAAGTCGGACTTAAAGTGTCAGCCTCTGTCAAAAATGATACGGAGCGGAGAGCTGAAACTCACAAGATCAGTGTGAAAGTGTTAGCTAGTGTTTCTGTGGAGATGTTGTTGGTTGTTACTGCCTCAGGCCATTGTGTGCATCTATTGGTCATTGTGAATATATAAGGTCAGGCGTTCAATGGAGAAAGTACTCTGACCCTGTCAAGATGAACACGAGAAAAGCATGAAAAAGCATCTGGGAACTCTCAGATCAGGTAATGAATGTGGAAAATGAGTGTGCAAAATGACTGTGCAAAGTTGGCAACACTGGCAAGTTCTCATCCATTCGTGGCTGTCTCTTGCTATCCCTGGCCACATGAACTGCTGAGCTACTAGCTCGAATGATGATCAGACTCCAAGATGACAAAGATTATGTGAGGCCTCGACCACCAGGCTGCAAAATGCAATGGGGAAGAAAGTGTGTGATTTACTGTGTCACACCTCACAATAAAATTTCATGTTCTCACCAGGTAGTTGTAACTTAAATTCCTCTGTGTCATGCAATATGGCATGTAGCTCGGGATCATCTAGCTGCACCTCTGCAAGTGCCATCATGTCCACAGGCTGTGAGACACTGGCCTCTCAAGAGAGGCAGTCCACATTCATATTAGTGATGCCATTACAATTGGCTCAACTACTGCAGGGAGCAAGTGTTGTGGTTTTTCATGAGAGAATATGTTAAGGGCCTGTAGTCAGTGTGTGTATATGGCTAAAAGTTCCCAATTGTATGTGCTCTATCTTTTCTGCGAAGGTGATAGCTTGTGTGAAAAATAAGCCAGCAACTGCTGCATATAGTCCACCTATTGTTGGAGGGCTGCACCAATGGCTTACTTACTGGAGTCTGCAACTAATGCCAGCATTGAGTGTTAAGCTTTTGGTGCTCTGTGGTTTCTATATGGTAGACAGTATTGTTGCTGCAGCATGTAGTAAGCATTGCTTCACATAGTGGAGAATGGCAAAACAGAGGCATGCCGGTGACCGAGGTGTTGTGAAGTAGGTAGTCACAGATAGCCTTGCTGACAGCAGCAGTCTACCAACAGACTGACACAAGGACGCACACAGACTGAGCGCCAAGCAAAGCCTGGAGAGTGCTGAGTAAGGGGAAGTGAGGCAGCATGCTAAGTTACGCTGCAATATACTTCAGGAGTAATAACAAAAGGCTACCACCGAGTATAAAAAACGTCCTCCTGCCGGATATAAATAGTGGAGCACAGGCAGCAACAGACAGAAGCCATTAGGAAGCAGTTCAGATCTGAGGATGGACGTGGTCCATGTCCGAATGTTCAATCTTCGTAGGTGACGATTCCGGAAGTCTGTTCCAGCTTGCAGGAGTCATCCGTTCGCCGCCAGATGTCAACTTCAGCTCTGGAGGTCGACCCGAGTTCGGTCGGCACCATGGCCGAACTTCCAGCAAGACCGGCCGCAGCGTGGTCTTGGTCACAGGCGCCGCCGGGGACTGACGCCCGGACCTCACAGCAACCTGGCCCAAGGCGCGTGGTCCGTCCATGACGGGACCTCGCGGACATCGCGACTGACGGCTTCCCAGCCGCCGGTGCAGCAGGCGGCGGCAGCTGACCTCACGGCGACGCGGCTCCCTGGGCGTGCCCGTAGTGGGGCGCTGGGCAGCGACGAGTTCATCTCAACCACAGGGCATCCTGGCTTCAGTAAAGCACTGGTGGCCTGAGGCTCCCGAGTGTGATCAGTGGCATGCATTGCGTGCATTGTCGGAGAATCTACACAACAGCAACCAGGCGGAGGGATCCGCAGGGCTGGGCAGCGACGACGAGAGAGAAATCGGAAAGAAAGTTCAATAAATAATTGTAAAACTCCGCACTGTCTCAGTCTTTGGCGCAGCCACTGTGTCTGCTGCTAACAAGTGGTGCAGAAGGCCTAACAGTATTGTGCAAAATTTGCTGCGGCACAGCTGGAGGTCTTCTTAAGGTTAGGAACTCGTGCAGCAGTGAGTGGTACTTTTCATCTGCAACTTGTATGACCTTGATGTCATACATACTGTCTCACAATGGTCCCCAGTGGCCATAAGTCTGGTAATATTGTCCACTAGGTGGGCATTTGCTATGTCTGGTAGGAGCTGGTAGTGAGCTAAGAAACCAGCACCTATAATTGCTTTGGCCTCATCTGCAACAGTAAAATCCCATGTGAAACGACTGAGCCCCAAATTCAACTCTTCATGCTGCATGCCATATGTCGCAATTCCTGAATTTGCAGCAGACGAGCTAAGCACAGTGGACAGGCCGCAACAGTCAGTGATGCTCTGGGCAGGATACTAATGCTGGAAACTGTGTCTATTAAACAATTCCAGCCTGATACCCTGTCAGTAATGAATAGGCACTGGGACATAGTTGGGCAGTCTTTGGTGAATGCAATCAACCATTGTTTGCATTTGGGGAGGTGCAGGGGCTAGTGAATGTTTTAGACTGCTCTATGAATCTTCTGTGGTATCAGCAACTTGGCAGGTAAGCATTGGATACTGACTGAGTCGAGGAACAGCACCTGTATCACTTATAGCTGCTTCCTCTATAGCAACTAGGATCCCGACAATCAATGAATAAGTAACTCTGCTCCAATTGTGTGGCATAAAAACTATCTGCAAGGAGTTCTTGGCAGCAGAAAAGGTCTACTGACTTGTGCAGTATGGTTGTGCTATTCACATTATGAAGAAACACCTCACCCTGCAGAGCTTGTATTGTCCATTTTGCATTTTACCATAAACGTAGGCGGTGTAAACCATTCATGAATTTGAACTTTTTGAAACAATTATTTGATAATTAACATTACCAGTCCTTTCTGATCTAGTGAAAGATTTGTCAATTTGACATAATGTGGCCTGAACAAGGACACTTACAGGCCTTGTGCTTCAAAATCCCATGGTATTCAGCAGCTGACTGTGCATTTGATTACAAGTCTGGTACAGTAGTTGGAAAAAATAATACAAATACCTTGGCATAAACTTGTACTGCAATATCTATGGGAGTGTTCTGAGTAAGTAGTATATTTGCTATCATTTTTGGTGGTGTGTTGACGTACATGATGTCAAACTTTCAGCGATGACAAATTTTCAGTACCCTCTAATCTAGCACTACCAGATAAATATGATAATAGAAGAAAATCTTTAATACATTACCACTTAAGCAACTCATGTATTAACATGCATCCAGGGAACATAGTGTGAATGAAAATGTAACTGAAATAGCAGGAAGAAAATGAGAGTTGCTATTTACAAGTATCTTATTAACCAGGAGGGTGCTAAGAGTAATCTAAAAAGCTCCAAGAAGCTCATAACCTCAAATATTGACCTGTGGAAATGTGACATGATCCAGTGAGTCATTTTCTAACTATTTCTTACTCAAACTGTGTTTGCATATGGAGAACATAATGGAAAACATACACCTCAGGATCGTCATCTTCCAACAGTGAAAAACTGTGAAGGCTTTCGACTTATCTGGGTAGTCATGCCCTAGTTTTCTGTTGATCCAGTAGCAACACTGAAAGGAAAAAAGTAGGTGGAAAGTCTATGAAACCAGTTTATGTGTCCATGCCCATTCAGTTGAGCACGAATTGTTCACAGTAGGTGGCTTGCATCTCCCAATATGAGAATGCTTTTATTTATGTGTTTCTAAATGTCAAAGACTTGATGTGTTTGATGATGAAATAACACAACTTCCTTTGTTACTCAAGCATCAGATCTGAATATTATCATGGTACTGTAATCTGTTTCATAAAAACTATTATTGCACTGTTGTCTTCCTTAAGACACTCCCAAGGACTTACAGCAGTTTTCACAAATAATGGTAGTGTATAAAATTCCATCTAATAATATAAACTTCCATCTACTAAGTCTCAGGATTTGTGTATCAAGTCCTATCAGGTTTAAGACTGCCATGGCTGGGAAATATGGTGTTATACTGTGTTGTTTATTGTTCATAATTAACTTATCTAACTCCTCTGTCCAATAGTTTTCTCATATTTTGCAGTCAAAAATACCCACCTGGGTAGCAGAGCATCTTAAAGCTCTGCTTATGGGATGGAAAGATGCGCTGGACTCTGACAGAATGTCCCTGGCTGATTCATGAGAGTTGGTTTTCCAGCCAGCCTGGAAGTGGTTTAGGCAGTTTCCCACATCCCACTAGGTGAATACTGGTTTGGTGTCCAAGTCCCACCTCAGTTACATGATTCACAAAACAGTTGAGGTATAAAAATTCTATCCTGGGGGTAAAGGGGTGGTGACAGAAAGGGTATTAGGCAAAAGGCCACCTCTTAAACTAACTGTACCAATACTGTTAATGCTGTGGTGTGGAACAAAGCCACAAGGACAAGATCATAACAGTTCAAAACAATTAATTGATTGTGTTGTTTGAGGGTTTCCTGACTTAATAACTGTTTAGATGTAGCAATAGCAGGCATTTTATGCAGGGGGCATGACTGTCAATTTTAACAGAAACCCTGTCATATCTGTCTCCGAGCAAATGGTGCAAGTTCTGTGAAAGTTAATCTAAGTATAAAGAGGCCAAGGGAAACATGATCCCTTGTCAGTGTAGTAAACTAAATAGATGTGATGAACACAGGCATCACAAAAGATTAGATCAATCAGAAAAAATCTGCTGCCCAATGTCAAGATAAGTGTCACAGCATGAAGTAGGGAAACACCAGACCATTATCATTTGTTGCATTGAAATGCTGGCCCTCAATAATTAAAGAAGCAACTGAAATATATAGAAAATCACTTAACTGACAGAGACACATCAGCAATGTGTTGATGGGGCCCAAACATTATCTGTCACACAGCAGTCATTGCAGAAAAGACAACAATGATTAAGAGGGCTCGAAGACAGGGCAGCAGGGCCAGGGGTCTGCAACTTGCTGGGCATATACACTGGGGTCTGAGGCGTGTTATCCGGTTTCCCATGAAGCACAGCACAAGGCCTGAAGACCATTTCAGTTGCAGTCTCTGCATCCTCTGGCCCCTCCTGCTCTTCTAATGGGGTACCATACAAATTGATTAGCCCTAACAATTACCTTGAGTCACAATTAGAAATAACAAGCAGCTGCTTAATTTTAAGTTTTTGAAAACAGCCACAAGTTGCATGTAGTATTTTTTTTTTTATTTACTGGTTTTGTTCTTCAAATGAAAGATTAATCTTTGGCACTGTCAATGTCATCATTTTACCACTGTACTTTAAATGCAACTTTAAGTATAATAGCACAGCTAGTTTAATCTTTAGACCTATCAGCCAACTTTAAATTCAATCTTTAGTGCTGTCAGCCAACTTTCAACTGTATGTTCTGATGATGCTCTTGTTCATTTGGAGAATAAAACTGGTAAATAAAAAATCAGTAAGGGTGACTTGCAGTTGTTTCCAAAAACTTACTGTTTGGTTGGCACTAATCATAATGTCAGATGATGGCTGAGTAACTGCACAGCATATCTGCAAAGCAGCTGCTTGTTATTTCTAATTGTGACTCAAGGTAATTGTTAGGGCTAATCAATTTGTATGGTACCCCATTCGAAGAGCAGGAGGGGCCAGAGGATGCAGAGACTGCAACTGAAATGGTCTTCAGGCCTTGTGCTGTGCTTCATGGGAAACTGGATAACACGCCTCAGACCCCAGTGTATATGCCCAGCAAGTTGCAGGCCCCTGGCCCTGCTGCCCTGTCTTCGAGCCCTCTTAATCATTGTTGTCTTTTCAGCAATGACTGCTGTGTGACAGATAATGTTTGGGCCCCATCAACACATTGCTGATGTGTCTCTGTCAGTTAAGTGATTTTCTATATATTTCAGCTGCTTCTTTAATTATTGAGGGCCAGCATTTCAATGCAACAAATGATAATGGTCTGGTGTTTCCCTGCATCATGCTGTGACACTTATCTTGACATTGGGCAGCAGATTTTTTCTGATTGATCTAATCTTTTGTGATGCCTGTGTTCCTCACATCTATTTAGTTTACTACACTGACAAGGGATCATGTTTCCCTTGGCCTCTTTATACTTAGATTAACTTTCACAGAACTTGCACCATTTGCTCGGAGGCAGATATGACAGTGTTTCTGTAATGTCTGCCAATACAACACAACCTACCGCCAACATAATGCAGGAAGATCACCCTAGTCAACTTCTACACATCTTCTGGCTGCTTATGAAATTTAAAGCACAAGAATTGAAATGCATAGCAGATCTGTTATTATAGCACATTATTTTTACTTTATTTATCTTTTTTTCCTTTCTTATTTTGGTGTTCTGATTTTTAAATATTCCATTTTCTTCAGTTAGGTTGACAACTGTCAATTTTATATGCAGTTTTATATATACCTTCAGAGCTTATTTACATTATTCAGTTTATGGCATGGAGCATCTATGTAAAGATTTAAATTTCTTTCCCGGTAGGGAGTAGACATTGATTTTCCTATCTTTACTTGACAGCAATGATGTCTTATAACATCATCATAATGTTTTTTCTCCTTGAGTATCTAGAACATGTATTCTTAGCAAATAAAATATCTGAGCATTTGTTTTCTTCTGTATTCTCCTTTCTAACTCCCCTGCTTTTGCTACACACATCTTCATAGTTCCCATATTTGATGGGTATAGTTCAGTTTCCACTTTTAATGGACATCTTTTCATCATTTGCTTAGCAAAAGAAAAGTAGTCACTACTCTTGGTAGTACACTGCATGTGACAGGTGTGGTGTTCTGCTTCAGTCCTTAGTCTCACATATAATTTTAGCCTACCACAGTCAGCTGACAACGCATATACTCTGGCAAGAATAAGAGAATTTCATCTTTTACAGCCTGAAATTTCTCATATCTTCTACTCCGTTCTCCTTGTGAACCAGGTGTTAATTTGAAGCTCAGTAAAGTTGTGACATGAGCTTTGCCAGCTCATTTTTAGTTGGTAGTGCAGTGCCCCGCGTGGTGACAGGAGTCACAGTTTGAGTCCCTGTTCAGCATGCAGTTAGATTTAAGTGGTTGAAAATGATCAGTGCTGCAAATTCATTTACTCTACCTTGCATTTAAAGTTGTGAACCTGTGATGAAGTCAGCTCTCCAATGTATGCACTAAAATCTCTGTCATTGAAAGCTGTTGATTTCTCATAAATTAAATTTATAAAATTTAGTTTACTCATTGCATTATGTAAACAGACTTCTATTCCATGTTCCCACAGTGGCTGAAAACCCCTTTAAGAATCACAGTGAAATTTTGAACACAAATTACCATTTATGACAGACAGCAGTACTTCGTTAAGTTTGAGAAACCCCTTTGTATGCTGGATAAGCAGTTAGATGTTGTACACTGCAGAGGCATGATGGATCACCTTCACTTGTTATGGATGGGAATACACATCAAAGCAAGTGAAAAAAGACAATGCAAACTTAATATTAGTGAAGTGCAGAAGTGTCCCAAAGTTTCTCTGCCCCCCCCCCCCCCCTCTCTCTTACACACACACACACACACACACACACACACACACACACAATAACAATGGATACCGCCCCCCCCCCTCTCTCTTACACACACACACACACACACACACACACACACACACACACACACAATAACAATGGATACATAATACAAGAGATATCAAGTGAAAACAGAAATAAACAGTTATGAAAAATTAAATTTTGAATTGAATATATACCACAGTAGATTGAACACAATATTAGCAGCATTTTTATTGCTGAAAAAAAAAAAAAACAGCTCCTTAACATCTACTAAGATACAGCAGCACATTTATTGCCGTAAAATCATCCCTCAATCTTACAAATGTGTTAAGAGTCAGAATGGGAGATTATATGGGTAAGGATAAATGTCAAAGGTATGGCTAAAATGGTAACTCAATGTTTTTATCATCAACCCACATCATGCATCAGAGTGATGGAATGCTAAAGGGAAAGCTTGGAACAGATCGTGCCTTAGTGATAGGAGTAATTACAATCTGCCTGAGAGGTGCAGGGCCAAAAATTCATAAATTATTGTACTAACTTTGTTTCCTAAAATTTATTTTCAAATAGGAATCCAACCACAAGGCTAGTTTAGCATCATTTTGTTTGAATGAATTGTTACAGAAATGTCAAAACATTTAAGATGCCCCGTTGCAACCAGGAAATGATTAGAAACAAGCATTATCAGCAAACATTCAGATTTTGGGAAGAGAATTTCTGGCACAAATTTATACTTGCTGCAGGATTTATGCTACATTCATTCATGTTGGAAGATAGTGTGAGATGGGTAGGTCCCACATCACTTCAATATTAATAAATGACAGATCCAGATGAGACTAAATGCTTTCTGTCAAATAGCTGAATGAAATTAAAACAAACATAAGTACAGCTACATGTTGAGTGTTCAGTGAACTCAATGCCTGCTGAGATATAACCAAAAAAAGTGTTCCACTGCATTGTAGTGGTAAAATTGAGCAAATTGGAATGCATTTTGTAATAATTATTTACTTACCATCATCCTTTGCCTTAAAACAAAAAAAAAGACAATATTGATGGAGTTCCTTGAACTCTCTTCAGGGGAATTTCTCTTCACATATGCACTGACTATAGCTTTATTATTATATTTATTTTTATTTACTTAGGTCACTAAAATTTGCATGGACGTAAGACGTGTTAAATTATTACAAATTATGCAAAAGTAACACTTAAAAAACGCTTAAAAGTAACACATAAAAAACACTCTTGCAAGAGGAGATATAGGTGTAAGACAAAATACACATTAATAGGTATAGACAAAATTACACTCAAAAAAGTTAAAATGAAAGTAGATCTTAATAGCTACATAAAAGACATAGTAATGTTAATAATGATTTCAACTATCGTAATGCATAGAAGTATATCAGATTTAATTAAAAGAAAAGAATTAATTAGAGTTAACATAATTGAAATATTCTTCAACCGAATAAAAGGAATTATCTATGAGATAGTGTTTGAGCTGCTGTTTAAATTTGGGAAGCTCATGGACACGTGATTTCAGTAATGGTAGAAATGTATTGAACACCCTGCAGCTCATGTAATGGACTCCTTTTGGTACAATACTAAGGTTTTTTAATTCATAATGTAGATCCATCTTCCTCCCGGTATCATGGGTGTGTTGTGAATCATTGGTTTTGTATAGGTGCTCATTTTTACCAATGAAACATAACGGGGAGTAGATATATTGACTTGCAGTTGTTAGTATCCCTAATTCTCTAAAGAGGTTTCTATGAGAATGTCTAGGCTGGACTCCGTTCATTATGGTAATAAGTCTCTTTTTGGGCAATGAATAGTTTTTTTGGAAAGTGGCTGGTTACCCAGGAAACTATGCCATGCAACAGCATTTCATGGAAGTAACTAAAATAAGCAGTTTTTGTGGTCCAGAATGAGATTTTCACTCTGCAGTGAAGTGTGCGTTTGTATGAAACTTCCTGACAAATTAAAACTGTGTGCCGGACTGAGACTCAAACTTGGGACCTTTGCCAGGAAGTTTCATCTCATTGCACACTCCGCTGCAGAGTGAAAATCTCATTCTGGAAACATCCCCCAGGCTGTGGCCAAGCCATGTCTCTGCAATATCCTTTCTTTCAGGAGTGCTAGTTCTGCAAGGTTCACAGGAGAGCTTCTGTTAAGCTTGGAAGGTTGGAGACGAGGTACTGGCTGAAGTAAAGTTGTGAGGATGGAGCGTGAGTCGTGCTTGGGTAGCTCAGTTGGTAGAGCACTTGCCCGCGAAAGGCAAGGTGCTTGGGAGTTTTGTTGATGAGGATGGAGATGTCATCAGTGAAAAGAGTAAAATGAGTTTTCAAGCTAGTACATAAGGGAATGTAACTGATGAAGACGAGGAAGCGAATGGGACCAAGTACAGAGCCCAGAGGAACACCACAGTAAATAGAGCACCAGCTAGATGACAGAGTGCCCTTCAGAGTCGTTCAATATGACCTGCTTTCTTCCAGTTAGGATTTAATCCATGAGCCATCTGATCCACTTATATCTTGATATTCAGCCTTTGTTAAGAGGATTTCATAGTTAACACTATCAGAGGCCTTAGAAAGGTCACAGAAGATACTGGCAGGAGATAACTTATTACTAAAAGACTCTAAGATATGATGGGTGATGGAGAAAATAGCTTATTCTGCTGATATACCCCACTGAAATCCAAAATGTCTACTGTTTAATACCTTATAATGAATTAGGTGGTCAATAAGTCTTTGTGAACCAATTTCTCAAGGTTTTAGTTGTGAAAAGGGAGACAGACTGATAGTTGTAACGTCAGTTTTATCACCTTTTCCAAAGAGAAGTTTGACGATAGCATACTTTAGTCTCTCAGGAACAATCCCATGCTGTATGGATTCATTGAATATATAGCACAGTATTTTGCTTATTGACTTATAGCATTCCTTCAGTAATCTTGAAGAGATACCATCAATGCCAACAGAATTCTTGCTTTTCATCTCCTTACTTATATTCTAAATTTCATGTACTGCGACAGGAAACACTTTAATCTGCTTGATTTTTTATTAATGATGTTTTGAAGGGATAACATGGTTTCATTAACAGAACATGTTTTTCCAGTTTGGGCTGCTGATGCCAAAAAGTGGTTGTTAAAAATGTCGATAATTATTTAAACTTTTTCATGAATGGTATCATTTGTTTTAATTCCTATGGTGTTTACTGCAGCAGGGACTTTACCTGTTTCCCTTTTTATTATGTCCCATATGGTTTTAATTTTATTATTAGAAACATCAATTTTTGATTTTATAGAAATACTCTTTGTCCTCCTTAGAATTTTTCTAAGGATATTGTTGTATAGTTTGTCATGTTTTTCCTTTTCTAGACTATAACTGTATTTGAGTGAGGGATATAGATTCCTTTTCCTTCTTCAAGAGGATTTGATGCCGAAGTTAACCAGTTTTTATTATTGTAGGTTTCACATTTGAATTTGGAAGTCCGTTTAGGAAAGGCCACTTCAAAAAGGCAGATAAATTTATTTAGAAAAGCATTATACTTGTCATTAACATTTTCAATGAGCTCGAACGTGTCCAATCAACTTCTTGTAGGAAATTACAGAAGGTCTTGATATATGGTGTGTTAATTACTCTGAAAGTCTTACTTCAGGAATTGTTCTTACTAAGAGAGCTAACACCTTCAATTGAAAGTAGCTGACTCTCATGGTCTGAGAGACCATTTAATATATGTTTTACAGTTGTGTTTAGCTTTCTGCTTCTGCCTAAGAAGATGTTGTCAATTTGACTGATGGAATTAGCTATGACCCTTGTGGGTCCACCATACCAACACTACACTGTAAATGACTATTGTGTGATGTTCATTTGTTATCTATCTGCCCCCTGGCCAACCCTCCTACAAACTTACAGCAAAATCAAGCAAATTAGTACTTGTCTACCCTACTCCTTCATCACTTGTAGTTGTACCAAAACAAATTCATTAAAATTTGGAATATTGTCTTTTTAGTGAATAAGTGGATTTGATTTACTGGCATGTTAGTAAATCATGCAAACCATTAACTATTACCACAGAAGAGTTTTTAGTATATATAATTAGTTAATCCCAGATACATTCATTCCACAGTGTCATTTTTTGGGATTTGATATGAAAAATATAGAAATAAATGGGAGGAATTAAAATAAGCTCATTGCATTCATTTACCTGAGTTTACACAGATAGGAGATCAAAGCCACATCAGTCAAATTGGGCTCAGACACCCTGTCAGCACACGTACACTGGATTCATGACTTACAGCAATATGTTTCCAATCATGCATGTGCAAAGATTACAGCCTGTTTCTCTGGCAAGTGGCTTTGGATGTCAAAATCTTCAATGATTTGTCTATGATTTTGTTATAACCTCACCCCTTGGTACTTGTTCTCATCTAGCAAGCCAGCAAATATACTTGTAAGCCACAGCAGCAATGCATCAGTAGCTCCCAAAGTTGACGAACAGCTGTCTTGTGGAAATATTGTGTAGTTTACACAACACCCACAATCCATTCAAGCAGATCTTAACTAGGAAAGCCTCAAATGGAAAGTTGCACACATGTTGGAATGAAAATACCACCTGTCCATGGTAGTGTCAGTGTAGATCAAAGAAAAGAGTTTTTATGGCCAGCTGCTGTGTTTTGCTATTGTGTGGTACTTATTAAGTACATATTTAGGGTTCCGATTCTGCTGAGGTTTAGTTGAGATTGTTTGCATATGGTATGAAATCGAATGGATCAGACAACAAATTTTTTAATTTGCTTCTTTGTATGTCAAAGGAGTGTTTATAGAATCTTAGCAGTAAAGAGTGTATCAATAATTAAAAAACTGGCTCACTGCAGAAAATTCTTGTTACATTCAGCACTAACAGCAATTATGTAAAAAAAGCTAGTCACTTATAGTACAGTACTGGGGAGGAGGAGGAGGAGGAGGAGAGAGGAAAACAAATTAGAAAGTGGCAGAAGCTGCCACCATTGCAAAGGGGTCACCAAAGTGTATGAAGTTGAATTGAACTATTAAAAAAACAGTGATTCTTCAAAGTGCAAGGATGTGGCAGATGCATCAAAAAGCACAAATCCCCATGCCTCATTTGCTAAATGGAATATAAACAGTGAGCAAGTGTGCAGAACATTTTGACCATTTATGAACTCATTTGCAACTGGCAATTGTGGCACTGTGTGAGAAATTCATGCGAATGTCTTCAGTAATCATTTGCAACTTATCTGTAAATTGCCAGCCCATTTGGTTCTGAAATTTATAAGAAGAGCAGAAAGCTGCTTAGCTGTAATTTCTCAAAAGTTTTTTATGAAAAAATAGAGGAAAGTGATGCAGTTTGGATGAAAATAATCGTTTAATGAGCATCAGGTTTCTACTGTGGTCATGGCCATGATGTGCTGGCATTCTATTAGTTAATTTCCTCCAGGGATATCAGACCATTAATTCTGCCAACTACATTGACCTTCACCAAGTTGTCTAAGATTGCTTTCTTGTTACAAATATATTTTCGTACCCTGAGGACATTCACACAGGCGTTTGCATATAGCCCCAGTATCAAGGAACTTTATCTGTTGTTGAGGAATTAAACGACTGGCAGAACGTTCTGACAACTGCTGACAGACACTTGGAGACTGCGTAGAAAAATAGTGTCATAATCTGCGTCACTATGAAGTATCAATAATACGGGAAGGAAAGTTGCTACACACACACACACACACACACACACACACACACACACACACACACACACAATGCAACTTACACACATGACTGCAGTCTCAGGCAAACTGAAACCACACTGCGAGCAGCAGCACCAGTGGATGCTGGGAGTGGCGACTGGGTGGGGGTAAGGAGGTGGCTGGGTCTGGGAGGGGGAGGGACAGTATGTTGGGGATGGCAGACAGTAAAGTGCTGCAGGTTAGGCAGAGGGCAGGCGAGAGGTGGGGTGATGAGGGGGTCGGGGGAAAGTAGCAGAAAAGGAGAAAAATAAATAAATAAATAAAAAAGACTGGGTGTGATGATGGAATAGTACGTGTGTATTGCTGGAAAGGGAGCAGAGAAGGGGCTGGATGGGTCAGGACAGTGACTAACAAAGGTTGAGGCCAGGAGGGTTATGGGAAGTAGGATGTATTGCAGGGGAAGTTCCCACCTGTGCAATTCAGAAAAGCTGGTGTTGGTGGGAAGGATCCACATGGCATAGGCCATGAAGCAGTCATTCAAATGAAACATATCATATTTGGCAGCACGTTCAGCAACAGGGTGGTTCACTTGTTTCTTGGCCACAGTTTGTTGGTGGCCATTCATGTGGACAGACATCTTGTTGGTTGTCATACCTACATAGACTGCAGCACAGTGGTTGCAGCTTAGCTTGTAAATCACATGACTGGTTTCACATGTAGCCCTGCCTTTGACTGGATAGGTGATGTTAGTGACCAGACTGGAGTAGATGGTGGTAGGAGGATGTATGGGACAGGTCTTGCATCTAGGTCTATTACAGGGGTATGAGACATGAGGTAAGGGATTGGGAGCAGGTATTGTGTAAGGATGGACAAGTATATTGTGTAAGTTCGGTGGATGGTGGAATACCACTGTGGGAGGAGTGGGAAGGATAGTGGGCAGGACATTTCTCATTTCAGGGCATGACGAGAGGTAATCGAAGCCCTGGCAGACAATGTAATGCAGTTGCTCCAGTCCTGGGTGGTAGTGAGTTATGAGGGGAATGCTCCTCTGTGGCTGGACAATGGGACTTTGGGAGATGTTGGGAGACTGGAAAGATAGAAAGATAAGGCATGGGAGATTTGTTTTTGTACAAGGTTGGAAGGATAATTATGATTAGGTAGTGAGACCCTCAGTATATTTCAAGAGGGACTGCTTGTCACTGCAGATGCAATGACCACAGGTGGATAGGCTGTACGGAAGGGACTTATTTTTTTGGAATGGGTGGCAGCTGTCAGCTGTCGAAGTGGAGGTATTGCTGGTGGTTAGTAGGTTTGATATGGATGAAGGTGCTAATGTAGACATCTTTGAAGAGGTGGAGGCAAACACCTAGGAGGCTGGCTTATTGGGTTGAGTTGGACCAGATGAAGCAGATGAAGTTATTGATGTTCTGGAAGAATGTGGATAGGGTGTCCTCATCTTCGATCCCAAATAGCAAAGATGTCGTCAGTGAATCTGAAGCAGGTAAGGGTTTTAGGACTCTGGGTTTTTATGAAGGATTACTCTAGATGGCCCATGAATAGGTTGGCATAGGATGGTGCCATGCAGGTGCCCATAGCCATACCCCAGATTTGTTTGTAGGTAATCCCTTCAAAGGACAAGTAATTGTGGGTGAGGATGTAGTTGGTCATGGCAACCAGGAAGAATTTTCTGGGTTTGGAATCCATTATGCAGTGAGAAAGGCAGTGTTTAATAGAAATAAGCCTGGGGGTGTTAGGAGTGTTAGTGTACAGGGAGGTGACATCAGTAGTGGTGAGCAGGGCACCATGTGATAAAGGGACAGGAACTGTGGAGAGTTGGTGGAGGAAATGGTTGGTATTTTTCATATAGGAGGGTAGGTTCTTGGTAATAGGCTGAAGGTGTTGGTCTACGAGAGCAGAAATTCTCTCAGTGCGAGCACAGTGAGTGGTTAGGTTTATGGGCTTTAGGAAGCGTGTAGAAGGTAGGAGTGTGGGGAGTGGTAGGGGTGAGTAGAGTGATGGACTCCGGGCTGAGTTTCTGGGATGGGCCTAAGGATTTGAATAGTGACTGTAGATCCTGCCTGATTTATTTATTTACTATTTTTTAAATTAATTTCTCTCCTTTTCTACTTCTTCCCCCTGCCCCCCCCTCACCCCCCCCCCCTCTCCACTGCCCTCCGCCTAATCTGCAGCGCTTCACTGTCTGCCATCCCCACCATACTATGCCCCCCCCCCTCCTTACCAGGCCCCAGCCTCCTCCTTACCTCCACTCAGTCGCCACTCCCATCATGCACTGGTGCTGCTGCTCACAGTGTGGTTTCAGTTGCCAGAGACTGCAGTTGTGTGTGTGAGTTGCATTTGCGTGAGTGTGTGTGTGTGTGTGTGTGTGTGTGTGTGTGTGTGTGTGTGTGTGTATATGTGTGTGTGTGTGTGTGTGTGTGTGTGTGTGTGTGTCTACTGCTGAAGAAGGCCATTGGCCGAAAGCTTTAAGTGTGGAAGTCTTTTTGTTGTGCTTATCTGCGACTCAGCATCTCCACTATATGGCGAGTAGCAACTTTCCTTCTCATAATATTGTTCCATTCCATCCTGGATTTTCCATTGTTTGATTCACTATGAAGTATAGAGCAGCATTCAATAAAAGTTACTTGGCCTGCCATAATAAAGGATAACTTACTTTGTGAAGTTACTTTGTAGCATTAATCATTGTTTGGCTGAAGGCAAAAGTGTATGAACAGGTTAGGTATTGGTGTAGAAAAGAAAAATGTAAAATTTATTTACAATAGGCTCACTTATGTGTGATTAGTTCTCATAATATTTAATGTTTATCTTTAAGAACACACATTGTAAACATATAAGTTAATATCATTATAGTGAATGTTGAAATTAATTATGTTGCAGGCAGCCAGGTGTACAATGTACAGCAACCGTAATCGCTGGACTCAAATAGGGTAAGTAACTTGTGTATATAAATTTTTGTACAAGCTATAGTTACCATAGTGTTAAAACTTAACAATGCCTGTGACACGAAAAAACTGGTCCTTATAGATTGAGGAGGATTACCGGGTTGGTTACACCAATAATCACACCCATTTAGCAATAGTCAGTTTATTAACCTTAACACATACAAGGATCACAAAGAACTGAACTGATTATGGTGGAACAGCTAAAATTAATGCTTAGAGTCCAAAGATGAATGCATATCGATGTTGGTGTTGATTTCATTGGCACCACAAGATCAATCAAATTAAAAATTGCAATATTTTTAAAATGATCTCCCCTCATCCTTTAAAACAGATGGGTATCTCTCAACTTTAGGTCCGAATGATCAGCTATTCCTCTCTCCAACTTCCATATCATGTAGCCACCCTCCATAGCAATCTTTACTTTGAATTGTCCAATGGATCCCAGACTGTGACGTCAGTAACTGGCTAGAAAATGAAGTAAGACAGTATGTAGGACAGGACTGTCACTAGAATTCAGCAATTAGTTGTCCTGAAGAAAACGACTGCAAAGTTATTTTAGTGTCACATAATGACATGGCCTAATATTCAAAATCATTGATGGTGACTGTTGAAGCCTATGAAGTAATGAGATTAGTTTAGTTCACAGATTCGTCTAATAGTTTCATGGATACTGATGTGATACAAAACTTTTAGTTTCATAAATGCACTAATATTTTCATAATGGTAACAAAATAAAACCTAGGTTTTCCTCAGTGTAAGAAGTGCAATCTCATAGGTACAAGTGTACTAATATTTCCATAGCTGTAAATGCATTAGAACTACCTCATATTTAATTTAGCTAATTAAAGCAACAATTAAATATATGTTGTTCCTTAAATGTAATCATTTCATATATCCTTGACATAAAAGTTTCTCAGGAAGACAAGAAAGAAAAAAAAGTTGCGAAGAACACAATCTGCCATGAAAAAAACCCTATTTATTTATATCTTATGGGTTGCGTTTGAAAGAAATTATGTGCTGACAGATAATTAATGATGTTGTTGTTGTTGTGGTCTTCAGTCCTGAGACTGGTTTGATGCAGCTCTCCATGCTAATCTACCCTGTGCAAGCTTCTTCATCTCCCAGTACCTACTGCAGCTTACATCCTTCTGAATCTGCTTAGTGTATTCATCTCTTGGTCTCCCTCTATGATTTTTACCCTCCACACTGCCCTCCAATACTAAATTGGTGATCCCTCGATGTCTCAGAACATGTCCTACCAACTGATCTCTTCTTCTAGTCAAGTTGTGCCACAAGCTCTTCTTCTCCCCAATTCTATTCAATACCTCCTCATTAGTTATGTGATCTACCCATCTAATCTTCAGCATTCTTCTGTAGCACCACATTTCGAAAGCTTCTGTTCTCTTCTTGTCCAAACTATTTATTGCCCATGTTTCACTTCCATACATAGCTACACTCCATACAAATAGTTCCAGAAACGACTTCCTGACATTTAACTCTATACTCGATGTTAACAAATTTTTCTTCTTCAGAAACACTTTCCTTGCCATTGCCAGTCTACATTTTATATCTTCTCTACTTCGTCCATCATCAGTTATTTTGCTCCGCAAATAGCAAAACTCCTTTACTACTTTAAGTGTCTCATTTACTAATATAGTAATCATAGTTTTGTTATTTATGAAAATAACTTGAATGTAATTGTTACACATTCCTAGGTTTCTGTGTGAGAAATGATTGTATCACAATGAAATGGTGGAACTACTTAAAGAATAATAATATTATTTGATTTTAATAACTTAGTGTACCATTTATTATTTTCCAGTGCTACAAATGAGGATGAAATGTGCAACTTTTACTTGATGTATTGGGTTGAAAATGGATCTCCACTGGAAAAAAAGTACTGCTTCAGCTCTGGCCCCCCACTCTACAGTTGGCGTGAATCAGACGGTCTCAACAATATACCAGATGATGCTAGCCAGTTGGAGTAAGCTAATTAGAAAAGAATAGAGTATTACTAAACCTGAAAGTATTAGTATTTGGAAAATGATAATGAATTTGAAGTAAGCCTTTATCTACCCTGCACAATCAGCGTCATTGTCAGCAGCATAATATTTTTTACAATTTTAGAAGGGTTGTCTGCACTGAAAGTGAAAAGTGTAAATGTGTTACATTTGGAACTTCATAACAAAATAGATGAATGCAAGTACTTTCATTCCTCTATTGTAGAAAATATAAATTAACCACTTTCATTTTCACATTTTCTAGTATTGTGCAAAACATTTCAAGTTTTTTTTTGCTCAAAACCTGCAGTATGAGATGCTACTGTTTGAATATATATTTAAAGAGCAGCTCAGAGTAATAGTGAATTCCTGTGCATAATTTATGGAACCACACATTTAGAGATCTGCTACACATATTTGCAATTCATTTAAAAATAAAATTGCTTAGATGCACTACAGATGTTTGTTATCCTTTAAGAATAACATTTTTAATCTAACTTGTCATATACAATGCCCTCTGAAACAATTACATGAAAATTTATTCCTCTATTTATTTTAAAAGTGGCCTTGAGCCTAAATGGTCAGTGATATTCACCTTCACTCAATGTATCTTTTTTTTACATAATTTTAGGAAATAGAAATCATTGTAAATATTATTGAAAGTATGCACAGAACTATCTCAGTTAAATTATTAGTTTTCTTGGATTTTAATTATGTGATTATCAGTATGAAGCAAGGTTATGCGCAGTTCTGTGCAGGTGGGTGGGGTGTGGGGGAGGAAGAGTTTGAATGTAGTGAGCAGTGAAAGGTAGGCAAAAGTAAAGAATGAAGCAAAAAAAGAAAGAGTGTATACTTGGATGTTTTTATACCTATGTAAAATGCAAGAAAGAATGGAAGGAGCTGACAAAATAAATATAAGTTCAAACCAGAATCACTGCAAAAATGTGTTTGAGGAATATTTTCATCTTACAAAGATACACTTTTTGAAGGAAGACTCTTTAGAGGTTCATGTTTAATGTAAGACATTGAGCTGGCAACTACAGAAAAAAGAAATGGAGTGATATAGTTCTAGTAAATACATTATTATTTCATTACCAGTTCTGTGACAGCTGTTGTATAGTGGGATTAGCACACACCTGCTTCATGACAGGAGCAATTGGATGACTACAGTCAATGAATACTTCTCATCACCAATTAAAATGTATTAAGGGATACTGTTAGTCACTTGGTAAACAAATGTTATGCTCCCAGAAATTTTAAAAATCTTAACCTGCGAAAGGTATTTGTAAGTTAACTAGTTCTGACAGTGCCTTAAAGTTCACCATGGGCAAGCAGTTTTATTCTCACTTATCAGAGTTGGCTTTCCTTTTGAATACACCACTTCAACACTTTAAAGGTTACACCTTTCTGTATCTTCCTTGTAGTTGCATAAGTACATCTATTCACAGAAATACATAAAAAATCCAAAGAATTTTCATTCTGTATCATGAGTAAGGTATGCTGAATATCATCTGTTATGATGTCAGATATACTGCAGTACATAGTCCATCGCCAGTACCAACGGCCTCACAAAAGATTTAATTGCAACAATCATCACAATGCTGCTGTCAACAAACAAGTTGGAAGGGTGGTTTTCTTTTCACCATTATCACTCAGTTTCAGAGAAAGACATTCTTTGCAAGTAAATAGCATCCACATCTCCTGCAGATAACTCATTTTTCACCACCCTTTCGCTCCACCCTGGTATTTAATCTTGTGAACCACATGGGAGGCATTTTTCGAAATAATATTCAGTTTTAACCCATACTCTGAAGTATTTGCATTATATATGTGGACTCTGCCTTAGCTTTTGTTCATCACTTTGTACTCCAGTCCCACAGACCTTATTATCTGTGGTAGTGTAAACAGCAATTAATGTACCCAGATATATCATCTGCTGTTTGTATCCCACTAACTGATCTGACACACAACAGCACACAGGATGTCATATACAATGAACAGTCACTGACCCATAAAGAAGAAAGTGTTATCTGGTCACTGAACATGCTGCATTAGCAGTTTAGCAATTCAGAGATATATTTTCACAAGAACTGTTTTCACGCATTGGTTCCTTTGAATTTCTTAAGTGGGTGTTATTTCTAGAATGTACCTGACAATCCAGTAGTTAATCATAAATGAATCTGTACAATGTTTACCAACTCCCCTCTTCATTGTGTCTTCCTATAATCTCTTCTCTCTCCTTGAATACTTGTTATATTTTCTATTTCTTGATCATTTTTCCATTTCCTTATGCTTCCAACTTCTCTCTCTTTTGTATCACCTGCTTGCCTTGTTTTCCATTCTTTACTGATAATGTGGTCCTCATTATGTACAGGTTATCACATTCATGTTATTGAGCTATTTTAACAGGGCTAATTTTTCAACCATTTCCTTATTTCTCATTCTCCAGATATTAATCAAATGAAAATAAACAGTATTTGGATAGATGAAGGGTGTCTACTCACTTGTGACTGAAACATGAGCAGCTGTAGCAGAAATCAAACACCAGAAATTATGACTTTTTCCAATTAAGGAACACCAAGTTTCAAAAACTTGAAATACAGTTGCATTTTCTCATTTATCCGATTTCTAGACCAGCTTCTATCATTCCTCTTCTTGCAATTGATAAGCAGACACTGCCCTTCTGTCTTTCATAGTATTTATATGTTAAATATTTCAATTGTGATTTACATTAAAAGAACTATAAATGGAATGAAGGTGACACTTCCATTTCTGAGCTGACATCTCTGATGCTTGTTTTTTAAGCTTTTTAATTTGTCTGGTTAAGGTAATGAAATACTGTCTGATGATACATGTAGCATACTTTTATTTTTCCAATGTATCTGTATTTTCTCTGCATAGTAATAAGGAAATAATAAAACAAATTCAAAACTATATTTTCATTAAAATAGTTTTATTTCTGTATCATGAATATCTGTAAAAAGAAAAGCAAGTTGGTGAAGGATGTTTTAAACCATAGTCTGAAAAAGCATAAACGGTGATCAGTATTTCCATGAAACTGCAACAGTTTTAATAATTATCTAGTCATCTGATCAATTTGATACATGATTATGAATTTAATCCAAATCACTACTAATAATCTTTTTTTTACTTGTCAATTGGATTAGGACTTATGTAAATATGTTATAAATTTGTTATTCAGTTTTGTATGTTTTTTATATATAATGCTATGAATTGTCAGTTTGAATTTCATATTATTTTATTGCCTACAGATATTAAATCATATTTATACTTATCTTAGATAAAAGCCAACTGATAACCAGAGTTACTATTTATTAAAAGGATGATGTCTCTATTGAAACTGATGATTACATTAGTTTAAATGATAGCATATTCACTAGATAAATATTGTTGTATTGGGAAAGAAACTTTCATTCTCACCACAATGAGCCTTTGTTTCATGGCAAGGTAGAGAGGTCTGTGCATTTGCTTTACCTTAAAATTATGTGGTATGTGCACTACTTTCATGGAACTTAATTTTTCATTACTGTACTGGGTGACTGTGTATCCTCAATACAGAGGTATTTAGAAATCCCCTACATATTTCCCCATATTCTTGGTGTCTACCATTTGAAGTTTCTACTAAAAACAATTTTGTGGTGAAGCATATAGAGAATACAAATACAGAAAGCACAAGTTCCACCTCTGATACTGATAACCTCTTTTGTACGTATACTTCAGTGAAATACTGTGTAACTTCTTTTCTGTGAATATATAGTATTTTGATCAGATGTTTTACAATGGTTTTGTACAAATGTATTGTTTTTTGAAATGGCTGATGAGGAATTTATAGTATTGTCATAAAAAATATTTTATGTGCCTATAGTGTGAGATATTTCCCCTACTTTCTTTTTTCCTGTCATCATCTTCAACTTGTGAAAATGCACAAGATATTGTCTCCCACTTTATATTACAATGTATTGTGTCTGCACATGTTATGCAAATGGAAATTGCACAGATGTGCCATAGCAAAGCTAGTGCTACTTTCTGGCTATGAACTACTTTCTGGCTATGCATTTATGATCCATAATTCATCTGTGGATGAGTCATCATTTGTCTCGACTTTTTGTTTATTACTTTTACAAGATTTTTATTATTAAAAGTCCAGTAGTATTTCTGTAGGTTAATTTTGGTCATTGGATCATAACTAGCTGGTTTACTGTGTAATATTCAGACTACAAAGAGACATATGCACATCTGAAAATGAAATACATTACTATGGGAACATGCTGGGCAAATAATAAAGTATAAAAATTGTACTTGAAATTGTAACCATATTCTTTGATTGGTATCATCTTCAGTGTTTAAAAAGGAATAAAAAACCAAAGACTGCATTAAGTCTGAGATCACTGTACCCACATAGCTACAGATAGATATTTTTGTGAATTTCACATTCTTGCATTTGCACCAAATTCTCAGCAGCCGTCATTCCAATGAACAGTGTGGCTATTGTGATTCGCAGTGTTATTTTATGACAATGGTAACAGGTCATCTTGAAAGTAAATGTGAATTCTCTAAAAGCTTTATTCAGAGCAAGAATGAATATGAAAAGACATTTTAAACAAATCTCTGTTTGGTGAATGAGAAATCTTAAAAGCAGGTATAATACACAAATTATTTGTCATCAGTGGTTAATATGTGCCAGCAGTGTAATTAAGTTTTTCTTTTCCATATTTCTTATTCCCATTTTACCTCTATTTCATTTAAAATCCTCGTAATCCTCTTCACACAAATAATGCTATATATAATTTTTTTCTCAAATTTTGGTTTCAGTACCAAAATTACATCATTTACTATTCATGTAGTTTTATTTTTGTGTATTCACATAACTTCCTTGATATTCGTTGTGCTTTCCATTCCTTCCCCAGAGGACAGTACACCATAGAAGTAACATTTAGCGTAATTCGTACTAAACCACGATGTAAAAGAATATTTGTATTGTAGAGATAGATACAAATAAATGCTGTATCATTAAATAAATATGGTAGCTACAGATGAAGCAAATAGTATTACACTATGTAAGGATTTCTTGGAATACACTTTATTTTATTACAAATTACAGTTTAAAATGAATGTGAACAACTAGTACAATGTTGTACTGTACTGTGAACTATCTTAAAATAACTTTTATGGAATAACACTATGGTGCAGGAAATGTAGTAGACATATCACAGATATCTTCATTGTATGGTAATTTTAAGCACAGTGCTGAGAAGTTACATATTTTTATCCAAGAGGAAAGAAATGACAAATTCTTAGAAATTATTAGGCCAGTATGCTTAAAGAATGAGGTATTCAAAAAATCTTTTCAAGTTACATTTTTATTTGGAAATAGTGTATTTTTGTTGGCAGCAAATCTGTATCAGTTCAAAAATTAAAGAACAATGATTTATTTTGATACCTGTATTTTTGTTTATTTCTCTGACCTCCCTTGATGTATACATCACCATCTCCGTCCTACAACCAGTTGCGACCTTCAGATTTCATTCACTACTCTTCTTACGATTGTTCTCTAGTTGAGCACCTAGGCTGATATTTATACACTGGATCACTCAAAGAAGAATGTGAAATACATAATAGTCCAAAAAAACAACCAGTTGATTAATTAATTAGTTAGTTACATGATCCATAAATAATTTGAGTGATTCTTTTATAGGGAACAAGTCAATCTACAGGACATATGTACATGATCAGTGTTCACATTAATGAAGACATTTTTTAGGCCTGCCTGTGCAACTACACTTAAAGTTTTTTAATTTTTTAGATGTTTTTATTTAAAATTTGCTTTGCTACTTGCAAGACATTTTATGTTATAGACTTGGGCAAATGATCAAATATTTTGATGCCACAGACTGACTGATCTCCTTTCTGAGTCACTGACAAGTTCCGTAGGACCAAATTGAGGAGCAAATCTCCAAGATCATGGAACATGTCAGTACATGAAATTATAACATAAAGGTAATAACAGATAAAAATGAAATATTTATGAATCTAAATACGTCAATCCATAAATTTAAGTAAATGCAATCAACAATAGAACGAAAATAAGCTTAATTTTTTAAGGAAATCCTCGACAGAATAGAAGGAGTGACCCATGAGGAAACTCTTCAGTTTTGATTTGAAAGCACGTGGATTGTTGCTAAGACTTTTGAATTCAAGTGGTAGATAATTGAAAATGGATGCAGCAGTATACTGCATACTTTTCTGCACAAGAGTTAAGGAAGTTCTAGCCAAATGCAGGTTTGATTTCTGCCGAGTATTAACTAAGTGAAAGCTGCTTATTCTTGGGAATAAGTTAATATTGTTAACAAGAAATGACAGTAAGGAATATATATATTGAAAAGCCAATTAAAATACCCAGACTCGTAAACAGGGGTCAACAAGAGGTTTGTGAACTTATACCACTCATTGCCCGAACTGCCCGTTTCTGAGCCAAGAATATTCTTTTAGAGTGGGAAGAGTTACCCCAAAATATAATAGAATATTACATAAATGAATGAAAATAAGCAAAGTAGACTAATTTTCATGTCAAATGATTACTGGCAGCATTAAGTCTTTGAACGAGATCCTAAACGTGGGTTTTCCACAACAGTTTACTACCTATCTGAACATGTAGAAATTTGAGCAGTTCAGTTTCACTAATCATATGTCCATTCTGTTAAATTAAAGCGTCAGGTTTTGTTGAATTGTGTGTTAAAAACTGTAAAAACTGAGTCTTGTTGCGATTTAGCATTAGTTTATTTTCTACAAGCCATGAAGTTAGGTCATGAACTGCACTAATTGAAACCAGGTTATCATTGCACACAACCTCCTTTACTACCAAGCTAGTGTCATCAACAAATAGAAATATTTTAGAGTTACCCATAATACTAAAGGGAATATCATTTATATAAATAAGGAACAGGAGTGGCCTCAACACTGATCCCTTACCAAATTGTGATGACCTATTTATGCTGTATTTCTTTAGCAAATATATGTATTGTGATGGTGCAGTTAAAATGCCTAATTCCTTAAAGAAGTATCCACATGATAACTGCAGAAGAACACTACAGATTATACTTACTGCTCGCTTTTGTGCAACTGATACTTCCTTTCTAAATGATGAGTTACTCCACAAAATGATTCCATAAGATGTTATTGAATGCAAATATGCAACATATGTCAGGAGATTAATTCATTTGTTTCCACGGTTAGAAAACATGCAAAGTGCAAAAGTAGTTGAACTTAATCATTTGAATAGCTCAGTAATATGCTTATTCACGTTAAAGTTTTCATCAATAAGAGAACCCAGAAATTTGGAGCAGTCTACCCTATTTACTGATCTTGGTCATGTGCTACATAAATTGTTGATATGACTATTTGTTCTACAGAACTTAGGGAGAGTCCATGTTTTGAGAACCACTTTATAATTCTTGGAAAATATCATTTACCTTATTCTGTTGCTCTCTCTTTAATAGGATTTAAATCAACACTAGTATCATCTGCAAAAAATACCAATTATGCTTGTCAAATGTTATTTGGAAGGTCATTCACATATGTAAGAAATAGCAGTGGATGCAAAATTGAACCCTATCAGACTCCTATTGTGATTTGTACCTAGTCACTAAAATTTTCTATCCTTGCAATATTGTTTGAATTATTTAACACAATCTTTTCAATTCCATTTGTTAAGTATGATTAAAACCAGCTGTGCATAAATCCACCATTTCCATAAAGCTTCAGTTTTTCTAAGAGAGTAACATGATGTACACAATCAAATGCCTTTCCAAGATAAAAGATACCAACTGGTGATATTTTATTATTTAAGACTTGTATTATTTGATGAGTGAATCTATTAATAGCACTCTCAGTTGTGCAACCCTTCTGGAAGCCAAACTGTAAATGCTAAGTAAATTGTTTCTAAATAAAAGTGAGGCTACTCATGAGTACATTACTTTTTTGGAATATTTTGGAAAAAATTGTCAGCAAGGAAATTGTCACCTTCCTTATAAAGAGGTTTAATAATTGCATATGTTGACCTGTCTGGATAAATTACCTGTGCCAGTCACGAATTGCTTATATCACTGAGGTCATTATTTATTAAGTTGAAATATTTTTTTAGAATTCAGTTTGAAATTCCATCACCATGACATGAGATTGTGTTTTTCTTAGAATTCTGTTAATTTCACTGAAGAATGTTGATTCTCCTTCTAGTTCACTTAATTTTGTGGAATGACATTTCTAATACTCTCTTACTACTTCAGCTGAACTCTCTAATCCTATTTTTGTTGCTACATTTAGAAAGTGATAGTTAAAAGTACTTGTAGTTTGTGAATTATTGGTCACAACATTGTCATTTACTTTGATGTGGTACCATGTACATTGACTGGTTGTTCTGTCTCCCATTTGACAATATCCCATTTTTACTCTTATTATTTGCATAATTTATTTCTGCAGAATTTGTGTACTTCTGGATATTTTAATGACTTCCTTCAGATATTACAGTATTTTTTGTAGTGTGCAGGTAATGTCTGTCCTTTTCATACATTTCCTACCCGCGTTGAACTGAGTCGAGTTCCTACAAAACGGGATATCACTCACAGAAATCTTCATAGGTGCAGTATCCTATCATGAGTCATTTGGTCAAAATTCATAAAGCTTTTGGTATGTGTTGTTTTCAAGGGGGTTAAGATTATCAGATCACAGTCCAAATCTTACAGGAAATTCAAAGTGGCTGATGAGAGAATTCAAATTTCAGCACGTATTGTGGCATTTATAAATTTTAACAATACCAATGCATTTTCCATAACGTGCATTACCAGAGTATGTACTTTACACACACCTTTAAAAAACTAAAAAATATTGTTAATTGTTGTTGACTTATACACTCCTGGAAATGGAAAAAAGAACACATTGACACCGGTGTGTCAGACCCACCATACTTGCTCCAGACACTGCGAGAGGGCTGAACAAGCAATGATCACACGCACGGCACAGCGGACACACCAGGAACCGCGGTGTTGGCCGTCGATTGGCGCTAGCTACGCAGCATTTGTGCACCGCCGCCGTCAGTGTCAGCCAGTTTGCCGTGGCATACGGAGCTCCATCGCAGTCTTTAACACTGATAGCATGCCGCGACAGCGTGGACGTGAACCGTATGTGCAGTTGACGGACTTTGAGCGAGGGTGTATAGTGGGCATGCGGGAGGCCGGGTGGACGTACCGCCGAATTGCTCAACACGTGGGGTGTGAGGTCTCCACAGTACATCGATGTTGTCGCCAGTGGTCGGCAGAAGGTGCACGTGCCCGTCAACCTGGGACCGCACCGCAGCGACGCACGGATGCTCGCCAAGACTGTAGGATCCTACGCAGTGCCGTAGGGGCCGCACCGCCACTTCCCAGCAAATTAGGGACACTGTTGCTCCTGGGGTATCGGCGAGGACCATTCGCAACCGTCTCCATGAAGCTGGGCTACGGTCCCGCACACCGTTAGGCCGTCTTCTGCTCACGCCCCAACATCGTGCAGCCCGCCTCCAGTGGTGTCGCGACAGGCGTGAATGGAGGGACGAATGGAGACGTGTCGTCTTCAGCGATGAGAGTCGCTTCTGCCTTGGTGCCAATGATGGTCGTATGCGTGTTTGGCGCCGTGCAGGTGAGCGCCACAATCAGGACTGCATACGACTGCGGCACACAGGGCCAACACCCGGCATCATGGTGTGGGGAGCGATCTCCTACACTGGCCGTACACCTCTGGTGATCGTCGAGGGGACACTGAATAGTGCACGGTACATCCAAACCGTCATCGAACCCATCGTTCTACCATTCCTAGACCAGCAAGGGAACTTGCTGTTCCAACAGGACAATGCACGTCCGCATGTATCCCGTGCCACCCAACGTGCTCTAGAAGGTGTAAGTCAACTACCCTGGCCAGCAAGATCTCCGGATCTGTCCCCCATTGAGCATGTTGGGGACTGGATGAAGCGTCGTCTCACGCGGTCTGCACGCCCAGCACGAACGCTGGTCCAACTGAGGTGCCAGGTGGAAATGGCATGGCAAGCCGTTCCACAGGACTACATCCAGCATCTCTATGATCGTCTCCATGGGAGAATAGCAGCCTGCATTGCTGCGAAAGGTGGATATACACTGTACTAGTGCCGACATTGTGCATGCTCTGTTGCCTGTGTCTATGTGCCTGTGGTTCTGTCAGTGTGATCATGTGATGTATCTGACCCCAGGAATGTGTCAATAAAGTTTCCCCTTCCTGGGACAATGAATTCATGGTGTTCTTATTTCAATTTCGAGGAGTGTATTAACAACATGTACAGAAACCAGATGGCAGTTATAATAGTTGATGGGCATGAAAGGGAAGCAGCAGTTGGGAAGGAAGTGAGACAGGGTTGTAGCCTCTCCCTGATGTTGTTCAATCTGTATATTGAGCAAGCAGTAAAAGAAACAAAAGAAAAATTCGGAGTAGGTATTAAAGTCCATGGGGAAGAAATAAAAATTTTAAGGTTCGCCGATGACATTGTAATTCAGTCAGAGACAGCAAAGGACCTAGACGAGCAGCTGAACGGAATGGACAGTGTCTTGAAAGGAGGTTATAAGACGAACATCAACAAAAGCAAAATGAGGATAATTGAATGTAGTCAAATTAAGTCTGGTGATGCTGAGGGAATTAGATTAGTAAATGAAACACTTAAAGTAGTAAAGGAGTTTTGCTATTTGGGGAGCAAAATAACTGATGATGGTCGAAGTAGAAAGGATATAAAATGTAGTCTGTCAATGGCAAGGAAAGCGTTTCTGCAGAAGAGAAATTTGTTAACATCTAGTATAGATTTAAGTGTCAGGAAGTCGTTTCTGAAAGTATTTGTATGGAGTGTAGCCATGTATGGAAGTGAAACGTGGACAATAAATAGTTTAGACAAGAAGAGACTAGAAGCTTTTGAAATGTGGTGCTACAGAAGGATGCTAAAGATCAGATGGGTAGATCACATAACTAATGGGGAGGTACTGAATAGGATTGGGAAGAAGAAGAGCCGGCTGTGGTGGTCTCGCGGTTAAGGCGCTCAGTCCGGAACCGCACGAGTGCTACAGTCGCAGGTTCGAATCCTGCCTCGGGCATAGATGTGTGTGATGTCTTTAGGTTAGTTAGGTTTAACCATGGACCTTGCCGTTGGTGGGGAGGCTTGCGTGCCTCAGCGACACAGATAGCCGTACCATAGGTGCAACCACAACGGAGGGGTATCTGTTGAGAGGCCAGACAAACGTGTGATTCCTGAAGAGGGGCAGCAGCCTTTTCAGTAATTGCAGGGGCAACAGTCTGGATGATTGACTGATCGGGCCTTGTAACAATAACTAAAACGACCTTGCTGTGCTGTTACTGCGAACGGCTGAAAGCAAGGGGAAACTACGGCCGTAATCTTTCCCGAGGGCATGCAGCTTTACTGTATGATTCAATGATGATGGCGTCCTCTTGGGTGAAATATTCCAGAGGTAAAATAGTCCCCCATTCGGATCTCCGGGCGGGGACTACTCAAGAGGATGTCGTTACCAGGAGAAAGAAAACTGGCGTTCTATGGATCGGAGCGTGGAATGTCAGATCGCTTAATTGGGCAGGTAGGTTGGAAAATTTAAAAAGGGAAATGGATAGGTTAAAGTTAGATATAGTGGGAATTAGTGAAGTTCGGTGGCAGGAGGAACAAGACTTTTGGTCAGGTGAATACAGGGTTATAAATACAGAATCAATTAGGGGTAATGCAGGAGTAGGTTTAATAATGAATAGGAAAATAGGAATGCGGGTAAGCTACTACAAACAGCATAGTGAACACATTATTGTGGCCAAGATAGATATGAAGCCCACACCTAGTACTGTAGTACAAGTTTATATGCCGACTAGCTCTGCAGATGACGAAGAAATTGAAGAAATGTACGATGAAATAAAAGAAATTATTCAGATAGTGAAGGGTGACGAAAATTTAATAGTCATGGGTGACTGGAATTCGGTAGTAGGAAAAGGGAGAGAAGGAAATGTAGTAGGTGAATATGGATTGGGGCTAAGAAATGAAAGAGGAAGCCGCCTGGTAGAATTTTGCACAGAGCACAACTTAATCATAGCTAACACTTGGTTTAAGAACCATGAAAGAAGGTTGTATACATGGAAGAACCCTGGCGATACTAAATGTATCAGATTGATTATATAATGGTAAGACAGAGATTTAGGAACCAGGTTTTAAACTGTAAGACATTTCCAGGGGCAGATGTGGACTCTGACCGCAATCTATTGGTTTATGACCTGTAGATTAAAACTAAAGAAACTGCAAAAAGGTGGGAATTTAAGGAGATGGGATGTGGATAAAATGAAAGAACCAGTGGTTGTACAGAGTTTCAGGGAGAGCATAAGGGAACAATTGAGAGGAATGGGGGAAAGAAATACGGTAGAAGAAGAATGGGTAGCTTTGAGGGATGAAGTAGTGAAGGCAGCAGAGGATCAAGTAGGTAAAAAGACAAAGGTTAGTAGAAAACCTTGGGTAACAGAAGAAGTATTGAATTTAATTGATGAAAGGAGAAAATATAAAAATGCAGTAAATGAAGCAGGCAAAAAGGAATACAGGCGTCTCAAAAATGAGATCGACAGGAAGTGCAAAATGGCTAAGCAGGGATGGCTAGAGGACAAATGTAAGGATGTAGAGGCTTATCTCACTAGGGGTAAGATAGATACTGCCTACAGGAAAATTAAAGAGACCTTTGGAGACAAGAGAACCACTTGTATGAACATCAAGAGCTCAGATGGAAGCCCAGTTCTAAGCAAAGAAGGGAAGGCAGAAAGGTGGAAAGAGTATATAGAGGGTCTATACAAGGGCGATGTACTTGAGGAAAATATTATGGAAATGGAAGAGGACGTAGATGAAGATGAAATGGGAGATACGATACTGCGTGAAGAGTTTGACAGAGCACTGAAAGACCTGAGTCGAAAAAAGGTCCCCGGAATACACAAAATTCCATTGGAATTACTGACGGCCTTGGGAGAGCCAGTCCTGACAAAACTCTACCATCTGGTGAGCAAGATGTATGAGTCAGGCGAAATACCCTCAGACTTCAAGAAGAATATAATAATTAGAATCCCAAAGAAAGCAGGCGTTGACAGATGTGAAAATTACCGAACTGACAATTTAATAAGTCACAGCTGCAAAATACTAACACGAATTCTTTACAGACGAATGTAAAAACTAGTAGAAACAGACCTTGGGGAAGATCAGTTTGGATTCTGTAGAAATGTTGGAACACGTGAGGCAATACTGTCCCTACGACTCATCTTAGAAGATAGATTAAGGAAGGGCAAACCTACATTTCTAGCATTTGTAGACTTAGAGAAAGCTTTTGACAATGTTTATTGGAATACTCTCTTTCAAATTCTGAAGGTAGCAGGGGTAAAATACATGGAGCGAAAGGCTATTTACAATTTGTACAGAAACCAGATGGCAGTTATAAGAGTCGAGGGACACGAAAGGGAAGCAGTGGTTTGGAAGGGAGTGAGACAGGGTTGTAGTCTCTCCTCGATGTTATTCAATCTGTATATTGAGCAAGCAGTGAAGGAAACAAAAGAAAAATTTGGAGTAGGTATTAAAATCCATGGAGAAAAAAGAAAAATTTTGAAGTTCGCCGATGGCATTGTAATTCTGTCAGAGACAGCAAAGAACTTGGAAGAGCAGTTGAACGGAATGGATAGTGTCTTGAAAGGAGGATATAAGATGAACATCAACAAAAGCAAAACGAGGTTAATGGAATGTAGTCGAATTAAGTCAGGTGATGCTGAGGGAATTAGATTAGGAAATGAGACACTTAAATTAGTAAAGGAGTTTTGCTATTTGGGGAGCAAAATAACTGATAATGGTCGAAGTAGAGAGGATATAAAATGTCTACTGGCAATGGCAAGGAAAGTTTTGCTGAAGAAGAGAAATTTGTTAACATCGAGTATAGATTTAAGTGTTAGGAAGTCATTTCTGAAAGTATTTGTATGGAGTGTAGCCATGTATGGAAGTGAAACATGGACGATAACTAGTTTGGACAAGAAGAGAATAGAAGCTTTCGAAATGTGGTGCTACAGAAGAATGCTGAAGATTAGATGGGTAGATCACATAACTAATGGGGAGGTATTGAATAGGATTGTGGAGAAGAGAAGTTTGTGGCACAACTTGACCAGAAGAAGGAATCGGTTGGGAGGACATGTTCTGAGGCATCAAGGGATCACCAATTTAATATTAAAGGGCAGCGTGGAGGGTAAAAATCGTAGAGGGAGACCAAGAGATGACTACACTAAGCAGATTTGGAAGGATGTAGGTTGCAGTAGGTACTGGGAGATGAAGAAGCTTGCACAAGATAGAGTAGCATGGAGAGCTGCATCAAACCAGTCTCAGGACTGAAGATCACAACAACAACAAGTAGTTCTAAGTTCTAGGGGACTGATGACCACAGATGTTAAGTCCCATAGTGCTCAGAGCCATTTTTGAAGAAGAAGAGTTTGTGGCACAACTTGACTAGATGAAGAGATCGGTTGGTAGGGCATGTTCTGAGGCATCAAGGGATCACCAATTTGGTACTGGAGGGCAGAGTGGAGGGTAAAAATCGTAGAGGGAGGGGAGTCCAAGAGATGAATACACTAAGCAGATTCAGAAGGATGTAGGCTGCAGTACGTGCTGGGAGATGAAGAAGCTTGCACAGGATACAGTGGCATGGAGAGCTGCATCAAACCAGTCACAGGACTGAAGACCACAACAACAACATTTTTAAAGAGGTAGTGATGTGCAAGAAAGGTCCTGCAAATGAACATATTGAATACCAGTACTATCTTAGTGCCCGCTGCTTGTCTCGTGTAGACTGTGTGGTCTTCAGAGACCTTTTTTTCTTTAATAAGCTTTTTATGTTGTTCACAAGTTGCAACACCTTCTGGACTTTTTGAACTAAATAAGGTCATAGAAGGATGGTGTTATCTGAATGTACTTCTGCCCAAAAAGCAATTCTGGTGAATGGAGTCCAAGGGTTTTGTTAAACATGCCTTTTGTTTTCTTGTGGTTGTATTTCCATAGAACTTCATTTCCTAACACATGTTTCTTTACAGCTAACTGAGAAGTGAAATACCAGTTTTCATAGATCCACCTTTAAACAATTTTAATATAACAAAATATTATCTTAAAAATTTTCATCCCCTACTTTACTCCCTAAGCATCTGAGTTTCCAAAAATACTGAATAATGCATTTTTTTATTTCTGAGACTCGCTTCAAAATTGCCTTAACAGCAACATATTTACAAAAAGCTTTTCATCCCCTGTTTTGACTCCTTAGGAGTTAATTTCGAACAATGCCTTCTTCAACAATGTGTACAGTATAAGATACACACAACTCCAAATGTCAAGTTCTTATTCTTAGCAGTTTGAGCTGGATGATGACGAGTCAGTGAACCAGTCTGGCCCTATTCCACCCCCTAAGAGGTTGAATTTGCAAAAACATTGAAATATGTATTTATTTCTAACCAAGAGGGAAAATCCAATTTTCATATATCTAGCTTTAAGAATACTTTAGCAGTTCTTTAATAATGATTTATTTTTAAAAAAACTTTACCCACTATTTTACCTTCATAGGGGCTAAAGTTCAAAATCTGCTGGAACATATATTTCTTTATTTCTGACCAAGAAATCAAATACCAATCATTGTAGGCCTAGCTTCAAAACTGCCTTAGTAGCAATGTGTTTTCCAATAACTTTCGTACCCTATCTCACTCCCACAGGGGTTGAATTTCGAAAACGTCTTTTTAAATGACTCCTACATCATAAGATCAACACCTGCAAATTTCAAGTTTCTGTCCTTGTTGATTGGGCTGGGCGAAGATTATTTAGTTGGGACAGAGATTATATACATTGTAGAAAGGGACATCACTATTAAGGCTTAAATTTTTGGTTTAAAGCACAGTAGCCATTCATGCTTGTGGTGGAGCATTTGGCTATGAAATCATGGATTATAAACTAAAAAAAATGGTTACAGTAAGTTAAGAGAATTTACAACCTGAGCAGACTTGAACATGGTTTGTTTCACTCTAGTTTGGAGCTAACTGCCACTTTTGCACTGACCGCACCTGAATCACTAACTCACTTCACTAACTTCACTAACTCAAGTGAACTGAAAGTTATCATAAGTCTTTCTACAAAATTTCAAGCCAAAAGACCAAAAACTGCACCCTATGAAATATCCATCGCATTTGTGACCAATATATATCCAATCATCGATTTGGAAACTGCAAATCTTGGGCTGGCTAACTGAAATGAATCGTAATCTGCTCAGACACAAAAGAGAGATGGTGTTGAATGGTATTTCAATTTTTTTCCTTTGTCCCAACTTGGTTTACACAACCTTCCAAATCAGTTAATTCGGTTGGCTTAAACCCAAGTTGGCCCATCACTATGCGGTGGTACACAGGTACAGGAAGGCATGCTATTGTCAGTGCTGGCAACTCACTCTCACAAAACTGTAGTCTGAGCCATGAATGATGATGGTTCGTGCATATCAAGGGATGGACAAGGATTGCATCGTTGATGATTCCAAGCGACAGTTACAGTACGTGCATGTTCATGCTTTCTGCTTGAAGAAAGCATATATCCTTCAAATTATGTCTCTTGCTTGCTTATGCAGAATTCATCAATTACCATTACAATAAGTGAAGACAGCTCACAACAAATGGATTCAAAATTCACTAAACAACTCTCTACAATCACCTTTAATGCTCGCATTAGCTACAGCATTCACAGCAGAGTCATTTGTGACTCATACTATAGTGCGCCATACCAATCAGCCTTATTTCATTTAGAGCTATCATTTCCAACTGGTGATAAGAATCTCAGTAAATTAGCTTACTATGCCTACTTTCATTCACTGCTTTCATATGGCATCATATTCTGGGGTAATTCATCGTTGAGTAGAAAAGTATTCATTGCACAAAAACGTGTAATCAGAATAATTGCTGGAGCCCACCCACGGTCATCCTGCAGACATCTATTTAAGGATCTAGGGATCCTCACAGTAACCTCACAGTATATATATTCCCTTATGAAATTTGTTGATAATAATCCAACCCAATTCAAAAGTAATAGCAGTGTGCATACCTATAACACCAGGAGAAAGGATGATCTTCACTATGCAGGGTTAAATCTGACTTTGGCACAGAAAGGGGTAAATTATGCTGCCACAAAAGTCTTTGGGCACCTACCAAACAGCATCAAAAGCCTGACAGATAGCCAACTAAGATTTAAAAATAAATTAAAAGAATTTCTAGATGACAACTCCTTCTACTCATTGGCTGAATTTTTAGATATAAACTAAGTAAAAAAAAAAAAAAAAAAAAAAACTTAATCATTAGTGTCATGCAATATTTTGTGTAATGTAATTTCTTGTACAGACATCATTTATTAACCTGACACGTTCCACATCATTACGAAGTGTCGTATTCATGATCTATGGAACAAGTATTAATCTAATCTAATCTACACTACACTACAGTGCACTGACTTTATACGTTGTTAAGAATGACCTTCATGTAAACATTTGCCGTTACCTAATTGGACAGTCGTTCACATGGAGCTTAAAGCATGCCCTCTTCAGTAGTCTCAGTTAAGACAGTAATAAGACAAGTTGTGCTGTAATATCACGGATTAGATAAAAAAAATCTCACAACCACACAAATATTACCGGCACATTTGTGCGGACTGGACCACCGTGCCAGCTACCTCATAGTTATGCAAACACCTGCAGATAATTTGTAGAACCAATGACAAACAGAGAAACAACAAAACACCAAATGCTAATTGATTTTAGGACAAAAAATTGAAACATGGTAAAACTTCGAAAATACACACTTTAACATCCAGGTGATAAGCATTTCATTTCAGAAAAAGAACAGCCAAAGCAAGTGTAGACACTGAAGGCAATACTTACCGTTATTAACTCATCTGTGAATATGTTAACTCTGTCGATATGAATCCGAAAGATATAGCCATACAGATCACCACTGGAGCTGTTATTTGCTACACTGTTTCCGAGGCAATTGCTAACACAGTCCTCAAAACCATTCAAGATCAAGATCCACATTTTAGCTTCTTCTTTTACGAAATTCAGAGTGCAATTGGTTAAAAATCTTTACCAGGATTGCCTGCTTTATTTCGTCATTAATTGTCCTCAGTGTTGATGTACTTCATTGTGATACTGGCTGAAAAAATAGGGGGTGGAAGTGCAGTACTGCCTACTGTAAGTGATGTAACCAACAGATGCACAGTTGTGTTTCACAGTAGTTTACTTTCACTGTTCACAACACCTCATATACACATTTAACATGGCCAGTGCACTATTGTTTAACTTTTGATAAGCCTCATTAGTAGTTTTCAGGCAAACATCCACATACTGCTAGAACAGTTTACTATTGAACATCTACAAGCAGTAAAAACCTAACCCCGAAGTTTATAGTTCTTGAAGAATAGAAAGGTATGTATGGAGCAGATACTGTCATTGTTTTAACACAATGCCTAATTGTGTAACACTTATTTCACAGTTAAGTTGAAGCATTGTTGTTGTTGTAACCAACCCATGTTACTCGTCTGAAACTTGGCCGAGGACTGACTGTCTTGTCACAAAAAGTTGGGCCCTAATATTTCCTCACAATAATAGGTACTGAAACTACACATTGTTTGAAGTTAAATTTACAGAAATTACAATTAAAACTTAACTCATTAAATTATCTGAAACATCAAAAAATTGGTTCTTTTTAATAGTTTCTTCTACTACAAGGTTTAGGCCAAATGATTTGTTTAAATTATGAAATTAACACATATTTTTACACAAAAAATACTTTTGACCCAACTGTCAATTACTTTGGAATTAATTAAGCACCGGCTTTGCTAACATGCTTTCAAATAGAGCCAAACAGATCCTTCAAGAACACTATTAGTTGTTCCTCCAAATGTTTATAATTAGTACAGAATTTATATTTGTTTTTATACATCAACATTAGAATTTAACTTACAAAACAGTCACTGATTTGACCATATAATGAAAGATACTAACTAGGTATAGCCAAAATAAATTATAAAAGAAATTACATACATAAAACTAAGCACAAAATTAGACCTGGTGTTAAATTCTTTGAAACTGAGGGTTAACCTTTCTCTTTTATGAAAATTCAGATTACATTCACATTATGTTAATGGTAATTGGTTTAAAAAATAATTAAGGAGGCAGATGGCAAAATAAGAGGGGAAGTAAAAAAACCCCAGCTTGCTTCGTCACAGGATCTATGATTACAGAATCATTCACTTAGGGGAATTCCCCACACAAACAGTTGAGTTGCCAGCCTTCATTTCATACCGGTATTATCGCTTTTCCACTACAACTTGGGTTTTCGCTGCCGTGGAGAATTCTGGTACCATGCAGAGCAAGCGCCTGGCAAATATGGAGACAAAAGGTCAGTGTTTTGCAAGGCCTCATATTTCGTGCACAGTCCCTATTGTTTTCGATGCTATAAATGACAGGCTGCAGCATCAATGCTCCGTAATAACATATTGTAGACACTTCATACTCAAATGTTGTCACACACTATACTGTCAAACGCCCTGCTAGTAATTCAGCACCGCTCACTGTTACTTGGATTGGCAGCCATGGCAACTTTGACATCAAACCACAGCACCGAAATGGCAGCAGCTTTCATGTCTTAATGGACAAGCAATACATCCTGTTATGTTTATATCCTGGAGGTGGGAGAAATTTTTGTGATTTCATTTCATGCTGTTTGAGGTTTGTTGGTCAGGGTCCAAAAAGTTAAATGATGAAAATTCTTGATGCAACTAAGATATTACGTAACTTTTTCATACATCGTTTATGGAGGCCAATGGGCCCCTTAGCTTCAGAGCCCCAAGGCGCTGCCTCACACAACCCTATGGTAGCTGTGTCCTTGCTTGTGTAGTACAAGAAAAGATATTCATGGCAGAATAATATTATGTAGGGGGTAAGTTGTGGATAATATCTGTGTGCAGGTGTTTGTTTTCATGTGTTCAGACATTAAGCAGGTAGTGTTGAACACGAGAAAGTGGCAAGATGTGATGACAAATAAACGGTTTCATCTGCTGTGGATGGGCCATTTACATTTTGGCACTGCAGATTGATAGTGGCTTGACCATCAAAGAGCAACCACACTCTCCAAGAATGAATAAAACAAACAACATGGTTTTGTGACAAATGAAATATATTGTAATCTCGTGGTTCAATTTGAGGCTTTGAAGCATATGCTGTGTGAGAAGTTGTGTTCTATACCAATTCACAAGTTGCACTTATGATTTATACACACATTCATGGAAGTATATGTTTGTAAAAGGACAGTAGTAGACATGACTTTTTTATAATAGGAGTAGATTAATTTTCTGCATAAACCGCTATGCAAGTGGCAATAACATTGTGAAAACAAGTAAAAAATTGATGCTGATGTTTACAATGAAAAATGATGTAGCATGCAGAGACTAAAACATAGTCACAGGTACAGAATTGAAATCAAACCAATCATTGATAGAAGTATCATTTAAGTGTAATAATAATAAGTATATCTACAAGAGCAACTAATTAAAGCCAGAAAATCACTGATAACATAATCAACAACATTTAAAATTATTGAATGTGAAACAAAAGCTCTGTTAACAGTAATCCCTATCATCATCGTTTATTGTGTTGTATCTACAAAAATAGGAGCTGTAAAAAGGAAAAAAAGAAAGACTTGAACAAAGCCAGGATTTTTGGTCAACAGAATATGAACAAATTTTGAAATTATATTGAGGATGGAAAAATTAATTATGATGAAGCGATTTTAGTGAAATAAATATTTATTTAGCGCCACAAAACAAAATTACAATAAATACATGTACATTTTTTCTAGTCATATTGCAGTAGAAACGATAAACAGACAAAAGACAGATTGCTCCAATGTGCAATGCTATTTTTAACAGTGTATATTATTTCACTGTATCAGTTACTGCCTTCCCAGTCAAAACACTGAGGTAGTTCTTTGGGAAGTGCACTGTATGACTAGAACATGAAGTGCACTGGACTGGCAAATAACGTTCTGGAGGATTGATGACTGGAGCTGGTTGTTTAATTAAAGCTGATGTGGGTGATTTGGGGTCCATGTTCTTCAAGAGTAAGGCTGGATTGAGTTTATTTATGGAGATCATTTACTGTCCATTACGTGTTTCAACAACAAAGTGTTTTTAAGAATGTACCAGATATGGACCATTGTAGATAGGTTGATGAAATTTCCTCTGTGCAGTGTGCCTTATGAATACATGTGCATTGGTCATAAATTCAGGATGGATGAAGACAGATGTCACAGCACAATGTCAGACATTTACTGATTTAAGTAATGTCATATGCTGTTTGAAAGTGAAACTTGAAATGCCACATTCCGCTGGGATAGGATGAAAGAAATCAGCTGGAAATCTGCTTATGCTGTAAGTGAGTTCTGCAATGGTAATGTTATATTCTGGAATCACATAAGCATGGAAACCAATTAAAATTGTGTGTAAGTTGTTGACCTGGTCAGCTGAAAGTCGTGTTCTTAATGGTGGCTTGATGTTGTGATGCCACCATTCAACTTTGCTGTTTGATGTAGAATGGTAAGCAGTGGTTTTGATGTAGTGAATATCTAACATCTTTGTGAGGTGAGTGAACAATTGACAATGAAGCTGCTGCACTCTGTCAGTGGTGATGAGTTTTAGATTGCCAAAACATGCAATCAATGGCAATACGATAATACTGATAACACTTTCTGCAGAGGCCTACGAGAAGCTGGATGTTCCTTCTACAATATTGCAGAAAGACCTGGCAGGGCTGTATCCACCATATGTGATTTCTGGCAGTGGTGGTCACAAGAAAGTATGCTCACAAGGAGTCCAGGCCCCGTATAGCGACATGGCATTACTAAGAGGGAAGATCATCATGTTCAGCGTATGGCTCTGGTGTATAACATTGCATGTGCAGCAGCAATTTGAGGAGCCGTTGTCACCAACATGACACTAAGTACTTTTACAAATCAGTTATTTCAATGACAACTCTGAACCATATGCCCTGTAGTGTGCATTCCACCGACCCCAGACCACCGCCATTTGGGACTTCAGTAGTGTCAACCAAGAGCTCATTGGAGGGAGGGTTGGAGGTCTGTTGTGTTTTCTGATGAAAGCTTGTTGTGACTTGGCGAGTGATGGCCATATATTGGTCAGGAGGAGGTCAGATGAGGCCCTGGAACCAACCTATGTGCACGCTAGTCACGCTGGACCTGTACTTGGAGTTATGCTCTGGGACCTGGGGTGCGAATTTGCATGAGAGCAAGAGCATTCTCATCATTATCCCATGCACTCTGATTACATATTTGTGTGTCAGTCTGATGATTTGACCTTTTGTGCTACTATTCAAGAACAGCATCCCAGGGGGTGTTTTCCAACAGTATAACACTTTCCCACATATGGCTGTTGTAACCCAACATGCTCAACAGAGTATTGACATGTTGCCTTGACCTGCTTGATCACTATATATGTCTCCAATCAAGCACAAGTGGGGCATCATCAGATGACAGCTTCAGTGTCATTCACAAACAGGATTACCCGTCCCTCTATTGACTGACCAAGTGCAACAGCATGGATCTCCATCCCACAAACTGACATCCAGTACCTGTATAACGCAATGCTGGCACATTTGCATGCTTGCATTCAACTTTCTGGTGATTACACTGGTTATTAATCTACCAGCATTGCACTTTTGCAGTGTTTTATCTCATGCTTACATTAACCCTGTGATCTTGCAATGTTTATCACACAAACAAGTTACGCAGTCAAATGTATTCCTCAAATTTCATTACTCTACATGAGTTATTTTTTGGTGCTGCAACTTTTTTTTTCCAAAAGTGTATTGTATATTAAACCGGGGACCTAAAAATGATGGAGAGACTTTGTCCCACTGTAGCTCTCAGTGGTTCACAACCCCACAACAGGCCACAGCAGTTCTCCCACCCCACCGCTACCCCACACTGAACCCAGGGTTATTGTGTGATTCAGCCCCCAGTGCCCTCCCCCACCCTCCTGGGAACGTCTCATACCAGATGAAAGTAGCCCCAAATGCTTGTGTGGTAGAGTAATTATGGTGTACATGTACATGGAGATAGTGTTTGTGCAGCAATCGCTGACATAGTGTACATGAGGTGGAAGAAGGGGAACCAGTCTATATTCACCCAAAAACCATCCACAGGCTGGTCGGCACACTGGACCTCGACACTAATCTACCGGGTGGATTTGTGCCAGGGACCGGGACACCTTCCCGCTCAGGAAGCAGTGCATTAGACTGCGGGGCTAGCCGGGTGGGCTTCCATGAATGCACCTTGTCACAGGGAAGGTCACACAAAACACTGTCAAATAATGTCCACTGTGCCTTTGATACCAGGGTGAGGCAAGTCATATAGCATGTGGAAGACTTATTTGTCAATAGGATGAAGGAACATACAGAGTGAGTTTACCTGTAGAATTATCAGAAAGCGGCTGTGATCCAAAAGTTAAAAATATTGTTACAAGTGCTAAGGAACAGCAGTCTGAATTCTTCACTTTGGCTAGTTCTGAGGCATTACTTTGTGCCTTAGTTATATCTTCATCTGAAATTCTGGCTGGCAGCATGATGTCTGCAACTCTGGAACGTATCGGCAGAAATATTTTTCCCTCGAGAAGGGTACAGGATACCTGTGGTGAATTGACTAAGAAATTACAGATGGCACAGTTGCCTGGATGTTACTTTTTCAGGGAACTGTCTAACGGCAAATGTTAATGGCTTGTTGTCTGTGAATGTTGTGGCTCTCTACTTCCCGAGGATAATGAAAGTGTTTGGCTACTGAATATGCTGCCAACTATTCATGATTGTAGGTCCAATAGGTACATTGTACGTCAGCGAAAAATACGGAGAAAAACCCAAGTGGTTCTTTCCCAGAACTGGAGTAAATAAGTACCTGTGGAATAGTCCAAATCATCAACCATCACAATTAAGGAAAGGTATGTTCAGGGACGAGCATGCTGACATCTTCCTTTAAGTTCTTGAATGTTCTGTCTGCTTTGTTGGTCTCTGTAACAGGGTGATTATCCTTCCTCTTAGTATTCTTGTACAAATTAAATAAGAGTGGTTGGATTTCTGCAGTATGTGGTAACATGCATCTGTAGAAATTCACCAGTCTAAAAATGATTTTATTCTGCTAGTATTTTAGGATGAGGAAAGTCTCTGATTATTTTCACTTTTTCCTTCTCTAGTGGAACTCCTGAGTGTGACACATGATAATCCAAGTAAGATCTCTATCTCTCTGTCTCTCTACAGAAATGCATTTCCCACATTAATGTTGAGGTTTCCTTTAGTAGTTGTTGCAGATGCATTACATGTTCTTTATCAATGCTGAAGCAATGGGAATATGAAACAAATGCTTCTTGACAAGTGGATAAGACAACATCCACTTCTCAAAACAAGGACAATTTTTTACAGCTAACAATCATAGATAAAAAAAGAGGTAAGTGGTCAAGCAAGACTCAATAAAACTCCTAATTCAAACTTTAAATTGCTCCATCGGAATGTTTATTCTCTTTCCAGCAAGCTGAATGAAACAGAAATCTTGTTAAACAATTTGAATGGTATCTCTGTTCTATGTTTCAATGAGCACTGGTTGAATGGATGCATGTCAGAAATGGCACACCTACCTCAGTTCAAATTTTGTAGAAAAATACTCAGGCTTGGTGGTAGCTGCATGTATGTCTGAGAAAATATACAGTTCAATAATATAACCAAATTTTCCTAGCTTTTTCAGAGAAAGAGACATAGACCTGTCAATAGTAGAACTGCCAAATCAGAATACAGTTATCATCTGTGTATGTATGTTACCAGATGGCAATAAAAAAAGTCCTTTATAATAATAATATGGAAGAGCTGTTAGAGAATTGTAACACCCTCAAGCAAAATATTTTCTTATTCAGAGACATCAGTGTCAATTTCTTTAAACCGAATAAATTTAAAGATGAAATTAAAGTTCTGCTGAAGTACTTTAACTTAAAACCAACTGTAATTAACCCAGCCGATGTAACTAGTACATCAATCATTAAACAACAACTATTCCGGGAGATATAAAACCCCTAAAACTAGAGCTAATGTCAGGAAGTTCAATAATAAAAATGTAGATTACTTTTGTTCTCTCTTGAGAAGAGCAAACTGGAATAATGTTTACAGGTCAAACACAGATGTCAGGTTTGGTAAATTTATGGCACATACAAACATCTTTTTTGATATACCATTTCCTAAACAAACACCAGTAATAAATTCCATACCAACTCAAATAAATGGATCACAGCAGGAACAAAAATACAATGCCAGAATAAAAGAAAATTTTATGAATACTCCAAACAATTTTTATTAATTATTTTAAAACAACATAAACGGCTTCTTGGACAAGTTATATCAAAAGCAATGTAGATGGAAAATGACTAACATACAGAAAATTCTAGGAACAAGACTAAAGATACCTGGAATATCATCAAAAAAGTAGCAGGTACTACATCATTAGACCACAACAACATAAAACTACATGAAAATAACAATAAAATAACTCACCCCACAAAAGTGGCTAATAAATTTAAGTTACTTTTCAAATATACCACAACACGTTGTGACGCCAATGAGGTTGACACCAGCATTGATCTGAGTATCGTCTTTGAAATAACCTAAGATTATCTTTGGGCAAAACTGCCATGTTAGTTCTGTGTAAGCTTTGCTTGTGTAAAGAGGTGAATAAATTAAATACTGTAAAATGGGAGTGTTGTTTGGTGTAACGGACCTGAACATCACCCTCACTGGTGACCCCAACTTGTAACGTCTTTTTGTCATTTTACTGAGTCCACGGCCTCCGCATTGGTTATTTTTGCATCTATTACATCAACACAACATTCGAACAATGACTTCTACCCAACGCCTAACGCCAGATTTTGTGATCGACATGCAGCATGTTGCGGGCGATGTACACCTGCCAGGACTGCAACATGATGCCTCCCACTCGACGATTATGCCGATTTCGACGGACGTTTTCAAGTCTGCAACAATAAGTGAGGTTAGGAGTCTGCATGATTCCAGGTATCAAATGCCTTTGTTCCCTCCACATGTGCTCTCCCTCATCGACCGTGCAGTTACCTCTTACGGATCTCCGTGCAGTGCGGGACTAATGCTGATTTCTGCAAATGCTTCGTTGGGCAACCTACCACCACCAGGACAACAAATCGCTACGCTGCAATCTGTGCCGTACCACGCGAATACCTGCCATGTGGCCGGGACTGCTTCGTTCACAGGTAAATCTCCTCAGCATCTGACCAGACCCGCGCCTGCCTCGGTTCAGCATCAGCACATGCCTTCCTACTTCGATACCTCGGACTGCAACATAAAAAATAACTTGTTATCTGTGCCTGACCTCCACTTCCGTCCCACAGCTATGCCTCAGTGATTTGTGCCATGACATTCACCTTATCTGCACATCGTTTTTAGTGGATTGACTATGAACAGTGAACATTCGCACATTCTGTCCTATGTTTGACATCATTTCCCACACTCTGCTTCTGGACAGCACACACATCCGCAGCCTCCCTGCAACACAGGTGGCCCTGGCTCTGATCAAACATCGAGTTTCCCCCAGCCTAAAACTTTGAACTTTTTCTCACCTGTCGCACACGCACCAGCTCCAGTCAAGCTTCCACTACTGTTGTTGGCACATCTCGGTGCCTCATCCACGTTGGTCTTCCGCGATGCATCAATTTGAGCACAGCTGCAATGTGTTGAGCTTCCGAAACTGCAATCTACACATTACGGTAGGCCTTCTGCGACGCAACGGATCGCACTCAAACACAACGTGTCACCTTCATGCTGCCACCGAAACAGCCGTCACTGCCACATCCCCTTGAGGCACACTCTACTGGAATGCTATAGCAACAACAGCTCAATTCAGGCAGTGCCCCGACAAACTCAACTCAACCTGTTCTTCCGAACATTCTATAAAGCTTATCGACACTGCCACCGTTTAATCCTGACAGAGCTACAACCTGGTTCCAAATTGTGGACAAAGTGTTCGACCATTACAAACTCGACGAGTCAACCAGGTTTCTGTGCCTTATCACCCACCTGCACGACCAGGAGGACTTGACTGCTGACCTCGTCGAAGCCCCGGACTCATCTACCCGATACACTCTAGCCAAAGAGATAGTTCTACGTTGGCTTGCATGCTCAACTGAGGCAGCAATACGGCAAAGGCCCCACGTTGAGCAACTAGGTAACTACAAACCTTCCCAGCTCTGGAGACGACTATGTGCACTGGTCAGCGCCGATCTCTTCTCTGACACAGCTCTCTTCGCCATCTGGTCAGATAAACTATCTCCTCACATCCGCTTTGCTCTGGCTCAAAGGCCTCCTGAACCTGTCGAGCAAAGAATGACGATTGCTGACAAGCTACACGATGCATCACTGCTCCATTTCGTCAGCCACTGTCTACCTGACAGTTGAGGCTCACTGCCCTGTGGCCAGACACGGCCGGGGCCGTACTGTGCCAACCGTTCCACTCGCCCCAGAAAGCAGTAAACAAGCAACTGGGGCGTCATCAGTTCTTCCCACGGTCACGCCCCCTCCTGCAACCGCACCTGCTGCGGCCACCGAACCTCGGCCACCGCCACTGGCAACAATCTTTCTGTGGAAAATGCAGCTGCACTACCCGTACTGTTACTTCCACATACGGTTTGGTGAGGCGGCACAGAACTGCAGACCACCCTGCTACTTCCCAAACGCCAATTGCAGGTAGGTTCAGGTGCCACCTCCTGCGCACAACATGACAGGCACCCCCCCCCCCCCCTCCCCCCCCCCCCCCCTCCCAGTGCTCCATTGTGTCCGGGAATGACCGAATAATTGTGGACGACTTTACATTAAAGACATTTCGTCGGGACACCTTTTCCTAGTGGACACAGGCGCCGATGTTTCGCTACTGCCCACGTTCTTAGCGTCGTCGAACATCCGCCCTCATCATACTTCACTGCAAGCCGTGAATTCCAATAAACTACAATGCTCAGGTTGAATCTCGCGCGTTGTCTCACTCTCCACAAACTGCAAACTCGAGTCGACTTCTTTAGTGTGCGAAATTGACGAACCTATACTAGGCATTGACTTCTTGCGACACCACAAACTTTCACCTGACCTAGTGCAAAACACTGTGTTTCACCATCCGTCCAAGACTCACTTCCCCTGTGCTCTGTCAAGCAACCCACCCGGTCCGGGCTCATCTCATCTGTACATGCTTATCTCTGTCGACGACGTTACAAGAAGCCACGCATAAGTGCCTTGTCGAGCTTGAACACGTCGTTCGCCTATACAAGGAAAACTTCGAGCTCTCCCTCCGACTCCACGAAACACAGCTCCAGCTCTCCGATGCAGCAAAGGAATTACAGACACTACAGCAAGGACAAAGCAAGGTCAGTAAGTGAGCCAGATCTACTTGCAATCTCAGCAATCGAGCTTCCGTGTGTTTACCTCCCACTACCCCTCGCAACTGTGCTATCAAGAATGAAATAACGTGTACTGACAGTTCCACAGGGCCACGCCCTCCTAACACGGCAGCGTTTGACACTCGGCCGGACACAAATGTGCATGTGCGACGAGCGTTACGTGTTCCGGAACTGACGGCTCCTATCCTGCCCCTCGCGTACAGCATCTCAAACAATGCAACTTCGGCTCCTGCGCGCCACAGTGCGACCACCACTGACAACCCAAACAGTGCACTTGCGCCAAGCATTTCACCCGCGACCGTGTTGCCACAGGCCGCGCCCTCGTACAACGGACTCACTAACGCTTCTCGAGCTCTACCGAGCTCACCTGACCACGGTGCCACTGCTTTGGGCTGGCGGCCATGTTGTCACGTTGACTCCTGGGACACTTCACTGCCTCGGCTCCCGTCGAATCCGGCTCCGAACACCATGACCACGCCTCGCCTGCCCCGCCCGCCACACATTGTAAACAAACCGCCTCCCGTGCCACCGGCAACATTTCTGTCGTCACTAACGGCATGGTTCACAAGCTTCGCCTCACGCCAGACCCCCTGATCTCCAGTAAACCACGTCGACTTTGTCCCGAGCGCCTCTCCGACCTTAAAAAGCAGATTTCTGAACTTCTAAGCTCCGGCGTCATTGAACCTTCTGCAGTAGCTAGTCTACGCCCATTCACATGACACCCAATAAAGACAGGTCCTGGCACATGTGCGGAGACTACCATCGACTAAATGCACGAACAATTATGGACACTTACCCCATACCCAACATTGCCGACTTTACCAGTTCCCTCGCAGGTGCAACTACGTTCTCTGTCATTGATTGCAAACAGGCCTACCACCAGATCCCCATGGCTCCTGAAGACAGCAATCACCACCCCAATCGGATTATTTCAGTTTCGATTCATGCTCTTCGGTCTGAAAAACGCAACCCATACCTGACTATTCGAACTAAAATTCTGCTTTGCATATCTTGATGTCATTCTTGTGTTCAGCTCCTCCATTGAGGACAACATTCGACATGTGCAAACTGTTATGAACACTCTCGCGGCAGCAGGCAGAGAGACCAACCAGGACAAATTGCAGTTACATCAGTCCGCCGTCATTTTTCTTGGTTTTCGGGACTCTGCCGGCGGCATTTCACCACCTCCTGAGAAAGTACAAATAATACTAAACCTACCCAGACCTTCGACATTCAAAGAGCTGTGGCGCTTTCTGGGGATGGTTAATTATTATCGCCGACATCTACCTCAGGCTGCGGAGATTCAGGTTCCACTGATGGATGCCTTGGCAGGCACCAAGACTTCTGGATCTCAGCCCGTTCCATGGACCCCTGCAATGACTGCCTCTTTCACTGCCCTCAAAAATCTTCTAGCCGAGGGCTGCACCATCGCGCATCCTCATCCCAATGCGCAGCTTTTCATCACCAAAGACGCGAGCGATACTGTCATCGGCGCTGTCCTTAGCCAGACCATCGACGGCCAAACTTCGCCTCTGCAGTTCTTTTCGCGCAAGCTCACCAATGCACAACGAAATTATTCCACATTTGACAGGGAGTTGCTCGAAGTCTACGAAGCGATCAAGCATTTGAAGACTGATGTTGAGGGACGCCCTACCTATGTTTTAACAGACCACAAACCCCTGGCTGTGGCCATTACAAACCCGCCAGCGGACCCGCCTTCTCGCCACTTCAGATACATGGACTTCATATCTCAGTTCACCACCGATGTCAGACAAATAAAGGGTGCTGACAATATAGTTGGTGATTTCCTTTCACGAATCAACGCCGTTCATTCGCTGTTAGACCCCTCTAAACTGCCTAACCTCCAACCCCCCAACGAGGACATGCAAAACCTGATTTCAGACTCTACCTCTTCACTACATTTCGTCCGTACCACATTCCCCGGCATTTCTGGTGATATCTGGTGCAACAACAGTACGAGCACGTTACACCCCCTCATCCCAACCACGCTCCATCGAGCTGTCTTCAATGCACTGCATAATTTAGCCCACCCTGGTGTTCGTGCGTCCGCCCGCCTTGTAGCGGAGCACTTTGTATGGAGAAATGTCAACAAGGATTGCCAGCAATGGGCATGTTCCTGCGTCGCGTGCCAATCCTGCAAAGAACACAAGTACACTTCACCCCCCCCCCCCCCCCCCCCATTGGCACCTTTTTGATTATTCCTGGGCATTTCCAGCACATTCATATTGTCATTGTCCGGCCTGTCCCCCCTCTAACGGCTTTTGTTATGTTCTCTCGTCTACTGACCGAACGACTCGGTGGGTCGAGGCTGTCCCCCTCCCCCATATCACGGCAGAAACTATTGCTCGAGCTTTCATCGAGTCATGGGAATTGCGTTTCGGATGTCCAGCTATCATCACGACTGACCTGGGCTGACAATTTGAGTCGGCCCTGTTCAACGAGATTTGTAACATTTGCGGCATCCAGTGCATCCATACCACAGCATATGACCCGCAAAGTAACGGGCTATTTGAGCAGTGGCACCGCACTTTCAAGGCGCCTCTTTGATGCCACGACTCTCTATGGATGGAGGCCCTTCCCCTTGTGCTACTCGGCATTCGTGCGATCTATAAGGAAGACCTCAATAGCACAATAGCAGAGTTCATATGCGGCCAGAACATTGTTCTCCCTGGTGAACTTGTGAGCCCTTCCGCTTCTGTCCCTCAGTCTGACTTACCTCCCTTCGTGGACCACGTCAGAAGCCACTTCATCAACCTCCACATCCCTCTGCCTGCCAGCCATTCCCACTCTAAGGTTCACGTCCCAACACCTATGACATCCAGATGACAGATTCAGCTGTTACAGTCTCTCTCAACAGACTTAAGCCTGCTCATATCGAGCCTGCTTCTACCCCCCTTCAGGCCACGACCACGCCACTCACTGTCGTGGCTCACGACACTCCCTCCACATCAGACTTACACACTCGGTTGAGTGACTTCCATCTCCAATCGTCGAGCTCTTCTCCGACCTCTCCCTCTACTCTGGTCTCACGCACTCCGTCGGTGATCACATGCTCCCCACAACAAGCTTACCTACTATCACGCCCTCGCCCCCGGGCCCTTCTCTGGTCCCTTCGACCTCTTCCCTATCGCCTGCCTCACCCTGTCAAGGTTTCTCACGCCCCCTATCTTGAACGTGCCCTCGCTCGAGGTGTTTGTGCCTGTCCCCCCCTGGACATAATCCACGACATCTCTATAATACTATGTGATGACACACTGTTCGTCATGTGTTTCCCTTCATCCAGTGCTCATGACAACCTCCCTCATTCCCTTCCAGCTGGTGAAAGGTGTTCCCCTCTCACCCGACGTCGACCTGGAAATGCTTCGTGTGTTCGCCACGCCCACCGGAGACAGCGTCGTCGTCGCTCCATTCCACCCGCACCCTCCAGCCTCCCTGTTACTGCATGACCAGCACGCCCAGTATGACACCCGGTGTGCTTCAACGACTTCCAGGTTCGGTGGCTGAACCTTCCTTCACGACATCTACTGACACAGCTCCCCAACGTCGCAGTCGAGCTGACCGTGGTCTGGCTCCCGCGGACCACCCCTGCCGACGCCATAGTCACCCACCCCCCCCTGGCCTCTCAAGAGTACTCTGTTCTGCAGGGGGGGGGGGGGCTATGTGGTGCCGATGAGGTCGACATCTGCATTGGTCTGAGGATCGTCTTCGAACTAAAGTAAGATTATCTTTGGGCGAAACCGCTATGTTAGTTCTGTGTAAGCTTTTCTTTTGTAAAGAGGTGAATAAATGAACTACCATAAAACAAGAATGTTGTTTGGTGTAACTGACCTGAACATCCTCCTTAACATGATTACTAAACATTACAGCTCACAGACAGACAGTAATACACTACATTCAGAGTCAAATATTTGTTCATGAAATCTATTTGACCTGTAAAACCTGGGGAATTATTTATAATTATAAAAAGATTGCCCAATAAATACTCAGCAGGCACTGATGAAATACCAGATGTTATCATCAAAGTAAGTGCAGTATGTCTCATAGACCTATCGACAGATATTTTCAACTCGTCATCCGTGAGCAGTATATGTGAGACAGATCTGAAAACAGCAAAAGTAACACTATTGCACAAGAAAGGAGACAAATATGAGGCTGTATAATATAGGCCTGCATAGCTGTTGTTAGGCTTTAGCAAGATTCTAGAACAGGAGGGGAAAATTGCCGTCCTTCAGGCTGAGTTAGAAAAGGCCATGGGAGATCTTGACAGGTTAAGGAGGGAGAAGGGTAAAGAGAGGTGGGCAATGACAACAGGCAACAGGAGGAACAGGCCTAGAACTTTTTCTGATAGCTTCATGGTGAATGTGGAAAACAAATTTGACCTGTTGCTTCAATGAGAAGCTGGTGAGCCTCAATCAGTTGCAGGTGTAGACAGGAAACGATAAACTCGGATAACAAAGAACAGCAGTACATTGATAAATAACTTTTTTATAGACCAAGATAAGTTTAAGGACATAAATGCTTATCCTGTTGAGAATGGTCTTTCAGATCATAGTGCACAGCTTGTTACAGTACATGACATAGCTCCATGCAGTATAATAAATCAGACTTTCAAAGCAGTGCGTTCAATTAACAATATAAATATTGCAAACTTTAGGGAAAGCCTACAGCAGCTAGACTGGGATGAAGTGTATAAGGAACCCGATGCAAACTTGAAATATAACTTATTTCACAATACATTTTTAAGGGTATTTGAAAATTGTTTTCCCAAGAAAATAGTTAAACATAATTCCAAGAAAACATATAAAAAACCTTGGCTAACTAAAGGAATAAGAATATCTTGCAACCGTAAAAGAGAACTGTATCTAACAGCAAGAGAGAGTACTGACCCCGAAATTGTTCAATATTATAAAAACTATTGTGCGGTACTAAGAAAAGTTATTAAAAAGTCCAGAAGCATGTGTATCATGTCTGAGATCAGTAACTCTGATAATAAAATTAAAGCAATTTGGAATATTATTGAAAGGGAAACAGGGCAACCAAGAGCACAGGAAGACTTTAGTGCAATAAAAATGAATGACAAGTGCACTAACAAACAATCAGAAATTGAAAATATTTTGAATAATCATTTTTTAAATGTTGTGGAGAAAATAGGATCTAGATCTTCACTAGAAGAGGCAAGGCTATTAATAGAAGAGGCCATACCTGCGCAGTTTGAAACAACTGTAAGTCCACCAACCTCTCCCTCTGAAATCAGTAAAATAATAAACTCACTGAAAAGTAAAAGCTCTTACGGAATTGATGGCATTTCCAGCAAAGTACTTAAAGCTTGTTCCCCACAGATAAGTAGGATTCTCAGCCACGTATGTAATAGCTCTTTGGAGCAGGGTGTTTTCCCTGATAGACTGAAATATGCCATTGTAAAACCATTGCATAAAAAGGGGGATACGTCGGATGTCAACAACTACCGCCCAATCTCTCTTCTGACAGCTCTATCAAAAATTTTTGAGAAAGTAATGTATTCAAGTGTAGGCTCCCATAATTGTAAAGATAAAGTACTAACAAAATGTCAGTTTGGTTTTCAGAAAGGCTTTTCAACAGAAAATGCTATATATGCTTTCACTGATCAAATATTAAATGCTCTGAATAACCGGACATCACCCATTGGTATTTTTTGTGATCTTTCAAAGGCCTTTGATTGTGTAAATCATGGAATTCTTTTAGATAAGCTAAATCATTATGGTTTGAGTGGGGCAGTGCACAAATGGTTTAATTCATACTTAACTGGAAGAATGCAGAAAGTTGAAATAAGTGGTTCGTGTAATGTTAAAACAACAGCTGATTCCTCAAACTGGGGTGCTATCAAGCACGGGGTCCCACAGGGTTCGGTCTTAGGTCCTTTACTGTTCTTGATATACATTAATGACTTACCATTCCACATTGATGAAGATGCAAAGTTAGTTCTTTTTGCTGATGATACAAGTATAGTAATAACATCCAAAAACCAAGAACTAAGTGATGTAATTGTAAATGATGTTTTTCACAAAATTATTAAGTGGTTCTCAGCAAACGGACTCTCTTTAAATTTTGATAAAACACAGTATATACAGTTCCGTACAGTAAATGGCACAACTCCAGTAATAAATATAGAATATGAACAGAAGTCTGTAGCTAAGGTAGAATTTTCAAAATTTTTAGGTGTGTCCATTGATGAGAGGTTAAACTGGAAGCAACACATTGATGGTCTGCTGAAACGTCTGAGTTCAGCTACGTATGCTATTAGGGTTATTGCAAATTTTGGTGATAAGAATCTCAGTAAATTAGCTTACTATGCCTACTTTCATTCACTGCTTTCGTATGGCATCATATTCTGGGGTAATTCATCATTGAGTAGAAAAGTATTCATTGCACAAAAACGTGTAATCAGAATAATTACTGGAGCCCACCCACGGTCATCCTGCAGACATCTATTTAAGGATCTAGGGATCCTCACAGTAACCTCACAGTATATATATTCCCTTATGAAATTTGTTGATAATAATCCAACCCAGTTCAAAAGTAATAGCAGTGTGCATACCTATAACACCAGGAGAAAGGATGATCTTCACTATGCAGGGTTAAATCTGACTTTGGCACAGAAAGGGGTAAATTATGCTGCCACAAAAGTCTTTGGGCACCTACCAAACAGCATCAAAAGCCTGACAGATAGCCAACTAAGATTTAAAAATAAATTAAAAGAATTTCTAGATGACAACTCCTTCTACTCATTGGCTGAATTTTTAGATATAAAAAAAAAAACTCAATCATTTGTGTCATGCAATATTTTGTGTAATGTAATTTCTTGTACAGACATCTTTTATTAACCTGACACATTCCACATCATTACGAAGTGTCGTATTCATGATCTATGGAACAAGTATTAATCTAATCTAATCTAATCTAATATTTCAGCAGCAAATTGAAAAGTAAGAATGTAGGGAAATCAGGAAAGAGAAAGAAACTGTTTTTGTTACTTAGTTCCCATGGAAGAGGTGTTGGACAACTTTTGCAGGATGAATTAGGATTAGGATACCAGGTCGCCAATTTTTTTAAACCTCAGAGCTGGTCTGGAGCAGGTGACAGAGGAGTTAGGATCACTTTGCAAAGATTTCACTAAGGAAGACACCGTGGTTATAGTGGGTGGGCTAGGTAATGGTATTGACAAAGATCCTGGGTACAGTATAGAATGTGACCTGGCAAAGACTGCATCAGCATCAAAGCATACTAGTGTTTGAGTTTGTATCTGTTCTTGGGTGCCATGACCGACCTCATTTGAGCTCTTCTGTCAACAGAATTAATTTGGGAGTTGGAACAGCTGCTTATGTTGGGTGCAGGATCACACATTGGTGTGGTTCCTGTTGATTCTCTCAATAGGAGGGGTTATTCTAGGCATGGCCTTCACCTCAACAGAAAAGGGAAGTGTAAACTGGCTGGTAAAAATAGCAGAAAAGTTAAAGGAGGGGGGGGGGGGGGCACTGTCATGAGTGAAAAAATACCAGTGGTTATAGGGTTCATAAAAGACCCTTTTTTAGGGTAGGGAGGACAGAAATAAACCAAGTTTTAAGAGAACTTAGGATTGAGACAAACCTTCAGTTTGAGAAAGAAACCAAGAAGCATAATTCTAGCTTATTACATCAGCATAAACAGCTATTGGTTAAGAATTTTCAACAATCAGCAGAAATTTCAACTCTACCCAATTTTAACTCAGTCAATGTGAAATGTCAGCTATCTTTATTGCATCAAAATATTCGAGGACTGAGATACAAAATTAATGAATTAATTGTCTGAGTCCTCAAACCCAGCTAACATAATCTGCCTCTCTGAATATCATGTGACCACTGGTATAGAACTTAGCTGCCTGGCTAAGGACAGAGTCGATGGCAGTATCGCTCGCGTCTGCGGTGATGAAAAGCTGCGCATTCGGATGAGGATGCGCGATGGTGCAGCCCTCGGCAAGAAGATTTTAGTATCTCACTTTTGTAGAGCAGAAATGGAGAAAGGAGGAGTAGCCACATTCATCAGGAACTGTCATAAATTTAAGAACATAGACATTCATAAATTTTACCTAGAACAGCATATGGAAGCAAGTGCAATAGAAGTAGAATTTCACAAAAAATCCTTCATAGTATTGTCACATAGAAGAAGGTGTAATTAGATAAATGATGAACACTAACTTCACTTAATGAAGGTTTATTTAGTACTAACACATACAAGAGAGCAGAGTGAACTGCCTCCGGCCAGAACACATATACGGCGACAGAACATTCCAGTACAATGATTCTTGGCATTTGTGGATACTTCTATAATGTATTTGAACCGAATCTAGATTTAAACTGTACAGTCCAGGTGAGTTTTGAACTCAAGACCCTCCATGCATCAGTTTAGTAACATAACCTCAACACCATGATGCTACTCAGCTTCTTCTGCGAAACTGCTCCCTCCTTAAGATAACAGCGTTTTGGCATTATGTCCTCCTGGTCCAGGAATGAGTCATCGGTCCTGCATACTCGTACTCCTGATGACTGGTTCTCGCCCTGGTGGTGATCTTCTTAGAACTTCTTTTGGCACTACACTCTTCATCACCTTTCCGCTTGTTGCCTGTCGCTGGAGCTTCAAATTTACCCTGGGTTGCGGGATCCTTATAGGGCTTCATTTGAAGGACACGGACCAAATCTCTGATCTTTTGTTGTCTTGTGTCGGGGTCAAAATCTTCAACAAGTAACATCAGACAACTGTCTTACAACCTTATAAGGTCCAAAGTAGCGCCTGAGGAGCTTCTCAGAGAGATTAACCTTCCGAACAGGAGTGAAGATCCAGACAAGATCACCAGGCTGATAGACAACAGGACAGTGGCTCGTGTCATACCTCTGGCAATCGTTTTCTTGAGCCTGCAGCATGTGGAGTCGAGCTAACCGCCAAGCTTCCTCAGCTCTGGTTAACACCTGGCCAATGTAGTCATCGTACATGTCATCAGGCTGCACTAGAAACACTGTGTCTATCGTTGTAGTAGCCTCACACCTGTGCACTAGGAGAAATTGCGTAAATCCTGTGGTGTCTTGTTTGGCTGTATTGTAGGCAAACATCACGAAAGGAAGCACCTCATCACAGTTGCTCTGCTCAACACTGATGAACATTGATAGCATATCAGGCAAGTTCTTATTAAGGTATTTAGTAAGCCCATTAGTTTGCAGATGGTAGGCAGTCGTCATGTCATTGAGTAACGTTGCACCGATGGTTTATCTCTGTGACAAGATTCGATTGAAAAACTTTCCCTCGATCCGTAATTAACGACCTTGGGGCACCATACTGTAAAACAATGTCTTCCACGATGAATTTGGATACCTCGGATGCTTCGGCTGTTTTCACGGCTTTTGTAATGGCCTACCGTGTCAGATAATCAGTGCAAACAATAACTCATCTATTGCCACTAGCATGTGTTGGAAATAGCCCAAGGAAATCAATCCCAACACACTGGAAAGGTGTTTCAGCTGGTGGAATTGCTATGAGTCGGCCAGATGGTTTCTGAGGAACTGTCTTTCTCCTCTGGCACTTTCAACAGTCCGACACATAGTGACGGACACTCCTAAATTAACCTGGTCAGAAAAATCTCTTGTGGATCCTATCGTATTCCCTAATAAATTCTAAATGTCCGGCCTCAGTCATGTCATGGAATTTCTGTAGAACATCTAAGCGCAAGTTTTTCTTGCAAAGTAATCCATTAATTACTTTAAATTGTCCTTTCACACACTGTGACTAATTTAAGGCAAGCATAATTTGAAATATCTTGGCGTCCTTCTGCTCAGCAGAGAGATCCTGGAGTCCAGCGAGACAATCACTATCTTCATCAAAATCTTGATGATCTTCTACAGGGTTTCTCGAGAGACAGTCGGCATCTTGGTGTTTACATCCACTTTTGTACACTATGGTAATGTCATACTCTTGAAGACGTAGTGCCCACCTGGCGAGTCGTCCTATTGGATCCTTAAGAACTGTCAACCAACAAAGTGAATGATGGTCTGTAACAACTGTGAATGGCCTTCTATAGAGATACTGATGAAATTTATACATGGCCGAGATCATAGCAAGACATTCTCTTCATGTAGTTGAGTAGTTTCTCTCGGTTTTTGTAAGTGTCCTAGAAGCATATGCTATAATGTTCTCTTTTCCATCCAAAATTTTCACCAGAACAGCACTGATTCCACACCCTCTGTCATCTGTGTGTAGTTCTGTAGGTGCTCTCTCGTCATACAAACCAAGCACAGGATCAGTCGTCAGAGCTTTTCGCAGCTCATTGAAATAATCTTGTTGAGCATCACCCCAGACAAATTTAGCATCAGCTTTTAACTACTCTTGGAGTGGTCTGCCTTTCATACAAAATTCTTTGACAAAACAATGGTAATAGGAACATAATCCGAGGAAGCTTCTCACATCTCTTAATACTTTTGGGAATAGGAAATTCCGTTATAGATGTCACCTTTTCTAGGTCTGGCCTCACACCTTTGTGTGACACAATGTGTCCAAGTTTTTTGATTTCTTTTGCTCCAAAGAAACACTTTCTTGAATTAAGTTTCAGTCTGCCTTGTTGGAGACACTTAGGTACGGCCCTCAGTCTTTTTATATGTTTATCAAATGTCTCTGAGAACACTATAATGTCATCTAAATAACAAAGACACATAATCCACTTCAGGTGTCTCAGGAGATTATCCATCATCCATTCAAAAGTTGTGGCCGAGTGGTTCTAGGTGCTACAGTCTAAAACCACGTGACCGCTACGGTTGCAGGTTCGAATCCTGCCTCGGGCATGGATGTGTGTAATGTCCTTAGGTTAGGTAGATTTAAGTAGTTCTACGTTCTAGGGGAATGATGATCCCAGAAGTTAAGTCCCATAGTGCTCAGAGCCATTTGAACCATTCAAAAGTTGCTGGTGCATTACACAAACGAAACGGCATTACCTTAAGCTTATACAGGCCCTCAGGGGTGATGAATGCTGCTTTCTCTCTATCAGCCTCATCTACTTTGTTCTACCAGTATCCTGAGTTCATGTCCATGGTTGAGAAAAACTTAGCCCCCTACAGACAATCTAGTGTATCGTCAATTCGTGGACGAGGGTAAAGTCCTTTTAAGTTATCTTATTAAGCTCCCTGTAATCAACACAAATGCGCCAACTGCCATCCTTCTTCCTGATGAGGACCACTGGTGACGACCATTGGCTCTCTGAAGGCTGAATGATGTCATTCTTCATTATTTTTTCTACTTTGTCGTTAATTATTCAACATTCCATTGCTGACACATGGTATGCTCTCTGGCTTATTGGTTGATGGTCTCCAGAGCTAATCCGGTGCTTTACCGCCGATTTGTTTAATTTGCTCTTCACCTGTGGATTAAGCATTCAGAGAATTCTTGAAGAATGGCAAGTAGCTTCTTCTGTTGATCCTTAGTGAGATCTGGTGATAGTCGAACTAGAAGCTCTGTCTCTCAGTGGTAGCGCTAATTTCGCCCACAGACTCAGCATTGCAGGTTTCTATGATGCTCAGCTGTTCTTCAATTAACAGCTATGCACATGCATCTTGGAAGGATCTGTGGTTCTCGGCGACAGTTAACTATCCACAATTCACCAAATCCGTTCTTAAATGATGACTGAGGCTGTGATGACCAAGTTATTCTTCAATGGTATGATACTCTTACATTCTGCTACAAGGTCCATGGGTTGATGCATGGCATGACACGTAACAGTTACCTTTCTAGCGCTGACTGCAGGAATGATTACTTCATCCAGCACACATTCTCCACACACTCGGATGCACATCTTCCTGTCCACAGTATCTTATCTCATCTAGCATAATCTTTGAGCGACCACAATCTGTAATTGCCTGAGAAGCTTTCAAAAAGTCCCATCTGAGAATGACGTCATGACTACAATCTTGTAAGACAATGAATTCCAAGGGCTGTGTATTACCACTTATACCCTCACAGATGGTATATCTTCCTGTAGGTTTTACAGATTTCCCAATAGCCAGGTTCATCAGAGATTTTTTGTTCTCATTGAATACGGTTTTCTGCAACTGGCGATGGTACTTCTCCGAAATAACTGAATATGCTGCTCCAGAGTCCACAAGACCTTGGGCTAGTCAGCCATCCATGAGGATATCGATGTAGTTTCCTATCATTTTTGTAGTGATCGACAGCAGAGGATTTTTCTCTTCAGCCGCCTCACCTCCAAGGAAGGTCGCACCCTTTAGTTTTCCAGGTTGCGGTTGCGGAGTGTTCTCTCCAGAAGGTAGCTTGCAGCGATGGTGACCTACGTTGTCCTGCACCCACGTTTTCTTGTTCATCTTCGTCGTCCTGGAGTTGGCGTCAGCTAAGATCGGTCTGCTGTCTTCTGGCACGGGCGTCATCAAATATCCACCACCTTTCTCAACAATAGCGCACCACATGTCCCAGTCGTCTGCAGTGGAAACATACTGGTAGGTTATCCTGGGTCCTCCAGACATCAGTCTTCCTTGGTGCCCAAACAGGTTCCTCATGCGGAGTGTAACTCCACCTGGGTCTCGACTTTTTCACTGTTTTAAAGGGAAATGAAGGACGAGAGATGGGGTTCAATGTCTGTTCCACTTCCACCCTTATGACGTCTTGTAATGTCTTAGTTTTTTGCTCATTGTGGAATCCAAGTGCCTTCTGAACTTCCTCTCTCACTATCTGATGAAGAACACTTGTGAAATCATTTGCTTTCTCCACCACAGATATCAATACGACATTCGGAAGCCGTTCAAACTTCTTGTGTGTAATTCTTTTTTGATGCATTTTCTCGATATACTGGCACCTTTTATGAAGTCGTCTGCTGTCAAAACCTCCTTCAGGAGGAGGGCTTAATACATGTCCTCAGCAACACTCTACATGAGATGTACAACCTCATCATCCTCCATCATTCCAGGATACACTATTTTACACAACTCCATGTTGTCTTGAATTTAGGATACTGTAGTTTCTCCTGGACGCTGTGCCCTGCACTTCAATTTATCTTCAGCCTTGCACTTTGGTTGTTGTGTGTCGCCGAAATACTTGCGCAATTCCACCTGGAATACTTCCTGGCTTGTGAACTTCTCCTCGTTGTTCTCATACCATTGATTGGCAGTGCCCTCTATATAGAAAAATACGTTAGCGAAGCACACGGTGTCATCGCATTTGTTAAATTTGGCTATACGTTCATATACCTTCAGCCACTTGTTTGGGTCTTGGCCATTGTCACCAGAGAAACCGGAAGGATGTCTCATGTCACGCTACACAGTTGCTGCCATCGTAATGTCCTCTTCTTCTTCTTCTGATTCTGATAGATTACGATCTGATGAATATGGCTTGAACCCGGGTTTCTCGTCACGTAAAGGGCGGCTCTGTCGTGGCCAGATGGCACAATGCTGCGCTATCACAAGTTCCAAGACCCACCGCCTCCACCAGAATAATGTCATGTAGAAGAAGGCGTAATCAGATGAATGACGAACACTAACTTCACTTAACAAAGGTTTATTCAGCACTTGCACATACAAGAGCACGGAGTGAACTGCCTCCGGCCAGAACACATACAGTATATACACGGCTACAGAACATTCCAGTATAATTATTCTTGACATTTGTGGATACTTACAGAATGTATTCGAACCGAATATAGAAATTTAACATGTACAGTCCAGGTGAGTTTTTAACTCACGGCCCTCCATTCAACAGTTTAGTATCATAACAACTGCACCATGGTGCTGCTCAGATTCTTCTGCGTCAATATTAAGTGTATATCAAGCACCTGCAGGTAACTTTAATCTGTTCATAAACCATCTTGACGCTGTACTAGGCCATTTAACAACCAAAAACAAAGAAATAGTTCTTGCTGGTGATTTCAATGTAGGTTTCCTTAACGACTCTCCCAATAAGATCTTGTTTGAGTTAGTAACACTATCCTTCAACTTAATTCCCACCGTAAAGTACCCAACTACGTAGCTAATTGCTCACAAACAGCCACTGATAATATCTTTATGGAAAAGTCCGATGAACAAAATTATATTACAAAACCAATAATCAATGGCCTCTCAGAATATGACATGCAGTTCCTTCTGTTAAATGTTAATACTGAACAGGATATAAAAATCTGTTAAATGTGAGCTCAAAGCAAATATAGTACAAGGAAAAGATAGCCACATCAGATAACAAAATAAAGACGATATGGGATATAGTGAAGGAAGGAGACCAGTAGAACCAGACATGAAGAAGGACAAATAGTACTAAGAGTAAATGATACATTGGTGACAGATGTGTATAGTGTTGCAGAACTTTTTAACAAACATTTTATTACTGTTACTGAAAAAATTGGGTTGTGAGGTTCTGTAGATGCTGCTATAGTATACCTCAGACCAGACATTTAAGGTAACTTCCATAAGATGAATTTGCCCCTCACTACCCCAGCAGGAGTAATGTCCATCATAAAATCTTTATAATCAAAAACATCTAGTGGATATGATGAACTATCAACAAAGTTCATTACAGAATGTAATTGTGAGTTAAGTAACACATTAAGCTATCTGTCTACCCAGTCGTTTATCAGTGGAACTTCCTGAATGGTTGAAATATGTTGAAGTTAAGCCACTGTTTATGAAGGGAGATAAAGAAATAGCAACAAATTTCTGTCCAATTTCACTTTTGTCTGCATTATCAAAAATTTTAGAAAAGGTAATGTACAATCAGCTTTATAACGACCTTATCACATATAACATACTATCAAAGTTGCAGTTCAGATTTCTAAAGGGTTCTGATACTGAGAAGGCTATCTACATTTACAGCGAATATGTAGTTAATTCATTAGACAAAAATCGCAGGCAACTGTTATATTTTGTGATCTGACAAAGCCATTTGACTGTGTAAATTACAATATCCTTTTAAGCAAATTGGAATACTATGGGCTAACAGGAAATGCTGCAAAATGGTTCAAATCTTATATCTCTGGCTGGAAACATTGGGTGTTATTAGGAAAGAGACATGTGTTAAGCTATCAGGCATTAACCAACTGGGAACTAATTACATGTGGGTTCCCACAAGGTTCCATCTTAGGGCCCTTATTTTTTCTTGTTCGTATAAATGACCTTTCATCAGTAACATTACCAGATGCCAAATTCTTTTTGTTTGCCGATGATACAAACATTGCAATAAATAGCAAATGAAGTGTAGTCTTAGAAAGATTGGCTAATAAAATATTTGTCGACATTGCTCACTGGTTCCAGCCAATTCTTTGTCACTAAACTTTGAAAAAACACACTACATGCAGTTCAGAGCTTGTAAGGGGTGTCCCATGATTATATGCCTAACATACGATGACAAGCAGATAGAAGAATTGGACAGTGTTAAATTCTTGGGATTACAGATTGATAATAGATTCAACTGGGAGGATAACACCACAGAACTGCTGAAGTGCCTAAACAAATCTCTATTTGCAGTACGAATTATGTCAGACACAGGGGATACAAAAGTGAAAAAGCTGGCATGCTATGCTTACTTTCATTCATAATGTCATATGGGATTATTTTTTGGGATAATTTATCAAGCCAGGCAAGAGGTTCCTGGGTACAAAAACATGCAGTAAGAGTTATATGTGGTGTGAACTCAAGAACATCCTGCAGGCGCCTTTTATGGAACTAGGGATACTAACTACTGCTTCCCAGCATATTTATTCTTTCATGAAATTTGTCATTAAAAATATATCACTTTTTCAAACAAAACAGCTCAATTTATGGAATCAATACTAGAATTAAGAATAGAAACTTCCACATGGGAAAAATATATTAAAAGAATAGAATTAAGAATAGCCTTCACAAGGATTTAAAGTCACTTACTCTTGTACAAAAAGGTGCACATTATTCAGGAACACACTTTTCAATAACTTGCCAGCAGCCATAAAAAGCTTAACAACCAATGAAATTCAGTTTAAGAGAAGCCTAAACGATTTATTGGTGGCCAACTCCTTCTACTTCATTGATAAATTTCTCAGTAGAATCAACTGATTTATGTCTGTGTCTATATACAAGTACAATCTAACTTCTGCACCATTTCAGTGCTTTAATATGTTCATTGTAAAAAAGTATTGTAGTAGTTCTTTTGTATGTTTAATACCTTATAAATAAATAAAAAATTAAATTTTAAATGCAGTGCATTAATGCGAACTTAGAAAATGAGTTTTTGTGAAATCATTCTATCATATAGTGTTCATTAAAAAAAAGATAATCATTCCACTTGGGACCTGTGGAAGGTACATCAGCTTTTTTGTTTCAGTTCTAATTATTTATCATGTATTATTGTTTTTCTGACATGTTCTGCATCCTAAAGGACCTCCCTACAAAGGATCAATTGGAATGAAAGTAAGTCTGATCTAATGTAATCTTGGAAAATTGTCTCTTAGGGTACTAATAGCCTTCCTGAATAAAGAAATGATAATAAATGATTCACAACATGGATTCAGAACTGGAAGATCAACCTTGTCAACTATTTTTACCTTCCTAGATGAAATTCTAACTGACCATAGTAAAGCTTTCGATGTAATTGATCATTACATAGTGTTGCTGAAGATAAGAAATCATGGAATACGAGGCCTAACAAACAGGTGGATCCACTCTTACGTGCATTATCATCAACAGGTCAGTCATATGAAATACGAAGATATAGAAAAGCGCACAATTTCTAATTTTTATAATAATGCACAAAAAAAATGAGATATGGATTCCCTCAAGGCTCAGTCCTTGGGCCCAGTCTTTTCATTCTTTGTGTCAATGATTCATCAGAAAAACTGACTAAAGGGGCAACAGCACTTTTTGTAAATGAGACAAATGTCCCAAATAAGTCATGCCTACTAAAAACAGATGCAGATGTAAAACAAGATTTAACACAATTGTTCAGTGCAAATAAGCTAATAATAAATTCTGAAAAACTGTGTCGGTCAATTTTCACAATTCACAGAAACCACACCTGACTACACCAATTTTTAACATTGATGAAAAACTGTCTCATCTGCAAATGTGACAAAAGTTTTGGGTGTACATATCCAGGATAACGTGAAAAGGGAGACACACATGAATAAAGTAAATAAAAAGTTAAATACACTTACATATGCTATAAAAATCCTTTCACAAAATACAAGTCCTGCATCAGTGGTCACAATGTACCACAGCAGTATCCTTTCACTCCTGATGTATGGAATTATCCTTTGGGGGAACTCCACATGTAGCAGAAAAACGTTTAGGCTAAAAAAAATATATCTAGAGTAATAGTACATGCTAAATGCGGAGACTCAGGTAGACCAATATTTAAGAGTCTCAGTATACTACCCCTTCTTTGTTTATATATCTATAAAGCACTAATATTCGTAAAAGTAAGCATATTAAAAGAAGAAAATATGTTCTTCCACTGGGTTACAGGCGATGGCTGATTGAGAATGATTACTTACAGTAAATGGCAAGCTGATTGAGGTTGTAAGAAATGTACACAGGCTTTTCAGATCTCTAGTGTTACACTTTCTGGTAGAAATACTGTCTGCAAATTGGAATCAAGTCTTTCAATTTAACTACATTCCTGTATTGTATCCTATGGAGAAGTCTTTTAATGATTACAGCCACTAATGGATCATATTTGTGGAACTCTGATATCTCAAAATGAGTCACAATTTTCGAACCTTTCTGCTACGGTAAAATTCCAACATGTTTTTAGATAGCCCCTATGTATCTTGCAACTGCACCACAGACTCTGCTCTGCCATCCCTTTGTGCATGTGATCGTCCCAATTTAAGTCAGAACTGAGCAGAAGTTGGAGAGAGCTATGTCTACCATATTCCACAACCTGTGTAGAAACAGGCTAAGCTGAGTTAGTGCGACAGGACCATGTTCTGACCATTTGCTGAAAATGGGAACATGTTTTTGTAGCTCCGACAACTGTGTAAGGTCAGTGTCAAACGAAGCCCACTACTGCAATATGAGGTAGTGTAGAGACAATACGAAAAGTTACGGTGGTGTTTTCTATCTGGAAAATTAGGAAGACTCATCATCATACAAGTACTACAGTGCGAAGCAGATCTGCATCCATCAAGGTACATTCATGTCTATCAAGGGGACTGATGACCTCATAAGTTAGGTCCCATGGGGCTCAGAGCTATTTGAACCATGTCTATCACCCCAACATTCTATCATCATTATTCCGTACCATCCAACAAAGAAAAATTATTAACTATAAAAGCTCTGCTAACTTCACCCAATAGAGAACTTGATACGATTTTTACTGTATCTCTCTCTTCCAATATATAGAAGACAAATACCGTATGTGTGCCAGGATCGAGTATGTGCAGCGATCCTATTAAATATACAGGTATTGATCCAGTGTAAAAATGCCTACGCCCATACTGTAGGAGGAGGAGGACCATATGCCACAGACTATGTCACAAGTTAGGCTCCCTGTGTCCCCATGCCGTTGTTTTAAACATTGTTTCTTTCAGCTGTGACACAATTTGTATACTGGTGTGCATTTTGTTTTCTTCCGCCATGACATCGAGGTCTGTGTCAGGTTCTAAACAGACATTAATATGTTCTGATCCATTGCCTCTCAAAGAAAACTAGATGTTGGATGGTGCAAATAATGTTGTTGCTGCTGCTACCACAACACACACACCCACCCACACACATACACACACACACACACACACACAACCACACACACTCTGGATGATTTTAAGTAAAAACTGTCACAACATTCGGAAACTGGAAGAGTTTTGTGGTGTTGTGGACCGTTTCCTAACTGCTGTCCGAAGGTGATTGATGGCCTCTATATTTAAACTCATCTTTCACAATGACAAAATAGCTGATAGCTGTGTGCTCCATTTCGATTGATTCCTCATATTGCTGTCATGTAGGCAATCACAGGTTTGGTGCTAGCCACCCCCAGAAGGTGTTGAGCCCCCCCCCCCCCTCCCACCAAGACTCTCCGTCTCAAACAAGGGACGTCAATGATTGTGTGTTAAGCAACAGCATACCAGTGGATGGATGGGATGGAGAAGACACTATCGATGTACTGTAATAATAAGTATCACAGCTGATAGTGTGACAATTTTAGCAATATTACTGTGATTTCAACACTGATCACTGATATGGCACCATGCTTCCCAGATTCTGTATCATCGTTAAACCACCCCTCCTCTACTCTGCGAGTGCCATTGGGAATGTAGACAGATGACATTGCAGTATATCCTTTCATTGTTAATTCTCGAAGATATGCATCAAAGTATAAGAGACAGTGATCCATGTATTTCTGGCAATTCGAGCATAGTGTGTAATTTACGATATTTCTCTATGTGGATGAAGCCACAGAGCCTTTTCGCATTCATAGGATAAGGTGGGAGACTGCAAAATCTGCTTGTATGGTCTTTGACCAACCCACCCTGCTGCTGCACTGTCACCGATTTTTTCTGCAACTTACCAGAAGTAGACTGCTACATATCACGTATCATGAAAGAATGGAGAGTGCCAAGTTCGTAACTGCTGTTCTGCACCCATTCATGTGCATGATCCCTCGCGATGCGCGCATGTCGAGGATGTTAGCACCCTTATCGGGGTACAGAATAGCCCGCGTCAATAGGACAGCGCTTCTGCTCATAGAGGCGGAGCTACACTCCTGGAAATTGAAATAAGAACACCGTGAATTCATTGTCCCAGGAAGGGGAAACTTTATTGACACATTCCTGGGGTCAGATACATCACATGATCACACTGACAGAACCACAGGCACATAGACACAGGCAACAGAGCATGCACAATGTCGGCACTAGTACAGTGTATATCCACCTTTCGCAGCAATGCAGGCTGCTATTCTCCCATGGAGACGATCGTAGAGATGCTGGATGTAGTCCTGTGGAACGGCTTGCCATGCCATTTCCACCTTGCGCCTCAGTTGGACCAGCGTTCGTGCTGGACGTGCACAGCGCGTGAGACGACGCTTCATCCAGTCCCCAACATGCTCAATGGGGGACAGATCCGGAGATCTTGCTGGCCAGGGTAGTTGACTTACACCTTCTAGAGCACGTTGGGTGGCACGGGATACATGCGGACGTGCATTGTCCTGTTGGAACAGCAAGTTCCCTTGCCGGTCTAGGAATGGTAGAACGATGGGTTCGATGACAGTTTGGATGTACCGTGCACTATTCAGTATCCCCTCGACGATCACCAGAGGTGTACGGCCAGTGTAGGAGATCGCTCTCCACACCATGATGCCGGGTGTTGGCCCTGTGTGCCTCGGTCGTATGCAGTCCTGATTGTGGCGCTCACCTGCACGGCGCCAAACACGCATACGACCATCATTGGCACCAAGGCAGAAGCGACTCTCATCGCTGAAGACGACACGTCTCCATTCGTCCCTTCAGTCACGCCTGTCGCGACACCACTGGAGGCGGGCTGCACGATGTTGGGGCGTGAGCGGAAGACGGCCTAACGGTGTGCGGGACCGTAACCCAGCTTCATGGAGACGGTTGCGAATGGTCCTCGCCGATACCCCAGGAGCAACAGTGTCCCTAATTTGCTGGGAAGTGGCGGTGCAGTCCCTTACGGCACTGCGTAGGATCCTACGGTCTTGGCATGCATCCGTGCGTCGCTGCGGTCCGGTCCCAGGTCGACGGGCACGTGCACCTTCCGCCGACCACTGGCGACATCATCGATGTACTGTGGAGACCTCACGCCCCACGTGTTGAGCAATTCGGCGGTACGTCCACCCGGCCTCCCGCATGCCCACTATACGCCCTCGCTCAAAGTCCGTCAACTGCACATACGGTTCACGTCCACGCTGTCGCGGCATGCTACCAGTGTTAAAGACTGCGATGGAGCTCCGTATGCCACGGCAAACTGGCTGACACTGACGGCGGCGGTGCACGAATGCTGCGCAGCTAGCGCCATTCGACGGCCAACACCGCGGTTTCTGGTGTGTCCGCTGTGCCGTGCGTGTGATCATTGCTTGTACAGCCCTCTCGCAGTGTCCAGAGCAAGTATGGTGGGTCTGACACACCAGTGTCAATGTGTTCTTTTTTCCATTTCCAGGAGTGTATATGGAAGTGTGGAGGAGATGAAGTCTGCGATGCGTGGCGGCAGAGAGTGGGCAAACGAAGTCTGTGTTGCCAAACTGTGTTGCTGCAAACAACAGTGAGGTTTATTTGCCTTCTTTACATTATATTATAGAGAATAACACATTTTAAAACCGATTTCGATCGGTTGTCTACAGGACAAACATCTTACTTCACGTGTTTAAGATTGTGTCCACTGCTCCACAGCAATCTTCTGAGAGACTACGGAACAGAAGACTCAGCTATGTGAAGACATCAAGTACAATTATTCTCAAAACGGCAATTGTCTAAACACAAGACCATCGAAAAGGTTGCAATAATTGCCATTTATTTCGATTAGGGCTATATTATAAGTAAAAATGTAATACACAACAAAATAAACTTCAAACTCAACCGAAATCACTATATTTGTTTGACAACTGCTTCTACTCGACGTATTTTTTTTTAAAAAAATGTGTATAATGCGCATATGTGGGTGTGTCTCAGTGCAGTTCAACGTAAATCACTAAGCGTAAAAAAGAACTATTGGTAGCAAAGACTAGTGCAAAAGACTATCGTACAAATTGTCAGTATGTTATATTTTTCGATGTCAGCGGGTATTATGAGTTTAAATTTTTCGGTATTACAGTGGGAGAACGCATTTATAACCCACTGAACCAACAAACAATTAAACACGGAATGGCCTCCGATGATGTCTAAAATCACCGATATCTCGACAGGTAACCCCTCCCCCTCTTTCACGTTAAGACATTTTCCAATTCGTACCTTGAAAGTTACAGGGGCTTACTTCTCGAAATATTGCAAATTTTTATAAACTTATCCGGTTGCATTGTCGCAAGTAATTAGAGCATACAACACCCTCAGAAAAGCTTAACTCCTCCTTGGGTAACATTTTAGTCTGAATACTTCGTAGGCTACATATTTCTAATCAGTTCAAAATGGTTCAAATGGCTCTGAGCACTATGGGACTTAACATCTATGGTCATCAGTCCCCTAGAACTTAGAACTACTTAAACATAACTAACCTAAGGACATCACACAACACTCAGCCATCACGAGGCAGAGAAAATCACTGACCCAGCCGGGAATCGAAGCCGGGAACCCGTCGTGGGAAGCGAGAACGCTACCGCACGACCACGAGATGCGGGCTCTAATCAGTAAAAGATAGGATGTTCTCATGTACTATGTATGAATCAATATGTTGACAAAAACAGTTTAAAGTCATAGTCTTTAAAACCAAGAAAAATTATTACTTTACTTTGTTTCAAAGTCTAAATCTGCTATCTGAGTCCATTTGTGAACTATCTGCTTGTAAATTTAGGAAGACAAGTTCAAGGCTTTTATACATCTTCTTCTCCCTGTGCCGCTGAGAAGTGTGACCAGCTGAAGGGATGTTGCCTATTGCTTCATAAACAAGCGTTCCAGTGCCTGTTACCTTCAATGTTTTGTTCTTTTTCCGCACATAGCTGGTAACCTGTTGTAGCATCGCAACTAGTGCGCGATCGCCCATTGTCTACTGAAAGTTTTACTTCAGAATGTATGTTGGCTGCAATGTAAGCCGGTAGGGTATTATACGGTCAGTAACGGACGAGTTGTGTCCTGCAGACTGACGTCACGACCATCTGTAACAGCTGCGCGTGTGGCAGCAGTGGAGTAGCGCTGGCAGGCCACTTACATTATACGAAACTAAAAATATTAGTAACTATTAAAGGAATAACCTGAGGAACATCATATTTGATGTAGATCCTTCTGTTGTGAAAGCAAACAATATGTCAAAGTCTGAGATCAAAAATAGTTGTATTTTGGAAGTTAGTAAAATTAAAAAAAGTAATTTTCTGAAGTCAAGAATTTAAATAAATACAGTGATGTAATAGTTCACCTTCAGTGACTATGTACGACGATCTGATAACACTTTCACTGTTCATATATAAATTTGGAAAGTTTTTAGTTTCAGAAAACCTCTATGACTTTTCTATAATAATAATTTCAAGAATTCTAAGTAAATATGTGTATTGTGTGTTAATGTGAGTCTGAATGAGAATGGGTGCGTGAGAGTATGTGGGACGTTCAGCATTATTAAAAATCATTCATGTTGTCGGGTTCAGCTAAATTGGTGGCTGTCCGACCTTTGCTTAACGTGATTCAGAACAATGAAGACCTTCAGTTGAGCAACAATAACTTTATTGCAAGCGCGTATCTGACGACGCCCGGCATGCATGGACCGATCGGAGTTACAAAATTTTGCTTCCGGCCTCTACAGAAGGATCCTCAATCCTCGGAAAACTTCCGTAGTTAGGAGAGAAAACAGTACTCGCCCACACAAGCCATGAGGCACGGAGCTACTAACTAACTCAAAAAACAAGGAATAATAATAATAAACAGAACGTATATAAAAGCTAACAAACACAGCGCCTCTAGAGGCTGGGCGCCGAACTACGCAAACGTCGTGTACAGTAATTACGACCGCACAGCACTGCACTGACACACACACACACACACACACACACACACACACCAGCGTCGCTACAATGTAATTCTCTACAGGAACTGGCAAGGGTTCCAACTCTGTAACGTGGGAACGAATCCACTAGTGGTTTCCCTACTAGTGAATGTCGGATGTCCCAGTATGTATGCTTATGTATAAGACAGTCAGAACATTCACGACTACATAATAGATTTCCAGACATAGAGTAAAGCTTATAGTTCATTTTGTTTTGTTTCTTTAATTAGAGAGGTTTGTGTTATTTAATTTGAAGACGTCAGTGAGCCTAGAGAAGTAGTTGGTGCTTGCTATATTTTGGCGCGAGCCGCTCCCTAGAGGTGAGTTCTCATTGGTCGTAAGTGCTGACAGCCAAAGAGAAGCGAGACGGTTGGCTGCCTAGCGAGGAGATGTAGAGTTTTGAGTATGGGAGAGTGAGGAGGGAGTCGCGAGCTAGCGTTGGTGAAGATGGTCATGCTGGATGTGACTTTTCGCATTACGTGAAGATGAAGTCTTGGGATGACTTCCGCGTTATGGTCCAGTGTTAATGGTATCTGGTAGTGACCAGAAACAGTTTATGAAAACCTTATAGAGTGTTGTGATAATTAGTTCCGACGAAAATCGTGAGTGAACTTTGAATTATATAGCGTGGCGGTACTGAGTATATTCTTACTGTGTATTTTATGGCGAGCATAAACTAAAGACAACCACTGAATATCGTGTGCAGAAGTAATTGGCCGATCATTGACTGTATTACAAGTAATTGGTTTTGGAATTTGGGAAGGTAAAAGTTCTGGCTGTTTTAGGTATGGTGGTAACTGTGAGCAGAAACTTCAGTAATTTTCGTAAATGTGGGCTGATGATCTTGCTTAACGGCAATAAAGATATATTGAAGGCTTAAATTTGAACTTCATGTTTAAAGTACGAGTGACATCCCCTTTCCAAATCATTTCTTTAAAGTACATAGAGAATTTTCAGCAAATTTTACTTATAGCGGCCTCCGGCGTGTAGCTATGAGTTTAGTCTCCTCAACACTGCTTTTCTGTGATGTAAGTAGCTGCAGTCAGGAGTTTACATGCGAAGATCTACCGCTATAAGGAGGTAGGTGAACAAAAATTATAGAAGAAATTGCATTGCAGAAGCAGCAATGTATAATCCGTCGCAATTGGTGCATCGCACGCACGCACGTAAGAAATCTGTTGCACTGTGCTCAAATCAGTTCTGTCGTACTATACTTCCAGTGATTTGTGGATAAACGCAAAACTGTTTGACCACATTTACATGCAAGAATCTCAGATCTGTACATTCTGTCGTGTCACTTTTATACATTAACGAGCTACAGGAGTTCAGCACGAGTCTGGGTTATATATTTTATTTCTATATTTCAGTCAGAGCACAGTATCCTCTTTTCTAGTGTCCGTACATGGTCTTTTCTCTGTAACAGGTGAATGATAACTGGCATAGTAATTACAATGACCGATTCGAAGCAAGTTACGGTAAGAATTGTTCAGTAAATCACTTATTGAAAGTGACACCGTTCATTTGCGAAAGATAAACACTACTGCATTTCTTAGACTTGAATACAAGTCTACTCTTAGGATCCAAATCAGAAGAGCCGCTATGCAGATAAGTGTCTCAGAACCTTTTCCTGTTGGAATATTAAAATCACGAGTACCACCACTCATTTTCCAGCACGTATTCATGGGATATTCTGATTAACCCATGTTTCATCAAGGAGATGAACTGTAGAACTACCTCCTCCTCTTGCATCGTGAATCTGTATAAGGGATGTGGTACGTGCTGCTTCTATATTACTTCTTTCAATTACAAACTCTCTTCTTAACATTTTTGAAACCAATGTCTTTTAAAATTCTTTATGTTGACGAAGCGCTACCTTTGAAGCCAGTTTGCTCAGGCATAACTGTGATAATTTTTTGTGATGTCTGGTATTCCCTTCTTAAGCATATTTCAAACACAGAACGCTGTAAAATATCGTTGTCAAAAACATCTATTTGTGTTAGAAGTATATTGCGATTTCAAAGCTTCCCAGGATACACGAAAACTAATTATCCTGAGGTTCCTACTGCTACGACATATTTGTTTACTATACTCTGTACTATCCTCTTCTGACACGAGATTCTGCACTTCGTTCTTGAGTCTTCAAAATGTCGGAAATGGAAGACTCGCTTTTAGATCCACTTTTGAAAAAGTTATAAATGCAGGACATGAACCTCTACATCTGATTATGAAGCATCTATATCTCCATCTACCAGGGGCGCCGACTTACAAAAAATATTGGGGAGCCCATACTGCTGGTCTTTCCACAGAAAATTTTCTAATTTTTAGATGAAAAATAGTTAGTTTTAAAGATTTTTAAGCATTTTAGAGTCAAATGATCAACATTAGCACCCTGATAACTGCACTTTCAATAACTCGACACTCTGCAAAACTCGACAAGCCTGACACATTTTTTGGCTTTGAAAAAAGAAACAAAACGTAAACACATATGGTATTTTCTTAAAAAGCTAATTTAATTTTCAGTAATAATCATGCTTATAGACTATTACAGATCAGTGAATATATAGCTCTGAAAAGTCTGAAATTATAATTAGATAAATCCTAAACTATCATTAAAAGAATAAGACATAAAATATTGCTGTTGTAGAGTAATAGCACTTTGATTAAGTTGTGAAATAGCTAATTTACACTTACTTTGATAGGTTCAGGGTTCATTAAATAAAAACAATATCTCAAAGTTAATGCTTTAATACAGTTAATAAAGTTAATACACTATGCCTAATACTTGCAGTCAAAAAGTATGTAAATAGCTGGTTTTAATTGGGTCTTACACTCTAAATATATTTATGTATTAGAAAATAACTAATACAGTACTATAGTAATACAGAACTAAAGTAGTAATAATATTTAGAAATTGAACATTTAACATTGTGTATGTATTTAATTCTCTATTTTATAAAGGTTTTTAATGTTGCTCTAGATGCCATTATTAGGGCTACAGTGTCTGTAGAAAGATGCAAATGTTGATGGTCTGACTGGATTACTGAATATGAAGTGTTGCTGACTGGTTGGATATCCAGTTCATCCAAGACATCTCGGTGGGCATGAAGAATAGCCAAGTTGTTCAATCGTTTCTGTCCCATTGGTGATCGGAGATATGACATCAGATGTCTAAGGGCGCTAAATGACCATTCTATTGTTGCTGTCGTGATTGTGACAACTTCGAGAAGATTGATGCACTTCACTACTTCACATAACATTTCTCCAACTGCAGGCTCTAGTGTAATGTACTTTTTTACATCACATATGTTTTTTAAGACCAGTTGTTTTTTATTAGTGATATCGGCTAACATATTCAAGTGCAAGTCTCTCAATGTCTAGGTCATTTTGAAAAACTTAGTTGATTTTTCCAACTTTGTTTCACCTATGTCTATTAAAAGCAAGCACCTTTGTTCAACTGCATCACCTGTGTGAGTCCAGTTGAAGCAAACGGCTCAGTAATGTAAGACTGCACCGTTTCACAAACTTCAGTGTAAATAGCTTTGTAGTATTCCATTGGATTTTGAAGGTGTGCAGTGAGCTTACTTCGTTGTTTTCTTACTTCATTGGTATACTTTGATTCTGAGGAAGCGAAGGACCATAAAGTTGTGAAGGTTTTTCTTTTAAACACAATTCGCAACAGTGTTCAAAACTATCATGCTTTCCATTCAATATACAAATCAAGCCCTCATATATTTTTTTCTGATCAGCAACACTTAGATGAGGTTTTGAATTTTTTCATTTGTATCCTCTACTGGGTTCATTGCATGGCAATGAAGGCCTAAAAAGAAGTAAGTCTTGAATGATAACATTGACTCAAGGTGGCCTGCACATTTGTAACCTGCCTCTGTTTTGTCCTCTGCAGAAAATGTTGGAAAAAACTTCAAAGCAAGACGAGCAAAAAGTCTTTTAAAATACTTAACAGAGTTTGTGAATCAGTGTTGGGGGTCCCAAATAAGCCAATAAAGCCTCTGTTGATGATTAAGGAATCATCAACAGTATGAATACAAAATGACACTTGTTTGTGAATCGAAAACTCACTTGTTTTGTCAGCCAAAATAGGAAAGTGTTTAGTCTTCTTGGTTGAAGCTAATACCTTTCTCAACACAGAATTCACTAGTAGATCAATGATGTCAATGATCTTGTTTGAATATCATGGGATGTCAACTGATGCAGTGAACGCCCTAAGCAATCTTTAAGCTCAGGTATGTCATTTTTTCAGAGTTCCAAAAACTGAAAAAAAAATTGAGTATACATCTTTATGCCCTCTAATTGCTAGTCCTTGTCAGTATAGAAATTTCATGGTAGTAAAAATTGTCTCAAGAGCTAAATGACCTTTCTTCATATCACTATCTAATTGTTCATTCAATGGGGAGGCCACACTTTGGTTAGTGATAGAATTTGGTTTCAGAACACCTTTGTGCGTAAACGTATTTTCATGAAGATGGAATTTTTCCAAAGCCTTTTTTCCAGTTAGAAACCCCTACAGAAGTAAATGTATCATCTTTTTTTGGAGAAAATTGTAACAGATTTATAGCATCTGCCTCTTTGCAGGTTTTGCAAAAAACTTTTTCAGTAGATGATTCATATTCTAGCTGTGTATATTTGATCAACCAAGACTTTTGAAATGATCTTCCCTTACCAGATTGTCCAGGTTTCGGCTGTGAACGATTCTTGTCTGAAGATGATGAAGCAATTAACAACACAATAATTGTTGAAGGTTGACTTTCTGTACCATCATCTTCCTTGCAGGCCTTTTTGGTAATAAATTTATCCATTGCAAACTTAATTCACAATACGCTAAGAGACTAAAGTAAACAAATAAAATAATAGCCGCAGTGTCGTAATGTCTCGTAGCATCAAGGCGAGGCTAGGCAGAGGGTTCCAGGCGCTTCTGCTCCGTCTTTTTGATGTCGCTGTGGCCGCACCACTGGCCTGCCGGAGCCAGACTTTATCCAATGGTTCGCTCACCGGGACAAATTCTAAGTGTGCCCATGGCACCGTAACACTATCATGATTCACACCACTCGTTTTCAGTTAACCTGCTTACTACCATAATAACTATTTCTTTTAACTCATTACTGAATGTATTTTAAAAGGTAACTATCGTCAAACAAGGAAAATAATAAATTCCAACATAATTTTGTGATTGTACAAAGCATAACGTACCTATTAATTTTCATAAATTATTGGGAGGGTGGGGGGAGGTCCACACCCAAAACGAAATTTTGAGGGGGCTTGCGCCCCTTCAGGTCCCATCGTGTCAGTGCCTGTGCCATCTACATGATTACTCTACAATTCACAATTAAATGCAAGGCAGCGGGTTCATCCAAACACTTTCAAGCAGTTTCTCTCCGTTCCAGTCTCGAATAGAACGCGCAGGAAACACAAACACTTTCATCTCTCCATGTGAGCTCTAATTTCTATTTTATTCTGATGATCATTCCTCCCTATGTAGGCGGTCGCCAACGAAGTATTTTTACACTCTGTGGAGAAAGTTGAGGACTGAAATTTCCTGAGCAGATCCTGACACCTGAAAAATGCCTCTGTTTTGATTACTGCCAATCCAAAAAAATGGTTCAAATGGCTTTAAGCACTATGCGACTTCTGAGGTCATCAGTCGCCTAGAACTTAAAATTAATTAAACCTAACTAACATAAGGACATCACACTTCCAAGCACAAGGCAGGATTCTAACCTGCGACCGTAGCAGTCGCTCGGCTCAAGACTGCAATGCTTAGAACTGCACGGCCACTCCGGCCGGCCTGCCAATCCAATTCGAGTATCATATCCAAGGTAGTCTCTCCCCATTTCCCTATAATACAAAAGGAGCTGCCCTTCTTTGAATTTTTTCGATCAGTCCTGCCTGCTGTGGATCCAACACTAGACAGCAATATTCCATAATGATTCCAGAAAAGCGTGGTGTAAGTAGTCTCTTTAGTAGATCTCTTGCATTTTATGTGTTCTGCCAATAAATCGTAGTCTTTGGTTTGCTTTCCACACAACATCATCCTTGTGACTTTGTAATTCAAGTTATACAGAATTGTAATCCCTAAGTATTTAGTTGAATTTACAGCCCCTAGATTTGTGTGTTATATCCTGTAAACAGAAGTTTAGGAGATTCTTTTTAGTATTCATGTGGATGACTTCAGACTTTTCATTATTTAGAGTCCATTCCCATTTTCTAACCATTACATATATCTTGTCTAAATCGTCTGATAATTTGTTCTGATCATCTAATGACTTTATAAGACACTAAATCACAGTATCATCTGCATCTGCATCTGACCTCTTAGGGCTGCACAGATTGTCTCCTAAATCGTTTACTATATCAGGAATGGCAGAAGGACTGTAACACTTCCTCGCAAACGCCAGACAGCACTTCTGTTTTACTCGATAATTTTCCGTCGATTATTTTGCACTGTAGCCTTTCTGACAGAAAATCACAAACCCTGTCGCACAACTAAGACGATATTCCATAGGCACGCAATTTAATAAAAGTTGCTTGTGAAGAATTCACTTTTATTGCCATCACCTGACATATTCATCTGGATACCACACTAAAACGTTTACAGAAACAGATTCACAACTATACTGCTACAAGAAAGTAACATCGACGTCTGAATGAATAACTCGGTCTCTGTGTGAACGAAATTGCACTGTAGCAAAATACAGCAACAGGGTAGAATGCGGGAGACAGATTTCACAGTGTAGTTTGTAACAAGCGGTTAGCCCCTAGGACAGAAATTAATCTTATTGGCAGCTAGAAGTTAATGGCAGGGGATGCGCAGAACGGCTGAAAATAGGGCCGGCTTCCTACATAACGTGAACTTTAGTTGTTGTGATGTAATAACAGACAGTTTAGAAGAACAAGAAACGAGTGGTTTTTATCCACAATGGAGTTTCAGACAGATGGAGTGCGAAGCATTTTACGTCAACCAACTGAGATATCAATTATAAAGTATTGTTCTAGTGTCTGGGATCAGAACCAGGAAGGTATTGGTAAGAGAGAATACCTGTATAAACACATGCACTCCTAAGGCTACACGGTTCTACACTTAAAACAGGCTATAATGTTAGATCGTTGCAGTTTCCGACTTATTAGTCATGTGGAATGAAACGCTGTTAATATTCCAATGCAAGAAATATATTTCCAGCACACGACATACATTCTTCTTGCACGTATCTCTGCGATAAGTATTTTGACAAACTGTAAAATGCAATAAATTACATCCATAAAACATCGATTCTGTGTGATACATGTACAATATAGCTTACCAGAGGGGTATAGCGTCCAATGTTCACATCCGATCACGGTTCAGAAATGATACTATGCTCACATCAGTTCTACATAAAATGATCGTTAGTAACGGAGATAGCCGAGCGGTTCTAGGCACGTCAAAAAAAAAAAAAAATGATTCAAATGGCTCTGAGCACTATGGGACTTAACATTTATGGTCATCAGTCCCCTAGAACTTAGAACTACTTAAACCTAACTAACCTAAGGACATCACACAACACCCAGTCATCACGAGGAGAAAATCCCTGACCCCGCCGGGAATCGAACTCGGGAACCCTAGGTGCGTCAGTCTGGAACCGCGCGACCGCTACGGTCGCAGGTTCGAATCCTGCCTCGGGCATGGATGTGTGTGATGTCTGTAGGTTAGTTAGGTTTTAGTAGTTCTAAGTTCTAGGGAACTGATGAACTCAGATGTTAAGTCTCATAGTGCTCAGAGCCATTTGAACTGTTTAGTAATGGAGAATGCCTCTTACAAGGAAACACATGAACGCATAGCAACGGCGTTTGACATGTGAAATTACACGTCATGCGGCCACTAACTCTGTAAACAGGACATCTGTCAAGCAGACGTTTACCTGGGAATTGCAGTGCCTCACAAACACCTATCACTAACTTAGAATCATCTCACTTACGAAACTGAAATTTCGGTTTTTTTTCTCCAGATGCGACAGCTGATTGGGGTACACCATGTAAATCTTCGTTCGTTTAGAGGAATGTGTCGAAACAGGAAGGTCACGTTTCATGTCACATGAGATGGAAGTCCTGTGATGACCGAGAGATTTGCCGTTAATGATCGCAAGTAGGCAGTGCTCTAAGTCACACACAGAACATGCAGCTGTATATGAGTCGAATGCAGGCTATGTCACAAAATGGACGTATCCTGACACAACAATGGAAAAAAATGGTCAAATGACTTGCAACAACATCTCCCTCCTCTCTAGTATGCATCATCAGTCTACCATTAAATCGTACCTCGTTACAGTCCATTGCAACCGATCACTCCATCCACTCACTGTCACCCGAGGATACAAGTAACTTTAGAGGCAGATTGTTCTTAGTTTTTCCAGGAAAGGATCAAAGACAGCAGTCAACTCGTGTGTACCACTATTACCTCAATAGACATATAATAGTAAGCTGCTCGATGAAAACAAATGACTGTTTTTCGCGTTCCCGGTGCTTCGTTGTCAACCAGAAGACACACAAGTACTTCCTCAATTTACCCACATTTCCGTGTATTTTCCCTTAGTTTATGCGTGTTTTGCGTCATTTTTCGTAGTTCTATCGCTTTTCTGTCACTTCTATCTATGTGATAATGACATCCCTTCTCATTCCATGTTCTAAACTTGCTTGTAAATGTAATACAGCTGCCAACACATAGCGCAAATACACTATTTTACTGGTCGGGCAGCACAGTATAGCAGTGTACTCGAATGAATCCAGTCGCCTCCACCCAAATATTCTACAGTTGCAGCACGTTTGCTCCGTTTTCTGAATGTTTGTGTCTGTGAATGTGTCACGGATCGCTCCCAGGATCTACAGTAGACCCGAGTTCACGTTTGAGTGTGGATCTGCAGCGTGTTATATCCAGAGTGATGTTGGGTCATTGGGATGCGGATCCGCAATACACCACATCCAGAATATGGCTCAAAGGTATATCCAACAAGTATGATGTCTGGAGCGATGTTGGGGTGCAGATCACAACATCACCACATACAAGTGTATGAGTGTGGATCTTATATCCAAAGCAATGTTCTGAGATGAATCCACCACACGTCACATCTGAGATAGGGCTCGAAGTTGGACCAACTACGTTTTATGTCTGAAGATGTGTTCTACGTTCGAAGTTGGGTCACCCAGTGGGAAGACCGAGTCACAGGGCCCATCCACGACACACATACACACTGTATGTGGTACATATGACAACATGTTCCCATTTCCATCAAAATGGTCAAAACACAGCCCTGTTCCTACACAGGTTGCAGTATGTGGTAGATAGCTCTCTCTGACTTCTGCTCAGTTCCAACTTAAGTTGGAACGATCATATGCACAAAGCTGCAAGGATGGCAGGGCAGAGTCTCAGGAGCAGTTGCAAGGAGCATAGGGGCTATATAAAGCCGCACTGGAATTTTACTGTAGTAGATACGAGGATTGACTCTTCAATAGTTGGCAGCATAACCTCTTCTTTACAGGTCTAGTTGGCGGGAAGCCTTAGCACTGAACAGTTGTATTGTTACAGTGTAAAGTATGGATCCCTGCACAGACGGTCAGTCAATGCGATTTAAGCAGCGTGCAGTCATTGAACTCTTAAGAGCAGGAGGTGTCACCTCAACGAAGATTCATCAGAGATTAAAAGCAGCTTATGGTGATTGTGTTGATGTGAGTACTGTGAGCCATTAGGTGAGTAACCTTAAAGATGTTGAGGCGGGATCATCCGACCTACGTGAGAAACAAAGTGTTGGACGTCCTGTGACAGCAACCACCGAGTTTCACTAGCAACATGTTGACAGATTGATAGATTGACTCAGGAAGATCGCCATATCACTCAGAGAGAAATTGCAAGAACAATTAGCATTTCACAAGAACGTGTGGATCACATTATTCCTTTGCTTGGCTATGGGAAGATCTGTGGATGATGGGTACCCCAGATGCTAACGTCTGAATTAAAAGTGCACAGACTTGAATCTCACCCCTGTATGGCATCCTCCATACAGTCCAGATTTAGCACCATCTGATTTCCATCTGTTCCCAATAATGAAACACGATCTGCGGCGACATTATTATGCTTCTGATGAAGACGCTGAGAGAATTGTGAGACTATGGTTGCAGAAACAGATGGCGACTTCTTCCACGATGGCTTCAGAAAACTTGTTCATTGTTGGCAGAAATGTATCTAATAGGCCGGTGATTATGTGGGAAAGTGAATATTGGTAATTAAAGATGACATTCTAAAGACTATTTCTGCGTTTGATTTATTAATACATTTCCATCCAAACCCAGTTTACGACGGTGTACGCATTATTTTCATTCAGCCCTCATAGGTTCGAAAAGGGTGACTCATTTCGAGATATAAGAGTACCACAAGTATGATCCACTATTGGCTGTAATCATTAAAAGACTTCTCCATGGCATAAAACGCAGCATGTGGTTGCATGGAAGGACTTGATTCCCAATTGCAATCAGCATTTCTACTGGAAAGTGTTAACACTAGAGTCAGCCTGTGTACATTCCTGAAGACCTCAATTGCACACCATCTACTGTATGTGATCATTCTCAATCAATCGTCCACCTATAACCCAGTGGATATATCACAGAACCCCTGATGTGGCATCCAGGCAGAATGCATTACAAAGACTGGAAAAATACCTCTCAGTGGCATGAGGGAGTTGCAAATACCGGTTTCATACCACGTTCAAATGGTTCAAACGGCTCTGAGCGCAATGGGACTTAACATCTGTGGTCATCAGTCCCCTAGAACTTAGAACTACTTAAACCTAAGAATATCACACACATCCATGCCCGAGGCAGGATTCGAACCTGCGACCGTAGCATTTCTGCGGTTCCGGAATGGGCGCCTAGAACCGCTAGATCACCGCGGCCGGCATACCACGTTCCTTACCTGAATCACTCTCTAAATTTCGTTATTTTATTACAGGCTTACACCATCGGGGACTTGTAACGGTGCTGTTGGTCTGTTAATATACACTCTGATGATCATCGTCTATATTCAATGTCGCAGTTGTGTGGAAAACCACTTCATTCGGAAGTAATGGCACACCTCGATTTATGAGGCTTGTTTAGTTTTTAACATGGATTTTATTAATGATACTTATGAGCAACTGTAGAATCACGAAAGCTGTGATAGTAACATGGTCAATGCGGTAGTGTTTTAACGTTTGGCGGCTTGTAAGACGATTAAGCCTCTCTTTCTAATACACAGTGGTACCACGCGCAAGAAAAACTTATGAGACATATCCACCCATCGCTGATTTTTGTTCAGTTTCGTTTTGTATCGCCAACATTCAGTTATTGACAAAGTATTGAAGTTAGTAGTATCAGATGTGTCCTAGGTTCACCTTGAGCATCATGCTTATAAAGTGTGTGTGTGTGTGTTTGTGCGCACGAGTGTGTGTGTGTGTGTGTGTGTGAGTGTGTGTGTGTGTGTGTGTGTTCCGACAAGTACAGAGAAAATAGATATTTCCTGTCATAAGGGAAGGTATGGATTTGACATGGAATACTATGATAGCTGCAAAGGGAATGAAAGACTTTTTTTTACTTGTGAAACTTGTACAATTATGTCAAGTCATAAGAAGGGTACAGATATTTCTTTTCCAGGGCCATAGTTGTCAGGACGAGATGTTTCCGATGCTCATTCCGGTATAAATTGGTTTATTCAACATTATTTCAATTTTCTTATAAATGAACTGCTACTATATTTTCTGAAAATAGTGTAGTATTTGTTTTTGAAATCTAATTTATATATTTCCTTGGATCTGATATTACTTTAATCTTTTGTCTATTTTAATATGTCCCATAGTTTTCCAAACACTGAATCTTTTTCAAATCTTTCTACCAATCTGATTGTTTAAATGATATGATTCTATGATTTTTCTTTAATTTTAATCCAAGATTTAAACATTTTTTATATTTCTGCAATATAAAAATATTTTTCACTAATATTTAAATTTCTTAATCATTTATTTCTTTCTTCAGGGGCTAAAGTTACATCTTATGTAAATCATGTAATTTTCTCGGAAATTTTAGATCAGTTTCTAAATTAAACTATATTTATAATCATCTGACATTTTAAATATACACTCCTGGAAATGGAAAAAAGAACACATTGACACCGGTGTGTCAGAGCCACCATACTTGCTCCGGACACTGCAAGAGGGCTGTACAAGCAATGATCACATGCACGGCACAGCGGACACACCAGGAACCGCGGTGTTGGCCGTCGAATGGCCCTAGCTGCGCAGCATTTGTGCACCGCCGCCGTCGGTGTCAGCCAGTTTGCCATGGCATACGGAGCTCCATCGCAGTCTTTAACACTGGTAGCATGCCGCGACAGCGTGGACGTGAACCGTATGTGCAGTTGACGGACTTTGAGCGAGGGCGTATAGTGGGCATGCGGGAGGCTGGGTGAACGTACTGCCGAATTGCTCAACACGTGGGGCGTGAGGTCTCCACAGTACATCGATGTTGTCGCCAGTGGTCGGCGGAAGGTGCACGTGCCCGTCGACCTGGGACCGGACCACAGCGACGCACGGATGCATGTCAAGACCGTAGGATCCTACGCAGTGCCGTAGGGGACCGCACCGCCACTTACCAACAAATTAGGGACACTGTTGCTTCTGGGGTATCGGCGAGGACCATTCGTAACCGTCTCCATGAAGCTGGGCTGAGAACTTTGAATATCGTTTAACAAACATTCGATATCTGTATGAATGTCAAAAGGCACTCATAATAAAATAATAAAATTTTTAAATTGGTTTTTTTACCCTTAAAAGGCATATCTATATGTACTTCTTCACGTTCTTCACAATCGTTTTCAAAAACACCTAATTTTTCCTGTCAATCAAATTATCTTAAACATCTATCACAAATCAAAATTTTTCCATTTTGTTTGATTGATTGTGTACTAATTAAACTAGAAAGATATCTGTCTCACAATAGTGTGAATTACTTTACTTTGAATTAAAATATGTTTAACATGTTTTTCTTGTTTTTTGTGTGTATGATAAAGAGGATATACAATATTTTTTCTTTTTCTTCCTGGTTTTCATATGCATAAACTTTAATTAAAATATCTGATTTCTTTTCAAATTTTGGAATATCTACTAACTGAACAGGAACATTAATTTTTTCTTTTTCATAAACTTCACCCAATTCTAATCCAATATTTTTATAATTACTGACTCTTTCTGAAATTTACCTAAGGGATATAATGCAGATTTTACAGCCCACAAAAACATTTTGAAAACGCTGTGTACCTTTGTTGTTCATGTGAATTATAGATTTTTATCCCAAATTACTTTTGGTAAATCGATATAAGAAGAACAAAATATTGAATTGTGTTTATTGACATGTAATTCGAAACTATCTGCATGACAAAGACCAATCTGAATTTTTCCTATTGCATTTCACAGTTTATTTTTTAATTTTTCATAATAATCTTACTCATTTGTCCTTAATAAAACGTGGTTGGTTATTTTAATATTAAATTGTTGTATTTCCTATAGTCTTTCAAAATTACAATAAAATTTCATACTAACTTTTATTGCTCTTATTTGATTTAAAATATTCTTTAATTTGGTGATTAGTTCTTCTTTAACTTGTTTAAAAAATTCTTCTGGGCAGTGTCTTTATCTTTATTATTAATTCCATAAATTGTTACTTTTTATTTAAAAGCACAAACTATTCTATAACTTCGATTAGGTGATTAAAAAAATATCATCATGTAGACAATTAAAAGCTAGTAAAGTTTTTCTGAATTTTTTTGGTTTAGTTTGTACTAGAAGTTTTTTAAAATACTTCTAATTTCATTTATTATTAGTATTTTTCTCAAATAAATTGATAAGATAGATTAATTGTTGTTTATTAAGATTAGAATAATTTTTAAATTTTTTTGTTTTACAGATTTTACGAAGATCACTTGAATTTTTTTATTCAAATCATTATCATTATTAATTTTACATTCAGTACTTTTTTATAAGATCTAAGTTAGAATATTTTTTTTATTTTTTTCATTTTACATATTTGAAGAAGTTCTTTTAAAGGTTATTTATTCAGTATATTACTGTTATTGGCACTATTAATATTTTCAACAAGATTTACAATAAGACTGATTATATTTTCTTTATTAAGTTTGGAATAAATCTTCATATTTTCGGTTTTAGCATTTGATCTATGTTCTTTTATCCTTTTTATTTTTATAGCTTAGTTCTTCCTTCTTCATTTCTTTTATCATTTCTTCATTATTAATATAGTCAATAGATTCCAACACATCTTTTCTACTTACATTAGAAGAATCACTTTCTTTACAACAATCTTTATAACTCAATCCTTACTTTGCTTTACTATAATTTTCTAAGTATTTAATAGTTCCAATTTCTTGATTATTTCTGTTTACATTGTATTTACACAGATTGAAGTTTAATTTTTATTTTTATTTTTATTAAAACCTGTACTCTTAAAATGTACCTTTGAGATTTTAGGTTTGATGGTTCTTATTTATTAAGACTAAAATTTAATAGATTTGAATATTTTGAAATGAAAAAATGAGAATTTGATTTTTTCAATACAGGCAAATGCGTTTTGATGATTCTTATATATGACAAATAAAATTTATTAGATTATTAAATTTTTAAGTGAGGAAATGAGAATTCAGTATTTTTAATATAGGCAAATGAGATTTTTTTTTGTTGGGGAAAACAGTGTAATTAGATTCTTGGTTTGCAATCTGGAATTTTTACTCAGCATTGCTGTTTGAGCCAGCACTCTCATCAATACACTACTGGTTTGCAGTCACAGATGGGCTCTCTATTGAGGGTTGTGTCGTTTGTTCACATTCTGTTACTGGTTTCTGTTTTTCCATTACCATTTCCCATACAGGTTTAGTTGTCTCATGCAGTACAGCAACAGTCGAGATAGCTTGTGGCAGTGAAGTGTACACCACCATGCTGTTCGCGACTTGTGCATAACTACTGGTGATGTCAATTTTATCCACTAAAGTGTGGTTTCTTCCCATGGGGAGCTACATCGGTACTCTTTTTGTGCTATTGTGCTAGTGTGGTCAGTAGAATGACAAATGGAACACGTCTGTGGTTGCCCTCTATTTCCGTCAATTAATGCATGGAATGTGTCTTTATAATTCTGTCTGAACGTTTCGTACACTACTGTCGATTTTATATGGGAATGTGCCAGATCATTTATCATTTCCAGTTTTCAGATTGGTGCCATACTGTTTAAGGTACCATGCTATCACCTCATCTGGCCATTCAAAACATATATTACAAACTTTTATATTCTGAATTCCATAGCCTGCATGTACTATAGACACATTGCTAACAGACCAATCAAAGTGCTTGAATTTCCTTGTATTGCCACCTGCAGTCACGAGTTTGTCACGATTTTCAGCATCTTTAAATCTGATGAACACAGAATTCTGAATGCAATCCAATATAATACCTAATATATCATATTCTAAAGTTCTGAGTTCTTTAAAGATCCACTCATGAATTTCAAATGGTGGCAGTCTAACTGCATTCCTATTAAAGATATACTGTACAGCATTTACTACGTTGACCGTAGCCATTTTAATCAGAGTTTCTTTTTTCAAAAATATTTGAAGATGTTCAGAGTGCGAATGGCTGTCCGCAGGCACCAGCACTGCTGCTGATTATGCTGCCGCACTCGCTTGCCGTAGAGTCGTGCAGTGATATGTTGACACTGTAACCACATGACAGCCCAAATTAGAGATGAACTGATATAAATTGGCCATTCTTTTTAGTATTATTCGAGAGCTTCACGAAAACTGAAGGTTGTTGACTTGCTATATGTTTACTTCATCCTTCGTTCTCATGTGACACTGACAACAACATCCTGTATTACAGCACATACTGGTATTAAATTCATAAGAAAGTAACAGAATGTGTTAACAACACTACCATGAGAAAAATATGTGTAAGAGGATGCGGACCAACAAATGTCGACTCCAGAAGCTACGACATTGTTAATTATGCTAGCACTTACTCAAGGAAGTTTTGTCTCGGGTCTTGGTTATAATATTCTACATTGAAGGCTCTTATTGTTGATGCATTATTAAGTGACGTTTAATAATAATAGTGAAGTGTTTGTGAAAAATTTTCAGTGTCCCATTACTCTGAGATGGCACATTGAAAATTATAAAACAAGTGTGTTTCATTTTTAATGTGTAAATTATTGATGATAATAACTCACCCCTAAGAGAGCACTCTTATATGAATGCATTAACCATCGATAGATCATTACATGACGTTTTATTATTGCAATAATTATAATAAATAATTCCAAGAACGTCGGTTTTTTTAAATCTCCAGTATGCGCACATGATATATTGTGAGAGGCACATGTTGAATGTCAACGAAAGTTGATAGCTGATTATTCGGTCGTCGATATTGTTTGTGACGTCAAAAAGACGTCATATTTGTGGGAATTGTGAAACGAGTGTTATCCTTTGTCAACATAAATCTAAGAATGTAGAATGAAGACATGTTAAGTTGCAGACAGGCATTACTAGAAGACACTTACGTAAAGATTTCGGACACAGCCTTCATCAGCAAACGTCAAAAATACACAATTCATACACAAAACAAAGCACACTTCACCCATTACTGCCGACTGCAGCATCTCAGGCTGGACTGAGACTATCACGTGGGATGCCAACCACAAGCTGGAGTGGGCGGACAGGGGGAAGGGATGGTAGTGGACAGGCGGGGAGAGAGACAAACGCTGTCTGGTGAAGTGTGCAGGCACTAGAATGCCAACAGGTGCAGTGGCAGGAGGTTGTGGACCAGGGAGGTGGGGGGAGGAGAGGAGTGGGGAAAGACGGGCAGGTGCGTTGGCAGAGGACAGAAAATAAAAAGTGTTGGAGATGGGAATGGGGAGGAGATGATAGGACAGAGGGGTTGGAAACTGCTGGGTGGCGAATGTGGGGACAGCATGTTACCGTAGGTAGAGGCTGGGACAATTATGGGAGCAGAAAGAGTTATGTAAGGCAGACACAACGATAAGTATGAGAAAATGAAGCATCAAGAACATGAAAGGTGGAAGTAAATGTCACATGGCTGGGGTCTTTGCATTTGCCATCTTGGGACACACTTGTCTCAGTTACCTCTTCTAATCCAACAGTTTAGTGACAACCTATTCTAGATCAGTAGTTACATAAAGTAGGTTGTATACAGTAAAAATATATTGTAATATACTGAGGAGAAACCACAAACATCAGCATTTCAATAAAGTTTGGGTTGTGAACCTCAGGTGTGGTTTAGTTTGGCAATCTTACCTCTTCTGTAATCTTCACATAGGTGTATACAAAAAGGTGTTTTCCATTGGTGAAATGTATAACAGTAATATAATTGCTCACACATGTATTCAACTTGTGAAATATAGAGATTAGCTGATAAACGAACATAGTTCTCTAAGTGTAAAAAAAGACAAATGTGGGCTGTGTTTCCAAGAGACAAACAATTAGAGCACAAAAGGTGTGGTGCGACTGAGTTTATGAAGTTCCAATAATAATTCATGTAGTGTATAATTTCATAAGTGGGTAGACACATGATAGTACAAAAATAATTTAAGTGCACAAAACCTAAAGGCGAGATCATCTACTGTTGATAAAATTTTCTCAAGCTTGCAGCCACAAGAAGTGGTTCAAAATCCATGTGCTTTTGCCTGAGTACTCGTCAGCCATTGTCAAGTGGTGACTGTTTTTGGTTGCTGGTACCATCCTTATATAACCATGCTGCCTTCTGTGACATCACTGGTGCTTGCTCCAGAATGATACAAGGTAATGTTTTCATCACAGGCCTGTTGTGTCTGCTTCAACCTTCCAATGACCAAAGATCAAGCCATGCTTAGCTGCAGGTTGCCATGTTTATTGAGGATGTTTCACAAATTTTTATCACAATAAATTATTTTATGGTGCCATCCCCGAAACTACTAGTCCATGTAGTAACAAATATCTCATCAAAGCAAAATTATGTCTGTTTTCTAGAGCAGCCTCTTCTACTTGATTTCTCAATGTACCAAAGGTGGAAACATCTACACAATACTACTCAATAGTATATGAACTAACAGTGCCTGTGATAGCGTTATGAAAGAAATTATTGAGATAAAAATTCGTGACAACACCTGCAATAATAATGGGAGCCTGCAGCATGCATGGCTTGGCATCCAGCCATCAGAAGGTTGTAGCAAGCTTGCAACGAAAAAATTACTTCGTGTAGTGCTGGAGCAACAACCAGTGACATCACATATAAGGACAGTAGCGACAACCAAAAGACAGTCATCACTTGACTCAGATGAAACATTAACAATAAAATATTTAAAATGGGACAGGGTATAGTATACAATTGATCATTAAAAATTCAAAATGTAGACCTGATTACAACTAAATTTGATAACAGATGTATGTTTCAAATAGTCTGCCAGACTCACTCTTCGACAGAATTGGTCTCTACAACATATTCAGTAAAGTGAGAATTACCTTTAATAGTTATTTGTGTTCTACTTTTTTCATTTTTGTTGTTTTGCAGCAACTCAACTAACCTGTTACCAGCGCATTCATTATAATTACTTCATGATTGTAAATAATATTAGCAACCTGACATTAAGAACATCTTGTGTAAGTAACAATTATTTTTGTGAGTGGATCTGTCCATATATTTAAGCTTCCCAACATTTATAAATTAAGTTGAACACTTGGTTGATGATAACATGACATGTATGTATGTTTCACAATTACAGTAAGTAACAACAAATCATGCAATCTTTCATATATAAAATTCCTCCATCTGACGTTATGGACTAAGTAAATATTTTATTTTCATCTACTCTGCTCTTGCTTTATCCCACTTTGTACCCTTAGTTATATATATAATACTGAATATGTAAGACAGACACAAACATGGCTATTGGTAGAAAGAGTTATGTAAGACAGACACAAAGATAAGTGTGAGAAAATGTGGCATCAGGAATATGAAAGTAGGAAGTAAATGTCACATGGCTGGAGTCCTTGCATTTGCCACACTGTGACACACAGCAGTGAGTGCATCCTTCTGATGATGTAAATCCTGACAAACTTAGTGTTTTCTTCATATATGATGCTTCTCCAAGGAAAATGATGTTTCAGTTATTAGTATTTCTTGCGTGCTAGTATGGTTTTAGCTCTGTAGCATTTCTCAGTCCATAAATTTTCTTTGATCTTGGATACACTAACCTCTAAGCATTTGGATGAGAGTTTTATAGTATCTCAAATGGTCCAATGTAAATGTCATTTTTTTTAAAATTTCGACATTAATTGGTTTAGATGTCTAATAACTTTTTGCTAGAACAAGATCACCATTTCAATTTGTGTCACCTTTACTTTATTGCCATGCCTCTGTTTTCTCCTACTATGATGCCATGGCTTTCCTGGCTATTCCTCCCTCTCTGCAGTATGCTTTTATAAGGTGGGTGTTCAATTAATTTATTGACCAGGTTAGCAGATATCTTATCATGAAGTGTTTTATATAGTGAACAGCCAGTAGTTGAGGGTTGTAAAGTAATTAGTAGTCTTCAAAGCAACTAATGTGTTCTGTCCAGAATGAATGATCTTTACTGCAGTTACTACTCTTTTTCTCATGTATCCCTCAGTTGGACTACATTGCAGAGAATAAACTGAAATTAGTATGTTTTATGTTTTCCTTATCAATAACATTTTTCGATATTTTACAAGTGAACGAATTCCCATTATCAGAAAGAGTCGCCTCAAGAACACCTACATTTTGAAATTAATCTTCTGTGATATTCAGTATGATTTTCGTACTTGTCACTTTCTTCAAAAGAAATAATTTTATGAACCCATGCAATAAATCAACCATAACATATACAGTATATCTGTTCCTCCTCCTTTGCTTTGGGCAGTTGCCAGAACATGTCAATTCCTACTAGATTCATCCGATTTTTTGCAGTAACACTCTGTAAGTATCATTTATATTTTCAATTGCATACTTTTACATATTTGCTTCTATCACTTTCTAATTCTCCTAGGAATGTTGTAGAAATGTACGTTTTCCTGAATATTTTGAATACTTTTTAATGATGCACATATGTCCACCACTTTCATGTGTATTTTTTATGCGAGTATGAATATACTGTCCTGCCCAATAGACTTTCCAACTGTCGCTATCTGAAGTATGTTTTCAAAAGAAAATTTCATAATATACATGATAATACAGTTGAACTTGCATGAAAGTCTCTCGATCATGCAGCCAAATGGATTGATCATTATAGAATCAATTTTCGTGTGTGTAACGTGCTGGCATCATCCAGTTACTCATGTTGATTCACATCCTGGACTAATGGGTGCAATATATATACAAGGCGTCTTTGCTCTCCACTGAGCCGGCCGCGGTGGTCTCGCGGTTCTAGGCGCGCAGTCCGGAACCGTGCGACTGCTACGGTCGCAGGTTCGAATCCTGCCGCGGGCATGGATGTGTGTGATGTCCTTAGGTTAGTTAGGTTTAAGTAGTTCTAAGTTCTACGGGACTAATGACCACAGCAGTTGAGTCCCATAGTGCTCAGAGCCATTTGAACCTCTCCACTGAGCGCATGTACGGGCCACATGTTAGTCTGGCCACAGTGATGAGGGCAACTCACACTCAGCAGTCAAGTGATGGTCCTCAGTCTGTGCTCTACTTCTGCCGTGCTCGGTGTTCCATTACCACAACCTTTGGAGAATTTTTAGTCTGGGAGCCCATGCTTGATTAAGTTGAAATCCATTGTCCTTGTTGATGAAGTTCTCATGTAGCCAGATTTCGGTAACCTCCTTGTATATACAGTCCAAATGATGGGATGAGTTGTGCAGAATTTTTGCATCTTCATATTTCATTTTATGGTTGATTTCAAGGCAGATTTCAGGAGTTGTTGATTTTGTGGGCTGCTGGCGGTTGGTGTGTCATTTGTGGTCTGTGCACCTTTCTTCAATTGTGTGAATGGTTTGTCCAATGTATACATTCCTGCTGTCACATGGTGTGTAATACACTTCAGATCTCCAGAGTCCAGGATGTCTTTCAAGTCCCCAAATGTGATATGGTCTTTGTTGGCAGGCGATACACACATCTGATATTTTCTCAAAGTAAAATTCTACCGATTTTTCCAGATATGTTGCCTGGGGGCATGGTATGTAGGCTGCCTTTTTTGGTTGGTCTTCATCGCGTGTTGGCTGAGGTGTGGTCTTTTGCTTGAAGATGCATCGAATTTGGTAGTGGCTATTGTCGTTTATCATGTCACTGAGGTGGCCTGGTTTGGGGTTTATGCTTTCTTCAATGGAGATCAAACAAGCTGTGTGGACCAGCGTGTTGACGGTCCTTCCCTTTATGGCAGGTGGTGACAGCTAGAGGCGTGAAGGTACTGGTCTGTGTCGATTTTCTTTCGACAGACGCTGTATCCCAAAGTTCTGTCTGGTTTTCTCCATATCGAAATATCCAAGGATGGTAACTAACGATTTTGCTCCACGTCCATGGTGAACTCAATTTGATTGTGGACAGAGTGCAGACATTGCAAGAAAACTTGAAGCTAATGTTTCCCATGAGGTCAAATGATGAATGTATCATCAACATATCTATAAAAGACTGTCAGTTTGAATTGTGTCGAGCCTAGCGCCTTGTCATGGTCAAATGATGAATGTATCATCAACATATCTATAAAAGACTGTCAGTTTGAATTGTGTTGAGCCTAGCGCCTTGTCATCAATATCTTCAATGTACATATTGGCCACCACAGGTGACAGAGGACTACCCATAGACATGCCATCAGTCTGTTCATAGAAATATCCACCAAAAATAAAATATGAGGACATAAGAACAAACCCCCCCCCCCCCCATGAACCATGGATCTTGCCGTTGGTGGGGAGGCTTGCGTGCCTCAGCGATACAGATGGCCGTACCGTAGGTGCAACCACAACGGAGGGGTATCTGTTGAGAGGCCAGACAAACGTGTGGTTCCTGAAGAGGGGCAGCAGCCTTTTCAGTAGTTGCAGGGGCAACAGTCTGGATGATTGACTGATCTGGCCTTGCAACATTAACCAAAACGGCGTTGCTGTGCTGGTACTGCGAACGGCTGAAAGCAAGGGGAAACTACAGCCGTAATTTTTCCCGAGGACATGCAGCTTTACTGTATGACTAAATGATGATGGCATCCTCTTGGGTAAAATATTCCGGAGGTAAAATAGTCCCCCATTCGGATCTCCGGGCGGGGACTACTCAGGAGGATGTCGTTATCAGGAGAAAGAAAACTGGCGTTCTACGGATCGGAGCGTGGAATGTCAGATCCCTTAATCGGGCAGGTAGGTTAGAAAATTTAAAAAGGGAAATGGATAGGTTAATGTTAGATATAGTGGGAATTAGTGAAGTTCGGTGGCAGGAGGAACAAGACTTCTGGTCAGGTGATTACAGGGTTATAAACACAAAATCAAATAGGGGTAATGCAGGAGTAGGTTTAATAATGAATAGGAAAATAGGAATGCGGGTAAGCTACTACAAACAGCATAGTGAACGCATTATTGTGGCCAAGATAGATACGAAGCCCACACCTACTACAGTAGTACAAGTTTATATGCCAACTAGCTCTGCAGATGATGAAGAAATTGAAGAAATGTACGATGAAATAAAAGAAGTTATTCAGATAGTGAAGGGAGACGAAAATTTAATAGTAATGGGTGACTGGAATTCGAGTGTAAGAAAAGGGAGGGAAGGAAACATAGTAGGTGAATATGGATTGGGGCTAAGAAATGAAAGAGGAAGCCGCCTAGTAGAATTTTGTACAGAGCACAACTTAGTCATAGGTAACACTTGGTTTAAGAATCATGAAAGAAGGTTGTATACGTGGAAGAACCCTGGAGATACTAAAAGGTATCAGATAGATTATATAATGGTAAGACAGAGATTTAGGAACCAGGTTTTAAGTTGTAAGACATTTCCAGGGGCAGATGTGGACTCTGACCACAATCTATTGGTTATGACCTGTAGATTAAAACTGAAGAAACTGCAAAAATGTGGGAAATTAAGGAGATGGGACCTAGATAAACTGAAAGAACCAGAGGTTGTACAGAGTTTCAGGGAGAGCATAAGGGAACAATTGACAGGAATAGGGGAAAGAAATACAGTAGAAGAAGAATGGGTAGCTCTGAGGGATGAAGTAGTGAAGGCAGCAGAGGATAAAGTAGGTAAAAAGACGAGGGCTGCTAGAAATCCTTGGGTAACAGAAGAAATATTGAATTTAATTGATGAAAGGAGAAAATATAAAAATGCAGTAAATGAAGCAGGCAAAAAGGAATACAAACATCTCAAAAATGAGATCGACAGGAAGTGCAAAATGGCTAAATAGGGATGGCTAGAGGACAAATGTAAGGATGTAGAAGCTTATCTCAGTAGGGGTAAGATAGATACTGCCTACAGGAAAATTAAAGAGACCTTTGGAGAGAAGAGAACCACGTGTATGAATATCAAGAGCTCAGATGGCAACCCAGTTCTAAGCAAAGAAGGGAAGGCAGAAAGGTGGAAGGAGTATATAGAAGGTTTATACAAGGGTGATGTACTTGAGGACAATATAATGGAAATGGAAGAGGATGTAGATGAAGACGAAATGGGTGATACGATACTGCGTGAAGAGTTTGACAGAGCACTGAAAGACCTGAGTCGAAACAAGGCCCCCGGAGTAGACAACATTCCATTAGAACTACTGACGGCCTTGGGAGAGCCAGTCATGACAAAACTCTACCAGCTGGTGAGCAAGATGTATGAGACAGGTGAAATACCCTCAGACTTCAAGAAGAATATAATAATTCCAATCCCAAAGAAAGCAGGTGCTGACAGATGTGAAAATTACCGAACTATCAGTTTAATAAGTCACAGCTGCAAAATACTAACGCGAATTTTTTACAGACGAATGGAAAAACTGGTAGATGCAGACCTCGGGGAGGATCAGTTTGGATTCCGTCGAAATGTTGGAACACGTGAGGCAATACTGACCTTACGACTTATCTTAGAAGAAAGATTAAGAAAAGGCAAACCAACGTTTCTAGCATTTGTAGACTTAGAGAAAGCTTTTGACAATGTTGACTGGAATACTCTTTTTCAGATTCTAAAGGTGGCAGGGGTAAAATACAGGGAGCGAAAGGCTATTTATAATTTGTACAGAAACCAGATGGCAGTCATAAGAGTCGAGGGGCATGAAAGGGAAGCAGTGGTTGGGAAGGGAGTGGTTGTAGCCTCTCCCCGATGTTATTCAATCTGTATATTGAGCAAGCAGTAAAGGAAACAAAAGAAAAATTTGGAGTAGGTATTAAAATTCATGGAGACGAAGTAAAAACTTTGAGGTTCGCCGATGACATTGTAATTCTGTCAGAGACGGCAAAGGACTTTGAAGAGCAGTTGTACAAAATGGACAGTGTCTTGAAAGGAGGATATAAGATGAACATCAACAAAAGCAAAACGAGGATAATGGAATGTAGTCCAATTAAATCGGGTGATGCTGAGGGAATTAGATTAGGAAATGAGACACTTAAAGTAGTAAAGGAGTTTTGCTATTTAGGAAGTAAAATAACTGATGATGGTCGAAGTAGAGAGGATATAAAATGTAGACTGGCAATGGCAAGGAAGGCGTTTCTGAAGAAGAGAAATTTGTTAACATCGAATATAGATTTAAGTGTCAGGAAGTCATTTCTGAAAATATTTGTTTGGAGTGTAGCCATGTATGGAAGTGAAACATGGACGATAACTAGTTTGGACAAGAAGAGAATAGAAGCTTTCGAAATGTGGTGCTACAGAAGAATACTGAAGATAAGGTGGATAGATCACGTAACTAATGAGGAGGTATTGAATAGGGTTGGGGAGAAGAGAAGTTTGTGGCACAACTTGACTAGAAGAAGGGATCGGTTGGTAGGACATGTTCTGAGGCATCAAGGGATCACAAATTTAGCATTGGAGGGCAGTGTGGAGGGTAAAAATCGTAGAGGGAGACCGAGAGATGAGTACACTAAGCAGATTCAGAAGGATGTAGGTTGCAGTAGGTACTGGGAAATGAAGCAGCTTGCACAGGATAGAGTAGCATGGAGAGCTGCATCAAACCAGTCTCAGGACTGAAGACCACAACAACAACAACAAGAACAAAACTGAAAAGTCTGGTGAATGAGGGCCCAAATTTCTTTTCAATAAGTTCCAGTGATTCCTTGAGTGGATCTCTTGTGAAAAGTGACACAACGTTGAGACTGACCACGAGAGCCATGCTGGATAATTTGACTTTCTATGGATATTCCACAAACTGAGCCGAGTTCTTGATGTGGTTGCTCACGTTTGCTGACCAACAAATTCTAACGTCAAATGTTTTGCAAGCTGGTACATTGGTGCTCCTATTGTACTCATTATTGATCTCGAAGGTGTGCTCTCATTGTGTCCTTTTGGAAGCCTGTAGAGCCTAGGTGGCACAGAGAAAACTGGATGAAACACTGGCGTGCGGCGTCTATCAGGAGAAAACCCACATGGACCAGTGCCTACACGCCCCTAGCTGACATCTTCCATCACAAAGGGAAGGAGTGCTAAACACACTGGTTCACAGAGTTTGTATGAACTCTGACAAAGGAAGGATATAACTAACTGGACCACCTCAGAGACATGTTCCAGAAAAATGGTAGTAGCGACCACCAAATTCGGCTTGCCTTCAAGCAAATGAGCACACCACAGCCAACACCCAAAGAGGACCAACCAATAGGCCGCATTCCATACACAGGAAACGTCTCTCGAAAAATAAGTAGAAGTTTATAAGGAGGAAATACCAAATGTGTGGACCATCTGCCAGCAAAGACCAAATATCCCTTTTAGGGATAGTGAAAGACGACCTGAGACTCCAGAACTCTGTAATGTGTTACATATCAAGCAAGTGCGGGAATGTATACATCAGAAAACCATACACACAATTGCAAAAAGATGTACAAAACACAAACGACATGCCAATCTCCAGCAGCCCACAGGATCAGTAGCTGCTGAAAATTCCCTTGAAACCAACCATGCAATGACACACAAAGATACATAAACTCTGCACAACACAAACCCCTATTGAGATTGTGTGTACAAGGAGGCTATCTAAATTTGACTACGTGAGAAACTCAGCAATAAGGGCAATGGATTTCAGCTTAGTGGAATGTGGGCTCGGGCAGTGAAAATTCTCCAGTGGCAGGGTAATTGAATACTGAGCATGGCAAAGGCAGAAAGCAGACTGAGAACCGTCACCTCCACGTCCAGCACATCATGTGGTCCATACACAGGGTCAGTGGAGGACAAATATGACCGGTATATATATCGCACTCACTGGTTCAGCACAGCATCAGTTGGAGTAACCTGGTGGTGATGACACATTACGCCATCGAAAATTCGTTCTACAACGATCAGTCAATCTGGCTGCATGTCCAAGAGACTTTCAAGCAGCGTATTCGCCGTGAAAAGATACGAACACACATTAGTTTCCTCTATGGGTAGGGAAGCTTGATAAAATCTGAAATGAGAAACAATGCCTTCGAACTGCACTTGCCTTTTTGAAAGGTGCCATGCTATCCACATTGTGCCAGTCTTTTCCAAGATCGTACATCATATCCAGACACAAGCACTGAACCAAATTACTAGAGGAGCCAGCCTGGCTCTAGTGCATGGACTGATCAGAAAACACGCAGCCATCTTGACTCCATAGGATACAAACCCTTTGCCCTGTTGCTAGAACTGGCGTTCTTGTTTGTCCCCATTTCTTGGGATGGGATTGAACGTTCATCATGGATGCAAGCAGGGAGGGCACAATGAAATGCATCTATGAAACTGTCTTCAAAGCTTAAACGACTAGCATCAAAACAGCCAAAGAAAGAGGCTAAGTGAACATTATGAATCTTACAGGGAAATACCTGCCGCAGAAATCATCAGCAGAGTAGAACAAGTTGCCTCCACTCTACCACCTTATACAGTGCAAGAGATGTAGCGGAAAACGTGCTGTACTCTCGCAGTCGCCGGACGCGGTGGTCTCGCGGTTCTAGGCGCACAGTCCGGAACTGCGACTGCTACGGTCGCAGTTTCGAATCCTGCCTCGGGCATGGATGTGTGTGATGTCCTTAGGTTAGTTAGGTTTAAGTAGTTCTAAGTTCTAGGGGACTAATGACCACAGCAGTTGAGTCCCATAGTGCTCAGAGCCATTTGAACCATCTCGCAGTCCGCGCCGCTGACGCATAATATCTCCAGATGGGAAACACCCACGCTGCGTTCTCTGTGCGACAATCCTAACATTGTCATCCTCCCAGTGGGTAAGGGGAACATAATCGTCTTACCAAAAGTCGCAGAATACGAAGAGAAAATGTACAAGTTCCTAGATAACGCAGCTTACAAGACGATGACGACGTATGCAGTGCAAAGAGACTGAACTTCTCCGAAGTACTTATACAGAAGGGACGCCAATTGCTGCCGGACCACCTAGGCTCTACTAACTGCCAAAGGTATACAAAGGGCTCTCACCTCTAAGACCAAGAATGAGTTCAGTTCGAGCACCAACATACCAGATTGCGAAACATACGACGTTAGTTTTGAGTCCTTTTGTTGGTAAATGTCAGCACCACACAAAGAACTCCGCTCAGTTTATGAAAACTCAGATTAGCCAGCTCAGATCTCATGGTTAGTTTTGACGTTGTGTCATTTTTCACGAGAGCCCAAGTAGAGGAATCGCTGGAACCGTTGAAAAGGGCCCTCATTCATTGAAAGGGCCCTCATTTATCAAACTTTTCAATTTTGTGCTCACATCCACATATTTTCTTTTTGGCGGACATTACTATGAACTGACTGATGGTGTGGCTATGGATATTTAGTTCCCTGTCACCTATGAAGGCCAGCATGTAAATTGAAGGCTTTGAGGACAAGGCACTAGACTCAGTACCATAATACTGACAGTCTTTTACAGATATGATGATGATAGTTCGTTATTTGGCTTCATGGAAAGATGAGCCTCAAGTTTTCTTGCAACACCTGAACTCTATCCACAACCAAACTGAGTTCACCATAGAGGCGGAGCAAAACAGACAGCTGTCATTCTTGAATTTTTTTTACGGAGAAAGCCACAGATGGAGCACTGGGACACAGCGTGTATCGAAAGAAAACTCACGCAGACCAGTACCTACATGACTCTAGCTATCATCACTTGTCACAAAGAGAAGGAGTGCTAAAGACGCTTGCCCACAGAGCTCGTACCATCTGCGACGAAGAAAGGGGCTTTTTCCATAAAACAGCTACAGCAACAGCCAAATTCTACTTGCCTTGTGAGCTCACTTTTTCTAAAAGTTAGCAGGTTCACATTTTCAAAGAAAGTAAGGACATCAATAGCTTCTAAAACTACAGTGAATATATCAGTTGAGGATATAATATGCTGCTCCTTTAATTCGCCTGCAAAAATGGCAAAAGAGTAATTTAGAGCCTGGAACGATAATGAAAGTCGATAAGCGGCCTCTGACGTCTTCGATACAGCGTGGAAGGTCATAATGACGTTTACTTGTGTGCAGACAGACACAGACTCACAGGCAAGGCTACGGGGAGACACCGTTTGTGATTGTATTCGTGGGTGTCAATGTTTTCGGCAGAAATGTTTAAGAAGAAACCAAACATTCCTCCACGACCATCTCCCCCAGGAATATCTCAGTTAATAGCAGATCTAGATAACTCGGACAGTGATGATATTGTTTTCCAGAGAAATAAACTTGCTCTAGGTAACGAATTTCATGATGTATTCTGTTTGGCGTCTTGCAGTGTGAAACCCAGTTTCATCAGCTGCGAGCAATACATTTTATTATTTTGATTACGTGTACTCAGATCGTAGGAGGAAGGTAGACGTTCCTTTCAAAATAACATTTTCATTTCCGCAGAAAATTTGCTGAATGAAATTGAAAACAGTGAAGAAGACAGCGGTGCTGGCGATGATGAAAATGACCCAGAAAAATTGTATCTGCGGGTGAAAAATTTTGTGGAAACAAATAATATACTGCACGAGTACGTGAAAGCACTGGAGCAACAAAATGACAACCTTCAAATCTGTGACGATGAATTGAAACGAATAGCAGAAGAGATCCGGAAACAGGCGCAGCAAGCGCTAAAGTGAACTTGGTATACCGCAGTTGCAATAAAAGGAAGACAGCGTCTTTAATATGGAATGAATAGTCCGTGTTCCTGACGCATAGTGAATGTTTGCACTCTTTATTGCCATGTACTTTAGCTGTTCAGTGAGCGGCGATGTGCCGTTTCTTTTGCACCTAATGTAAAATTTTAACTGGTGTGACTTTGTTTTAAATTATTTGATTTCGCTTGTGTTTATGTTGCAGTATCATCCTGTTGTTGCGTTTCAACAACTGAGTTGTATTTGAAAATATTCATGAGAGATGAATATGTGGGTACAGTACCGTAATTGAAATGTGGGTAAAGTAGCTCATAGAGTCAATCTGAGGCGCCAATGTAATTAAAAGAATAGCTGCTACTCACCACATAGTGGAGATGCTGAGTCGAAGAAAGGCACAGCAAAAACACTATCAAACAACTAGCTTTCAGCCAACAAGTCATTTGTCTAAATTACACAAAATACACACACTCATGCAAATGCAACCCACACGCGTATTATCACAGTCTCTAGCAAGTGGTTGTGTGTGCAAGAGTTGCATTTGCTCGAGTGTGTGCATATGTGTATGTTTAATTTTGACAGAGGCCTTGTAGGGCGAAAGCTTATTGTGTGACAGTCTTTTTTTTCCTTTGTGGATTCTGTCACTCAGCATCTCTGCTATATGGTGAGTAGCAACTATCCTTCTTTTCATTATATTATTACATTCCATCCTGATTTTCCATTGTTCAATCTGAGGCACTTGAGACAATAGTCAAATTGTTGTTGCACAGGACATTAGGTAGAAATACTTTTGTGAATTGCTTCAGGACAGTGTGACCCCTGGTTCTTAGTTTACCAGTCACTTCACATCACAATGAGCAGAATCCGGTAGGTGGAGCCTTTGGCAACATTTAACAAAGAGCGGTGATATTTGTTAATACAGTGCCCAATGCTTGCAAATTGATTTGCAGGAAACTTTAACTTCATTTACAGAATATAGTAGTGTACATATTTTTCCCAGCAATAATCTATGTTGCCATATATTTACAAATGTGTTTGTAAACCAGTTTATATATTCCATATCATAGATATTGTGAAATTGATTGCTGGAAGATGCAAATTGCATATTAACCAGACACGATGATTCTCAGTAAATAGTTTTGAACACACATTTGGTACTTACATACTACCATACTTTTCACAGTGTCCATTAATTCTGTATGTTAAGAAAGAAAATAAAGATTGTTAGAAATTTTTTGTTTTTGACAGCCGAAGCTAATGAAACATCTCATGTCACATCTGAGCTACCTCTTGCTGAATTTAGTACATGAACATAATGAGATAGAATGGGAAAAAAATGAAAATCACTAGTAGTTCTGTAAATAAAACACACGTTAGTCAAACTGCTACTGTGAGAGTTGCTGTGATTACTAAAATGCTTTCAGGAAGAATGGGGGTGTAAATCAGTGTCTACCGAATGACGTTTTTGTGACTTCCTTTATTTATTTATTTTGGATGAGACTATGGATATCTACATTTGCCAGATTATGGATGGTACCCTCTCCTTTCCAGAGGAAATGAAGCTATATGTGATGCTAATGATGTTAGTACCTAAAAGATATTTAATTACACTTCCTATTCTATTAAACAAGTGTCACACGAATGGTATTTCAATATTATGAAAACGGTAGTTGCTGCTCACCTTATAGTGGAGGTGTACGTAGGTTCAACAAAAAGACTGTCAGAAAGTGAGCTTTCTTTGTCAGAAATTGAAAAAATACACAAACACACAAATGCAAATTGCAAGCGCATGACCACAATCACTGGCTGTTGGGGGCCAGACTGTGAGCAGCAGCACATGATGGGAGAAGCAACGAAGTGGTGGGGGATAAGGAAGCGGCTGGGGTGGGGAGAGACAGGGAAAGCAAGGTAGGGGTGGGGGACAGTAAAGTGCTGCATCTTGGAGTGGGGAGTGTACAGAGACGAGGTGGAGAGCACAATCACTGGCTGTTGGGGGGCAGACTGTGAGCAGCAGCACATGATGGGAGAAGCAACGAAGTGGTGGGGGATAAGGAAGAGGCTGGGGTGGGGAGAGACAGGGAGAGCAAGGTAGGGGTGGGGGACAGTAAAGTGCTGCATCTTGGAGTGGGGAGTGGACAGAGACGAGGTGGAGAGCACAATCACTGGCTGTTGGGGGTCAGACTGTGAGCAGCAGCACATGATGGGAGAAGCAACGAAGTGGTGGGGGATAAGGAAGAGGCTGGGGTGGGGAGAGACAGGGAGAGCAAGGTAGGGGTGGGGGACAGTAAAGTGCTGCATCTTGGAGTGGGGAGTGGACAGAGACGAGGTGGAGAGAGGGTAGGGCAGCTATGCGCAGTCGGGAGGTTAGACGGAGGGCGGGCAGGCGGGGCTGGGTTGGGGGGTTGGTAGTGGTAGGGTAGCAGATGTAAAAAGACTGAGGGTGCATTGGTGGAATAGGGGTCGGTGTAGCATTTGAGGCCAGGAGGGTTACGGGAATGTAGGATATATTGCAGAGAGAGTCCCTACATTGCTAGAACCAGCGGATACCACCATTCTAGACTGGTAGATCAAATATATATACAAAAAAAAAAAAAAAAAAACTCTAAAAATAACACCTACTTTGATCCGAAGTCCAGGATTTACGAGGCCCATGTATGTGTCCTTTCCTTTTCTAGGAGACCTTCTTAAAGGTCATCACTTGAAGTTAGCTTTCACAGTTGTGGTAAGATCCAACATTATCACAGCTAATGATTCTTGAAGGACTCATTCCCACTCCATGGTCTACAAAATCATGTGCTTACAATGCCCCTCATCATACATTGGCCAAACTGGATGAGAAATTAATACTATATTTCAAGAACACCTTCTAGCTAGAAGGGTTGCCATGAAAAACAACTCTTCCTTCTCCGATCATCTTAAGAGAACCCAGCATAATCAGTCTCCTCTAGATAAGTTGCAAATCCTCCACCATGCACCCAAAGACAAAAAGCTTTCAATTTTGGAAGAATTAGAAATTTCCAAGTTCTGGAACAGCCTGCTGAACACAGTCTCAACGAGCAGTTGATTACAACAAATCAAACTTTTTTGTGATACTACACTGTATGATCAGAAGTATCCGGACAGCCCCAAAAACATGTTTTTCATACTATCTGCATTATGCTGCCATCTATTGCCAGGTACTCTGTATCAGTGACATCATTAGTCACTAGACACCGTGAGAATGCAGAATGGGACACTCTGCGGAACTCACGGACTTCAAATGTGCTTAGGTAATTTTGTGTCACTTGTGTCATACATATGTACATGAGATTTCCACTCTCCCGAACATCTCTAGGTCCACTCTTCCTGGTGTGATAGTGAAGTGGAAATGTGAAGGGACATGCACAGTGCAAAAGCATACAGGCTGACCTTGTCTGTTGACTGACGGAGACCGCCGGCAGTTGAAGAGGGTCGTAATGTGTAATAGGCAGACATCTATCCAGACGATCACACAGGAATTCCGGACTGCATCAGGACCCACTGCAAGTACTATGACAATTAAGCAAGAGGTTAGAAACACATCACACCAGTAAATGCCAAACGATGCCTCACTTTATGTAAGGAGCATAAACATTTGATAATTGAACAGTGGGAAAATGTTGTGTGGAGTGATGAATCACAGTACAGTGTGGCCATCCGATGGCAGAGTGTGGGTATGGCAAATGCCTGGTGAACGTCATTTGCCAGTGTGTATAACGCCAACAGTATAATTCAGAGGCAATGCTGTTATGGTGTGGTCATTTTTTTGTGGAAGGGGATTTGACCCCTTGTTGTTTTGCATGGCACTATCACAGCACAGGTCTACATTGATGTTTTAAACACCTTCCTGCTTCCAACTTTTGAAGAGCAATTCGGGGATGGCGATTGCATCTTTCAAGACGATCAAGCACCTGTTCTGTGACAGAGAGGTGACACAACAATTACATCCCTGTAATGGACTGGCCTGCACAGAATCTTGACCTGAATCCTATAGAACATCTTTGTGATGTTTTGGAATGCCGATGTCTTGCTCAGCCTCACCGACTGACATTGATACCTTTCCTCAGTGCAGCATTCCATGAAGAATGGGCTGCCATTCCCATAGAAACCTTCCAGCACCTGACAACGTATGCCTGTGAGAGTGGAAGCTGTCATCAAGGCGAAGGATGGGCCAACACTATATTGAAATGCAGCATTACTAATGGAGGGCGCCACGACCTTGTAAGTCATTTTCAGCCAGGTGTGAGGATACTTTTGATCACATAGTGTATATTATCCTACTTTTTTCCAAAATGAAATCTTCCTTGCCCCCACTACCACTCGTCCCCTCCTTCTCTCTTATCCAGCTTTTTTTTTATTAAAATTAATTCCTCCCCCTCCCTATTCCTTCAACTCTTAAGGCACATTTCTTTCCATTCTTCCCAAATCAAAACTTTCCTCTAAAACCACAAATTTCCCTTTCCTTTTTTATAACATTAGCCGCTATCATAAACAAACCCCGCATCTCCCCAGTTTCTCTTTTACCCCACCCCCCTCCCCTTTCGTATTCTTTCATATTAATGCATAAGGTTCCCTTTATATTTAACCTCCACACCAAAGTTTTTACCTCTTTTTGGGTTTCTGTGCTTTAACTTGAAATTTATGGCAAGTGTGTTTTCCACTGCTGTTTTATATGATAATATGCAACAATCGACCAACTAAATTATTATTTTTTTTTTAATTTACTCACCTTGTAGCGATATTAGACCTGCTGTTCACTAGGTTCACATGTTTCGAGCTGTAATTATTTCTTTATTGTTCCAGTCTGATGCTGCACTAAGCACATGAAACATGTAATTGGAACTAGTAAAACAATTACGTAAATGTGACAGACTGTTCACTCATTTAAATCAGAAGCTTTTCTAGATAGTTTTTAAGGTTAACTTTTGTTGTCAGACAGACATTTTATATCGCTGGGTAAGCATCAAAAATTTTAGTTGTTGGATTGCTCACTTCATTTTGTGCTAAAGACAACATTAATATGTTGTAATGAATGTCTTTTTCATTCTGGTATTGTAATTATGAGCATCATTATTTAGTTTGAACTGTAGTGGGTTATTTACAACAAACTTCATGAGGGAATAAATATATTGTAGAACAGTAGTAAAATGCCAAACTCCTGAAACAGGTGTCTACAAGATGATAGTGGGTGAGGACCACATATTATTCTTAGAGCACGTTTTTAAGCAATAAAGATGTTCTTTCTTAAAAGTGAGTTACCCACAGAACATTATTCTGTATGACATTACTAAATACTTTGATTTACTGATTTGCCTCTCTCCTGGAATTGCAGATTGTAAGTGCAAATGTGGCTGAACTAAGCTGTTTTAGGAATTCCAAAATCTACTTTCTCCAGTTTAAATTCTCATTTATACGGACACCTGAGATGTGTCCTCACTGTGTGTTACGCTTGTTACTGGTGTAATACTCCTAGACATGCAGAATCAAAATATGTGGTGGCTTTTTAAAGTTAATGGTGAGACCATTCACAGAAAACCAGTCAGTGATACTTTTAAGATCCTTGTTTATCATTTCTTCTGTTGTTGTATGTATGCTTGGACTGATTACAGTACTAATGTCATCTGCAAAAAGAACTAATTCTGCTTGTTGTATGTTAGATGGAAGATAATTTACAAACATGACATTATTAGCAGACCTAAGATTGAGCCTTGGGGAACCTCGTACTGACTGCTCCCCAGTCTGAATAATGTCCCTGGAGTACATTGGATGAACTAGTCAGTATAACTTCCTGCATTCTTTTAGTTACATGTGACATTATCCGTCAGTTAACTGTACCATCAATCCCACAAATTTTCAGTTTATGTAGGAGAATATTGTGATATACACAGTCAGATGCTTTAGATAGGTTGCAGAAAATACGTCCAGCACTATTTTGTTACTTAGTGCTTGTGTCAGTAGTTATTGTCATGTCTCTTATCACCCATCATAAAGAGGGGTTTAACAACATATTTCAGTCCATCTGGAAAAATGCCTTGAGTTAATGATGCCTTACATGTTTCAGATAAGACAAGGCTTATTGTATGTGAACAAATCTTTAGTACTCTGTTGGAAACACCATCAAATCCAGATGAGCTTTTATTTTTGAGAGAATATATAATTTTCTTAATTTCAGAAGGAGAACTTGGTGATACATTCATATGACCGAATTTTATGAGCTGTGCTTTTTCATCATACTGCTGTGATTTCTCTCGTGAACTGTTTGTCCCTATATTTCCCACTATTTTTAAGAATTTGTTTTTAAATATATCTGCTACCTGTGACTCATAATTTATAGCCATTCCACCCAGTTCAGTAATGATATCCTGTTTGTGGCTGGTTGTCCTGTCTCTAATTTCACTACATTCCATGTAGACTTAAGTCTGTTATTGGAATTACTGATTTCTGACATTGTATGCATGTTTCTTGACTTTAAATAACTTTAATAATTGTAATTTTGAGCAGTTTTTGTAGTGTACAACTACTGCAGAATCTGTACTTGTTCTTGCCAACAAATGCATTTCCTTTTTCCTTTCACAAGGTACTTTAATACCCAAAGTGATATATGGTTTTTGACATGGCTGTTTTATATTCTTTCTTATTAACTAATGTGGAACACTATTTTCAAATAATGATTTAAATTGATCGTGAAGTAGATTAAATTTTATGTTAACATTTTGTTCATTATAAATTTTATCCTGGAGTCATTAACTATTCTAACTGATTTCCAGTGAAGTGTATCAATACTGTAAAGCACTACCTTATTTTTCCTAACTAACTGTACATCATATAAATTCAGTATCCTTTATTAAAGCCATATTTTACATGGTTCTGACACTTGAAAAATATTATAAGATGGGACACACAAGTGGTTTGTAGGCAGTCCCCATTGTAGACTGTTTTGCCAGTGTCCTGCCAACGAACTGAGGTGTGCCACCTAACTTACCCATGACTGAGCTTGTGTGAGTATTCCATTTCATTTCCCTACAAATTGTTTCACCCATCTATTTCTTTGAGTTGACTGATTCTTGTTGTGAATCATTGATATTGTAATTACAGAATGTAACAGTTTTTTGTCTTCTAAAGAGCACAATTTTGTGTTTTTGTACATTTACAGCAAGTTCTCAATCTTTGGACCACTTTGACATTCTGTTAAGGTCTGATTGAATATTACAACTTTTACAGTCAGTGTTTTGTTATAGACAACAGCATCATATGCAAAGAATCTGCAGTTGGTATTGCCATTGTCTGCCAGGTCACTGATATACAACATGAGCAACAATGGTCTCGTCAAACTTCCCGGGGGAATGCCTGAAGTTAATTCTACTTCTCTCAATAACTCTTCAATTGGAGGTAAAATGCTGTGTTTTGCTTACCAAGAAATCTTCAACCTAGTCCCAAATTTTAGAAAAAAGAATTCCACATGGGAAAAAATATATTAAAAACAAGGATTCCAAGACTTACCAAGCAGGAAAGCGCCGGTAGACAGGCACAATAAAATAACACACAAACACACACACAAAATTACGAGCTTTCGCAACCGGCGGTTGCTTCATCAGGAAAGAGGGAAGGAAAAGGAAAGATGTACGGATGTGGGTTTTAAGGGAGAGGGTAAGGAGTCATTCCAATCCCGGGAGCGGAAAGACTTACCTTAGGGGGAAAAAAGGATAGGTATATACTCGCGCGCACACACACACACACACACACACACACACACACACACACACACACACACACACACACGGATGTGTGTGGGCGTGTACGCGCGCGCGTGTGTGTGTAGGGGGGGGGGGGGGGCGCGAGTATATACCTATCCTTTTTTCCCCCTAAGGTAAGTCTTTCCGCTCCTGGGATTGGAATGACTCCTTACCCTCTCCTTTAAAACTCACATCCTTTCATCTTTCCTTTTCCTTCCCTCTTTCCTGACGGAGCAACCGCTGGTTGCGAAAGCTCGTAATTTTGTGTGTGTGTTATTTTTTTGTGCCTGTCTACCGGCGCTTTCCCACTTGGTAAGTCTTGCAATCTATATAGTCCCAAATTTTGTTTGATACCCATACAATTATGTGGTAGTTGCATTAATTCCTTTTGTTGTCCTCCTTGTTGACATGTGGACCCGTGAGTTTTTCCAATCAGTGTGCACAGTATTCAGTTTGAGGAATCTGTGGTTTATTATGGTTATTCCGTACAGACTCTGACAGGGATCTCTTTGAGCTCTTGATCCTAGTTCAGTTTTAGCTGTTTCACAAGCCAGTGACAGTTGACTTTGCAGTGGTACATAAAGTAAACTGGGATATTGCATCTATATCTTTCATAGTAGAGAAACATTTGAAAATGGAGTTCAGTATGTCTATGCTACCTTCAATTTCAATTTCAGTTCCTGTGCCATCGATTGGTGTCCTGACACTAACTTTCATCCACAGACAGCCTCTACATACAACCTGGAGTTCTTTGGATTTTGTGAGAGATCTTAAGATTCTACTACACTAGTCCTTGAAGCCCTTTCCTGCACTGAACTTTTGACTGGGCTTCATTCAGTACCTCTGTATCTATTACCCTATTCTTTGTTTAATAATTATTATACAGATTTTTCTGTTTCCTTAGAAATTTCTTCACTGTGACTGTACACCATGGAACATCCATCCCATCATGAACTGTTGTATCAGGTACCATTTATCTACCAGTATTTGGTCAACTATTCAATTGACTCTCTCTAAACTACTGGAGGGGAGAAGGAAATGCTGCTAAGGTCCTAGACCCACTGAAGGAAAACTCCTGATCTACATCTCTATGTGTTAGGTAGTGGGTAACGTCACTTCATGTGATGGCTAACATAGACAGGGACTGAGGGATGACTGGGATAAGTCATCACCCCAGTATTTGTTGGGCAGGGCACCCTCTTGCCCAGGAAATGAGAAATTATTTCAAAAGGGGGAGGAACCAGCTGATGGTCAATGGCACAGGATGTTGAAGGCAACGGGAAACCGCCACATTAAATAACTATGTATATCTCGTGCACCAGCAGTAAATCATTCCAGTATCTTTTGTGGAGAGAAAATAGTCGCCCAAGTCAATCTCTGGGTGCAAAAGATACAGACAAGGTGAAGGAAAAGAATCCCAATTTTAGCATAGCAACTTGGAATCTGAAAACACTGCTTCAATGTAGCAAACTAGAAAACCAAAAACTTGAAATGGAATAACTGGAAATCAATATCCTAGGCATATTAGAGATGAGATGGCCCCAGATGATTTCTTGTCTGAAGAATACAGTGTCGTTCACACCGGAACTGACCAAGATAGACCAGGAATGGGAGGAGTTGGAATAATTTTGAGGAAAAACTATGGCTCACATGACAAGGGGTATGTGCACTATAGTTCTTGAATAATAGTAGTTAAACTTGAAACTGAACCAAAGAACACTGTGATAATACAAGTATACATTCCAACATCCAAAGAAGAAGATGCAGTCATTGACGAAATATACAAAGAAATAAGTAATGCGATGAGAAATGTTATGGAAGATGAAAACCTGATTTCATGGGGACTGGTATGTGATTGTGGGTGAAGAACCTGAGGAAGGAATTGTTGGCAAATATGGGCTTGGAAGAAGAAATGAAAGAGAAGATCGACTAACCGAGTTCTGCTTGAGGCACCAGTTAGTTGTAGCAAACACACTTTTTCAGCATCACAAACGAAGAAGATACACGTGGAAAGCCCCTGGAGACATGAGGAGAGAGCAAATTGATTATACTGTAGTGAAAGCATGTTTTAGGAACCAGGTAAAAGATTGCAGAAGCTATCCATCTGCAGACATGGGCAGTGACCATAACATGGTCCTGCTGAAAAGTTCACTCAGATTCAAATGTCCGAAGAAGACAGTAAAACTTAAATGGGAACTAGAAAAACTGAAAACTGAGGGACTGGCAAAACATTATGCTCACAAAACAGACAAGCTAGCTAAAATTTTCAACATGGTGGGGTAAATGAAGACTGGGATCAAATTAAATCCAGTATATACAAAGCAGCGGAAAAGATAGTTGGAACAACTAAACCAAAAAACAAGAGGAAATGGATTACAGCAGATGTTATTGAGCTTACAGAAAACAGGAGATTATACAAAAATGCAACTGATGAACAACGAAAAGCAGAATATAGAATACTAAGTAATTTAATCAGTAGAGGAGCTCGGAATGCAAAAGAAGATGTTCTTGAGGAAGGTGGAAGTGAAAGAAAATATGCAAAACAGAAGAACTGATTTAGCATACAGAATAGCAAAAAATTTTTAATGAACGTAGAACAGCACTCTCAGGTATAATAGGAAATAGAGAGTTGAAAATGCTGTGTAGTGAAGACATGGTAAAGAGATGGAAAGAATACATTGAGGAGTTGTATACCGGAACACCTGCTTCAGAGGAGGTAATAGGAAGAGAAGAGCAAGTAGATGAAGATGACAAGGGAGATGACATTTTGCAAGAAGAATTTGACAAATCTCTAAAAGAGCTGTGGGAAAACAAAGCAACAGGTATTGATGACATCCCTGCAGAACTAGTAAAGGATTCTGGCAACAGGATGAAAATGATGCTGCTTAAACTTGTTACTATAACACAGGAGAGATAGCACAGACTTCCAGAAATTCATCATTGTTCCTATACCCAAGAAGGCAGCAGCTACAAGATGTGAACAGGACTGAACTTTAAGCCTAATATCACATGCATCAAAATTCTCATAAAAATAATTCTGAAGAGAATTGAAGAGAAGATGGATGATATGCTGAGTGAAGGTCAGTTTGATTTCAGAGGGGGATCAGGAACAAGAGGAGCAATTCTGGTACTGAGACTCCATACTGAAAAGCAATTACAGAAAAATAAACCAACTTATATTGCATTTATAGACATGGAAAAAGGTGTTTGATTACGTTATCTGACGAGAAATGTCCAGAGTGCTTAGGAAAATTGGCATGAAGTACAAAGACATCTGTGAGATACTCAGTTTCTATAAGAATGAGGTGGCAGTGATTGGGATCTGTCACCAGGAACAAGAAGCAAGTATTAGAAAAAGGGGAAGATAAGAGTGTGCTCTCACTATTGTATTCAATGCTTACATCCAGGCAGAACTGGGCAATATCCAAGGCAATGAAGATGCACTTGGTAGAAGCATTGGTGTTTCCTGTATTCTTATACGCATGCAAGACCTGGACCGTGAAAGGTAGTGATAAGAGCTGCATTGATGTCTTCAAGGTGTGGTGTTGGCAGGAAATGTTACGTGTACCATGGACTCAAAAAAGAACAAATGTTTCAATAATAGAAGAACTTAAAATCACAAGAAGGTTTTCTTCTCATGTCAGCCAAAGATACCTTCAGTTCCTTGGGCACATCTTGAGAAGGAAAGGGGATAATTTAGAGAAGGCCATTGTGCAGGGAAAAACTAAAGGCAGAAGACCACGTGGGAATGCAGCAAAAAGATGGTTCGATGAAGCAAAGAAGATTACCAGCCTACTGCTTCACGTCATATTAAGAAAGGCCGAAGATTGCTGTGGATGGAGACATCTGTCTGAAGTTTCAACTATGTAAGAATGAATTAGCAAATGAGGTCATGACACTCGGCACTGAGTAAAACTACTAATGATTATGGTATCCAGGAAGCTATGGACCAAGTTCGAGAAACAAATGAGGTGGGAATCAAAATTAATGGGCAGAAGATAGACATGCTACGTTATGCAGATGATGTTGCTATAGTCAAGGAGACAAAAGACGATCTAGAGGAAGTCCTCAGAACAATGGAAAGGATTCCATGCAATCAGTATGGAATGAGAATAAACAAGAAAAAGACTAAAGTGATTTTTTTGCAGTACAGAAGCAGAATATGAACCTCTGAGAATGAGAATTGGAAGAGAAGAGCTGGAAGTGATCGAGGAGTTTACCTACATGGGAAGCAAAATAATAAGGGACAGTAGAAGCCTGAAAGAAGTTGTGAGCAGAATACAAGAGGCCAAAATTGCATTTAATCTGAGGAGGAACTTATTCATCAACAAGAACATCAGCCAGAAAATAAGGAAATGTATCATGAAAACTTTCATTTGGAGTGTGGCCCTATATGGATGTGAAGTTTGAACTGTGGGAAGAGAAGAGAGAAGATGGCTAGAGGCCCTGTAGATGAGGTGCTAAAGAAGGATGATGAATATTAGCTGGAGAGACAAAGTAACAAATGAAAAGGTATTTAGAAGAGTACAGGAAACCAGATCTCTGCGGAGGCAAGTCCAAACAAGAAGAGACAAACTTGTAGGGCACATCCTAAGACACAACAACATCGTTGGAACAATAGCAGAAGGAGCTATTGAGGAAAGGAATTGGCAGGGGTAACCAAGGATATCAGACGTACAACAGGTCATAAATGATGTTGAATGTAACACGTACGTCGAAATGAAAAGGAAGGCAGATAGAAGAGGAGAATGGCACTTTGTTGCAAACCAACCTTGGGGTTGAACACTAAAAGAAGAAGGAAGAAGAAGAAGAAGAAGATTCTATGAAACTTGAGCCATGGTTCTTTATGCTCCTGCCCTTAAGTAATGTTTCGAGTTTCTCTTCAAGATGTGACATGACTGCCTCTTTATGTAACTTACTGAGTATATAAATCTTCTGTTTTAGCTGTCATTTGTACTTCAGTGATCATTGTTGCTACAACTTCCTCATGATATCCGATACCAGTTTCAGTAGACAAATCCTTAACAATTTTGGGCATACATGTTGTTATTAGGTCTAGTATATTTTTATTATAAGTTGGCTCCTGAGATATCTGTTCTAGGTTGTTTTCATAGAAGGCATTTAGTAGGGTTTTCAAGGATAACAAAGCTGTAATTTTCCCCATTGACTGGTGTATAATTAAACATTCTTCAGTGATTATGGTATGGTCAGGGAACAGTCATACCAGCAAACTGCGGTTTTGCTCTAAAATTTTTGATAACATCTAAGGTTGAGGCCAATGGTCGATAGAAAGATCCAATTAAAAGTATGGCACAAGTCCAGGAAGTCACAGTGTAGCTTGTTACAGATTGTTGAGGTCTCTGGGTCAGTACAATTACTTGTCCTCAATCAGTGCTGGGAACAATCAATACAGCTGCTGATTGTGAGCTTCAGTGAAACTCCAAGAGCAAGGCTATTCTAAATCCTATCTGCCAGATATTGGAATGATCCATGTTTGATTTCAGATCCCAAATGATAGACACTGTTTGTTCCATTGTGTGCCACAATTTGTGTTGGTTCAGCTTGTTCCCATGTGGTTTCCAATATAGCTTCTTCAGCATGGTGAATGAGGTCTCCAGGCATATACAGAGAGTGCACTAGGTGATTCATTCCGTCCTTGATGCTATTCCCCTAAGAAGTACCATTATTCACCCTGTGTGCATGTCTTAGTGTTTCACCCTAGACACCCATTCATAGCAGATTCCAATTGCTTGGCAGCAGTCAGAGTGATTTCCTGCAACTTAAGGACAGCAATTAACTCACAATGGGTATGAGAACAGCATTCACATTGGGTCTACTTTATTACTGACGCAATATTTACTTGAATATTAAATAATTAACTTTAATTCAGCCTCGGTATTGTTTTCATTTCAGGATCTGTAATACTACAGGTTTTGCAAATCCCTTCTAAGATATGAAGCTGCAATGCCAAAGAAAGTGGTTTGCGTGAATAACTTAAAAAAAAAACATAGGGTAAAATATTCAGGTTTCTCATATATAATTTTGTTTCTAGAACTTTTTGGGAGTTATTCTCACCAAAAAACTCATGTTGAAAACAACGTTATGTGCAAGAAATATGGACAGCATTAAGTTCCTGTTGAAATGAGAAACTAAACTGAACATGGTATGACAGTTACAACATGTGCAAAAGAAAATGTTGCAACACTGTAGCTGAATTCATAAGATTTATGTTAACATCAAGGTCATAAAATTTGAGACACTGACTTAGAAAAAACACATCAAAGAGCAGAAAAAATTTCACTAGTCAGGTAAGTACCTACACAGGTAAGACCCAAGAAGATGTTGCAGCCAGAATAAGAATACATTCCATGACTCTCGCTTGCTTATGCCAACAAAGTGTCTGTAAGTAACTTCACAGTCTTGTGACCCACAGCATTCTGCACTGAATTCCATCCAGTCTTTGCTCATATCTGTTGTAGTGCCCCTTGAGCCCCGTCATCCTGGCAACAGATGACTTTTCCAATGGAATTTGAACAATATGTTCACATTACACAAATGATAGATCTTAATGTCCAACTGTATTTGCATCCAGAACACAACACTATCATCTGACCAACAAAATTACTTACAGTGGAAGGGCAGCTCTTATCATCTAGGCATACAAAAATTCCAAGAGTACCTACCTGGGAGAGTATTCAAGTTGGTCACTAATCATAAGCCATTGCTGACAATGTTTGCACTTGATCATCAAATCTTTGAGAGTGCACTTCCCAGTGCCTAAGCATTAATTACAGTAATTACCAATATGAAGTCACTAATATAGCCATGGTTTACGATGCCAATGCAGACATATTATACTGGTAATCAGTTGGCACAGACAAAGCATTTGATATTTCGCCACAGATCTGTTGATAAATTGTTGACCAACCAAGACTAGTCTAACAGATCTTCCCCTTACATTTATACAAATATCAGATGGGACAGCTACAGAACATCTTTTTCGTGTATTTTGGATTACACATATTAAAGATTGCTACCAAGGCAACAACCAAGCTATCAGGTGGCCAAAGGCCTATTCGCAGTCCACCACCAACTTAAAAGTACTAAAACTAAACTCCGCTCGAATAGGCCATGAAGGCCCAACAGTGCTGACCAGCCACCATGGTATCCTTGGTCTGCAGGTGTCACTGGGTGCTGATATGGAGGGACATATTGTCAGCACACCACTGTCCAGGCCGTATGTCAGTTTATGAGACCAGAGCCACTACTTCTCAGTCAAGTAAATCCTCAGTTTGCTTCACAAGGGCTGTGTGCACCCCACTTGCTCACAGCACTCGCCAGACCTGATGATCACCCGTCCAAGTGCTAGCCCAATCCGACAGTGCTTAACTTCGGTGATCTGATGGCAACCAGTGTTACCACTGCAGCAAGGCTGTTGATGACACTAAGGAGTACTTCTGTTATCAGCACCTTTGGAAGGTGATCATGTGAGAACCCTAAAGTCAGAGCATTTCTCCTTCAGCAACACTGGGGTATGTTGCAAGCCGAATAATGAGACCAGTCGCACACTGGCAGATGTGCACTACATCTCAGCCAGCTACACACCAGCAGTTGCATTCCTGCCTACCACTGTGGGGTCCCTGAGACTGTCTCCATCGTCATGGGACTATTTATGTGATGTATTTGGATGGTTGCACCAGATGACTATTCATGTTTCCCCTGTGTGGCTTTAGCCCACATTTCTGCAATAGAAGGCCTCCCTAAGGAGATTGCCTCTGACACTGGGTCCCAATTTTTGTTTCAAACTTCTGTGCCCTCAATAGCATCCAGTACCTTCGATCTACTATGTTCCATCCCTGTTCCTGGGATTCAACAGAACATCCTGTGCAGATGTTTAAGATGCGTGTAGCTAGAACCATACACAAGAAGAAATGGTGAGGGGGGGGGGGGGGGGGGGGCACTATCAACCACCTTTTTAGTGTGCACCAGGCTGCATCTATCAGCTTAAACTGACCAGCAGAATTGTTTCATGATAGACAAGCAAGGACAGCACTTCATCTCCTACAGCCAGACAAACACTAGCTATCACTAGGAGACCAACATAGCTTCAGAGAACAAAATCCAGTCCTTGTTCGTCAATGTGTGTGTCAATCTCTTTGGATTCTGAGTACCATAATCAAGCTCCAGGGCAACAACGTCCACTGTACAACCCCAGGCATGAATCATTCATCAATGTATCAGCCATATACAATGTCAAAGAGCTTATGTGCCTGTCATTAAAATTGCCAGCAGCAGCACAACAAACACCACAACCAGACCTAGAAGCTGACTTATAAGCTGCAGCACTAAGGGAGTTTTCATATACCCAGACTTGCAAATGGTAGAAGCAACCACACCAGATCCATCAAAACACTTCTGAATTGACACCACCATGGGTAGATACCAGCATTACATAGCAATTAACAGCAATTGCACCAATACCAATACTGCAGGCCATATTAACCACAAGCAAGTTTACCAACCAGGCATCCTTGTAGAAGAGAGATATTGTGTCTTTGCTGTCAGTGGATGAAGATACATCAGTGACAAAAATTGTGGACATAATAAGTTTATCAGCTGCACCAAGTTTGTGGTAACTACACTATGTGACCTCCAGCCATACATGTCAGTCGCTTGGGTAGCTGTGACTATGGCAGTACAGGATATTCCAAAATGATCTTTACAACTTTCGGAAATGGAGATATGTAGAAATGTGCAGTTTTCTGATGTTCGTACAGACCTAAAATTTTAGTAGCCATTTAACAGAGCTCAATGTGTGTGTCATCTGTAGACATAGGATATCTAAATGACATTACTGCTCCTCCCATGTCCAGCCTAGTATATCCTCATTAACAATTGCAATTGCTGCTCTTATGCGAGTTTGCAGGTCCCACACTGGCATCTGGTAGACAGCATCTTTCACAAATACCCAAGGCAAAAATTTAATTGGATTATGTCTGGAGGCCGAGTGTCCAGGAAATGGGTCCTCCTCTGCCAGTCCAGTGACCAAGAAGTGTGTCGTTCAAAGCCTTCCTAACAGTCAAGGTCCTGTGAGGAGGGGCACCATCCTACTACAGCATGATGTCATGTTGAAGTTCTTGAATCTGTGTAAATGCAAACTGTTCCAGCATGTCCAAATAAACACTTGAGATTACTGACACCTCTGCAAAGAAAAACATTTCACCACACAGTCATGAGGCAGACCACACATTTGAACTGTTCACCTTTGGACTGTCACATACAATTTCCATGCTAAGTGGGGATTCCCAGAGGCCTAGATTCTCTCACTGTGTCTGTTTACCTTCACAGATACATGAAAGCAAGCTACATCTGTGAAAATCACTTATAAATTTCCTTTGCGTCACATCTATTGTCACAAATTTTCATGTCATCAGACTACCGGTTTTGCTCTATAATGACCATCTTCAGATCTGTTTTATAGAAACATGTCCTGATAAACTGGAGCCATAATGGTATTGTCAAATGCTAGATGCAAAATAAGCACCAGCAGTGTCAAACATGTATAAATAATATTATACACAAGAGTCATCTTGTCAGCAGCACTACTGTTCAAAACAATTACGTTTAACATTTTTGGTGCCACTGTGGTTCCAGTATATTGTTGTTGTTGTTGTGGTCTTCAGTCCTGAGACTGGTTTGATGCAGCTCTCCATGCTACCCTATCCTGTGCATGCTTTTATAAAGATCTGAAGATGGTCATTATAGACTGAAACTGGTAGTCTGATGACATAAAAATTTGTGACCATAGACATATTTTGGGGTCGCAACCATGTAGCAGCTTGTGAAGCATCACCATTTTCAAATAGTCTAAGTCATCACTGATGTGCTCAGAATCTCAACTACAAATGCCTTAACCTTTGCCCTGTCATCACGTTGAAGCACACGCAGCAGTTGCACCTTGAAGGCATGAAGCTTCAGTCTGTTGTGTAGCACCCTTGCACCAGGGTCGGTAGTAGCTGTAACTGTTGAGACACACAACAAATTTATTTGGTTTGGCTCTGGATAAATAACTGTTGCACCTCTTCCACATCTGCCTCACTCATGCCCAGATCTCCAGAACTTGTCTTCTTCATGACACTGGATTACTTGAGCCACGTGTACCACTGTCTGATCATCAGATGAGATGGTAACATACTTCTGTAATGTGTGTGGAAGTTCTACTGGACCTGGTTGTTGGATTTGGTCTCTGTCAACCATTCCACACACTGTGCCATCTGCTGACCTGGGAAGAAAAAGAGAGAGAGAGAGAGAGAGAGAGAAATTGTCCTAAGTCACTGTGTCTGCTGCTGGGCTCTGAGCATGAAATCATTCACTTTGCTGGACAATGGTAAATTTTTCATCTTATCTTGTTAGACTGTCATAGGACTTTGACTCTGTCAGCAATGTTCAACTACAAGTAATAGCCTCTGAGTGATTTCCTATGGATATTTGTGCTGCTATGTCCTATGTGATGTGGAATACTTTGAACTTTGCCCCTGTTATTATCAAGTGACAGAACTGAATTTCTGGAACTCCATTTGTCAATTCCTTGTGGACTTCAGTTTGCTTTTTGAACTTTGCCCCTGTTATTATCAAATGAAAGAACAGAATTTCTGGAACTCCATTTGTCAGTTCCTTCTATTTCAGTTATTTCTCATGGGCTTCAGTTTTTGCTCTAGTCAAGAATACTGTTTGATGGCCAGTAAGTACTGTGACTGTTAAAGTGTGTGTGTATTGTTGCAGGTTGCAGCGATTATTTACACAGTTGATGAATAGGTCACTATTCATCCAGTAAGGTACTTAAGCCCCAAGTGTGCTAGTGCCCACTTTCCTTGAAATCTCGGTTGTGGCAGTAAATTGGTCTGTAGTGTGGCCATATGTGTTGGTGGAGTTGGACCTTGATGTCTTAGTTGATGAATCCAATGTATGTGAATACAAAATCTTGACAATACTGATTGGCTTATCTGTAAAGTAACCTAAAACCTAGGTTTTTTCTTAGCAACATTCCATCTGTCGTAGATAAAAATTTTGTTTTTATAAACAACTGAAAGTTCTTGGTATATGCACATGGTTTCCATAAATCGCTTAAGGCAAATTCTGGGATTATACCTTGGAAAAGGACATTGCCAATTTCTTTATCCCTTTCATCTGCACAAAACTGTACCCCTCATGGAAATAGTGCCCAAGGTATGTGCCTCTGGCTGCTGTACCCTAGTTATGCTACAGTTCTGTTCTGAAAGATGGTTTCCAGTATGTTTTCTGTGTTCTAGTAACCTCAATTCTTTGTCAAGTATGGTCAGCCACAGGTGACTACTTTAGTAATGCTACGGTACTTCACTAAAAAAAAGTCTCTGAAAACTGTTTGTCATAGGATCTTGGGCTTTGACAATTAGAAACCAAACAGAAGAAATTGTATTGGTGAATGGATGAAAAGGTATCATTTCTCCATGGTATATCTGGCAGTAAAAAGGATTCAAGGTATAGATTTTCTCATAACCATGCTTTTGTTTCAATATTATATGATACAATTTTCAGGTGTTGTTTCTTTTAGGTGAATCTGTAATTTGATTGATTAATATGTAGTGTCAGACAATTTGTTAGGTAAGCTTCACTGACTACTCTGTTTTCATATTTTCACATTTATTCTGAAATTCTACTAATGTAAGGCACAAACTTACATATGTACACACTCTCTGTGTAATCTCTTGTTGGTTGGTAACATTCTTGTAACCTTAGTTTTCAGTAACTTTCAGTATAAGGTAAAAATAATGGATGAATAATTAAGTAAAAATTTTGGCTATATTTTAATCCTGACAGCAGATTACAGGGAAATATCTTTCACTATGTTCCAGTTCAGGACACATCACATTGTTAACTTTTTTTGTGAAAAATTGTGTGGATTATTTCTGAGTTTGGAGGCAGTGATGTGTTCAGTCACATCTGGTAGGCAAGGTGATAAAACTGATGGAAATCTAAGCAATTGGTAGCAGTGTATTCTGCCACTGATGTGGCCTTTGATGCAGTGCCCCTAATTTCTGTAAAATATAGTATGCATAAATTACAGGTGTCATGGTAACGCTTCACTGGAGTTTCCATGACACAGTTTGGCAATAGGGATAAAAACAACAATAACAACAACAACAACAACAACAATAATAATAATGATACTAGTGTATTTGGAATGAAAACCTTTAAAATGTTTACACCAATATGACTAAATTGTTATTTATTTAGCCAGCCATCTTTAGGCATTTTCATGCAATTGATATCATCAGGAGTAAGGTACAAGAGGTTTTATGAAGTTTGATCGACATGTTAGGAAACCTACTTACGTACACTGTGGTACTACACATAACGAAAATGCACACAATAAAAGAACATACATAATGAAACAACATAGGTGATGCTGTATCCTGCTGCTAGTGCACGTGAGTGTGAGTGCACAAAATTTAGTGTCGCTACATGTGTGTACGTAAATCAACTGCCATTTGTTTCAGCACAGTCCAACCACTAGAGGCTACCTGCAGGAAGCGTGTATATAGCACGGTTCCGTCATGCTGTCTACTGGTGATCCGCACCTACATACACAAGGAGCATCACTGACTCATCGCATCTCGTGGTCGTGCGGTAGCATTCTCGCTTCCCACGCCCGGGCTCCCGGGTTCGATTCCCAGTGGGGTCAGGGATTTTCTCTGCCTCGTGATGGCTGGGTGTTGTGTGCTGTCCTTAGATTAGTTAGGTTTAAGTAGTTCTAAGTTCTAGGGGACTGATGACCATAGATGTTAAGTCCCATAGTGCTCAGAGCCATTTGAGCCACTGACTCATTCTTCTTATGTTCTTTTAGTGTGTATCGCTCACATTACTTGTTGTGTGTATTGCTTATGCTCCACCTTCTGTAGGATTCTTTTGTCTTGTTATGTGTGAAGTCACGAGAGGCTTATTTCCATTATTTATGCGTAAAGCCATATTTGTGTTACTTGGATCAATTTTTTGTATTAGTTGGTTACTGCATGACTGGCGATGAGTTTAGAATGGTTTCCATGTGGGTGGTCTTTAAGTGTAGTTTCATCAGGTTTAGTCATTATGGATGCCATGGTACCGGCTCTGACCGAATAGCTTAATTTGGCAGTGACCACTTTGGCGGCTTCCATTAACAGACAGGGTACCATTCCACTGGTCTGTCCACCTTTTTTTCTCCACATGGTGATTCAGTCAAGTGTTGGGAAGCTTAGCCCAAAAATTACTCAGACAGCATTTTTTGACTCATTGTGACAGACTTGAATTTGTGCAAAGCCTTATTTCTCTCATGGATTCCACTTAAGGTTATCAATTAATGTGTCAGCTTGTCCCTTTACAATAATCCTCAGCTCTTACTTTTGATCACATGTGCAGTTTGTAATCTGACTACCATCACAAACGAACACATAATGGCATGAGTTGAATTATGTCCACAGCTCATGGTCTTGTGGTCGCGTTCTCACTTCCCGAGCACGGGGTCCTGGGTTCAATTCCCAGTGGGGTCAGGGATTTTCACCTGCCTCACCTGCCTTGAGATGACTGGGTGTTTGTGTTGTCCTCATCATTCCATCTTCATTCATGAAATTGGTGAGTTTGGACTGAGCAAAGGTTGGGCATTTGTACGAGTGCTGATAACCACACCGTTGAGCACCCCACAAACCAAACATAATCATCATCATCATCATCATCATCATCATCATCACCATCACCATCACCACCACTACCACTACCACTACCACTACCACTACCACTACCACTACCACTACCACTACCAGTTCAGTTCGACCAATGCCGAAAGAAACCAACTGGTCACACAGGGTCTGGGCAGCCAAACTTCATGGCCCTAGCAGTACACAGCTCTTATGCTTACTCTACTGTGCTCGATGCAATTATCTGTTTAGCTCTGGACAAGGAATGCACCAGAAGGCTTTACTCTGTGAAAACCCCTGTTGGGAGAAGTTTTGCAATTAGAACAATCTTTTGAAGTTTCTTGGACAGCAGGTGGCCAAATCAGAGGATGGGGTGATGTGGTGGTACTGTCACAAGATGTGCCCACTAGGACAACAGAAAGCTTGCACAAGGAAGTGGCAGTGACAACAGTAAACATGCGGGTCCACACCAAGCAGAATATGGCCAACCTAACCAGCCACAACAGCTACAGCACCAGTGTCTGTGTTCTCTGTTTCCATCTTGTCCTTTCTGTTTTGTCCAGCATGAACATTCGGCATGCCCTAAGCACTGGGCTACTTGTAATGCTTGCCAGAAGAAAGGCCTTATCGCCTCCATGTGTCATTCGCCGAAGGTTGCTCAGGATATGGACACGGACGTAAGTTGTGTGACTCCAATGCTTGTGATTTCTCCCAAGTCGTTTATCGAGTTAAGTCTTTTTTGCCAAATGCTCTGGCTACAGGTCGAGACAGGTGCTGCAGTGACATTATTGAATTCTCAAACCTATGTGAGTTTAGGCTCACTGCTGTTGACACTGGTCACATAGAAGCTATTCAGCTGTAACAAACAGAACATTGCACTGTTGAGATAATCTATGGCATCTGCCTCTTACAAGTCATTGATTCATCCCATTACATTTCTTGTGGTTGCTGATGCTGGTGTTGAGAACTTGTTCAGGATGGACGCATTTCAGGGATTTTGATTTTCTATCACCAATGCAGTTCACCTTATGTTTGATCAGGTAACATATTCTCAATTGTAAACATTGTGTGAGGAGTTTTCAGACGTGTTTTTGGAAGGCATAGGGCATGCTACAAATTATTGTGCTCATATTTCTTTGAAATCCTTGTCTCAGTCTCATTTTTGTTGCATGCATCCTATTCGTGTCGTCTGAAAGATCAACTGAAAGCGGGATTGGACAGACTACAATCTCTATGGGTGGTGCAACCTGTTATGGCTAATGAATGATCATCTTCGCTGGCTGTATTTCAGAGGCTATTGGGCAAACTTTGCCTCTGTGTCAACTTTAGCACTATTGTTAACAGGCAGTCAATTGTGGATATGTATTTTCTCCCACACCAGGAGAAACTTTTGGCGAGAATATCAGGTGGTCAGTACATATCTGCATGTTCCTGTGGATGAAGAGCCACAGTGAGTTCCAGTTTTGAATACTCCTTGTGGTCTATATCAATATTTGTGCCTTCCTTTTGGTGTGGCTAGTGCCCCTGCTATTTTCCAACAATTTTTAGAGCAGTTGATTCTGTCTGTCCTGGCTTGCATTAATTTTGATGATATTGTTGTAATGGCTCCTCCATGGCCAATAATTTGAAACACTTGCATACTTTGTTTTCTGTCTTACATTCTGCAGGCTTATAGTGTAACCTCGTGACAGCTCAGTTTTTTCAACCTTCTATTGTTTATTTGGGGTTTGAGGTCTCACATGATGGGGTTCTCCCTCTGCCAGACTACATCTCCACTGCTACATCCATCCATCACCCCTCGTCCACAAAGGAGCTTCAGGCCTTCCTATGGAAGACAGCCTACTACTATAAATTCCTGTTGGAGGCAGCTGCATTGGCCCACCTATTGCATGCCTTGTTATGCAAGAATGTACCTTTCCACTGCAGACTGTATTATGAACCTGCTTTCCAAATATTGAAATCCAGACTACTCTCAGTCCCTAAACAGCTAAACGGCAATGTTCTCTCCAGACCAGCACATACTTCTGGAGACTGACACCTCACTGTACAGTCTTCAGACAGTGCTAGCACACCAATGCCGACAGTTCTGAACAACATTTTGATTTGGCCTCTAAATCTCTCACTCCATGATAACAGTGTTACTCTCAGGTGGAAAAAGAGGCTCTTGCCATAGTCTGTGCTCTCCAGAAATTTCATGTTTTTTGTATGGCTCCAAGTTTCATCTTATTACTGACCATAAATCCCTGGTTTCCTTATGTAACTCTCACACTTCTTTGCCTGATAATGCAGCACATCACCTGCAGTGGTAGGCACAGTTCTTGCCTCTCTGCAATTATGAAATCCATTTTCAACCTATGTCTAAACATGCCAATGTGGGCACCTTGTCCCACTTTTCTATGGGGGCTGATCCCAACTTTGATTGAAAGGATTTGTGTTGCTTCCATCTTGATACTGAAATGCAAGCCATGATTGAGGGTTTCCCAATTACGAGCTCATGCATAGCAGCTGCCATTGCTGTCAACCTGGCTCTCTACCAGGTGTCTCTGTTTGTTCATTAGGACTGGCCAGATCAACTCTTGGTTGGGTTTCTGACCCCTTTTTCTTTATGGTACTGCCTTTGTGTTTCTGATGATGTTTTGCTGATGTCCAAGGAAGACCTCTCTCCCAGAATACTTATTCCCACCGTGCTACATTGCGAGGTTCTATGCCTTTTCCCAGCAGGGCAATTGTGGAGTTTCATGCCCCAAACTGTAGCTAGGGGCATATTTTATGGGCAGGGATTGATTGCGAACTGTCCATTTTGTCACAACTTGTGAACACTGTACCTAACAACAGTCAGCTTCCGAGGATCCCTGTCCCCCTGGCTCCATCACTGTCAGCCAAGGGAATGTTTTCATAGAGACTTTGCAGATCCCTTCATGAATTCCTATTGGTTCTTGATTGCGGATGCATTTTCCCAGTTTCCTTACATTCTGGTGTGAATGCACGTTGGCTGAGGTTACAATTTGTATGCTTTTGATGTTTTTTTCTATTGAGGGGTTGCCTTTTACTTTAGTTTCTGATAATGGTCCCCAGTCTTTTTTTTCGTACCTTTCAATTGTTTCATTCCCATCATGGTGTTCATCACGTTATGGTCCAACATTCCACCCTCAATCAAATGATGAGGCAGAATGACTGGTGCATACATTCAAGTCGCAAATGAAAAAGTTAGCTGTGGATTCTTTACTGAATGACACTGTTCTTCATTTTCTGAATACCTATTGCTTCACACCTATGGCAGAGTGGAGCCCATCTGAGTTGCTTCATGGTGGTAGCCATGCTCACTCCTCCACCTTCTGTGGCCTGTGCCATATTTACCAAAGACAGGTAGGTGTGGTTGTTTTATACTGGGATCACTGGTGTGGCCATGAGGGTTTGGTCACCAGCCCAAATAGATACTGAGTACTGTTGTCCACCATCGGGGACATTGTTCTTGTCAAATCCGAATAACTGATCAGTTGTGCCTCGCTTACTGTTAGATGTGGTGCGGCCCCATCGCCACATCCTGCCTTGCACCCCTTCGCCTTGAGCCTGTCATCATCTACTGCATGGCACTCCTGCCCCACTAAATGCTGTCTTCACATGTGGCACCCTGGGTTCCAGCTTCCTCGTGCATGGCACTGAGTCACGTCTGACCTCGGTCTGTTGTCGCAGCCTGCTGTTCTGGTTGGGCCACCTCCAGTGGCCCCCTCACCATCACTTCTTCAGCCGTCAGTGCCAGAGGGTACAGCCCCATGTTCCCCATGTCTGCTGATAGTGATGGCCCCCTTCTCTTTGGTGTTGTCATCGGGCACCATGTGGGCTCACCACACTCGGGCATGCCCGTGTCTCCACGCATTCCTCCATTATGCTCCTGTGCTTACCTGGCACATCGTCCCACCCTGACATTGGCACCGGCTGCTGCTGCTCTGGATCCGATGGGTATGTCTCTCGTTGGGCTGCTGTCATCTCCTCCATTGCCTGAGTGCCCTCTTCAAATGAGGGAGAGATGTGCTGTATCCTGTTACTAGTGAATGTGAGTGCAAGTTCAGAAAGTGTAGTGTCACTGCACGTGTGTACTTAAATCAACTGCCAACTGATTAGCGTGGGCCAGCCACTAGAAGCTACCTGTAGAAAACGTGCATACGGCACACTCTCTGTCACACCATCTACTGGCGACTCACGCCTTTAAATGTGTGGACACGCTGTCACTATGTTCTTTTAGTTTTTGCTTCTTATATCAGTTGTTCTGTGTATTACTTATGTCACACCTCCTGTACGACACTATTGTCTTTTTATATTAGTAGTTATGAGAGGCTTATTTCCATTAGTGTTCAGAGGTTTATGAATAAAACCATATTTGTGTTACTTGGGCTGGTTTTGTGTATTACTTGGTTACTACATGTGTTGTATACAGACGTCTCCACATGGTTAACAGTGAAATGTGATACTAAACATTGTTAAGCTACTAAATTTAGCATAGTAAAATTTCCTGCTGAAGATTAGATGGGTAGATCACATAACTAATGACGAGGTATCAAATAGAATCGGGGAGAAGAGAAATTTGTGGCACAACTTGACTAGAAGAAGGGATCGGTTGGCAGGACATGTTCTGAAGCATCAAGAGATCACCAATTTAGTGCTGGACGGCAGTGTGGAGGGTAAAATTCGTAGAGGGAGACCAAGAGATGAATACACTAAGCAGATTCAGAAGGATGAAGGTTGCAGTAGCTACTGGGAGATGAAGAAGCTTTCACAGGATAGAGTAGCATGGAGAGCTGCATCGAACCAGTCTATGGACTCAAGACCACAAAAACAAAATTTCCTAGTTTAGTTAGTAGTAAAATGTGAACTGAAGATTATGCACGTACTTGAATATTCATTACATGCATAAGACAAAGATACTAGAAGGGACAAATGAACAGTATTTTGAGTTACCAGGGGCCCATATGGAACTTTCACACTTTTATTGTTTTAAATAATGATGGTGTTTGGAATAGATGTACTCATTGGGATAAGGGTAGTTTTGGGAATTAAGAGACAACATCTTTCAAAGTGAACTGAATGACATGAAATAATAATCATTTATTTATGGTATATCCTTGTCTATACATTTTCATGTGTTTGAAAATGTGTTTTGTGTTCAGAATGTTTGTCCTAGCTAGTACAGTGGAGAATGATTAGAGACAGTCAGTAGCATCACATAACCAATAACTTTAACTTGCCAAATATTTTCAGTTACAGTAAGCATGCTAGGCATTAGCAACAGGTAAATCACAGTTCAAGGCAATAATAACAAATATGTTTGTCGTTTCAGAACATATATTTATTTAGAAAAGTCAGCTTGTATGACAGGCAGAGATAATGGGCTATTGCAGTGGTAATTGTTTATGATGACACTGTATGCAAATTATTAGTTAATAAGTACTTTAAGAAAAGGGTATTTTCAATAAGAGAATGTGAAAAGGGAGTATCTTATTTGTGATATATAAGTTACCTTTGTAAGATACATGTATGAAGCTGACTTGTCCTTGCCTAAGGTAACAAAAACTCTTATTTTAAAATTTTCCAAAGCAGTAAGTTTTAAGTCAAAAGTGGTATGCAGTGTTAGAAGCTGCCAATAGAAGCTTTCTTATGATACCTCATTCATCTCAATATTATTAGTACATGCAGAGAAAAAATGATGTTGACTTGAGAAGTAATACATATGATTTAGTAAATCAGGTCTACTTTTGAAGAGTTTTCAAATTGCTTAATAGTGTAAAAAGCTTCCTCTTTCAGCCACTTTTTGGTCTTATTTTTAAAGATATTCAGAGACTCAAAATGTGCCTGCACAGGTAATGCATTAAAAAGCTTTATTCCTGCATATTCATAATTGCCTTTAAGCCAAGTTGTAGGTATGTCTATCTTTAATGCTTGACAAGTGTTATGATTCTAAATGGACTGCCAAAGTTTGTAATGGTTAGGGTTTTCTTGTATGCACAAAAGGCAACGGTATATAAAGAGATATGGGACTGTCATTATTTGCAATTCTTTGAAACGAAGCATACATGATATGACAATATTATGAAAAGGATAGTTGCTACTTACTGTATAGTGGAGACACAGAGTCACAAATAGGCACAACAAAAAGACTGTCAAACAAAGGTTTTAGCCAAACACACCTTCCTTTTTTTGTGCCTATCTGCAACTCAGCATCTCTGCTATATGGTGAGTAGCAACTATCCTTTTCATAATATTTTCATTAATTCATCCTGGGTTTTGCGTTGTTTTATTGAGCCTACATGAAATGTTATTTTTGGTATTCCCAGGGATGCTCCCAATGGCTTTCTTCTGCCAAATAAAATTTTTTCTTGCACATGGAGAATTATACCATGTTGTTGTTGTTGTTGTTGTGGTCTTCAGTCCTGAGACTGGTTTGATGCAGCTCTCCATGCTACTCTATCCTGTGCAAGCTTCTTCATCTCCAAATACCTACTGCAACCTACATCCTTCCAAATCTGCTTAGTGTATTCATCTCTTGGTCTCCCTCTACGATTTTTACCCTCCACGCTGCCCTCCAATATTAAATTGGTGATTCCTTGATGCCTCAGAACATGTCCTACCAACCGATCCCTTCTTCTTGTCAAGCTGAGCCACAAACTTCTCTTCTCCCCAATCCTATTCAATACTTCCTCATTAGTTATGTGATCTACCCATTTAATCTTCAGCATTCTTTTGTAGCACCACATTTCGAAAGCTTCTATTCTCTTCTTGTCCAAACTATTTATTGTCCACGTTTCACTTCGATACATGGCTACACTACCTACAAATACTTTCAGAAAAGACTTCCTGACACTTAAATCTATACTTGCTGTTAACAAATTTCTCTTCTTCAGAAACGCTTTCCTTGCCATTGCCAGTCTCCATTTTATATCCTCTCTACTTCGACCATCATAAGTTATTTTGCTCCCCAAATAGCAAAACTCCTTTACTACTTTAGGTTTCTCATTTCCTAATCTAATGACCTCAGCATCACCCGACTTAATTCGACTACATTCCATTATCCTCATTTTGCTTTTGTTAATGTTCATCTTATATACTCCTCTCAAGACACTGTCCATTCCATTCAACTGCTCTTCCAAGTCCCTTGCTGTCTCTGACAGACTGACAATGTCATCGGCGAACCTCAAAGTTTTTATTTCTTCTCCATGGATTTTAATACCTACTCTGAATTTTTCTTTTGTTTCCTTTACTGCTTGCTCAATATACAGATTGAATAACATCGGGGAGAGGCTACAACCCTGTCTTACTCCCTTCCCAACCACTGCTTCCCTTTCATGTCCCTCGACTCTTATAACTGCCATCTGGTTTCTGTAGAAATTGTAAATAGCCTATCGCTCCCTGTATTTTACCCCTGCCACCTTTAGAATTTGAAAGAGAGTATTCCAGTCAACATTGTCAAAAGCTTTCTCTAGGTCTACAAATGCTAGAAATGTAGGTTTGCCTTTCCTTAATCTTTCTTCTAAGATAAGTCGTAAGGTCAGTATTGTCTCACGTGTTCCAGTATTTCTACAGAATCCAAACTGATCTTCCCCGAGTTCAGCTTCTACTAGTTTTTCCATTCGTCTGTAAAGAATTCGTGTTAGTATTTTGCAACTGTGGCTTATTAAACTGATTGTTCAGTAATTTTCACATCTGTCCACACCTGCTTTTTTTGGGATTGGAATTATTATATTCTTCTTGAAGTCTGAGGGTATTTTGCCTGTCTCATACATCTTGTTCACCAGATGGTAGAGTTTTGTCAGGACTGGCTCTCCCAAGGCTGTCAGTAGTTCTAATGGAATGTTGTCTACACCCGGAGCTTTGTTGCGACTCAGGTCTTTCAGTGCTCTGTCAAACTCTTCATGCAGTATCGTATCTCCCATTTCATCTTCATCTACATCCTCTTCCATTTCCATAATTTTGTCTTCAATTACATCGCCCTTGTATAGACCCTCTATATACTCCTTCCACCTTTCTGCTTTCCCTTCTTTGCTTAGAACTGGGTTTCCATCTGAGCTCTTGATGTTCATACAAGTGGTTCTCTTATCTCCAAAGGTCTCTTTATTTTTCCTATAGGCAGTATCTACCTTACCCCTAGTGAGATAAGCCTCTACATCCTTACATTTGTCCTCTAGCCATCCCTGCTTAGCCATTTTACATTTCCTGTTGATCTCATTTTTGAGACGCTTTTATTCCTTTTTGCCTGCTTCAATTGCTGCATTTTTATATTTTCTCCTTTCATCAATTAAATTCAATATTTCTTCTGTTACCCAAAGATTTCTACTACCCCTTGTCTTTTTACCTACTTGATTCTCTGCTGCCTTCACTACTTCATCCCTCAAAGCTACCCATTCTTCTTCTACTGTCTTTATTTCCACCATTCCTAACAATTGTTCCCTTATGCTCTCCCTGAAACTCTGTACAACCTCTGGTTCTTTCAGTTTATCCAGGTCCCATCTCCTTAAATTCCCACCTTTTTGCAGTTTCTTCAGTTTTAATCTACAGGTCATAACCAGTAGATTGTGGTCAGAGTCCACATCTGCCCCTGGAAATGTCTTACAATTTAAAACCTGGTTCCTAAATCTCTGTCTTACCATTATATAATCTATCTGATACCTTTTAGTATCTCCAGGGTTCTTCCATGTATATAACCTTCTTTCATGATTCTTAAACCAAGTGTTAGCTATGACTAAGTTGTGCTCTGTGCAAAATTCTACCAGGCGGCTTCCTCTTTCATTTCTTAGCCCCAATCCATATCCACCTACTACGTTTCCTTCTCTCCCTTTTCCTACACTCGAATTCCAGTCACCCATGACTATTAAATTTTCATCTCCCTTCACTATCTGAATAATTTCTTTTATTTCATCATACATTTCTTCAATTTCTTCGTCATCTGCAGAGCTAGTCGGCATATAAACTTGTACTACTGTAGTAGGTGTGGGCTTCGTATCTATCTTGGCCACAATAATGCGTTCACTATGCTGTTTGTAGTAGCTTACCCGCATTGCTATTTTCCTATTCATTATTAAACCTACTCCTGCATTACCCCTATTAGATTTTGTGTTTATAACACTGTAGTCACCTGACCAGAGGTCTTGTTCCTCCTGCCACCGAACATCACTAATTCCCACTATATCTAACTTTAACCTGTCTATTTCCCTTTTTAAATTTTGTAACCTACCTGCCCGATTAAGGGATCTGATATTCCACACTCCGATCCGTAGAACGCCAGTTTTCTTTCTCCTGGTAACGACATCCTCTTGAGTAGTCCCCGCCCGGAGATCCGAATGGGAGACTATTTTACCTCAGGAATATTTTACCCAAGAGGACGCCATCATCATTGAATCATACAATAAAGCTGCATGCCCTCGGGAAAAATTACGGCCGTAGTTTCCCCTTGCTTTCAGCTGTTTGCAGTACCAGCACAGCAAGGCTGTTTTGGTTATTGTTACAAGGCCAGATCAGTCAATCATCCAGACTGTTGCCCTTGCAACTACTGAAAAGGCTGCTGCCCCTCTTCAGGAACCACACGTTTTTCTGGCCTCTCAACAGATACCCCTCCTTTGTGGTTGTACCTACGGTACGGCTATCTGTATCGTTGAGGCACGCAAGCCTCCCCAACAATGGCAAGGCCCGTGGTTCATGGGGGGAATTATACCATAGAAGAATCTTGTAACTTAGATGGCAATGAAACAAGACATAATAGGAGGTATAAGCTAAGGAGTTTGGCAGAAGTGGACTGAACATCAACATTGAATAAGCTGAACAAAATATTTACAGTCTTTTCATAGTTAATTGCTAACTCATTGGCTTCAAACCACGTATTGGATAATCCGAGGAAATCTTTACTTTGCTCCTTCAGTTTATTTGTGTCCTTCCCAGAATTTATGAAAGCTGTTTCATCCAAATAAAGCATAAATTGGCATGGCACATTGCTGGGCAGGTCAATCATAAATATTGTAAACAAGCACTGATCCTCAGGGAACATCTTTAGTAACTTTCAGAAACAATTGTAGCTTACAATTTGTTTCCTGTTATTGAGATATGATTTAATGATGGACAGTTCCAGGTCCATAATGCTCTAGCACCATGGTTTCTCCAGTAATATTCTGTGACTTCCAATAACAAATACCTTGCTCAAGTCCACTACTTGTGGCTTCAGCAGACAATTTGGATTCAAAAGAGGGCTGCACAATAGAAACAACATTTTTAACAGCTTTAACTGTTGGCAACTGGGACATAAAACAATATCGAGACTTATTCTATATATTGTTTTTTGACAAATGCATGCAAATTGGCTTGTTTTGTACAATATTCAAATATTTTTGAGAGAATATGTGACTGTTGTCCTTTTTAGGCAGTCTGGAAAATTACAACTATCAAATATCCATGTTGTAATAGGTGTGCAGACAGAGAATGATATTAAGTCCATTATTTTTTTTAATCATAAAATTTGAGAGGCCATAAATATCTTCTGATTTGAAGCCGTTTAGTTTGTTACTGATTTGATTACATCACATTTCACCATTTTTTCCAATTACAAATTGTTTTCGAAAACTGCTTTACACAATAAGATTGTGAATTAGGGTCTCTTTATGAGGAGACGAGGGATTACAGTTGGCAGTGTTGATAAAAAGAAAGGTTAATTATGTCCTGGAGTAACATTAACATCATTTGTAACTTTTACACAATGTTTAACTTTACCTGATGCTGCATTGAAGACCCTCCACGCAATCTTATGTTTACTATTGGAGTTTTCAATGAAGGTATCATTTGTGCTTCATTTGGCTAATCTGATGCATTTTCTGTTCTGTCTGTTGAGGCTAAAGTAAGTTGCTTTAACAACAATACCACTTTTTACCTCATCATGCTAGATTAAAACCATGGCTGCTTGCTCTAGTTTTGTTTCTTGTGGTAACCAGTGGACAGAATGTATTTGTAGGATAGTTGTTGCCTGATGTAACATTCCTATTTGGAAAAACAACACACAATATCTGTGAGAGGAATAATGAAAAGAAGTTGCTTGTTCAAAAATGATTTTAATAACTGTCACCAATATGAGAGAATATTATCTTTTGATCAAGTACTGTTAATAAAATCGTTTTCAGAGAAAATACTCTTAAATCTTGTTCAGGAAATTATAACATTACCATAAATCATTCTACATCAGATGCTGGATAAAGGCCTCATGTGACATTTTCATGGATTATGGTCTTCAGCTGTAAGCATCCATATTGCTCTTACATATCTTCTAGTGCCATCTACACACTATCTATTAGCTTCTCTTCTCAGTAGTTTTTTATCTCTTTGGAATTTACCAAAGAACTTCTGTAGTCTGTCCATTGGCTTGGCTGCAAGTTTTGCCCACTTTCAGTTCATTATCGTTACGGTTATAACAACATCTTCCATTCCTGTTTCCAGATCAATTTTTGTTCTGTCGTGTATCTCTCTTAATAATCACCAACATGCATTTCTCCATTGCTCACTCTTAAACTGTCTATTTTTGTGTGATTTTCACATTAAAAGCCCATATCTGACTGTCATAAGTCAAAACTGATAAAACACACTTAACTGAAAAGCCTCTTTTTAGCAACATTGGAAGATTAGTTTTAAATTTCTATTTAGATTTCCAAACACACTGCCGGACATTCTTACTGTTCTGTTTCTTTCTTTTGCTCTTCATGCTGCCACTGTCTTCAGTTGCACTAAATACAGAAACTCATAAACTGGTTCTATGACTTTATTAGTATTTTGTAGTATTTTCCTTTCATTGTGTTGATTATACATGCTCCATTAAGTTCCACTAATTGTTGAAATTCATGTGCTCTTACTGTGAGCACTACAGCTCCATCAGCAAAATGGAGATGGATTAAATATGTTCCATTAACACATTTTCCAACTTTATTTTGTTCCCAAAGAAAAAATATGCCGGTGTATAGTGTCTCATTATCTGATGACTTTTTCAGTGTTGAACTTCTCAGTGTCATAATGTGGTCTACTGAAAGCTTTAGCATTAACACTGCATTCTTCAGTATACAAATACAAACTGAATCAATGTGTTGTTTCTCAAGGTCTGTTAGTAGCGATTTCAATGCAACTTTTTCAAAAGTACTAATTGCAGACAAAGTGGTAACTCAAGTTTGTTGTATTTATTTATTTATTTATCATATGATGAAAAAATACATATGTGCACAATCACAAACTCATACAATCTTACATCACCAGACCAAGTTTCCTGATCCATTCATCACTTCAAATGATATGTGGTGAATGTCCATTATTGTTCTTTCATATGGTCAAAGAGGCGAATCAGCATTGATGTGGTGGATTGACTGATAGAAAGCAATAGAATCAAAATTTGCAGAACTAGCCTATTTCCATTTGTGCATTGTCCATTTCAAACCTAGTTTATGATCCTCCATTCACATCTGGGAAGACTGAATCCTTGTGCCTGCAGGGAAGGGTTCTGAACTATATGTTTGTTGATTACTGATCACTGCTCACACTGGATTTTCCGTGAATAGTTGACACCGAAAGAGGATCCAAGAAGGTTGTTTGCTTTGTGGCACAATGATATTCGTGATTTTGAGTGTTGAAGTTCTGCTAGTGCATTGACTCGGTGAAAGGATAACTGAGGATTATTTTAATGTTGTTCCAGACCTTCAGGAGAGCTTCTGGTCTCCTTAGAGCTGCAGCTGGTATATTGCTAAGAACAGGAAGCCATAGGGTGTTTATACTGCGAATACATCCTGTAATTATTTGTTTTGTCTGATTGGGTTTCATGTCTATTTGCTTAGTGTGAGTGGTATTGATCCAGGTCCAACAGCAGTATTCAGCAACAGAGTATGATAGAGCTAAGGGTATGGCTTGTTGAAGGTGGGCATTAGTTCCCCATGAGATACCAGAAAGCTTTTTAATAATGTTATTTCTCTTTTTGAGGATATATACCTCTTGTTTTGACTTAAGCAGCTACACTGAAAGATGCTGCTTGTAAGTTAGAGTTTTAATGAGTGTTACCTTAGGAATTTTGGTGTACAGCAAAACAGCAAGACTTGGCCTCTGAATCCGACTTCTGGTTTGTAATTTGCCTGTCTGTTGCATGGATGTAATGCAAATATAACTACTGTCTTAGGATTTAGGTTGAGGCACCAATTCTTGAAGTATACACCCAAGACTTCCATATCAGTGGATAAAGTGATTTCAGCATCAGAAAAATGGGAATTCTGGGTTACCAAACAGATGTCATGGGCATAAATGAATTTTCTTGAAAATGTTTCTGGTAAGTCTCTCTCTCTCTCTCTCTCTCTCTCTCTCTCTCTCTCTCTCTCTCTCTCTATCTGTGTCTGTGTGTGTGTGTGTGTGTTAGATCTGAAAGTTGTTGCTTAACATGTTATTAAATACAACATAGAATCTAACTAATTAATGGAAAATCTCATATAAAGATGTGAAACAATTACTAACAAAGAGATAGAGGGGCTGGCCAGGGAAGCTTCCCTCAGACAACCATGCCTCCATCCTTGCTACCTTCCCTGTTTTCCTTTCCCTGTTGCTTCATAACCTGGGTTGTGAGTAACTAAATCCACTTTCCCTTCTTCCCTTTCTTTCCCCTCTCTCCTCCCTGATGAAGGAACATTTATTCCGAAAGCTAGGAACTTAAATTTTCGGTTGTTTTTTGTGTTTCTATCGGCTATACAACATAGAATAACACTCATGAATTTCAATTCATGGATATAGTGGGAACAGGACTTCTGTTCATGTGAATACAGATTTATAAATACAAAATCAAATAGGGTAATGTAGTAGTAGGTTTAATAATGAGTAAAAAAATAGGAATGCTGATAAGCTACTAGGAACAGAATAGTGAACACATTATTGTAACCAAAATAGGCAAGAAGCCCATACCCACTACAGTAGTACTAGTTCATACACCAACTAGTTCTGCATATGAGGAGGAGATTGAGGAAATGTGTGATGAGATAAAAGAAATTATTCATATAGTTAGTGGAGCTGAAACTTTAATAGTCATGGGGGACTGCAATTCAGTAGTAGGAAAAAGGAGTGAAGGAAAAGTAGTGGGTCAATATGGACAGGGGGAAAGGAATGAAAGAGAAAGCTGTCAGGTAGAATTTTGCACAGAGCATAATTTAATCTAGCTAACACTTGGTTTAAAAATAATGAGGGAAGGTTGTATACATGGAAGAGACATGGAGACACCATAAGATTTCAGATTGATTAAATAATGGTCAGACAGAGATTCAGGAACCAGATTTTAAATTGTAAGACATTTCCGGGGGCAGATGGGGACTCGGACCACAATCTATTGGTCATGAACTGCAGATTAAAACTGAAGAAACAGCAAATAGGCAGGAATTTAAGGAGATGGGACCTGGATAAACTGAAAGAACCAAGGGTTGTAGATGGTTTCAGAGGGAGTATTAGGGAATGATTGCCAAGAACAGGGAAAAGGAACACAATTGAAGAAGAATGGGTAGCTCTGAGAGATGAAATAGTGAAGGCAGCAGAGGATCAAGTAGGCAAAAAGATGAGGGCTGGTAAAAATCCTCGGGTGACACAAGGGATTTTGAATGTAATTGATGAAAGAAGAAAATATAAAAATGCAGTAAATGAAGCAAGCAAAAATGAATACAAACATCTCAAAAATGAGATCGATAGGAAGTGCAAAATGTCTAACCAGGAGTGGCTAGAGGACAAATCTAAGGATGTTGAAGAATATTTCACTAGGGGTAAGATAGATACTGCCTCATGAAAATTAAAGCAACCTTTGGAGAAAACAGAACCACCTGTAAGAATATAAAGAGCTCAGATGAAAAACCAGTCCTAAGCACAGAAGAGAGGGACTGTATAGAGTGTCTTTACAAGGGAGGTGCACTTGAGGGCAGTATTATGGAAATGGAATAGGATGTAGAGGAAGAAGAGAAGGGATATATGATACCGCGTGCAGAATTTGACAAAGCACTGAAAGACATAAGTTGTAACAAGGCCCTGGGAGTAGACAACATTCCAGTAGAGCTGCTTATAGCCTTGGGAGAGCCAGCTGTGTCAGAACTCTTCCATCAGGTGAGCAAAATGTATGAGAGAGGCAAATACCCTCTGACTTCAAGAAGAATATAAGAATGCAAATTCCAAAGAAAGCAGGTGCTGACAGGCGTGAAAATTACCAAACTATCAGTTTAATAAGTCACCGCTGCAAAGAAGTAACACAAATTCTTTACAGAAGAACGGAAAAACTCGAGAAGCTGACCTTGGGGAAGATCAGTTTGGCTTCTGGAGAAATGTAGGAACATGCAAGGCAATACCGACATGACAACTTCTCACAGAAGCTAGGTTAAAGAAAGGCAAGGCTATGTGCATGGCATTTGTAGACATAGAGGACGATTTGACAATGTGACAAAATAAACATCAATAGGACTATATTTATAATTATTGTTTTAAGCTTGCTTATGAAGGTTTTATAATTTTGAACTGTTGTGGTGTATGCAAAATTACAATGACCCTTCTTCCAGGATGTAAATCACAGGGGTGTACAACTGGAAAAGTCTCCTGAAGCAGTTGCTGAAAATAAAGGAATTCAGGTGAACCTCCCTTCACCAACAAAAACAAATTTAAGAAAGAAGACTGAAAATGACTGTAGGCCAATGAAACAAAAAGATTTCGACAATGGCACAGTGGATCAATGAACTTTAAAAAAAGGACACCTGAACACAGAATCACTTTAATGATTCGTTTAAATATGAAAACTGGTTAATCAAAATACTTTAAATCTTAAAAATCTGCCTCAAACTGTTTCAAGATAAATCATGAAATATAAAAACTGTCTGTACTAGCCTCCCCCCCCCCCCCTCCCCACTCCCAACATAGTGCATTTTATTTCGAATGAAGGTCATCAAAGTTTTAACAAAACATGTAATAATAGTTACAATCAAATTACAGAACTGCTGTGTCTTCAAGGAAGTTTTACTTTACAGTTTTTCATCTGATAATGTGAAGAGGATATTTTTAAACAGTAGGCTATGGTTCTTTATTTTCTGTAAGTATTTAATGCTTCCTGTTCAAATAATTGCTGGACTGAGCAGTCAGGAATGCCAAAAAGACAAAATTCAAATAAAATGGGACATTTTGTTCCCATAATAATGGCAAAATAAAATTTTACTCATCTACTTGTGGAACCGCTGTATACTCACAGTTGGATAGAGAGAGACAGATATACACGTTCTGTAACATGGCGGCCAAAGATGTTGAGCATCATGAATTCATAACACACAGTGCTGCCTCCAGATTATCTTCTTTGAACTCACTGGTTCTACCAAAGGCAGGAGGAGAGCAGAGAGACTGTCAACTGAGAAGTCCAACTCCTCCTCTGGTGGTCCAAGGGGCAGTTCAGGGTTGTGGCTGACGTAGGGAACTCCCTGAGCTAAACAGCTAGTGCCTGCAACAGGCTTTAGTAATCATATCTTTTATTATCATTAGAATTCATCACTAACTTCCCATTCAAGACTTTGAAGTGGTCAAGTAATTTTCCACTGAAGGAGGAACTTTTCCTAAGTCAAGCCAGTAAAAAGTATCACCCTGTGTTGCAAAATAAATCTTAATGACACAATATGAACATCTGTGTGCTCTGAAAGATTCAGTTAGATTATATTAAGACAAGGAATTCAAAACTGTAAGGCAAAACCAAACTGTAGGAATCCACACTGTAAAACTTACATATTCCTAGTTTTTCTGAAACTAATCATCCCACACTGTAAACACAGAATAAAGCCAATGAAAGCATTTTGTATGTCAGATTACATGTTTGTGCGAAATTTGAACTTTCTATCTAAATTCCAAGGCAATCATGAAATCATAGAAAAACATGAAATATCTCCAGAAATTCTTACTTCACCTTCTTGAAATTTCATAAAATGTTATTTCTTTCCGTCTAATAAAACTCAATGATAGAAAGATTATTATAAAAAAGAGGTATTATTACTGTCAGATGAGTGCACAAGCATGCGGCATCAAGCAGCTGATTTGGACTCAGATGACCTGAGGGAGCTGCCACTCTTGTAATAAAGACCATTCAATGGGGTGTACACAATATAGGGCATTTATAAATATCGGAGCATGATGTGACAATAATGATACAGGTATGGTTTTCAGAACAAGATGAAATTACTCAACCCCCATTGTAAATATATTAGTGGTGACAAAATGAGAGGGGGAAAAATAGCCCCACTACATGCAAAGAACCAGGAATCATTTTTAAATGTTGCACTAGCTCTCTGGTAAGGAGTTGCAGGACTTGAGGGATTTGTTACCCACCCCATAGGCTAACTCCTTTGTTGAATGCGGGTGGCAAGTTGAAGGACTTTGAATAGAAGTTAAGTAGTGAAGAACATCATACTCTGCTCTTTTCAGGACTCAGATAGCTTAATAAGGTATGAAATTTATTTGCTCCATTAATTTAGTAATTTCTACAGGTGAATTAATATTGCATCAATGCCAGCACCACTATAGAAGAAAGAAATGATAATGTAAGCAGTAAAGGTGGATGGGTAGAAGAATAATAATTCAATAAATGAAATCATTAATAAATAATTTATGGTACATTAACAGAACTTTCTGTTGGTGCCTGGCAGAACTTGATAATAATATTAAAAAGAAAAACACTTCCTAATGATCTGCAAAATGATTATATTTGGTCACGAACCAGCTTTCAGTTTCTCTGAATACCTTCAGGTGACAACTGAATGTTCCAAACACGGATAAAGATGATGTGCGACTTACATAGTTGTATGGAAGATACAAAAATGATAAAGCGTTAGTGCAGGGCAACATTGCAATAATTACTTCAACTAAAAAAGGGGCAAAAAAGTTTTTACGTTTAAGAAATGATGAGAAATAAGATGAATTTAGGTTGAACCTCTTATTTGTATTGATTGAATGTAATTTAACAGAGAGGAATATGGAAATTGAGTCTGATCATTTAGTACCATGTGTTTATTTTCAGTAGGGTCAACTTTTTGCTTTTCTTGATAGAATGTAAAACTTCACATTCTACGTCATGTGAGTGGTTTTCCGTTAAAATATGATCAGCAAAGATTGAATCTTTCTTCCTTAATCGTCAGCTTCTCTCACGTTCACATAGCGTAATTACCAAAGCACTGACTGACTGACCAATATGCAATTTTTCACACTGCTTGTAAGTGATTTTATATATTTTACACCACTCTGTGCCAAGAACTGCAATTTGTCTTTACTACCAAATATAAATTTTCATAATTTATTTGTTTTTATAAAATGTAGGTCTGGAGTTGTGAGACTAACGTGTTTTGCAATATTGTCTGAAATGTTGCCAATATATTGAATTTTGCACCTGGCTTTGGAACTACTGGATGATTGCTGTTGGCCAGTGTACAGAAGTGGTGTAATTTTATTCATTTCATTTTTTTCTTAGAATTTTATCAATCAAGGCAGTGTTACAGTCATTGCTGGAAGTGATGTTTTTGATGATTTGTAGTTCACTTTGAAATGGTCATTTAGATAATGGAACAGATATGAGGTAATGTACTGTTGAATGGAGAGCTGTATTTTTGTGGCTGTGTGAATGCTGGGACCTTGCAGGGATTACTAATCAGTAGCTATGTTGTTCTGTAAATGCACTGATATCTATATCAAGGTCCAAGAAACTTATAGAAGATACTTCCAGCTCCATTGTTAACTGAATTTTCTTTTGTTGTGAGTTCAAATGCTGTAGTAATGTAGCTAATTGTGTAGTGGTACCAGTCCACAAACACAGCACATCATCAACATATCTGAACCAGTACTTAATTTTACAATTGAATTTCTCTTTCTGTTAGAAAGTTTGTACAAAATTGAAAATTTCAGATAGGATAGGAGTAAGAGGTGAATCCATAGCTAGGCCATCAGGCTATAATACTTTTTTTGAAACTGGAAGTAATTCTGTTTTACACCATTTGAGAGAAGCATTGATAATGCCATATACTTCTACAGGATTTACTTTGGATTTGTGCAAAAGATCTATTACTATGTTTGTAGATTCATCAGTAGGAACATCTGTGAATAACCTAGTGACACTGAACAATACTAGTTTATAACTGGATGAGATTTGCCTATCTTTAATTTTGTCAACAAAAGCCATAGAATTTTTGATACCAAACTTAGGTCTAAAACTGGTTTTCTTTTTAATGATGTAACTAAGATCGTTCACCACCATCATCATTTTCTGCTCAGTGTTACCTACTAGCTTGTCACATGCTTATTACGACCATCACACATACGTACAAGTTTGACAGTTTTGATGGCAGTGTGCGCAAAGACGTCAATGCAGTTGTCCATCAAATGTACCTACACCATAAAAAATTTTTATTGCAGTTAGCAAAATATAAACTGTTGATAACACCTATCCACAATCAACAGTTTGCTGATTGAATAATGAACATATCAAATATAACGACTACTGTGGTTGAGCTCAAAGTATTAAATAAAGGTGCTCCACCATGCACAATTTTTTAAAAACACCTACATGTGCTAAAAGTAAATCTTGAACTCATGTTAGGTGATGATGTTTCTACAAAATATTTGGTAGCCCATGATTTAAAAATTACTGCTGCTGTTAGTGACAGACTCACACATCAAATCCATATGTTAAGCAAGTTTAAGAAGAAAATAATCTCCAACAGTGTCATCGCTATCAGAGCTGATAAATCAAACAGTTTTGTTCTTCTGAACAAAGGTGATTGCATTGGAAACTGAACTAGTCATTAATGGTACTGACTTCCAACATCTACAAAAAGGTATTGAATGCAGCTTTTAGTGAACAAATAAAAACCATGTAAATGTAAAGTGTAAAATGTAAAAATATTACACCTGAAATCAACTGCCATATGCTAGTTAATATGAATCCCAAGGCTCTTATGTTATATGTCTTAGTCAGATTACATAAAGGTGGTGTTCCAAGATTCCCAGTAGCATCATCCTTTTCAGCTTCATGTTACCTACTGGCAAAAGAACCTGATTATTTCATTAAAAAGAAGACCAGTTTTAAACTGAAGTTTCGTATCAAAAATTGTATGGCTTTTGTTGACAAAATTAAAGATATGCAAATCCCACGCAGTTCTAAACTAGTATTGTTCAATGCCACTAGCTTATTTATGTATGTTCCTACTGATGGAACTATAAATTATTAATATATATTTTGCACAGATCCAAAATAAATACTGTAAAATTAAGTAACATAATCAATGCTTCTTAGATGTGTGTAAAACACAATTGCTTCCAGTTTCAAAACAAATATTATTGTCATTCTGGTGGTCTAGCTATGGTTCACCTCTTAGTCCTATAGTATATGAAATTTTCAAGGAAAATTTTGCACAAGTTTTCTTACAGAAAGAGCCATGCTATTGTAAAATTACAATGAGGTGACAAAAGTCATGGGATAGCAATATTCTGATATACAGATGGCAGTAGTATCGTGCACACAAAGTAAAAAGGGGAGTGCATTGGTGGAATTGTCATTTGTACTCAGGTGATTCGCATGAAAAGGTTTCTGATGCGATAATGGCCACTGAAAGGAACTAACAGATTCTGAACACAAGGGTATTGTCAGGAGTGCCTCAGGGAAGTGTGACAGGACCACTGTTGTTTTCTATGTACATAAATGATTTGACAGACAGGATGGACAGCACTCGGCAGTTGTTTGCTGATGATGGCATGGTGTATGGTAAAGTGTCAAAGTTGAGTGACTGTGGGAAGATACAAGATGACATAGACATAATTTCCAGTTGGTGTGCTGAATGGCAGCTACCCCAAATGTGGAAAAATGTAAGTTAATGCGGATGAGTAGGAAGAACAAACCTGTAATGTTTGGATACAGTATAACTAGTGTCTAACTTGACACAGTGAAGTCATTTAAATATCTTGGCATAATGCTGCAAAGTGATATGAAGGAGAATGAGCATGTGGAAACTGTGGTAGGGATGGCAAATGGTTGACTTCGGTTAATTGTGAGAATTTTAGGAAAAGTGGTTCACCTGTATGCATATAGGACACTGTTGCAACCTTTTGTTGAATACCGCTTGAGTATTTGGGATCTGTAACAAGTCGGATTGGAAGAAGACATCGAAGCAATTCAGAAGAGGGCTGCTAGATTTGTTACCAGTAGGTTAGAACAAACATGTTACAGAGGTGCTTCGGGAACTCAAATTGGAATCCCAGGAAAGAAGGTGGTGTTCTTTTCGGGAAACACTATTGAGGAAATGTAGATAACTGGCATTTGATGCTGACTGCTAAACAACTCTGCTGTTGCCAACATACATTGCATGTAAGGACCACAAAGATGAGATAAAAGAAATTAATGCTCATATGGAGGCAGACAGATGGTCGTTTTTCCCTCACTCTATTTGCGAGTGGAAGAGGAGGAGAAATGACAACTAGTGGTACAGGGTACCCTCTGCCATGCATCTTATGGTGGCTTGCAGATTATCTATGTAGATGTAGAAGTAGATGTAGATTTAGTACAGACACTGAACACAGAATGGTATTTGGAGCTAGATACATGGGATATTCCATTTTGGAAATCATTAGGGATTTCAGTATTTTTAGATCCCCAGTGTCAAGAGCGTGCTGAGAATACCAAATTTTGGACGTTATCTCTCACCTCAGACAACATAGTGGATGACTGACATCACTTTATGACTGAGAATAGTGGTGTTCTCGTAGAGGTGTCAGTGCTAGCAGATAAGGGATACTGTGGGAAATAACCACAGAAATCATTGTGGTCGTATGATGAACTTATCTGTTAGGACAGTGCGGCAAAATTTGGCACTAATGGGGTGTGGCAGCAGATGACTGATACAAATGGCTTTGCCAACAGCGCGACATTGCCTGCAGCCCTACTCCTTGGCTCACGGCCATATAAATTGGACCCTAGATGTCCTCTGGTCCATCTGAACTGATCACTGACTGGAAATGCTTATGTTTGGCTACTTGTAAACCATTTGTAACTATTCATGGACTTCACAGTCCCAAACAATGATGGAATTTTTATGTGCGACAATGTACGATGTCACCGGGCCACAATTTTTTGCAACTGATTTGAAGAACATTCTGTTCAATTCGAGCAAATGATTTGACCACCAGCTAGCCAGACATGGTCCCATTGAACATTTATGGGACATAATTAAGAGGTCAGTTCTTGTTCAAAATCCTGCACCAGCAACACTTTAATGGCAGCATGGCTCTGTATTTCTTCATGGGTATTCCAACAACTTGTCGAGTCATGCCACACCAAGTTGCTGAGCTACTCCTGGCGGAAGAAGGTCCGGCACAATATTAGGAAGTATTCCATGACTTTTGTCATTCAGTATAAGAAATGTTTCAATTTGTTGATGATATGCTGTGTTTGTGGACCGGCACCACTACACAATTAGATACATTACTACAGCATTTGGACTCACAACATAAGAAAATTCAGTTAACGATGAAGCTGGCAGTCTCTTCTATAAATTTCTTGGACCTTGATATAGATATTAGTTCAAGAAAAATGGATTTTTCATTCACA